>NW_024429206.1:897500-2157500 GCF_017639785.1 Mesocricetus auratus
GAGCCATGCTGCAAGATGTACATCACTGGGGGTGGATTTGAGGGACTACAGGCTTGCCCCATTGGGTTTTCCATACTATGTCCTGTTTACAATTGAGACGTGAACTGCCAGCTTCCTGATCTTGTGGCTATGCCTTCTTATGGACACATAGTCCTCTCAAACTATAAGCCAAAGTAAACTATCTTCTATAAATTGCTTTTGCTTATAGTGTTTTATCACAGCAACAGAAAAGTAACTGTTACACTTGAAATATGCAACAATGAACTAGGGACCTGTCTCAAACAAGGTAGGAAGGGAAAAACCAACATCCAAGGTTGTCATTTGACTTCCACACTTAAACATGTATGCACACATAAAGATTCTAAAGTGTGTGTGTGTGTGTGTGTGTGTGTGTGTGTGTAGCTGCTGAGATGGCTCATCAGATAAAGGTGCTTGCTGCCAAGCCCAACTGCCTGAGTTCTATCCCCTAAACCGGCATGGTGGAAGGAGAGAACTGGCTTGGGCAAGTTGTCCTCAGATCTCCTTACGTGGACAAACAATAAATAAATGTAATAGGAAAATATTATTTCAGCTAGAAGGGAAACCTAGATCACTGAGCCGAGCCATCCTGGAGAGCTCAATTCTACAGAATTCCTCTGGATCCAACCCCTAATACTCATTACAGTGTGTCTCCATCAAGCACAGTCATGGACATTTTATCTCTTTGCCGTTAAGATTGGCAAAGTCCCACAACTTTTGTTTCCTGGGTCACAAAGTGACCCGTATTGCCCTGGACCTTACGGACAGTGACCTCATTCATTCTTGGCTACTCCCGAGTAGACTATAAATCAATAAACCACCCTTTCATCCTCCCCTCATCTATGCAGACTCACTCGGGCCATCACCACTTTCTGAAGAGTTCAACTAACTATTATATGGTGCCACTATCACTTTCTCTTTCGGATTTCTGTTTTATTTTGTACCTAACTCTTCTTTTTGTGTTCTTGTGTATATGAAGGTGCCCATGTATATGTGTACAGAGATTAAAAGTTGCCATATACCTTTATTTACTGGGAAATGCTCTCTTATTGGGCCCTGGGGTTCACTGAAGAGGTTAGGGTGGGTGGCTTGCAACTGAGCCCCAAGGATCTGCCTGTTACTCACCTCCATGACTGGGCTTTTTACATGGATTCTACAGATAGAACACAGACCCTTGTGCTTGTATGGCAAGCATTTTGCCAACGGAGTTATTTCTCCTCTTTAAAATTTTTATTTTTATTATTTATAGTTATGTGTATGTATGGGGATAGGATATGTGCACATGAGTTCAGGTGCCCACAAAGGCCAAAGGTGTTTTGAAGCTGAAGGTGAAGCTGAAGGTTATGAGTGGCCTGATTTGGAAGCTGGGGATCAAATTTGGGTCTTCTGGAAGAGCAGTTACTAGCTCTTAACTGCCAAGACATTTTCCAGCCCCTACCCCTCATTTTAAATTTTTTTTCTTGTGATATATGGAGATGTCTCGCTATGTAGCTTAGGTTGGCTTGGAACTTGTCAGATAGCCCAGGCTAGCCTCTAATTAGCCATGTTCCCTTTTCTCTTTTCTGCTTCCCAAGACCTGAATTACACACACACACACACACACACACACACACACACTCACACACACTCAATTCATCCATCTTGTTCTCATTCAGTATTCAAGCAAACAGCCACCATAGTCATTAGATTAGTTGTGGTGGCTTGCAAAAGATTCCAGTTGCTTCTTTCAGCCATCTACGTGCAGTTCTGCCCTAATGACAAGAAGCATTATGTCGCAGGGGGTGCTAGAGTATATAGGATGGGTAGATTAGCTGAGCATGGCACGATCCATGTAGCTTAGCTATTGGGGAAACCATCATCCATGTTGGGTGAAGGTTTTCCAGTGTGTCTTCTTGGAGTCAGTCACCCCCGTTCCTGCTCACATAACCCCTCACTCATGCCTGTTAAATAAGCCCAATAAACTTGCTGTGTAGCCGAGGCTGCCCTGTTGCTCTTAAACTCATATTCCTGTTTTCTCTTACCAAGTACTGGGATTATAGGCATCAGGTGCCACTACCACTGGCTCTTGGGGAGTATACATTATCTGCAGGCTCTTTTTACAACTCCTCCCTTCCTCCTCCCTGACCACCTTGAACTGAGCAGCTTTGCTCCTCACCATGCTCTCCTGCCTCACTACCGCTCCAAGCAACAAAACAAGTGACTTCTTCATCTCTTCAGAGAGACAAACCTCTGCAAAGGAATCACAATACCTCTTTACCCCTTTAAGTTCATTTTATCAAGTATTTCGTCACAGCAACATGAAGATGACTGATGAGGTGTTTGGCAGGGGCAGGGGCAGAGACATCTCAGAACTTGAGCAGGGTCTCTTGAGACTTCATTACACAGGGTGGTAGAGAAAAGAACAGATTCTCTAGCTAAATAGAGTGCTTCCAGACATGCATACAGTCCTGGGTTCCAGCTGCAGCACTGTCATCAACCAAGCATGGCGGTGAATGTGTGCAATTCCCAGCACTTGGGAGGCAAGATGATCAGAAGTTCAAGGTTATTCTTGGGTACGTAGTGAGTTCAAAGCTCAAAGCCGTCTTTAGCTATGTAGAGAGTTAAGGTCAGCTTGAGGTGTATAATAACTAATCTGGTTGTTAACTACATCCGGAACCAACTAAAACCCAAGCAGCTGGGCATGCCTCTTGTTAAGGGAAGCTTTTTCCTTGAGAGGAGCCTTCCCGCCCGCCTGGTTCTAGATTGGCATCAGTCCCAAATAAACACACAGGAGGCTATATTAATTATGAAGCTCTTGGCCTTGCTTGTTTCTTACTAGCTAGCTCTGACTTAAGTAATTACCCCATAATTGTTAATCTAAGTATGTTTCTTACCGGAGAATAGTTCCAGGCTCCTACCCCAATGGACTCTCTTGTGTTTCTCCTACCCAGAGTCCTCCTGGACTCCTAGTCCCTCCTATCTAGATTCCCTATTGGCCAGACAGTACTTTATTGACAAATGCACAGGCAAATAACAGGACTTCCCCAACAGCCTCTGAGCGATTTTTTTTTTTTGGAATGGGTCATTTGAGATGGGAAGACCCTAAATCTGGGCCACATGTTCTGGTGGCAGCACATGTTAAAGGAAATGGAAGAGGGAAACTTTTGCTTTTCGTCTGCTTGTTCTCATCGTCTCAAGTTTAACTATACTGTTGCTGAGGTTTTGCTTTCCTGGTTTTAGAACTGACTTCCCACATAGACTGAAGCCCAGCAGCTCTCTAGGAATATTCCAGACCCCAGTACCAGATTGCGAGAATGTTGATGTCAACTTTCAGGTCAGACCTTCCCACGACAATTAGGTCATTGAGGATGACCCCAGACAGATCTTCGCACAGGCTAACCTGATACGTCAACCCCTCATGGAGTGTCTTTTTCCAGGGTATTCTAGATTGTGTCAAGTTGATGAAACTAACAAGCACAACTTGGGCAGCAGACTATAGGCAAGTCAACTTCTGCTCTCCCTAAACCTGTCAGCATCAATGACCTTGAAGGGTCCCTTCCTGTGAGTGTCTGGTATGCACAAATTGTTTAGATTTCCACTTTTGAAAAGTAGGTGGCAGTAGGGGACACTCTGGGCTTTTCCTATTTCCATGCTCTGGGTCAATCTGCCACCCCTTTTCACCTGAGTATTGAGTTTCTTCATCCTAGGGTTGCCCCCTAGTACATCAGGGGTAGGAGTGAGTCTTGTGTAGATCAGGCTAGCCTCAAACATACTATGGAGCAGGGGATGATGACCTTGAGCTTCTGGTCCTCCTGAGTCTGCCTGCTGAGTGCTGGGATGACAGGTGTGTGTGGCCACACCTAGATTTATACAGTGCAGGGGTCAGAGCCAGGGTTTCATATATGCTAGGCAAGCACTCTACTAACTGGGCCGCATTCTCATGTCCTAGCACACTGCATCTTCCACGTGACCTCAGGAGACAGACGCAGGCTTGACCACAGCTGTACTCTGGCTGAATAAATCCCTTCAGTAGCTCCTCGGGACCCATCTACATGACACTGCTCCCCTCCCGCCTCAGTAGCCACTGTCCACCCCGGCCCTGCTTCCTTCTCCAGCTGTTCTGCATTTGGCAACTTCCTCTAAGATACTGCTTCTCTGGCCTCTCCTAAAAACCCGGTGATGCTTGATTCTAATGGTTACCTGACCGGATTTAAAATCACCATGGAAACACATGTCTGAATTTGTGTGATTGCTTCCAGAAACGGATAACTGAAGAGGAAAGACCCTCCATGAACGTGAGCAGCATTTCCCCCGTGGGTTGGGGGTCCCAGGCTGAAGAAAAAAGAGAAGATGAGAGATGATCAGGATACCTTGTTTTAAGTTCTTTAAGAATTAAAGTCTTATATTAAAATATATTAGAAATGAAGTAGAGCCAAGAAGCATGTGCCCCGTGAATCTCCATTCCCCAGGAGATATGAGTCCAGCCCCATCCAAAGAGTGGCACTGGTCTCTCCTCAGCCCCCAGTGTGTGTGTGTGTGTGTGTGTGTGTGTGTGTGTGTGTGTGTGTGTGCATCTGCAAGGTGCCCTTGGAGGCCAGAGCTGGAGCTACGCATGGTTGTGAGATGCCCAGCTTGGGTGCTGAGAACCTGAACTCTGATGGTCTGTAAGAGCAGTGTGCAACTGCTGAGCCTTCTCTCCAGCTCCTGTGTGTGTGTGTGTGTGTGTGTGTGTGTGTGTGTGTGTGTGTGTGTACAAGTGACTGTAAAGGTCCAAAGAGGGAATCAAATTTCCTGGAGCCAGTTGTGAACTGTCTACCACCTTGGGTGCTGGAAACTTCTGGGTCCTCTGGAAAAGTAGTATATGCTCCTGTCCACTTCTACCACACCACCCTCCTTGTTGTTGTTGTTTTGTAGTTTTTCTCAGAATACAGCCATACAGCCAATCTTCTTTTTTTGTTGTTGTTAAGAATTATTTTATTTATATGAGTGTTTTGCCTTCATGTATGTAAGTGCACTTCCTGTGTGCCTGGTGCCAAGAAGATCAGAAGAGGGTGTTGAATCTTCTAAAACTGGAGTTGTGGATGGTTGTGAGCCACCATATTGGTGCTGGGAACTGAACCTGGGTCCTCTGTAAGAGTAGTAAGTGCTTTTAACTGCTGAGCCACCTCCCCAGCTCCCCTCCCCTTAAAAAGAATATTTATTCATTTAAAATTGTATACTTGTTTATTTGTTTGTTTTTGGTGTGTGTGTGTGAAACATATATGCATGTACAGCACACCTGTGGAAATCAGTCCTTCCTTCTACCATGTGGGTTCTGGGGATTGAAGTCAGGTTGTTGGAAGGTTGTTGGACTTGATGGCCAACACCTTTATCCACAGAGCCATCTCCCAGTCCTTGCTTGTTTTTTTAGGACAGGGACTCAAGTAGCCCAGCTACTCACTATGTGCTGAGGATGAACTTGAACTCTTGCCCTCCGTCCCTCCATTCCTCCGTCCCTCCATCCCTCCCTCTCTCCTTCCCTTTCCCTCTTGAGTGCCCGAATTATAGCCATAACCAAGTAAGCCTGGCTGGCACCTGATTTTAAATTTGAACTTTCTGATCCTTCCAGGTATGAGGAGCCCAACAGGTCTTGTGATTGACATTGTAAAGGTGATTTGCTATTCTGTGTTCCTGAGAGGAGAGGACAAGTCATACACCATCCAGGACCCCTCGAGGGGTGGAGGGAGGGAGGGAGGAAGAGGGAGACAAGGGCAAGAGCCTTGTGGTAGATTACACACAAAGGAGCAGGCTAAGGTAGATGGGCCTGGGATGGCCTAGTTCAAATGGTTTTGGAGGATTGTGGGGCATAAGGTATGCCCCAAGTTACCTGGAAAATGACTCTGGAGTGATTGAAGTAAGCAGAGAGGAAGTGGGGGTGTTGCTCAGTGGTGAGTGCTAACCTGGCACACTCGAGGCTCTGTGTACTGTCCCCAACACTGCAAACAAAAATCAAGCATAAAAAGACCACTTGGAAGCTGGACACTGCTGTGCTTGCCGGTTAAAGCCCAGCTACCCAAAGGCTGGGGCACGAGGATTGTTAAAGGCCAGCCTGTCAACAGGGAGACTTTTATTTTTCTGCTTATCTGCTCACTTCTTGACTTACTTATTTAATGAGAGGGTCTCATGTAGCTAGGGTGGCCTCAAACACTATGTAGTTGAGGATGGTCTTGGATTCCTGGTCCTCCTGTTTCTACTTGTTAAGTGCTAGAATGAGATGCCTCTAGCCTCCATGAGCACCTGCACTGGCGTGCACATATCTTCAGGCAGATACACACACCTCCACATAATTTAAAATAATAAGAATAACCTCTAAGATACCCCCAAGAGGCTGGAGGGATGGGTCAGTGCTTACGCTTTCCCGCTCCCACATGATTTCTGGAACTCCAGTCCCAGGCAATCTGACACCCCTTCTGGCCTTCTCGGGCACTGGGCACACACACAGTGCACAGATAATTGCAGGCAAAACACCCACACATAAAATAAGTTTAAAAATAAAGCGAAAGGGGGTAGTGAGGCAGTGAGTTGGGTTGCTGCCAAGACTGACGACCCGAGTTCAATCCCTAAGACTCACATGATGGGATGAGAGACCCAACTCCCGTGGGTTGTCCTGTCTTACACATGCCCGCACACATACACACAAAATAGTGCAATGAGATATTTTAAAGTTTGCACACAGTAACAACACCCAATACTCTGCATGCTGATTTAAAAATAAATTAAAAACCCAAACATATAACAATGGGGCTTGCTGTGCACAAAATCCAGGGTTCTAGTCCTAGCACCTTATAAACTAAGCCTGGTGGTTCGTGCCTGCAATCCCAGCACTTTAAATGTTGAGGCAGAAGAATCAGGTATCCAAGGCCATCCTGGACTGGAGAGACTCTGTCTCAAGGAATACAATGAAATGGCTAGGGAGCAATTTCTATTGAGACCAGCCACATCAGCATGCTGTGGGCTTGATGGCTAGATCCCGCCTCAATCAATAAAGTCAAACAAAGGAAGATGATTCCTGCTATCAACCTCAGACTCCCACATGCACACACACAAGCACCCCACATGCACTCGTATGAAAAATGGAAAAGAAAATAAACCACAAGAGGCTGCTTGGCACAAGGTGAGCCAGGGCCGGCTCACAGGTATGTGGAGTATCCCTGTGAGCTGAACAGGTGTGAAAGCAGGTTCCGGGCTGCTTCTCCCAGGCAGCCAGGGCTGCCAGCCTCTTATCACAAGAACCTCAGGAGTCTGACATGCACAAGTGACTCCAGGAGAACCCTTACTTCAGTCCAGGGTGCTCAGGTAGTGCCCATACCTGCATCTTTACGGATGAACTTCAGGTCTCTGTTCTGCAGCCCTCCACCATGGGAGGACCACTCATGTGAACAATGTTTTTGTTGTTCTTGCTGTTGAGAGGAGAATCTCACTACGCAGCTAAGGTTAGTCTCCCTTGGCGTCTCCAGTGCTAGAATTTGTAGCGTTTCTGACCCCTCCCCGATTGATACTGGGTCCCACTTTTTACTAAGGCAGATATTCACTAAGTTGCTCTTAAACTCCCTGAACTCTGCAGTGCAGACAGACCTTAAAGTTGGATGTCTCAGCCACCCAGGTACCAAACCCATGTAGTGTGTGTGTGTGTGTGTGTGTGTGTGTGTGTGTAGGGAGAGAAAGAGAGAGAGAGAGAGAGAGAGAGAGAGAGAGAGAGAGAGAGAGAGAGAGAGAGAGAGAGAGAGAGAGAGAGAGAGAGAGAGACTCATAAATCCCAGGCTGGCCTTGAACTTGTGATTTTTCTGCACCTGTATCTCCGAATGCTGGAATTACAGATGTGCGCTTCCAGTTTTATGCGGTGGCAGCATTAGACCCTCGGTTCTCATGCATCCTAGGCTAGCACTCTGCCAACTCTACGTCCCCAGCCTAGAACTTTGTCTTTAATTCACAGCCTTGCAGCTGTTGAACAGCTTGTCTCCTGCCCACACACCTGCACCTGCGTCTAGAGCAAGCACATGTGCCTGTCCAAAGCTACTTGCTTAGATGCCCTCTTCTCTTCCCCATGAAGGTTGCTAGCGGGGCAAGCCCTGATCCTCAAGTTGGGAAAGGGGGTGCACATTTCAAGGAGCTCCCGGAGAGACTTGGCCTCAGCAGGTATTGGGAGGAAATGGGCCGTAGCCAGCTGGCTGCTTTGTCACGCTGCGTCTCCAAGCCAACAGCCACGCAGCGTCCCAGCCCAGCCTCACCCACCCGTATCCAGAGGCCTAGGAACCTGAGAAGCTCATGAGTCTGGGGGATAAGGGTGGAGACTTGCATTTCCTCTGCAAAAAGACTGCTGGGTTCCTCCCCAGCTAGTGCTGTGGCCCCACTCAGAAGCGCTGCCTTAGGCCACGAGCTCTTCTATTCAGTACTTCCCCTGTTACACACCGGCTTTAAATTCTACCCATCAAGCCCTTTCAAAGTCCACCATCAAGTCTCACCTTCAAGTGCTGTTCCTTAAAACTCGCCCCCTGGTGCCATTCTCCAAACCTGGACGCAGCTTTGAGCTCCATTCATCCAGCCAGGCTTTAAGCCTCACTTACCTGCGGTTACGGGGGGGGGAGGGAGGGACTGCGGGGTGGGGGTCGGCCCCGACTGAGTAAGACTAGATAGAGCCGGGAAATTAGTTCAGTGTGTGAGAAATTCCCAGAGATTGGACTGGGGTAGCCAGCCTCGGATGCGGGAGATACAAAGTTAAAAGCCATCAGTTGTGAGGTCCTGTGGCAGGCATCCCCGCTCCTCCCCCCGCCCCGTCTGATCCTCTGAAACCCTTTTCCCCATCCCCCAGTGGGTCATGTTAACCAAAGGAAAGAAGAAACGCTTTCTAAGTGAATCTTGTTTTGCTTACTGCAGACGGCAGACGCCCTCACCTGGATCCCGCCTTCACGTTGCAAATCAGAGCATTTCTTTCTTTTCAGTGCTGTGGTTGTTAAAAACAAACGGTTTTGCTGGGATGATTCGCAGTACAATATTGGGGAAAATTCACGTGTCGCTTACTGCCCCATCGGAAGTGTACCTTTCCAACAATGAGATGGCCAAAGGTGCCTGCCACTAAGCCTCATGGCCTTAACTTGATCCACCGACCCTCCAAAGCTGTCCCGCGATCTCCACGTCCACATTGTGCTTTCCGTGCTCCCAAACCCCAAATAAATGCATTTTAAAAAGTGCACCATCAACTGTAATTTCATTCAGCCATTCGAAATTGAAATTCTGAAATTTCAGAAAAATGGATGAACTGGAAAAATGCGTCATCAGGTGACCAGGCTTAGAGGGACTAACAGTGCAGTTCCCTCTCCCACCGGCCTTTTACACATTTATGTGGGAGCATTTATACGCATTTATGTGGGAGCATGCGCGTTTAAGGCTAGAACAGAGCAAGAAAAGGCAAGATGGTTCCTTGGTTCAGTGGATAAAGGCACCTGGGACCCACATGGTGGAAGGAGATAACACATGTTGTCCTTTGACCCCACAGGTATGCCATGGTATGTGTGTTTGCCTCCCCCTCCCCATGTATAAAACAGTAGAGAATTTAAAAGTGACAAAACAATCCTAAAGGCAGTTAATTCTAAAGGGATGCATGAGAGGACGGGACTGAAACGTTGTTAGGGGAGAGGGCTGGGGACAGTGTTGGACCCCGTGTAATAAGGTAGTGGGAGGAGGTGCTGGTTGAGAATAGGGGTGACCTCAAGGCTCATGAGACAGGTAACCTGGAGAGACAGATGCAAGCTAGGGCTTGGTCTGTCTGTGGGAGGGAGGAGCAGAAGGAGGGAAAGAGACCAGAGAGAGGGCAGGTCACTGCAGGGTGGGGCTTGACTATAAGGGTGAAGGCAACCGTCCATTGATCCCGCAGGCTGTGCACCCTACACGCAGGCACCAGCCCTCGGGATCACAACGGCACTGGTGAGTCCGCCTCTGACTAGAGCAAATACCTTGTCGCCTGCCTCTCTTTCAGAGGTCCCGGGGATTGGCTTGAGACACTGGAGTTCTTATCCTTCCCTTCCACTTCCGTAGGTGGCCCCACTAAACCGTCAGGCAACTGGAGAGGAGACCTAGCCTGCACCATGAACCCGTGGCTCTTAGCCTGCTTGGTCGCCTGCTTTGTTGGGGCCTGGGTGCCTGTCGTCCATGCCCAAGGTACGGGCCCTCAGCCACACTTTCATTGATCCAGTTTTCCAGATGTTGCTTTCCCGTCTCACTTGTCCCTCCCCACTTGTCAGAATCTCCACCGATTCTGTATCCTTTGCCTTCTTCAGCAGCTCTTGAGAGGCTGGGTACAGCAAGAATTCCTGGTACTACTGGGGCTGGATGGGTAGAGATGAAGGGTCCCCAGCTACTTATTTCAGGACCCCTTCCCTCTGGAGTGCTTCCTTTGCAAGACTCAGGAGACTTAGGGGCTGCTGGAAGCAGAGGGTGACTTCCAATTGGGGGAAAATGTATTTACAGTCAGGAATGCCTTTTGATGCCCTTGCTCTGCTGGAAACCCTGGTGATCTTCCGAAGTGCATTCCTTGCCTTTCCTCCCTGTGTCGTCTAACTGAGAGCCTTTGTGGGACTCAGTTTCCTCATTTGCCAAGTAGGAATGAATCCAGCGAAAAATACTCGCAGCCTGGTGGTCAGGGAACCATTTCTGGCATCTTCCTCACCCCACTGGGAAGCTCATACTTGAGGATTCAGTCACTCAAGGCCAATTCAAAGCACGGGACATCCCCACAGAGTCTTGCCACTGGGTGCTTTATCTCAGAAACAAGGAGTCTCAGTAGGTGTCAAAACAAGGTTCCAGGTCAGGTTGAGGACCCAGGATCCTACTCTGCCCTGTCTGCTCCTCTACTGGGTCCTATAGGTGCAGGCTTCCAGGAGGGAGGCTTGGCTCTTTCCACACAGTCTGCTATCAGAGCCAGGCCCAGCCTCTGCCCTTTGATCCTGGGAGGAAGTGGCCCCCAGTGTAGGAAAACACCTGCCAAGGATCCTTGGAGCCCCAGTTGTTATCTTACATCGGTGCCCCTTGTCCCCAAGAGCCAAAGTGGAGGGATGGTACGGAGGATGAGCTCTCTCCTGGAACCACTGCACTGGGCTCTACTTATCTCAGATTTGAACCCCAGAGGCAAGATTTGGCAGATGGGGTTCCCAGATAACCTTGAAGGCTGGCTAGATTGAGGAACCAAGGTTTTTATTTATTTTATTTTTTTTATTTAGATTAGAAACAAGCTTGCCTTACATGTCAATCCCAGCTCCCTCTCCCTCTCCTCCTCCCCCACCCACCACCAAGCCCCCGACCCCCACCTCATACCCCCTCTGCTCCCTGGGTAGAGTAAGGCTGTCCATGGGGGATCTACAAAGTCTGTCATATCACCCTGGGCAGGGCCTAGGCCATCCCCCATGTGTCCAGGCTAAGAAAACATCCCTCCATGTAGAATGGAATCCCCAAGTTCATTCATATGCCAAGGATAAATACTGATCTACTACCTGAGGCCCCACAGATTCCCAAGGCCTCCTCACTGACACCTACCTTCAGGGGGTCTGGATCAGTCCCATGCTGGCCTTTCAGCCATCAGTCTGGGGTCCATGAGCTCCCCCCTTGTTCAGGTCAGCTGTCTCTGTGGGTTTTACCAGCCAGGTCTTGACCCCTTTGCTCATCACTCCTCCATCTCTGCAACTGGATTCCAGGAGTTCAGTTCAGTGTTTCGCTGTGGGTGTCTGCCTTGGCTTGCATCAGCCACTGGATGAAGGCTCATGTTTGTCTTTTTGTGACGGGGGTCCAAGTTTTTTGTTTTGTTTTGTTTGCTTATTCATTTACTTCTCTCCTTCTCAGAACTTTGTAGAATCATCTCCTTCTCCTGGGTACCCCTCCCCCCAGCTCCTGCACATATTCTTGTGTAGGTAACTTCTCTGCCTCCCCTACCAGGTTGAAACTCCCCTGAGACACTAGGTCCAATTTATATCTGTTGTCTGGATATTTGGTATCTAGCAGAACTTTTCAAGCTTTCCTTAGGGGAACCAACAAAGAACGACCAGGTAACTTTAGCAGTTTCTAAGATGAGTAGAGAGAGGGAAAGGAATTTAAGCTGTTTTTATGTGGGAACAGGCCAGCACATGGCTGAGTTCTTCAGGAAAGTTGAATAAAACCGACAGTTACGTAATACATCTATTTATTTATTTTATGTGCATGTGTATGGACCTGTGTGTGACAGTGTCCATGTGGAGAAAAGAGGACAACTTGCAGGAGTTGGTTCTTTCTTTCGACTATGTGGATCTTTAGGATCAAACTCAGGTTATTGGGCTTCGTGGAAAGTGCCTTTACCTATCTGGCCCCAGATTTCTTTGTGTGTGTGTGTGTGTGTGTGTGTGTGTGTGTGTGTGTGTGTGTATGTATTTTGTTTGTTTTTTTAAGACAAGGTCTCACTATATATAACTCCTGTCCAGGAACTCACTATGTAGACCAAGATGTCCTCAAACTCTTAGAAATTCTCCTCTGCCTCTGCCTCCTGAGTGCTGGGATTAAAGGTGTGCACCACCACATCTGGCCTTTAATTTTTTTTTCATTAAAAATTTTTTTTGGACGGGGTTTCCCTGTGTAGCCCTGGCTGTCCTGGAACTCATTCTGTAGACCAGGCTGGCCTGGAACTCAGAGATCTGCCTGCCTCTGCCTGCTGAGTTTGGGGATGAAAGGTACGCTCCACTACACCCACCTAATTTTTAATTTTTAAAATGAATATAGGGTCTCATATAGGAGGTGACTTTGAAATTCTGATCTGCCTGCCTCCACTTGCCAGGTGCTAGGGTTCCAGGCATGGACCCCCCCACTTGCCTTATGTAGTTCTGGGGACCCAGCCCAGGGCCTCATACAAGCAAGCTAGGCAAACATTTACTCACTGAGTTACAGTCCTCATCACAATTCAAGTGCTTTGAGACAGTCTCATGCAACTCAGACTGGCAAGGCTTACAGACGTACACGTGTCTCAATGTCTGGTTAACCATTTTTAGGAAAGTAGGGCTGGGCTGGGGGCCCCCCAAGTGTGCACCTGTCCTCTACCTCAGAGCAGAAACATAAAGCACCTTGGACTGTTTCTTTACCTACCCATAATTCCTGCAAGTATCCTTATATCAAGATCTGAGAGCAATCCAGGAAGCTATGCTTCCTTATCTCCCATGTAGCCTGTTGACCTCTGTGTCTAGAAGGGGTGTGTGTGTGTGTGTGTGTGTGTGTGTGTGTGCGCGCGCGCACACGCGCGCGCGCACGTGTGTTCACATCTTTGATTGCCCCTGCCAGTGATATGCCCCTGGAGTCATGGATTTGACTGGGTCATCTAGTTGCAGGTACCTTTTTTGTGATTTTTTTTGTTTCAGAATTTCATATATGCAAATATGTTTTCATCAAATCCATTCCCTAGTCTCTCTCCTCCACTATCACCCTTATCCCCCTACCACTTTCCCCACTGGACTTCATGTTCTCTGTTTTTAATCCCACTGAGTCCACTTAATGCTGCCTGTATGTAAATGGTTGAAGGACCATCAATTAGAGCAGGGATAGTCTTTTTTTGTTTTTTTCCGAGACAGGGTTTCTCTGTATTGTTTTGGATCCTGTCCTGGAACTCTCTGTAGACCAGGCTGGCTTCAAACTCACAGAGATCCACCTGCCTCTGCCTCCCGAGTGCTGGGATTAAAGGGGTGTGTCACCAACTCCCGGCTGAGCAGGGGTAAACTTTCAGGGACCATGCCCCTGAAGAAAACGGAGCCTCTCCTAGCGACCATCAATTTCCAATAGCTCCTCAGATAGCAGCAACCTTCCCAGCTTTAGACTCTCCTTTGAGAGGCGTGTCTATGCAAATAACTCTCAGGGGCCCTAGAGATAAGCTCCCCCATCCACCCATGGCTGGGCCTCTGGCTGTCTTGATCTTGTGTGGGTCTGTGAACTCATCACAGCGGCCATGATTGACGTGTGCAATGACCTCATCATGCCCACCAATTACACTGTCCCTGAAGATGCCCTCTTCCTCCCAGTCTTACATTTTTTTGCCCCCTCTTCTGAGATAATCCCTGAACCTTGTGGGGAGGGAGTATGATACAGATGTCTCGTTTTCGTTTTTTGTTTGTTTGTTTGTTTGTTCTCCCTTTCTGATACAGATGTCTTGTTTATAGTTGGGAATTCCACAGTCTCTTATGCTGAATGTTGGTCAGTTTGGGATAATTATTATCTGCTACAAAAAGAAGCTTCACTGATGAGGTTATAACTTAGGAGTATATGGATAAGAATGTAGGGGACAGTTTATTACTATGTCCATTTATTAGAATAACAGTGTTAGGTTTTCACTTAAGGCCTATGACCTAGTCACACACACACACACACACACACACACACACACACACAGTAGCGTGTGGAGGTCAGAAGATAATTAGTGATTCTCTCCTCTGTGGGTTCTGGGGATTGAACATAGGTGACAAGCACCTTTACTCACTGAGCCATCTCACTTGCTTCTGTAGGTGGCTTTGAAGACTGCTGCCTGGGTTACCAACCCAGGATCAAGTGGAATATTCTCCAGCGTGCTAGGCATTATCGGTGGCAGGAAGTGAGTGGAAGCTGCAACCTACGTGCTGTGATGTGAGCAGGACCTTGGGTGTTGCTGGGCGAGAGTCACTCATGCCTTAGATCCTCACGCCCTAACCTGGCACCCACCTTTCCACCCTCTGCAGATTCTACTTCCGCCACAAAGGCCCGGTGTGCGTGAACCCGAAGGACAAGGATGCGAGAATAGCAATGCGGATCTTGAGCACTAGGAATAAGACAGCTGACAGTCCTCAGAAGAGCACATCAGGTAGGTAAGACCCCAGCCAGCAGCTGAGGGAGGAAAGCAGCTCAGCGTGCTAACATGATGCCCCCTACTCCTCTTCAAAGAGAGTCAGTTGCTAGCGAGCCAGAGATGGAGGGAACAGCCAGTCAGTGGCACCAACGTCCAGTTCATGTACACCAGCAGTCAACCTCAGGAATCCTTCCTCAAGAGCTTCCCACGTTTCCTCCTTTTCAGTACTGGGCACTGAATCCAGACCTTTGAATATGCTGCACAAGTGTTCCACCACTAAGAAACATCTCTGTTTGGTGTGTGTGTGTGTGTGTGTGTGTGTGTGTGTGTGTGTGCCTGTGTGTACTAAACATATGAATTTAACCTGATCGGTCTGCATATTACTTATATGTATGTTTCAGGGCTGAGCATTTTGTATTGGATAACCAATCTATGTGCTCTTCTATGGGGAAGACCATTTCTCCAACTCTCAGAACGGGAGTAGTCTAGGGATGGAGCCTCTCGGACTCCACCTGCCTCCAACTACATTAGCATGTCTATTGTTGCAAACTTCCTGGTCCCCTGGCTCTTAAGATCTTCCTGCTCCCACAAGGACACCAATTGGACAGCTGGGGATCCAGCATAGGTCCAAACGTGGATATCAGTTGGGAGGCCAGGGCAGTCTATGGGGCCTCTGGCAGTGGAACCAATATTTATGCCTGGTGCACGAAGTTTGGGAGCCCATTCCCAATGGAGGGATACTCTCTCAGCCTAGATACATTTAGAGCCTAGGTCCTGCCCCAAATGATGTAATAGACTTTGATGATCTATGATCTCCCATGGGAGGTCTCGCCTTCCCTGGGGAGTGGATTGGGGGTGGGATGGAGGGTTGGTGGGGGGTATGGGAGGACAGGAGGGAGAGGGAACTGGAATTGGTATGTAAAATAAGATTGTTTTTAATTTAAATTAAAAGACAATGGAAAAAACAAAACACTGGCTGGGTGAAAGCATAAAGGAAAACAATGGGATCTCACAGACCTAACTGGTACGGGGTGGGGGAGCTGTTTTTGCACCTGTGTGTTAATAAAGTTTTGAAATGAGAATCCCCCACAGAGCTGTGAAATAAAGTTGTAGAATTGCAGGTTGTGACAAAAAAAAAAAAAGAGATTTATTTATTTATTGGGTATACAATGTTCTGCCTGCGTGTATGCCTGCTTGCCAGAAGAGGGCACCAGATCTCATTATAGATGATTGTGAGATGATGTGGCTGCTGGGAATTAAACTCAGGTCCTCTGGAAAAGCCGTCAGTGCTCTTAACCTCTGAGCCATCTCTCCAGCCCTGTACTCCTTTTCTAACATTTTCTTAACCCATTTATTTCATTTCCCTGGAGAGTTTCACTTCGTTTCTACTTTAATGCACAGACATGATTTTATTAGACTATATAAAATGTAGGAACCACAAATGAGAAAAAACATAAAATATTTGCCATTTTAAGATTGGCTTAATTCAGGGAGGAAGAGGGAACTGGGATTGACATATAAAACAAGCTTGTTTCTAATGTAAATAAAAAAATCAGAAAAAAAGATTGGTTTAATTCAAGCAGGGTGGTGTTGTGCACCTTTAATCCCAGCACCCGGGAGGCAGAGGTGGTCGGATCTCTGCGAGTAGAGGCCAGTCTGGTCCACAGAGCAAGTTCTGGGACAACCATAGCTACACTAAGAAACCCTGTCTTGAAAAAACAAAAGAAAGAAATAAAACCCATTTATTTTAATTTTGTGTATGAGTGTTGGCTTTTATATATGTGTACAAAAAGTAGGCCTGGTGCCTCAGGAGGCAAGGAAAGGGTGTTGGGTCTGCAGGAACTGCAGTTTTAGATGGTTGTGAGCCATCATGTAGGTGCTGGGAATTCAACCCCAGTCCTCTGTATGAGCGACTAGTTTTCTTAACCTCTGACGCATCACTACGGCCCCTATTGGAACACTCACCTGTTTCTCTCTCCATTCTCCAACAGGCTCTCACACAGAAAGAAAGAAGTCAAATCATGCAAAGTCCAGGGTGGGGAACCCCAGCAGTCACAGCATGAGGAATGCCACCCTAGGCCATTCTAGGTAAGGACTCTTGGTCATGTGACCTTCCTCCATCTACCACTTTACTGACTGGGGTCTACCCCCAGGAGCAGGAAGCCCGCTGTAGGCTGTGTGGTCTCACCCTGAGATTCATGTGCAAGGATCCTAGTTCATGTAAATGCTAACGTGACACACCAGGGGAGTGGGCCAAGAGTTGCTCAATGTAAGCAAACAGAAAGTGTCTTCCCACGCCACTCACATTTGCTTCCCCCTCATCCCTTCCTCCCCTCCTTCTCTCTTTCTTTTTCCTTAAAAGTGTTTACACTGATTGAGTCACTGTGTGTGTGTGTGTGTGTGTGTGAGAGAGAGAGAGAGAGAGAGAGAGTACGCGCGCATGCACACGTTTGCACAAACCATGCTTCCAGCTGGAGGTCAGAGGACAGATTGCAGGAATCAGTTCTCACTTCCCACAATGTGGGTTTCTGATAGAATTCAGGTTGTCAGCCTTGATGGCAAATGTCCTTACTGCAGAGTTATCGAGTTATCTCTCTCTCTCTCTCTCTCTCTCTCTCTCTCTCTCTCTCTCTCTCTCTCTCTCTCTCTCTCTGTCTCTCTCTCTCTCTCTCTCTCTCTCCTTCTCCCCCTCTCTCTCCTTTCTTTCTTCTTCCTACTTTCCTTCTTTGTTCCTTTCTGTTTTATGTTTTTTCTTTCCCCAAGCAGGTCTCATGTATCTCAGGCTGGCCTCCCACTCCCTGTGTAGCCAAGGATGCTCCTAAACTTCTGATTCTCCTGTTTTCACCAGCTAAGCACTATGGTCACAGGCATGCACTATCATGCTAGTTTATGTAGAGCTGGAATATGGAGCACCAGGCTGGTCCTTTGTAAGAACAGTAGACACTCTTAATTGGTGAGCCATCTCTTCAGCCCCATAAGAAAGTTCTTCCTTCCTTCCTTCCTTCCTTCCTTCCTTCCTTCCTTCCTTCCTTCCTTCCTTCCCTCCTTCTTTCCTTCCTTCCTATCTCCTATTTCTTTCTACTACAGGGCTTGAACTCAAGACCTTGTGCATACTAGGCTAGTAAGCAACCCCCATCTTTTTAATTTTTTTCTTAATTCATGTTTTACATTTCAATCCCAGTTGCCCCTCCCTCCTCTCCTCCTGCTCCCCACACTCCCTCCTCCTCCCATCTGCTCCTTGGAGAGGGCAAGGCCTCCTCTAGAAAATCTACTAAGTCTGTCCCATCATCTCATTGAGGCAGGACCAAGGTACCCAGTCTTTTTATTTTTAATAATTTATTTTTATTTTGTGTTCATTGGTATTCTGCCTGAATGCACATTTGTGTGAGGTTGTCAGATCTTGGAGTTACAGACAGTTGTGAGCTGCCATGTGGGTGCTGGGAATTGCACCCATATCCTCTGGAAGAACTGTCGGTGCTCTTAACTGCTGAGCAATCTCCCCAGCTGCCTAGCCTTTTTATAATTTGTATTTTGAGAAGCCTTGAATTCACTCTGTAGCCAAGGCTGGATTTTAGCTCCTTTTACCTCAACCTCTAAAATACCTAGAGTTATAGGCATATGCCACCATGCTTGGTGTCAATGTAACACACACACACACACACACACACACACACACACACACACACACACGCGCGCGCGCGCGCACACACACACACACTGTGTGTGTGTGCGCCTGTGCACATGAGTGCTCTTGGGTATGTGTGTATGCCACTGCGAGCTAGTGGAAGTTAGAGCCAACTATTGGGAGTTGCTTATTTGATGGGGGCGGGCCTTCTGTATGCTGTGTATACATGCTTCTCTTATTGGTTGGTTAATAAATGTTGATTGGTCAGTAGCCAGGCAGGAAGTATAGGCGGGGCTACCAGACTAGGAATGCTTGGAAGAGGAAGGCAGAGAGGAGTTGCCAGAGAGACTCCATGTAGCCACTGAAAGTGTAACATGCTGGAGCATTACAGGTAAGACACAGTCCCGTGGCAATGCATAGTTTAATAGAAATGGGTTAATAATTAAAAGAGAGCTAGCCAATAGAAGTCTGAGCTATTGTCTACAGTTTATAATTAATAAAAGCCTCTGTGTGTTTATTTGGGACTAAACAGTTGTGGGACCAGGTGGGAAAGAAACAGGGTCTTCACTTCTTTCTTCCCACCCTATGGACCCCAGGGATTAACCTCTGGTCACCAGGCTTCACCATCTCACTAGTCCTCAACCTGACACACTGAATGCCAGATCTCTTGAATCAAGCAGATGCCAGTAGGGTGTGCTGTGATTTAATTCAGTTCGGTTCTGACATTGTCGACATGCAGGTCCCACCTGGCTCCGCAGGTTCAGGGCACAGCTCTATGAGACTGACCCCTTGACAACTCTAACTCCCAGAGTCTCAGTTTTCCCATCTGTAGGAGGGGGACAATACTAACACTGTCTATTTCACAGGGTGGCGATGATGACCAGAAAGATGAACAACTAAGTTACTCAAGAGTGAGCACCAGCTGGAAGACGGGAGGAGTCCCCTGAGGTGCTATCTCCTGAGCACGAAGTGGCCACTGAACTCATGAACTCACAAAGGCTACAGTTACCAGTGCCTGACTAAGCAATGTTTCAGCATGGATGAGTGAGCGGCTCACAGGACCCCACCCCTCACTGGGGAGCTACTGGCTGTTGATTGCTGGGGGAGGGGAGTATTTTTTCCAGTATATACTCCACCACCCATGTCTATGCCAGCAACCCTAATTAAATGCAGTGGGCCACACACAAAAGAACAGAGGTATGGAAGTAGGAAAAAGGCATCCAATAGGAGAGAGGGGCGAGAGGAGGATGAGTGTGTGTGAAAATGGTCAAAATGTGTACATATGTGAAATGGTTAAAGAGTTAAAAATAAAAACGTTTAAAGCCCATTAAAAACTAATTACTTGAGCCTGGTGGTGGTGGTGCACACCTTTAATCCCAGCACTAGGGAGGCAGAGGCAGGCGGGTCTCTGTGAGTTCGAGGCCAGGCTGGTCTACAGAGCGAGTTCCAGGACAGCCGGGGAAATAGAGAGAAGCAAACAACAACAACAAATAACAACAACAAAAACCTAATCACTCACAGAGATGTCTGGTATGCGGTGTGCTCTCAGGAGGTTAGTGCCAGTACTCCAAGTTACCTGCTATAAGTCAAGTTTACCTGTGACCGCCTCTTTTTCTTCAGCCACTTTTGCTAGATTATCAGCTCCCAGGACTCAGGGAAGCACTTTTCTTACATTTCTTGGTTATTCTGTAGAATGCTATAAAGGCTACGGATGATCTAGGATTGGTGTTGCTGAAGGAGTTTATGAAGAGACACCATGACCACAGCAACTCTTACAAAGAAAAACATTTAATTGGGGTGGCTTGCAGTTCAGAGGTTCAGTCCATTATCATCATGGCAGGACAGGGCAGCATGCAGGCAGACATGGTGCTGGAGAAGGATCTGAGAGGAGAGGAGCTACATCTTGATCCCAAAGGCAACAGGCAGTGAACTATATCACTGGGTGCAGTTTGAAATACATGAGACCTCAAAGCCCACTTCCACAGGGACACAAGTCCTCCAGCAAAACCACACCTCCTAATAGTACCACTTGGTATGAACTCATGAGGGCCAGTTACATTCAAACTACTACAGAGTCTAAGGCAGGATAATCACAAGTTTGAGGCCAGCCTGGGCTGCATTGTAAGTTTGAGGCTAGTCTGGGACACACTGCAAGGCCCTGCCCCAGAATACAGACAAAGGGGCTGGAGAGATGGCTCAGAGGTCAAGAACACTGACTGCTCTTCCAGAGGTCCTGAGTTCAATTCCCAGCATCCACATGGTGGCTCACAATTATCTGTAATGAGATCTGGTGCCCTCTTCTATATGCAGGCAGAACACTGTATGCATAATAAATAAATATTAAAAAAAGAAACTCTGAAGTGGTATATTGACAAATAAATAATAAAATTCTATAAAAAATACAGACAAACAACAAACAAATAAAAACCAAACCAAAACAGGACTCAGGAGATGACTCAGGGATAAAGAGTTTGCTGTGTAAGTGTGAGGGCCTGAGTTCAGATCCCCAGAACCAAGCAAAACTGGATGTGACAGTGTATGTCTGTAACCTCAGAGCTCCCACAGTAAGATGGGGGAGACAGGAGATCCCCTAGAAGACCAGCTATGGCCGTCAGCAGCAGTGAGCGTGAGGCCCTGCATGGTGTGAGGTCAGGGCTGACACCTGAGTTTGTCCTGTAGTCTCCATATTCATCCTGGAGGGAGGCTCCTTAGAGTCAGAAAGTCATGGCTCCCAGGTGTCAGAAGTCCCTCCCACTTACCAGAAGAGCTTATACAAGCAGCAGTGAGGACCGCCGAGGAGAGGAGACTCCAGTTTGTAGGCCTTGCAGAGAGTGCCAGGATTGCAGCTTTTGTGAGATGGCACTCGGGACAGGATGGGCAATCAGTGATGCAGCTGCCTTTGAGTCAAACATGCTGCTGCAAGTGAGCCCTCACTCATGCCGCTTAAGTAAGCTCTCATTCATGCTGCCGCAAGTGAGCCCTCACTCATGCTGCCGCAAGTGAGCCCTCACTCATGCTGCCGCAAGTGAGCCCTCACTCATGCTGCCGCAAGTGAGCCCTCACTCATGCTGCTCAAGTGAGCCCTCACTCATGCTGCTCAAGTGAGCTCTCACTCATGCTGCTCAAGTGAGCCCTCACTCATGCTGCTCAAGTGAGCTCTCACTCATGCTGCTCAAGTGAGCCCTCACTCATGCTGCTCAAGTGAGCTCTCACTCATGCTGCTCAAGTGAGCCCTCACTCATGCCGCTTAAGTAAGTGAGCTCTCACTCATGCTGCTGCAAGTAAGGCCAGAAAGCCCATTGGTTTGTTAAGTTGGACTTTGGTGGCACTGTTACTTGATAGCAGCTCTCTATCTGGGGTGAGAAGATGTTTGCTCACGTCTTCCCAGGGAAAGTGTCACACACAGGGATGCACCACCTTCCTGGCACACTAATGTGCTTGTCAATCTGGAAACTCTTTGCCCTCACAGTTCAATATTTTTATGGAGGTGTTTCCACACACCTGCTTGATTATTAACTTGAAGTTCAGTCCCTCTCCCCTGTTTGGAGCTTGAAGAGTGGAGCAGACGTCTAATCAATGGCTCACTTTTCCTTGTGACCAGCCTTAGAAACACTCAGGAAATTCAGTGACGCACAGGAAATCCAGAGGTCTTTGGAGCTCTGTGTCAGGATTTGGGGCCAAAGACCACATGTTAGAACAAAAGTTACTTCTAGGGACCAGGGACATGGCTCATTTAGTCGAGTTGTGTTTTTGATGAAGTCTTGGTTTTCATCTTGTACTTGCAAAAACTGTGTGTGGTAGCATTGCTCGACCACCATCCAGCACTGAGGAGGTGGAGGCAGGAGGATCACGTGTTCAAGCTCTTCTTTAACTATAGTTTTGTTTTTGTTGTGTTTTTGGGGGGCAGTGGTGGGTAGGTGGGTTGTGTTGTTTCGTATTGTGTGTGTGTGTGTGTGTGTGTGTGTGGCTTTTGTTGGAGGAGATAGCATCTATTTATTTGAGAACACACAGGCAGATTTAATCCCCAGAGGACTTTATTGTGTCTTCAGTTTCAATAGAAAAGTGTCTTCAGAACCTAGCCCAGGCTCTCGGGAATGAATCTGCTTGTCAAGATGTAGGAGATAAGGCTTCCCATTCTCATTCTCTGAGGGATGATACCCACACCCACCCGAGACACTATTCCGATGTCCCACCAACACTCTTGGCGAGTCATAGTGCAGCCTGAAGTTTAAGCTTGAGGATGACAAGGAGCAGTGAACACCAGGGGTCCCTCCTGCTGACCCTGGCTGTGGGTGGACGGATGAATGCTGAGACTTCTAGCCGAGTCCAGGAGAGGCTGAGGTGTTGGGACCCCCCCCCCAGGCTTGCATAGGTTGGGTTCATCTGAGGTCATAGTGTTTTGAGGTTCAACTTGGTCAGCCATTGCCCCCAAAATCAATTCTAGCCAGTTCCAGAATCTCCACTTCAGATGCCATGGGAACTCTAGGCACATTGAAGCTTCTTTCTGCTAGAGCAGTTGTAATCGGACTGTTAGCCGCAAGGCTGGGGTTGCTGGCTCTAGCTGGCCCTGAGCTCCTGCTATACTCACCACCTCCAGCTGATATTTGCCGGGTCTTGGTCTCCCACTTCCCAGCTGCAGGGAGCTGAAGCCATCCAGGTGACTCAAGCGGAAGAAGCCTTGGTTGTTGCCTCTGGCAATAATGTAACGGATCTGGCCTTCCAGACTCCCAAGAGCTGGTCGAAATTCTAAGATATGCTTGACTTGGCTCAGGTGTGAGATGTACAGACTCAAGGTCAAGGGGACTTCCGGGTCAAGGGTAGCCAGGCTCACCTGAGGGTAGGGACCAAATGAACTGTCAGAGACTGTGTAAATAAGGATGCAAGTCTGGTTTCTTTGTCTAGCCGTCTGCATACAAGGCTGAGCTCAGCTAAGGCTGAGGACGTAACAGCAAAGGCTAAATCTGGTTCTTTGACGGAAAAACAAAACAAAGCAAAATAAAACAAAACAAAAAACCCAAGAGGAGAGAGACTAAGGAGCCGGCTCAGTTAGTAAAGTGTCTGCTGTGCAGGCATGGGGATCTAATTCGGATCCCCAGCACCCACACAGAAAGCTAGGTGTGGTGGCACATGCCTACACTCCCACTTGAAGGCAGCGGGAGGAGGATCCCAGGAGCTTGCTGGCCAATGGTATAGTCAAACGGTGAGCTCCAGGGTTAGTGAGAGATCCTGTCTCAAATAATAAGTGGAGCTGGGTCCACAGATGGCTCAGCAGGTACAGGCGTTTGCCACCAAACCCGAGGACCTAAGTTTGATTCCCTAGAACCACGTGGAGAAGGAGAGAGAATTAGCTCCTGTCAGTCGTCACTGATTTCCGCACCCATGTCTTGTGCATGAATGCACACACATGCAATCACTACCACCTCCAAATACATATAATAGAATTAAAAAAGTGGAGAAGAATTGTAAGACAATGGTGTTAACGTCTTGTGTCCAGTTGTACTTTACTAGAGCATGTGTATGCATCTCCTCTCTCTCTCTCTCTCTCTCTCTCTCTCTCTCTCTCTCTCTCTCTCTCTCTCTGTGTGTGTGTGTGTGTGTGCGTGTGTGTGTGTGTGTGTGTGTGTGAGAGAGAGATGTATAGACACACATGCACACACAGACACCTACAGATACACACACACCAAAAACAAAGCAAAAAGGCAACAGGTAGGGAATCAAAGATTTGCTTTGAAAGCCCAGCAAACAGGTCAGGCAGGTAACATTTGGCTCAGGAGCCTTAAGGTGGTTCAGAGGCAGCCCAGGTGACTGGTGTTATAACCAAGGGCCTTCTTGGAAAAACAAAACAAACAAACAAACAAAAACTACATCTCCAAAATGATGCTAGAATCTACGGAGATACAAGCAGAATACCCAGCTAGGACAGAAAGCACAAGGAGAGGCCTCAGAAGAGCCTTCCGCTGGCTTCCACTATACTTCCTGTATCTGGCTCTCTCTGAGTGGACCCTGTGTACTGATGACAGGCTCTTCTTTATTTGAGCTCTTCTGAAGTGCCTTCATGGTCCTGGCAGCAGGACAGTACCCTCAAAAGCCAATTGGCAGGCCACCCCAGGCTGGGTGATGAATCTGGTTCCACAAAGGGTTATCTGTATTTACTGCCCCCCCCCCCCCACGGGTTATGCCATGTCTGTTTCACCTCATTTACATGCCTGTGGAGTGATCTGCTGTTGCTTTTGAGAGAAAGCTATTTCAGCCCCTCTGCCCCTGGTTCTGGGAAATCTTTCTTTTCTGAGGAGAAAGGCTCAGACATATGCTCTTATTGACACCTCCTGGCAAACAGTGGTATTACAGGCAAATTCATTGCAATCCCTCCCTCCCTCCCAGCATGCTGTGTCCAGCCCTGGACCCTTGGCAACAATTCCAATCATCTTGGGAACCAAGGGCCACGGGTGGGAAGCAGGGAGGTGGGTGGGTGGGAGAAGGAGAGGGCGGGGGAACTGGAGTTGGTATGTAAAATGAAAAACATTTTAAATAAGAATAAAGAAAACCAAGGACCAGCAATACAGCCACAAATAGTAAATCTGGGATAATTTCTACATGGAAACTTTTTTTCTTAAACAAAGGAAAAACCAACTGAAGAAAACAGAAGATAAACTAATCCATATCCATTCATATTAGTTAGCTACATGTTGACCTAACATGCCCACCCCACTCTGGCTTTATTTCTCTTTGCTACATGGATCATTTTTTTCATGTTATAATCAAGCTACATTTTGCCTAATACTTATTTTTCCCCCATCAGAGTATCATGAGGGCAGGGCTTTTTTTTCCTCCCCCCTGTTTGCTTATTACAGATTGCTTAGGATCTGTCTAGAAGGAGCCTTAACTGTCACAGGAATGAGGTAAGGTGCCTAAGGATGTGTTCCCAGAAAAGCCCTGGACACCATGATATGAGGGAGGAGCTGAGACATGTAGTCTAATGGTTGCCTGTTTTTCTCTTCCCTTTTATGAGGCAGAGTCTCATGTAACCTAGGCTAATATCAAATGTACTAAAGAGCTGAGGATGTCTAGTTTTATGCAGTGCTGAGGCTTGAACCCTGAACCTCATGCATGCTAGGCAAGTAATTTACCAGTTAAGCTACATTCTTAGACCTAGTGTTCATTCTTGAGGGACCACAGCCTCCTTCAGACACCCTCAGAGAGCACCCTAGTTGGCCCACCCAGTGTGGTCCCCATGGCACCTGAGGGCCTCCATTGGTGCTGCGTTTCGGTCGGTCCTGAGGTGAGAGGCCATTGATCTTGCATTCATAGCAGGCTTCAGGTGAGAGCGATTCTTCTTCATCTGCGGCGGCCTGAGATCCAGAGCTGATGCCAGGGCTGGAAATGCAGTGTCTGAGCCAGATGGTATGTGGGAAACTTTCAGAAGCAGGCTGGTAGCATCTCCCCCACCATCTCCCATCACACCCCATTCTGAGCCACGGGCAGAGACACCACCATGCAAATGTGCGTGTGCATGTGTGCGTGTGCATGTGTGTGTGTGTGTGTGCATGTGCGTGTGCTGGCATGGCTGTGTGGAGGGATGTGTGTGTCCCTTGGCTTACCCGGGTATTGGTATGAACACAAGAATGGGATGATGTACATGCAATGGAATAGACAGATGTATCTGTGTATATCCAGAAACATGTATACTTGGGGGGGGCTGTGTGTATATATGGAAGACGGTGTGCACATATACCTGTGTCCACTGGGATGAGTGTGCTTGCAATGTGAATACAGTAAGGACCGCCATGTGCACAAGCACAGTCAGCCCTCTGTATCCACAGGTTCTGCACTGTCATATTCAACTGGTTATCAAAGGACTGAAGACGGTTATAGTGTTGTGATCCTTTACATAAGTTAGGCCTGTCTTAGTTAACTTCCTATTGAACATTCAGAGACTTTTTTCTTTGTTAATATTCCCTTAATAAAACAGTGCAACAGTCACAATACTGTTTTATTTTGTATTAAGTGTTATAAATTATGTGGAGATAATTATTTATTTTCAAGATAGGGTCTCATGTAACCCAGGCTAACCTCAAACTTGCTATACCTTAAGTTCCTGGTCCTCTTGCTTGCGTCTTCCAAACACCGGGATTACAGGCATGTGCCACTGTGACTGGTGTACACAATCTGAGGATCAAACCCAGGACTTTGCACACCCTAGGTAAGCATTCTACCCACCAAGTGAATCCCGAGCTTGTGATTATTTAGATTAAATGGAGGAGTGTATGCAGGTTCTGTGCAAACAGCATGTCATTTTATATAAGGGACTAGAACAGCCTTGCATTTGGGTAAACGTGAGATGGAGGTGGGGTTATTGTATAGCAATTTTCTGGTGTTGATGAAGCATTCTGTCCTTGAGGAAGGTTCCATAAGACACAGGAAATAAGCAACTCATAAGTTTCAGGAGCTCCATAAAACTAGAAGCACAAGACCCCCACTCCCATCACGGTTATGTAAGCAGCAAGGGAGGCTGAGGAGACTCTCCTTCCTGCTAAGGTGCCTGCGAATCTTGGACTGAGCTCCAAGATTCCAGATTCCCTCAGTCATTACCCATGTTGGATGGGCCTGCTTTCTTTCTTTTAATATTTACTTATTTGCATATTATGCATATATGGGTGTTTTGTCTATATGTATGTATGTCTGAACACCAGAAGAGGGAATTGGATCCTGTGGTACTACACTGGCAGATGGTTGTAAGCCATCATGTGGAGGCTGGGAATTAAACCCAGGACCTCTGGAAGACAGCAGTCAGTGCATTTAATTGCTGAGCCATCCCTCTAGCCCAAGGGCTTTCATTGATGTATCTGCCTTTGGGTCATCTACGTTTCTGTGGGTAACTTCTCACCCACAGTCCTCCAAGTAACCCATTGGTTAGTGGAGGCTGGTAATTAAACTCAGGACCTCTGGAAGACAGCAGTCAGTACATTTAATTGCTGAGCCATCCCTCTAGCCCAAGGGCTTTCATTGATGTATCTGCCTTTGGGTCATCTACGTTTCTGTGGGTAACTTCTCACCCACAGTCCTCCAAGTAACCCATTGGTTAATGGAGGCTGGTAATTAAACTCAGGACCTCTGGAAGACAGCAGTCAGTACATTTAATTGCTGAGCCATCCCTCTAGCCCAAGGGCTTTCATTGATGTATCTGCCTTTGGGTCATCTACGTTTCTGTGGGTAACTTCTCACCCACAGTCCTCCAAGTAACCCATTGTTTAGTAGTAAACTCAGTGGTTCACCAAGTCGGAATTTAATTGCATCATTACTCTAATCTGTTGTTGGCTCCATATCTGGGATGAGTACACATTTGTGTCTCTGGGAATCATGTCCCATAATAGGGGTATGGAAAGTAAAATGAGGACTTTATTTCTGTGTGTGAGGGTTCATATATGTTTCTTCATGTGTGCTAACTTGGATCATGAATGGACCATAAATATCTCCAGGTAGTGGGCACATACAAGTCTGAATGAAAAATGGAATAATGGCACAGACGTGTACTCATGTATATTGGCATTTATGAATGACTGGCTGTACTCAGGCTTGCTGGACAGGTATTGGATAGTCATGGGCCAGAGGTGTGCACAGATACTATCTGTGACCAATTCTCTGTGTATGCATGTAGGCACCTACATACACAGTCCGATGGAACTTTGCTAATGGGTTCTGTGTGTATATGAGCCAAATGTTCATGATCAGGGCATGAAGAACGTGCCCACTACACTCTTGCCCATCCCACCTGAGCCTCTTACCCTTGTCCAGCCCGGAAGTAGCCTTGGGGACAACCACACAAGAAGCCACCAGGTGTGTTGACGCAGCCATAGCTGCAGGGGCTGCCTTGCTCTGCACACTCATCCACATCCTGGCAACCTCCAAGGTCCTGGTTGAAACTGAAACCAGAGGGGCAGACACAGCGGAAACTGCCAAGCGTATTGTAGCAAGAGGCACTACCACAAGGCATGGGTGACCAGGCACACTCATTCTCATCTGTAGGCAGAAAGAAAAGTAGAGACAGAATGGAAGAAACCTTGCATGTCCGGAGCCTTTCACATGAATACACACCCCTCAAGTCTGCACCCACAGCAGACATTGCTAATCAATCACAGTACTCTTTACTATGCAAAGCTTCCAGCAAACTCATTAGGAGTTCTCAAACTATAACCACCTTCCTTCAGCCACTGATTATTATACTCTGGGCCCCTACGGGATTTTTCAATATTTCCCCCGAATCCTAAGTGGTAGGTTATTCTAGAACAGGCTTTCTCACGTGGGGCCAGGTCATTCTGTGGTAGGATCGAGCACTGCTGGATACTGAGCAGCACCCTTAGACTCTGCCTATGATACCAGGAGCACCTCATCCCCTACTTTCTGTATTCACCACAAACAACAGTAACCAAGCACAGTACACTTTACTGTGCGAAGTCCCCAGTAAGCTCGTCAGAAGCCCCCAGACTGTCTGCCCTCCTCTGCCCTCTGTCTATTATCCTCCCTCACAACTCCCAGGCTCTGCTGCAAAGCCTGTGAGAGCTGAGGAGTCACAGGTCTCAGGAGAGCAAGCGGACTCCTCAAAGGCAGAGGCTAAAAGCTACATATACATATATGCCTGGAACACAATTAGTGAGAAAAAGAGGCCATGGATTTGGAAGAGAGTGAAAGGAGGGGGTATATGGGAAGGTTTGGAGGAAGGAAAGGGAGGAGAGAAAAAATGTAATTACATTATAATCTCAAAAATAAAAGGAAAAAAAGACTTTGGGAGCAATGTTGAAAGTGACAGAGACGAGGCGGTTGAAAGGAATTCCTGGGGCAGCAAAGCACGGGGAAAGTTGAGGTACAGAAGGCAAACTCTCTGACTCGAGAGCCTCTGAAATTGCTATGGCAAAGATGCAAAGATGACAGCATATGTGTCTTGAGGGGCACTGCAATACTCATGGCAGACATGACACTATCCTTTTACATCTACCGCAGGCATTGCCAAATCTTTCCGCTCTGCCTGTGGCAGACATTGCTAATCAATCACATTCTTTCTGTTGCACACTTGGTAGACATTGTTAATCAACCCCAGTCTTTTGATGCTGCACTTTTCCTGGGTAGTCAGGCCACCGCTCTGTAACAAATGGGTTTGAACACTGTGCCATGTTTGTTCAGCAGTCCAGTGACGTCCCAGTGGTCCAACCTTTTGGGCTGGCCCATTTGATTTATAGATGGGTCAGTTTGTCACAACACCTGCAGGTGAAATGGTTCCTACTTGTCTGCTCTGGAAAGATTCTGGTGGGTGCTTGGCTTCCTCCCAGCCCTTGTCACCCACCCACACACTGGGCCCACTGGGAATGCTGGGTGAAGCCTGGGCGGTAGCCCCCTGGCTCATTTTGACAGCCGAACTGGCAGTGATGGGGACTGTCACATTCATTTACATCTGAGACAGAGAGAAAGAAAAAGGGAGAGAAGATTGATGGGTGGTTCTTGGGGTCATCCCCCAGGCTGGGGACCCACTCAAAAGGGAGAGAAGATTGATGGGTGGTTCTTGGGGTCATCCCCCAGACTGGGGACCCACTCAAAAGGGAGAGAAGATTGATGGGTGGTTCTTGGGGTCATCCCCCAGACTGGGGACCCACTCAAAAGGGAGAGAAGATTGATGGGTGGTTCTTGGGGTCATCCCCCAGGCTGGGGACCCACTCAAAAGGGAGAGAAGATTGATGGGTGGTTCTTGGGGTCATCCCCCAGACTGGGGACCCACTCAAGCTCCACTTCACCTTCACAGCTGTGGCCAGAGCTGTCCAGGGTATAGCCTCTGTTACACTCACAGCGGAAGCTGCCTGGGGTGTTTTGGCAGTGTCCACGGGTGCCACAGAGACCAGGTCGGGCCAAGCACTCATCGTTATCTATAGAAGACAGAGAGTGGGCAGGGTTGCTTTGTGGTTAGGGGACAGCACTACACCGTGTGGCTTAAGAGGAGTCACTCCCCCTCTCTGTGCTGGTCTCTTCCTCTGTGAAATGAGGTACAAATAGGTTCTGGCTGACAGAAGGGCAGCCAGTGTTCGTGGTCCTGCAGGGAAAGTGCTTTGCTTGAAATTCAAAGCTATGCAACCTGGGGTTACTGACTCCTCCAGGCTCCTCAGTTGTCACAGAGAAGTAATTCCTTGTCTTTGCTTTGTAACATGAGAATTCAGTGGCTTTAACCACGTGAGAATGTAGGACGGTTCCCGCTATGAGAGTCAGACATTACTAAAACTAGGTTGAGGCTCAGTGGCAGCACATCCTCCTGATGTCCGAATGCCATTTTTAAAGAGTTAACAAGCCCATATGCGGTCAGATGTGTTGACACAGGCCCGTAATCTCAGCTATTTAGGGGCCTGAGGCAGGAGAATTGCAAGTTCAGGGTCAGTGAGGTCAGTTTAATGAGACCCCTGTCTCAAAACATGAAGTAAAACAAGGGGCTGGGCAGCTAGCTCAGTCAGTTAAGTGTTTCTTGTGTAAGCATGAGGACCCGAGTTCAGGCTTCAGAACCAGACTTGGTATTTGTCATCACCCACTGAGGCTGGTCATCCCTGAGGGCTAGACAGCCAGTTCATCCTAATCAATGAGCTCCAGAGACTCTTCTCAAAGAGGGGGTGGAGCTGGAGAAAGGGTTCAGTGCTTAAGAGTCATTTTGGCTGCTTTCCTAGAAGATCCTGGTTCCATTTCCCAAACCCACATGGTGGATAACAATAGTCTATAACTCTAGACCCAGGGGATTTCCTGCCTGTGGTTCCTGCAAGCACTGCATGTATGTGACACACATACATATGTATAGGCAAAATATCCATACTCATAAAATAAAAATAAGTAAAAATCTCAGGCCAGGCAGTTGTGACACATGTCTTTAATGCCAGCACTCAGGAGGCAGAGGCAGATCTTTGTGAATTCGAGGCCAGCCTGGTCTATAGAGTGAGTTCCAGGACAGCCAGGACCAGGGCCAAGCAGCGAAAACCTTTTTTTCTTTCTCAGACAACAAACAAACAAACAAAAACCCAACGACAACAAACAACAAAAAACCATAAAACAAACAAACAAAAACAAAAGTAAAATCTCAAACAAAACAAAACAAAACCCTGCAAGGTGTGTGTGTGTGTGTGTGTGTGTGTGTGTGTGTGGTGTATGTCAGGAAAGACTGCTCAGTGAGTAAAATACTATAAGAAAAGAGAAGAAAAAGTTGGCCAAGGGTGGTAGCAGAGCCAGCATGGCCTCTTTGGTGAACTACAGGTTTGCAAGACACCGTTATCCTAAAAAAAAAAAAATTGGGGATGGCATAGGCGAGATGACCAAGTTGGTGAAGGTACTTGCTGCCAAGCCTGAGTAACTGAGTTCCATCTCCTGGACCCCATAGTGGAAGGAGAGAACCGATGCCTAAAGGTTGTCCTTTGACCTCCACACATGCCGTGAAAACACACACACACACACACACACACACACACACACACACACACCTCTGCACACAACATAAATGTTAAAAAGAAATTTTAAAAAATGTTAAAAATAAATGTTAAAAAGAAAGTGGAAAAAAAGAGACACCAGCAGACAGTGTCTGTCTGTCTGAATACCCTAAACCTTGGCCATGTGAGGCTGCAAGAAGGTGACTGGCTACAAGTTGGGGATGGAGCTCTCACCAGGAACCATCCCCTGGGTCTTGGGCTTCTACTCTCTAAAACTTTGCAACAGTAAATCTCTAGTGTCTGTTTTGAATTTTTATTTTTCCACTTGTGTGTGTTATGGGTGCACACATGTGTGTTTTCGTGTGTGTGTGTGTGTATGTGTGTGTGCTCACGTGTACATATGTGTATGCAGGTGCTCATGGAAGCTCATAGCTGACAACAGCAGTCATCTTCAGTCTCCCTTTCACCTTAAACATCGAAGCAGGCAGGGTCACTCAATCAAACCAGAGCTCCTTGATGTGGTTAGCCTTCCTAGCCAGCTTGCTCTTCATCTTGTACACTGAAGCAGGCAGGGCTACTCAATCAAACCAGAGCTCCCTGATGTGGTTAGTCTTCCTAGCCAGCTTGCTCTGAGGATTTCATGTCTTTGCCTTCCTAGGTTGGAGTAACAGGCAGCCATCATGCTTCCTGGCATTTATGTGGATTTTGGGCATCAGAATTCCAGTTCCCATGCTTGCATAGCAAACTCTTTACCTAGCCCCAATGCATTATTAAAACAATTTGTGTGTGTGTGTGTGTGTGTGTGTGTGTGTGTGTGTGTCTGCTTCTGTGTGCATGTGAAGGCCAGAGGTTGGTATCAGGTGTCTTCCTCAGTGACTCCACCTTTCTGTTGCGAGCTTGGAGCTTGCTGATTTGGTTGGACTGGCTGACCCTGGGATCCTACTTTCTCTGCCTCCTGACAAGTGCCTGGCTTTTATTGTGGGTGACAGGAATCTGAACTCTACTCCTCAGAGCTTGAGCAGGAAGCACTTTTTACAGACTAGCCCATCAGTTCCAAGCCCATTTGCTCATCAACCTAATAGACTAGAAACATCATTACCATAGGTGGTGCTAGCTAAGAGGGCTGTGGGAGGGGACTGAGTATTCTCCTTAGCTGGGCTGGCTAGAAGGAGTTCTAGTTCCCTCAGGCCCACAAGACACTAAGAGGCTATGACAGACAGCTTTATGGTTTTGGCTTCTGAACTGCTTTCTCCAGAGTGGTTGTGTAAACTCCTAGAGTTTGGGGAACACTCTGGGCAAGCTCAATAGGAGAGACCCAGCAGGGATGGATCACAGGCAAGGGGGGAAAGTTCTGGGCCCAGGCCAGAGGGATTTCTTAGGGTAATCTCCCTAGGGTAATGAAGAAGGCTCTAGATGCCCCCAAGATGCCTGTATCCAGGGACTGTGTTCTAATCATCCCCACGCCCTCCATGCCTGACACATGAGTAGTGCTTGATTTGCCTTTGTACCACACACACGTGACGGCTAGGGTTGTCAGGGTTGTGTGGGGAGTGGGGTGGGAACTGGATGACGCTACTCACCCAAGCAAGCCTGGTGGTGCTGGGTGAAGCCAGGAGGACAGCGGCAGGCGAAGGCGCCTATGGTGTTGACACAGAGGAACTGGCAGTTGTGCTGCCTGGAGGTGCACTCGTCCAGGTCTGCAACACAGGGAGTTCCAAAGGATCAGAGGACAGGGTTCAAGGGGTGCTCAAGGGTGGAGCTCAGCCAGAGGACTTGAAGGCTAAGGGGGCAGCACTCTGAGGAGCATGGGGAGGGCGCTGAGGAGACAGGCTTGAGGGTGTGTGGACATGGGGTGGGTTTAGAGGGTGGTTTGAGAGGAAGTTTCAGAGGCTGGGCTTGAGGGTATAGGATTCAAGGGCTAGCTTGAGGAGGGTGTTAAAGATGGGGCAATAGGAGACTGGCTAGGAGGCAGGGCTCAGAGGGGTTTCAGAGAGGAACTCAGGTAATGTATAGAATGAGGGATAGGTGGAAGCATTTGGTTGCCCAGGGAGTAGATTTGAGAGGTGATGGCTCAGGAACCAATCATGAGTGGAACTTAAGGGGGCTCAGGTGTGGGGTCTGGGGTCACTCTTGCCACTCCAATTAGGGTGTTCTTGCCTTGGCTGTGGTGGGGTCAATTCTGTGCAGCTGAGAGTGTCTGGAGAGCAACATTGGACGGAGAAGATTGGGGGAGGGAAGGACATCACCTTTGCAGGTTCTGAGATCTTCCTCCAGCAGGTAGCCCCGGGGGCAGGCGCACAGAAAGGTGCCCTCTGTGTTTTTGCAGAGGAAGGAACATGGCTTGGGGTCCTGGCTGCACTCGTCCACATCTAGGTGGGATGGCGGGGCATGAGGAGATCACATAGACATGCCCAGGGCTTGATGGGGCCTCACAGACTAGGGCCCCTGCTCAGATTCTGATTATCTGAAATTGTGGAACTGCCTAAGTTACTTAACTTTGCTATTAAACTTAAGAAAGTTTACTTGTTTATTTTCATGAGACAAAGTCTCACTGGGTATCTCAGTGAGAGATCCACCTGCCTCTGCCTCCTTAGTGCTGGGATTAAAGGTGTGGGACACCATGCCTGTCCCTAAATTTTCTTTTCTCATTTTTACCCATCCCACCCCCAAATTTAATGACATCTACTTACTGTGTGTGTGTATGAGGGGGGCACACATATTTGACAAGTGTGCATGTGGAGGTCAGAGGACAACTTGTAGGAGTTGACTCTCACCTCTGTCAGCTGGTCCCAGGTTTTGAACTCAGGTCGGCAGGTTTGGCAGCAAGCATCCTTATGCGCTAAGGCATCTCAGTGGCTCTGTTTTCTATTTTTATGCAGTGTTGGGAATCAAGCCCAGGTCTTTATGCTTGGACATGACAGGAAAGAGCGCCACACCCCACCCACACTTTTTCAATAAAAAGTCAAATGGTAAATAGGGTACATGTGGGCTCAACAATGGAAAATGTTTTCTTGGGGAAAAGTGTCTGTACTGAACATTCAGACTATTTTTTTTAAGTTTCCCAAATAGTATACAGTCACAACTGTTACAGTGTATCAGACTAATACATCAATGCTGAACTGACACAGTGCACTAGAGTCTAAGTTACTTTGTAATAGGAATGAGAAATCACACAGAAATGATAATTTTATTTTATTTAAAATGAAATTTTTTGTGTGTTTGTATGGCTGTTTTGCCTGCATATATGTGTGCCAGGTCAGAAAAGAATATTGGATCTCCTTGGACTGGAGTTACAGACAGTGGTGAGCTGACATATGGGTGCTGGGAACCAAACTCTACAAGAGTAGCTGGTGCTCTTAACTGCTAAGCTATCCCTCCAGTCCCTATTTTATTTTAGAAACAGGGTTTCAATATGTAGCAGAGGCTGGTCTAGGACTCACAAAGTAGCTAAAGCTAGCCTTTAGCTCACTGCAAGCTTCCTGCCTCAGCCTCCCAGTGGAAAGGAGATAAGAGGCTGGGAGAGTATAATAGGCATGTATAATATATATATATATATATATATATATATATATATAATGGTAGATAATAGTTATACAATAAACATCTGAAAATTTCCGAGAACAAATTTAAATAATAAAAATACTTTTAAAAGGAGTTGTGGGTATGGCTGAGCAGTAGAGTGTCTTTCTAGAAGCTACCACTGAGAGGCTGGAAGCATGGCTTAGGGGTGGGGCTCCTGCCAAGAATTGGGTGAGGGGTTGGGGGAGTGGCTCAGTGGTAGAGTCCCTGCCTAGAATGTGGGGGCTCTGGGTTCCATTCTTACCATTACAAAAAGCAAAAATGAAAGTAAATGAATACACATGAAGATGTGTGTAGGTTATAGGCAAATACTGCACCATTAACATTTGTTATTTTATTTTGTGTGTGTGTGTGTGTGTGTGTGTGTGTGTGTGTGTGTGTGTGTATGTGCCTGAGTGTTTTGTATGTTTACCATATGAATGCAGGAGCCTGGAGGCCAGAAAAGAGCATTGGGCTCCCTAGAATTAAAGTTTAGTTGGGGAAGCCACCTAGTGTGTGTTCTGGAAACTGAACTCAGGTCCTCTGTAAGTTCTCTTAACCACTGAGCCATTTCTGCATTCTCCAAAGACACTATTTTATAGGACAGGCTTAAGGAGCCCCCAGTTTGGGATCTGATAGGGCAATGAATATTGGGAAAATCCCCTTTGGCTCCGAGGGATGAATGGACGTTTACCTTTACAGGTGTGGTGGATTGAATGAGAATACCCCCCAAAGCATCATGTGTTTGGACACTTGGTCCTCAGTGGTACTGCTTGGGGAGACTTAGGAGGTGAAACTTTAATGAAGAAATTATGTCACTAGTGGTGAGCTCTGAGAATTTAAGGACTCCTGCAATTTCTGGTTTTCCCTCTCTGCTTTGTGCTTGTGGTTCAAGATGTGACCTTTCAGCCTCTGGCACCTGCCACCATGCCTGCTGCTTACTGCCATGCCTCCCGGTCATGACAGACTCTCATTCCTCTGAAGTGTAAGCCTAAATAAACACTCTCTTTTGTAAGTTGATGTGGTCATGGTGTTTTGTTACAGCAACAGAAAAGCAAACTAATATGGTTGGTTGCACTGTTGTAATCACAATTAGATAACACAATCGTCCCATCAGGAGAGTAGTCACTGAAGGTAAATAAACACACAGTCATGACTGTGTGCCAGTAAGAGTTTACTTACAACTTGGCCCTCAGATTGGAGTTTGTAACCAATGATTTGGAGGGATGCCTGGTATATAGTGTAACTGAAAAAAAATCTTAGGAAGTTTGAAATAACAGGAGGAACTAAGTGCAGGAAATGTGATCCAAAAAGAAAAGCCAAAGAATCTCTGCTTCTGGTCTGTTTTTTAGGTTCCTTAGATGTATGATAATCTTGTGCATGAAACCCAAGATATACAAGTGGGTGGTCCCCATGGAAATGGGGGCTACAGGCTTTTTGCAGAAGTATAGCTAGAGCAAATGTACAGGGTAGGGGTAGGGCTTGGCTCACCCATGCAGGCAGTGGCTGTGGCATCTGGTGTATACCCAGCTTGGCAGTCACAGTGGAAGGAACCAATGCTATTGATGCACTCGCCATGGTGGCACAGGTCAGCAAACATGTGGCATTCATCCACATCTAGGGACAAGCAGGGCAGGGCAGGGCAGACGTTGACTGGCTGTCTTGTTCTCCTAAAAGCGCATCTTTTCTACCCACAATCCCCCCCAGGCAAGGTCAGTCTTTTTTTCCTTTATTCTGACCACATGGATGCCACCCTCAGGTTATGGGTCAGTCCTGAGCCAGCAGGACATGCTGATAGAACCTCATTCCACTGAGTGCACACACACACACACACACACACACACACACGTATATACACACATTACACACACATATATACATACTCATACACAAATACACATACACACATTAAGCACATATACACAGACAGACACAGACACAGACACACACACACAGGGAGTAGTCACACCATTGTAGCACAGCCACATAACTTTAACATGACCTCAAGGACACTTACCTTGGCCCTCGGTGCTATAGCCCTTGCCATGGGGGCAGAGCTCCCTGTAGGCGGAGGTGCCAGGCAAGGGACAGAGCTCACAGTGGGGGCCCCAGCCTCGGCCGCCCCCACAGCAGCACATGACTTTGGGCACAGCCTCACCACTGCTTGACCGATTCTGGCACACGGCCTGTAGCACCTCAGAGAAGCAGAGGCCCCGCCGGATATCTGCAGAGAATTGGTAGGAGGGGTGGGCAGAAAAGCCGCTTTGCTCAGGACCTCCTTCTCTGCGGTGCCTGGCAGCCAGGCCTGTGCGTGTAGGGGCATCTTCCTATTGGCATTGGACACTGTAAGGCACCCTCAAATGAGGTAACACCCATTTGCCTCAATGGACTGGGGCCAATACACCCAAATGTCAGTGTTAGCTCTGGGATATCTTATGAAGGCTGGGTGGCCTCTGTGAAGGACAGTGTCCTTGACCACAGTGAAAAGGGATGATTAAGAGGCATCAGGGAGGCAGGGGAACAGGGCAGGAAGAGTTGATGCTGGGGACAGAGGAGAAAAATATCAGGGCAGATGATGTACTCACTGCCAACCCTGATGACCTGAGTTGGATCCCTAGGACACACAAGGTAGAAAGAAAGAGCCAGCCTCCACGCAAGTACCATGCATGGCACACTTGTGTGTGATGGTCCCCACACCCTCAATACTAACAAAGTGTAATTAAATAGAATGAAAAATAAGATCAGAGATAGGTGGGAAGCATGGGCTAAACACAGACTGGAAGTCTCTGGTGGTCACTCTGGAAAGCCAGTTCAGGGTATCCCAACCGCTGAGATGGGGCTTGGGAACAAAGATGCTGAGTTGGCTTTGGGGTAAGCTAGTATTGGGGGTTGGGAATGGGGCATCTAGGAGATGCATCACATCTGGCCTGAAGCTAAGGGATGGACATTATCCGTGGGGAGGAGAGAAGAGGATGTGAGCAGGAGTGAGCAGGTGCCTGACACAGAAGATGCTCTTAAGGTCACATTCTGGGTTCAGGGCTTAGGTTGTTGTGGGAGACCCAAGGCGAGATCCTTCTGGGGTGACTCCTCTAGGGCTAGAGGAGTCATGGCGGTGGATGGGAAAGAGGAGGAGGAGGAGGAGGAGGAGGACACTCTTCTACAGAGTGTGTGCAGGTTCACGCATCGATATTGATAATGGTACAGCGATTCCCTTCATGCCTCCTCAGTGTTCCTGAGCTCATCCCCACCTCAGACCTCCCAAGTCTCCATCCACCTTACTTGTCCCAGGTTACACTCACCATGGCACTCGGTGAGGGCAGGGCTGGGATGGAAACCCTCATCACAATTACACTGGAAGCTTCCCACTGTGTTGATGCAGCGGCCATGGGCACACAGGCTGGACCGGGCCTGGCATTCGTCCTCATCTGAGATGGGAGGGATGAAGCAGGCCAGAGGGGGAGGCCAAAGCTCCCAAGCCAGTTGCCCTTGGTCTTAAAAGGTCCCCCTTTGCTTTGAACTCTCCCCTCCACGTAGCCTTCCCTGTGCCCTGGAAGCACCACATACCTGTGCATTCCTTCCCAGAGGGCAGGGGCTGCATACCAGTCGGGCAGATGCAGACGTAGGTGCCGATGAGGTTCTTGCACAGCATGCCTCGGGTGTGGCAATCCTGAGACCCATCTGCACACTCGTCCACATCTTTGGATGACCAGGGATAGTGGGTAAATCAAGGCCATGCCTTCCACAGCTTGGCTCTAGACCGGAGGAGCCTAGATCCCATCCCCTAGCAGCCATGATGAGCCAAGGTGTCCCCCAGAAGATCATGTGTTACAAACTCAATTCCTCGTTTTCTGGTGGTGGTATTTAGAGCTGGGGTCTTTGGGAGGCGATGGGATTAGATGAGCTCATGAGGATGGGGCTCCCATGATGGTATCAGTGGTGTTGTAAGAACAGACCTGATTTAGCACCTTGATCTGTCTTGTCTTGTGATGTCTTGTGCCATACTGTGATGCCACTTGGAGACCCTCACCACTAGTACCAGGCTCCTGGACATTCTAGCTACCAGAACCATGAGCCAAATATATTGCTATTAGTGTGTGTGTATGTGTGTGTTATATACACATACACTCATAGGTGTGCATATCCATGCACACGTACAGAGGGAAGAGGAGGCTGTCAATACCGTGTTCTGTCACACTCTGCCTTATTTCCTCTAGATAGTCTTACTGAACCTAGAGCTAAGCTAGCAGCCAGCAAGCCCCATGAATCCTTCTGTCTCTATAGAGCTGGGGTTAAAGGCCTTCATGTGGCCACACCCAGGTTTTGAGGTGAGTGCTTAGGTCTGAATTCAGGTCCTCATGCTAGTACAGCAAGTCTATAGCAAAAAGTTACTACTTCCCCAAAAAGAAAAAAATACTTCTTCTCTAAAACCAAGCCCTACTTCATGCCCTAGTTCAGCTGTCTGCTCTGAGAGCTTCCTTGCTGCTCACTTCTGGGGCTCAGTACCACTTAAAGACAGTAAACTGAAGTGCCAAGACCACATCTGGATCTGGTCAAAGTCAGGGCCAGTTTTGGTGTGATGTTCCTACACAATGGGGAGCATAAGATCATTGGTGGGGAATCAGAGAGCCCTACCCATTGCCAGTCTGTGCAGACCGTACCTTGGCACATGGCGCCATCCTTCCTCAGTGTGTAGCCAGCTGGGCAGGTGCACAGGTAGGAACCCTCAGTGTTGTGGCAGCGGAAAGCACAGCGCAGTGGATTCAGAGTGCACTCATCAATGTCTGTGGAGGCCAGCAGAGGTTTCATCTGTGCAGGCTCTCCATGGGGTACCCCGGGTACCTCCTGTGGATTAGTACTAGAGACTCCCTGTTATACAGCTCTGATCCTGCTCAGGAAGCATCATGCATTCACAGGTCAGCATGGGAACAGGCTCAAAGCCATCAGTACATTTGAAACCTCCAATGACATTGGTGCAAATGCCTTCCCCACAGGGCTCTCCAATGGAACATTCATCTGTGTATGGTTGGAGATAAGTGACGGGGACATCATCACTCGAAGAGAGCTCTCTACCCTAAACACTGTTGTGCGTTTGATTTTGACTGACACAGGTTTGACAGGGCAAGATTTGTGGCACCTCCAGGCTGTCTGTGGGTATATGTTCAGAGAATGAGAAGTTGGAGTGACTGAAAGAATGAACAAGAGAGTGTATGAATGGGCAAAAGGATTTGGGGAACACATGTGTGAATGAGTGAGTAAGAGAGTGAATGAGCCAGGGGACAAATCAATGCATGAATGATGAAGGGAGTTGGTGAATGAATGAGTGAGCAAGGGAGTAAATCAACGATGGCATGAATAAATGAGTGAATGAATTAGAGAGTATATGAGTGACTAAATGGGCAAGGGACGGATGAGTACAAATCAACAAATAATCAAGGGAATGAATAAATTAGTTTATGAACAAGTAGATGAACAAGAGAATGAATGAGTTATTGGGTACATTAGAGAATGAATGAGGTAACATAAGTAGTAAGGGGAGGAAATAGAGGAATGACCAGAGGTTTCTTAGAGTGACAAAGATAAATTGCAGAGGGCTGGAAGACCTGATATGGCAGACCCTCAGTCTCCAGTCTGTCAGCCTGAGTTATTATAGGCAGGCTGGGGTATGGCTCACCACTGGGCCTATGTTCCCTGAACAGCTGATACTGGCTAAATTGAACTGTAGGCCCTGGGGCAGGCATTCGTTTCTATTTCTCACGACACTCACCAACACAGTAATGCCCGCTGTCGGAGAGGGTAAAGCCAGGAGGGCAGAGGCATTGGAAGGTCCCAGGACTGTTGGTACAGGTGCCAGACAAGCAGAGGCTGGGATCCTGCAAGCACTCATCACTATCTGCAGAGGCAGGGATTCGAGCTGAGATGGGGCAGCACGCAGCTCCAGCAAAGCAGGCAGGGTCTAGCTCTGCAACGCGAGACATCGTAAACGTGGTAGCAGGGTGGGGGCCTGCGGTGTGTCCCCTGCTAGGTGGGCAGTGTGTATGTGCAGGTATTTCTCAGGTGTCTTCAGAGTAGGGGTCACAGCCATCTTCTAAATTTATTTCTATGCCTTTGAAGTGTGCGTGTTTGTGCGTGTGCACATGTGTATGTGGGAATGCACCTATGAGTGCGGGGGCCTCTGGAGGACAGAGGTATCGGGTCTCTCTGGAGATGGCAGTTGTCAGCTGCCTGGTGTGGGTGACCGTCCTCTGCAAGAGCAGTATGCTCTCTGCTGAGCCACCTCCCAAGGCTCAGAAGTTCATCTACGAAAAATGTTGGTCATGCTGGCGCACACCTTGAATCTTAGCACACATAAAGCAGACGGGGGTAGACCTCTGTAAGTTGTAGGCTGGCCTGTTCTACATAGACGGGGGTAGACCTCTGTAAGTTGTAGACTGGCCTGTTCTACATAGACGGGGGTAGACCTCTGTAAGTTGTAGGCTGGCCTGTTCTACATAGACGGGGGTAGACCTCTGTAAGTTGTAGGCTGGCCTGTTCTACATAGACGGGGGTAGACCTCTGTAAGTTGTAGGCTGGCCTGTTCTACATAGAGAGTTCCAGGATAGCCAGGGCAACACAGTGAGACCTTGCCTCAAAAACAACAACTATTACACTTTTATTTATTTTGCGTGTACATGTGTGGAAGTCAGGGCAACCTACAGGGGTCAGTTCTCTCTTCCACTAGGTGAATCCCAAAGATCAAGCTCAGGCTTGGTAGCTAGTTCCTTTACCTGCTGAAACATGTCACTGGTCCAAGTTCATCATTAGAGACTTAAAACTGGGCAAAGTTAATTGAGCCTAAAGATATTTTGCCTGTACTAGTTGGAGTTACCTCATGTACCAGGTTCGCCTAGATAGAATGAATTAGAAAAGACGAGGCTGAACTGGTCTAAATGAGTCCATTCTATACACAATAGCACATTTGCTGAAGCCAGAATGCTCCAAGTTAGCGCAGGTTATACAAGGCTAGCCCAAATGGAAAATGTATCATTGTTGGCAGGTCAAGCCAACCCAGATTGTGAAAGGTTAGTACAAATGGAAGACGGGATTATCAGCAGTTGCATCAGACTAGTTCAGATCATGGCCAAACTGAGCCCCCACCAAGGTGGCACACTCATCAGTGCCTGCAGAGGGGGAATGGTAAGCTAGAGTCCCCTGAACCCCAAGGTTATTGAGCTTTCCTTATATTTCTGCCCACAGGCTAATCCACCTACTCGGACTAGACTAGTTCAGGTTATCCTATACAATGAGACTAACCTGATGAGCTAAGATCAAATTAGACTAATTAGTTTAAAGTACATGAAAAGATTCTTGTGGGTGAAAATTCAATGGAGTCTCTGAACACAGTGATACTCCAAACCAGGAATATTTTATAGGGTTCACAAAGAAGCCCCTGGGCCCTGAGAGAAAGGCCTGAGCTATCCCCAGGACAGTTCTGATAATCACAGAGCTGTGTTTGGTGCTGTGCTGTGGGCATCTACACTCTCATAGGATGGTGGACACTCACCAATACAATGACCACTCTGCACCTGGAAGCCAGGGGGGCAGATGCACTGGAAGGAGCCTTCCAAGTTCTGACAGGTGCCTGGCAGGCAGGTCCCTGGGCGGCTCAGACACTCATTGATATCTGTGGAGGAGAAAAGGAGGGGAATTCAACGCCAGAGAGGAGGCTGAGTGCTCCCTGAGGTATAGTCAACACCTTCAGGTTACATGGGGGACAAACCCTTCCAGAGACAGTTTTGGGTTCAAGAGAAAGGCTGGGGCTCCGGAACACAGGGGCAGCAGAAGAAGGAAGGGTTCTTTGCTCTTGCTGGGTTTATGGACCTGGAGGGATGCAGGTAGCAAGATTTATGGGCCACTTGTAGGTTCCCTCCAAGATTTCCATACCATCCACTCCGTACAACTGCCATTTGTTATCTCATAACTTTCCCATTTGCAAGACAGCCTCACCCTGAACTATAGTCAGCTCTTCTTTTTTATGCCTTAAAATAAATAAGATGGATGAGTAAAGAGCTCACCAAGTTCAATCCCCACCCGAAGAGCTGTTGGCAACTGCCAGCTGCTGCAGGAGGGTGTCAGTTTTTGTCCAGGATATGCCTCCCCCCAGGTTGCCTGAGCTCTAGCAGATGACCCCACCCCCACTCCCACACAGGCAACAGTGAGTGGCTTCAGTGTGCTTAACAAAGAGCACATGGAGCTGGGAAGGAAAGTAGCGGTCGATGTGCGGGGAGGCGGAGAGCAGGGCACTGGGGGTGGATTTGATCAGAACACATATGTATGTATGAAATTCTCAACTTAAGAAACGCACAGATGTTAACTGGAGCTATGCTCAGTCAAAAGTAGCATCTGCGGGTGTATGCGGAGCAGACTCACTGAGATGGGCACTGGTGCCGAGGGAGAGACTCACCCATGCAGTCCTTCCTGCCGGCTCTGAACTCAAAGCCATCTTGGCAGACACAGTGGAAGGAACCGGCTGTGTTGAGGCACTGGCCGAAGTGACACACTTGTCCCACCAAGATGGCGCATTCATCAGTGTCTGCAGAGGGCATAGGAAGGTCACCATGGATCCCAAGGGGATTGAACCTTCCTTGCATTTCTGTACACAACTAAATTAGCAGGCTCACTTTGATTTATTAAGGACTCATGAAGAGCCTCTACATCTTATCTTGTGAGGTAGGTGCCAATATTTTCTAATATACAATTATGTAATGCTATGAATTTATCACTAAGTACTCAATTAATTTCATCCCACACATTTAGATTTATGCTTTAATTCCTACTTAATTAAAATATACTTTATTTTAATTTACTATTTCATTATTTATTATATATTTTGATTTATTAACTTTAAATTTAATTCACTAAATTTTCTGTAATTAAAATATTTTTTATTTTTAAAAGAATTTTTAATTTTTATTTATGTGTGTATGTATGAACTGTATGAGTTTATGTGAAACACATGTGTGTCGGTATTTGTGGAGGTAAGAAGAGGGTACTGGATCCCATAGAACTGGAGTTACAGATGACTATGAGTCACTGTGCAGGAGCTGGGGACTGAGGCTCTTCACCAGTGACCCCTCACATCCTCAGCCCATTTGTGAGCTCTACTTTTGGATTATCTATGTATTTATGATTAGGTCTTCTCAGAGAGATGAGCCTGCTCAACATACACTCTGTGTTTCAATCTTCAAAACAGCCTTGAGCATACTAGGCAAGCTCTCTTCAGCTCAGTGCCCCTCTGTCTCTGATAATATTTCTGCTGAAGAACTATGTCGTCTGATATTTGTGCCTGGAGGTACTATTGTTTCCAGACAACGGAGATGGAGGCACAGAAGATTAAATGGTTTGCCTAGTGATGCAACCAGTTATATCTACCCCCATACTCTAGGCTTGGATTAGTCACATACTGACCAAATGATTTCATTCCACCGAAGCCATTTCCAACTTCTAGGCCCAAACTGCCTACACAATATCTCTTCTGCCCCAACCTCATCTGTCTACATCAGACTTAGAACTAAAGAAGTGCAGATGCCCTGCTGTGGAATATTCCTCTTGTACACTATAAAGATTTGTCACTCAGATTGGTCTAATAAAATGCTGATTGCCCAGTAGCTAACCAGGTGGGACCACTAAACTAAGGATGATGGGAAGGAGAAGGGCAGAGTCAGGAGATGCTAGCCAGATGCAGAGAGAACAGAAGATGAACGTGCCATGCTAATAAAGGTACTGCCACATGGCAGATGGTAAATAAGGAATATGGATCAACTTAACATGTAAGAGCTAGTTAGTAATAAGCCTGAACTACTGACTGAGCATTTGCAATTAATATAAGCTTTAGAGTGGTTATTTGGGAATAGGTGGTCAAGACAGGAAATGCCCATCTACAATGCCCAGATCTCATTGCAAAAATACCACCAATATGAAAAAAATCAAGTCATTATCTTTTTTCCAAAACCCACCAGTCCTGTAGAAATTTTTACTCATGAAAATTAGACTAATCCCAGGACACAGAATTTAAGAGAACAATCATAAATTTCATCAAAGAATCCTGAAGTTTAAAAAAAGACACAGAGAAACAGCCTCATGATTTAAGGGAAAAGAAATTAAGGAGCACAAACATGTGAGAACACAGAAGAAAACACAAATATAAGCTGATGGAAATTATGAAGATAGCACAGGACTTGAGAATGGAATTCAATATGGAGACAGAAACACTGAAGAGAACTCAAACTGAAGTTAAGATGAAACTGAAAAACTCAGTAACTAGAAAACTCAAAGGAAAGTCTTACATGTAAAATGAATCAAGCAGAACAGAATATCAGGTCTCAAAGATAAAACAGAGGATCTACACCACTCCTTGGCTATGCCCAACGGGCTCAACATCATACTCCACAGATATTTGCTCAACCATGTTCGCTGTGGCTCTATGCATAGTAAGCTAGGAAACTAAAATAACCTAAATGTCCTTCTTCCGATGAATGGATAATGAAAATATTGTACATATGCACAATGGAATACTATTCATATGAAAAGAAAGATGGAGTCATGAACTTACAGGTAAATGAATGGAACTAGAAAAGATCATATTCAGTGAGGTAACCCAGACCCAGAAGGACGTGTTCTCTCTCATTGGAGACTCCTAGCTCCAAATCTTCAGATGTGAGTACATGTTCTGGAGTAACTGAAGAAAGCAGGACAGTAAAAAGGGATCAGTGCTGGGGGTAGGGGAAGCAATAGAAGAGAAGAACAGCAGGGGTACAAGTGATCAGATCAGGGAAATGTGGGGGGACTCTGATTAGGAAGGGGAGCGTAAATACAGAAGGAGGGTAAAATAACAGCAAAGATAGTTAAAAAAATAAGAAATCATACTATTAACTACATATCTAAAATCACTATAATACAAGTGTGTGTATAAGCATACTTATATAGTTTAAATAAATAAAATTGACAATCATCCCTACAAGAGCCCAAGAACACCTAACAAAAGTCCCAGTACCAGATACAAGAAAGCCTTCTTTTGAGTTGTTTCAAGGGCTGTCCAAGAGACTCACAAAACATTTTAGGTCACTGCTGTTGTCCTTTGTTGCCTCCCCTGCCAGAGGTAGAAGATAATTCCCTCTTGCTGAAGACACTATGCATTTCAGACGTAAGGCCCAGACAACCCTCAGCTGGAACTTACTTCAGTGACACCTCTCTGAGGACTAGCTTTCATGGGATCAGAAGGTACCATGCAAGCTTCCAAAGGATGAAGCAACCGGCTGTCCTACCCAGCTATGATGCCTACAATCTACAATGACCAGCATGACACGATAATCCTAGGGATGCAGTAATGGCACACATAGCTTGGTGGTAACCAACGGTTCTCTAATTGGACCTAAGACTCATTCAACAAGAGGTAAATCAGGTCTTGTATTGAAAACTGTCAATAATTCAGTTCCAGTGAAGTCATGAATCTTGGAGGAGAACCTGCAACCACCTCTCTACTAAACCAGCACGATCCCCAATATGTCTTTATATTAACTCACAGACAAGTGTAGTCTTTACCCTTCATCAAGGAAACTTCTTACTGAAAGAGATAGAGACCATTACGGAAAACTACAACCAATCTAAATGCAGAGTTGTGGATCCCAATTCCAATGGACACCTCTACAATACAACTCAGGGAACATTGCAGAATAGGAGGCATAAAAACTGTAAGATCCAGAGGATCAAGGGGTCAGGGAATTTGCTGTGATATCGTATTTCCTAGTAATGTCTGAAGCTATACTCATAAACTCTCACCAATATGACTGCATAAACATGAACTGAAAAAAGACAAGAATAATAGACATGCTAAACTGGACAAGTTAAAGTCCAGGAGACCTTAACCCCAAAGAATTACAGGCAACCAAGGAATGCTGAGAGTGGGTCCCATTTCCACATGGCTTCTGGTCACACTCATCAAGGTCTGTCAGAGCAAAACCCACAAACCCAGAAGACTCATCCTAGGGCATTAATTAACCAGAAGGTCAAAGTAGGTGGAGCTCACTTTCCTCCCCTGCCTCTAACCCTGCCCAAAAGCTGGAAACTGAGCCCTGAGGAGATAACTGGAAAGTATACCCATTATAGTATCAACGATGCCCATTTGACAAATTGGAAAACCCAGACTCTCAAGATCTCAGTGTCTGGGGTTAAATCTTGGAGGAGGTGTAAATTAGGATAGATAAAAAGGACAATGAAGACCTCAGACAGTCTAACTGGAGATGCTGTCACCCAGGCCCATGGTTTGGTCATTTGAGGCTTAGAAGCCATGGTGACAGAGACACATGTAGCTGTCCCCAGTGTCCATACAGTCACCATGGCTATAGACATTTGGGATGTCCCAACACTAATTCCATCTTGAGGGATGCTGGCAACATGATGTCTCCAAGAACCCCACCTGATAATGTTTCGCCAAGATCTCCACATGAAATACAAGCATGGAGCATGGAGTAAGATTGTTTGGAGCCCCATTCAATCTCCCACCAGGCCCTTATGCTGCTGACATCAGGCCCAGCACCTGTCACCTTTTAGTTTTACTCTATCTGCTTACGGTTGCTCTCTGAGCTTGCCTTCCATTCCCCAACAGTGACAGCCACATGCTGTCTGAGCCACAGCAGGTGACAAAACCTGGCTGGCTTACCTCCATACCTTTTGCTTTGCTTAAGTCTAACCTGTCACCTCCCTGGGGTCTCCACTCACCTACACATGTCCCACTGGGTGACAGTTCAAATCCTGGGCACACTTGCACTGATAACTTCCAGGGACATTGATGCAGTCTGCGTTCCTCTGGCAGAGCCCCTTTCTGTTGTCACACTCATCCACATCTGGGGAGTCCCACGAATGGGACAGGGTGAAACAAAAGCCTATCCTGGTGGAACCCCAACCCAATTTTGGCTCTGCAAGCAACTAGAACTGGCTTAGGGTGATTATACTATATAGAGACCCTTGGGAAGGTGTCAGTTCTGTTATACAGATGGGGAAACTGGAGCTCATGGAGTTTCTACGTGGTTTGTTCAGACTGTAGAGATGGGGGGAGGGAGGGAAAAAGAGAGAGAGAGAGAGAGGGAGAGAGACAGAGAGAGAGAGAGACAGAGAGACAGAGAGAGAGAGAGAGAGAGAGAGAGAGAGAGACAGAGAGACAGAGAGAGAGAGAGAGAGAGAGAGAGAGAGAGAGAGAGAGAGAGAGAGAGAGAGAGAGAGAGAGAGAGAGAGAGAGAGAGAGATCCTGGCTCTAGAGTTCAGGACTCTGTGTGCTGCACCTTCACAGGTCAGAAGTTTCTACTGTAGTTGAAGCCAATGGGGCATGCACAGTGGAAGCTTCTGATCTGATTGATGTAGAAACTGTGGGTACAGATGTCTGGAATCTCCCCACATTCATCGATATCTGGGGAGATGGTTAGCCATAAGAGACAGCCTAGTCTAGGGGACCTTCCAGGTACTCTGGACCTCCTGAAGTCTGGCAGAGATAAAGCTGCAACATGTGACTCTACAAAATGCACTGAGTAAAATGCATCCATTTTTAGCTCAAATGTGGCAGAGCAGGGGAACGGTTGGTACAATGGGTGCCGTGCCAGCATGAAGATCTGAGTTTATTTCGGATCCCACATAAAACAGCCAGTGTGGCACATTTTATAATCCCAGCACTGGGGAGGCAGAGACAGGTGAACCCTGGGTCTTGCTGGCCAGCTATCAACCAGAAAACAGTAAACTCCAGGTTCAGTGAGAGACTTTGTCTCAAAAAATACGGCGAAGTAATTGAGGAAGATATCCTGATGTCTGCCTCTGGCCTCCACCAGTGTAATGCACCAACATACAGACCTATAAAACACACACACACACACACACACACACACACACACACACACACACACTGAACAAGTGTATCTCTCCAATAGGGATGTTATTTCAGAAAGGAAGTATGCTTGCCTAACGTGCAAAGCTCAGGTTTCCATGCTTTGAACCACAAAATGAAAAACAAACAAAATTCATCAAAAGGTGTTGTGGTGTGTTTCCCTAGTGGGCGGAGTACTTGTCCAGGATACACAAAGCTCTGGGTTTTGTCCCCACCACTATACAAACTGGGTATGGTGTCACATATCTAGTCCTGGCATTCAAGAGGGAGAGGGTGGAAGACTAGAAGTTCAAAGTTATCTGTGGTTACATAGCAGCCTTCAGGCCAGCCTCAGCTATGAGTGACCTTGTCCTTAAAAACAAACCATTAAGTACAATAAACTAAACAAACAAAACCACAAATTGCATCCAAAACGAGACATGGGGGTATTTGCCTGTAACCCTAGCATTCAGGAAGCTGAGGCAGGAGGTTCACATATTTATGATTATCCTGTGCTTATACCAATGATCCTATCACTTGGAAAGAGGAGGTGAGAAGTTTATAGTTTAAGGCTAGCCTGAACTACATAGTGGGATCCAGACAAGCAAGAAAAGAAAAGAAAAGAAAAGAAAAGAAAAGAAAAAACCGATCCTCTCCATGCAACACTCCTTCCAACTCCCACATTCAAGGCTAAGGGAACATTGTGGAAGAGGCCCAAAGTGTCTAAGAGCTGATGGATGGGGAACTGGCAGGGTTGTTGCATACACAAACACACGGTAGCTGTGGTTACTGGCACAAGATCAAGCTAGTGGGAATCCTTCAAAGCCCCACCCTTCGTGGAGGAGGAGCTTTTGTCGGTAGGTGGCCCCTAAGTGAGGAAGAATCCCTCTCCCTCAGGGACATGACTGTTGTCTCCATCCCCGGGGATGGCCCCACACCCTGTGCAGCACTGACTGGACACAGGGGCTTATTATAAACAATAAAAGGAAGACTTGAAGCTGGGAGGGAGGCTGGGTGGGGAGGAGGCACGAGGGGGAGTTGGAGGGAGGTGGTGCATTGCTGTGATCAAAATACATTGTATAACTGTGTTAAAAATTCAAAGAATAAAAGCATTTTAAAAAGGATAAGTATATATATTTCACTGCAAATAAATTAAAACTCAGAGGGTGGTGGTGGTGAAATTCAATAAAGAAAAAGGAAAAAAAAGTGTTTGGGGACAGGATTCTTTAGGGTGCTGGAGGCACAGGGGTGACAAGGAGGGAAGGCAGGAAGGAAAGAGGCAGCAGGGAGGGAAGGGCCAGGTGAGGGGCGCTGAGGCTGATGGGAGAGTTTGGTGGTCACTCACCAAGAAGCTTTCCCGCGTGGATGCCAGTGATGAACCCTGGCACTTGGTTCCCACAGAGGCAGCCAGTACTCAGCTGGGCAGAGAAAAACAGAACTCCAGACCACTCCTCTGCCCACCCTGAGTGGTACCCCTCCACATGCCCACTGCCCGCCCACCTCCCTTTACTCTGCATTGACAAGCCCTCAGTTCAAGGCTGCCCCAGGACTGCTCAGGGTTACTCTTACACAGACGGGAGACTTCCCCCACGACCATGCCCATTGCCCTTCTTTAAGTGTGGACCAGGGGGATTGTTCGGCTGCTGAAGAGCGTGCTTCTGAAGCAGGAGGCTCTGAGTTTAAATCACAGAGCCCACGTACAAAGGCTGGATCGGTGGTGCACACTTTTATCTAAGCCCAGAATGCAGGGGGCAGAGGCAGGCAAATCTCTGGGTTTCTGGCCAGCCAGTCTAGCCAAAACAAATGTGGAGCTCAAAACACTAAATGGAGAAATGACTGAAGAAGACACTCTCATGACAACTTCTGGCTTCCACATGTGCATGGACCAGTAAATACACCCACACCACGAGTGCACACCCCTACACACACACACACACACATGCACACACACATACACACATACACACACACCCCATGCCCCCACCCTCGCACCTATATATACACATTCACGTGCATCCACTCACCTACCCACAACCCCCATACACACCTACCCCCACATACACACACCTCCCATACAAGCGCACACTTAACACCCCCACACACCCACTCACAAACACCATTCCACACCCATCCACCCACACTCACACCCATACACATCCACCCCCCACATACCCCTTACCTCTCCTCACCCCCCCATCATCTCCTACACCCACATACACACGCAGTTACTACCTCAAGACTTTCACTCCAGCCCCCACCATCCCTGGAAGGAAGATTCTTGCATCTAAGTCCCCATCATTCTGTGTGCTGGTTAGTCTTAATTATTACAACTTGACAAAACATAGATGAAGCTGGGAAGAAAGTCTCAGTAAGAGACTGCCCGGGTCACGTCGTCATGTGAGCATGCCTCGGGGTGTTGTCTGCACGTGGGAAGACCCAGTCTGAAGTCAGGCCCCACTGCGCGCTGGCTTGTGCTCCTGCGCGGTGTGGGTGGAGAAGGCGAGCGAGCAGAGCTCCGAGGAGCCGTGGTTTCTGGCTCCCAACGTGATGGTGAGAAGACAGCTGTTTCACGCTCCTGCTGTCGCCTCCACTTCCCTGCCTTGGCGGATTACAACCTGAAGTGGTGAGCTGAAATAAGCTGCCCTAAGTTGTTTTTAAAGTCTGCATATTTTACTGCTATGACAGAAATGAAACAAGACAACCGGCATGCCCCAGCGCGACCCTCTTCTTTAGGCTACCAGAGGAGAGGAAGCTCTTCCTAGTGCTATCTTTTTTTTTTTTTGGTTTTATGAGACAGGGTTTCTTTGTATTGTTTTGTAGGCTATCGGTCCAGCCCGGCCTCGAACTCACAGAGATCCGCCTGCCTCTGCCTCCCGAGTGCTGGGATTAAAGGCGTGCGCCACCATCGCCCGGCTCCTAGTGCTATCTTTAGAGCATGACATCCAGAAGTTTCCATGTGAGAAATCTAAGCCCAAAGTTGGATGTTGATGATGCCTGGGGAAGGGCCTTCGGGGAAGTAAACAGGATCAGGAGGGTGGGGCCTCAAGGTGGCATTATGGCTTTCAAAGCAGAGAAAAGATGCCCTAAGTGGCATACTTGCTCTGTCTCACACTGCGACACCCTCCACCACATTGGGATGCAGCAAGATAGCCCTCCTAGATGCTGGTGCCTTGCCACCGAGCTTCTAAGCCTTTAAAACTCTAAACTAAATAAACTTGCATTTGGGCTGGAGCTGTAGTTCAGTGCCACAGAGCTTGCCTACCACAAATAAAGCTTTGGGTTCCAAGTCCAGCACCACAAACCAAAAAGAACTCCAGAGCAAAATCCAAATCAAAACCCCAGGCTTTCTTTTAATGGTTATCTTATTTTATTTAATTTTTTTTATCTTGGGGGGTTTCAAGACAGGGTTTCTCTGTGGCTTTGGAGGCTGTCCTGGTAGCTCTTGTAGACCAGGCTGGTCTTGAACTCACAGAGATCTGCCTGCCTCTGCCTCCCGAGTGCTGGGATTAAAGGCATGTGCCACCACCGCCTGGCTGCTTATCTTATTTTAAATTATGTGCATATGTGTGTGTCTATGAGCTTATGCATGCAGGTGCCAGTGGTGGCCAGAAGAGGGAGCCAGGTCCCTAGGCACCTGAGTTAGAGGTGGCTATGAGCCACCTGATGGGTGTTGGGAACCAAACTTGGGTCCTCTGGAAGAGCAGTACACACTGTTAACTACGAAGCCATCTCTCCAACCCCGACCTCCTATTGTTTCTAAGCAATCTACTCTCTTACTGTTTATAAGCAATCTAGTATTGATTGTAAGTAATCTGCTTTGTTACAGCAACCAAACCCCACATCCACGGCTGGGATGGGAGCTGTTCCCACAGGCTCAGGTGTTCGAATGCTTGGTCTCCAGCTGGTGGTGCTGTTTTGGGAGACCGTGGAATCTTTAGGAGGAGGGGCTTAACTCAAGTAGGTGGGTCATTGGGGGTGGGTGGGGCTACATCTGCCTTTGAACAAACAAACAAAACCAAGGTAGAAGGCTCCTGAAATAAAAATGACACCCAGGTAGATCTTTGGCCTCCACAAACAGGTGCCCACACATGCACACACCACATGAAGACACACCCACATGTGCGGCACACGCAGGGAATAAAGCAGATAAATAAGGTCTAGAAGCCTCTAGCTGCACCATGTGTCCTTCTCTACTGTGCTGGGAGGGGCCAGGCTGAGAGAGAAGCTGGGGAGGGGCACTCACAGCTGGTAGGGGTTGGGCAGGCTTGGTCTGTTCCAGGCCTGCCCCAAGTTGTAGGAGCAGCAACGCGTCTTCCGGGTCTCATTCAAGGTCAGTTTGTTGTCGCGTGTACGATTGTAGCAGTGCCAGAAACACACGCTCTTTCTCATGTCTGCAGCTGAAGTGGGGGCAAAGAATGTGGGGCTCAGACTGGTGAAATGCCTTAGCTGGTGAAAGTGCTTAGCACCAAGCCCAACAACCTGACTTTGACTCCCGGGCTCACGTCGTCGAAGAAGAGAACGGATCCCGCAAGTTGTTGTCTGGCCTCCACATGTGTGCCGTGACGCACACGGAGCCCCCATTTCCCATGTAATAAGCAAAGGAAAGGTGAAAAGACAGGATGTGGGACGGGTCCAAGTCAGAGGAAGAACGCAATTGGAGAGGGAGCCTACCCATGTGTCATGTGGACGCATCGGCCTGGGGGCTCTTCTCCAGTCTCTTTCAGGATTTGTTGGTCAGTGCATGACCCGGGAGGACCACTCGGCTACTCGGGGCTCCTCAGTCCTGCCGCAGCGTCATTCGGTGTCACATATAAGCACGTCGAGTATATGCACGTGTACTCTGTCCCTTCTTTCAAATACACCTCTCTCGGCACCTTCCAAGGCTCCGAGGCTCTTGGCAGTGCTTCCCACACCCACGCTCTACCATAGCAACCACCAGTCTTCCAGCCCTCAAGCCCCAGCCATCAGGCTTCCTACCCACACAGCGGTTGCCACCGTTGACCTGCAGGGCGGACACCGGTGTAATTTCCTAAGTTGTTGTAGCACGTGCCAGGGCTGCAGATGTCTGGATGTATGGAGCACTCATTAATGTCTTCAGGAGAGGGAAGAGCGGAAGAGGACAGGCGAGGAAAGTCAGATATTGTCTGGGTGACTCCCTTGGGGGGTCTCCTACCCCAGGCCAAGTGAGGACACTTTATTTTTGGCTTCTATTTGCTTTCACTAGCTTAAAATGATACAGACATCTGGGCCAGGGAGGTTGCTCGGTGGGTAAAGTGCTTGTTACACAAACACGAGGATCTGAGTTCGAATCCCCAGGACCCACTTAACAGCAGGGTACGGTAGCACACATGAGGACCCTCAGAGCTCCTGTAGCAAGGGTGGTCAGAGGCAGAAGAATTTCGGGAAGCTGTGGGTAGCTAGCCTGGTGCCCGAGGAGCAAACAGACCCTGGTGTCTTAGATAAGGAGGAAGGCAGAGGCTAACCCAAGGCTGTCCTCTGAGCTTCAGGTGCACACTGTGGCATGAACACCCACATTCATACTCTATCATGGGTTTTGTTTGTTTGCTTGTGTTTTGGTCAGGATATTTTTTTACTGCAACAGAAACCAGGATTGACACTAAGAGACAATATGCCAACGGCTAAGAGTAATAAAAGCAGGAAGTGAAGCTGTTACTTCCAACCCTACAGACACGAAGGAATCATAAGATAAAATGAATAATTATATGCGGTATGCCCCCTCCCATCAGATGGAGCTCAGTGGTTAAGAGCATAAACTGTTCTGGCAGAGTCACTGAGCCACTGAAACCACCTCTAACTCCAGCTCCATGGGGATCTGATGCCCTCTTCTGGCTTCTATGAGTACTGCGCTTGTGCACACAAAAATTAAAACCTTTTAGATTTAGGAACACAAACACACACGCATACACACAGAGGAGGGGGTATTGAATGGCAGTATAATATAAAGACACATAATACAGTAGTATAAAAGATTTAAACCAAGACAGTCCAGGACTAAACAGTTTTACTGGTGAATCCCACCACATATTCAAAGAATACCAATTACTCTCAAGCTTTTCCAGAAATAGCAGAGAACTATCCCCAAGTCACCCAGTGATATGAGAATCACCTCCATATCCAGAATAGACAAAGACAGCACAAGAATAGATGCTGCAGGATGGTACCTCTTACGAATGTCCCTAAATGCAAAGGTCTTCCATAAGTGGTAGGAAACGGGGGCTGGCAATGGGGCTGCCTAGCACCTGTCTAACAGGCATGAGGCCCTGAGTTCCAGTCCTGACATTGTAAGAGGGAATACATAAAACCGGAACAGGCCTGGGAAATGAATTGCCACTTGTACTTGCCACACAAGCCTAATGACCTGTGTTCAGATCCCTGGAATCCATCTCAAACGCTGGGTATGGGACAGAGAGATGGCTCTGTGATTAAGGTCGCACTCTACCCTTCTGTGGGATCTGAGCTCAGTTCTCAGGACTAATAAGACAACTTACAGCTGTCTGTAACTCCAATTCCAGGGGATTCAACACCTTCTGACCTGCACACAAGTATACTCATAGAGACAGACATGCATCCTACATTGAGATGGGAGGTGGAGGCAGAAGCCTTGGTTTCTTCATCTAAAACGTGGGGTCATAATAGAAAAGCCTTCCTTATAGGGATGTTGCAGCAGTTAGATATGAATTGAGAATAGGCAGCACAGTGGTAACCTACAGTCCTGGCCACGAGTCACTGTTGGGCCACCACTACAATGCTCAATTGAGGACAGCAGACAGACATGTGAAGTCTGTAAGTCTGTTCGAAAGCAAAGGTGAGACCATTCCTTCCCATGTCTTTCCTTTCCCACAGTTAGCCGTGGATCTTGGTCAGCTTTGGCTCAAGGGAGGAAGATCAAGGTTGCTATTAAGCTATGTTATTTCCTAGCGAGTAGAAGGAATAAGGAAGGGGTCTGGACTGAAGGATGAGACAGAATGTAAGGCAGGGCATTCAGTTAGCCTCCTACCCCTCACCTTAGGGAGTCTGCCAGAGCAGCACGGCAGAGATGGAGAGGAAGTTCCTGGCCTAGCCCAGGTGGAGTCCCACACTCACCCTCACAGGTGCGGGTGTCTTCACTGAGGCTGTATCCAGCAGGGCACGCACACTGGAAGGTACCAAAGGTGTTGGTGCAGTTGCCTCCCCGGCACAGCCCAGGTAGCTCCTGGCATTCATTGATGTCTGTTAGGAATTGAGGAAGCTGAGGAGGAGAGCCAAATCCAGCAGAGGACCTAGGGATTCCCATAGGCTGCTCTGGGATCCTTGGGCTCTTTCAAGTATCACCCTCCCCCACCCCCCGCAAGAGTATTCTCCACAACTGCTGGGCATTTGAAGAATCTATCTCAAAGGCTGGACACTTGAGTCAGTGCTGGCCTGAGCCAAACTCCTTTATTTCCATCTTAATTTGATTGTCACATTCATGATTGTTCCCTCAGGTTAGAATATCTTCTCTTCCATCATTACTTCCTAAGAGCAGAATTGACGGGAGGATTGATAGCTGGGTATGAAAAGCAGGGACTGAGTATGCAAATCAGCCACTGGATGAGAAGATGGATGTGTGGATGAATGGAAGGATGGGTGGACAGGCGAGTAGTTAGATGGGCAGATAAGGAGAGTGGGTGGTAAGGTAATAGTAGTAGTCAGAAGACGGGTCAGTGGGGTCATGGAAGGATGTGTGTAAGTTTGGAGATGGAAGGATGGATGGATAGATTAGAAATGAATAGATGAATGGCTGGGGTGGATGGGAGATGGATAAATGGATGAGCAGATGGATAAATGGGGGAACTGGAATGAGTAGATGGTGTGGGAATGAGAAAGGACCCCCTTGGGTCACATATTTGAATACTTGGTTCCCAGTTGGTAGAACTGTTCGGGAAGGACTAGGATGCATCATCTTGTTGGAGGAGGTTATACCTGCCATGATGGTAACGGGCTCTAACCTCTGAACTGTAAGCTCTAAACAGTCTCTTTCTTCTATAAATTGCCTTGGTCGTGGTAGCTTATCACACAGTAGGAAAGCAATTAAGACGGATGATGATAGAGGATGGGTGGATGATGTGGGTGGATAGGTGAGTCAATGGATAGGCTGGGGATGAATCGATGATGAGAGAGGTTGGGTGGAAATGGGATGGATTGATGGATGATGAATGAATGGACAAATGGGCATAGATAGATGAATGTGAGACAGATGGAGGATGGATGGATCGGTGAATAGATGCATGTGTGGGTAGGTGTCCATGGGTGGCTCCCTGACTGGCTGACTGGCTGTTCCAAAGGATGGGTATATGGAAGCTGGAAGAATGGATGGCTGGAAGAGTGGCTAGATGGAAAGCCCAGTTAACAAACCAAAAACTGACAGAAGAAAAGACAGCACAGACTAAATCTCATGCATAATTTGGTTCTACAACAAAGCCCCCACGTGGGAGAACACTGTCCCCCAAGTTGCCCACCTGGCACTTGTCAAGATGTGGATGACAGAAAGACCCATCAGTGTGTAGGGGTATCAACAGCCTGTCAGGTACTCACCTTCCAGAATCACAGTGATGGGATTGGGCCGGAAACCCTTACCACCTGGGCACAGGGTCCTATACTCTGCTGCAAGGGAAACAGACTTGGATGAGTGGCTGTGAAGAGAGGCACGCGGGTAAAATCTAGTGGATAGGAGAAGACCCCTTGAAAAAGACATAACAAGGGTCCCCCTTCTTTTGCTTTGCTGAACCAACTATGACTCATATCCCCAGCTTTGGGGGGAACTGCTTAGAGTTTCAGTATGTTTTTGTGTTGGGGATTGTATATAAACATGGATTCCCATCCAGTGCCCGGAGAGGTGGGTCACGAGGGATCCTGTTCCCACTGTTGTTCCTATTATACCCCACTCCTTTCCACTTTACGCATTCTCCAAACCTGTACTCTACTTAGGACCTACAGTTCCTGGACCCCTAGTCTCCAGCACAAGGCAGACGAGCCAGTTTGCTGACTGGCTGAGTGATGGATTGAATACAAACAGGAGAATTTACAGAAAGCCACTATGGAGAGAGGCCTAGCCTTTGAACTGGCAAGGACATGCTTTGTGACCCAAGATCCTTTTCCTTCCTGGTTCTACGTTCTTGGCCCCCAAAGCCGTCTGCAGGCAGAGATGACCTGCAAACTTCTGAGTCTCTGGCTTAGGCTCACTGGCCTGCAGGGACTCACAGGTGTTGCTGATTGGACATGGCTTGCAGGGGTTGCCCCAGGCTTGGCCCAGGGAACAACAACAAGATGCTCTGCTGACATCAGCTCCAATCGCTGCACTACAGGAAATGCCACCATCACCTTGGTCATGCACATCCAGGTAACAGATCCCCGCCAGGGTGTCTGCACAGGCAAAAATGGGTTGTTAGCACTTGGAAAACTATGTGTTTCTGTGTGCTACCTTGACCTCCACGACTTCCTGGTTGCATGTGTGTGTGCTCCTGAGTGTGTAACTGTGGCCTCTCTGGTTTGTGTGTCTGGCTGTGTGTAAATGCGTGTGAGTTTGTATGTGTATGCATATGTGTAATTACCATCTCTGATTGTAACTGTATCTTTGTGTAGTTGTGTGCATTTATGTGTCTAGTTATGTCTGTAACTATGAATTTGTGCATAGCATGTGCTATGTGTAACTGAGTTTCTCTATGTGTAACTTTACATTGCATCAGTGTGTTTTTGTGCATGTAACTTGTCTTTGTGTATAACTTTATTGTGTATAAATAAATTTCTGTGTGTGTGTACATTTGTGTGTCTACCTGTTACAAATTTCTGTGTGTATTACTGGCTGTCTCTGTGTCTATTTGTCTGTGTTTAAGTGTGTTCTTCTTTGTGTAAATTGTCATTGGCTGTTATTGTGTTACTATATATCTCTCTGTGTTACAAATTTGTGTATATCAGTGTTTCTCTCTGTCTAAGTATATCTCTGTGTAATTTGTTTTACACTACAGATTTCTGTGTAACTGTATGCACTTACCTTTCTGTGTGTGACTGTGTGTCTATGCATTATTACGTATCTCTGTGTTACAATAGTCTTTCGCTGTGTCTATGTATCTATAGTTAAGTGTGTTTTTCTGTGTGCAATTTGATCCTGTATGTAACTATATGCATATGTGTGTATGTAAATGTTGTCTCTGACTATACTATATATATCCTTGTATGTGCATGTGTATAAAATTGTGTTTCTATGTGTGTAATGGTTGTCTCTGTGTCTACCTGTGTCTGTGTAGCCGTGAGTTTATATATACTATGTGTGACTTGCCTGTAACTGTGTATATGTATATAGATGCTGTCTGTGACTGTAATTATGTGTGTGTGTGCCTCTGTTTATGTAGCTGCTGTCTCTGTGTGTAACTGTGTCTGCATGTAGTTGTGTTTCTTTGTGGGTAACTGTTGTTTTCTGAGAAACTACATATAATGCATGACTAAACATTGTCTCTTTTAGTGTGTCTATGATAATTGCATATGCCTCAGTGCTTTTTTCTGGTGTGACCATGTATGTGTGTAACTGCATGCCTCTGGGTGTGACCATGTATGTGTATAACTGCATGCCTCTGGGTGTGACCATGTATGTGTATAACTGCATGTCTGTGTATGGTTGTCTGACCCACTTTGTGTAGTTCTTTGTATGTAACTACGTTGGCTATTGTTCTTGGCTAGAACCATGTATTTCTATGTGCAACAACTGTGTATGCCTCCATATATGCCTACATATGTGTATGTAGTGGTTGAATATTCCTGACTGGGCAGGAAAGGTATGCATGTGTGTAAAATTATGTGTGCTTGTGAGCAGGTGTGTCTGAACCAGAAGGCAATATCACAGCAGATTACTTCCCAGTCCTGACAGTCAGGAGCAGGAAGATCTTTGTAAGTTAACACCCAGGATGACCCACGCCTTAGCCCTGTCAGCAATACTGACTCCCGAGTTCCCCAGCTGCTGCCAGGTGTGCACTCACCAACACAGCCCATTCCACTAGGGTTAAGCTGAAAGTCCTGGGGGCATCTGCAGAGGTAGCTGCCAGGGGTGTTAACACACAGGCCATTGACGCAGTTTGCAGGATTTTCACACTCGTTGACATCTGTGAGGGACACACACCATTGTTAGCTAGGATCTCTCACTGTACCCCATCGCCCCTTTCTCCTGAGTAGCTACAGATCTCAATGGGCCCACTCAGGTGTTGGAGTATGAATGTTTGTCCTTCCCTAGGATGAAGCCAAAGAGGACGTGGCTTCAAGAGTCTGCCCTGGACATCCAGCCCTCTCTCTTCTGCTGCTCAGTTCCCATCCTGAGTTTCCCACAGCCAACACATGAAACTAAGATTTAGAAAACACCTTTGAGCCAGGAGTTGGAAAACCATCCAGATGGCCAAATGTGGCCCTCTGCTTGGTTGTATCAGTAAAGTTTTATTGACACATGACTGAGCCTTTCTATTTACATTTTGTCTATGGGAAAGCTTAGTGGTGGCAAAAGACATCTATATAAAATACTGAAAATTTCTACCATATGTTTGTTATTAAAGACACTAGACACTTGGGGACCATTTTAGCAGGTATGGTGGAGCATTTATTCACAGCATTTGCTCAGGGGACGGTGAGAGGGCAATTGTGATGATGAGTTTTAATAATCAACTTGACATAACCTGGAATAACATGGGAAGGCAGTTTCATTGAGGGACTGTCTATACAGATTGGTCTGAGGGTGTGTCTGTGGGTATTGTATTAGTCAAATGGACTGATTTGGGAAGACCAAGCGGTACCATTCCCTAAGTACTATCGAAAGAGTGGAGAAATGGAGCTGAGCACAAGCGAGGACGCCAGCACGCGTGCATTATTCCCTCTCTGCTCTTCTATGTGGATGTGATGTGGTTGGTTGCCTCAAGGTCCTGCTGCTGGGACTTGACCACAGTGGCAGACTACAACCCAGACCTGTAAGTGGAAACTGACTTCTTTCTCCCCTCAGTTGCTTACTGGCAGGATATATTTTTTTTATCAACCAGCAGAAATGAAACTAGAACAGCAATGAATTGCGATGATTAAAAACAGAAAATGGGGATGGAAAGATGGCTCAGTAGTTAGGAGCACTTGTTGCTGTTGCAAAGGACCTAAGTTTGGTTCCCGGCACCCACATGGTGGCTCACAACCAGAACTGGAATCCAACACCCTCTTTTTATCCTCCATGGACACTAGGCATGTATGTAGCACGCTTACACACATTCAGGCAAAACTTTCATACATAAATAATAAATAAATCTAAAAATAAAATTTTAAAATAAAGGAGTGATGAGGGCTGGAGAAATTGCCTCAGCGGGTTCAGTGTAGAAGCTTAAGTGCTCTCCTGTAACACCAGGGTTAACAGGGGAGGTAGGAGGGTTGCTCTAGCTCTCTGGCTGCCAGCTGTGCTCCAGGGGATAATGTGGAGAGAGAGAGAGAGAGAAGGATGCTTGACTCCCTCCTGAGGCTTCACTTGCATATTCACTACACACATATATCAGACACATACACGTGTGCATATCCCCAAGTACATGCATATACACAAAAGGGAGTGATGGGAACTATTCCAGAAGAGAAGTCAAGATGAATGTAGTGTGTATGGGGGCAAGCTGTGTCCCCGTACTCTCAGTCCTATGCTCTCCGTTCCCTGCCAGGGTGGCTCCAAACCTATGCAGCTGCTCCCACTTTGGTCCAGCTCATAGCCATCATCACAGCTGCAGTGGAACATTCCAGGCAGGTTTTCAGTTCCCAAATATGCACAAGTTCCCAACAGCACACTCATCCACATCTGTAGAGCCCCCATCTCAGCCTACCATGCTTGATAGTGTGTTCTGGAAACCCGCCACTCTATACCCTCAGCAGGACAGCTGGTTCTCGGTAGGGTTGAAGCCCACATCACATTCCCGGTGGTACCTGCCAGGTACATTGAGGCACTGTCCATTCATGCAGAGGCCCACATTCTCCATGCATTCATCCTTGTCTGAGGGACCATGGAGACATGGGGCTGGGGACCAGCTGGGTTAGGACCACACTGAATGAGCAGGAAGTTCCAGGGATTTAAACATTTACTCTCATCCAGAATCCCAAGTGAGAGCCCTGGGAACTCAGATGCTAATTCAGAATAGGCAGATACCCCAGATGGGGATTAGAAGTGAAAAGGTGGCCATTGACACCCAGAGTCCAGGTGGAGGCACATGGACAGGACATGTTCACAGCCCAGGAAGTAAGAAGAGGATTAGATTGACTATGGGGGTGTAGACCATAAGGGAAAACGAGCAATGGGAGAACTGGGGATCAAAAGGCTGGGGGGATAGCTCAGCTGGTAAAGTGCATGCCACACTAACATAAAAATCAGAGTTTGACCCCCAGTACCCCGGTGAAAAAAGCCATGCGTGGTGGCACAAATGTGTAATCCATTCTGGGGAGATGGAGATCCCTGGATCCCTGGGGACCCCTGGCCGACCAGCATAGCTTAATTGGCAAGTCCTGGGGGTCTCAACCAGAAAAACTGTTTCAAAGCAAAACAAAACACAACACAAACCAAGCAACAACTCAAAACTAAACCAAACCAACCAACAAACCTACCAAACGAAAACAACAACTCAAAACTAAACCAAACCAACCAACAAACCTACCAAACGAAAACAACAACTCAAAACTAAACCAAACCAACCAACAAACCTACCAAACGAAAACAACAACTCAAAACTAAACCAAACCAACCAACAAACCTACCAAACGAAAACAACAACTCAAAACTAAACCAAACCAACCAACAAACCTACCAAACAAAAACAACAACCCATCGCCAACCCAAGGTGGATGACTCCTGAGGAAGGACACTTGAAGTTAACATCTGGCCTCCACACATACTCACATATGTGTACCTATACGTGAGTTCATCCTCCCAAATTTGTACACACATACACACGCAGCGTAATAATAATAACAATAATTAAAAATCAGCAAGAAGAAGATGATAACTAAGAGAGAGGCTAGGTGGGCACGCAGGTAGTGTCTCTATGGACTAAGGACATAGACTCTCTAGTACCCATGGGGCAGGAGAGGACAACCCTGGCACTGTGGTTTTCCCATCCAGGCCCTGCCCTCCACCTCAGCTTCACAGAATAAGCCATCTCCAACAAACCCTGGTTGGCAGGCGCAGTGGTAAGAGCCCAGGGTATTGAGGCAGTCAGCTTTTGGGCCACAGTGATGAAGCTGGATGTCACATCCATCCAGGTCTGTAGCAGACAGAGCCGGGATCCCTGGTAGGTGCACTGGGGCTGTGGGCAGGCTGACTCTCCAGTCCCGGCCCTACCTGGCCCCCACAAACCATCTCCTAGTCCTCCACCCTCACTCCTGTCCCTAGGTACTCACCGTAGCATTTGAAGCCGTCCCCAACCCAGCCTGGGTGGCACCTACAGCTGAAGCTCCCGGGGATGTTGTGACAGGAGGCGTGCCTGTCACAATTGTGTCTTCTAAACTCACACTCGTTCACATCTGAGGGGAGGGGACAGTGGTGGGAAGCAGTCACAGCAGGGACGACTCAGAGGAGCAGCAACAGGAAGATGATGGGAGAGTCCTCCCCAGACACCTTCCACTTTCCTCTACAGTCTAAGAAAGAAGCCCCAAGCCCGCCAGACCTGACCCTTAGCGGCCCTCAGAAACGACTTCAAGTGGCAGGCAGCATGAGAGACTTATGGTAGACATTAAGAGCAATTATCCAATAAACAGCAAAGCAGGATTCCTATCTATATCAGGCTGTCCAAGTTTGAATCAGTCTTGAAGCACTTTTACCGACTCTGCAGTGGACATCTGCTGCCCGCGTGGGCCACTGTTTACTAAATAAACATTTTTCTATATAGTTCCTCATTTTGACTTGCATGAATGTGTTTTATTTTTCATCCATCCACCAATTCATTTTTCTAAAATTAGCTATCTATCAGCTATTCACCCATTGTAAAGATATCTACATATTTACTTATCTATCTTTTATCTATCATCTTTCAACCAACCATCCATCCATCCATCCATCCATCCATCCATCCCTGTCTGTCTTCATAGAGCCTGGTCATTGAACTCAGGGATTTGCACATTCTAGGAACTAGAGTCTCTAGCACTGAGCCAGACTGTCCTTTACTGTGTTGTTTTGAGACATGGTCTCCCTATGTACAATAGGCTGGCCTGGAACTTGAGATCTTTCTGCCTCAGTCTCCTACGTACAGGGGTGACAGATGTGATTATAAGTATATTTTAAAGGAAAATTTTATATCAACCCTAATCACTTCAAAGAAGTCATGGAGTCTGACTGGATGTGCAGCTAAGTGGTAGAGTGTGTGTCTGGTATGGGAAAGGTCCTGGGTTTAATCCCTAGTGACTCAATATATATATATATATACATACACACACACACACCACACATAAACAAAATGCTTGAAGGATTGTGTGGCTGGCGAGACAGTTCAGTTGGTTAAGTGTTTGCTATATAAACTTAAGGGCCTTAGTTTAATCTCTAGCACCCATATAAAAAAGTCAAGCATGGTGGTCTATGCTTGTAATCCTATCTCTGGAGAAGCGCAGATAGAATTTCTATACACTCTCTGGCCAGCCATCCTGGCCTAATTGTCCTGCCTCAAGTTCAGTGAGAGACCCTACCTCAAAAAAGTAGGGTGGATATGAGGAATGACGCAAGATTGACCTATGGTCTCTATAAGCATCTGTCCTCTCAAGGTACCACTTGAACATGTACCTGCCTCCTACAAAAACACATAAAAACACATTGAATGCTATCACACACACACACACACACACACACACACACAGAGAGAGAGAGAGAGAGAGAGAGAGAGAGAATTATGGCCTCTTCCATCTATGAGTGTGACCTTGATTAAAAATGATCTTTGTAGATGTCATGAAGTCACATTGTCATCATGGATTGGTTTGCATCCTGATCTAATGGACCTTTGTAAGAGAGGAATTTGGGCACAGACAGACAGAGAAGAACACCAGGCAAATACAAAGGCACAAGAGGGTGTAATGTTCCTATGAATCAAATGCCACCACAGATCAACACCAGCCAGAAGTTGGAGGGATGCCTAGGACAGGTTCTTTCTCTGTATCAAGAAGGAACTAACCCTGCCCATGCCTAGATTCCAGACTCCTAGCTGTCATTTTGGATAAAGAATATATCCTGGGGCTCTCAGTCATCAGGTATCTGCTGATTTGTGTTTAATCTGAGACGTGAATTCTCTAGCTAGTTAGATGTTTAAATGTTAATCCCTGAATCATGCAAAAAGCATCTGGCTTGCTTACTTTGGGTATGCTGCTCTCTCCTTTGGGGTTCCCTTTATTGAGCTATTTAAGAGGCTCCCAGGGGGGCTTTACTGTTAAGAGATCTCATTAGTGGAAGCTGTAAGAATGAGTTCTGGTTGTCTTCTGTCCTAAGGCATGCAGAGAGTGCTAATGATCTTCAAGCTAACTCTTTTGATCTCTCTAGCTCCCCCTGAAAGTTTTTTCACTCACAGAGCAACCTGTAACTTCCTCTCTGATGACAGAGCCCAGCTGGCAGTGACAGGCAAAGGATCCTTTTGTGTTTTCACAGTTCCCCTGGAGACAGAGGTGCCATACAGGGGAACCTCCTACTAGGCTGAGTGGGTGTCTGCAAAGAAAACTGTGATGGTTAGATTCGATTGTCAGCTTGTCACAACCTAGAATCACCTAGGGAGACAGCCTCAATGACAGGCGGTCTACACTGGTTTGGTCTGTGAGCATATCTGTAGGAGATTGCCTTGAATACGCTTACTAACGTGGGGAGAGCCAGATCACTGTGGGTGGCATCATTCCCTAGGCAGGGATGGTCCCGAAATGTATGAAGAGTGGAGAAATGGAGCTGAGTAAGCAAGCATGTGAGTATCAGGCATTCACTTCTCTCTGTTCTTGACTGTGGATGTGATATGATCACCCTATGTCTGTCTGAAGTTCCTGTCTTGACCTCCCACACCGAAAGATGGATTCTAACCTGAAATTGCAAGCTAAAAGATACTCCTTTATCTCCTAAGCTGATTTTTTGTTGGGATTTTTATCACAGCAACAGAAACAAATTACTAAAATAGGTGAAATGCATCCTTTAGGACCACCAATGGGTAGTGTGGTGGGTCAGGCTGATCCAATGTTTTCTCAGAGGCCCGATGAAAGGACAAATGGAACCCAGTTCTGTGTCCTTGCTCAGTGGTAGACTTGGCAAGGTTCAGTTTGGCTCTAAGGCCAAGACCTCAGATGAGTTAAGATTTCAGTTCCTGGAAACTTGATTTTTCTCTCTGAAGAACTGAGTTTCCAGTTCCAAGGCTGCTGTGTGCTCAAGACTGTGATCAACTTGAGATCTCCTGTGTACCTTTTGTGTAACATTGCTTGATTATGCTATCTTTGTGAAATAGAGCACTTGTTACATATATTCGACCATGTATTACTTTGGGAAACACATGCAAGTTGTGTTCCGTGAAAATTGCACTGCAGGGTACTCACGGAAGACTTATAACTACCCTGATCTGGATTAGCAGGGCCTAGATAATTGGGGTCTGGCTGACTATGCCTGGCTTTGTGCTATGCAGGGCTCTAGTGAGGTTGCTGTGTAGCCCAGGCCTTCTCTGGTGCTCACACCCCAAGCAGAAGGAGTAGGTCACACCCGCTATCCTGTGCTTGCCATCCTAATGGGCATCCTGCTGCACTGAAGCTGGCCTCCGTGTTCGTGCACTGCACTTCACAGTCACTGTCCAGGACTTGCTATTCACCGATGTCTGCAAGGGCAGACAAGAGCTCACCAGGTCAGTGAGCTTGGGCTGAATTAGGGGCAGGAGCTAAGAGGAGCATGGAAGTAAGGCTGGGAGGGACTGTGTTGTGCAGGGCACTATAGAGAGCACCCTAGAGATGGCCTAGTCTCACCCATGCAGTCCTGGCCATCAGGAGTGTTCAGGAAGCCAGTGTGGCAGGAGCAACAGAAAGCGCCAATGATATTAATATACTGGCCACGGGGACAGAGGCTCTCATTCATGGTGCATCATCAATGTCTGGTGGGAACACATATGACTAGTGACAGTCTCTGGTGAAGAAGCACCTGTACTGTCCCTCATCTCCTGTCTGCCATCACACGTGTCCCAATGGGCTCCCTCTGACTGCTTGCATCAGCACCCCACCCTTTGATTGCCTGTCTACTCACAAACATACATTTTCATCCTGCACAACTCAAGCTCATGCACTTTCATAGACACATGCATCCACATGAAGAAACATGCTCATGCATAGGTGCATGATACAAACACACCTTACATGCACACATTCATCCTTGTGCAAATATGTACACACATCCAGATGCACTCAGATACACTCATATTGTGTGTGTTTACATAAATGTGCAAAGAAACACATCCATATACTCACACTTACGTATGTTCTTGTGATTGAACACATGGTCCCAGGCAGGTGGTGCTAGTTAGGAAGAAGGCTGTGGACCTTAGGAGGTGGGCCTCACTGGAGGAGGTGTATCTTTGTGGACCCATCTTGAGATTTTATAACTCAGCTGCACTTCCTAATTACTCCCTGTTTCCTGACTGTGGATACAATGTGGACAGTTGCTCCTGTAGCATAGTTTCCCTGCCAGAATGGACTGTACTCCCTCAGACCATGGGACACAGTCTTGGTCACAGCAAGGTGAGTCTCCAACATTTTGTACAAGGGAGATGCATTCATGTTGGAATCTGTACCTCCCCCACATATATCCTCTTATAGGTACACCACACACCACACACACACACACACACACACACACACATACACACACACACACACACACGTCCACTCACATGCAAATCCATAGACCTACCCATTGCTGATACATTCAAACCCAAATATACACTTCCGTCTTCTTATAGACTCATCCATATGCATGCATACTCAAATGTAAAACTTTGCTCTTACACACACACACACAGATTGACAAACACACTTGCTTTTGCACAGATACAGCCTCATTGATATTCACATGGATGTGTTCACAGACACACTTCTCATTTGTATTTGTTACTGTCCTCATTGCTGTGACAAAATATTTCACAAAAGCGGCTGAGGGGGGAAGCATTTATTTAGGCTCACAGTTGGATACAGTCCATCATGGCAGGGCAGTCACCGTCATAGAAGCATAAGGCAGCTGGTTATACCGCGTCCACCAGGAAGACAGAGCAAGATGGATTCTGGCGCTCAGCTCCCTTTCTCCTTTTTATTCAGCCCAGAACCCCAGGTTGCTCAGGTTGGCCTAGAATTGGCAATCCTTCTACTCTAGCCTCCAGAGGGATGGGATTGTAAGTCTATGCCATCATGCCCAAGATAGAGTCTTTGTAAATGGATTCTCTGGGGGCAGTCCTTTCCTTTTTCCCACAAGGCACCTGTTCTCAATATGCTCTCATAATGACAGTATCCCATGGCAACACAACAGCGCACTACAACTTCTCCTCATATCTACCAGCAGCAGGCTCACCATCCCTCTTCTGGCCACCCACCCTTCCCACGGCTCTCTGCCATGCCCTCACCCTGCCGTCACTCACCCATGCAGTTCTTCACCCGTGGAGAGCCACCAGTGAAGCCAGGAAAGCAGTCACACTCAAAGCTGCCTTGGGTATTGATGCAGGTACCCTGGCCGCAGATGTCAGGGGAGATGTGACATTCATCGATGTCTGTGGGGACAGAGATGCATGGGCCAGAGGTCTGTGTGTGCAAGCATGAGAAGTCACAGGGCCAGTGGCTTCAAGTAAGAGGACAAACGAGGCTGGGTCTCTGTAGATGTGAGGGGCTGCACAGGAGCCTCAAGAAACTGAGCCAAGTCGGAAGGAGACGTGCCTCGGGTGAACACAATAAAAAGGGCAAGAAATTCCCTTGGCCAGCCCTCCATTGAGACAGCAGAGATCCCTGCAGCCCAGACAGGGTGATGAGCTGTCTTAGGCCACACAACTCATAGATAAGTATGAGGAGAATAAAGACAGCCTGGTCTTCACATCCCATTCAGAGACCTCTCCCACAAATTCCTGTATGCACGACCTTGCTCACCAGATGGAGAGCAGCACCCACCTGTGCAGTTCCTCTCCTGGGCATCCAGGGTGAAGCCTTGGTCACAGGAGCAGTGGAAGCTGCTCACAGAATTGTGGCAGGTGCCATGTGTGCATAGGCCAGGGAACAGTTTGCACTCATTCACATCTGCAGTATGGATAAACAAGGTCAGATAAACCACACTGAAGGTCTTTAGTTTAGGATTCATACACTAAGCCCTCCTAGGTTCTTACCTCTTGAGCTTGCTAACTTCTTTCTTTCTTTCTTTCTTTCTTTCTTTCTTTCTTTCTTTCTTTCTTTCTTTCTTTCTTTCTTTCTTTTGGTTTTACGAGATAGGGTTTCTCTGTATTGTTTTGGAAGCTGACGGTCCAGCCCGGCCTCGAACTCATAGAGATCCGCCTGCCTCTGCCTCCCGAGTGCTGGGATTAAAGGTGTGCGCCACCACCGCCCGGCTGCTAACATCTTTCTTAAAAGTGTTTTGTGCATGTGTGTGGGTGCACACACCACGGAGTGTTGTAGGATACTATTTTAATGTGTGTTACATTTGTTTACACTCTGGAACATTTGTTTAAGGATGCAAAGATGTGTTGCTTTTTGTTTATGATGCATTTGTTTAACTCTGTGAAGCTGTGATTTTTTGCCTGTCTAAAATATCTGATGGTCTAATGAAGGACAGGTAGGGAAATCTGGGAGAAAGGAAGAAGCAAGAGAGAAGAAGGAGAGGAGAACACCAGGGACCAGTCACCTAGCTGTACAGCAGGACCCTGAGTAATAGTGAAAGTGAGATTTACAGAAGAGAAAGATAAAAGCCCAGAGGCAAAAAGCAGTTGGAATAATTTAAGAAAAGCTGGCAAGAAACAAGCCAAGCTGAGGCCAGGTGTTTATAAGTAAGAATAATACTCCGGGTGTATTTATTTGGGAGCTGGGTAGTGGGCTCCCCCAAAAGCCAAAAGGGTAAAAAGTGTAAAACAAACAAATACAGTGGAGGTCTGCAGAAGGAGATTTTTTCCATCTATCTCGGTCCCACTGGAGCAGTTTTCTCTCCCACTGGGCCCCACAGCCACTTACTGAAATGACGACTCGAGACTTAGTATCAGTTACAATTGTTTAGCCAGTGGCTTAGGCTTCTTACCGGCTAGCTGTCTCTTAATTATTAACCCACTTTTACTAATCTGTGCATCTCCCTGTGGCCTTGTCTTACTGGAGAATGCCTGAATGTCCTGCTTCCCCAGTGGCTACAAGGTATTTTTCCTTTTTCCCCCTGTCTCTTTGTTTGGAATTCTCACCTAGCTAAATTCTGCCTCTCCGTTGGCTGGAACAGCTTTATTCATTTGAGACTTGGTTCTCTCCTTCCACTCTGTGCATCCTGAGGACTGAACTCATATTGTCGGGCTCAGAGGAAAGCCTCTACCCACTGAGCCATCCTGCTATCCCGCCTTTTCTTTTTTCACACAGTACCAAAGTCACTATGCATCCAAGGGTGACCTTGAACTCCTGCTTCCACTTCCCCAGTACTGGCTTGACGACAGGCATGCACCACCACGTGTGTGTGTGTGTGTGTGTGTGTGTGTGTGCATGAGAAGGCCAGAAATAGCCTTAACAGTTGCTCCTTAGGAACTTTGAGGAGGAAAAATCATCTTTAATTTTTCAGACACGTTTTCTCACTATCCTGGGACTGACCTAGGCTGGCTGGCCAGTGAGCCCTAGGGATCTGCCTGTGTTTGTCTGCTCAGCTCTAGATTACATCTGTTTACCCCATACCCAGAAATTTACATGGGTGCTGGGGATTGAACTCAGGTCCTCACACTTGCAAGGCAAATATTTCATCAACTCCATTATCATGTTTTTTGATTTGTCCCAAAAGGGTCTCATGTAGCCCAACCCAAGCTGACCTTGAATTTCTGGTCCTCATATATCATCATGCCTTGGATACTAATCTTCCTTTCTGCAAATAATGCTTCCTACCTTTAGGCCTTTGCCCATGCTGTTCCCTTTACCACCCTCCTTTTCCTTCCAGGACCATCTCCTTTGGTGTGCCCCTCCCCAGACTAACCTTTATAGAAGGGCTGTGCAGACAGGAAGTCGTGCCTGGCAAAGCCCAGCCCTTGGGGACACAGGCTGGAGAATTCTGAGGAGCCAGGCTCCGGGCAAACCTTGCACTCGGCTCCCCACGAGGTTCCAATGCAGCAGCAACAGACATCCACCCTGTACTTGCCAGGCAGGGGGATTCCACAGGCATCCTCATCCCGGTGCAGGAAACACAGCCCCAGGCTCACATCTGCACAGACAAATGGGTAATCACTGGGTCCTATCCTTGTCACACCCGGGCAGGCTTCTCAGTCGGTATCACTTGTCTGGGATAGATTTAAAGAGCGAAAAGACGTGGCTTCCTCATGCTAAAGTTTGATGTCACCACACTGCCTGAGTGCTTACCATGCACTAAGTATTATTCTAAGTAACTCCATCTATTTACATTTCAAAGTAATGCCTAGAGGCGGGCTGAGGCTGCAGCTCAGCTCTGCCTAGAACTCCCCTTCCCCAGGGAAAGTCTTGGGTGTGTGGCTCAGTGGTAGACTCTGACTAGAATATACTGTGATACTCTAGAATATACTAGAATAGAATACACTAGAACATGGCTGGGAGTTTGGCTTGGCAGTAGAGCATCTCCTTAGAATCTTCCAGTGAGGGTTTGTGGCGGACCAGCAATAGAGTGCCTGTCTAGAATCTGCCAGTCAGGAGCTGGAACATGAGAACTTGCTTAGAATCTACCACTGAGGAACCAGTATTGTCCTTGGTAAATCTAAAGCTAAGCCACTCTCCAATTCCTGAACTTGATTTCCACCGCACTAAGCGACAACATAAAGTGATTGACACGTGTCACACATGTGTGTGAGGCAAGATCAAAAATGTCGACACCATAGCAAAAATACCAAGTGATTCCATTTCTCAAGATATAGTCCCTTTGGCAGGCAAGGCATGATTGTATGTTTTCCCACAGAGCCTGTACAGCCCTGAGAGGGAGTCTCGTGGGAACCCAGAGTTGATCGCGTTGTCAGTGCAGCAGAGCTTTGGCTCTCGCTGAAGGATGCTGATGGCGGTGAGACTGTGCTGTGCTGCATTATGTAACATGGGTTATATAACGCAGAGGGCTTCTTTCAGCTTTTGTATTTGCCTGTGTGGTAGCATGCATACATGCTTGATATTGGCGTGTCTTTCTCACCATTCCCCACTCTGTTCACAGGCTACAGTAGTTAGCTAGTTTGTTCCAGAGTTCCCCCATGTCTGCCTCCCCTGTGTGGGGATTACTGGCAGCCACTATTTTCATGTGTGTTTCACTGAACTATCTCCCCAGACCAACTTTTGATACAAACCCAAAACTGTCCTAACAGTCTGCTTGTCTAACAGTCTGCTTGTGTATGGGAGGAGTGTGTGTGTGTGTATTATATGTATGTGTACAAGTTCATGTGTGCATGCATGTGTTAGTGCATATGTGGTTAGGGGTCAATGTAGAATATCTTACTAGATCACTTTCCACATTATTTTTTATTTTGACACAGGGTCTCTCATAGAATCCAGAGTTGAAGACTCAGCAAGTCTTCACTGGTTGGCCAGTGAAACCCCAGACCCACCTGTCCTGCAAACACTATACCTTGTTCTTTTTATCCAGGTTTCCATGCTTGAGTGGCAGGCACTTTACACATGGAGCCATTTCCCCAACCTACTGTGCATTTTCAGAAGCAAACAAATAAACAAACAAACTCAAGAAGAGTCATCAGAATCCATCAGCCCACTGACTAGGAAAAGAGCCTATGAAGAAGCTATGAGTAGGTTGAAGGAGCTAAGGCAAAGATGTACTGGAAAAATATGTTTTCTTACTAGCTGACAAATTGTTTTGGTCAAGAAGTGGCCAGAAGAGCCAGGGAGCTCACCTAACCACACACGGGAATTGTGAAAGTAAAATGTCCCATCAGAATCTAGACAAAAGGCTATCTATCTGTTTGACACTGCAACGTGACATCACCTACAGATGCTTTGGGATACATTAGTAGCTGTTATGGGACACATACAGCCCTCAGGTGGTGACGTTGGACATGCCTGAGAAGGTTGGCTACCAGGGACCATTGACACTAATCATGGAGCCGTGGAATACTTCTGGCATTGAGCTTTAAAGGCCAGGGGTGTGGTGGGATGGATCAGTGGGTGAAGGGGTTTGCTAACTGATGATCCAAGCTTGAAACCCTAGAACACATATAGAGATGGAAAGAGAGAACAGACTCTACAAGGATGCACTGTGATATCCATATGCATGCATGTGCTCCCCTCCTCCTGCACAAAATAACAATAAGTTATTTAATTTAAATAACAATAAATAGGTAAATAAAAAAACGAGGTGGATGGTTCCCTAGGAACCATCCTTTCCAACAAACATGCACACATACCTGCACATATATGTGCATCCTCAAGCATAAACATGTACATACACATACAAACACACAGACCAGAGAAAGAAAACAAAGAAACAAGCATAAGCAGTATGCTAAGAATAAATGACTGTTGAGTACCTGGCCATATATGGGCTGTCTATATCACTTCCTACAAGTCTCAGGAGACACTATGGGAGAAAGGGACAGAAAAGGAGTAAGAACTGGTAACAATGTAGAGTGCTGACCTCCTTCAGCTCACAGCAGCTATGATTACCTGTTCAAGATCTGCAGAACCCTGGCCACATCAATGGCCTGCCCACCCATACAATCTCAACTCACCCATGCAACTCCTCCCATGAGGGCTGAGCTTGAAACCTGCATTGCACACACACTGAAAGCTGCCCTCTGTGTTTATAGATGGCAAAGGTCACCATGGATGATACACTCATTCATATCTGTGGGGAGGAAATCACAGGCAGCCAGGAGGCATCATCTTCCCCTGGCCAGGCTCCCTTTACCCATATCCTCCACTCTTGGGATGGGTGAATGGGTGGATGAATGGAAGATGGGTAGAAAGGTGGTCATATGGATGGGTGGGTGAATGGCTAGAGATGTAGCTGTGAGTGGATAAATGATTGGCTAGGTGGGTGGATGGAGGGTGATGATAGGGGGATGGATGGATGAGTAGACTGGTAAGTGGGTAGATCAACTGGTGGCAGAAATTTGCTATGTGGGTAGGTAGATGAGCAGATGGATGGATGGATGGATGAATGAATAGATGGATGGATAGATGGATGGATGGACAAAAGGATGGGTGTGTGGATCAGCAGATGTGTGGATGGATGAGTGGATGGGTGGGTAGATATAGGGTTGGGTACATGGATGGGTATATGGATAATGGATGGATGGTTATACCCACACGTACCTCCTTGGTGACCATGGTCTGGAAACCTTTATAGAAATGGCAGTAGTGGAAGCCCGGAGTGTTAGCACAGTTACCACAGTACTGCTGGTATATTTGTTCACATCTTTGCACAGAAGACACTGAGCCTAACAGAGTGGTGCCCACCCAGTCACAACTTGCTGATACATTCTCCATGTGAATCATGGGTATATCCCAAGTTGCATTCAGTGGTGGCTAGGAGGGGTGAGCTGGCAGTGACCACAAGGCACAAGTTTGTGAAGTGATGACTGATATCAATGGTCTGGTTCAGAGTGGCTGTGTTTTCAATGGAGCCAACAGGGACACCTGAGCACTAGAAGCCACTCATCTAGCCAGAATCCGAGCTTTGACTCTGGGTTCTGATACCAACAGAGCCTTTGACATGTCTGGCTTGAACACAATCTTCTTGTCCTAGCTTGCCTATTCAGATGCCAATCTTGGGCCTAGACCCCCAAGCTTGGGTGCAGAGCCTTCGTAAGAGTAAGACCCCTTACTAGGGTTTGAGTCTAAAATGTCCCTCACAAGCACATTGTGTGTGTGTGTGTGTGTGTGTGTGTGTGTGTGTGTGTGCTATTGGTGAGCCCAAGGTCCAGTGAGAGACCTTGCCTCAAAAAATAAGATGAGGGCTGGGCGGTGGTGGCACACGCCTTTAATCCCAGCACTTGGGAGGCAGAGGCAGGCGGATCTCTGTGAGTTCGAGGCTAGGCTGGACCGACAGCCTCCAAAATAATACTGAGAAACCCTGTCTCGTAAAACCAAAAAAATAAAAAAAAATAAGATGAGGTACACATGTGGAAGTCATGTCAGTCTGTCCCTTCCACTTTGTTAGAGTCAGGGTCTCATTGCCTTTGCTTATGCCAGGCTGATTGTCCTGAGCTTCCCAGGGAGATTTTCCTATCTTTCCCATATTATGGCAGGAACACTCTCTGGGATTACAGATATATGCTACTGTGTTCAGCTTATATAGGTTCTGGAAATCTGGACTCAAGCCTTCACTCTTGTACATCAAATTCTTCACCTACCAAGCCATCTCTCCAGTCTCCCATCTTAGTTTTTTGAGAAAGGGTCTGTCACTGGACCTACATCTGGATTTTTAAATGTGGGTTCTGGGGATTGAACTCAGGACCTCATCATTGCACAGCAAACACTCCACCAACTGAGCCCTCTCTATGGTTCTTATTTATTTTTTGTTTTGAGAAAGCATCTCACAAAGCTGAGGCTGACTTTGTACTAACTATGCAGCCGAGGATGACTTTGAACTCCAAATCTTAGTACTCAGGCTACAAATATGCACCCCAAGACTGTTTCACGCAATGCATTGTGCAGGAGAAGGAACTTGTGACTTCATGAATATTAGGAAAGCACTCTACTGGAGTCACATTCCCCAGGCCCCTCATGTGGACTTCAAGTAGTAACAGATAACCTATAGTTCCTGATACATTGTAATGCTATGCTAACATTCTCTTTGTGTATGTGTCCTTCAGAAAGAGAGAGACAGAGAGAGAGACAGACACACACAGAGAGTTTATGTGTGAGTGTGTGTGTGGTTGGGTGTGTTCACATATGTGCAGAATTTACTTTTTATGCCCATGTGTGTATGCACATATGTGTACAGTTCCCCCAGAAGCCAGAAGAGGGCATTGGATCCTCTGGAGCTGGAGTTACAGGCATTTGTAGGCCAGTTGGGATCTCTGGAAGAGCCAACTCATATAAATAGTTCCTGTATGTTGCTTATAAAACAACAAAAGAATTGGTGTACATTTAATGCAGATGTTTTCTTCTCAAAGACTTTCTAAGGTTAGTTTCAACAGTAGATATGGAAGGCCAACTATAGTTTCTACCCTAGGACTCCTTATCCAAAGCCCAAACTCCATGAGAGAGAAGCCTTCTTGCCTTCTTCAGGTTGCTTCCTCAGACTCAAGCCCAGCCCTAGGTTTTGAAACCCCTTATGCCACTAGGGCTCACCTCTGTTTGAGTTGCCAGAGCTCAGTGTTGGGACTCCACGCCTATTGGAATCATAGGAGTTGTGTTGCGCTGGCCCCAGGGCAGGTCCCAGGTTGTGGGTTCCAATTTCTGAGAGTCCAGGGAAGGGGTCTGCAGAGACAGGCAGCAGTGGGAACCCTTGGGTACACAGTCTCAGGAATTCACCTGCAAAGAATAGTTTGAAGGCCAGTGACCAAAAGTGCTTGCCTTGCAACCATGAAGACCTGGATGAAGGCAGAGGGAGAGAATCAGCTTCACATAGTTGTTGTCTAGTTTCCACATGCAATGCGCATGTATGGTCCTCCCATCACGCAATAAAACAAAATAGTAACTATGACGATAACAACAACAAAAAGAAATAATAGAACAGACTTTGAAGCCAGGCCACTGATCCCACCCTTGATCTCTTTACACATAAGCTCAAACTACCACTCACCAGAACCCCGTGGAGGACACAGCTTTGGCGATGAACCAGCTGCCCAGCACCTGCCCTTGTCACAGCAGCACTGTCTGTGAGTGTAGTGGCCAGGGAGGTCTACAGCACACTGACCCCTGATAAGCACGGAGAAGCAGGTGCCCACTTGGTGATCTACAATGGGATACAGGGTGGGGGTGGTTAACATAGGCTGGGCACAGATGGGCTCAACTCCCAGTGGTACCCTGCTGTCCCAGCTTTGTTTTATCGTCTATAAGCAAGGGTGCTCCAAGCACCAACAGTGTCTCAGAAGAGTGTTGCTTCAAAGAAAAATCTGGCATTGAGCTGGAGAGACGGAGAGCACAGGATCTGAGTTCGCTTCTCAGAACCACATAAAAAGCAAACAATCTGGGTGTGACAGCATGCAGTTCCAATCCCAGTACTGAGGAGGTGGAGAGAGCCAGATCCCTAGGGCTCACTGGCCACTCAGCGTAGCTAACTTGGTGAGTTCCAGGCTAGAGACCCTGCTTCGAAAAAGGGCAGTCAAAGTAAGGGGTGCTCTCAGTGGTTAAGAGGCTTGCTTCTCCTCCACAGAACCTGAGTTCTGTTCCCAGCTGTCATGCTGGGTGGCTAACAACCACTTGTAATTTCAGCTTTAGGGGACCCGATGCCCTCTTCTGGGCTCTGCAGGCCCCTGCACATAGATGACACACCCTCACACAGATACGTACACATAAATAACAGAATATAAATAAAATATAAATCACAGTTCCACTGGGACTCAAACTCAGGACCCTCTGCATGTAAAGAAGATGTGACAACCATTACACTATGGAACCCCAGGAAAAAAACATTAAAAAATGAGAAGCACAGTGCCTGAAGAGCAACACCTACAGCTCCTCTAGTACATACACACACATGCACACATACACACTTTGACATGTGGGTAAACTCTGCTCAATGCCTCCTGTTTTAAAGTTTTCTAAATCATTACAGAAGATGAATTCATCTCGACCACAGCCTCAATATCTCAAACTGTCTTCAGCAGTAAACTCTCCCTACTTGAGTATTCAAGCACCATGAGGAAGACCGCTCACTTCTTAGAAGAGGGTACCTGTTGTGAATTCAAGCAGGGATGTGGTGAACATGTTCATAAGTCCTTGCTTGCTGACATTGACCACCACAGGGAAGCATGGAGAAGCATTTCAAAGGGGTAGGTGGATGTTCTAGGATCCCGTAGTTACCTTGGCATGAGAACCACAGACCCTTCCTCTGCTTCTCTCCAGACCCTTGGTCCCATGACTTTACACAGGGACCATAGTTCTCAGGCTTATTTTTGGGTTAAATTCCTGAAAATAGTAGCTGGTGTCCTTTGGTTGAGAAACTCCTCCCACCAGCAGAGAAGGCTGTTGGTAGCTGCCCCTGTCCCATACTATGCTTCAAAGTCATCCCAATTTTACCCTGTGCACCTAGGGGCCTCCCAGGTAGTTAGGTAGGTGTATGTGTGTGTGTGTGTGTGTGTGTGTGTGTGTGTGTGTGTGTGTGTGTGAGAGAGAGAGAGAGAGAGAGAGAGAGAGATCTTCACTTGGTAATATCACAGCTACTCAGAAGAGATCTGTTCAGACAGGAAGAGGTTCACCTCTGGTTCAAGGTCACCCAGATGTTAAACTGGTTGAACGTGGGGAACCAGATTTTCTAACCACATGGGATCTGACAAGCAGCTGTCTCTCCAATAGGGAAGAGATTGCAAGAATTTTAACGTTAACTACAGTTGTCAATGATTTAAACTCCCTCCGTGAGCAAGTCCTGTGTTCTAGTCATCTAAAGTCACTTCAGCCTTTATCTCACTACATCGCACTATGATTATTCTCTCTCTTTCTCTCCCTCTCCCTTTCCCCACCTCTCCAGAGTGGCCTTACACTCATTCTGTAGCCAAGGGTAACCTTGAACTTCTGATCATCCTGTGCCCACCTCCCGAGTGCTAGAACGACAGATGTGAACCACTACAACTGCTGAACACAGAGCTGAGGGTGGAAGCCAGGGCTTTGTGCAAGCTACATAAACTCTCTGTCAACTGAGCCAAATCCCCAGCCCCATCACCGGCTATCCTCATCACAACCGTTCAAGATTGGTATGGCTACTATCCCGTTTGATAGATGGGGGAACTGAGACACAATGAGACTTTTTAAAAGTAGTTGAATAAAATTTCATAGTCTAGGAACAGCTCAGCTAGAAATCAAAACTTGGGACGGAGGCTAGAGAGATGGCTCAACAGAGGACCCAGGTTCAGTTCCCAGCACCCACGTGGTGCTCACAACTGTCTGTGACTCCAGTTCCAAAGGATCTAATGCCCTCTTCTGGCCTCCTCATGTATCAGACATGCATATGATATACAGACATATATGCAGACCTGCGTGTGTGCCCATGAGTGTGCACACACACACACATGCACACACACACACACATGCACACACACACACACACACACTAACCACACTCAGGACCAAATCAACGTCCATGTTTGGAGACAATTGGATTCTGTAGCTGGGTCAGTCCTTTGAAATCCAGAGGACATGCTGAGGTCCACAGGCTGATGTCCTGCTATTATGCTGGCAATGAAGGACCCTGGAGGTGGGGCCTGGACAAATCCCAAACACAATATTCTCAGTCCTGTCTTATACAGGCCTAGCCCGAGTGACTTGAGGTGATGCTGGGAATGGGCCACACCTCCTCTTTCCTCTAGTAGAACTCTGTCCATCCTCCACTCCCATCCCCATCCATATTCCTAGGCAGTCTGTGGGCCCTGGAAATTAACTGGACTGGGAGGGTCATGGCGACTCTGTGTGGGACAGAACCACCCCTGCCTGGAGGAAAGTGTAGGGGACTGCATAGCAGATCCAGACACAGGGCACTCCAGCCCTCTTGCCAGTCTGGGCAACTGGATGTAGGTGTTTCTCTGTTCTACCCAAGCCAGCCTTTCCTCTCTGGGCCTCAGTTTCTCCTTTTCAAAAAATGAAGGGATACTGAGAAAAGTTCTTAAGCAATCAGAGGGGCTGATGGGCAGAAGTACCCAGACACCAATGAAGGAAAACAACACAGGTAAAGACTCAAAGGTCAGGAGGGGTCCAAGTTGAAACCTGGGAGGGGAGTCATTTTGCCCATCATACCCTCTCCAGCCCTTTGAGGTCATTGGGGGCACAGAGGAGCGACAGAGATGGAAGCTAGGGGCACAGACATGAGGGCTAGAATCTGGAAGGGAGACATGAAGATCAAGGCTGGAGGGTTAGAGGTTGGCAAAAAGATGGCTACAAGAGGAGACCTGGGGGGCACAGAATTGGAGGCTACGGGGGATACAGAGATGAAGCTACGGGGGTGTGATGGGAGCTGAAGTTAAGAAGAGAGTGTGGTAGTAGGGTAAAGGCATCCATCTATCCAAAGGGGCATAGAACCAGAGAGACAGACAGGCATGGTGGGAGCATGTCTGTGTGCGGGAAGATGGGGGAACAGCAGAATCGAGAGGCTGAGCTGGGAGAGCGGAGTGCTAAAGGACAGAAAAAGGGGCCAAAAGGACCCCCAGACCAGAGTCTGAGAGAGCGTAGACGCTAGGAAGACAAGATGGGAGGGAACAAGGGTCATTGGTACCGGTGACCAGAGAGATGGCCTTGGGGTGAGACAGAGGTACGGTGACCTCTGTGTCCCTCTTCAGCCCCTCGGCCCGTCTCACCCAGGCAGTGGGCTCCATCCAGGCTGCTGACGAGGCTTCCACGACAGGTGCACACATAGCTCCCAACTGTGTTTGTGCAGTCACCCCTGGAGCAGAGCCCTGGCACACCAAGGCACTCATCTCGATCTGCACAGACAGACAGAAGCAGAGCCAGGCTCCTCACCAGCCCAACGCTCTCCCCCTCGGCAGGTAGCCAAGACGACATACACATACGCCACCTTCACACTTGGTGCCTCTGGCACTGAGATGGTATCCAGCGGGGCAGTGGCACTCAAAGGAACCCACTGTATTGACACAGCTGCCACCCTGGCACAGGCCTGAGATGACTCGGCACTCATCCACATCTGCAGGGATAAGTCCAGAAAGGGAGTCGGAGGGAAGAACCAACTCGGTGTGTGTGTGTGTGTGTGTGTGTGTGTGTGTGTGTGTGTGGTGGTGTATGTGTGTGTGTGGTATATGTGTGTGTGGTGTATGTGGTATGGTGTGTGTGTGTAGGTATGTGGTGTGCGTGTGCATGTGTGTGTATCTATTGGGGAATCTCCACTCAGCTGGCTCCCCTCTCCCTTGCTTACCGCACAACTCACCTTGGCAGGCTCCTGTGTGAACATTTGGGATGAAGCCTCGGCGGCAGGGGTGTGGCTGTGCAGGACAGAGCTGGCAGGGAAGTCCCCAGGCATGGCCCACAGTGGCACAGCAGAGGGCTTTGGGGCACGTGAGACCTGTCGGCTGGTGTTGGCATCCCTCAGGACTCACTTGGGGGAAGCAGGGGCCCACCTGGTAGTCTTGGTAGTCTGTGGATCAGGCAGATGCAGGCACCTGACTCTGAGCAGTCTCTGCCGCCGTCCTCCACATGGGTGCGCAGGCCTCTAGACCAACATCCCTGGCCGTTTCTTTCCTATGACCTCCTAGTGCCTTTCCTGACAGGATGCCCTTTTTACCTGACAAGCAGCTACTCATCTGTCAAAACATTTAGTACCTTCACACAAATAACCTCCAAGAGAGAACCTGCAAACCTTATCTCACTTGGTCTCTCTCATGCTTCCTCCAAGCAGACACCATGGATGTCTGTCAGGAGGGCCTGTCTCACGTGTGAGTGCACTCCTGGCCCTGCCCTGGTGACACCGTGACCTTGTACCCTCAGGCCTAGCAGAAGGGAGCTGCATCAGTTTTCCCAAGCACAGTGCATGGGCCCATTTGTGACGTCTGTCTCCACCCTTCAGGTGTCTTCAATAACAGGGCTGGCACAACACCAAGGGCAGCCCCTCCCAGAACAAGCCAAACGAGCCAACCGCCCTCCTTACCAGGCCCCTAATGAAGGAGGCAGCTTGTACTCAGCCCTCCTGGGCCTTTGATGCCCGCCACCACCCTGGGCCCTCTTCCGCCTTCCACACTCACCTGCACTCCCCTCACCGCTGACACACTCACCCACACTCCCCTCACTGCTGACACACTCACCCGCACTCTCCTCACCGCTGACACACTCACCCGCACTCTCACTGCTGACACACTCACCCGCACTCCCCTCACCGCTGACACACTCACCTGCACTCCCCTCACCGCTGACACACTCACCCGCACTCTCCTCACCGCTGACACACTCACCCGCACTCCCCTCACCGCTGACACACTCACCCGCACTCCCCTCACCGCTGACACACTCACCCACACTCCCCTCACCGCTGACACACTCACCCGCACTCCCCTCACCGCTGACACACTCACCCGCACTCTCCTCACTGCTGACACACTCACCCGCACTCTCCTCATCGCTGACAGCCCATATTCTGCTTTCTCCTCTTCTGGCTGAAGTGTTTCCAAACCATTCTAGAACCCGGGTACACCTCCCGCAGCCCCTCCAGCCTCCAATTCATGACAAGCCTCTCTTCAACCTAGAAAGGACCCTTGCTGCCATCAGTAACCCCAGCCCCTCACTGGGGGATTCTAGGTGGGTGCCCTAGGGCTGAACCTCACCTGTAGCTCCTCTCTGGGAGATTGTCAGCCAGTGTTCACCAGTGAGTCACTCCTCAGACCTCTTTCTTACTTTTAGAGACAGAGTAAAACTATGTAGCTCAAGTTACAATAGTAGCTTGTCCCTTGTGACTGACCATCTCCCACAATAGGCATCAGTCTCAGGGCCCCTGATGTCCGTCACCTTTAGGCTCCCCGACTACACAAGTCACTCTGCTAACTTCTGTGTATGAGAATCACGCCCATGCCTTGTCCTCCTGTCAGCGGTCCTTTGCACCCCTTAGACACCGTGCTTCCTGTCTGTCCTGAGATGCCAGGCCCTCCTCTCTCCTTCCCGTCCATTTTCTCCCTAACATGCTCCAAGCACCCAGTCCTCACGGACAGGGCAGCCTTGGTGCCTTCTCGGGTTCTTGCAGCTCCCTAGCTAGTACTGAGATTAGGGTCTCCCTTGCCCTGCCCTTAATACACTATCTACCTCAACCGTCAAGACTGGATCTGGGCTCAATTCTCAGCTCCACCCCTCTTCTCTCCACCCCACACCCAGGCACCTTCGGATGGTCTAGTTTACACAATCCCACTCACATCCACTGATGGACAATTTTAAGAGTAGGTTCAACTGGGTGTGATGCTGCATGACTGTCATCTTGACTTGTCCTGTTCCAGGGGCTAATGTGAAAGGATCACAAAGCCAAGCCGGGTTTAGGAGACACAGCAACACCCTTCCTCAAAGAGTTAAAAAGAACCTGGGATGGCGGTGCATACCTGTACACAGAGCACTCAGGGGGCAGAAGAAAGTGCACCTCTGTGAATTCAAGGCCAGTTAGGTCTACACAACCATTTCCAGGCCAGGTAGGGCTGCATAGTGAGGAGAACAGAAGGAAACAGGGAAGGGGGAGGGAGGGAGGGAGGGATGAGGGAGAGAGGGAGGAGGGAGGGAAGGAAGGATGGGGAGGATGGAGGGAGAATGAATAGAAGGAGGAGGGAGGGAAGGAAGGAAGGATGGGGAGGAGGGAGGGAAGATGGATGGAGGAAGGATGGAGGGAGGAGGAAGGGAGGAGGGAGGGAGGATGGAGGGAGGAGGGATGAAGGGAGGAGGAAGGAGGAGGAAGGGAGGAGGGAGGGTGCATGGAGGGAGAGAGGGAGGGAGAAAGCATGGAGGTAGGAGGGAGGAAGGACGGAGGTAGGGAGGGAGCAGGGAGGAAGGATGGATTTCCTTATGGGGCGGGAGAGATGCTCAGCAATTAAGAGTGTCTGCTATTCTTGCTTCAGTTCCCAGCACTCTTATCAAGCAGCTTTCAACCACCGCAGGAACGTAACTCCAGCTCTGGGGGATCTGATGCCGAGGCTGGGGAGAGGCTCAAGGGCACAGTCCCTGCCTAGAATCCCCTAGTGAGGGGCTGTGGTCCAGTTGTAGAGTGCCTGTTTAGTTCTCCAACCAGACCTGAGTTGAATCCCTAGTGATGGTGACAGAGAGTTGGGGCAAAAGAGGCTTCAATAAAGAGGCTTGCCCATGCCCCAGGGATCACTTTCAGAGCCAGGGTTTAGGTGGGCAAGGTGGTGCATGCCCGTGATCTAGGTATTCAGGAGACCGAGGCAGGAGGATCAAGACTGAGCTTCAAGAGCACCTGGACCGAATAGTAAAACTGAAGCCTATCTGGGTAACTCAGTGTGGCCTGCCTTAAGAAGTTAAAATGCTGGCTTGGGAGATGGCTCAGGGAGTAAAGGCACTGCCACCAATTCCAATGACATGAGTTTGATCCCCAAACCCTGCATGTTGGAAGGAGAGAACTGACTCCAGCCAGTTGCCCTTTGACCTCTGCATGCACTGTAGTGTGAGCATACACATAAATGAATAAAGGTAATAACATCTTTAAAAGTAAAACCTTTTCAAGATTCAGCGGGGAGGTCTCATTCTCCAGGAAGTCCCCTTGAGCCCGACAGCTCATGACCTCTCTGTGCTTGTCATGACAATTAATCCCAGGGTTAGTGGTTTCTTCTTCCTATTCCCAGATCAACACAAACTTTTTATTTTCTAAGCAAAATAGCCAATTTAATTAAGAAAACTATTTCGTGTGCATTGGTATTTTTTCTGGATATATGCCTGTGTGAGCGTGTCAGATCCCCTGGAACTGGAGTTACAGACAGCTATGAGCTGTAGTGTGGGTGCTGGGAATTGAATCCAGGTCCTCTGGAAGAGCAGCAGGTACTCTTAACTTCTGAGCCATCTCTCCATTCCCCTCTGCCCCACCCAACACAAACCCTTTCGAGGCAGGCCAATGAGCAATAGCTGCTATGCAGAGTGAATGCACAAAGGGAAGCCATGGTCCTCAGACTGCCCTGGAAGGAGCAAAGCAGACATCTATCTGCACTTGGAACCCAGCCATGTCTTGTTCCCTGCCCCCTTCCTCCCCAAGTTCTTCTCAGTACCTCTCTCACACTGAGGTCCGACGAATCCATACACACATGCACAGAGGTTTGGCCCGATGCAGCGTCCTCCATTACGGCAGCCGTGGACACAGATGGCTACGAAGAGATAGGGAGGACGACTGAAGGTTTCCTAGAAGCAGAGGGGGCTGGGACATAAGGAAGCCTTTCTTTATCTAGGGATGCCCACCATCTGGACCAGGGTGAGTAAGACTGACTAATGAGGGATGGCTTAGTCAGCAAAGTGCTTGCTGTGTAAACATGAGACGCTGAGCTCAGCTTCTCAGCACCCATGCAAAAACTGCAAGCGATGATGCTCTGTAATTCTATTGCTGGGGAGCCAGAGGAGATGGGTCTCTGAGAGTTCTCTAGCCAGGTGGCCTCGCTGAATAGGTGAGCTACAGGTTTAATAAGAAACTGTGTCTCAAAAACTAAGGTGGAGGTGGAGAACAGTTGATGGAGATACCTAACATTGATCTCTGGCCTCCACATGCGGACACACACACACACACACACACACACACACACACACACACACGCACACACACACCCCTGCACAGCCCATGCCTGCCCCCACATACTAGTGCAGCTTGTCACCTTTGATCTTTGGTCTTAGATGACGGACTCATGGACAGTGGGCAAGAGATAAGGAGACCCATTCTCTGAGATTCCAAACATAAGTGAGAGCAGCAATGGGGATACTCACGTTGTCCACACACAGTGCCCGTGTAGCCTTTCGGGCATAGACAGGATTCCCCTCGGCAGCTGCCCCCATTCATGCAGCTCATGCTACACCCCAATGATGCTATGGATCAGGAAAAGACACAGTTAGGTAAAGATGTTCCAGGAAGGCTTGGTCAGGGCTTGGCTCTTGTCCTTCAACGAAACCAACCTGGGATCCTAGTGGCATTCAGGCGCCTAGAGTCTTCTCTTCCTCCCGCAAGAGGCCACTGGCCACTCACCTCTACTTACTCCGCAGCTGGGGGCCAGGGTCCCATCCAAGCAGGCACACAGGTTGGGCTGGGAGCAGAAGCCGTTGCCACAGGTGTGCCTGCAGACAGCTGGCAAGGCAGAGTGTACACCATCAAAACCGGGACCCGGGGTCTTAGAGATGACTCACTGGGTAGAGATACTTGATACCCAAGCCTGGTGACCTGAACTCACCTCCCCAGAACCCATGTAAAGGTGGAAGAAGAGAACTGACTTCACATAAACGTCCTCCGACATCCACATGTGTGTCATGGCACGTGTGCCTCCACACGCTCAACATGCACACACAGTGTAATAACTAACCAACAACTACACAACGAAATGTGGTAGTGCACATATATCAACCCATCCCGTGGGAGGGAAGGGAGCAGGAATGGAGGGGGAAGGCTGAAGGGAGGGAGAGGGAAAGGGACATAGGTTCTATGCCACACTCACTCCAAAGATGCCAAGGCTGGTAGAAGCCTCAAGGTGGATCAGCTGGTCTTCCCAGCTTGCAGTTCTCCTCATACCCTGAATGCATGGGACAGCCCCCAACCCCCGTCCCAAGTCTCTGTCTAGGCTGGGCAGGTGCTGTGACCTTCAGCTCCAGGATTTTGCTACATCATCCGGAGAGATGATGTGGGTGTGAAGACTAAACTTCAGGGCACAGAGGCCGGAGTGGTGAGGACTCTGACAATAGATTCAGAGTCTGGAGACGGCGAAGCTGGAGCTGGGGAAGAGGGTGTGAAATTGACAGCGTGAGAGGCCTGAAGAAATATGGGGACAGACGAGAAGACAGGAGAGCCAGCCAGAAATGGCAAGATGGGAGGGCAAAAGAAATGAATGCCAGGTGGGCAAGGGGGTTCAGAAGGTAAGGGCACTTGCTCCCAAGCCTCGTGACTTTTTCATCCCCAAGACCTACATGGTGGAAGGTGAGAATGTACGCAAGTACCCTCACATACACCATGGTGTGCTTCACCCACCCAACAAAATAAACAAAATACACTTAAAAACAGATGAATGAACGCAGCAAGCCACCCTGGAGTCTAAGGACAAAAGCATGGGACATTAGTGGGGCTCACCTAGCAGCCCCGACCTGAATTCCAACTCCTTATGTAGACAAGGCTGGGATTACTGACAGGTGGCAGGGAGGACCTCCACACATCCCCAGCCTGTACCCTCCATCTCCATGCTTCAACACTCACGCACAATACACTGGTTCCTGCCAGGCAGAGTCCTCCAGCCAGGGCAACAGTAGGCATGAAAGCGGGAACCACACACATTAGGCCTTTGGGAGAAAGTGGGTGATGTAGCTACTTGTCCCCTCACTCCAGGATAGCCCTTCCCTGCCCACACCCAAGATATATTTCAGCATCCCGGGTACCACACACCCCTGCAAAATGATGACACGGCTGCCTTGTCTTCTCACATGACCTGGACTTGCAGATTTCAGGGTCCCATCCCAGTGGCCTTGGCCATTTTCCATGCATGATAGAACCACCCAGGCCAGCAGAATCCGAGCTGGAGGGCCCCAGGCTGTAAGGAAGGCTCCAGAGTCTCTCCTTGCCCAACATGGGCCTTCCAGAGTCATGCTGTGTCTTTGGAGGCTGCAAGGAGCAAGCAGAGGAGTCAGCCCCAAGTGAACTGCATGGTAAGGAGGCATGCCATAGAAGGCATAGCAGTGGCAAGTCTGCCTGGGAGACACGAGTTCTGGCTTGAGGAAGCAGATGAACAAGTGGGGCAGGCTTCTTGAAGAGTATGACTTTTATTTAGTGTGTTTTTTATGTGTGTCTATGCATGTGCATTTGCAATGTGGAGGCCACAAGGCAACCTCTACTGTCATTCTTGGTGGACAAGGCTTCTTGCTAGGCTGGGACTCACCAAGTAGGCTAGGCCGGTTGGTGAATGAGCCCCGATCCTTCATCTCTGTATGCTCAGTACTATCAATTTTAAATGGGTCCTAGGCAACTGGACACAAGCCTTCCAGCTTACAAAGCAGGCGGTTCACGGACGGAGCTATCTTGTACTCCCAGGATATGATATGTCACAGGTGGAAGCCACTGTAGAGGGTTTATGGCCAAAAAAAGGTGCAGAATGGGAGAAAAGGACAGGTGGGTCCATGGTTGTGCAGCGAGGGCAATGAAGAACTCCTGAAATGTTTCTGGTGAAGTGAGGAAGGGATGTGGGGTCCCCAGAAAACGCTGGGCGGGGAGACCTAGATGATAGGAATTGATAACAAGGAATAACACAGAAGGCAAACAGTCAGCAAGAGTAGGTGGGGATCCCAGTGCGGGGAGGAGATTGAGGAGACCCCAGAATTCTGGCTGGGAGGGTTGAGAGAAGGGGTGGTTAAAGGCTGGGGATTTGGCTTGGATTTGTCTTGCAACACGGTGATCTGGATTTGCCTTCCAGAACCCATGTAAAGTGACCAAGCATGGTGGTTCATGCTCTTTTTAAAAGTATTTTTTTATGTGTATGGTTATTTGTGCCTTCATCTATGCCTGTGTGCTATGCAAGCATCTGCTGCCCAAGGGGGCCAGAAGAGGGCATTCGATTCCCTGAAACTGGAGTGTAGTTGGTTGTGAGCCTCCAATGAGGGTGCTAGGAATCAAACCCAGGCCCTCTGAAAGATCAAGTATTCTTAACCTCTGGGCCACCCACTGCAGCCTCTTTATCCCAGCACTGGGGAGGAGGAGACAGGCGGATCCCCGGCTCACTGGCAATCCAGTTTGGCCTACCTGGTGAGTTTCAGGTCAATGAGAAACCCAGGCCCTAAGAACCAAAGTGGATGGTGCTGGAGGAACAGTACCTGAGACTGACCTCTGACCTTCACATGTATGTGCACACGTGTGCACCTACACATGCATACACAGCCACACATTCCACACTTAAGAAGTGGTAAGTCTAAGGAGGCAGCTGGGCATCCTGACATTTCCGTCTAGTTCACCTGTGGACAAAGCAAGACTGCATCACATGGTGAGTGAGAAGATGCAAGGTCCAGCCGCCCATGCTCCTCCCAGAATGCTTGGCTCTTTCCTTGGCCAGAAAGAGTGAACTTGGGAAGATAAGGTTTGGAGCACTCCAGGTTGAGGCCATCCCACCAAAGGGTAGGCTGGGCTGGGGAGAAGGCTCAGCCCAGTAGAGGCGCTTGAGGACTTAATGTTTTTTCCACATGGACCCTCATGGCGGAAGGAGAGTCAACTCCCACAAGTTGTTCTCTGACTTCCACAACGTGCTCCTCCCTCCCCCCCCACTCCTGCCCACAAACTAAATACATTTCCAAAGTGTAATAATAGTAGTGTGTTACATTTCTTTTGTAAAACGTTTGGACACAGACTGGGAATGGAATGCAGAGTGCTTCCCCAGCACGCGTGAAAGCGGGGGCTGATGCCCATAAACTTGGTGTGGTGGTGCCTGCACGTGTTGTCATCTTGTGGGAAAGTAGAGGCAAGAAGATGGTGACTCGAGGGTGACTACAGAGCAAGACCCTGTCTCAAAAACAGTTTGCAGAGGGAAAACTGGGGGCCTCGAGGTGAAGTGAAAGTCTGACCAGGCATTTCTAAGCTTTTGTTAACTTAGAGCAGTGGCTCTCAACCTCCCTAACGTATTAACTGTATTAACTCTTTAATACAGTTCTTCGTGTTGTGACCCCATCCACAGCATTGTTTTTGTTGCTACTTCATAACTGTAATTTTGCTACTGTTGTGAATCTTAACATAAAGTTTCTGGAGCTAGTTTGCTAAAGGGGTCGCCACCTACAGGTTGAGAATCTTAGAGGCCAGCCTAGGCCTCTAAGGCATTTGTCTTGTTTCCAGGGGGTCTAATCAATCTGGCCAGTCTTTGCTTCTGATAGTTTCAGCTCTCACCACCACCCTTTCGTGTGTGTGTGTGTGTGTGTGTGTGTGTGTGTGTGTGTGCGCGCGCGTGCGTAGAGAGAGAGAGAGAGAGAGAGAGAGAGAGAGAGAGAGAGAGAGAGAGAGAGAGAGAGAGAGACTCGCTGTACCCTCCCACACTCCCAAACTCTTAAAGCTAGGTCTCCAAAATTAGTTGGATGAGTTAAGTTGTCTCAAAGGCAAGCAGAACTTGGATGGGAAGATGCGCCCCCCCCGCCCCTCCCTGCCGCTTCCTCTGCTGCCTCAGCGAGAACAAGGGGTCCCAGAAGGAGGCACCCCTGAGTGCTTGGGCAGCAACCTCTAACCATTAGTCCACTAGTGCCAAGCTACTGAACCTCCTTGGTTCCTCTGGGTGGTGCTCGGCTCCGCCCTCACCTGCGGATCAGAAACTGGAAGCCTGGGTACGGGGTTTCCCGGCACCCCACAAGAACGCGCCCAGTAGAGAGTGGAGAGGGGAAGGAGGCTGGGCCAGGGGCTGCCCGGCTGCAGACAAAGGAATCCCCCACTCGGTGGCGGCCAACCGAGCTCCCTCCCTGCTACTTCTGGACCTCCCTTCCTCTGCATTCCCAGCGGTCGCTGGTTCACAGGTCGCCAGCCTTTCCCTACCTGCTGGGGCCGCTAGAAGAGGCAGCTGACAAGATGCGCAAGCTAGGGGCCCCCTGGAGCAGCAATGCAAAAGCCTGGGAGGGTTGAGCCGCCGCGTGCCCAGCTCCGAATTGAGGGAACTGAGGGCGGGAGGAGTTTGGGGGAGGGTGCGGTTGCACCTCTGAGCCTGGGCGGGGAGAATTGAGAGAGGCTGAGACTGGGGGAAGGCCTGAAGCTGGCCTGCAACTCCAGCGATGCAAGGGATTCCTGGAACTGCGGGCCTCCTAGTGTGCATATTGACTAGTAGCAATGGAGTTAAGGTGGCCCTGAGGTGGTTTCCGGGTGCGCGGGGTGATCAGAAGGCCGTAGGCACGGGGAGGTCCTGAGACTTACCTGGGAGGTCTCCCATGTTCCTGCCACTTTCTCCCTAGGGCAAGGAGAATTCTGAGTATAGCATTGGAAATTCACCTGTGTGTTCTCTAGAGGAATAAAACTGATAAAATATGCATTCATATAATATACACACATACATACATGCATACATACATACAATTTACTAGAGTAACTTACAGGCTGTGGTCCAAGCTAGTTCAACAATGGAGGTCTACGTTCAAAGGAAAGCCCAAGAATCCCATGGTTGTTCAGTCCCGAGGCTGCCTGTCCGCTGGTTTTCAGTATAAGCCAGAATCCCGAAGGAGGAGGCTCTAATGCCAGCGAAGGAATGAACTTGCCAGCAAGAGTGAGGGAAAGCAGGCAAAGAGAGCAAGCTTCCTCTTCCAAACGTCCTTTATATAGGCTGCCCCGCCAGAAGATGCGGTGGGTTAAAGGTGGCTCTTCTCACCACAGAAGATCGGGATTAAGGTGGGTCTGACCACTTCAAAATGAAGAGGTTAGCATAGAGAAGATGTAGAATTCAGCATTTCAGCTCAATTACTGGAGACTGAAGTCAGGGGCTCACACACCCTGGCCCCATTGGGGTATTTTAGGCAAGGGCTCTACAGCTGACTCTATCTAACCCCTCCTGGGGGATTTTAAGCCCCTCCTCCTCGTGGCTGAGCTTCCTCTCTCAGACTCTAGAGACATCTCCCTCATTGACATTTCTGACAATTTTGCCATCACTTTGGGACTAACCCACCACCAATAATCCTGAATATGGGGTCTTGACAGAAGCTGTTTCTTGGATCTAAAATTGTTATTCTACCCAGCAAAATGCTATGTAGCTAGCAAACCCAATTTGTTTTAGTCTTCCTCTCCCCCCAAAACACTAGCTTTCTCTATGTAATCCCCAAAGCTAAATGAGCTGACCATGTATCATCATAACACTTCTAGAATGTAGTAAACAAACAAACAAATAGCTTGTAACAATTTGAAGTGGTAGACAGTGGCAGGCAGATCTCTGAGTTTGAGAATAGCCTGGTCTACACATTGAGTTCTGGGACAGCCAGGGCTACACAGAGAAACGCTGTCCCAAAAAACGAAACAATTGGAAGCTTGTTGAGTGCTTTCAACTTGACAGACTTGATTTAGACTTTAGTATATCCTATCTAATTTTATTTAAGTTAAGTAAATAACTTGTTTCCACTGTGTTGATTTTGACTGTGCTGTTTATCATAGTAATAAAGCAAACCTGGACAGGTCCCATATGTAGGGAGGTATGTGGTGTGTGTGTGTGTGTGTGTGTGTGTGTGTGTGTGTGTGTGTGTGTGTGTGTGTAGGCCAGAAGGAAACCTCAGGAGTCATGTTGTTTTTGAGAGAGGATCTCTCACTGGACCAGAGCAGGTGGTCAGCCCCAGGGACCTCTCAGGTCCTCCTCCCTGTACGGCATGACAAACATGGGACACTGGGCCTGACTTAACAGGGACTCTAAGGATCAGACTTAGATTCTCAGGCTTGCAATTCAAGTACTTTATCCCAATCCCAGCATGTCTTGAGTTTCCCTTTCTCATCATTGCTTCTGGTCTGCGCTAACTCCCCCTGAAGCCCATCACAGCCTCAGGCTCTTACTTTGACACCCCATGCCTATGCCTGTAGGACCCTACACTTTTTTTTGTCTGTTTAGTTTTCTTTTTGAGGCAGTGTCTTCCTATGTGACTCAGGCTAGCCTTTACTTGAGGTGATCCATCTGCTTCAGCCTTGTGTCAGGACTGCAGGCATGGGCCACCACGTCTGGATCTTTTACCTGACACATTGTCATACACATTGTCCTTTGTCACCAAACATTAGCTTCCCTGCTAAGGTGTTTGAACGGATTGAAGCATCTCTGGTCAGCTCGAGTGAGGCAAACATGGCTGTGGCAGGTCTTACCCATCTCCCCCATCCCCTTGTGTTGAAATCCAGCAATCAGAAGCCTCATTTGGCTACCCTAATTAGCACGCCCTATTAAAAATAACACCTCATCCTACGGGTTTCCCCTTGCACCATTATAAATTGTCACTTTCCTATGGGCCATGTCTGTCTCCTCTCTATCCAGAGGCAGACCTTTGTCACACACAACCCCCACACTCCTGTCCCCTCCATTGTCACTGTCCCCCTTTCCCTTATCCTCCTTCTCCTGTCTTTGTCTTTTGTTCTCTGCCCTCTGTCCCTCTGGGGCAAAGAAATCTGTTCTGAGAACTCGGTCTTGGGGGTCCTGAGCCCATAGTTCTCCTTTCGCTCATGGTCCTCTGCCTGGGCCTTCCGAGTGCCAAGATGACAGACATGGACCACCATGCCTGACTCAAGCTTCTGTTCTTTACAGACTGTTTGGTCTCTGGTACTTGAGTGTTTTCTAGAAATCAACACAGGTCAAATATTGCTTTCCACTCTAAAATTTAATTGCATGTATTTATTTATTTGTATTATGTGTGAGGTGCACATGTATCATGATATATGTGTAGGTTACACACAACTTATAGGTCCTGGGAATCAGATCCAGGTGGTTAGAGTTGGTAGCCGGTATCTTTCTCTGCCAAGCAATATTAGTAACCCCTACTTTATTTTTTTATTTTATTTTTGAGAAAATGTCTTTCAGTAAACCTGGATCTCACTGTTTTGTCAAGACTGACTGGCTAGCAGGCTCCAGATATTCTCCTGTCTTGTCTCCTACCCCCCCCTGGGTCACATGTGTACAATGCCATGCTGGGGATCCTAACTCAGGCGCTTATGCTTGTGTAGCAAGCACTTTATTCCCTGAGCCATATCCAGAGATTCTTGGTCTCTGGTATGAGTTTGTTTGAGACAGGGTCTCATAAAGCCTATGCTGGTCTCACACTCACTGTATTAGGCAGGGTTCTCTAAAGAAACAAAACTATAGAATGAGTATTGTGTGTGTGTGTGTGTGTGTGTGTGTGTGTGTGTGTGTGTGTGTCTGCATGGGGGTGTGTACCAGTGAGATTTATTAGAGGACTTTATAGTCTGTGGTCCTGGAAGTCCAACAATGAGTGTCTCACAAAGGAAAGTTTGAGAATATGGCAGTTATTCAGTCCATGAGGCTGGATGTTTTAGTGGTCGCAATCTGCCGCTGGAGTCCTGGAGGATTCTTGGAACTGCTGCTGGGCTTCAATCAACAGTGGGATGGGCTCTGAAGTTGATTTAATACCAGTGAAGGACAGATGAACTTGCCAGTCAGAGTGAGGGCAAGCAGACAAAAACCAAAAGCTTCCTTCTTCCATGGTCTTACTTTTCATATTTTTGGGTGACTATATAATAATTATATCGTTTTTGTCTTTCCTTCCTCCAACCCCTCCTCCCTGCACTCTCCTTTGCTGTTACTCAAATTCGTGGCCTCTTTTTCTTTACCTGCCGTTACATATGTATATGTGAGTGTGTGTGTGTACACATATTCATATTTCTAAACAGAGAACTACAGCCTGCTCATTCTGTATAATGTTGTGTTATGTATTGTATGTATATGTTTTCAGGGCTGACCATTTGGAATTGAGTAACCAACTGGTGTGCTTCTATCGCCAGAAGGTGTGGCCCAAATTTAGGGTGGGTCTCCCCAAATGAAATTATCCACTCAGGAAAATCCCTCACGGGAGTGCCCAGCTACTTGGGTTTTAGCTGACTCCAGATGTAGTCAGGCTGACAGCCAAGATTGGCATCACACTCAGTGTGGAGCTGAGAATGACCTTTATAGGCAGAGTTTTCTGTTAGGATCGAGATCAGCTCTGTTCCACCAGCCGCTTCCCAAATAGCCATCCAGAGACTTATTGTTAATTATAAATGCTTGGCCAACAGTTCTGCTTGTTTGTAGCTAACTCTTACAACTTAAATTAACCCGTTTCTATTAACCTACACTCTGCCTCGTGGCGTTACCTCTCTTTCTTCTTGCACCTCCTGTTCCTCTCCACGTCTGCTTGGCGACCCCTCTGACTCTGCCCTTCTTTTCCCCAGCATTCTCTCCAGCCTATCCATTGGCCAATCAGCTTTTTTGTTAACAATGAGAGCAGCGCATATTTGCAGTGGGCAAAGATTGTTCCACAGCAGGCCTTGAACTCACAATCCTCCTGCTTCAGTCTCCCAAGTGCTAAATAACCTCTGCCCCTCTCCCCAGTCTTGCCGTGTAGTTCAGATTTGCCTAAAATGCGCAATCTTCCTGCTTCATCCCCCCCCCCAATGCTGGAATTACACATGAGTACCACCATCCCACCTTTTGACATCAAACGTCTTAACATTCTCCCTGTTCTCACGATGGCATTGCCATTTGTTGTCACGATCTTGCACCACTGAGATCCCCTCCACACCCTCCTCTGTCATCCTTTTAATGTGATTCTCAGTGAGTCCAGCCTGTCCTCCCTTCTACACACCCTACTCTTTATTCTCTGGACCTCCCCAGAGGCCCCTCTTGGGGACAGGCCTTCCAGCTGTAGGCCCTGAGTGGAGGGATCTTTTTTTTTTTTTTTTAACTAAAACAACTGACAATTTTATTTACTTTTTCACAATATTAAGTGAGAGCTGCACTGTGTTTTTTAATCCCACTTTCCCCCTCCAAAACTATTCTCTGTTCGGAAAGGGGAAGCCTTCCTTGTCATGCAGCTAGAAAACGCTCAGGCTCAGCACCGTGATCTCCTGGTGGAACAAAACTTTCTGCTCTTATCTGTCTGACCGAGTCATGCCAGGTTGAGTGGACACCATCATAGGGCGTCTCATCATTGGAGGCCCAGGCATCACGGGCGTGTGGCCAGCCATGGGTGGCCTCATTCCAGGAGCAGGTCCCACGGGCATCATGGACTCTCTCTCTCTCTCTCTCTCTCTCTCTCTCTCTCTCTCTCTCTCTCTCTCTCTCTCTCTCTCTCTCTCTCTCTCTCTCTCCAGAGCTGAGGACTGAACCCAGGGCCTTGTGCTTGGTAGGCAAGTGCTCTACCACTGAGCTAAATCCCCAACCCCTCACATTCTCTCTGTGTTTCCAACCACTGCAGCGTGTCTTTCTTACAGATGGAGAACCATGGTAAGATACATATCACAGCAGTCACAACAAAACTTGGGCATGTTGCTACCTGGTTCCTCGCTGCCAGGAAAAATTTGTCTGGGCTTGAGCCCAAGGTCAGGGCTGGGGACAGGGTGGTGTGACTGACTGGAGACACTTGTGTCCCTGGCTCAGGCTGTTGGACTGTGGTAACAACAGATCCCTACAAAACTGGAATTTCCCCAGAATAGGTCAGTGGTGGGCAGGACCACACTCTGGCTGGGGACTGCTTAAGCTTTGGCCTCTACTCAAACCTTAACCTCCTGAAAACTCCAGAGGTGGATTTGGGGGAGTCAAGGGGTCACTGGATCTCTTTGTCTTCTCAATGTGACCACACTGAATAAATCTGCTTTTCACTTTTAATTTGGCTATTTTATATGGTTTATCTAGGAAGTGACCATCTTAGGTCCAATAATGGTGACATGGTCGGTGGGGGAGGAGTGGGCACTTACAGTCTGGTGTATAGAGTGTGCTGGGCTTGCTGGGGTGGGTGTCTGGGGACAGAGCTTTCTTTGTCTGCACACAGGAAGCAGCTGGTGGAAGGGAAGCTGGAGCACATGGCTGGATGAGTTTGGCCGGATGCCTGGGAATGAGGCTGAGGGAGGACCTGGGAAGGGCTCAGAGGAGGTGAGGCAAGTTCTAGGAGGAGGCTGGGAGCCAAGCTGGCCCCCAGGGGCATCCTGTTTATTTCTATGGGAGACACATCCCTGTCACAACAGGTCCCCAAGACTTTGCTATCACCCAGATCATGAAACTAAGAGGTTCGTACATGCCCTGGCCGTCACCTAAGTCCCACAAGCCAGCAAAGGACAGGGGATTGGAAGCAAGGGCACACACTAAAACCATGTCCTCTTATGTTCTCAGACATGTCCTCCTGCTACTCCAGTGTCAGGAGCCTGGGCAAATGGCCCAGTCTGTGTCTTAATTATTGCTTACTTATTTCGTGTGTGTGTGTGTGTGTGTGTGTGTGTGTGTGTGTGTGACAAGGAAGGCTTGACTTAGGCCTCTGGTTCCAGCAGGCCAGATGTCCATCAAGGCGAGGAGGACACGGCAGCAGGAAGCTGAGAGATCACATTTCTGCTGCACACCAAACAGGGCCACCAATAGCGGAACCAAGCATTCAAATACATGAGCCTACCGGAAGGGGGGGATCTTCTTATGCAAAACCACCATGTTACTTTCTTGCTGCAAATAGAAACACACGGACAAAACAGCTCAAGGCAGAAAGGGTTTACTTTGGCTTATTGTTCATTGTGGTGGGGAAGGCATGGAAGATGGACACGGCAGCAGGAGCTTCCTTACCAGTGGCTAGCCCACTCAAGATATCCCTCCTTTCCTAGTAACCATGAAGTATCTGTTCATAGCTCAATGGTGGGGCGGGGTGTGGGGGGTGTCTGGTAAGCTCCACCCCACTCTGCATTACAGAAGGTTGAAGGGTCCAGTCTGTGCAGATAGTCACAGATATTGAGTGTTTAAGAGTGCAACTGAGCTGGGCAGTGGTGCCGCATGCCTTTAATCCTAGCCCTTAGGAGGCAGAGGCACGTAGATTTCTAAGTTTGAGGCCAGCCTGGTCTATGGTCAGGGCTACACATACACACACAAAATCCTGTCTCAGAAAAAAGAAGTACAACAGATATGCCACACCTCGAAAACAAGCCTACCTCAACATTCCACCCCTTCCAGTGGGTCTTACACTTCCTGGGCTCTCCTCTGTGACAGAGCAAAGGGCTCCTGTGCTATGTTAGAACACTGGGGAGCCACTGAGGAAGGACTTTACGTTGGGGGTGACCACAGGTTTGTGTTCTTCGGACTGGGACCACTGGGTTGGGTGTGAATTAGTCTTGCTGGACAGACAGAAGATCTTGCACCTACTTATAACCCCGACATATGTACCTATCCAGGCTCTCTTCTTGTCAGTCCTTGCTGGCTGAGGCTCCCCTGGGAAGCATCCTATCCTGCCCCAAATTTGGAGTTTATTAGTTAACATTTATCTAACATCTACTATTAATGCCAAGCATTTTATATCCACTATTGGAAGGATGGGAGAGATGGGTAGCAATACCTTGAGAAGAATGGAGTGGAATTCAGCCTGAGGCGGGCCTGGAAGTGTGGGTGTATCCTGGAGGCAGGAGGACCAGATAGCTGGAAGGCACAGAAGGCAAGGAGTGCAGTTTGGGGAATTCGTCACTAAAGGGCACTCCAAGCCTTGGCCTAGATGATCTTTCCCTAAAATTTAAGTTTACATGTATTTATTTGTTTATTCATACACACACACACACACACACACACACTGTGTACGTGTGTATGTGTAAGTGCGTGCGTGTGTGTATGTGTGTGTGTGTGTGTGTGTGCGCGCACCTACATGTCACCATATGCTCATGTGGAGGTCAGAGGACAACTTGTAGGGAATGGTTCCTCTTTACCATGCTTATTGGTTGGTCCTGGTGGTTGAAGTCTGGTTCTCAGGCTTGGCAGCAGGTGCCTTTACCTGCTGAGCTCTCTCATTGGCTCTTGCTTCTCTCTCTGCTCTCTCCCTTTTAAAAGAACCTTGTATTCAGTCTTTGACAATTTCATACACATATACAGCGCGTCTGTCTAAATTCTTCAGACACTCTTCGACATGTCCCTTCTTCACATCCTCCCCATTCCCTTTTCTTTCGTTTACAAATGGCCCACTTAGTGCGGTTATCTGCCTGTGGGGGGAATGTCGGCTGGACTTGGCTTGACGCTGCATAGATCTTGTGCAGGAACCATAACTTCAGGGAGTTCCCGAGTGAAGCGACCATGCCCAGAGGACAGCGTTTCTCAGTGGCCTTCCTCCTCCTCCAGGTCTTGTGTTCTTTCTGTCCCCCAATTCTGCGGGGTTCCCTGAGCCTTGGTGGGTCGATATGGGCTGAACGTTCAAAGGCCGCTGATTCTCAGCCTTGATTAGTGATGGGTCTCTGCACTACTCGCTGCAGAAAGAGGCCGAGAGCCGGGCTAATATATATGCACACACAGAAACATTTAGAAGGCAGTTTGACAGCGCGGTCATTAAGCAAAACAAAAACAGTAAGCTCCCTCCTAGAGCTATGACCTCCCAAACCCTGGGCTTTTGTTCAGACCTGAAGTACCAGGCATGAATTCCCTTCTGTGGGGGCAGGCTTCAGTTGTAATCAGAAAGTTGTTGGTTATCTCATAATAGCTGCACCACTATTATGCTGGTGGTTATGCCTTGTGGCATAGATATTCTTCAGAAAGGTGCCATTTCCTGGTGCTCAGTGGGCCAGGTGACTCCTGAGTATTAAAAATAAAACCAGTGAAAATTGAGATGTAAATGGAAAATATATACCAGATTCAGAATGCTTTGTGTAAGAAAGGAGAATACTATGCTTTCTGAGTGCTTTAAAAAATATTAGCAATACATCCAGGGAGATGGCCAAATCAGTAGTATCTGCTATGAAAGCAGGGAGACCTGGGTTTGGAGCCTAGCACACATAAAAGGCCAGTGTATGACCCCAGCACTGTGCGAATACAGAGAGGCAGATCTGGAGATTTGCCAATCAGCCAGCCAGCCTGGAAAACTGGATGAGCTCTGGACCTATTTCATAAAATAACGTGAACAACTGAGTAAGATATCTGACACATATTTCTGGTCTCCCACACATTCACACACAATCACAAATAAACTGAAAATGAAAGTGATGGTATTTGGGCACACTGGGGTAAGTGTATTATTGAAATGTCATCTTGGGCTGTGTGAGATCGCTCAGCAGGTAAGTAATGCCTGAGACCTACGTGGTGAAGGAGAGAACTGACTCCTACAACTTGTCTCTGACCTCCACACATGTGCTGTGGCATGTACATACCATACACCCAGCACACATGTTCACACTCATGCATGCACACTTACACACATGCATGCACACATGTACACAAATCAAATGTAATTAAACATTTTAAATGTTGTCCTCCTTCACTTGTCCCCTGACCCATGGCTGCCAGACCTTCCTGCCACTGAACCCCTCAGAGGGACCTGGAGGCAGAACAAAGCAGCCAGCATCATTGACTGCCATTCTGGTCTTGCCACTCCACCCTCTGGGGGAGAGAGAGAGAGAGAGAGAGAGAGACAGAGACAGAGACAGAGACAGAGACAGAGAGAGACAGAGACAGGCAGAGACAGAGAGACAGAGACAGAGAGACAGAGAGAGAGGCAGAGACAGAGAGACAGAGACAGAGACAGAGACAGAGGGAGAGGAGAGATAGAGCCTTGAATTCATATCCACCAGGAGAGGGAGAGACCCCACTGGAAGAAGAGATGGGAAGACGACAGTGTAAGAACGCATGCAACAACAGACTTATATGACACCACTAGAATCTAGAGAGTTCACACCAGCAAGATCTGAACATCCAACTCAGATGAAACAGAGGAGAATGACCTTACAAACAACCTCAGGAAAATGATAGAGGCCCTCAAATAGGATATGAGAAAATCCCTTAAAGAAATGGAAGAAAAAAACAATCCAAAAATTACAAGAAATCAACAAATCTCTTAAAGAAAGCAAGGAAAGCCAAGAAAAAACAAACAGATGAAGGAAACAATTCAAACAGTTCAAGACCTGAAAACTGAAACAGAGACAATAAAGAAAACACAAACTGAAGGAATTCTGGAAATAGAGAAGCTGAGTAAACGATCAGGAAATACAGATGCAAGCATAACCAACAGAATACAAGAGATGGAAGAGGAATCTCAGACGCTGAAGATAAACTAGAAGAAATAGATTTATCAACCAAAGAAAATCTTAAATCCAACAATTCCTTAACACAAAATATCCAGGAAATATGGGACACGGTGAAAAGACCAAACCTAAGAATAATAGGTATAGAAGAATCCCAGCTCAAAGGTGCAAAAAACATATTCAACAAAATCACAGAAGAAAGCTTTCCCAGCCTGAACATGCCTATGAAAGTACAAGAAGCTTTCCAAAAACCAAATAGGCTGGACCAAAAAAAAGTCCTGTTGCCACATAATAATAAAAACACCAAACATACAGAATAAGGAAAGAATATTAAGAGCAGCAAAGGAAAAAGGCCAAGTAACATATAAAGGCAGACCTATCAGAATTACACCTGACTTCTCCATGGAAACTCTGAAAGCCAGAGGTCCTGGATAGATGTTCTACAAACACTAAGAGATCACAGATACTAGACCAGACTACAATACCAAGCAAAACTTTCAATCACTATAGATAGAGAAAACAAGATATTCCATGACAAAACCATGTTTACACAATAGATATCCACAAATCCAGCCCTACAGAAAGTTCTGGAAGGAAAGCTCCAACCCAATGAAGTTAACTACACTAACAAAAATATAGGCAATAGATAATCTCACTTTACCAAAAGCCAGAAATAGGGGAAAAACCGCACACAATACCACCACCAAAAACAAATCCAAAACAAACAAGAATCAACAACCAATGGTCATTAATAACTGTCAATATCAATGATCTTAACTCACCTATGAAAAGACATTGGCTAACAGAATGGATATGGAGACAGAATCCATCTGCTGCATACAAGAAATACACCTCAACTTCAAAGACAGACGTTACCTCAGAGTTAAGGGTTGGGAAAAGATTTCCAAGCAAATGGCCCTAAGAAGCAAGCTGGTGTAGCTACCCTCATATCTAACAAATTGGACTTCAAACTAAAATAAATCAAAAGAGATGAAGAAGGTCATTTCATATTCATCGCAGGAAAAATCCATCAGGATGAAGTCTCAATTCTGAACATCTATGCCCCAAATACAAAGGCACCCACATTTGTAAAAGAAACATTACTAAAACTCAAATAAAACATTATACCCCACACACTTATAGTGGGAGACTTCAACATCCCACTTTCACCACTGGACAGGACCACCGGACAGAAACTTAACAAAGAAACAGAGGAACTAACAGAAGTTATGATCTGATTGGGTTTAACAGACATCTATAGAACATTCCATCAAACACAAAAGAATATACCTTCTTCTCAGTGCCACATGGAACCTTCTCTAAAATCAACTATATACTTGGCAATAAGGCAAACCCCAACAGATAAAAAAATATGAAATAACCCCCCTTGTATCTTATCGGACCACCATGACTTAAAATTAGAATTCAACAACACAAATTGCAGAAAATCCCAAAACTCATGGAAATTGAACAATGTTCAATTGCATCACTCATGAGTAAAGGAAGGAATAAGAAAGAAATCAAAGACTTTCTAGAATTCAATGAAAATGAAGGTGCAACATGCCCAAACCTATGGGCACTCTGAAAGCAGTTCTAAGAGGAAAGTTCATAGCACTAAATGCCCACATGAATAAACTGGAGAATAACCACACTAAAGAATTAATGGAACATCTGAAAGTTCTAGAACAAAAAGAAGCAAACTCACCCAAGAGGAGTAGACATCAGAAAATAATCAAATTGAGAGCTGAAATCAATAAAGTAGAAACAAAGAAAACAATACAAAGAATCCATGAAACAAAGAGTTGGTTCTTTGAGAAAATCAACAAGATAGACAAACCTTTATCCAACCTAACAAAAAGGCAGAGAGAGAACATGCAAATTAAAAAAAAATCAGAAATGAAAGGGGGACATAACAACAGACGCTGGGGAAATTCAGAGAATCATCAGGTCATACTTTGAAAACCTGTATTCCACAAAATTTGAAAATTTAAAGGAAATGGACAATTTTCTGGATAGATATCATTTACCAAAATTAAATCAAGAACAGATACACAATTTAAATAGACTTGTAACCCTAACGAAATAGATGCAGCCATCAAAAGTCTTCCAACCAAAAAAAGTCCAGGGCCAGATTGTTTCACTGAAGAATTCCACCAAAAATTCAGAGAAGAGCTAATACCAATACTCTTCAACTTGTTCCACACAATAGAGGCAGAAGGATCATTGCCAAACTCTTTTTATGAGGCTACAATTACCTTAGTACCCAAACCACACAAAGACACAACTAAGATAGAGAATTACAGACCAATCTCCCTCATGAACATTGATGCAAAAATACTCAATAAAATACTGGCAAAATGAATGTAAGAACACATCAGAAAAATCATATACCATGATCAAGTAGGCTTCATCCCAGGATGCAGGGATGGTTTAACATACGAAAATCCGTCAATGTAATCCACCATATAAACAATCTGAAAAAGAAAAATCACATGATCATCTCACTAGATGATGAAAAAGCCTTTGACAAAATTCAACATCCCTTCATGATAAAGGTCTTGGAGAGATCAGGGATGACAGGAACATATCTAAGCATAATAAAGGCAATATACAGCAAACCGACAACCAACGTCAAACTAAATGGAGAGAAACTCAAGGTGATTCCTCTAAAATGAAGAACAAGACAAGGTTGTCCACTCTCTCCGTATCTGTTCAATATTGTACTTGAAGTTCTTGCTAGAGCAAAAATGCAACAAAAGGAGATCAAGGGAATACATATTGGAAAGGAAAAAGCAAAACTTTCACTATTTGCAGATGATATGATAGTCTACATAAGTGACCTGACGAATTCTACCAGGGAACCCCTACAGCTGAGAAACACCTTCAGCAAAGTGGCAGGATTCAAAATTTATTCAAAAAAATCAGTAGCCCTAATATATATTGACAACAAATGTGTTGAGAAAGAAATCAGAGAAACATCACCCTTTACAATAGCCACAAACAACATAAAATATCTTGGGGTAACTCTAACCAAACAGATGAAAGACCTATATGACAAGAACCTTGAATCATTAAAAAAGAAGTTAGACACCAGAAAATGGAAAGATCTCCCATGCTCTTGGATAGGTAGGATCAACATAGTAAAAATGTCAATCTTACCAAAAGTAATCTACAGATTCAATGCAATCCCTATCAAGATCCCAGCACAATTCTTCACAGACTTTGAAAAGCCAATTCTCAACTTTATATGGAAAAACAAAAGACTCAGGATAGCCAAAACAACCATGTACAATAAAGGAACTTCAGGAGACATCACCATCCCTGACTTCAAGCTCTGCTATAGAAAACAGAAATAAACAGGTAGACCAATGGAGTTGAATTGAAGACCCTAATATTAATTCACACACCTTTGAACACCTGATTTTTGACAAAGAACATAATACCATACAATGGAAAAAAGAAAGCATTTTCAACAAATGGTGCTGGCATAACTGACTGCTGGCAGATAGATCCATATCTATCACCATGCACACAACTTAAGTCCAAATGGATCAAAGACCTCAACATAAATCCAGCCACACTGAACCTCTTAGAAGAGTAAGTAGGAAGTACCCTTGAAGGAATTGGTACAGGAGACTGCTTCCTGAACATAACACCAGAAGCACAGACACTAAGATCAACAACTAATAAATGGGACCTCCTGAAACTGAGAAGCTTCTGGAGACAAAACGGCAGCCCACAGAATGGGAAAAGATATTCATCATGAGGGCTGATCTCCAAAATTTACAAAGAACTCAAGAAGCTACTCTCCAAAACACCGAATAATCCAATTAAAAAGTGGGGTACAGAACTAAATAGAGAATTCTAAATAGAGGAGTCTATAATGGCTGATAGACACTTAAGAAAGTGCTCAACATCCTTAGTCATCAGGGAAATGCAAATCAAAACAACTCTGAGATACCATCTTACTTCTGTCAGAATGGCTAAAGAAAGTGCTCTACATCCTTAGCCATCAGGGAAATGCAAATCAAAACAACTCTGAGATACCATCTTACTCGTGTCAGAATGGCTAAAATAAAAAATACCAATGACAGTTTATGTTGGAGAGAATGTGGAGAAAAGCAGAACACTCCTCCACTGCTGGTGGGAGTGCCAATTTGTACAGCCACTTTGGAAATCAGTATGGAGATTCCTCAGGAAAATGGGAATCAGTTTACTACAAGATCCAGCAATTCCACTCTCAGGCATATACCCCAAATATGCACATTCATACAATAAGGACATCTGTTCAACTATGTTCATAGCAGCATTATTTGTAATAGCCAGAACCTGGAAGCAACCTAGATGCCACTCAACTGAACAGTGGATAGAGAAAGTGTGGTACATTTGCACAATGGAGTACTACTCAGGGGAAAAAACAATAGAATCTTGAAATTCTCAGGCAAATGGATGGCACTAGAAGAAACCATCCTGAATGAAGTAAGTAACTCAGTCACAAAAGGGCAAGCATGTTATGTACTCACTCATATATGGATTTTAGACATGGATCAGAGGATTGCCAGCCTACAATCCCATGGCCAGAGAGTCCGGGAAACAGGGAGGACCCCAAGAGAGATATGCTGGAACAGGATCTCCTGAGTGGATTGGGAGCATGGGGGAGGGGGGAGGGAGCTGGGAGAAGGAGATGGGGAGAAGAGGAGTGGAGAGGAAGACATGGGGGGCAGGAAGGTTGAGTCAGGGGAAGAATAGAAGAGAGCAGGATGAGAGATACCATAGTAGAGGGAGCCATTATAAGTTTAAGGAGAGATCTGGCACTAGTGAGATTTTCAGAGACCTACAAGGATGACACCAGCTGGCAATCTAAGCAATAGTGGAGAGGCTACCTTAAATGCCCTTCCCTGATAACGAGATTGATGACTACCTTATGTGTCATCCGAGAGCCTTCATCCAGTGGCTGACAGAAGGAGAGGCAGACACGCACAGCTAACCAGTGAACTGAACTCCAGGAACCCACTTGTAGAGAGGAAGGAGTGAAGAACAAAGGAGTCAAGACCAGGCTGGTGAAACCCATAGAAACAGCTGACCTGAATAAAGGGGAGCTCATGGACCTCAGACTGATGACTGAGAGGCCAGCATGGGACTGATCTAGACCCCCCTGAACATGGGTGTCAGTGAGGAGGCAATCTATGGGACCGTGGGTAGTAGATCAGTTTTTTTCCCTGTCATTCATATGGACTTTGGGAGCCCATTCCACATGGAGGGATGCTCTCTCAGCCTGGACACATGGGGGTGGGCATAGGCCCTGCCCAGGATGATATGACAGACTTTGGAGAACCCCCATGGAGGGCCTCATTCTCCCTGAGGAGCAGAGGGGAGATGGAGTGGGGAGTTGGGGGGTTGCTGTGGGGTGCGGGAGAAGGGGAAAGAGAGGGAACTGGGATTGACATGTGAAGCAAGCTTGTTTCTAATTTAAATAAAAAACATAAAATAATTAAATGCCATTTTTTCTTTAAAAATATGGTGTCTAGGGACTGGTGAGATGCTCTGGGGTTCAGAGACCTGGCTGCTCTTGTCATGGTTCTGAATTTGGTTCTAAGCACCCATATTATGGAGCTCACAATCTGTGATTTCAAATCTCTCCTCTGGCCTATTTGTGTTTGTGTGTGCATGCACGTGTGTTCATGAACACACACACTTGTGCACACACACACACACATTAAAAATAACAAAAGTAAATCTAAAAAGAAATGAATGTTTCAAATGTATATGAGGTACTGGAAACTTGGCCCAGTGCTCCAGAGGATTGGGGTTTGACTCCCAGTACCACATGACAGCTCACAACTGTCTGTAATGCCCATTTCGGGAGGTATGACAACCTCTTCTGACTTCTTAGGGCACCAGGTACACATATATGGTGCACATCCATACATGCAGGCCACTAAATACCCACACATATAAAATAGTAAAAAAAATCTAAAATTAAATTAAATAAAAATGTATAAGAAAGAGTCATGATTGCATAGGTAGGTCATATATCTTTTTATATTGAAATCAATACTTAGAGAACAATGCCATGTGGATTTTGTAAAAATAAAATTGTTTTTGAGATTTTCAAAACCAAAGAGAGAGTCTTACTCTATAGCTTTTAACACAAAAAGTGAAAATCCAGAGATATATATTTGGGCTCAAGCTTCAAGTTGAAGATCAGAAAAGCAAAGCAGCCAGCCACTAGTTCTTATTTCTACCTCAGGCTGAAAGGGTGGCCCAGCTAACCCACAAATCCTCAGACTACAATCCTAAACTGCTGCCTCAATGTAGCTGGAGGCTACATGTTTCCACCAAGCCTCAGACTCCAATCTCAGACTGCTACCTCTTCCTTTTATACCCCTCAAATCCTGGGATTTGATCCCAAGTGCTAAAATCACCTTTGTATGAGCTGTTTCTCTTTAGGACTTGATCAATTTTGTGGAGCTCAGTGTGGCTCAGAGATCTGTCTGCCTGACTTTAGAGTCCTGGGATTAAGGGTGTATATCACCATCTCCTGACCCTATGGCTAGCTAGTATGGCTGCTAGGATTAAAGGTGTGTATCACTATTGCCTAGTTCTATGGCTTGTGGTTAGCTTTGTTTGCTGAACCCTTAGGCAAGCTTTAATAAATCATAAATAATATATCACCATAATAGCCCAGGCTGGCTTCTAATCCTTAGCAGTCCTTCTGTATCCCACTCCCAAATCCTGGGTTTAAGATGTGTGGGCCATTACACCTAGCTTATAAGTTAGTATTTATTATTTGTGGAGAAAACTATTTTCTCACCTTTGTTATTCAAGATGGTCTCCTCTCCATCCAGCTGCCCTTGAACTCATTATGCATCCAATAATGATGTTCTTGTCTCTACCTCCTGAGTGCTAGGATGACATGTGCCACCATGTCCAGCTTTTTTGCTCTGTTATTCATTTTTTGAATGAATATATGATGTTTTAGTTAAAATTTTAAAAGTTACTTATTATTCCCTCTCCTCTGTGTGTGTGTGTTGTGTGTATGCTGTGTGGTGTGTATGGTATGTGGTGTGATGTGTGTATGATGTGATGTGTATATGGTGTGTGGTGTGATGTGTGTATGATGTGATGTGTGTATGGTGTGTGCTGTGATGCATGTATGGTGTGTGCTGTGATGCATGTATGGTGTGGTGTGTGTATGGTGTGTGGTGTGCTGTGTGTATGGTGTGGCGTGGTGTGTATGGTGTGTGGTGTGGTGTGTGTATGGTGTGTGGTGTGTATGGTGTGGTGTGATGTGTGTATATTGTGTGCTGTGTATGGTGTGGTGTGATGTGTGTATGGTGTACTCATGCCACAATGAACATGTGAATATCAAAGGACAACTTTTGGGCATTGGGCCTCTCCTTAGTGTTTTATGGATTCTGAGAAATCAAACTCAACTTTCTAGGTTTGGTAGCAAGTGCTTCTTCCTACTGAGCCATCTCACCAGTTCCCTCTCTCTGTCTCTGTCTCTGTCTGTCTCTGTCTCTATCTCTGTCTCTGTCTCTGTCTCTGTCTCTGTCTGTCTCTGTCTCTGTCTGTCTCTATCTCTGTCTCTGTCTCTGTCTGTCTCTGTCTCTGTCTGTCTCTATCTCTGTCTCTATCTCTGTCTCTGTCTCTGTCTGTCTCTGTCTCTGTCTGTCTCTATCTCTGTCTCTGTCTCTGTCTGTCTCTGTCTCTGTGTGTGTCTGTGTGTGTGTGATGTAAGCATGGGAGTTACCTGTGCCTGTGCATGTGCACAGAAGAAGCTAAAGGAAGAAGCTGGTGTCCTGCTCTATCACTCTTCACCATATTTCCTGAGTCAGGGTCTCTTACTGAGCCTGGAGCAAGTCCTAGCAATCCTCTCCAGACCTGCAAAGTCTCATGCAGCCACAGCTTAGCTCTTTATATAAGTGCTGGGGGGATATTTGAACTCAGGTCTTCATAGTTGCACAGCAAACACTCTTATGCATTTAGCCATTTCCCCTACCATGGATTCAATTTTTTATCAAGGCAGCTAAAGAAATTTCTCAGACCATAAATAACTCTATGCCATCATCACTGACAAACGTTATTCTTGGTTTTATTTTCACTGTCACTAAAAAGGAAAGCAGAGTCAGCATGCTGCAATTGCCATTTGTAAGGACTTGGTCTGTTTCGTTTTGTGGTACTGTGGAGTGAACCCAACACCCTGTACATGCTAGGCAGGAGGGTGCTAGAAAGAGTCTAGGCAGGTCTGCTGTACCAGAGTCCTCTTCATAGTTATCCGAGACAGGATCTTCCTAAATTGCCCAGGCTGGCCATGAACTCAGGCTCATTGTGCTTCAACCTCCTGAGTAGCTGGATTGACACCCTGCAGAGCCAGGCCTGGCAGTGACTTTTTCTAAGGGAAAGATTGCGAACAGAGACTGCCAGGTAAGGGGTAATGTATTTGTAATTGTAATAGACATTGCTAGGTTGTACATGCAAACAGATTCTAAAGTTTGTTTGAAGGCCAAATACAGGGGTCATTTGATAGAGGCGTTGCCTAGCATGCAGGAAGCCCTGGGCTCCATCTCCAGCATTTCATAAAACCAGGTATGGTGGCGCAGGCCTGACAATCTTCTCTGGGAAGTGGGAGGCAGGAGGGTCAGAAGTTCAAGGTCATCTCTAGCTCCTAGCAAGTTTGGGGCCATCCTGGGCTACTCTCTTATTTTACTTTCTATTGCTAGGACAAACACCATGGCCAGAAGAAACTTTGGGAGGAAGGGTGTGTTGGGCTTACAGGTTCTAGTCTGTAATGAAAGGAGGCCAGGAGCTCACAGAAGGAACCTGGAAACGGGAACAGAAGCAGAGGTCGTAGAGGGGAGGGGCATCACTTACTGACTTGATCTTCATGGCCCAATGGCTTGCTTTTTTATGGAACCCAGGACTACTTGCCCAAGAGATGGCACCACCCACAGTGAACTAGTCCCTCCTACATATTAATCATCAATTAAGAAAATGCCCCAAAGGCTTGCCTCAAGGGATCTTCTCAAGGGAGGTTCTCTCTTCCCAGATGACTCTAGCTTGTATCAAGTTGACAAAAACAAAACAAAACAGAACACAACTAACCAGCACAGTTATAAAAAGAAACAAAATAATCCCCTAAATCAGAAAGTAAGACAGCTTGGTATTGACAACAAAAAATTCATTAAAATCAATAGGACAGGGAAGATGGTCTAAATCCAGACATGTACAAATATAATCAACTGATTTCTGCCAGTGGAGCAGAGGTGATTCAACTAGAGAGAAAAGTCTGTGACAGAGCATACTGGGAAAATTAGATATGCAAATGACTTCAGGCCTGAGGGCATGGCTCAGGGGTGGAGCCCTTCCCTAGAACCCCCAAAGAGTTTTTTTTTGGAGGGGAGGGGGTAGTACTTGCCTAACACATACAGGACCCTGCATTCTGAACCAAGAACTACAGAAAATGATGTCTAAACTCTAGCCTTATAGATTAATGATGGAGACACCTCCTGTAATGAGAACAGGCAAGTTCCCAGAGGCAGAGACTACAGCAGAGGTCGAACCTTCTGTAAACAGAGAGGTGGCATCGAATGAGGAGAGGGTGTTTGTTCTTCAGTTGGCAATGGCTGCCCAACAGCATAAACGTACTTGATACCGATGAGTTCCTCACTTAAAATGGATAGAATAGGTCTGAGTGGCTCACTCCTGTCCTCTCGGTTCTGAGGAGGCTGAGGCAGGAGAAGCCTCAGCTCAGGACCAGCTAAGCTACACAGTGAGGCTCTGTCTTAGAAGAGCAAAAGGTAGAGATCAATGGTCAAGCATTTGTTTACTGTGCACAAGGCCAAACAGCAACACTCAGCATTGGACAAGAAGGCCTGGGGTAAATATTTCTGTAGCTCTCACCTGTGTGTGTGTGTGTGTGTGTGTGTGTGTGTGTGTGTGTGTGTGTGTGTGTGCATGTGTGGCCACACACAGACACAAAGAGTCAGAGATCTGGTGTAATGCACAAAACTACAATGTGTAGAAGGGAACAGGAGAAAAATCTAGGTGACTTTGAGTTTGGCAGTGAATTTTTTTTTTCCGAGACAGGGTTTCTCCGTATTGCTTTGGAACCTGTCCTGGAACTCACTCTGTAGACCAGGCTAGCCTCGAAGTCACAGAGATCCATCCGCCTCTGTCTGCCTTCTGAGTGCTGGGATTAAAGGCGTGCACCACCAACACCTGGCTTTTGGCAGTGAAGTTTTAGAAACAAAATCCCCCACAAAAATAATTGACACCAAACTTCATAGAAACAAACTTAAGACGCAGGGGTGCTGAAGCTAGGTGGTAAAGTTCTGGTGAGCAAGTGGGAAGCCTCAGGCTCCATCATCAGTCCCATGAGATAGAAATTAAAATACAACTAGAAAGATAAACAGCAGAATGGAAGACATCTTGCCGTTGGTTTGATGTGCCCACAGATTCACACAGGATGAAGGTCAAATTATCTCCCCAAGCCAGAGCTAGTGGTGCAGGCCTGTGGTGATCTATCATTTACGATTTATTAAAGCTTGCTTGAGGATTCAGAAAGCAAAGCTGGCCTCAAGCTACAGAGATCAGGTAGTGGTGACACACATCTTTAACCCCAGGACTCAGGAGAAAGGCAGACGGATCTCTGAGTCCCTGGGCTACCAGAGAGTGAATCAGAGCTCACAACTTTAATCCCAGGATTTGAGAGGTATAAAAGGTAGAGGCATTCAGTCTGAGAGTGAGTCTCTAGCCATGTTGGAGAGAGCATAGCAGTCTGAGTGAATCTGAGGAGCCGTGAAGTCGGGAGCAGTCCAAGGATTCCCCCTTTTGTCTGAGCATAGGTAGAGGCAAGAGCCAGCGGCCAGCTGCTTTGCTTCTCTGATCTTCAGCTTGAAGCTTGAACCCCAATATCTATCTCTGGGTCTTTTATTTATCATGCTACACAGGCCTGTTATCAGAGTTGCCTGCAAGGCTGAGACAAGAGGTTGGGTAGTTCAAGGGTAAACATGGAGTCCATAGTGAGTTTAAGGATAGCCCAGACAATGGAGTGAGGCCCTGTCTCCAAAGGGTGAAAGAGGCTGGGGATGTGACTCAGTGGTTGAACATTTGTCTAGCAAACCTTGAGGTTAATCTCTCATGCCTGGTGCTGTGTTGTGGTTTGAATGGGTTGCCTCTCATAGACCCATACGCAAATTTGTGTTTTCCAAGGTGGGAGTGTGGGGTAGGGGTGGGTGCTGTGCACCTTTAAGAGCTAGAGCCTCGAGGGGGAACTGACTACAGTTGTTTAGCTGTTGTTTAGTTGTTCTGGCAGTAAACTTTATTCCCAGCATCGATGTGTACACTTAGAGACACACCCAGCCTCAGTCAGAGAAGCCTCTCTTTGTAAAGAAGGGTGGTGGTCACCCTGAGGAGAACAAAGCCAAAACAGCAGGGGCTCCCAGTTTTAAGGGGGCTCTGAAATAGAACCAGAGAGTGTGACACAGTGGGAGAGCATCCTTCTTGGGGGTCTTTGAGGAAGGAGGGGTAATAGTGGGTCCACACTGTGAGACTTCAGACGGGCTCTCTGATTTCCTAGATTGGCAGGGGAGCAAGATAGGGAACAGGATGTATGGCCATATGGTAGCCTTTTGATAGCCCCTGATCCTGTGAACACACTTCCTCAAGAGGGAAACCCCAGCACCCGAAGGCTGTGCTAATTAAATTTTTATTGCTGTGTGCAATGGCTATTCTTGACTGTCGACTTGACTACATCAGGAATGAACTGAAACCCAAGCGTGTCGGTACATCTGTGGGGGATTGTTCTTAATCATCTGACGTGGGAAGATGCATCTGGGCCACACCTTCTGATGGCAGCCTATACAAAGGACACGGAAGAAGGAAGCTTTTGCCGTTTGTCTGCTTGCCTTCACGTTCACTGCAAGTTCATTCTTTCACTGGCACTACAGCATACTTCTTTGGGATTCTGGCCTTACACTGAAGACCAGCTAAGATGTGCAGCCTCATGGACTGAGAAACTTCTGGAGTTTTGGACTTTCCATTGATAGACAGCCCTTGTTGAACTAGTTGGACCATAGCCTTCAAACCGCTCTAGTAAATCCCTTTCATAAATATTTATAGATGCAGCCATTCTATTGGTTCACTTCCTCTTGACAACTCTAACCAATGTATTGTGGTAAACTCTATGACCACAAGCTACTTGAGAAAGAAAGGTTTTTTTTTGCCCTTTATTTAAGCTTAAGTCACTCATTAAGGGAAGTTAGGGCAGGAACTCAAGGCAGGAATCTGGAGGCAGGAACTGAAGCAGAGGCCATGGAGGAACGTTGCTCACTGGCCTGTTCCATATGGCTGCTCAACCTGCATTCTTAGACCACCCAGGGCCACCTGTTAAGGATGGCATTGTCATTGAACTGGGCCCTCCCACACCAACTATTAATTAAGAAAATGCCCTACAGACTTGCCTATAGGCAATGTGGTAGAGGCACTTCTCAACTGATGTGCTCTCTTCCCAGATAACGCTATCTTATATAATGTTGACAAAACTTAACCAGGACAAAGTCTGATTCTCAGACAGTAATCTCAGTAGAGAGTCTGTCAGTGTCTGTGACACTGTAGATACTGTGACCTGAGCAAAAGTCTGGCTTCTGACAAGTTGCATTCACTCTAGAAGTATAAAGTGGGAGGACAAGGGTAGGATCAGGGCCTTTGCTAGCTCATCCTATCCCTTTCTCGAGTAGGTCCCAGACCTGGCTCTACCTTCCAACTCAGTCAGCTCACGTTGTACCATGAGAATGATGATGTATCTTGTTAAAAATACATTTATTGTGGGTATATGTGTATATGCATATGCACACCAGGGTGTGAGCAAGGAGGTCAGAGTATAAACTCAGGTGTCAGCTTTGGTGGCAAGCGCCTTTGCCCACTGAACCATCTTGTCAGCCCATGTAGTGTTATTTTCTTTTCTTCCTGCTGTTCCCAGTTGGCTTAGCATTGTGGATTTGATTGTGTGGTGAGGAAATGATCTGGTGTCCCTTCCCACTCCCAACACACAGACCGAAGAGTCTCCATAGCTGCATTCAACAGCACTCTCTCTGATGGCTTGGTAGTGGTCGTCACTGGCAAAGTATTGTCTCCATGAACGTAATATGGATTTATCACAACCTAGAGGGAGGGATCCACCCAGCTGGCAGCCTCAGGCGTCACCCAGGTGTTTTGTCTCTGTTGCTCTCCACTCAGACTGTGACTGTCCTTAGCATCTTATGACCTAAGGTGTCATAATTTCTATGACCTGGCCTTTGTGGAGACTATGCCTCTATCCACCTCTACCTTTCCTTCCAAGTCCAACTGTCCATTTGAGTCCAATGACCTTACCAAAGTTTCTCCATTATGCTTCCCACCAGGAACCTCTCCTTACCTTCACTCTACCCCAGTCCAGGCTAAGCCTGGGCGATACCTTTTAACAAAATCCTCTGGTCACCTTCCTTCCTTCTACACCGCCTCCTCCAACTCAATCTTGTCTACTTATTTTACAGTCTCTCCTCCCTTATTTTACTCCCTCCATCTTCTTCCTCCTCCCCTGTCTTTTCCTCTTCCCTCCCTTCTCAGACTCCTCTTCGTCCCTCTTTTCTCTCCCCCCCTCCGTTTACATCCTCCCCTACCTCCCTCTGTGTTAAGGATACAACCTACCTGTGCTTTCAGGGCTGACCTTTTGGCACTGGGTCACCAGTTGGTATGAACACCCCTGGAAAAGACCACTTCTCCTGCTCCCAGCTCTCCCTGGTTGCTTGTAGTTATTTGTGTAGGGTTGAGGCCTCACGGGCTCCCTCCACACCAGCTCTCCTTGGTTGCTTGTAGTTATTTGTGTAGGGTTGAGGCCTCACGGGCGTCCTCCACCCCAGCTCTCCTTGGTTGCTTGTAGTTATTTGTGTAGGGTTGAGGCCTCACAGGCGTCCTCCACACCAGCTCTCCTTGGTTGCTTGTAGTTATGTGTGTAGGGTTGAGGCCTCACGGGCGTCCTCCACCCCAGCTCTTTCCACTTAGGTCTGTTCATTGTTGTCTGTGCTCCCCTCATGCTTAGGCAGCCGTGTTGGTGAGAGTTGTGGGTGTAGTTTCCAGCAGAGAAACACTCTCACAGCAAACTCCCTGACCCTCCGGCTCTTACACTCTGTCTGCCTCCTCTTCTGCAATATCCCTGGAGCCTTAGGAGCAGGAGTGTTTCGTAGATGTATCCTCCACTGGGACTGGGCTCCACAAGTCTGCACTTTGATTGGTTGTGGTTTTCTGTAATGATCTCCGTTTGTTGATAAGAGAAGTTTACTTAATGAGGGGTGAAAACTACACTCATCTGTGGGTATAAGAACACAAAGTTTCAAGGCTGTAAGAGCCAATGGTCTGAACAGGTTATATTTAGTAATATATATGCATGCAACAAAAACTAGTGAAAAAAGAGGCCATGCATTTGAAGGAGAGTGGGGAGAGGTGTATGGCAGGGTGTGGAAGGTGCAGGAGAAGGGAGAAATGTTGTAGTTATAATCTAAAGCCAACCGACCAGACAAAAAGGACACAGCCCCCTGTCATGTGTTTATGTAGCACACACCAATACTGACCTGTGGGACTGTTCCCTTTCTGCACTGGGTCTCTCTGCCTCACCACTTACTCCCATGTGTTGAGTGAGCTCAGCCCTCACTTTTGCTTCATTTTCTCTGCAACGACTTTTCCCTTCTTCAAGGAGGTTACAGAAGGAGGTGAGAGGCTCTGATGTGTAACACAAAAAGATTAAGATAAGATTTGTGTTTTGGCAGAAGGCCTAGGAGGCCAGGCCCTGAAGTCAGCCAAGACAGATAGGTGATTAATTTAGTTTTTTTCCCCCTTAGCCTTAACAAGATATAGGCTCCTTTCCCTGACTGGCTGGTCAATTCTCTGGAGATAACAAAGCATCTGGGGCAGAAAGAATGGTTCCATGAAAACTGCTGGGTGCCCACCTGTGCCTTCTGAGCTGGAATGTAGGCGGGACCACAGGGAGTGTCAGACTGGCTACTTCACATAGAGAAAGACACAACCTAGGTCTGGGCTTTGGCAGGCCCCATTTAGGGCAAAGAGTGGGAGACAAGGGTGCTGGTGGCTGGGTCACTCTGGAGGCTGGAAGAGGCATTGCTGCAGAGGGAAGTTAGGTGTGGCTGCCAGAGGAGGGCAGGTGGCAGGTGAGAACTCTAAAGTAGTACATCCTTCTTTGTCTCTCCTTTTAGACGCTACAGTCACTCATTACGTACCGTGTGTGTGTGTGTGTGTGTGTGTGTGTGTGTGTGTGTGTGTTGTGTTCACACACACAGGAATGTGTGGAGGTCAGAGGCTGACATCAGGCACTCTCCACCTTTTGCTAGCCACCTTGGAAGTCAGGTCCACATTCCTGTCCTCAGTAAGCCAATAAAAAGAGCCAAATGAAAAGGGTACTATTCAGTGGGGAGGGGCTTGGTCCTGTCTCAGTTTGGTACCCCAGACTTTGGTGACTACCCAAGGGATGCCTTATCCCCTCTGAGGACTAGATGGGGAGATAGGGGGAAGTAGGGAGATGGGAGAAGGGGACAGTGGGGGAACTGGGGTTGAAATGTAAAAATTTTTAAAAGTGAAAAGCAAAGGCTGGGCATAGTAGCACATGCTTTTAATTCCAACAGAGGAAGCAGAGGCAGGAGGATCTTTGTGAGTTTGAGGCCAGTGTGGTCTACACAGTGAGTTCCAGGACAGCCAGAGCAACATAGAAATCCTGTCTGAATTACACAAACAAATAAATAAATAAACGTGGAAAACATAAAGTAGGATTTCCACATCGAGAAAATGGACCAAGAGATCCAGTGACCCCAAGGCTGTCTTTCGGGTCCTGAAGTGAGATCAAAGTTTAGGGTCCCAAGGCTGTGTGTGTCTATGCAGTCTCCAAGGTGTTGGTTGGGTCTCAGACTACCCACCATTATTTGGGTGTCTGTCTCACCCTGTGAGGTGGTCTGAGTAGAACAGGTAGTTTCAAATAGTTGTTAGAACCATTTGGCATCTTTTTCTAGGAGACAAGTTTCCCCTTTGACTGGTGACCTTTCCTTCTCTCAGCATGTGATTCCTGGAGAAATTCCCATTCTGCTGAGGTCCCACCACAGCCTGGGTTCAGGTCCTGAGATAGGGAAGGGGCATCAGCGTGAAGAAATGAACTGTCCAACAGATGAGTTTCACAAAAGTGGGGGCCCTGAAACTCGAGCCATTTTTATTTATACATCAAAAACAAGCATGTTTTCCATACTAATAAACAAGTTTTTTTCCATCTTCCAACGTTAACCTCCATCAAAAGCAAATATGTTTTCTCTTTAAACAAACAAGCAAACAACACATAGCATTTTGGTAGCTTGGCCAAATGTTGAATGGGCTCCATCCTGTCTTTACAAAACTAAAGGGTGATTGACATAGGCACACATTTTCAAGAACAACAATCCCCTTCAAAACTTATTTACAGAACATGGGTGATCTGCCTTGGATCCTGTCAGCACTGAATCAGAACAGCTCCTGGGGTCTGAAGTGTCAGGGGGCATCATCCCCAGACAAGAAACCTGAGAAGCATCAGCTCCCAAAGAATTTTAGGGGAAAATACTGGAGGAAAAAAAATGGAGTTTCCAGGGATGATCACATCTGTCCCATGCGTGATTGACAAAATAACACTAAGGCCACCAAGAGAATCATCAATAGTACCAGAGAAGAAAAGAACATGCAGGCCACGGGGTCCCAGCAGTATTCTGCACTGTCCCGGAGTCCACTGCTCCTTGGCAAGTGAGACTGTCCCTGTGGGCTTTCGTCTCAACTGGAGACCTGTCGGTCAAGCACTGACACAGCGGTTCAAAACTAGGCCACATGGCTCCCAACACACTTCTCGGGGTCCGCTGGTTGCCTCAGCAGTGTGGCAGTCAGCGCCCCTTTGGAATATCTTCCTTTCTGCCAGGCCAGTCACACTTTTTCTGGAACACTTGCACAACATACATGGAGTCCCTGGGTCCTGTGTTTGGCTATAAAAAAACAAACAAACAACTAAATATGGGCTGGAGAGATGTTTCATTAGTTAAGAGAATCCTTCCTACCTAGTTTGGTTTCCAGGACCCCCCCTGGGTGGTTCACAACTATCTCTAACTCCAGATCCAGGGGCATCTGGCTCCTTCTGGCCTCTTACACACACACACACACACACACACACACACCTTTAAATAGATGAATAAGAAAACTAAATATATAAAAGAAAGATTACCATGTTTTCCTTTCTTTCTTCATTGCTGGAGAGTGAACCCAGGGCCTTGGGCATGCTGGTTAAATGCTCTACTGTTGATCAACAGCTCCAGCCAGAATTTCTTTCTTTCTTGAGGCTGAATAATATTCTATTGTAGGCATGGATCACACTGCACAGATAGACATTTTGCCCTATCTTGAAAGTTTTGTTTTGCATGGTGGTGGTGGCTCATGACTCTAATCTCAGCAGAGTCTGAGGCCAGCCTGGTCTACAGAGTGAGTTCCAGGACAGCCAGGTCTACACAGAGAAACTCTGGATTGAAAAAAAACAAAACAAACAATTTTGCTTTACCTTCTTTATATTAAAAAAATGAATGAATGCAAACCTAGCCACTAGGGTAAAGGTTGACAATGGAGTTGTCATTTACACCTGTTGGGAGAAGGACAATCAACCTCCTTCTCCTATGCAGTGACACTGTAACAATCAACTTCCTCCCATGCAGTGACACTGGGAAAATTAATCTCCTTCCATGCAGTGACACTGGGAAGATCAATCTCCTCCCATGCAGTGACTCTGGGAAAATTAATCTCCTCCCATGCAGTGACACTGGGAAGATCAATCTCCTCCCATGCAGTGACACCGGGAAAGTCAATCTCCTCCCATGAGTGACACTGGGAAGATCAATCTCCTCCCATGCAGTGACACTGGGTGTATTAAGCACCCCAGGACAGGCCTCATGTTCAGGAGTAGTTGGCCAATAAGAAATGGACTACACAAAATTTTTGTGCTTTTATTTGGTTACAGTTTGGGTTTTTGTTTTACTTTTTTGTGTTGTTGTATTTTGTTTCCTAGGTTTTGGGAGTTTTGTTGTCATGTTGGGTTTTTGGTTTGTTTTTTAGGAAAGAACTTAAAATTGGGTGGGTAGGGAGGAGGAGAGGATTTGGATGTACTTAGGGAAGGAGACAAATATAATCAAAATATATTTAAATTTAAACATTGTTTAAAAATAATAAAAATACAATAAAAATAACAAAATATTGAATTGTGATTTGGATTTTTCTTCATCTGGTTTCCCCTATGTGCTAACTTATTTGTTGTTGTTTAGAGACACTTGTGCAGCTCAGTGTTGGAACCCATAATCCTTCTACGTCAACCTCCTTAGTCCTGGGATGACAGGTGTGTGCCATCGTGTCCAGAAATGCTAATATTTTTCCATGTTGTCCCTTGCCTTTGAAATGAATGCTTGATGCGAACATCTTTTGTTGGCACCCCAGCTTACAGCTGCTTGGAGAGAAGCTCCCTTGGCTGTGCACTTTATTGGGAGGGCCCTGTGCCATTTCTTCCTCTGAGTCTCAGAAGCTCATTTCCCCACTTGGCACTGCCCTGATTACATGCCTTCCTTGTATATAAAACGAGGAGCATCACAGTACTTTGCTTTCCTCTTTGCTCCTCTCTCTTTTTCCCCTTTCTCCTCCCTTCCCCCTCCTCTCTTTCCTCCTCCCTCCCTTCCCCCTCATCCCCCTCCTCTTACCTTCCTTCCTTCCTCCAGATCTCCTCCCCCCTCCTCTTCTTTCCTTTTTACCCCCACCCCCTCAAAAAACAACCAAACAACAGTTTGGTTCTCATTTCAAAGGAATAAATCAGATAGTTTATTCTGGAGTCAAATATGAGTGACCATGTCCTCAGGAACATGCCCTCGGATTCCATGTGCAATGAGGTAGCAGTTTCATGAAACTTTTATAAAACCAGCAAAGGAGATGGAGAATCAACACACTTTTCAGATCCACTGGTGGAAATATCAGAGACTTGGGTAAACAGCAGAGTGGGGATTCTCTGCTACAGGCCTCAGATACCATCTGACGTCACTCTTAGCTTTTGGGCTGGTAGACAGTGCTCTGCCAAGTTGATACATTTCAAAATGTTACACTTGCTACTAGCAGGGATGTTGGGTCAGACACAGAAGTGGGCAAGAAATAGCTACTGAGGGAGTTAAAACAGCCTAGGAATGATTGTTACTAGGTTCTGAACTTGCAACATCGCACCAGCTATACAGTCTAGGAATGATTGTTACTAGGTTCTGAACTTGCAACATCGCACCAGCTATACAGTCTAGGAATGATTGTTACTAGGTTCTGAACTTGCAACATCGCACCAGCTATACAGTCTAGGAATGATTGTTACTAGGTTCTGAACTTGGCTGAGAGAGTAACCCTCCACAGGGAATGGGCTTCCAAAGCCCATTTGTGCACTAGGGATAAATACTGGTTCCACTGCCAGAGGCCCCATAGACTACTGCTCAGGGCCCCCTACTGACACCCATGTGCAGGTGGCCTTGTTTGGTCCTATGCTGGTTCCCCAGCTGTCAGTCTGGGGTCCTTAAGCTCCTACTTGCTCAGGTCAGCTGTTTTTGTGGGTTTCCCCAGCGTGGTCTTGACCCCTTTGCTCATCCCTCCTCCCTCTCCAACTGGAGTCCAGGAGTTCAGCTCAGTGTTTAGCTGTGGGTCTCTGCTTCTGCTTCCGTCAGCTACAAGATGAAGGCTTTGTGATGGCATTTAAGGTCAATCTCATTATAGGGGAAGGACATTTAAGGTGCCCTCTCCACTATTGCTTAGATTCTTAGTTGGGGTCCTTGTGGATCCCTGGAGATTCCCCAGTGCCAGATTTCTCAGTAATCCCATAATGGCTCCCTCTATTAAGGTATCTCTGTCCTCGCTCTCCTTCTCTGTTCTTCCCCCAATTCAATCTTCCTGATCCCTCATGTCCTCCTCCCCACTCCCCTGGTCCCCTCCTCTTTCTCCTACCTCCCTCCCCTCTCCCTCCACGCTTCTCATTTACTCAGAAGATCCTGTCCCTTTCCTCTTCTCGGGGATCCATGTATGTTTCTCTTAGGGCCCTCCTTGTTTCCTAGCTTTTCTGGGGTTGTGGATTTTGAAACAATTTTTAACACAATTCTGCAGAAAAGGACAACAGCATAGTGAAGAGGCAAAACTGGCTGGCATACTATTTAGCACAAGGCAGCAGTTTTTCAAGTCCCTGTCTGTTTTCTCCTCTTAGACAGGTAATCCAGAGACCCCTTTGTGGTCTTGCAGCACAGCTCCTTGCCCGAGTCCCTACCCTATTGGTTCTGCAGACAAAGCCTTATCTCATGACTGTACTGGGGCTTGAGACAGCTTCATTTTCAGATTGTGAGGGCTCAGCCGCATAGCTGGCTGTCAGCTACCAGCCAGGTACAGAGGGGCCTGAAGCCCTCCGCTTTCCTGTGACTCTTTGATAAGCTCTAAGCACACCTCATGCTGAACGTGGACCAGGATGATTTACTTTTTAAAGAACACTTGAAGAATTCACACATGGGGGGAAAACACTCCACCATTATACCGTGCATCTAAACACTCTTTCTAGCATGACACCAGTCACCCTATCACTTGGGGACCATCTGAGGTCTTATTGGTTGTAGATCTTTGTATTTAAGTGGTCTATGATATTTAGACTTTGTTATCATGGGAAGTGAACTATAGAATCACCTCCGGGGAATTTTCTCACATGCTCAGGTTTGTCTTGAGGAAACAGTCACCCAGTAGGATCTCTGTGTACAGAGTGTGCAGGAGAGAGAGAGAGAGAGAGAGAGAGAGAGAGAGAGAGAGAGAGAGAGGAGATTATGGAGGGAGAGAATTTCATACATACTTCATGACTTACATCTGTCTGCCCATCTGTCTGCCCACCCCTACCTCCCTCCTACCTATTTCAGTTAGCTCAGTCTGCCTTTGCCCCTGATGGTGCTCTGGTACAGGAAAACACCCTTAAAAAAGACTCTCCTACTATCTGCTGCCCCACGAGCACAAAGGTTTAAAAAAGTATTTGTTTATGATTTTTATGTTTTTGAGATCAATATTCTTTTTCTTTGTTTATAAACAAGTTTTTTCCCCAAGAGAAAGTTTCTCTGTGTAGCCCTGGCTGTCCTGGAACTCACTTTGTAGACCAGGCTGGCCTCACTCACAGAGATCTGCCTGCTTCTGCCTCTTGAGGGCTGGTGTTAAAGGCTGGCGTCATCACTGCCCAGCTACATTCTTTTTTATTTAATATTTTTCATATTTATTCCTTGAGAGCTTTCCGTGTGTGGACAATGTATTTTGATCATAGCCCGTCTCTGTTTTCTTCCTCCAGCTCTTCTCGCGTCTCCCACGGTGTCCCTCTCCCAACTTTATAGTCTTTCTTTTCTTTCTTTTAATCCACTGAATCCAATTAGCGTTGCCCATATGAGCATGAGTATAGACAACTACCAGGGGCCACATCCATGAAGAAAACGGAGTCTCTGTCCCCCAGCAGCTATCACTGCCAATAGCTTCTCAGCCTAGGGTGGGGGTTCTTGCCCTCACTGCCCTGCCTGCAGGCTGCCCCCACACTAAATCACACCTTTCATGTAAACAATATCCTCACACTGACTTCACATCCAGACAGGGGCTTCTGAAAAATCATCATTATACAATGCGATACAGACATCAGAGGCAGACAGAGGAGGAGCTGGAACAACAAGGAGACAGTTCAATATTCCAGGGAGTCAGAATCACCCCAGAGGATTAGAGCTCAGTTGTGAAAGGCTTTATGTCTCCAGCTAAGAGGCATCAACTGGAATCCTGCCTGTATTTATAAAGAAAGAGCCAGGGGGCAATGAGACGGCTCAGTCAGTAAATGCACTTGCTGCCAAGTCTGATGACCTTAGTTTGGTCCCCAGGAACAAACTAGTTTGATGGAAGAAAAGAGCCAGCACCCACAGATTGTCCTCTGACCTCCACAAGCATCCTCTGACATATAACCTCCACTGTCTCCATCCTTTTGAGGATGTGGAGAAAGTGGAACCCTTGGCCACTGATGATGGGACTGTAAACTGCTGCAGTCACTATGGAAACAGGGATGAAAGAATCTCAAAACACAAAGAATAGACACACTGTATGATGCAGGGGGATGATAATCCTAGATATCTCCCTGAAGGACTCTATGCCAACATACCACATACACTTGCACATCCATGCTCATTGCTGCACTATTTACAACAGCTAAGAAGTGGAATTGGGATGGAGAGATGGGTCAGCTGTTTATAGCATGTACCGCTCACTCTTGCAGAGGACCCAAGTGCAGTCCCAGCACCCACACCGGGCAGCTCACAGCTGCCGGTAACTCCAGCTCCAGGAGGATCTAACGTTTTCAGCTTCTAAGCACACCTGTCCCCACATGTACATACCCTCAGCTAGGCACACAAGAATATATATAATTTAGCCAGGAGGCAGAGGCAGGTGAGTTCGAGGCCAGCCTGGTCTACAGAGTGAGCACCAGGACAGCCTCCAAAGCAATACAGAGAAACCCTGTCTCGAAAAACCAAAAAAAATGTATATATATATATATATCATTTAAAAATCTTAAATAAAAATGTAACTAACCTAGCTGTCCATTGACAAATGAAGATAACGAAAATGTGGTATACATATACACATGGGATTCTATTCAGCCACCGAGAAAAATGAAATCACATTGTCAGGAAAACAGATGGACTCGGAGAGCATCAGGTTAATCGAAACAAGTTGAACTCAGAACGACAAAGACCATATATTTTCTCTCACATTCAGAATTCAGATTTAAATTTACAGAGGGGTGCATGTGGGGTTCATGAAAAGGGATGAATGGATTCTAAAGAGGGAAGAAGGAAGGGAAATAAAACACATGTGACATGAAAGCAGAACAAAACTCTCTTTAGGGGAATACAGGAGATGGGGAAGATGACAAAATGAACGCTTTTCAGTGGTGGCTCAGTGCTCACACTCACTCCAGTAAATAGTCCCTCACCTGGGAAAAGGAGGACTCTGTAGGAAGGGCATGGGAGGTAAATACGGAAGAAGGAGGTAGGGGGTAAAATGACAATAGGGATGTCTGAAAACACCAATAGGAATCATATTACCAGCTATTTACCTAAAAGGGGCCTGATAGTAAGGTAATTCTGTGTGTAAATACACGTATACAATTTTAATGAACTGAGCTGACAATGCCCCCTCCAAGAGCCAAAGGCCACCTAACAAAAACTCCAATGCCAGGCTGGAGAAGCCCTCTTTTCAGTTGTTGTCCAGGGCTGTCCAAGGAACACCTGAAACATACAAGACCACTGCTGCTTTCCTTGATTGCCCTCCTTTGTGTAGGAAGTAAGTTCCTATTGCTCAAGGTACCATGCGCTTCAGACACAGGACCCAGATACCCCTGAACTGGAGCTAACCTGAGTACCCTTTCCCTGAGGACTAGGTTTCACAGTACCAGAAGGCTCCATGGAAGCTTCCTAAGGTGGGAGGCAACCAAGAGTCCTACCCCGTTACAGAGCCTATGAACCACATTAACGACCAGTCCGGCACAGCAACCCTAAGAGTGGAGTGTGGCATGCATACCTTAGTGGCAACCAACAGCTTCCTAATCCAACTTAAAGCTGACTCAACAGGAAGTAATCCAGGTCTGGCACTGGAAACCTAGCTATCTACTCAGTGCTTGTGAAGTCATGGATTTTGGAGGAGAATCTACAACTATTACTTTACTAACCCAGCAGAACCCTTAGTAACAGTCTAAACATCTGTCCTTAAATCCATAGACAAGTGTCGTCTTCACCCCTTGTCAAGTAACTCTCTTTGAAATAGATGGAGACCGCTACAGAAAACCACAGCTAATCAAAATGCAGGGCTGTGAAGCCCAGTCTCAATGGGTACATCTACAACACAACTCTTGCTTGTGAAGTTCAGTGAACACTGTAGCAGACAGGGCAGAAAGATTTTAAGAGCCAGAGGATCAGGGAGTTTCCTGTGAGATTGTATCTTCTAAGAATGTCAGAAGCTACACCCATAAAGTCTCGCCAACATGACTGTCTAAACATAGGCTGGAAAGGATCCCACCAATGGAAAGTCAAAGTGGACAAAGAAAAGCCAAGGAGGCCCCAGCCCCATACAAATAATTACAGGCAGCCGAGGAACGCTGGATGTGGGGGGAAATTCACATCCAAGGAAGAGTTCACCAGCTGGTTATCCAGTGCTGAATGATCAGTCCTAAAAACACGCATACAAATAGCATTATATAGACTGAGCAAGTTATATTTAGGAATATAAGGTTGATATATATATACATACAAAATGTATACACATGTATGTGTAATAATAATTAATGAAAAAGTACATTAATTTTAAAGAGAGCAAAGAAAGGTATGTAGAAGATTTTGGAGGCAGAAGGGGGGAGAAATGTAATTACATATAACCACCAAAATAAAAATAAAGTAGAAACTAGTATTGTGTTTATGGTGATGGAAAGGGAATTTACAACTCCAGGCATGCTAGGTAAGTGCCCTGCCCTCCAGTAACATCTGCAACCCATATATGGAAAAAGAATTTCCAGTGTAACAGTTTGGGTCTGAGGGCATGGCTCAGTGGTAGAGCCCCTGCCTAGAATTCCCTAGTGAGGTGCTCTTGTCCTGGCTCATTGGTAGAGTACTTGCTTAGAATCTTTCCTATCTTGATTGAGACTCTTGTTCCATCCCCAATACTGCAAAATAAGAAATAAATAAGAAAATTAAGAAATATTTTTTTACTTTGAAAAATCTGATTTTATTTTCTTAATTGAAAAGAAGTATATTTGTGTTAAATTTAGAATATTTAGCTTTCCATTGATTTCTCAAATACTTGCCAGATAGATACTAACAGTGCGCAGAACTGTGAAAGTTAACATCCAATACCACATTTTCTAAGAAATCCCTCAAGGCATTGGTGATTTTAATTTAAAAATTAAAAAGGAATTGTAATTAGCATTGGAAATCTAAGTGACAATGGGTTTCAAGAGCTAAGAATCTGATCTTTTAAAAAAACATTTTTTTTTAATTTTTGAAGGACTCAAACCTGACACCTCCAATAGAATACATACAGTATGTCCCAACTCCCAAATTATTAAATTCATTATTTCACCTTAGGATAGGAAAACTATAAAATGGAATTTCTAAATTATTACATATATAAATACATAATTTTTAACAGTCATATTTGCTAGCAGAATTATGAAATAAAAACAAATTCTACATTCAAGGTACAAATGATAATGCTCTTTCACTGTTTTATTTAGGATTCCACCCTGTTGTTTCTTGTTTTCTACCCCGATATTTAAAATCATGCTCAAAGCCAAGAGTCCATCATTTTTCTGCCTCAATAGTCATTGGTACCAGTCCTATATACAGTAGGGGTCCTGCAATGGGCCCAGGACTCCCAAGACTGGGGTGTTTGACAACATGATTTAGGAACAATTAGGAATTCCAAGGTGACTCTGAGTCACGCACCCAACACCGACCAGCCGGCACTGCCGGGCTGTTGTGTGTATTAAGCATGTCCAGCATGCACACAGACTTCTCCTATTTGTTCAAATTGAGGTAAAGCAGGCAAAAAAAAAAACTTAATATCACAGAAGCTGCATAATTAAAACTAACTTCCTTTTGCTGCTGATTTTATATAAATGAATTTTAAAAGTTATCTCAAAAAATCCACTAAAAATTCTGATGTTAAGCATCCAAAAAGAAAGGGAAAAAAGCCATTCTTTCAAATTAATCATTAGTAAAGAGTATTTTGAAATGAAGGAAAATATTTCTCCCAGAATTATTATTTTGTATTATCTGTGATATGACGTCTCAATATTTCATTTTTCAATGTTAGAAAGACCTCATAATACATCTAGGTACTACCAGATGTTTTTTGAGATAACAAACAATACCAACTGGACTCATAAATAGGACTTCCCGACAGGTCTGCAAACATATCCAAAATCCTAACCACTTTTCTTTCAAGAACAAAAGATGGCTGGGAAGTAGCAGTCATGATTAGTTTTTAGTACAAACGTATAGTTGACTCCTGGTAAAGTTTCTATTGTTGTTGCTAAAATTTTAGTTCCAGGTCTCATAAAAAAAATAAAAGAAAAAGGAAAAAGAAAAAAGAAAAAACTGGCAACAAGTCCCAATGTTAATGTTAATACAACAATTATAACCCACTGCCAGTAACTATTTCTGTGTATTGTTGTTTCAGTCAAGGAGCACTGATCAGGTACATGAAAGTACAACTTTCAGGAATGCTTGCAGCATCATTACTCCAATGCTTCCTGAATAAACAACAGTGTTTAGAAAATACCACCCTAAGTACTTTTTTATCTATAATTTGGCTTAACGAAAACATTTTGTTTAAAATGTTACTTTCTCACTGATAGTTTAGGAAGTACACTCTCTGCTAATAGTTTGACTTAAGGAATTAATCCCTAAACCTCATGGTAGTTAAACACTCAACTTGCTTTTTTCCTATCATATGGAAACAGTTCTAGGTAGACCAAAAGAAGAAACCTACCAATCAGAGTCCTGTAATTGAGGTTCATCTCACAAACCCAGAAGCAGAAACCTGCCAAAACCACAACAGAAAGACCACCCATTTGTCCCACCACACAAAACCTACCCCAAACACCTTAGTTCTGAGCTTCCTAAAGATGTTAACAGGACAAGCTTCAGGGTACTTAAAAAGTGGCAGCAGTTGATTGCTGAAAGCTAACACTATAGAGGAAATGACCTAAAGGGCTCAGGGGCTGCCCACCCATCCCTTACCACCCCCTCCCAGAGTATGTAAAAGCTCATGTGAAAGTGTTTCCTTATGCTAATAAAGACATACCACCTACAGTGCTAAACTAAAACTAGCAGCATTAGAGCAATAAAGCAAAAATGGAAAGACTACAGTAAATGATCTAAATGCCTACTTAGAAAGAAGGAAAGCAGCAGAGGCCCTTTGCCTTTGGGTTATGTTTGGAGAGAAGTGGTTGCATCAAACAACCAGATTTACCCACATTAACAAGAATTAAACAATGCTTCCCCAAGACAGAGAATAAAACTGGACCTTTCCAGTCAAAGGGGACAGAGAGGCCTCTTTCAGTCCTGGAGTTGAATGAGTTCAAAGACTAGCAATAAAGAAAATTTTTTTAAAAAAAGAGGAAAAAAATGACTGTATCAGAGGCATAATGGGAACAAGCCTGGCATTTTATCGAACTGTCACACCGAGTTTCTCCAGCACACGTACACCCTTTTCTTGGTACTCTTGTTGAGTCATCCAAAAGTTGTCTTTGTCTTTCATGATGTCTGCCAGGACTGCACCACCCAGGAACACCGTGTGCTTTCTGCGGGGCGGATCTTCAATTCGGATCTTAAATTTGGAAAGTTTTTCCACATCTCCCTTTAGAACTCGTTCTAAGTAAAGCTGCTTAAGCTCTCGTTCCAACCTTGATGGCAGGCCAGGATACATGATTGAGCCTCCAGAAAGCACAATGTGCTTGTAAAATTCAGATCTGGTATCGATGTCAGCTGCCTGGATTGTGTTAAAAAGCAATTCAGCAACACCAACTCCCTCAACATTGATCAAGTGAGGCTGAAATAAAGCTTCTGGTACTTCAAATCTCTCTCCTCCAACTTTAATAATGCGTCCATCTGGGAGTGTATACGACTCAACCAGCACTGTGGTCTCTAAGGCCAGCTTCTGCTCCTGCTCAATATTGTAGCCCACATAACAAAGCTTTTCTTTAATCATGCGAACTGTCTCAAAATCAGCAGAATGGTTGAAGGCATATCCCCGCAACAGCAGCAGCTTGATAAGATACCTGGTAATATCCCTCCCAGCAATATCCAGCCTTCTTGTAAGGTGAGGAAGAGAAAAGCCTTCATACACTGGGCAAATATGAGTCACACCATCTCCAGAGTCTACTACTACACCAGTCAATAAACCTTGAGCATACAAAGTCAGAACTGCCTGGATGGCTACATACACACCAGAAAATTGGTAAGTTTCAAACATTACCTCTACAATCTTCTCCCTGTTTTTGGTTGGGTTCATAGGAGGTTCTGTGAGTAAAATTTTGCAGTTTCTGGTGTCTATATTGAGTTTCTCTGGTCCAAATGTGTAGTCCCACAGGTGCTTCATGCCATCCCAATTTCGTACTATGCCACTCTCCATGGGGTAATTAACTTCCAACATTGAGCGTAATTCACTTGCCTCATCACCATAAGATCCTTGATTTCAATGTTTCCCACTTTGGTGGTTGATCTGATAATAGGTCTTCCAACCAAAGCTGGGAAGATGTGTTCAGGAAAGTTAGAGCCTGCATATCCACACTTCACAAACCCGGTGCCGTTGTCACACACCACCACCTTCCTGCCCTGGCTGTCCATGGTGTCCCCCCCCCCCCCCCCGCCCCCGTGAGCCCCCGCCTCCGCTTGGCCTGCTTCCTCCTCTGCCAGGCCCTGCCCTCCAAGAAATATTTTTAAATTAGCTTACACAGTAGCAAATTTCCTTTTGGTTCTTTTAGATATACTTAGTTTGGGTTGACCTATCTTCTTCTCCCCATCTCCCAGACTGCTATGTCTGTTTACATCTTTTTACCACAGTATTCTCTCCAAAGTTGATATCTTTACAAGGTGACTAAACCACAAACACCAGGCTCTCATGAGATGATTATTACAGCAGGAAAATGTGCCTGTTAACAAAAAGATGAGTGTGAGTGTTTGTCAGAACATACCTTTCAGCTATGTTCTGACAAACCAGGAAGGTCTTTTAGGGATGGTGGCACCATCTTGTCCACCTCAGCCTATCAAATTCAGAGCAAATACACTTCTGTGGTTTATAATTTACCCAGCCTGTAAGGTTCAGTAACCATAGCAGAAACACTGAGACAATTCTCAACCTCCTTCAGGAAATGAAAGGTAGGCTGTCTTTCTTGCCTCTGGGACAGATCCTCCTCTGTTTTCTTCAAGGTTATATACAATCTGGTATGAGATTGGCCAAGAGCAGATTTTGGCAAGTTATGGCATAGGAATGCATTCATTATAGGTATAACAGCCGTGGGAACAGTCTGAAATTTTTAAGAGCCTATTAGTTACAATTCCTGTTAGTGGAGTACTTCTGGGAGTGACAGAGGAAGACTGAGCCACCTTCCCAAGACACCAGTCAAATGGATAAGTAGGGCCTGAAAAGGGCTCAAAGTGGATAAAGGTGATTGCTGCCAAGTCTGAAGACCCAGGTTCGATCCTGGGACCCTCATGGTGGAAGGAGAGAACTGACTCTTGAAAGTTGTCCTCACACACAAGATAAATAAATAATATCAAATATATAGACGAGTAATGGTAAAAAACAGAAATTTTAATCAATATGGCCATACTGGGAAAAAGAAGAGAAAGGGTTCCAGTGACCCTGAGTCTGTCTTTGGGGATCTGACGTGAGTCTTAGGTTTAAACAGGGAAAGGATTGGCAGTAAAGGGGAAGAGGTAAACATAATTAAGCAGTGCCGTCCTAGACAGGGTGTGGTTGTTCATGGTTCTACAAGCTGCTAGAAGTCCTGTTCGTGAGGGGACAAGAAAATTCTGCCTCATCATTGCAGAAACTGTCCGCATTTGGGGTATGGTGCGTCCCACAAAGGTTTATTTTTTTCCAGAAATCTGGGGCTGATGCAGGCTGAGGACAATGATTGGAGGTGAAATTTAAGTGATTTGAGGGTCTAGGGCTGAACACTGTAAAAGGCAGAGATACTTTAGTGGGGCTGGAGAGCTGGCTCAGTCGATAAAGCACCCGCTATGCAAGCACGAGAACCTGCGTTCAAACACTAGAGACCATGTTTAAGGAGAACCAGAACATAGGATAGACTTGTAATTCTCAATCCGGATGATCCTTAAGGTTTTCTGGCCAGACGGCTTAGTCTGCTTGGTAAGTTCCAAGCCAATGAGAGACCCAGTTTCAAATAAACAAACAAAAACATCCCAAAATGGTAGACAGTACCTGAAGAGTGATATCAGAGATTGTTTTCTGGCTTCTATATGCACATGCATATACATGTATATGCAAATACATACATGTGCACCAGCACACACATCCTACCTCCCCAAAACATGTATGGGTGCACACACACATACATTTAAGATGGCTCTGTTACTCTTCTGTTTGAGCCTTCAGTGTTGAAGGAGGATGAGACAGGCCAGGTATTGAACACAATTTCTCTATATTTTTTTAAGTTTACCTGTGTCTGTGTATAGGTGTGTGCATTTGAGTGAAGACGTCCATAAGACCAAAGGAAAGCATTGGGTCCCCAGGAGCTGGAGTGACAGGAAGTTGTGGACTGCGTGACGTGGGTGTTGGAAACTGAATTTGGGTCATCAGCAAGAACACCATGTTCTCTTACTCACTGAGCCATTTATCAAGGCCCTACTACCAGTTTCTAGATGGATACTCCTTGATTGACCAACATAGTGAGTTACATGTCCATGACTGACCGAAATAAAGGAGACAGACACAGATGCAGATACTAGACTTTCGCCTTGCTTTTACTTCCTTGTGGGCTAGTAGAAGAATAAACGTATTTTTTTTCTTTCAGAAACATCTTCTAAGTGTCTGAATTACAGGAGGACACGATGCTACTCAGTCCACAGCTTGGGTCAGATGACAGTGTTCATGTAGGTACTAGGACAGTTTTGGGAAACTAGACTCAGACATCTGGAACTCTAGGAAAGACAGAAGCCACTGAAGTCACATGTGTTAGAACCCGATGGATCCAGACTGGAGAGGCAGACAGGGCTAGTGTCAGTCCTGTCTTTACTCCCCCTCCTCCATTTTACATGCATGAACTCACACGTGTAAGAGCTTGCAATGGAGATCTGTGGTTAATGTTAGGAATCAGTTTTCCACCACCAAGGCCAGGCCTGTCAATCAAATGCAGAGCTCTACAATATGGATCATTCTACCCACCAGACTCACTCCAGCTTGCTCTGGGAGTATCTTCTTCACCTTCAGGGGGAGTTACAAGTGGGTTTCCATGCTCATTCTGAGTTGACATGGGTTCTGGGGATCTGAGCACAGATCCTTATGCCTGTTCAGAAAGTTCCTCAACCATTGAGCCATCATCTCCCCAGGCCCAGAGTCCTGTTTCTAAAGAGAAGCTAGCTAAACAAGGGGCTGAGACAGAGAAAAGATGTAGAGGTGAACAGAAGAAGTCTGTGTATCATGGTGTGTGTGTGTGTGTGTGTGTGTGTGTGTGTGTGTGTGTAGCCCACATTTGGTATCTTCCTCAACCACTCTCCATCTTAGTTTTTGAGATAGGTTCTCTCCCTGAAGCTGAAAGCTCATTAACTCAGTTAAGACCGACTGGACACACCTCTCTGGCATGGGATTACAGGCCTACGCCAAGAAGCCCAGATGTTTCCATAGATATGAGGAGACTGACATGGAACTTTTGGATCTGTTTCTACATCCCCAGTGCTGGAAAGACACACCACTCTGCCCAGCTTATGGGTTGCTGTGGATCAAACCCAGGATTTCCTAACAGGCAGCACTTTACTATCAATCTGAACTCCATTGTATCTTCTGATGCTTTTTCTCTGCAGCCCTGGGCATTTCACCTGCTAGATAAACAACTGTCCTTGAACTCTGCCCACAGTCCTTTCATCTTGCTATCGGGAACATCAGCCAGGATTAGCTAATATTCAGATCCCATAACTAACAAGTTTGCTCAGTAGTAAATCTTCTATGTTCATACCAACCAGTGCAAAGCTTACACAAACAGCTACCTCACAACTCTAGCTGACACTCCTTTGCCCTAGTTACCTTAGGACCAGGTGCCAGGCAAATAGGCATGATTCTAATGACCTGGAATCCACTGAAAAGACCCATGGTTTCTCTAGGTTGTCCCCAGTTCCCTATGTGTCCCCATATGAAGTCATATGCCTCCTGTTTGAGGGGATTGTTGTCATGGGGGGAAACTGTTGCAGCATCTTGGTGGCTGTCCCCCAATGGGAGCACTGTTTTTTTGTGGCTTAAACACTCTTCAAGTAGTTATTAAATTGCTTTCACTACATCAGAACCTTTTGGAAGCACCAGGGATTTTTCTGTACACATGCACTAACACAGGGCTGCTATCCTTAAAATCATATGATCACTTGCATTGGGGTTTTGGACATTCTTACCTTTTGTAGGCTTTTCAAGAGGATTGGGGGAAGAAGAAATACCCCAAAAGGTAGATATAGTCCATCATGATTTGGGCAAAGCCTTCATGACTCAAAAAGACATGATACCTCCAATAGTGATTGTGATGGTTAGCTTTAATTGTCAATCTGACACATCTAGAACCATCTAGAAAAAGAGTCTGAAGGAGGGAGTGTTCACATTGAAATGGTCTGTGGGCAGACTGTCTTCATTGTTAATTGATGTGGGAAGCCCACTGTAGGTGGCATTATTCCTTAGGCAAGAGTCCTGAACTGTGTAAGAGTGACAAATCCGAAGTGAGCACAAGCAAGAAAATAAGTGATCTTTCTTTCTTTCTTTCTTTCTCTTTCTTTCTTTCTTTCTTTCTTTCTTTCTTTCTTTCTTTCTTCCTTTCTTTCTTTCTTTCTTTCTTTCTTTCTTTCTTTCTTTCTCCCTACCTCTCCCCCCTCTTTGCTCTTGACTTTGGGTGTAACATGGCCAGCTGTCTTAAGTTCCTATTTTGACATTGCTACAATGGACTGTAACCTGGAATTAATACGCTGAAATAAACACCTTTCTCCTCTACATTGCTTTCTGTGAGGACATTTCATCACAGTAATAGACTTGAAACCAGAAAACCATTGACACATGACATTTGGAGATACTCATTCAAACTATAACCCCTTAGCTTATGCAAGCAAAAACCCTTGCCCATTTTAAAGCAGAAAACTTTCTAACAGCATAGTTACCAGGCATAGTGATTATAATATTAGCACTCGAGAGGCAGAAAGACTGTTAGTTGGAGGTTAACCTGTGTCAAATACCTAGACTTTGTTTTGAAAAATCAAAAAGAGGACTGAAGATGTAGTTCAGTTAGTAGAGTGTTTGCCTTGCATTGCAGGGTTCCATTTATAGTACCGCACAAATCAGGAAAGGTAGAAGCACATGGCTGGTATCCTAGAACTGAGGAGATGGAGGAAGGAGGATCTGCAGCTCAAGGCCATTCTCAGTTACATAGTGAGTTCAAGAACAGCTTGTGATACATGAAACTCTGTCTTAAAACAAAACAACAACAAAACCACCTAACAACAACAACAACAACAGCAAAAATGACCCACTCAACAAAAGGGAAATCATACTGGAAAACTGGCCAAATACCCAGGCCCAATGAGCTTGCAAATCTTGCAGGAGAAACTACAGCCACCGATGCAGAAAACCAGTATAGTCCTTAACTTTATTCTAAAAAGTGACCTTGTACACACAGATAAGTGTAATCCTCACACCTCATCAAGTTAACTCCTTGCAATAGAGGGAGACCACTAAAGAAAACCACAACCAATCAAAACGCAGACTTGTGGAGTCCAGTCCTAGTGAATAAATCTATCAGATAACTCCCATGCCTAAGACTTAGGGTAAAACGGGGCAGAAAAAGTTTAAGAGCTAGAGCGTCAGAAGGTTGTATTTAGAAATGTATATGTATAATATATATATATACATATATATTTGTGTGTGTGTGTGTACACATATGCATTGAGGAACAATTTGTGAAAAAAGAGATCATGAATTTAAGGAGAGTAGGAAGGAGCATATGGGAGATTTGGAGGGAAGAAAGAATAAATGTTGTATTTATATTATAATCTCAAAAATAAAAGGAAGACCCCAGCAGCCAGTCATCAGGAGAGACCTGCAGGCAGGCAGCACTGCTACCTCTTCCACCCACCGGATTCTATTCCCAAAAGTCCTACTTTCCTGGCCAGCCCCACCTACCCCAGCATCCTCTGCCTGGACAACCATCCACTACAACATCAGCAGACCCTATAGGCACAAACACCACCCACACCAGTTGGAAGAAGAGATGGATAAATGCCAATGTAAGAATACATTCAACAATATAAGGGGCAATATTGCACCACCAGAACCCAGCAGTCCTACAAGAACAAGATAGGAGCATTCCCAACACAGATGAAGCAGAAGAAAATGATCTTAAAAATAACGTTATGAAGATGATGAGGGCTCTTGAAGAGGAAATGAAAAATTTCCTTAAAGAAATTGAGGAAAAGACTAACAAAAGCTTGGAAGAAATCAATAAATTTATTAAAGAAATACAAGAAAGCCAAGAAAAACAGTCAAACAGTGAAGGAAACAGTTCAAGGCTTGAAAATTGAAATACAGAAACCACAAACTGAGGAGGAATTCTGGAAATGGAAAATCTGGGTAAGTGAACAGCAACTACAAATGCAAGCATCTCCAGCAGAATACAGGCATCGAAGATACAATAGAATAATTAGATTCATCTGTCAAAGAAAATGTTAACCCCCAAAAAAATCTTAGCACAAAACATCCAGGGAATCTGGGACACCATGAAAAGACCAAACCTAAGAATAATAGGGATAGAAGGAGAAGAATTCCAGCTAAAAGACACAGAAAATATATTAAACAAAATCACAGAAGAAAACTCCCCCAACCTAAAGAAGGACATGTCTATGAAAGTACAAAAAGCTTATAGATCACCAAATGGACTGGACCAGAAAACAATCCCCTTGCAACATAATAATCAAAACACTAAACATACAGAGGAAAGAAAGATTATTAAGAAAATATTAAGGAAAAAGGCCAAGTAACATATAAAGGCAGATGTGTTAGAATTACAATTGACTTCTAAAAGCTTGAAGGTCCCAGACAGACATTTATACTAGGAGACCATGGATGCCATCCCAGACTACTATACCCAACAAAAGTTTCAATCATCATAGGTGGAGAAAACAAGATATTCCATGACATAATCAGATTTAAACAATACCTATCCATAAATCTACCTGAACAGAAAGTACTAGAAGGAAAACTCCAGCCCAAGGAAGTTAGATACACCCATGAAAACACAGACAATAGATAATCTCACACAAGCAAAACCCAAAGAAGGGAAACACACATATACTACTACCACCAAAAACAAAACAAAAAAATTAAGAGGATAACAATCATTTGTCATTAGTATCCCTTAATATCAATGGGCTCATATGGCCTATAAAAAGACACTGGCTAATAGAATTGCTATGATAAAGTGCAAGGTGAATCTTGTGTGGGGACCTTGGAAGATTTCATGGTGGGCGAGATTGACCGAGGAGGGGGACTGACACGCTGAGCAGACAGAGCTTAAGTGAGAAGTTTTAGTAGAAAGGGGAGGGAGGGGGAAGGGAAGAGAAAAGAGGTAAAGAGACCCACAGAGAGGGACAGAAGAGAAGAGGGAGACAGGAAAAGTTCTGTCTGCCCCAGGGGAACAGCAGGAAAGAAAGTGGGAAAGAGAGAGCGGAAAGATGGTGGACTTTCTTTTAAAGGGGTCCTTTGCACCTGCATGCAAACGTGGAACCCTGGGCTGACCAAGGTACTGCCTGAGTGCATTCTGTCAGGTGACAGGGGGCAGGCCAGCATAATGCCTGAATCCCTACAGGATGGATATGAAAACAGGAGCCATCCTTCTGCTGCATACAAGAAACACACTTCAACTTCAAAGATAGTCATTACTCAGAGTAAGGGCTTGGGAAAAGATCTTCCAATCTAATGGACCTAAGAAGCAAGCTGGTGTAGCTATCCTAATATCTGACAAAACAGACTTCAAACTAAAATTAATCAAAAGACACGGAGAAGGACATTTTGTATTCATCACAGGAAAAAATCCATCAAAATGTAGTCTCAATTCTGAACATATATGCCCCAAGTACAAGGGCACTCACATTTGTAAAAGAAACATTACTAAAATTTAAATTACACATAAAACCCCACACACTAATAGTGGGAGACTTCAACACTCCACTCTTTTCTTTCCTTTTAAAAATTTAAATTAGAAACAAGCTTGTTTTGCCTGTCAATCCCAGTTCCCTCTCCCTCCCCTCCTCCTCAGCCTCCCACCAACCCCCTATCCCATTCCCTTTCTGTTCCCCAGGGAGGGTGAGGCCTTCCATGAGGGATCTTCAATGTCTGTCATATCATTTGGAGGCCCTCCCCCATGTGTCTAGGCTGAGAGAGTATCCCTCTATGTGGAATGGGCTTCCAAAGTCCATTTATATACTAGGGATAAATACTGATCTACTGCCAGAGGTCCCATAAAATAACCAGGCCTTCTAACTGACATACACATTCAGGGATGTCAGGAGTGTCCTATGCCAGTTTCCTAGCTATCAGTCTGGGGTCCATGAACTCCCACTTTTTCAGGTCAGCTGCTTCTGTGGGGTTCACCAGCCTAGTCCTGACCCCTTTGCTCACCACTCCTCCCTGTCTGCAACTGGATCAGAGTTGAGGTCAGTGTTTAACTGTGGATGTTTGCCTCTGCTTCCATCAGCTACTGGATGAAGACTCTAGGATGGCATATAAGGTAGTCATCGATCTCATTATTGGGAGAGGGCATTTAAGGTAGCCTCTCCACTATTGCTTAGGTTGTTAGTTGGTGTCATCCTTGTATACCTCTGGACATCTCCCTAGTGCCAGATTTCTCTTTAAACCTATAATGGCTCACGCTATTGTGGTATCTCTTTTCTTGCTCTCCTCTATTCGTCCCCCCACTCAGTCTTCCTGCTCCCTCATGTCCTCCTCTCCCCTCCTCTTTTTCCCTTCTCTTTCTCCTAACTCTCTTTCCCAGTATCATGAAGTTTTTTTTTGGCCTGGCAGGTCCTGCCGCCCTTCTCTGCACCAATGATAGATGCTATATAGTTTTGAATACTGTTGGTCTTTGGCTAAGGTTTCTTATTCTTAATCATTAATCCAATTCTATAAATGTAAGAATCTCCATGTGGTCTTACCTTAAGGGAGAAAAGATCCAGGCCTCTTACTCCATTGTCTGTTCCATGACTCCGAAGAAAAGAGAAGAGAAGAGAAAAGAAGAGCTATTTCCTGCTTGTCTCTGCTTATATACTGATTCTGCCCTGCTAGGTACATGACTTCCTTCCTGGATCACATGGCAACTTCTCTTTACTACATTTCCCAGAATCCTCTTCTACTCCTAGTCCCACTTATCTTGCTTCCCTTTTGGCCAACAGAGCTTTATTCACCAACCAATTCATCAACAAACATATACACAGAAGAACATTCCCCATCACTCTCCCCTCTCCCCATGCTTCCAGTTTGCTCAGGAGATCTTGTCCTTTTCCCCTTCACTGGGGGACCATGTATGTATCTCTTAGGGTCCTCCCTGTTTCCTAGCTTCTCTGGTGGCAATACCCCACTCTTACCAATGGACAGGTCTGCCAGACAGAAACTTAACAGATAAATAAGGGAACTAGGAGATGTTATGGCTCAAATGGACTTAACTAACCTACAGAAAATTTCAACCAAACACAAAAGAATGTACCTTATGGAACCTTCTCTAAAACTGACCACATACTCTGTCACAAAGCAAGCCACAACAGATACAAGTCAACTCTTGTATCTTATCAGATCACCATGGGTTAAAGTTAGATATTGACAACAACACAGACTACCAGAAAGCCTACAAACTCATGGAAACTGAACTATTCTTAACTGAATCATCACTGAGTCAAAGAAGAATTTCCTAGATTTCAATTGAAATGAATGTACAACATACCCAAATATGAAAGTAGTGCTAAGAGGAAAGTTCGTAGCACTAACTGCCTACATAAAGAAGTTGGAGAAATTTCTAATTAATAACTTAACAATACACTTAAAAGCTCTAGAGCAAAAAGAAACAAACTCATTCAGGAGAAGTAGATGGCAGGAAATAATCAAATTGAGAGCAGAAATCAATAAAATGCAAAGAGAACAATATAAAGAATCAATGAAACAAAGAGTTGGTTCCTTAAGAAAATAAACAAGATAGACAAATCCTTATCCAAACTAACCAAAAAAACAGAGAGTAGATATCCAAATTAACAAAATTAGATGAAAAGGGGACATAACAACAGACACTGAGGAAAGCCAGAGAATCATTAGATCATACTTCAAAAACATGCACTCCACAAAATTGGAAAATCTAAAAGAAATGGACAATTTTCTTAATAGGTACCATATATCAAAATTAAATCAAGACAAGATAAACAATTTAAGTAGACCTGTAACACTTAAGGGAATAGAAACAGTCATTAAAAGTCTCCCTACAACAGCAAAAAAAAGGTCAGGGCCAGATGATTTGAGTGCAGAATTTTACCAGAATTTCAAAGAAGAACTAATACCAATACTCTTCAAATTGTTCCACACAGTAGAAACAGAAGGAACAGTGACAAATCCTTTTTATGGGGCTACAGTTACCCTGATATTAAAACCACATAAAGATGCCACAAAGAAAGAGAATTATAGACCAATCTCCCTCATGAATACTGATGCAAAAATACTCAATAAAACATTGGCAAACCAAATCTAAGAGCACATAAAAACACATCATCTACCGTGATCAAATGGGATTCATCCCACAGATGCAGGATGGTTGAACATGTGAAACTCTGACAATGTAATCCACCATATATACACACTGAAAAAAAACCCCACATTATCATCTTATTATATACTGAAAAGGCCTTCAAAAAATCCAATACTCCTTCATGACAAAGGTCTTGGAGAGATCATGGATATAAGAAACATAGCTAAACATAATAAAAGAAATATACAGCAAGCCTACAGCCAGCATCAAAGCAATTCTGCTAAAATCAGGAACAAGACAAGGCTGTCAACTCTCTCCATATCTATTCAATATAGTACTTGAAGTTCTAGCTAGAGCAATAGGACAACTAAAAGGAGATAAAAAGAATACAAATTGGAAAGAAGAAGTCAAACTTTTGCTATTTGCAGATGATATGATTGTATAAATAAGTGACCCCAAAAATTCTACCAGGGAGCTCTTACAGTTGATAAACACCTTCAGTAATGTGGCAGGATACAAGATTAACTCAAAAAATCAGTAGCCCTCCTATATACAAATGATAAACAGGCCAAGAAAGAAACCAGAGCAGCAGCATCCTTTACAATAACCACAAATAATGAAAATATCTTGGGGGTAACTCTAAGAAAACAAGAAAAAGACCTGTATTACAAGAACTTTAAGTCTTTGAAGAAAGAAATTGAGGAATATATCAGAAAATAGTAAGATCTCCCATGTGCATGGATAGGTAGGATTAACATAGTAAAAATAGCAATCTTACCAAAAATAATCCACAGATTCAATGTAATTCCCATCAAAATCGCATCACAATTCTTCACAGTCCTTGAAAGAACCACACTCAACTTCATATGGAAAAACAAAAAATTCAGGATAGCCAAAACAATCTTATACAATAAAGGATCATCTGGAGGCATGATCATCCCTGCCTTTAAGCTCTGCTATAGAGCTATAGTAATGAAAACAGCTTGGTACTGGCATAAAAACAGACACACGGATCAATGAAATTGAATTGAAGACCCTCATTTAAATCCACATACCTGTGAACACCTAAGTTTTGACAAGGAAGCCAAAATTATACAATGTAAAAGAGAAAGCATGTCCAACAAATGGTGCTAACATAACTGGATGCTAGCATGTAGAAGATTGCAGATAGATTCATATCTATTGCCATGCACAAAACTCAAGTCCAATTGGATCAAAGACCTCAACATACATTCAGTTGCACTGAATCTGATAGAAGAGAAACTGGGAACTAATCTTGAATACATTGGCACAGGAGACAACTTCTTGAATATAAAATCAGTAGCTCAGAGATTGAGATCAACAGTTAATAAATGGGACCTCCTAAAACTGAGAAACTTCTCTAAGGCAAAGGACACTGTCAATAAGACAAAACAACAGCCTACAGAATGGGAAAAAATCTTCATCAACCTCACATCTGACAGAGGGTTGATCACCAAAATATATAAAGAACTCAAGAAATTTTACATCAAAATACCAAATAATCCGATTTAAAAATGGGGTGCAGATATAAACGTAATTCTCAACAGAAGAATCTCAAATGGTCAAAATAAAGTTAAAGAGTTTTTAAAAATTCTTAGTTACCAGAGAAATGCAAATCAAAATGACTCTGAAATACCTTTGTATACCTGTGAGAATGTTTAGGATCAAAAACACCAATGACAGCTTACGTTGGAGAAGTGCAGAGTAAGGGGAACACTCCTCCACTGCTGGTGGGAGTGCAAACTTGTTCAGCCACTTTGGAAATGAGTATGACAGTTCCTTAGAATAATCTCAAGTCCCAGATTTACCAACCTTGGTCATATACCCAATGGGTGCTCAATTATACCACAAGGACACATGCTCAACTATGTTCATAGCAGCATTATTCATAATAATCAGAACTTGGAAACAACCTAGATGCGCCTCAACTGAAGAATGGATAAGGAAAATGTGGTATATTTACACAATGGAGTATTAGTTGTAAAAAAAAATGACTTCATTAAATCTGCAGACAAATAGGTAGAACTAGAAGAAAAATCATTTTCAGTGAGGTAACCCAGACCCAGAAAGACAAACATGGTATGTACTCACTCATAAGTATATATTATGGGTAAAGTATAGGATAAGCAACCTACAATTCACAGCCCCAGAGAGGCTAGGTAACAAGGAGGGCCTAAAGAGGGATGCATGTGTTTCCCTGGGAAGGGGGAAATAGAAGAAATCTCCTGGGTAACCTGGGGACAGGGATAGGGGATGGAGTGATGGAAACTTGATGGATGTAGGTTGGGTGGGCTGGGCACAGGAAGCAGGTTGGAGGCAAGATGGAGGGTGAGAATAAGGAAAGAGAAACTTGATGCTGGGGCATTTTGGGGTTAGGGAGAAGCCTGGTGCCAGTCAAGACTTATAGCAATAATGGAGAGGGTGCCTGAACTCACCATCTACTGTAACCAAATTGGTGACTACCCTAATTGTCATCAGAGAGCCTTTATCTGGTAACTGATTGAAGCAGACACAGAGATCCACAGTCAAGCACTGGGCTGAGCTCTGGAAGTCCTGCTGAAGAAGGGGAGGAAGGATTGTAATAGCCAGGGGGATCAAGTTCATAACTGGGGAACCCACAGAGACAGCTGACCTAAGTTAGTGGGAGTACATGGACTCTGCACCAACAGTTAGGGAGCCTGCATGGGACCGACCCAGGCCCTCTGTGTGTGTATAAAATAGTTGTGTAGCTTGGTCTGTCTGTAAGGCTCCTAGCAGTGGGATCAGGACCTGTTCCTGTCTCTTAGCTGGCTTTTGGGAACCTGTTCCCCAGCCTTGGTGCAGGGGGAGGAACTTGGCTCTACCTCAGCCTTATGTGCCAATCTTTGTTCAAGCCCATGTGAGGGCTGTCCCTTTCTTAGTGGAGAAGAGGAGGAGTGGATGGAGGAAGGTAGTTGGGAGTGGGGGGGCAGGAGTGGGAGGAGAGGAGGGAGGGGGAACTGTGGTTATTCTGTAAAACAAGTGAAAAATGATAATAAAATTAAAGACTCCCACGGCTAAGCACTGAGCTGAACTCAAGAAAGCCAGTAACAGAGAGGGAGGACTGATGACCAAAGGGATTAAGACTGGGCTGGTTTAACCCCCAGGAACAGCTGACCTGACAAGAGTTAACTCTTGAATCCCAGGCTGATGCCTGGGAATCCAGCATGGGGCTGATCAAGACCCCCTGAGTGGGAGTGTCAGTGACGAGGCCTAGGCAATCCATGGGGCCTTTGGTAGTTGACCAGTATTTATTCCTGGCATACAAATGGACATTGGGTGCCCATCCCACAATGAGAGATGCACTCTCACCCTGGAATCTTGGGGGAGGTTCTAGGCCCTGTCCTGGATGAAATGACAGACTATGGACACCCCCATGGAAGAACTCACCTTCCCTGGGGAAAGGAGGGGTTATTGGGTGGGTGGTGGGAGGGGGTGGGAGGAGGGGAGGGAAAGGGAGAGGGAGGTGAGATTGACATGTGAAGAAGCTTTGTTTCTAATTTGAATTTAAATTTAATAAGAAATTTTTAATAAAAATATTAAAGAACTAAAAGAAAGAGATAGGAGATAAAAAGAACAGACAGAGACACTTTGCTAGGTGGTGGTCAGATGACAACAGCACAGCTTACTGCTTCAGGTCTGCTCCTTAAATACTTGTATTAACAACAGAAAAAGCACCCTACATTGTGATGTGAAAAAATGACAAAAACAAAAGTTTAAAAAAATAGACATTGAACATTAACTATACCAGAAGAATCGTGAAGACAACTGGAATTGGTCGCTGACTCCCCTTTGGGTTGCATTTAAGAATAAGAGCAGTCTCTGGGTGCTCGCCTCCAGGAACACGGCCATGGTGACAAATCCAGGAGGCATGGGATGTTCTCTCACAATGTTTCTTCTGTGCACCTTTGTGACCCTCACACCTATACTATCTTAATGAATCCTGTGGTAGGGCTCTATGTCTGTGTTGTGTGGCTCCTTTCATATTGGGCTCTGAGGTTGGGTTTTAGGCCTGCATTCCATGGGTGAGTTTGTGGTTCAATTTTATGGTTGGGTTTTTTTAATTTTAATTTTTAAAATTTTAAATTGCTTGTTTTACATGTCAATCCCAGTTCCCTCTCCCTCCCCTCCTCCTGCACCCCCCTCATCCCTCCCTCATCCACCCCACCAGCCTCCCACCCTATTGCCAATTCCTTCCACAGAGGGGATATCTAGAGTGTGTCATTTCACTCAGCGTAGGGTCCAGGCACTCCCCTAAGAGTCCAGGCTGAGAGAGCATCCCTCTCTGTGCCATGGACACATGATGTCTGTTTGTATTCGAGGGATAAACACTGATCCACTGCTCAGGGCCCCATAGGTTGCCCAGGCCTCCTCACTGACACTCACATTGGGGGGGGGGGTCTGGATCAGTCCCATGCTGACCTCCCCGCTGTCAGTCTGGGGTCCAAGAGCTCTCCCCTGTTCAGATCAGCTGTCTCTGCTGGTTTTGCCAGCCCATGGGTTTTATGTTGTGTTTTGTCTGTGACTTGGTTCTCTTTGTGTTTTATAGCTGCATTTCATGACTGGGTTCTGTATCTTGGTTCTATGGCGTGGTTTCATGCTGGATTCTGTCAATGGATTTTATGTCTGAGTTCTATAGTTGGGTTTGGGGCTTTGCTCCAAGGCTGGGTTTCATGGTAGAGTTTGTGTCTTGATTCTGCAGCTCAGTTTTTTGTTGGACTCTGTGGCTGGGTTTGGTGTCAGGCTCTATGCCTGGGGCTTGTGACTGGGTTTGTGGCTTGGCTCTGTGGTACTGGCTGTGCCTCATTGTGTTCAGATGGCTGACTAGAAGCTGCAGCTCACTGTACCCACCCAGCACAGGAAGATCATATCTCATATCAGTACCCATAAAAAGATGAAAGTTCAGAGTACACTTTCTCCTTGAATGCATATCGCTTTCACACCATCATAAAGTTGAAAATCGCTTTGCGAAACCATTGTAGACCAATGGTTAATCATTTAAGAACAAGATATAGATCCTTGCCTCACAATATGTCAGAAAAGGTTTGGGATTACATTTGATTATGTATGACCAAAAACGTTTTTAAAGGATGCCTCAAGCAAAAGCTAACTAACAGAATGGAAACAAAGCAGGACTGGATGGGCACATTTTGTTTTCTCTCACATGACAGGTGAATTCAGTTACAATACTGAAGTCATGAAGCCAGCTGTGACTTCCTTTGATCTTGTTGCCCTAGCCTCCTTAGTATGTGAGATTTGTCCTTAGGGTCTCAGCAAGAAAAGAGAATGGATGATTTGGATGATCTAGAGAGATGGTTCAGTTGTTAGGGGAGGACCTGGTTCAGTTGTCTCTGGATCACACACCTACACACAAAGACATAATTTTTCAGAATTTTAAAGGAAAGAGCAGAGATGAGCAAATGAATATAAGTATTGTTTAGGCGGAAGCTCTGCCTCAGTTCCCCTCCTCCCTCTCCAAACTCCACCCCTCAGAAAGCCCGCCAAAGAGCCGCTCCTCCCCTTGAGATGCTCAAGACCACGCCTCCAGCGTATTTAAGACCTGGACCCTAGCCCTACCACTTAACTTCTCTCCTATGTCCTCCAAGAGCCACCTAGGGGTTGCTTTGCTCTGTTATTAAACCTGGTTTTATCAATTCGGCTGAATTTAGTTTATTGTATTGGCAGAGAAATCCACAAGCAGAGCGTTTTCAACAATGCAAACAATGCAAACAATGCAAACAATGCAAAGTGTGTTTGCCAGTTTTTCATTGTTGTGATTAAGTATTGAGAGAACTACTCTGGAGTAGAGACTTGCGTGCTTCATGGTTTCAAATGGTCCATCTTTGGTTATTTGTCTCCACTATTCTGAATCTGAGGCAAGGCTAAACAGCACGATGGGGGCAGTGTATAGAGGTGGAGGCTGACCACATGACAGGAACAGGAAGCAGATGGGATGGGGGAACCGGAGATCACGTGGTCTTTTGGATATGAGTGGCCTCCTTGCTAGTGCCTCCCACTCAAACTGGCCCTGAATTGTTTTAAAGATTTATTTTATCTTTGATTATGTATATGTGGACTGGGAATATAGCACAATGGTGGGGTGTTTTCCTACCACAATTAAGAGCTGGCACAAAAAACTTAAGTGTCTCTGTGTTTGTTTATGTGTGTGAGTGTAGGCACCCGGAGTTGTGAAATCCTTTCAGACTTGGAGCTGGAGATGGTTGTGAGCTTCCTGGTGTAGGTGCCCAGACAAGAGCAGGATGAACTCCTTAGAGCGAGTGTATACAGGCCTAGGATAGAGGTCATTAGAATAGCACCTGGTTAGTTTGTAGAAAGCCCTGGTTTGATTCTGATATGCCTGACACAAAGGCAGGCAGATCTCTATGAGTACAAGGTCAGCCTGATCTACATAGAGAGTTTCAGAAAGCCAAAGCTACATAGTGAGACACTGTTTCAAATAAACATTCAAACATATGAGAACCAGATAAAATGAGCAACTCAATTGACTCATTACAACAGTGAAAAGAATTCAACCTTATGGTCACTCCAAGTTGCTAATTGTTAATAATAATTTAAAAAAAGTATGGAATCCTGCTTCAGCTTGCTCTTGCCAGTGGACATTGCTGCCTTTGGGACAGCATTTGGCTCCATGTAGCAGGAAGAAGAGTAGCAGGCTTGTTTTTTCAAGCTAGTCTTTCCACATTTGAGAATCCATATGGGAGAAATATGAGAAGCACAAATATTTGCAGATACCAAGCCTTGCCAGAGTGTCATGTTTCTATTTTGCTGGCACATGTGTTTAGTGAAAACAGGACAGTAGCAGATAGAATAGGTGACATGACCACTTAATATGGTTGAGTTCTCAAAAGAACTAAATAACTTTTCTTGTGGGAGTCCATTCTCTCTCTCCACATGGGGGTTCCAGAGATCAAACTCTGGTGGAAAGGCTTGGTGCAACCCTTTAGGTTTAAACAATATTTAGATCTAAATAACATGGATAGTTGTTTTGATGTAATATTTCATGTACAATTTATTTAATATTTTATTCTATTTATCTAGTAGGATACAGGAAGAATCCTCCCTCCACCGAGATAGGGGTTTTATGTGGCCCAAGCTGGCCTCCAATTCACAAGGTTGACCCTGAACTCTTGATCCCCTTGTGTCCATCTTCTGAGTACCGGGATTGCAGCTGTGGATCACCATGCCTGGTTTATGTGGTGCCAGGGATGGAACCCAAGGCTTCATGTGTGCTAGGTAGGCACCGTACCAGCAGTTATACTCAGCTTCTCTTTTCTCTTTTGAGACAGGGTCTCCCTATAGCTCAGGCTGCTCTTGAACATGTCTCCTTATTCTCAAATGCTGTAACTACAAGCATGTGTCACCACGCCCAGCAGGATTCGAGGTTTGTTTCTGGGCCTTTCTTGTGATTGAAAATTCTGCTAGGGTGCTGGGAAGATGGCTCAGTCAGTAAAGTGCTTGCCACAAAAACATGAGGCCCTGAGTCTAGATCCATAGCATCCGTGAAAAGGCAGATGTTGCAGCGTGTGCACATAATCCCAGCTCTAGAAAGAGCCAGAGGATCCTGAGGACAGTGTGTTTCTTCTGTTTTTTTTTTCTTTTTGCTTGTGTGTGTGTGGCCATCAGTGAGGGCACTTGAGTGAGCCCTTGGAAAGTCAGGAAAACCTCAAACAGGTGTTTCCTGATGGCTTCTCAACAAACCTGCCCACAGGGCCTTCACTTTTAGGAGTCCTCTGTCACCTTAACTGGTAAGTTGTTTGTCGTTATTGTGACAGAATACCTGACAAAAGCACCTTAAGGAAGAAGTGTTTATTTTGGCTCACAGGTTCTCTTCTGTTTGCACACTCTTTTCTCGTCTTCAGAACCCTGTCTCCTGGCCTCCCCCATCTACCTGCCACAGCATATCTGCTGTGGATCTCTCTCTCTCTCTCTCTCTCTCTCTCTCTCTCTCTCTCTCTCTCTCTCTCTCTCTCTTCCTTTCTTCCTTTCCCTTCCCCGTCTCCTCCCTTTCCCATTTGTCTCTTTCTCTCTTTCTTTCTGCATATCTATGTTGTTCACAAGTGCAAATGTGTGCACATCGTGTGAAGACAAGAGGACAACCTCAAATGAGGTTTATTATTTTTATTTTATGTGTATGGACACTTTGCCTGCATAAGTCTGTGCACCGTGTATGTGCAGTGCTTGCAGGGGCCAGAAGAGGGCATCAGATCCGTTGGAACTGGAATTATTAAACGTTGTTAGGTTCCATGAGTGTGCTGGGAGTTAAACCTAGGTCCTTTGGAAGAGAGTCAAAGCTCTTAACTACAGAGCTCGTTTTTTGAGATGGGGTCTCTCGTTGCCCTGGAACTTACTGACTTGGTTAGGTTGGCAGGCCAATAAGCTCCAGGGAATCCACCTCTCTCTACCTTCCTAGTGCTGGGATTACAAGCATATGCCACCATGACTGGCTGTGTGTGTGTGTGTGTGTGTGTGTGTGTGTGTGTGTGTGTGTGTGTGTGTTGTATATACTTGCTCATGTCCTTGTGGATGATAAGTAAAAATATCCCCTGGTAGAGGGTAACTCTGCTAATGCAATAAGTCAATCAAGCCAAATTTAAAGTCCAGGTTTTAATCTGACCAAAGCATTCCTGGGTGGTCTCGGAAAAGAGGGGATACCACATGCCTTTTCCTTAGGTGGCTGTTTAAAAAAATACCCTGTGGGCGTGGTCTTGAGCATCTCTGGGAGAGGAGCTGACCCTTGGTGGGCTCTCTGAGAGGCAGGGCCTGGAGTGGGAGGAGCAAGGCTGGAACTGAGCAGACTTCTGGCATCCAATTCAATCACTCTTACTTATTCTTTTAATTTTTTTTAGGTTATTCTTTTAATTTTTATTTTTAAAAATATAATGATATCATCCCCCTTTGATTGTCCTCATTCCAACCCCTCCCTTGTACCCTCTTGTTTTTTCTCAAATTTATGGCCTCTATTTATTTGTTACACAGACAGACAGACAGACAGACACACACACACACACACAACCTACTCAGTCCATATACTGTTACTTTATGTATAGGATCTCTTCATGACAAGATATCTTGCTGAGCCGTGAGCTCATCCATTCAGCTAGGCTAGCTGGCCAACGAGCTTCAGAGATCTGCCTGTTTCTGGCTCCTCTCCACCCACCCACCAGCGGTGTGATCACAGGTATACAACACTGCATCTAGCTTTGTATGTGATTGCTGGGCCTCCAGACTCAGATCCTCATGATTTTGCGGCAAGCCCTTTACCCATTGAGACAACTGCCAAGCCCTTCACAGCTGTATTTTTTTTTGTCTGAGTTCTTGAGATTGAACTTGTGTCCTTATGCTTGTAAGGCAAGCATTTTTACCCATTTTCCCCATGCTCTTCCGTGGACTGTCTAAGGTATATCCTATTGAGCTTTGGTTCACTGGCCTTAGGAAAGAGGCCCTTCCAATTAAAACATGCACCAAAACCCCCAGAACAGGGAACAGAAGAAGCATTGGCAGGAAGAAACTGTAAATTTCAAAAAAATACAAGTTATAACAATGAACTCATTCTCTCTTAAACGTAATGAGATGAATTTCTAATCGAAAGGATAGACTAATTCTCAAAATGAAAGCCAATCCACAGTGTGCATGGATTCATAGATTGTGCACATGGAGACCAGAAGTCTGTTAGGTATCTTCATCAATTGCTCTCCACAATTTTTTTAAAGACAGGGTCACTCCATGTATACCAATCTGGCCTGTTTATAGAGATCTTCCTGCCTCTGCCTCTCCCTCTGGAGTGCTGGCGTTAAATGCTTGCCCCACCATGCCTACTTTATACAATGCTACTTGTATTGTAGATGTATTCAGTGGAACTAGACTCCACAACTCTGCATTTTAATTGGTTGTGGTTTTCTGTAATGTTTTCTATCTGTTGCAAAGAGAAGTTTCCTCGATTAAGGGTGAAGATCACACTTACCTATGAATACAAAGATAAACTTTTAGAATGCAGGTAAGGATTATGTTGGTTTAGTAAAGAAGTATACATTCCTTCAAGATCCATGACTTCCTTAGCCCTAGGTATCTGGCTGTGTTTCTGGGACCAGATGTGGATTTCCTCTTTTTGAGTGGGTCTTAAATTCAATTTGAGATCTGTTGGTTGCTGCCAAGGTTTTCTTCTCACTACTGTCCTCTTAGGTCTTTAAAATTAAACTTATTCTCGGACAATCTCATAGCTATATACAATGCATTCTTATCACACTCACTCCCATCCTCTTATTCCCCCTTCCACCCTTGTCCATCGCCCTTTTCTCCAAGGCCCTCTCTTCCTTTGATTTTTGTCTTTCTCTTTGTTTTGTGACCCACTGATGTTTTTGCTTTGGGGCCCACTTTTACAGTAACACATTTGGGAGAGCAGAGTCCTCCTGGCATAACTGTCTCTTAAAGAGTCTCATCTTCAATCTTTATTTGCTACTGATGGGTGTGAAAACTGGTATGACCAGTATGGAATTCAGTGTTAGGGATACTACAAAGCCAGGAATGGAATATGACCCAGACATTCATGGGGATGTACCCAAAGGACTAGATCCCTTGACACAGATATTTCTTATCCAAGTTCATTGCTGCTCTATTCACAATAGCTAGTATTGCAGGAATTTAGCAGAGTCACTGTACCTGGGGTAGATGTTAGATTGAATAACCATTTTTTTAGAAGTTCTTTGATCTTGAAGAATCCTTGTGGAAAACAGCGATTGTTTCCCGTATTTGTAGAATTGTTTTGCTGAAGAGGCAGGCATTGTAGTTATCCCATGGCTTTGGTCACATAGACATCTCAGGCACACCTGAGGCTCTTGTATTATTGAAACAATACATAATAAAGCACTAGAGTCACGGGGGCATGTGATGCTGTCCTTTATAAGACATGTAAATTAGATTATGTACCTTGGTATGAGGAAATACTTTGTATAACTTTCAATAAATACTCCTTTGTTCAGGGTTCAGTCCATCAGAAGAGGCTGGACCTTCCTGTTGCCATATAGGCCTTAACATTTCATCTTGGAGTGCTTTCTTTCTTCAACTGACCCTGGAATACATGGTGCACCCTGACATTCAGGAATAGATGTATCCGTATGATCCAGCTATACTGTTCATGGGCATGTACCCAAAGGATTTGATGTCTTGACACAGATATTTCACATCCATGTTTATTGCTGCTCTAGTCACAATAGCTAGGAAACAGAATCATCCTAGGTGCCCATCAACAGGTGGACATGCACACAATAGAATTTTATTCAATAACCCATCCACGAAGGCAGAGTCCTTCTGGACAAATCATCTCTTAGAGTCCCTCCTCTTAACACAGTCACAATGACAATTAATGTTGCATGGCGAGTCCTGTGTGAGGCACAGCCAGCTGTTCCATCTGTTCTTGGGAGCATGAGGCCTGCACCGGCATTAGAGCAGACCCCATCTGAAAAATGAAAAAAAAAAGGGGGGGATGTAGAAGAGGAGAGGAGGGAAGGGAAAGAAAGGGGAGGGAGGGAAAGCCAAGGAAGTGATAAGTGAAACCACGAGAAAGAGAAAATAAAGAATAAATTCAGTATGAATTATGGAGGGGACTTGAGAGTCATAATAGATCCCTGCCTCAAACTTTACCACAACACCAGCTTCTGAGGAATCAAAGCTTCACAGATGAAACACAGACTCATAAAAATGTCAAACCCACATTTGCATGTTTCCCTCATATAATACTTTGCAAGTGGGAAATATATATATTTTAGGGGAATAAAAAAAGCCACAAAATATAACCAAGTCCAATTTCACAAAAACATAAATGGAACGGTGAACGGAAACATCATAAATCAAGTAAAGACACACAAACGGTGAGGGGCAGGAGGAGTGTGACTCAGGTCGTAGAACACCAGGTCAATTCTAGGGGCTGCAGAGACAGTTCAGCGGCTAACAGTCTATACTGCTCTAGCAGAAGCCTTGGGTTTGATTCTCAGCACCCACATCTGGTGACTCGCAACTAACCTGTGACTCCAGATCAAGGGGATCAGACACCTTCTTCAGGCCTTTGTGGGCACTGGACTCATGTAAATGTCCTCTGCTCCCAGAGACACCACTAATTAAACAACAACAAAACATTCAAACAAACAGCAACAACAACCCCAAACAAACAGGGCTGAGATGATGGTTAAGAGCACTGGCTGCTTGTTCTTCCACAGGACCTGAGTTTGATTTACCCTCCCAGCTACCTGTAACTCCAGTTCCAGGGGAACTCATGGCCTCCTCTAGCTACTGAGAACATCATGACACACATGGTACACAGACAGACATACAGGCAAAACAAACAAAGAAACAAACCAACAAAACAGAAATCCCTCAAAACCCATACACATAAAGTAATATAATAATTTAAAAATCAAGAAACAAATCTCTAATTTGAGATTTGTTTTTATATTGAAAAATAATTCCATTCCTAACCCCCCCAAAAGCCAAATGAACAAACAAACAAAAAACTTCAGTTGAGGAGATAGCTCAGTGAACAACTTTCCATGCAAGCATGAGGAATGAGAGTGATCCCCAAAATCCACAGAGAAAGACGGGTGTGGTCTGTAACTCCACACTGGGCGAGAAGCAGAAACAGACAGATGACGGGGTTGTGGAGCCAGCTAATTTAACTTGCCTAAAGAGTCACAGGCCAGTGAGAGACTCTCTCAAAAAAGCAAGTTTGGGGACCAGTGAGATGGCGAAGCAGGTAAAGGGATTTGCTACTAAGCCTGACAACCTGTGCTTGATCCCTGGAATCCACAGGGTGGGCAGAGAGAACTGATCACTGCAAGTTGTCCTCTTCTCCACTCGTGCCCGTGGTATCAGCACACACATGCACAAATGAATTGCATAAACCAATAGTATAATAACAGCTTATTAAAACACACACACACAAGGTGGGTAGCTCTTAAGGAATGACACCCCCTGGCCCTTCCCCATGTGCACACACATGAATACACACACACAACTTGTGCTGAAGATGTAGCTAAAAATGTAGGTGGGGCAATTAACTAGCACAGCACGAGGCTGGAATCTCCCGGGCTGTGTGTGTGTGTGTGTGTGTGTGTGTGTGTGTGTGTGTGCGCGCGTGTGCTCTTTGCATAAATACGGGAAAAATGACAACCACAAAAAGCACAAAAAGCCTTCCAGAAAAAGATTACAGATTGGCTTTTAAAGCACAGATGTGACAAAATGTAAATTAGAACAATTTACTAAAGCCTCTGATATTAGAGCTGTTTGGTAACAGTGGTGACAGTTTATGGGAAACCTTTGGCGCACTTATCAGAGTTATGCCTCCTTAAGCCTCTCTGGGTGACTTCACTTATGAACATTTCGTGCAGGAGACAGACACACTGCTTTGGAAACTTCTGTGCTAGATTATCCATTTGCTGTCCCTTGGGATAGAAGCAACACGGGGTTCATTAAGCGATGAGCTGCTCTCAGGTGTCTTGTTGTGCTGTCACAAGAAAGGGCAGGCAGGGTAGGAGGCTAGGGAGATGGTGGCGACTCAGTTGGTAAGAAAGCTTGCCATGAAAAAGTGAGGATCTGAGTTTGATACCCAGAACCTATATCTTAAAAGCCAGGCATGGAGTTGCATGTTTGCCACCCAAGCACTGTAATACTGGGGGCCTGGAGACAGGCCTTGTTGGCTTGTCATCCCAGTTTAATGAGCAACCATATCTTAAAACAACAAAACCAAACCAAACCTGAGGAACGACAGCTGAAGTTGACCTCTGATTTCTACAAACATGCACACACCCACACCCACACACTCATGATCTCTCCCTTCCACACCCATACAAGATGGCCAGGTACAGTGGTATCTGCCTGCAATCCCAGCAGTAGGGAGTCTGAGGTAGAAAGATAGGGGGGTCCAAGGCCATCCTGGGCTCCATGGCACGACTGTCTTAGACAAACACAGCAAAAGAAGGCGGTAAGAAGTGTCAGCCTGTGAGTAGCATAAAACCTCCGGGGCCTGGATATTTTAAATTGTCACATTAGTGGATACAAGAAAGAGAGGAAGGAAGGAAGACAACAAACCAACCCAAACCACTAGAAATATTTCCTTCCATGGCTCCAAGTGTCACTGTAAATTTGGGGAGTTCTGGTGAAGTCACCACATGTTACTGGGGAAACTGAGGTTCTTTCTGGGGCTTCTAGTCTTGTTAATAAAAAAAATTGAAAAGAACTTAGAAGAAAGGTCAATGACAGCTTTATTGGAGTTCAAAATAAAATGCAGATCTTGCTCTTCTGTGTTTGGTTGATATCCCTGGGAGGCCTGCTCTTTTCTGAAGGGAAACAAAGGAGCATTGGATTGGGGGATGGAATGCTGGCTAAATCCAGGAAGAGCAAGAGAGAAAACCATGCCACCAGGGAGGTCAGCCACACTGCAGAGGAGTACCTCATGTCAGGGAGGGAGGGCTAGAGAAAGAGGGAAGCCCAAAGTGTTAGGGAAGCCTGCTTAGAACACGGAGAAGAAGGAAAGCAGGCTGCAGGGTCACCAGAGCTGTGTAGGCAACAGCACAGAGTGCAGGGATTCTGAGGGGACAAGCACATTGGCTCATTGAGGGGACAATCAGTTCTCCTGTCTCTTTAGTATGGCTTGAGGTAGAGCTACCTTTTTAAGGGGTGTCCCTTAGCCAGGTGATTGACTTACCCACCTGGAATGCTAGGTCTCCACCAAGGCCAGAAATTCTATTCTCTGGTCCAGAAGGAAATGGTGTTACCCTAGTGGGCCTTTAATACTGTTTTAACATGGGAAGGCCTATGTAGATAACACATTCAGTAAAGTACTTGTGTAAGTATGAAGGCCTGAGTTTGAGTCCCACAGTGGTGATCATCTATAATCCCAATGCTGGGAGTGGCATTAAGATCTTAGGGACTCTTTGGCCAAGCAGCCTAGCCAAAACAGTGGGCTCCAGGCATAGCAAGAGACTCTAAAAAGTGTAAAGTAATAGAGGAAGACAACCAATGTTAATAGCCAGCATCCATATGCTGATACACACACACACACACACACACACACACAAATATACACACACATACATATACGCATACAAACATACATACAAATATACACATATACACACATACATATACACAAATATACACACATGCAAACATACATACACACATACAAACATATACACATACATATATACATATATACACACATATACACATACATACACACAAATTACACATACATACAAACATACATGTACACACATACAACATATACACACATTCAAACATATATACACATACATATATAAACATATACATACAAATATACACACACAAATATGTACACATACACACATACATACATATATATACATATACACACATACAAATGTACACACATACAAACATATACATACATACATATACACACAAATATACATACACATACAAACATACATATATATACACATACACACAAATTACACACACATACAAACATACACACAGAAACATATACACATACATACACATTTACACACATACAACATATACACACACATACAAACATACACACAGAAACATATACACATACATACACATTTACACACATACAACATATACACACACATACAAACATACACACACACATGAGTTTCTAGAAATATTAAGCTAAAAAAGGCTCAGGGTTTTGAAAAAGTTAAAAATAGAATGAACATGTGTTAATAACTTTCATCTTAAATGTTTTATCTTAAAAGCTCACCTGTTTCATGTGGTAAAGGCTTAGGCCCCTGTGCAGTAGGTGATGAGTCATGAGGGTTCATCCATTGATGGGCTAATAGCTTAATGTACTACTGGATAGGTAAAAATCTTAGAAGTGTCAGAGTCCCTCCCCGTCTCCTCTCTCTCTTTCTTTCTCTCTCCCTCTCCCTCCCTCTCCCTGCCTCCCCCCTCTCCCTCCTCTCTCCTCCCTCTCTCTCCTTTCCTCCTCTACTCTGAACTCAGCTATAAAATGTTTTTTTTTAAAGGATCCTTGTTGTAGGACATGACTTGACTATAACCCTTCCTATCTTGGCCTGTGACCTCAGGCCATTGAAACTGGATGGGTGCTGGGCTGGCAGGAGGCCTTGCCAGTATAAAGCAGTTATTCAGCCCTATGGTGCCGTGAGTCTGCTGCCTCTGGGAAAACTGGACAGGTTTATCCAGGAAAGATGAAGAAACCTCGCTCTCAGCTTTTCTGGGAATGCGGAAGGCTGAAGCACAGCAGGAGAGGATAGACAGGAGGCAAGAAGCAAGAAAGGAAAACAGGTTGCAAGGTCTCTGTGGTGGGTGGGAAGGCAGGATCCCACACCAACTGCCGCAGAGGGGGAGGTCCGAGTCAAATGTCTAGTCTCAGAGGTCCCCAGATGGACAGACAAACTCAAACACACACAGATACACACCGATGGAAACACATACATACAGAAACATATACACAGACACAGGTATGTATCAACATACACACAGTCACAGAAACACACAGATACACAGAATAAAAAATATACAGAAATGTAGCACACACGCAGAAATAGAGACACAGAGAAACATACATATCAATTCAAACAAACACACAGAAATGCACAGGCAGGCACACTGGCAGAAGCTTACATACATGTGCACAGAGATAGACATGTACACACAGAAACACTCAGATGTGACAGAGAAACACACAGGGGTAACAATCACACACAGCTACCTACCCAGTCCTGTGGACAGATGTCCCCAGGGACAGACACACCCTCACAACCACACAAAGTAGCACACAGGATCAGGCAGCAGACACAGGACCAGGAGGGAGTGCCCTTCTGGTGGTTCCCACCCCTGCCCCAACCCCCAGCAGCTTTGGGTGCATAAGGCCCTGTTCCAGGCTGTTTTGTCAGTAGAATGGATGGGGCTGGGAGTGGGTACTCTCCAGGGAGGCCAAGGAGGCAGGAAAAGAGAACCAGGAAAGAGAAGACTGTTTGGGGAGGAGTCAGGCAAGGCGGGTCTTTGACTAAACTGTAAAAGGATCTAGAAAAGGAAGCAAAGAACCTTCCAGGCAGAGGAAACTGTATAATCCTCTCCAACCCCATTCTCCTTGTGTGGACTCCTACTCTGGCCAAGTGGCGACAGTGGTCCCCTCTACATATCTTCAGCCCCCTCTTTGAAGACCAGCATGGTCATTTTCCTTTCCAAAGATGGGAATATTGGGTCCAGAGAGGCTGAGTCAGCTTTCAGAGTCACACAGCATCAAGTGATCTTTAACAGAAATCCCTCTCAGGACGGAGAACCCCCTAGACCCAGGAGAGAATAGAAATCTTGCTTGGTCAAGGCCATGCCAGGAAGGACAGGTGTGGGAAAAGCTGAGCGATCCACCTTCGGGTCTACAGCTATGCTGGGCTTAAGCCATAACCCTGCAGTCCATCCTTACAGAGCCGGGCAGGCAGGCAGAAAGAGTGGGCAACGGAGCACGGCAGGGGCCTGGGAAGGGCCTGATGGAAAGGGTTAATCCTGCAAGCAGATCTCTGCCCAGGGCACCCTGGTCTTTAGGATTTTCACTGTTGTTACCAGAACAACTTCTCACAAACCTGCCAGCGTGGTGGCATCTCAGCGTTCCCAGACACGCATGTGGCTGAGGTAGTACAATCACAAGTTGACAATGCATTTCTTCTTTGTTATATTTATTTTCTTGTTATGTGTGCCGTGACACTCATGTGGGGGTGAGAGGACAAGTTGTCTGAGTCCATTCTTTTTCTACCATGGGGTCCCACTATTGAACTCAATGTGTTGTCTGGGCAGCAATCACTTTTTTCCAGTGAGACATCTCATTGGCCTATTTTTTTTTAGATGTTGTCTCAAGTAGTTAAGTCTGGTCTTGAACTCGTTACGGTACCTATAAGATGATCTTGAACTCCTCATCTTCCTGATTCTACCACCTGAGTGCCAGGATAACAAATGTATGCCACTACAACTGGCCTGAAAATGAACTTTTAAATGGGTCCAGGGGTCAGGCCTATCATTGCAGCACTTAGAAGGGGGAGGCAGAAGACTCATGAGTTTGTGTCCAACTTGGGCTATATAGAGAAACTCTGTCTTGAGAAGAAGAAAAAAAAGGAAAAAAGAAAATGATTAGGAGGGGCTCTGGGTTCTATCCCTAACAACATTCTCTCTCTCTCTCTCTCTCTCTCTCTCTCTCTCTCTCTCTCTCTCTCTCTCTCTCTCACACACACACACACACACACACACACACACCAAACAGCAGGTAGAGTAATGCGTATCTTTAATCTCAGCACAGCCTAGACTACATAAAAAACTTGATAAGTAAAGTATCATATGAGTTGGGGGGATGGCTTAGTGGTTAAAGCACTTATTATAGAAAGTAGGAGAACCTGAGTTTGGATCTGCAGAGCCAGTATATGATGCCCATCTGTGATTCCTGTTTTGGAAGGTGGATACAGGGATCCTCAGAGTAAGCTAGCTAGCAAGACTAGCCACACTGGCCAACTCTGGGTTTGGTTAAGAGACCCCTGCCTCAATGAATAAGGTAGAGAAGAATGATCAAAGATGATTCTTAACATCAACTTAGGGTTTCCACATGCACACACACACTCATGCACAGGCACCCACACATATTACATGTCCACACACAAAAAACCCATGTGCACACACATATATAGACAAAAATAGAAAAATAAAACAACACACATTCTTACCCTATTGGAGGGCAGCTCACTCACTACACTCAAGTCCAAGTATATACAACAAGACACCACAGTCAGGGCTCAGAGTCTGGTCTGGGTATCAATATTCAGCAGGCATCACTGGGATGCAGGCTTATGCCTGCAAGTAACACCATGAGGACCATGTGGTGACTCCAGGCCCCAGATGATCCTGAGTCATCTCCCTTCTCAAGGTCCTTCATTTCCTCTCCTGTGCAATCTTGATTATCACAAGAAGTAACATAATTATGGGCTGATGAGATGGGTCAGGTAATAAAGTGCTTGGTGGAAATTCCTGGAACCCACGTGGTGCAAGGAAGCTCAGAACTGACTCTTGCAAGCTGCCTTATGACCCCTACAATAGACTGTGGCACAGAAGTGCCCCCGCAAACAAATATATATGAAAAAGAAATTGAAGCATCATAGTCACAGAGTTCAGAGGGCAGAATGTCTTCAGAGGTCAGGACAATGCCAAATTGTCCTGGCTAGCTTTATGTCAACTCAACACAAGCTATGGTGGTCAGAGGAAGGAACTTCAGTTGAGTAAATACCTACATGAGATCCAACTATAAGGCATTTTCTCAATAAGTGATCAATGGGGAGGGCTCAGACCATTATGGGTGGGGCCATCTCTGGGCTGGTGGTCCTAGGTTCTCTAAGAAAGCAGGCTGAGCAAGCCATGGAGAGCAAGTCAGTAAGCATCATCCTCCCCGGGCTCTGCATCAGCTCCTGCCTTCAGGATCCTGCCCTGTTTGAATGCTTGTCCTGACTCCATTTAATGGTTGTCCTGGCTCCCTACAATGTAGAAGTGTAAGTCAAATAAACCCTTTCCTCTCCAATGCACTTTTTGGTCATGGTGTCTCATAGCAGCAATAGAAACCCTAGCTAAGACAGTGATCATTTTTGAATGACTATTACTGCATTTAGCCAAGGCTTTTTGGGTCTAGGGTCCAGGCTCTAGGCCTGGCCACAATGAACCGAGGGTCTAGAGAAGATCAATATAGGTGTCTGCTTCAGCCTCTTAGTTGGAGGCTGTAATGGCTGATCTCAGCTATCAACTTGATGAAATCTAGACTCACCAGGGAGAGAGAGCTGTGACTATACCTCTCTGAGTGTCTTCTTTGGATGGAAGAGGGAAGACCTGTCCACTGTGGTGGCATGGGTCCCTGGCTGGGGATCCCAGGGTGTGTAAAAAGGGGATGTCGAGTTAAGCATCAGCATCCATCACTCTCTGTTCCTGGACTGCAGATGGAATGGGACCAGATGTCCCAGTCTCCCGCCACTGTGACCTCCCCTCAACTATAGACTGTGTATTTTGGAACTGTGAGCCAAAGTAAACCCTTTCTTCCTAAATTGGTTTTGCCAGAGTGTTTTATTGAAACGGCAGAAAAGTAATTAAGATGGAGGGGAAGAGGGGAGCAGCAAAGAGTTGCTTCCTGTGTCCTGTGCTTACCACCCCCCTTAGTAAGATGAGCCTAGAATGGGTGTGAAAGTTGGCCTGGCCTGTGAGTGTTGGGGTGGGGGGGGCAGTAATGGATACAGCTCAGTGGAAGAGTGCTGCTTTCCAACTGTGTAAGAAGCACTGGGAAACACACACACACACTAAAACAAACACACTAAAACACACACACACTAAAACACACACTAAAACACACACACTAAAACACACACACACTAAAACACACACACTAAAACACACACACTAAAACACACACACACTAAAACATACACAATAAAACACACACACATGTACACACATTAAAACACACACACTAAAACATACACATTAAAACACACACACTAAAATACACACACGCTAAAAACACACACATCAAAACACACACACTAAAACACACACACTAAAACACACACATGCACACGCACTAAAACCCACACATTAAAACCCACATATTAAAACACACACAATGCACTAAAACACACACATTAAAACACACACTAAAACATACACTAAAACACACACAATACACTAAAACACACACATCAAAACACAAACACTAAAACACATATACACACACTTTAAAGCACATACACATTAAAACACACACTAAAACACATACACACATGCACACACACACACAGAGGCACACACTGAAACATCTCATAAGGTGGCTCACACCTATAATCCTATAACCCCAGAGTTTAGGAATTAGTGGAGGCATTCGGATCAGAAGGTCAAGGTCATCCTCAGGTACATAGGGATTTTGAGGCCAACTTGACATATAAGAGATCCTGTCTCAAAAATAAAAATAACAAAGAACTGAAAAATGATAAAACAACACAAAAGAAACTCTGTAAGAAGAGAAACTGTGGGAGCCTCGATCTCCCAGCCTTCCTTAAGGCTCCCCTTCTGACAATATACATTGTGCGCACCAGTTTAGAAGTGGCCTGTTCTCTTGTGTCAGCTAGGCCTTGGCTTCCTCTGCTCCTCTACACCCTGTCCATTTTGTTTCTAAATCTTTCGAGTGTACCATCTTCCTCCCATCGACTTCTCCTTCCAGGCTGACAGCCTCCCATATTGTCCAGGCTTCCACATTGCTCCTCTCGGGCAACTCAGGCCCACCTTTACCCAGAGAGCCCTGGGAGACTTTTGTGGTAGAACCTACACTGCTTCCCCTGATAGTACTTTTAGTTACATTTAAATTTGTTTATTTTGTGCACACTGGTGTATGTGTGAGTGCACTTATGGAAGTCAAGACAAAACTTGTGGGAGTTGGCTCTCTTAGTCTACAGTGGAGGTCCTGGGGATTGAACTGGGATTGCCAGGCTTGGTGGCAGACATCTTCACTGCTGAGCCATCTTGCCAGCCCTGATGCTCCTTTTAGTTCTTCCATTTACTCAGCTCCAAAGAGCCGGAGTAGCCTCTTCCAAGGACACCTAACTGCTCTCAGGTTGGGAACCAGGCCTAGAGATGCAAATGAGAGGCTGACCACCCCATCCTTCTTCAGCATTCCTGTTTTGACTGTAATTGCCACTGAAAAATTCTCCCTGGCCCTGGCCCTGGCCCTGGCCCTGGCCCACCCAAATCCTCCACTTCTCTGTGGACCTCAGGTTTGCACCCCACGTTACTATCAATATAAGCGCTGTCATGCTCTGAGTACCTGGGAGTGTCCTCTTTCTTCCACACAGGCAGCACAAACTTCAGAGGGACAGGTAGGAGAATTGCTGAGTTTGAGGTCCGGAGGGCATAAATAGAAAGACCTTGTCTCAAAAATCCAGGGAGAAAATAATGCATGAATGTGTATAATGGGTGGTACATTCAAGGATGGGAACACTCTGAGGAAGGGACTGAAAACTGAACTCCCAGTGACAGGTTCCATTGACCAGGAAGACCTCAACTTCCTGCATCGGGCCTTGGATTTGCCCTGAGATATACAGAGCACTGGATTTTTATTTTATTTTATTTTGAGTCAGGGTTTCCTGTAGCTCAGATCAGCTTCCATGGCTTCTTGAGTGTTGGAATCATTATCATCCTTGGTTCATGTGGTACTGGGGATTGAACCCGGTGTTCCTGTAAGCTAGACAAGCAGTTTCTCAACTGAGCTACACTCCCAAGCCCAGTCCTCCCATGTAGGTTTGACGTCTTCAAAGATGATGTTTTCAAAGCTTTTAGAAGCCTCTGCCCTGCTATTGGCAACTGCTTGCCCTAGAATTGCCTTTCCTTGGTTGCACTAGGCAAGGAGAGGCTCAATCTCCTGCATTGCCCTGGGTCAAACAGAGGCAACAGCTATTACCCACACAGACCTGTATCTCAGCTTCATCGCCTACGAGAATCTCGTCTGACCCTTGCACCGCACAAAACTACAGCTGACATATTCATACCACCACCTTTCTGCCCCTCAGTCCTGCGGTCAGTCCCTCAGTAAGCCTAGGCCCCATGATCCTCTAGGTTGGTCTGACAGACTCCAACTACTCAGGTATTGGGGTGCTGAGGCCTTTGGAAGGATCCAAGCAGTGCAACTGCAAAACGGGATGCAGGCAGAAGAGCAAGCGAGAGCATCACAAAGAAGAGATCTGGGACCGGAAAGCGGGAACCAGAAGTGGATCAGAAGAAGCAGTAGCCTGGGAGATCGCCCAGCAGGTGCTGCTGGGTTAAAAGGTCAGAGATAAGGTGCCGCAGAAATCCACAGCTTGCTTGGAGAAAAGCCAGGTGCCCCGAAGGGCCGGAGTTGGGGGCGGGGCCCGAAAAAACCGGACTGGGGCTGGGGCGGGGGCGGGGCTGGGGCGGGGCGGGGGCGGGGATGGAGGCGGGGGCCGGGAAGGGCATCGTTGGGGGACGACGGACCAGGCCTATGAAGTGAGAGGAAGAGCCTGAAAGCGGGGTTTAGAGGGAGGCGAGGCAGAGCAGGGTAGAGGTCTGAGTGGATTTGGGGGCGGGTCCTCGCGGCTCCGGCTTGGGGGCCGAGGGCAGCGGCTCATAGACTGGAGGCGGGGTCTCATGTTGCAGCGCTAGGGGTTGAGGGCGTGGTCTGGCGGCGGCGGCGGAGTGTGGGGCGGGATCTAGGGAGGGGCCTGGTGGCGTGGGGGCGAGGCCAGGACGCGGGTTGGGCAGTTTAGGGTTCAGGGGTCTTAAACAGAACAGTTTTGCGCGCACTGAAGTCACGCCCCCTCCGCGCGCAAACCACGCCCAAGCCCCCATCAAACTCCTCCCGGAGGCCCCCTCCGGCTCTATTTCCTCCCTCGTGGGTGGAGGCCCTGTGTACAGCAGAGTCCCTGGGTCCAGCGCCTTCAGCCGCGTGTGTATTGCATCTTCGGTTTCGCTGATCTCCACCCGCCTGGGCCTGCACCCCCAGGTAAGCGAGTGCCCCACTCTGGGGACGCCGCCCTAGAAGCAACCCTCGCGACGATCTCCAGATTCATCTCCCGGGCCAAGACCAACTGGGCTCGGCCCCAAGATAGGGTCAATGACCTCCACATCATTCCTCCCACAAGGTACTTTCCCAGGGTTTCTCAGCTGAGCGGGGCTCGGGCTACCTTTTCCAGAGAGCCCTGGGCCCCCCGAGGACGAAGGCGAAGGCGAAGGTGAGCGTGACTGGAAAACTCACGGGAGCGAATGGGGGTTATCGTGGCTCCGTGACGCGGGGAATCCGGATGTATGAACGGGCACTGCGTCACAGGAGTGTCTGTCACCGGAGAATCGGTGCGGAGCGCCTGCTGGGTGCCACAGACGGGCGATGGCCGAGGGCCCTGTTTCGGAGCCGCGTAGACCGGCCTCTAAGAAACAAAGTCCTTAGCAGCTGGTGCCAGCGTGTAATGCACACATCCGAATACTGGTGATAGCGGCTTAGAGTGTTGGGAGGGCGCCCAACCTATCGTGATGGCACCTGCTATGGAGAGCTTTCTGGGCCCAGGCTGCACGATCCTGGGGAAATTCCCAGGTTGGCGTGTTTGCAGACCAGAAAAAGAGGTTGACATATCCGGAGTGTATACAGGGAAGAAAGGAGGTAGGGAGTGGTTGGCAAGGGCTTGGAAGACAATGAGGAGGCCACAATTCCATTCTCAGGGCTGTGGGTACGAGGGATGCTTAAGCCAGCAAGTAACAGCCATCTGATTGTGTCTTGAGAGGAAGATTCTGCAGCCAGTATGTGGGGGAAGGTTGAAAAGACACGCGGGCAGATGGAGTTGGCTGGGCCACCGATGGAAGGTGTGTAAAGTGATAAGAAGTTAGAACTTCTTTGTTTACTCCCAGAAGACTTGTGTTTCATGCATGTTTGGGAGTGGAAAGGCCTGTGTGGAAACAGAGCTGGGCTTCTGGGGCCAGGGAAGGGGCCTTATTTTTTCTTTAGGGCTAAGTTGAATATAGGGTCTCATACGAGGGGAGCATTCCACCACTGAAACACTTGGGTTGCTTCCTACCTTTAAGTATGTGTGCTTATACACACGTGGTGCATGTGTGTGGACATGTGTGTGTGCATGCATGCGTGTGTGACATCAATTGTGTGGAGGCCAGAGGTTGACTTCTTATGTCCTCCCCAGTCACTCTCCACCTTATTTCTGCTACAGGGTCTCTTACTGAACCAGGAGCTTGCTGTTCTGGCAAAACAAGCCACCGGCTTCCCCCACCCCCACTCCCGCCCCTACTCCACCGGAGTTACAGGCACATATCACAATGCCCAGTTTTTACGTGGGTCCCGGGGATCTGAACGCAGGTTCTCATGCTTGCACAGCAAGCACCTAGCCCTTATGTTTTCTTTTGAGACGACAGTCTCACTAACTCGTTCATGTTGGCCTTGAACTCATTCTGTAGGCCTGGCAGGCCTTGAACTTTCAGTCCTCAGATCTCAGTTTGTCAGGTAGCTGGGATGACAGATGAGCCATAGGTCTGGCCATGGAGAAGCCCTTTATTTCTGGGAAGAGAGCCTTAAAGAAGGGTGTGGAGGTAAGAGGAAGCTGTTAGGATCCAGCCTGGTTTGCAAAACCTATGAGCTGCCTGGGATATGGGGAGATAGGGCTCCCCGAGACTGCAGTGTGAGCCCAGCACCATCCCAGGCACTAACGTGGCCTCCGCTGGGGTGACCTGGACCCACCGTTTGGATGGAGCTCCCCAGGAGAGGAATCCTAGCCTATGAAGTTGCCTTGGAAGTTCCGTAGCCTTTATAGCTGGCCCACTCCCAGCCATAGCTGCCGTTTGGGTGGAGTTCCCAGGGCATCGCTCAACCTGCCTGGGGTCCTCCCCGAAGTCCAGCCAGGTTGCAGGGAATATTGGGGATCTTCTTCGACTCCCTTCTCACCTCACTCACTCCCAAGGTGGATTGTTTCCAGGAGCCAAGGAGAAAAGAGGCAATAGGTAAAAGCTGGGAGCTCATGGCTCATCTGGAAAATGGGTCTGTAGTATCTTCCTCTGAGAGTCCTCAGCTGGGGATAGCGCTTGACAAATCTCAGTGCCCTTTACACTCCTGAGAGTCTGGGGTTGGCCTCCATGCTCCACTCTGAGATAAGCAGAACAGTCAGTATCCACCTCCAAACCCAAGGCCATTGGCTGTGGGGCCAGGGGAAGCATTTCGTTGGCACGGAGCCTGGGAGCAAGTGAACATTTGGCGAAGGAGCCTCTGGGCTTACTAACAATGACAAGGAGAGTGAGTGAAGGTCTCATCCTCCCACTCCTGGGATGACGCAAGGAATCATTGCAGTAGGGATGCTCGCCTGTGATCTGAGTGCCCCAGGCTGCCTCATTCTGCTGTCTGGGCTAGCACCTACCTTCTGTTTGAGTGCTGCAGCCCTCAGGCTAGTGGGCTTACTTCATTTTCCCAGCTGTAAAATGGGAATGATATCATTCAAACACCCTGAGATGATGCCTGGGTGCCCAATCAGTCCGTTATATTGCAGAGTTCATGCCTCAGGGCAGAAACTGAATACAGTAGCCTGACTTAGCTCAGGGAGAGTCAGAGAAGGCAGTCCTGGGTGGGTGACAGTGATTCAGCTAGGGATGAGTAGCCATGATCGTTGGGCAGAGTTGCAAACCAGGATCAGCAGCTACAAGGCTCTAAGCACACTGCTGAGTGCTTAGCGGAGTCATTAGCAGAGGTATGAAAGAACATGGAGATCCTTAGGGGCTGGAGAGATTGATCAGTGGTAAGAGCACTTGTTCTTGCTTCAGATCCCAGCACCCCCCATCACCTGGCTCACAACCACCTGATAAAACTCTAGCTACAGGGAACTTGATGCCCTCTTCTGCCCTCTTCAGGCATTGCAATCACATTCTCAGGACTCTCCCTCTCTTGCTTTCAATTAAAACAAACAACAAACAAACAAAACCTTGAGGTCTAGAGATAGCAGGATGGCTAGGCCTCAACAGGGAATTTAGAGGCTGTTCTGACTCCAGAGAACAACTTCTGGGTGTGTGTGGCACTTACGAGGGTAGGAGCTAGGAGACCAGAATAGAGGTGGCTGATGTGTGCATCAAATGGGGGTTTGGATGAGCTAGTTGGGCCGGGGCAGCCATTGATGTGTGTGGCTGGCATGCGGGGAGCAGGACTACAGTCAGCTCAGCAATCTGGTCCTAGTATCTGCCTCTTGTCATACTTCTGGATCCCGAGCTGGTGGAGGAGTGACAAAGGGCGGGCTTTGGAGGAACAGGATGGGAGCTGGCTGGGAGATAGGGCAGGGAGTAGGTGGGAAGCCATGAGCCAAGGATGCCATGGGTTAAGTAAAGAGGAGGGCTGGCCAGCAGGATGGTGAGCCATTGGGTAAGGCCCTTGTTGCTAAGCCGCATGATTCGAGGTTGATCTCCAGAATCCGTGCCGTGGAAGCAGAGACCTTCACACACACACCGTGGCACTGGTCTCCCCACATCCACACATGTCCGCAAGACCATAAAAAATTCTGAAAAAAATGAAAGGAAGGCTGAATGATGTCTTGAGATCTGGGTCAAGGTCACACTCTTGTCTAGCATGTGTGAAATCCTGGGTAACATCCCTAGCATTACATAATAAATACTTTATTTTATAAGTAAGAAACTGCCTCTGAAGGTTCCCCTTGGGTAATTCATGGGCAGGAGTCTTCCTCCCATCTGTACCTATCATTCCATTCCTCAGGCCTCTTACTCTTAAAGCATTTTTACTTTATTCATAGTGAGCTCTCTCTGTCTGTCTCTGTTTGTCTCTGTCTCTGTCTGTCTGTCTGTCTGTCTGTCTGTCTCTCCCTCCCTCCCTTCCTCCCTCCCTCCCTCCCTCCCTCCCTCCTTCCCTCCCCCCTCACGTGTGTAACTTGTAGGAGTCAGTTGTTTCCTTCTGCCATGTGGGTCCCAGGGACTGAATCGGGTCAGGTTTGGAGGCCAGTGCCTTTACCTGAGAAGCTGTCCTGCTGCCTCCTTCAGGCCTTCTCTGGGTCCTCCTTGCTCCCTTGCTAATAGGGCACCTCAGACTCAGTGGCTCCCGTCAGAGGAATGTGAAGACGGCTTTCTCCTCCCTTGGTCTGGACTCTGTGTCTTTGTTAGTATGAAGCTATCGTGTGTCCCAGAATGGCTAGCACTCAGCTCCCTTTGGGCTCCTGGAGCCATGTTTTGGTCCAAGGTTCCATGATTATCTAAAGCGGGATTCTTATCTGCCAGCTACATCCTGCTGTCCCCATTTGTCTCCCTTCCGTCTCTGCTTGTGTTATTTGTATCCACTGCTGTATCGGGTGTTCTTGGGGAAAGGGACAGGAGGCCTGAAGGATGGGGAGGCAGCAGATAATCATATGAGGGAAGAGCGCTGTAGGCAGAGCGACCAGCACGTGCAAAGGCCCTGAGGCCACCACAAGCTTGGCGTGTGCTGGAGGCACCGCAAGGAGGCTGGTGTAGCCGAAACAGTGGGTGAGAGAGATTGCTAGGAGGAGCAGGCAAGAGACCAAAGGCTCTCGAGGACCTGCACAGCAGCCACAGGTCCTTACCCCAAAGAGGATGGGTAGTTGGAACGCTTTTCTTTGTAAGTTTGCTCTGTACATGTGTTGATGAACTCTAAAAAGAGGAAGATGGGACTACATACATCCCCCGCCCCACACAATCAAGGCAATACAACTTCCCTTTGCACAGGGTGGGGCTGCCCAGGGAAACTTCCTAGAGGGGTCCAGATCTCCTTCTTGCCCAGGGGTAGAGAGACGGAGTTAGCCAGGGAAAGCACTGTTGGTATGGAGGGACAGGGGTTGCTAAAGGCCAGGCAACACATAGAGCAGAGTAGCAGGGGGCGGGGGCTGAAGATGCAAAGGCGATGAGCTTGAAGGAGAAACCACAGAAGCCAGCACGTGTGTCCTGAAGATGGGGCAGCTGCTGGCCAATGGCCACTCTCTCCCCAGGTGGACAAGGTTAAACTTGTTCCCTCTCCCAGTACCTGTCACATGGACAAGGGCTGGTGACCTTCCCCACTCCTAACACAGACTGAGGCTTTCATCTGCTCTGGCTTTCAATGAACAGAGTTTGGTCCCAGTTACTGGGGGTTAAAAAACCAAGATCCAAAATTCATTAATTTTGAGGTAGAATCTCACAGTGTAGCCCCAGCTGGCTTGGACCTGTCTATGCAGACCAGGCTGAGTTTTAATTCATAGAGATCTGCCTGCATTGGCCTCTCTAGTGATGGCTTTAAAGGTGTATGCCGCTATGGCTCTTTCCTGAGCTTGGGCACTGTGTTGGGCAGTTGCCCTCTGTCCCTGTCCAAATCGGTGGCGGGTACTCTTTGACTGTGCTTCTGCTGTTTAAGTGTGGCAGGTGTAATGGGCTTACTTCCGGGGTGGAGGCATGGGGCCTGGACTTCTGGGAGATGACAGGTGACACAGACAGTGATGGAGGCAAGAGATACTGGTCTCTGGCTGAGAGATTGGAGAGGACAGTCCTGCATACATGGCTGACCCTGGCCTGCCTTCACTTCTAACCAGCATTGCCTTTGTTGTGGCCATGCCACCTTCTCTGTGTCTTGAATCCAGTGCCTGGCCCTGCCTCAGGGTCTTTAGACTGGCTGTTGACTCTGGCTAGAACGACCTGTTTCTCCCTCCTCTTTGCCTCCTGCACTTAAAATGATGCCTTTTCAAGGAGGCTTTCTTGACCATTGTCTGTCTGTTCTGTTTTTTTTCTTTCTCCTTCCTTCCTTCTCTTCTTTGTGTGTGCATGTCGCTGTGAGTGCATGTGGAGGGCAGAGGACAAGCTCAAGTGTCCTTCCTTAGGAGCCATCTACATTTGTTTGAGATGGGGCCTCTCACTGGGACCTGGTGCTTGCCTGTTAGGCTAGGCTGGCTGGCCAGCAAGCCTCGGTGATCTTCCTTTGCCCTTGCCCCCCAAGTTCTGGGATCACAAGTGAACACCCCCTGGCCTGGCTCTCTTTTTAAAAAGTGGTTTCTGTCTGACCGCAGACTTTCAAATGCAGCCTCTGGGTTCCTCTGGATCCCTCTTCACACCCCCTCCTGGCCTTATTCTTCTCTGTTCGAGACTAGCTGCTGCCTGATACAATGAAACAAACTGTAACAGAACGTACTGATGTGTCTCTCCCCTACCCTTTTAAACATATGAACTCCCGAGTTAGCAATACAGTCTGCTCAGCTCCTTGTGGAGCCTGCAATGTATAGACCAGTAAGTACCTGGTTCTTGGTAGGTACCAATTCAAATGAAAGCAGGCATCCAGGTACTTCTAAGGTACTTCAGGCTCAATGTTGAGATGAGGCTCAAGTTGGGTATAGGTCTGTAAAACAAATAAGCTCACCTTCTGGTCCTCAGTTTCCTGCTTCTTCCTTTATGGGCTTGGGTGATTCTGTGCCTCAGTTTCCCCAGAAATTTACAAGATGATAAGATGCAACCAGTCCTCAATAGACACATCAACTGTGGCTTCCTGAAGACTTAGGTAGAGGCCAGAAGGGCTTGGGGACAAGTCCTGTTTAGTCAGAGGTCCCTGAACCTCCCCCCCAGAAGCAGAACATTTGAGATTTTTCCGTGTTTTCTTTTTCCAGGAGCAGTCTGAGGATGAGGTGGATTCCTTTATTTTGGTGGGTGTGGGCCTCCCTGAAAAGGTACATTTTGAGCTGAGACTGGATTTGGAGCCAGCAATAGACACTTGTTAGTCAGGATTCTCTAGAGCGGTTGTTCTCAACCTTCCTAATACTGTTACCCTTTAATGCAGTTCCTCATGTTGTGGTGACCCCCAGCCATACAATTATTTCATTGCTATGTTGTAACTATGATTTTGCTACTTTTATGAATTGTAATGTAGACATGAGATTCCTTTAGCAGTTGTGACCCATATGTTGAGAACTGCTGTTCTAGAGGAACAGAGCTGATAGAATAAGTATATATTACAAAGGGAGTTTGTTAGGTAGGGTCAGTGGCATACACTGGGCTATCTGCACGCTGGAGATGGTTAGAACCTAGGGGCTACTCAATCCTAGAGGTTGGGTGCCTCAGTTGTCCCAGTTTGTCACTGAAGGCCTGAAGGATTCTTGGAGAGTCTTCAGTCCACAATAGAAAGCCAAAGGACATAGGTTCTAGTGTTAGCACAGAATGGTGGCAGCAGTAGCAGCAACAACGCAGATGCACTTGCCAGTAACTAGTGAAGACAAGCAGGCAAAAGAAGCCCCATTTTCTCCTCAGACCTCTTTGTATCAAGGCTGCCACCAGAAAGTGCTGCTCACACGGGAGGGGGGGCTTTCCCTTCAGTTAATCCTCTCAGGGGATAGCTTCTGATCCCAAGCGGAATATCTCTTAGCTGATCAAGTTGACAGCCAAGGTTAACTGTTGTGGTAGGAATTGGATGCATTTAGTACCTTCTTAGCCCTAGCCTATGGGAAGAGATGGGTTCCTGGGTGAGGAGTTACAAAGAAGAGTAATCGTGGCCCAGCAGAGGCACTGCAGTTCCTGGAGATGATGAACCCCTTGAGCCAGGGTGGGAACCCTGGAGGCTTCTTGGAAGCAGCTGCAGGCAAACATCTCACCTGAAAGGTCAACTGGGTGTGGTATCAGATAGTGGGGATGGTGATTGAAGGGCTCACATGGAGGGAACAGCCAAGGCAAAGGCCTGGCTTCACAGGACTGCCCAAGATGCCGTTTCTCAAGTTTGAATGGATTTTGGGAATCTGTGGACCTGGACTGAGAACCACAGAGTCAAGGAGATCAGTGGGGCTGGGTGGAGTGGTAGAAAGAGCTAGGTAACCATGAGGACCTTTACTGACAGGCCGGGAGCCATAAGAAGCCGTAGGTTCTTGATCAGAAGGAATAGGTTTGAGCTATGAGCTGCTGTTGGACTGATGTAGGAGGACCAGAGTGGGCCCCTTCTACCTTGCTGTACCATCAGTGAGTATCACACCTGCACCTTTGAGGAGCTGCAATATTCTCACTGGGAACCCACTCTTTGAGCTATATTGTTGGCTAGGACCCTCAGCCTAGCCATCCAACTTAGAAGGAAGACGTATGCCTTGTGCCCACTGCTGTCTCTGCATGGTGTTCCCACAAATCTATGCCATCTGGAGGGCCACCCACATATTGGTGTCCTTCACTGAGACTCTCCTTTCTGCTTCCTTCCCTCAATACAGGGCCAGAGGTGGCACAGATGCTGCTGTGTTTTTAGAACACGAAAGTCCTGGGGCAGGAGATATGGCTCATCCTCTTCCTACGGAGGATCTGCCTCCAGGCACCACCCAGTTGGCTCAAAAATCTACTAAAACTCCAGTCCCAGGGAATCTAATGCCTCCTTCTGGCTTATTCATGTATTTGCACTTATATGTACATAGCCACACACACACACACACACACACACACACACACACACACACACACACACATACATACACACACACACATAAAACTAAAATAAAACAAAAAGCAGTAACTGCCCCAGGCATGGTAGCATAGGCCTTCTATCCCAGGTGATTTGGAGCCAGATGAAGGAGGATCATAAGCCCAAGGCTAGCTTAGGACATTTAGTGAGATGTTTTTCTCAAAATAAGCAATAAAAGAGGCTGGGAATGTAGCTCAGTGGTAGACCACCTGCCTAGCACCTCCCAGTAGGGGCTAGGGTGGGTGCTTTGTGCTAGGATGCTTGTCTAGAATGAATATGGTTATCGGTTCTAGTACCACCCCCCCACAAATATAAAACCAAATCAAACCTAAATGATTACTTGGCACCTCCCCTTGAACCAGCAGAGCCAAGATGGAACTTGACTTTGTTTTGCTGTGTTTGTTTTTATGGCCACGTTGCTCTCCATGCAGATGCTGGTTTGCTAAGGGAGGAAGGGAAAGTCTCTTTTGAAAATAAACAACAGTCATGTGTCCTTAATGACCTAGAGGCACCCTGGGACATTTGGCAGTAGGTGAGTCCATTTGTAATATGAATAGTTATTCCATGTGGCTTCTTGTTTTAATATAGAGACTTTAAGCAAGAGCTGTTGGGCTGGGGATGTGGCTCAGTTGGTGGGGGGGCTTGCTTAGCATACACAAAGCTCAGGGTGGTGCGTGCCTCTATCTCAGCACTCAGAATATGAGGGCAGGATGAGAACAAAAACCGCCCCCTCAAAAAACCTGGTAACAGCAAAACTCTTAACAAACAAACAAACTCAGACTCTCAAAAACGTATAAAGTAGGTGTGTTGTTGCATGCGTCAGGAGGATGAGGCAAGAAGATGGCAAGTTTGAATGCATACACACACACACACACACACACACACACGCAGGCACACGCAGACTCACACTGTTGGGAGTGGGGCAAGGGAGCAAGAGAACAAGAGAATAGAGGACCTGTGAGATGGTCCAGTGGGTAAAAGGTGGCTGCTCGTCACTTTGGACATCAGTGTGGAGATTCCTCAGGAAAATGGGAACCAGTCTACCACAAGACCCAGCAACTCCACTCTTAGGCATATACCCAAAAGATGCACATTCATACAACAAGGATGTCTGTTCCACTGTGTTCATAGCAGCATTATTTGTAATAGCCAGAACCTGGAAGCAACCTAGATGCCCCTCAACTGAAGAGTGGATAGAGAAAATGTGGTACATTTACACAATGGAGTACTATTCAGTGTGAAAAAAACAATGGAATCTTGAAATTTGCAGGCAAATGGATGGTACTAGAAGAAACCATCCTGAGTGAGGTAACCCAGTCACAAAAGGAGAAACACGGTATGTATTCACTCATTAATGGGTTTTAGACATGAATCAGGGGAGTGCCAGCATACAGTCCTACTACCAGAGAGTCTAGGAAACAGAACCTTCATCCAGTGACTGATGAAAGCAGAGGCAGATACCCACAGACAAACATTGAACTGATCTCCTGGAATCCAGTGTCAGAAAGAGAGAAATGATGGGAAAAGGAGTTAAAAGCGGGCTGGTTTAACCCACAGAAACAGTTGACCTGAACAAGGGAGAGCTCTTGGACCCCAGATTGATAGCTGTGTGGAAAGCATGGGACTGACCCAGACCCCCTGAATGTGGGTGTCAGTTAGGAGGCCTAGATAATCTATGGGGCCATGGGTAGAACTTATCCCTGGTGTACAAATAGACTTTGAGTGTCCATGCCACAATATGGGAGGCTCTCTCAGCCGGGACTCTTGGGGGAGGGCCTAGGCCCTGCCCTGGATGAAATAACAGTCACTGGAGATCCACTGTGGAGGGCCTCACCCTCCCTGGGGATCGGAGTGGAGATTGGGTGGGGGAGGAGGGGAGGGAAAGGGAGCTGGGATTGACATGTGAAACAAGATTGTTTCCAACCTAAATAAATGATAATAATAATTATATATAAAAAAGTGTGCCTGTTCATCCTGAAGACCTGAGCTTGATCCCTGGGGCTCACATTGAAGAAGGAGAGAACTGACTCCTGAAGTTGTTCTCTGATCTCCACATACACACCGTGGCATGTATCCATGCACAGATGCACAATAAATAAATAATTGAAAAAAATTAAATTAATAGTTAGAGCATCGAGAGTAGAGTTCTGGGATTAGCTATGTGGTAAAGTGCTTGCTTAGCACACAGCGCTATTTCCATGCCCACACCCACCTCAAATACACACAGTGTAGTAAACACAGGCTCTCATTGTCATTGTGTTAGTTTGCTTTCTGCTAGGTGTGCTTTACCTGAGACTTTTAGTAGTTCCAGTTTAGGACTGAGTGGGTATGCATCATTCCTGTTCTTGAAGATGGGGTAGATGGTAGATTCTTGACTCTGCAGCCATGAATAGAAAAGAAAGCAAGTGTAGTGGGGTGATTTCCGGGGATTATGTCTAGACAGGAAATGATGAGGCCATGTTGGATATGTGGATTTGGTCTTGACGGAGAGACCTGGAAATTTATGGTGTTGGGTGTGCTGAACTTCTGAGTGGGTGAGGTTCCTCAGGGACAGTGACAACACATCCATCAAAGACTAGCACGATTTGAGGACAAAGGGGGAAAAACAGCCTAGGTTGGAGCTGGAGTAGCTAGAGGAGGTGACCAAGAAGGTTCTTGGCATAGATAGATGCCCTGTTAAGGGCCATAAGCCCTGGGCAAAGAATCCACACTGGGGTTGGCTTTACTGGGAAAGTGTCACTGAAGACCCTGTAGAAAGGTAAGGCCCCTGGCACACCAGAAACATGAAGAGGAGTACTCACTTTCCAGCTGGCCATGGTGACACACATGTCATCACAGCGCTCAAGAGGCTGAGGCCGGAGGATCTCAGCTTTGAGGCTAGTCTGAGCTACAGAGACAAAGAAACAGGGTCATTGAGATGGCTCAGCAGTAAAGCACTTTGTCGCCAAGATTGACTTTGATCCCCAGAGCCCACACGGTAGAAGGAGAGAATGAATTGCCATAGGTTGTCCTTTGGCCGCCACTTACATGCTGTGTCCCATGCGTGTCAATAAGCAAACAAATTAGTAAAGTCAAGCAAGCTCCCAAACAACCAAACCAACCTTTGTTTTTTTTTCTTCAAAAATTTTACTTGATTTTTTTTTGTGTGCCTTCACACATACGTAGACCTCTCTCTTCTGATGTGAGTCTCTTATTTACCTGGAGCTCTCCAATTCACCTAGATTGGTTCACCAGTGAGGTCTAGGGACTCTCCTGTTCCTGCTATCCTGGGATTACAGCACACACTGCCACACCCAACTGCTATGTGGCTGCCATGCAGCAAAGGATGACTGAACGTCTTGTCCTCCTGTTTCCTAGGAGAAGCTGGGTAGGTAGCATGGGCTCCCAGGCCCCCAGCAAGGATTTAAATACAATGATGGACCAGGGAAGGGCAGGTACTGACTGGGTCAATGCGACCAAGGGTTCTTTCCCTTCTCCCAGTCACACACGTGTAAAGTACAGAGGACAACTGTTGCTTTCTGTGAATGAGGCAGGGTGTCCCTGTTGTTTGATGAGTAGGTCAGGGTAGGTGAGCCGCGAGTGTCCACAGAACCTCCCATCTTAATGAAGTAGTGATGAAATTATAGCCACCTGCTTACTTTTGGCTTTGTATGAGTGTGGGGATCCAAACTCAAGGACTATGTTACTGCAGTAGGAGCTTTACCCATTGAGCCATCTCCCAGCCTTTCAACTTTTTCTTTTTAATTTGGAGACAGGTTTTCATGTGGCTGAGGCTGCCTTCTACATTTCTGATTCTCTTGTCTACCTCCCAATTTCTGCATAGCAAGGCACCACCTCAGCTAGCTTTATTTAGCACTGAGAATGGAACCATTGCTTCATGCATGCTGGGCCAGTGCTGTACCAACTGAGTCACATCTCCTTGGTCCGTTTTCCCCTCATCCTCCAGTGTTCTGATCCTGTGGGCATGTGTGAGAGACCTTTTCGACATTGCCCTAAAAGTTCCTGAGGCTGCATACATTTTTAGCTTTCTGAAAAGTTTTGTTTTATTGTGTTTGGGTGCAAGTCTGCCACAGCCTTCTCTCCAGTAGAACTTTTCGGAGTCAGTTTTTCCCCTTCTATCATGTAAGTCCTAGGGGTTGAGCTCAGGGTGTCAGACTTGGCAGCAAGCACCTTTACCTGCAGAGATATCTTGATGGCCCCTACACATGCTTACATAATGGTAAACTGTGTGAAACATAAAATGGACCTCCCCTTCCTCGTCCTCTCCCTATTTTCTCCTCCTCTCTTCCATCTCTTCTCTCTCTTTGTAGAAGACAGGATCTTGCTGTGTAGCTAATGCTAGCCTGTAACTCATGGTTTTCCTGCTTCCGCCTTCTGAGTGCTGGATTACAAGTATATGAATCTTCATTTGGCTCATTCCCGGCTCTGGTCATTGTCTAGAGCAGTCTTGTCTAGTACCATGCTGCGTGATGATAGAAACCTTTCATATCAGCATTGGCAGGCATAGTGGCTGCTAGTCATATGTAGCAGTGGAATATGTGTATATACGTTTATAGCTGGTAAGACTGAGGAATTAAGTGTGTGTGTGCACGCGCGTGCACACTCTCACAGTGTGGTGTGTGCACATGCCAGCTTTAGGTGAATTCCTTTATTGCTCTGCCCCTTTTATTTTTGCGACAAGGTCTTTCACTGAAACCTGGAGCTTACCAAATTGGCTAGATTGGCCAGCTGGCTAGCCCTGAGTTTTGCCTCTTTCTGATCCCCAGTGCTAGAATTACAGGTGCATGCTTTCATGCCAAGGTTTTATGTGGGTTCTGAGAAGTGTGTGTGTGTGTGTGTGTGTGTGTGTGTATAGAACTTAGAGCCTAGTGCAACTGAGCAAACCAAGCTCCCAGGACAAGCTGGATTAGCTTTAAATAGCCTCTTGCTTCTGGGAGGCTGAGGCAGGAAGTTATATAATAAATTTCAGACTATCCAGGACTGTGGTACAAGACTCTATAATTAATTAAATTAAAAACTTCACAAGGATTGGAATTTCTAGATATTATGCTTCTTTCCAATAATAATAATAATAAACATAAACATAAACAATAATGACTATTATTATTGGAAAGAAACATTATTATTACTATTATTTGTGATGCTGGGGATTGATCCCAAGGTTTCCTATATATTAAGCAAGTGTTGGCATCTAGCCATGCCCTAGCTCCTACTAGTGGATTCCAACAGGTTCTCTATCACCGAACTCTCCTGGAATTTGTTCAATCTCTCCTGGAATTTGTCATTCTCCTGCCTCAGCTTCTCTTGTAGCTCTATTTCCTGCATCTCACCCAACTCAGGTAGTGTTTTTATATCGTGCCTGGGACTTATCATTAGCATCTGTGAGTCTGATGAGGCTGCCTCTACCATTACCCAAAACTGAACTGTGTTGGTGATTTTCCATTGCATAAATTAGAAATGGAGCCATTAGTGTCTCCCTGCATCTTGCTTTTATTTTTAACTCTTTGATCCACCCATACAAGACAGCATAACTTATTCATCTCTCCTGTCATCTCTACCTAGCTTTGGGTAATTTTTGCTAATTAAAGCAAATAATCATGTTGAACTACATGTAGAAGTGAGCCACCTTAACCATTTTAAGCGCACAGTCTGGCATTCCTAATTTATTCACATAGCCATGCCCCAGTTTACAGAAGGTTTTCATTTTGCACAATTCAAACTATGATCATTAAACATTAACTTCCAGTTCTCCCTCTTCCCTGCCTAGCTCTGGCCATCTCTAGTCCGTGTGTGTGTGTGTGTGTGTGTGTGTGTGTGTGTGTGTGTGTGTATGTGTATGTGTTTGTGTATGTGTGTGTATGTGTGTGTGAGTGTATGTATGTGTGTGTGAGTGTGTATATGTGTGTTTGTATGTGTGTGTATATGTATGTGTGTATCTGTGTGTATGTATGTGTGTGTGTGTGTGTGTGTGTGACATGCACGTACATAGGTCAGAGGTTGACATCAGGCATCATGATTCTTCCTCAATTGCTCTTTGTCTGGCTTTTTAACACAGAATCTCCCAGTGAACCCAGAGCTTACTGTTTCAGCTAGAGTGGCTGGCCAGCAGGTCCTAGGGACCCCGTCTTTCTCTCTACTTCTAGAGCTGGGATAAAAGGAATATATTAGTGTGTCTGATTTTTCTTATTTGGGTACTGGAGATATTCTTCAGCCCTCATTCTTTTTTAAATAATTTATTTTTATTTTCTGTGCGTTGGTGTTTTACCTGCATGTATGTCTATGTGAGGGTGTCAGGTCTTGGAGTTACAGAGAGTCGTTAGCTCATGCCCTCATTCTTTCTCCATAAGCTATTTACCCATGAGCCATGTCGCAGGCCTTCTGTAATTGTGACTGCTCTAGAGACTTCCTATCATTGGAATCATCGCTGTATTTGTCTTGTCTTCCTTCACTTACTTTAATGCCTTCATGGTTCATCCAAGCTATAGCTTTTTCCTCCTCAACTTTCCTGTGGTAGTTTATAGTGTAGAATTCTAAGATTTCTGACCCCAAGTGCTGCACATCAAGACTGCTTCTACTAGGAGAGAAGGAGGGGCTCCAAAGGGACAGGAGCATTTTGGGGGAGGAATGAATGTGCTTGTTATCATGGTTGAGCCAATGACATCATGGGTTTTGATACATGTCGAAATTCATGAGATCGTTCTGGGAGTGACGGTGCACGCCTCTGACCTCGCAACACTTGGAAGCCGGAGACAAGAGAAGCGGGAGCTTACGGGTAGTCGCAGTTACATAGTGGGTTTGAGGTCATCTGGGCTATAATGAGATCTTGTCTCACCCCCCCCAATAATGTGTGTGCCTGTGTATATCATCACAAATTTTAAGAACCCCATCACCCCTCACCCTCACCCCTCCCCTCACCCCATCACCCCTCACCCCTCATCCCATCACCCCTCACCCCATCACCACCACAACCACTTCACCTGACCACCACTTTCATGGAGACTGAAATGAACATGGCTGGGTCTGGGTCCCCACACAAATTTTCTCCAGGTATCCCAACATCATGGTACATGAGAGTAGGGCCACTCAGGGAAGCTGGATGTGATGGGGCAGGTCTGTCATCCCAGTCCTCGGGAGTAATAAGACAAGATTATTATTGGGAGTAATAAGACAAGATTATTATTGGGAGTAATAAGACAAGGTTATGGTAAATTTCAGGCAAGTCTAGGCTACAAAGTGAGACGCTGGGGAGAGGACAAAAGGGAGGGGAAGAAGGAGAAAGGAGAAGATGATTGGGAGCTGCCATGGGGGTGCTGGGAATTGAACCTGGGTCCTCTGCAAGAGCAGCCTCTCTTAATAAGTGAGCCATCTCTTCAGCTCCTCACTGAAAAGCTTGAAACTCACTACGTGATGTCACTGTGAAAATGAACAACCTTTCCCTTTCATTTTGTTTCTTACATTCTATTTATTTTGTGTGTCTGTGTGGGCACACATGTGCCACAGTGTACATGTTGAGGTCAGAGGACAGTTGAGGGAGTTAGTGCTCCCTCTCCAACCATGTGTTCTTAGCATCTGACTTAGTGGCAAGCTAGAGAGCCATCTTGCTATCCTATTTTTATTTTTATTATTTTGAAGCAAAGTCTGATATAACATAGGCTGCCCTCAAACTGTTTAGCCAAGGGTAGTCTTGAACTTATGATCCTTCTGCCTCTGCCTCCCAAGGGCAGGGATTGCAGTTGTGTACTACCACTCTTATGAAGTGCTGGGGATGGAAACGAGGGCCTATGCATTCTGGGTAATTGCTCTACCAACGGAGCCACAGCCTGGTCCTCTTTTTCTTTCTTTTCTTTTCAAAATATAGAGCAAGCTGCTGACCTCCAACTTGCATTCTTCCTACCTCTGCTTTTTGAAAGCTGTGATGACAGATGTGGGCCATACCCAGCTTCTAGCAATAACCTTTAAATCAGTGTTTGAGAGAGAGAGAGAGAGAGAGAGAGAGAGAGAGAGAGAGAGAGAGAGAGAGAGAGAGTGTGTGTGCGCGCGTTTGAGCATGCATGCGGCTTTCAGACATGCGCGCGTTCGAGCGTGCATGCGGCACTCAGACAACTTACAGTCATCAGGTTTGGCAACAAATGTCCTCATCCCCTGAGATCCTGGGCCATGAGCAAGATAAGGTAAGTTGGAAGTTCAGCAAACTGCCTTGTTGGGAATTGAACTGGGAGGGGTATGCACAGGGTCCAACTGGAGAGGACAGGAGCATAGTCAAACACGAGGGGCCGAGGCAAGGCAGAGCCTTAGACTTAGGGCCTTCCTTGGGATCTTTGTGTGGTAACAGCGTGCTGCATCCTGGACTTTCTGTATGTCTGGTCATTAGCACTGACTGCTAATGGGAGAGTCAGGGCCGTTTGGAAGGAACAGCTAGGACTCCAGTACAGGCCTGGCCTTAGCAGTCTACAAACACTTGCCTCACCTTGCTAGAGCCCCTGGTGTGCTAAGGTCTGGGCCCCAGGCTGTAGGAATCTGGTGACCCCAGGCAGGAGTGGAGCATCCAGTGAGAAAATGTGCTGGTGGGGTCTGGGCTGATTTCCTTTTTCCGGAAGACAGAAAACAAAATAAAGCAGTCCCTGCCCCCTGCAAAGTTCTGATGGTTGATGCTGGGCACTGGTGTGATAGGACTTGGGGTGACAACCTGTGCCTCGACAAGCCAGGTTTGGCCACTTATCCTCCATATGTCTATTAGAACAGTCAAATTAGTAGTGAAAAGCAGATTTATTCAGTGTGGCCTCACGGAGAAGAATGGCAAAGAGATTTAGTGATTCTCCCAAATCTGTTTAGGGTCTAAAGGGAGGTTAAGAATTAAGTAGATACCCGAATTATGCATGTCTAGCAGTCCCCAGTCAAGGTGTGATCCCACACGATGTTGTCAGGGCTACAGTCTCCCCAGCGAGGTAGTATGAGAAGTTTTCAGCACAGTGTCACACCTCATTCCTGGAGAAAGTGTCCCTCTACTGACCCTGGCTTTAGGCTTTCTTCTCTCCCAGCCGGAGATTGGGGGGGTGGGATTCCAGTTTCCTGGGGCTCATAGTTTCAGTAGTCTGCGAGCCAAAGTGAGGGACACAGTTTCTGTGTAGAGTGTGCTCCTCTGTCAGGCTGGTTACACTGGGACTCTCAGGACAGTAAGGACCAAACTTAGACACAAAGGCCCCTTGGTAAGCATGGCAGGGTAGGGCTTATAGCTCCTTTCTCTCCTCCACTTGCCTTCCCTGTCTCCCCCTCCTCCCTTCCTCTCTCCTCGGCTTAGCTGGCCCCTCCGTTGGGCCCCTCAGCACAAAGCCCTGGTCTCTCCCTCCTTGCACACAGGGATATTTTTAGTTAGTAACAGGGATTATCAGCTGAGTCCCAGGTGGCAGGGGCCTGGCTGGGAGTGGGGCCAGCTAGGCTTCCAAGAGCAGGCGGGCGGGGTGGGGGTGGGGGAGGAGGAGGAACTCATAGCTTGGAGGCCTGGAGGATAATAAAGGTTGAGACTGGACATGCTGGCACAGCCACCTACACTGACTCTCCGGTTGACCTCACTCACATTCGCTTGCCTTGTGGGCTGCTCTGGCCCAACCCAGCTTGAGCACCGGAACCAAACTTTAAGGGAAGGACAGTGGAGGTCGGGAGGGATTCCAGACAGCCCAAGCCTGCTGGGAACTGCCTAGGAATCATCTAGAAAGACTGTGGTGATGCATACCTTCCATTCTAGCACTGGGGAGGCAGAGACAGGGGGATTTCAATGCTAGGACATCCTGGTTACAGAGGGAAATCCTGAGTTTAAATACCAGGGGTTGGGGTAGGGTTGGGGGTGGCCCAAATATGAGTGCTTGCCTAACCATATGAGGGGCCATGGGTCCTTTCCTAACACTGCAAAAATAATAGTAATATTTTTATATCAGGTGTGGTGATGTATGCCTATTATCTTAGGCCTATTATTTGGGAGGTGAAGGCCAGACTGGGCAAGATTATGTCTTTCGAAGCCAAGGGTAGGGGATGTGGCTCAGCAGTAGAGCATATACTCCTGGCGTCCTCAGAGAGGAGCTGGAAGTGTACTGCTCGGCCTTCCCTAGAATCTACCAGGGTGGGCCTGTAAGAGGTGGAGGCATGGGGCCAGGATCATGGCTTAGTGGTAGAGTGCTGGTTATGGTTAGAGCATTTGCCTAGCCTGGTCAAAGCTCTGGGGTCTACTCTCAGAACTGGGATGGGGAGGGGGCATGAAGAAAATCAGCCAAGGCTTCAGGGATGACTCAGTGGGTAAAGTGCCCAAGTTCAAGTCCCCAGCACTCACGGGAATGCCTGTAATGCCAGTGCTGGAGATCAGAGACAGAAGATACTGGGAGCTCATTGGCCAGTCTGTCTAGCCAGCTGGGTGAGCTGTAGGTTCAGTGAGAGACCCTGTCTCAAAAAAATAAGGTGGAAAACAAGTTAGGAAGACAGCCACTGTCGCTGGGCTCCACATGTACTTGCGTGGGCTTCATGCACTAGCACATGTATTCATACACCACCCCACAACAAAAAGAATCCTCCAGAAGCTGCCACATACCAGTGACCCCTCAGTCTTTCTCAGAACATCAATCTCTCTCACTGTCACTCACTCATGCTTACACCACTCTAGAAAATTTCCCCAACATCCTATAAGGAAGGGACTATTGCGAATCCCATTTACATTTGGGGAAACTGAGACACAGATTAAGTCATCTACTTCCAAGGTTACATAACTGGTGAATGACTGCTCCATGAATTAAACCACTGAGATGGTGTGTTTGTGAACTGATGAGTCACCACCTATGTCCCACCTCTACTCCATTCTAGCCCTCACCATAACCCAGTAAAGTAGGGATTTGCTATACTGGTTTTTCAGATCGGACACACGTGATGGGGGATGTCCTTCTGTATATATGTTTCTCATATTGGTTGACGAATAAAACACTGATTGGCAGATAGAGGCAGGAAGATATACAGGACTAGGAGATGAGGAGAATTCTGGCAAAGGTAGACAGAGAGGCACCACAGGAGACACCATGTAGATCACAAAGGAGTAACAGGTCCGGGCATTCTCTGGTAAGCCAAGACCACACGGAAAAACATAGGTTAGTAGTTATGGGTTAGTAATTGAGACAGAGCTAGCCAACAGTTTAACAATTAATATAGCGTCTCTGTGTGCTCATTTGGGACTGAGCAGTGTCGGGCCTGGCAAGAAAAGAAAACCAGCAACACATGTGAGATATGAGGAGATGGAGCTGAATTTCAAAAGAAAATGTGAAAACTGAGGAACCCTAAAGCCCTCATCTCACCGAGTGGTTGCTTATTCCCTCAGGGAGGAGCAGTGGGCATGGCTCAGCTGTAGCATTCAGAGTTTTGATACTGGAAGAGGCAATATCCAGATTCTCCCAGGAGCCTCCAGGATGGCACCTTGATTTGAGCCCAGTGACCGCCCATTTGAAACCCACAGAACTGTCAGATAACTAGTTTGCAAGAGTAGCCGTAGGAAGTCAACCAAAGCATCATAAATTTATTTGACCTAATTTTGAATTTTAGGTTGGTAGCATTTTGTGTGGACATTGTGTGTGTGTGTGTGTGTGTGTGTGTGATTGTGTGTGTGTGTGTGTGTGTGTGTGTGTGTGGTCCTTTTGTGTTTCAAGGAGGATGGAGGGAAGGTGCTGAGGATCAAACTTGAGCTGATAGTGTTTTGTGTAGACACACTTGCCCTCGGTATTGATTTTGTTATTGTTTGTCATTGTAAATTTGATTTTTCTTTTTTGAGTTAGGGTCTTATATAGCCCAGGCTGGCCACGAACTCACTATGCAGCCAAGGGTCTCCTGCTTCTCAAATCTTGAGTGCTGGGGTTGCAGGAACTTGCCACATGCCCACTTTTGTGAGGTGATTTGTTTTTCTTTGCATGTGTGGTGTGCATAACTTTGTATGCATGTTTACTTGTGTGTGAAAGTGCACACATGCATGTGGGCATATGCATTTAGAGGCTCTTGGTTGATTTTATGTTCCTTTCTCAATTCCTCTCCACCTTACTCATCCATGCAAGGTCTTTTCCTGGACCCAAGCTTGCTATTTTAGCTCTTCGGATTAGCTAGCACACTCCAGGAAGCTCCTGTTTTCACATCCCATGGGTCAGGGTTACAGATGAATTGTCATGTCCATCTGGCTTTTATGTGGTTCATTCTAGTAAATTTAATCTTGAAAGAAAAGGAAAACAAAACACCCCGCTCCCAAATGAACAAAACCAAACCACACTAGCAGATGGCAAACCTCAGTTAAGTGTTCTCATCACAGTGACAAAACATGTATCAAACAATTTAGTGGGAGAAAGATTTATTCTGGGTTCCTTCTTGGGAAGGGTCATTATGTTTTTGTGGGGAGAGTGTGGTGGAGCAGAGCAGTTTGAGACAGGGTGGCCAGGAAATGGGAAAAAAGGAATAGAGGAAGGACTCGGGCAAGATACAGCCCTGAGGACATGCCTCATCACCCCATCAAAGAACCCATCAAAGATGAGCTTCTGAGTCAGAACTTCCAGGATCAAACTGTGGAAATGCCTTCCCAGACAAACCAGAAATATTGCTTACTGACTTTTCAAAGAATTATCTGTTTTTATGTATGTCTTAATTACTGTTCTATTGCTGTGATGAAACACTATGATCAAGGCAATTTATAGGAGAGGGTATTTAATTAGGGCTTGCTTACAGTTTCAGAGGGTGAATTCATTATCATCAGGCAGGGGGTGTGGCAGCAGGCAGGCAGGCATGATGCTGAGAGCTTCCATCCTGACTTACAAACAGTAGACGGAGGGACACTGGGCCTAGAGCTGTCACCTCATTGACACAGCTTCTCCAAAAGGCCACAGCTCCACCAACTAGGGGACCAAGCGTTCAATACATGAGTCTATGGGAGACACTCTCATTCAAACCGTGTGTGTGGGTGTTTTTGCCTGCACGTTTGGAGTGCCCCACACGAGTGCTGCAGTGCCCGTGAGAGCCAGAAGAGGACACTGGCTCCTCTGGAATTGGAGTTGCAGACGATTGTCAGCTGCTGTGTGGGAGGTGGGAATTGAACCTGAGTCCTCTGGAAGAGCAGTCAGTGCTCTACACCAGTTTCCCCCTCTCTTGGCATTTCTTGAAAGCACCGTGGCTCTGCACTCACCTGATCGTGTATCCACAGCATGTTGTCCAGCTTGAGCGAGTGGCTGTGGCAGGAGAAGTACTGGTTACCACCCAACAGCACATGGGCACAACTGGAGGACCGAGATGGCCTGGTGTTTGCCCACCCTCACCACATGCTTGCTGCCTTGCCCATGGCTCTGGTCCTGGTGACTGTGCGCATCATCTTTGAGAGGTGAGTGCCATGTTGTGGCTGGTGGAGCCCAGCGTGTGCGAGTACATGCGTGTGTGTGTGTGTGTGTGTGTGTGTGTATCATGTGCACGCAGATGCCCACAGGTCAGAAAATGGTGTCACATTCCCTGGAGGTGGAGGTTACAGCCACTTTCTTTTGGTGCTGGGATCCAAACTATAGTCCTAGAAATACAGCAAGTGCTCTTACCTGCTGAGCCATCTCTCTAGCCTCGTGAACATCTTTTTCTCCTGCCCCTACTTCTTAAGTATTTTATGACAGGCATCCATGACCACTCCCAGGGTTTTCTACATGAGTGGCCGGCATTCTGCCATCTGAGTCGCATCTCCAGACCTCTGCAATTCTTTTAAGGCTATGTTCCAGGGCAGAGCCCTTGGTCTGTCTTAGGAGGAACCCTTTTTAGGTCCTAGCTCTGACCAGAAGTGCATCTCAAGGAGCTCTCAGCCCTCTGAACAGAGGTAAGATGGGAGGGATCCAAGGAACATTTGTTGAAGTTATATTTACCTCATAGACTTAAAAAGTGTGTGTGTGTGTGTGTGTGTGTGTGTGTGTGTGTGTGTGTGTGTGTGCATGCGCGCGTGTGCAGAACTCAGAGGATGTCCTCTATCATTCTCTATCTTACTACCTTCTGACAGGGAGGCTAGCAAGCCCGAGTGATCCTCTTTGCTCCCTTCTCACAACCCCCAGGGAGGTGATGTTACAGGCAGGCATATGGCCACACTCAGGTTTTTGCATGGGTGCTGGAGATTTGAACTCATGTCTTCATGCTTGTGTGGTAAATATTCTTACTGAACCATCTTCCCAGTGCTCATATACTTATTTCTGAAGGTTTCTCTGCCATAGATGGCTCTAAGATGTCTGCATGTCTTAACTCAATGCTTGACGCCAGCATATGAGATGGAGACACAGAAAGGTTTAGTAACATGTCTAAGTAGCATGTTTAGTAACATATGTAGATCATCTGGGCCTGTAGGAATTCTGGGAGGCTCAGTTTAGATAGGCCTTGAAAGAAGGGGTTACTTTCCTACAGGTGTTAGGAAAAATAGGGATGGGAGATGTCTTAGCTAGGGTTTCTATTGCAGTGAAGAGACACCGTGACCATGGCATCTCTTATAAAGAAAATATTTAATTGGGACGGCTTACATTTTCAGAGGTTTAGTCCATGAACATCATGCAACATGGTGGTTTGCAGGGAGACATGGTGCTGGAGAAGTAGTTGAGTTTCCTACATCTTGCAGGCAACAGGAAGTGAACTGAGACACTGGGTGTGGCTTGAGCATATATGAGACCTCAAAGCCCACCCCCACAGTGACACACTTCCTCCAACAAGGCCATACATCCTAATAGTGCCACTCCCTTTGGGGGCCATTTTCTTTCAAACCACCACAGGAGAGTAGGGTGCACAGTACTGCCCAACTTCACCACTGGAGCCCAGATGGGTGGTTTTTTTTCACATTTAAGTGGTGATATTAGGCTGGGCATGGTGGTACAGGCCTGCAGTCCCAGGCCTGAGGCAGGAGGATTGCCAATTTGAGTATAGCCTGGACTACCTAGGGAGACTGTAACAAGGAAGCAAGCAGATGTAAGAGTGCTACAGTGAGCCTGGTCATGGCATGAGCTTCTCCATGTTTGGCAGAGGGCAAGTACTCAATAAAGACTTGACTCCCTTCCCTCATCACAGTGGACTCTTAACAGAAGTTCTTTACTAGACTGATCTGGACCTCAAGTTTCTTAAGTGAAGAAGCTAGAACCCCAGAGATGGAGTTCAGTCTCCATCTGTGGTCTTGGAGCACCCTCTTGTGGGCAACGTGGGGACTGATTAACTAGGTACCTTCACTGCAGTAGGGGTTGTGGGATATACTTAACAGATAGCAGGCAGTGCCTCTCCCATGAGGAGCCTGAGGCAGGAGACTAAGACTCAGATCACTAGGACTCAGAGGCCTTTCATTCTGGTTGAGGATGGGTGAAGGAACCTGGTTCCCCGTGAGTTGACCCGAACATTCCTATCCTGAAGATGATGATGGGACTGTGGCTGGGAGTAGTGGTAGAAAAATCCCCTGCCTGTGTGGGCATTTTGGCTCTGGGCTTCGAAATCCTCTGTTCAGAGAGATTTGAACTATACTTGATGGTGAAGCTTGCCTAAGCAGCAGGCTCCCCTGCTCTCCTCTTGCTATAGCCACATCCCATTCATTTGCCTTCTACTGGCTTCTGTCTCCCTTGCACTCAGATTTGTGGCCTTGCCCCTGAGCCGGTGGATGGGTATAAAGGATCAAATCAGGAGGCAGATGACGCCTAACCCAGTGCTGGAGAAATATTTCCTCAGGATGGGGCAGAGACCCGTGGAGGTGAGCCCCCACATCCTCTTAATGTCTGCATGGTGGTGTTCCTGGGATCAGGGAGTAGAAGTCAGTTGTGGCACTTAATGGAGGTTGGAAAGGGACCTCTGACTCATCCACAAGTGTCCCCACTATACGTTCAATCCGAGTCCACAGATTCCCTGGTACAGGCACGAGGGCTCTCTACCCCTCTGTCTCCGGGTATGTGAGGCTCCACCTCTCCCAGCTGTGCTGAGACTAGTACACTAGTCACATCCTTCTCAGCTTCCCTGGGGCTTGAAACTCTGGCACTCTCAGCCTTCCTTAGTCATAAGCACTTGGGAATTGAGGTCGTGCTGCTCCCAGGATTCTTGGGACATAAGGTCCTAACCCTGTGAGGCTTCCTGGGATATGAATCCCCTCATCTCTTAGTGTGGAACATCACTCAGCAAACATCTGGGATCACAATCAGAAGAGCAGGGTTCTTCCCTCTTCTGAAGAGGGACATGATGTCTCTGTTACAGAGGAGTGGCTGGAATGTGGGCAGCGCCCTGTAGCCCTGCTTGTATCCCCATCCTGGTTGGGCTTACCCAGTTGGCCTGGTCTGAGCCAGGTTTGGTAGGGTAAAGTGGAGATGAAGTCTGTGTACCCTAGCTGGGGACAGGGTAGCCTTTTGTTTTTGTTTGTTGTTGTTTTTTTTCCAAGACAGAATTTCTCTGTGTAACTCTGACTGTCCTGGAACTTGCTCTGTAGACAAGGCTGACCTGGAACTCACAGAGATCAGCTTGCCTCTGACTTCCAATTGCTGGGATCAAAGGCGTGCAGCAACACTGCCTGGCTGGTGGGGTGGCCTCTACATAGCAGAAAGCTAAGTGCCTGCCCAGGGTAGTGGCCTCGTCTGCTTTCTGTTGCTGTGCTAACCCTCAAATACAAGTTTGAGAAGGAAGGATTGGTTCTGGCTCACACTTTCAGGGAACAGGCCGTCACTGAGGGAACTGAGGGCCGGGACTGAAGCAGAGGCCACGGAGGAACACTGCTTACTGGTTTGCTCCCTCAACCAGATTTCTTAGCACAGCTCAGTTCCATCTGTCTAGGTGCGATACCTCTCCCATCAGTCAACAATCAAGGCAATTCCCCAAAGACATGGCCGCAAGCCAAGCTAATCTGGGTGGTATTGAGATGCCCTCTTCCCAGGTGACTCTTGGTGGTCAGTTTGACCATAAAATTAACCAGGTGGTACAGTAAGACTCGACTCCCAAGGCAGGAAAGCCTGCCTCTCATCTTCATAAATGCTGTCCCCTGTGCTGGGGATAAACCCAGGACTTTGTTCATGCCAGGCAAGCACGCAGCCTCGTTCTTGAAGGCAGGTTCCACAGTGACCTGTGTATTCTACAAGCAGGACCAGTATTCTGGACGTGTCTCTCCTCACCCCTCTTCTCTTTCCTCTCACTATAGTGGATATGACTCTGAGGGAAAGGTCTTGAGCTTCAGGGGGACCCATGCGTCTGGGGGCCAAGGGTAGGAAATCAGCACCAGGGCTGTGTAACCTTTCTCCCCCATTACCCTCTCCTCAGACCCAGATGGTCCTCCTGGCTGCCCAGTGTGGTCTCACACTGCGGCAGACTCAACGTTGGTTCAGGAGACGTCGGAACCAGGAACGGCCTTGCCTGTCCAAGAAATTCTGTGAAGCTAGGTAATTGTGGGGTGCAGGGGAGTTAGTCCATCTGAACGATAAGGCCCCGCTCCTTCTAGCCTGTCTGGGTGATGAAGCCCCATCCCTCCAAATCTGCCTGGATAATGAAGTCCTGCCTCTCCTAGCCTGTCTGGGTGATGGGACTTTACCCCTCCTAGCTTGCTTGTTACTTGCGGGGTCCTTCCCTCTCCAGGCTCCCTGGGATGTGAGGCCCCACCCTTATTTAGCCTCCCTGGCAGATGAAGTCCCACCTCTGGGGCCTGGACACTGCTCTTTTGGCAGCTGCCTCACTAGCTTCCTCCCCCTCTGCAGCTGGAGGTTTGCCTTCTATCTGTGCTCCTTCGTGAGTGGCATCTCTGTCCTCTACCATGTGAGTAAACCTGACGGTCACCTGTCCCACAAGCTTCTACTGGTGCCCCCTGAAGACCTACTGTGCACCAGGAGCTGGCCATCTGTAGTGAATCAATCTGCTGAGGACTAGTGGGAGGCAGAGCTGGACCAAGGGAGGAGAGAGCAGGCCTGAGCTGTGGTGGGCGAGAGAGCATACTGTCTTGCTTTCTTTTTCTGTTGCTGTATAACAAAAGCAGCCAAGGGAAAAAGGATTTCTTTTAGCTCATGGTTCGAGGTTACCATCTCTTATAGCAGGGGAAACATCTGGAGGGAGTTGGGTACATCAATAGTCAGGAACGGTCAGCAAGGGATGCATGTGTGTTAGTGTTCAGCCCACAGTCAGCAAGGGATGCATGTGTGTTAGTGTTCAGCCCACAGTCAGCAAGGGATGCATGTGTGTTAGTGTTCAGCTCACAGTCAGCAAGGGATGCATGTGTATTAGTGTTCAGCTCGCTCTCTTTCTTCCAGTCCAAGGCCCATGTCATGAAATAGTGCTGCCCACATTCAGGATGGGTCTTCCCATCTCAGTGAACCAAATAAGAAGATCTCTCATGTAGATGTTTGCATAGACTAACCTAATCCAGATAACCCTTCATTGAGACCGCCTGTCAACTTCACAGTAAAAACCACCATCAGATTTAACAGTCAGGAGTTGTGGGCAGAAGGATCATGAATTTGAGGGCAACGTGAGCTACATAGTGAGACCCTTGCTTGAGAAATATAAAAGGGCAGTTGAAGTCGGTATATGGAATGCTGTGGAAGCTCTGGTATTGAGGTGTTCAGATCCAGGTGAGGAGTTGGCTTTTTTCTTTGGAGAGCTTGAGATCCTTTGTTTTTCATAGGAGCCATGGTTTTGGACACTGGCATTGTGCTGGGAAGATTACCCACAACAGGTGAGTGGCAAGTGGGCTGTGGAGAATCTTAGCTCTTGTGGTCACAGGCAAAAGAGACCCAACCCGGCTGCTTGCCTGTATGATGAGGTCCTGCCCTTCTTAGCTTCTTGTATGATGAGGCTCCTCCTCTCCTCCCTGTCTGAGTGGGACCTGGCCTTCCACAGCCTTCCTGGGTGCTGAGGGTCCATTTTTTCTAGTATTATTGGTACTTGAGGCCCTGACTCTCACAACCTCCCTGGAATGTGAGGCCTCATCGTTCTTTAGTGTCCCAGGCAGATGAGTCCTTTCCAACTTCCCAAGGAGGTGACCTGCTCCACCGCCCCCTAAACTCCTTTGGCTATGATGCTTAGTCTTTTCTGGTCTCCTGGGACTTGAAGCTTTGCTTAAACTTTCTGGACTGCTAAGGCCCACCTCTTGGGGCTTCTCTGGGCCATGAGATCCTGTTCTCTGCCTTTTTAATGTGAGGACACTGCACTCCCAATTCTGTTTCTGATTCTTCTGTAAAGGGAGGAAAATAAGACCAGGACCTCCCCCAGACCACTGCTCTGTGTGACCTCCAGCGATGGGGAGTGCATGCTTTGCTCACTTCCTGGTACTCACCTGTCCAGGTTTTGGGCAACCTGGGTGAATCCCCATCCCTGTCTATTCCAGTTAGGAGCCTCCACAGGCCATAGCTAATCTGTCCTTACCCCGCTGTAGACCCTGAATGTGGCCCTGTACTGGTGGTACCTCCTGGAGCTGGGCTTCTACATTTCACTGCTAATCACTTTGCCCTTTGACATCAAACGCAAGGTGAGTTATAAGCCACACATCCATCTGGGTGTGTGGGCTCCATGGAAGAGATGCTTCCTAATCTGTGGGGAGGGGCTGAAGAGGGATGAGTTGGCCTTGACATTGTACCCCGAGATGCCCTTGATACATACCTGTCAGGGTATGGGGTCCGGCAGCCTTATGGATCTCCTGAAGAGGCTTGCTTCCAGGCATGTGGCCCTCTGGCCACGGAGGCTTGTCCCAGGGGTGACCCCCTGTCTTCTGCAGGACTTCAAGGAGCAGGTGGTGCACCACTTTGTGACCGTGGGGCTGATAGCCTTCTCCTACAGCTCCAACTTGCTGCGCATTGGCTCCGTGGTACTGCTGCTTCATGACTGCTCTGACTACTTGCTGGAGGTGGGTTCACCTCTGCTTTTCCCTGCGGGCCTGCTGTTTTCCTGGCCATGGAGAGGAGGTCCTGCCACAACTGGGCTAACTGATATGACTGCCTCTAACACCCCCACCCCCGCCCTTCCCTCTTTAGTTTCCCTTTGATATAAGGCCTGTTCAGTCTTGGTCTCTCTGGGACAGGAAGTCCCCATCCCTGTCTGACTCATTTGCATATAAGACCCTGCCCCTCCCAGCCTTTCAGGGACTAGAGGCACCATGCCTCAGTCTCCCTGGAGATGGGCTGTTCTGTCTCTGTCTTGTCTCTGCTCCTCTCACATTCTTTGCCGTTCTTAGGTTGTGCGGGAGATATGGCCTTACCACAGTTCACTTGGCCTCACCCCATAGCTTCTTGTCCCCAAGCTGAGGACCCCCCTCATCTGATCTACCGCTTTCCATGGATTCTTGGTCCTAAGGCTGTTTCTCTTTGCTGCTCTCCACAGGCTTGTAAGATGCTCAACTATACCCACTTTCGGCGAGTGTGCAACACTCTCTTCATCATCTTCTCCTTAGTCTTCTTCTACACTCGCCTCATATACTTCCCCACCCAGTGAGTCCTGAGGGTTATGGAGATGGGAGGGTGTGTCCAGGATCCATGCAGGCCTCCCTCTTGGTGCTGCACCTCAGGAAACTGGAGGTGCTGGCTGAGATTTTCCCAGGAGTTAACCAGAGCAGGGCAAATGCAAAGGCCCAGAGGTTAGAGGAGCAGAGACTGAGGGCAGCAGTAGTGCAGTGCACTCCCTGGAAAGGAAGAGAGAGGAGGAGGCTGTCCAAGTGCCTGATCACTAAAATTGTCTAGTAAATGTCTTTTGAGATTTGCTGAGCCTCTGGAATATGTCGGAGGTGAAGAGATACCAGAGAGAGACATTCGGATGCCTGAATCGTTCAGATAGGTGGGGTGAGAAAAAGGATACACAGGCAAGCAAGCAGACCACAAGGCACAAGGTAGTGCTAGAACTTGAGAAAAATCAAACTAGTGTACAGGAAGCAGGCTTGTAGGTAGCTGGCCCTGGATGAGCCCCTCTTCAGGGATGTTTCATTGATAGCTGTTGTACATAGAGAATGAATGGGGCTCAAGAACCATACTGACCATAGAGGAAGATGGTCCAGGTGGAGGGAACAGCATATGCAAAGGCTCCAAGGCTAGGCTGTGTTCCAGTGTTGGAAGAACGGAAATGAGTTCATGTGTTTGGAACACAGAGAAGGATAAGGTGAATGCAGGTAGGTCATCAGGGGAAGTCATGGAGGACCCTATGGGATGTTATCTGAAGGGAGGTGGGAGCCATGGAGGGCTGAGGGCAGATGGTGAGAAGCTGGGGCAGGTGGATCAGAGCAGGTGAGAGAAAACCAGAAAGAGACACCATAGGGCTAGGAGAAACTTCAGGAGGCATCAGGAGCCCAGCTGCTTCGTGCTGGTTTTGAGGGGCTTGTGCTCCTGTGTAGACATACGGGAGAAAATGGCATGGCGGGCTGGGCTTTCTGGAAAGGCTGGGGTGTAAATGCAGGAGCTTCCAGCTTGTGGTACGGATTTGCTGCAGGAAGCTGGGCAGTGTCATCTGTGGCTAAGGTGTGGATAAAAGCCAATTCCTAGAGTTCTCTGAGTTTTGTTGGAGACTGATGGAAAAGTTATGAGAGGGGAAGGCTGGAGTTGTTGTGAAGTTCAGTGGTAAAGATCTCCTAGAGGAGAGGGAGTCAAAGGGAAGAGAGAGAAGGAAGGGGAAAGAAAGAAAGAAAATGGAGAAGATGGAGGGAAAGGTGGTGAAAAAGGATGAGGAAGGAGGAAGAGAAAGATGGAAGGAAAGAAGGAAGCGGGACTTGTTGAAGAAGATGGAGCAGTAGGAGGAGTGTGGAGTAGGGGAGGAGGGAGAGGAGGAGAGGAGGAGGGAGGGAGATGAGTGCAGAGGAAGAGGAGGCAGTAGGGCACAAGAGGGGTGGGCATTTGGGCTCCTAGAAGTCATAAGAGTCTCAAGTGTGTGTGTGGGTGAAGTAGCCAGGGACAAAGACTCATCAAGAGTGTGTGGTTTCTTTTTTGCATATGAAAAAACGGCAGGGTTGGATTTGATGGTAAAGGTTGTGTACTGGAAACAAAGCTGTGACCTTGCAAAGACTTGGTATGGGCAGAGCTTGGGTCAGATGGTGGCGGTGCAGGAAAGTGGGTTCAGGCACATTGTCTCTTGACTAGCATCTGGTGGCTCTGTGAGATGAGTAGGTTGGTCTCAGGTTGAGGTAGAGAGTTATTGTGTATCTAGAGACAGATCAGTAATCAGAAAGGCCAGTAGGACACTGGGTACTGCCTTGGAGTTTGTGGTACAGAAATGCCAGTTGGCAAACTTGTGTGTTCCACTGACTTAGTATAAGACAAGAGGGATACCCTCGCAGGATGTGGCACTAGGGAGTTTCAGGAGCAGAGATGGCCCATGCAAGTTCCTAGAATGTGGAGCCACACAGATTGGTGAAATTCCTTCTTGCTTCCCGCCTTAGGGTCATCTACTCCACTCTGTTTGACTCCATTAAGAACTCAGGCCCCTTCTTCGGCTACTATTACTTTAATGTGCTCCTGGTGATGCTGCAGATTCTTCATGTGTACTGGTTCTGTCTCATCCTGTGTATGATCTGCAGTTTCCTGAGGAACGGTCAGGTATGGAGGCCTGGCAGGGTCAGCTCCCAGTGTCCCTCTTTGGCTCAGTGCTCCTTGCTCCATTCTGAGCTCTCGAACCATCTGTTTTCACAGATGTCAAAGGACATTCGTAGTGATGCAGAAGAATCAGACTCCAGTGATGATGGGGCAGTTCCTGAAGGTCTTCAGCTGAAGAACAGAATGGCTCAAGGGTCTGGGCCAGCCATTGCCAATGGCCCACGGAGCCGGGCAGCTGGGCGCCTGGCTAATGGGCACACCCAGGCCACCTAGAACTGACATTGAGGGAGGGGTTGCCTCCAGCATTGTAGTTGTCCAGATGCTGGGTTGGTGACCTCGGGAGACAGGGAGGCCCTCCCCAAGGTAGGAAGAGGACTGATGATCTGTTTCCTGTACGTCCCTCCTGTCCCTTTATCCCTTTGAGCAACTGGACGGAGCCTGGAGGAGCAGTAGACTCTGCATCTGTTCAGAGTCACCATCAGGCTGTAGCCTGGGAACTGTGGGGAGCCCTGGCTCCAAGGACCAATAAAACCTCAACAGAGATGAATTCTCTGCCTGAGAATTTTGGTTCCTTCTCCATTACTCTGTTGACAGGATTCCTCCCTGCCATGTTAGGATTTATGTCCATTCCTAACCACATGGCATCATGGTGTAAAGATATTCCCTGCCCCTTAGTCAGCACCTTCCATGTTCTCCAGAGTAACTCCCCAGGATGTTGGTATTATCTGAGAGCTCTGCTTTACAGGAAAGAAGTTATTGTGCTTAGATGCAGCTCCTCTGTCTGAGGTTACACACCATTCCTGATCCAAGTCAGAAGGTACAGCAGAAACCCAAGCATGTCCTTGTAGTCCCTTGCTTAAAGCAACCTGAAGCCCCACCCTGGGGTCTTTATACTCTCGGGACACTGGAGACCCAAGGGTCAGTGTGAGGTCACTGTCTTCTGATGTGCTATAGGAAAACAACCTCATCCAAGATGGAGGCTAGGTGACCAGTGTCATTTAACTCAGAAATCAAAACCGTGGGATCCATTCCTGGTCATACCATGCTGTCTTTGGGAGTATGCAAGAGGGACTAAGTGTCATGTAAGAGAGACAAGTAGAGACAATGCAGAGAAGAGGGCCACCTCAGGGGATATCCAAAAATAAATGCTCTGGAGACAAAGAGCGGAGCCTAGCATGGCAACTCATGATTATCATCTAATACTAGGGAGGAAGAAGCCAACAGACTAGAAAAACACACAAGCCTGGGATACAAAGCAGGACCCAGTCTCAATTCAAGTAATGGGAGAGAGTGTCAACGAACAGGTACCCAGAAGAGAAAACTGGACAAAAATCTGAGAGATAGGAACAGCTCAAAATAAAGATGGGGAAATGGGCCAGCTCTGTATGCACAGTGGGTTATTGAGATGAAATGTGGATCTTGTTTCCTTGAGAGACATGGCAGAATGGAAGAGAAGTATAGCTTCTGTAGCAGTTCAAGGGCATCAAATTCAAGCAACATAGGCAGAGACTGCATAGAGACTTGTGAAAGAGCCATGAAGACAAGGCAACAGAAGGAATGAAACAGGAGTCAATGTGGAAAGAGAAGAAAAGAAGAATAAAGAAAAAAAGGAAAGGAGAAAGAGAAAAATGTAGATAGTGCATGGATGAGAAACCTGTAAAAGAATAGGCAGGGTCATTTGAGAAGGAAGGAAGGAAGGAAGAGGGATATTGAAGAGAAACAGCTCCAGGAGAACTTGAGGGATGAAAATGGGGTATGGTCACAAGGCAGAAATCACAATACGGTGGATGCTTAGGCACGAAGATCATAGTTTTGATGTGAGTCTTTCTCTGTTCTACAGCCAACTCCCAAATCTTGACACAGAGACTTATGAAAGCTTGACTGATAGCTTAGGTTTGTGTCTAACTAGTTCTTATAACTTGAATTAGCCTGTGTCTTTTAATCTACATTCTTTTATGTGGCTCAGTCACCTTCATTTTGTGAAGCTCATGCTGATTGCTCTGCATCTCTGGCATCTCCTCATGACTCTGCCCTTCCTCTTCCCAGTGTTCTCCATGTCCTGAAAACCCTGCCTAGCTATTGACTGTTTAGCTTTTTATTAAACCAGAGTGGCACATATTTACAATGTACAAAAAGGTTGTTCTACAACATTTCTCCCTTTTTGTCTAAATAAAAAGGGAAGGTTTTAACTCTAACATAGTAAAGCTATATACAATACGAACAATTATCAGGTACTTTCAAAATAGAAAGGAAAGGTATTCAGTTTAACACATGAAACTGTAAGATAAGGATAGTTACCAGGTAAGAATTAAATTTACAATGTCCAGTCCATTTGCATTTGGCAAATTTTGGGAAAATATTTAATTATCTATCTTCTTTTGATGAGTCCAAAGTTTTGTACTAATTTATCTTCTATCATAACTAAGGAAAACTATAACTGTCTTCAATTCTATCAAAGACCCCATAAAGATGTAATATTATCTGAGTAAACAGGAAGTGCTGTGCAACTTGCTTCCAAACCTATAGAAATGACAGACATCTGGCTGTCTGGACAGTCACCCAAGATTCTTTTGCAATGTTGGGGCATCCATCTTCACCCTACAGGCCTAGGATATCTGGCAGGCTTTTCTATGAAGCAGGACTTTGTAAGTACTGCCCTGTCTTACCTTGGCAAATTTTCCTTTGTGTTCTGCTTGTCCAGTTTGTACTGGTAGACTTTTATTTGAATTTTGAAGGACTGTCCTGCCTTATCTTGGCAAAGTTAAATAGTCTTCTTACTTTGTGTTCAGTTTGTACAGTATATTGTCAGCAGTCAAGGAAAGAACAGTTTCTTTGCCCAGTGGCTAACCTTGCCATAATGAAAACAAACTTTATAAGTTTGAATTATAATAATAAGAATTTCTTTGATTCCCATCATATTCTCTGAAGTAAATTGGTGCTGCCAGGAGCAGACATGCCTCACTGTTAAGAAAAGCCTCAGGTTATTAAACATCTTAAATGCCATATTCTATAGGTCTTTGAAGTATTTGAAGACTATATATATATTGGTTTAACTTTGAAAATATACCTAATATTACTACAAGTTTGATTATTATAGATGACAAACCACTAACCTGCATTTCTTAGTTATACGTTACATTTTAAATAAACTGCATAAGAACAATACTCCAAACAAGAGTAGAAATGTAATTTGATAAAAGAAAAATAACCTTTAATTCATATAAATATCTAAAACTGCATACCAATGTAAAATATTTGAGACAGTTGTTTTCAAAAGTAGACTCAAAATCCACATTTCATTCCATCATGTCTATACTATATCTCCCCTTTCCCTTCAGAGATCCCTGAATCTAATCTCCTTTATTTAGCTTTATTCCTGACCATGACAAGTAACAGTTTGTAACCAACCTCCTAAATGATGACAAGCATCTATAACCCAACAAATGCCCCAAACACCCACCCCACCTCTTGGGAATGTGGGTGCTGTGTTCTTTAGGCTGCTTTCTGTTGTCTGGGGGGTGCTGGCATCTTTGGGGGACCCTGAGAAAATTAGGATAATGGTCAAGTTCCAGCTGGAATAGTCTGTGAAGTTGAACCATCTCAGCCAGCAGCCTTGAAGCTCTTCTGGATACAGAACTCTGAGGAAACTGCAACAGAGACATTCTGAGAGGCTGGATCACCTGGGTCACCCATTGTCATTGGTGTCTGGCCCCCTTGCTCTGAAAACACAAACTTTCAAAGGTAACACACATATCTGCTTTTACACAAGGAAGGACTGTGCATTGTACACAAGCCAGCCAAAGATTTGTTTGTTTGCTCGAGTAGGTAAAATATACGTCTGTCACCTGTCTTGTGGTTATTTCAGGCTTATTTCTTTATGTCTGTAACCAGGCTTTCAGGGGGGTCATCCATGATCAAATCTGATCTCTATAAAACATGAACAAATTAACAGCCTTTTGTTTCCTGTGGAAAGAAATGCACGATCTATTCCCCAAAACAAGATGTTTTTTGAGTTCCATTTTAAAGTTAAGACATTCTTAAAGTTTCTAGGCCGGGTTATTTCAGCAGTCCCTTTCACAATTCTGTGTCTCCCAGTAGCTGTCATTTGCTTATCAGCAATCAAAAAGTTCAAAGACAGCACCATGACATAGAGGTCCTGACTTCCTGCATTATTTCCCATCTCTGTGTGGATTACTCTTTTTAAAATTACTTCATTCTTTCTTTGAAGAATATTATTTTTAAACTATTCATCTTTTATGACTGTCTATACCCCCTTTTTTCTTATGCCTACATACATTGTTAAACACACTGTATCCTATTTAGAATTTTTTTCCATCTGAACCTGTTTTTACTGTGTTTCTGTAACCTTTTCTGTCTGCATGAGCAAAATCTTAAATGCAGGTTTGCTCATGGTGTGCTTGTAGCTGGATCTACTCCTCACCCTTCTGTTCCCCGAGAGGCTAGCCTCATGATGGAGGTCCTGGCTGGAGCCATATTTACTGCCCCAGCTCTGGGAAGTTTCTGGGTCCATGCTGCTGTAGGCGTTTTTACCTAGTCTCCTGCGATCGAGTAGTGTGCCGTTCACTGCTCATGAACTACACTCAAATGTTCAGTAGCAGGGTCTCTTAAAAGAGCCATGCTACTGTACAACACTAACACTGAGCCTATCTGAGAAACTAAGGTCACAAAGAAGCTGTGTTTGGCTCTGTGTTCTAAACTCTTATTTTTTAAAAGCTTTTTCAAGCCTAATGTGGATATACATGGCCCACATTGGGTGCCATTTGTTGTGGTCCCTTCCCTGTCTAGCCAGCCAGATCCCACATCATGACACAGAGACTTCTTAGACAAGCTTGGCCAATAGCTTAGGCTTTTTCTAACTAGTTCTTATAACCTAAATTAACTCAGATTTTAAAACCTATGTTATTTTAAATGGTCCATTCATCTTTACTTCGTGAAGCACATGCTGCCTGCTCTGAGTTTCTGGTGAAGTCTCACGACTCTGCCCTTCTTCTTCCCAGTGTTCTCCATGTCCTAACAGCCCTGCCTAGCTATTGGCCATGCAGCTCTTTATTAAACCAACCAGAGTGACACATATTAACAGTATACAAAAAGATTATTCTACAACAGTTTGAGACAGCCTGGGACGGAGAACCAACCATGAAAAGCAACAACAACAACAAGAAAAAAAACACAGAGTGGACATGCATAGAGAGGTACATGGACACAATGGGACTTCATGTAGCTGTAAAGAATAAATCATGTTAGTTTCAGGAAAATGGATGCAACTGGAAACCATGCTTGGCAAAATAAGCCATACTCAAAAAGACAAATACTGAATGTTTTATGCAAAAACTTAGATTTTAAATTATCAATATTTGTGTATATAGGTGTTTGCATTTATATGTTTATAGGTCATGAAAATATAAGGGCTCATAAGAGAGGAGGAAGCTATCTTCAGAGAGCTGAAGAATGTAAAACATGTGACATGGAAACAGAAGGGGGAAGAGAACCAACCAGGAGGGGACCACATGGGGGAGGGACACAGGAAGACTAATGAGTGAATGAATGAGAACAAAGTATAATTACTCATGTGTATGAAGATGCCACAATAAAACTCACTTTTTTCTCATTGTTTTATTTATTTTTTCATTTTACATATCAACCCCGGTTCTCCTTCCCTGCCCTTCTCCTGCCCTCCATGTCTCAGCCTTCCCACCGCCCCATCCACTTCTCAGAGAGGGTAAGGCCTTCCTTGGGGAGTCTGGCATACCAAGCTGAGGCAGGACCAAGCCCCTCCCCCTGTATCAAGGCTGAGCAAGGTAACCCACCATAGGGAATGGCTCCAAAAAGCCAGTTCATGTACCTAGGATAGGTCTTTGTTCTACTGCTAGGGCCCCTCTAACAGATGAAGCCACATTCAGAGGGCCTAGTTCAGTCCCATGCAGGTTCCCTAGCTGTCAGTCCACAGTCTGTGAGCTCCCACTAGCTTGGGTCATCTGTCTCTGTGGTTTTTCCCCTCATACTTTGACCACTGCTGTTCATATGATCCCTTCTCCTTCTTCAAATGAACTCCAGAAGCTTAGCCCAGTGCTTGACTGTGGTAAAACCCAATACTTTTTATGTAAATGTAAAAACAACAACAACAACAACAACAACAACAAAACAGGACCAATAAACCTAAAATACACACCGATCTTACTAATAACCATAGTACAGAGTAATGCTGGATTCTTAAAATGGGATGATTTGTTGTGATATTAACCTCCATAGTTAACTGTGTGTGAGGTGGGCCTCTAGGCATACCTATAAGAGAATGTTTTGATTAGATTAGTTGAAGTGAGAAGACCTGCCCACTAAGGAGAACGTATATAGACAAATATGATGGCTAATATTGATCAGATGGAATATTCTGTAGGTATATGGTAAGTCCATCTGACCTATGGTATAGTTTAACTCTGGTGCGTCTTTGTTGACTTTTAGTTTGTTCGCCCTATTTATGAGAGGTTGGTATTGAATTCATCCACTAATACCATATGAGAACCTATTTTTCATCTGTCTTGCTGCCTTTTTCCTCTGTATTAATGACTTTCTCTATAGGTATTGAAGATATGCATTGAATTAATCCGCCTGTGAGTATCCTCTTAGAAGTCACTTATTGTTATTATTTTTGTAAGAACACTTCTGAAATGTTCACTTGATAGTTTACCTATTTCAGAATGTTGAGTTCACCAGTTGAGTTATGCTCTCTTAGAGAAATTATATTGACTTCCTTTTTATGTTTCTTGTATTTTGTGTTGTAGCCTGCACATCTGCTACTTTCTGTCTCTCGTGGATTTTAGAGAGGTGGCAGTGTTGATGAATTTCAGCAGCAGCTTATTGGGGAAAGTTAGCACTACAAGTTTGCTAATCTCCTTGCTAGACTCTAAAGTCTAAAACCTTAGAAAGTTGACCCCACACCTCATCTTTTTTCCTTTGTGAGTCGTGTTCCATGTTTAGTACGGCTTTTTTAACCACTGCCAAAAGAATGTAGAAGTTACTAACAAAATTAAATTTGGATTACCAATCAATCTAACATACCACTGCTAGGTTTATAAATCCAGAAGACACCTAAAGAGATATTTGCACATCCATGATTGTTACTGTACTTGCATAGTAGCTGAGAAAAGGAAGCATGAAGATTCCCATCAGCGGATGAACAGATAATGTAAATGTGGAACATATTCACAGTTGGCATTAATTCAGCCTTAAGGAAGAATAAAAGTCATGACATTTAAAAGGAAAATTTTGGAACGGGAAAATTTTAAATTTGGTGACTTAAGCCATAGTCATGTGTATAAATACCATAGGGGGCTGGCATTTTCTGTCTCTCTCCTCAACCTGAAAGAAGAAAGTAGCTGAGAGAGGGGAGAAAGTAAGGGAGGTGGAAAAGGGAAGGGGGTAAGGAAACACATGTATGAATGTAGAAATGAGGAGTGTTTTAAGATAAGGAAGAAACAGGAGGAGGTAGAGGGGATAGGGTATCAGTTTGTACGGGCGATGGATAAGAACGAAATACACATATGAAAATGTAATAATGAAATTTCCTTTATGTACAAAGTTGAAAATTAATTAAAAATGTATTAAGACTTGGACCTATAATGTATTTTGTCCCTGAGACCCTGAATAGAGTTCTTTTCTGGTCTTAACAAAATGATGTAGCACTTGGGGGCAAAGATGCACCCTAGAAGCCCTGCACTGGAGGCCAAGATGGAGAAGACCTCCACAGCCACCATGACCTTCCCTTTGGTGCTGTGGTAGACAGGCAGGAAGGTGACCCAGACACTGCAGAACACCAGCATGCTGAAGGTCAGGAACTTGGCTTCATTGAAGGTGTCAGGCAGGTTCCTGGCCAGGAAAGCCACAGTGAAGCTTCCCAAGGCCAGAGCTCCCAGATATCCCAGCATGCAGTAGAAAGCAGTGACAGAGCCGTTGTTGCACAGAACGATAATGTGTTCCTGTTCAGAGTGTGTGTCAGTGTCAACGAAGGGGGGAGAGTTCCCCAGCCAGACCCCACACAGGACAATTTGGATGAAGGTGCAGATGGGAACAATGAAGTTAGGTGCCCGTGTTACCAACAACCACCTGATTCTTCTTCCGGGAGCAGTGACCTTATAAGCCAGAACCACAGTAATAGTTTTGGCCAAGACAGTGGAGACAGCTACAGTGAACAGCACTCCAAATGTGGTCTGCTGTAGGATGCAAGTGGCTGTGTTGGGATGGCCAATGAAGAGAAAAGGGCAGAGAAAGCAGAAGTGAAGGGTGAGGAGCAGGATGTAGCTGAGAGTGCGGTTATTTGCCTTTACAATGGGAGTGTCTTGCTTCTTCACAAAGATCCCAAGAACCAGAGCTGACAGTGCAGAGAAACACAAGGCCGTGCATGACAGCCCTATCCCCAGGGGGTCGTCATAATCCAGGAAGGTCATAGACTTTTGGAGGCAGTGGTTTCGCTCTGTGTTGACATATTGATGATCTAGACACTGCACACACTGATCCACATCTGGTGAAAACATGTGTGTTATTTCATGGTCATTATCTTTCTGTTGTCCACTTCACTCGCTCATTTGACTAGGTGAGCCTAGTAGCCCTCCTTTGCTACTTCAGACAACAAATGAAAGTATGCAGTGTGGGGTTAATGTGACTATTGCCCATTGCCTTCATGGTGACATGAAGAAAGTCACATTTTCTCCTCCTAATTCAATTGTGTGTTGCTTTGAAGATTCTGGTGTCATTTTCCCCCTTTCCAGAAACTTTCCTACTTACTTCCACTACACAGCTTCAATTCGGTCACAATATTGCCTTCATACGAAATATTGCCTGGGCTAGGGAAGCTGATTCATGGGGTAAAGGCCTTGCTGCTCAAGCCTGATGGCTTGAGTTTGGATTCCCAGGACCCACGTAAAAGCTGAATTCAGCAGGACAAGCATCTGCAATCCCAGTGTACCCCTACAGTAAGATGAGAGACAGACAGTACTTCCCAGTAGCCTGGCTAATACATCTGTGGAGAAATGTGGTCTCAAGCAAAGTGGAAGGGTATTGGCTGGCTCTCCAGTTCCATCTGTGCCCTGTGACACACGCGCACCCGCTCACATGGACACACCACACACACACACACACACACACACACACATACACACACACACAATTTTGAAAAATTAATTTAGTGAGGGAAGAAGGGGCCTCTGAAGCTCTCTCCTTTTAACGGTGTTCTCAGATATGGGGTTCAAAGGTGAACTGACTTCCCTGGTTGCCTTTCTTCTGTCTGAAGGGGTTTAATGAGTAAGTACTGCATTCTAACAGTTTGTCACATGGTGGTGCACATCTGTAGTCCTTGCCATTGGGAGGTGGAGTCAGGAGGAATAGGAGTTAAGGCCAGACTCAGCTATTTGGCAAGGGGAACAGCTTGGCCCTCATGAGATTGTTTCTGGAAAATAACTACAAACAACGAAAAGCAGACTGTTTAAAAGTGTCAACATAAAAAATGTGGGAAAGAATTCACTTCATTTATAGACATTGGATTCTTTTTTTATAGATTAATTTTTATTAAGGAAGACTTAAAATTTTAATTATGTGTAAGTGTGCATGTGTGTGGGCTTGTACACATGATTGAAGGTGGCCTTTGGTCCCCTGGACTTGGAGTTATGGATAGTTGTGACCAACTTGATGTGTGTGCTGAGAACTGAACTCAGGTCTGCAAGAGCAGCAAGTGTTCTTAACCGCTGAGACATTGCTACAGTCCCTAGGTAGTGGGCTCCTGATAATTTAATCATGTATTGTTGGGGCAGTTGTTAATTTTTATTTCCTTTCTGCTTGTCAATTCACCTAGAATTTCAAGTATGTGAATATGAAACTATTTATATCATATTTCATATTATTAAAATTTCAATGACTCCATTGCAAGTATTAATATTTTTTCAGTTTTTATCCTATGGTTATCAAACTTCTAAACAGTTCTAAAATTTAGTTTAACAATTTTAAGTTTTAATTTGTTTTATTTTACGTTGTCTGTGTGTTTTGCTGGATGTGTGTTTGTGCACCACATGTGCGCAGTATCCGCAAGAGTAAGAAAAGGGAGTCAGATCCCCCATGAACTAGAGTTTCCACATGGGAGCTGGGAACTGCACCTGGGTCCTTTGGAAGCGCAGCCAGTACTCTTAACCACTGATTCATCTTTCCAGCCCCGAAATTTAATTTTTAGTATTCTCATTTTTTCATTATCTTCCCTTTTCCTGAAGACGTTCTCTTGTTAATCTCTTCTACTGATTTGGCAGAGACAGGAAGGTCTCTGGGGCTTGCTTGTTAGCTAATGTAACCAAATTGTCAAGCTCCCAGTTCAGTAAGAGATCATGTCTCAAAAGAAGGAGGTAGACAGTCATTGAAGAAGATACCAACCTTGGCCTCCAGCTTCTATACAGATGAGTACATTCACCCACACATGTACACATATATTTTCACACACATGAACACACACATACTAGCAGCATCAGCACCATCACCATTCTGCTTAGGAAAGTAGAAAACTTGGCTATCCTGTCTCTAAAATCTATCTCATGTACTAAGAAAGCAAGGGCCCACAGAATGTCCACAGAAGCTGACCTGAACTCTAGTTCAGTGTACACCACCACACTTAGGTAAAAGCTGAAGGGTACCACTGGTGATGCGGTCTGAGCTTTGATAAAACATCCATTGGCAGGGCCTAGCAATATTATTTAGTGGGGAAAGGCACTCACCCTGCAAGCCTGACTACTTGAGTTTGGTGCTTAGAACCTACAACGTGAAAGGAGGGGACTTATCTCCCAAAGTTGCCTTCTGATTTTCACTTGCATGCCATGTGTGCTGTGGTGGTTCAACTAACAATGGTCCTCAAAGGCCACACACATTTGGACACTTAGATGTCAGGGAGTGGCACTACTTCAGAAGGATTAGGAGGTGTTTTAGAGAAAGTGTGTCATTGGGAGTAGGCATTGAAGTTTCAAAAGCCCAAGCCAGGCCAAGTGGCTCTCTCCCAGCTGCCCGCAGATACAGATGTATAACTCTCAGCTACTCTTCCAGCACCATGTCTGCCTGCATTCCACACTGCTTCCTGCGACAATGATAACGGACTAAACCTCTGAACCTGTAAGCAAGCCTCAGTTAAATGCTTCCTCTTATAAGAGCTGCTGTGGTTACAGTATTGATTCACAGAATTAGAATAATGACCAAGACAGAAGTTGATAATCAGGAGTAGGGTGCTGCTGTGACCAGGCAGACCATGGTTGTTGGAGCAATGTGGAAGACTTTGCTACTTCAGACTAGGAAAGTGGTTGGATGATATAGGTGGGGCTTAATGGGTCATCCTAGTAGGAGCATTGAAGACAGTGATGCTGCAAACAATGTAGATTTGATGGCCCGTCTCAAGAGGTTTCAGAGGAGGAGAATATTAGTAAATAACCTAGAGAATGTTCTTGTGGTATTTTGAAGAAGAATGTGACTGCTTTTTGCTTTTGTCCAAAAATCTGCCTGATGCTAAATTGAAGAATCTTGGTTTAATGGCACTGGCAGAAGAGATTTCAAGACAACCTAGCATTGACTGTGCTATACGGTTATTAGTAGTAACTCTTACACAGATCAATAATGAAATGTAGTAGCTGAATAAGGAAAACTACAAAATGTACAGTTTGAGGAGAAAAAGAGCACCAGGAAATGTAATGGAGTTAAGTCCAGTGTTTAAAAAATTGTGGTGGTTTGAATAAAAATGTCCTCCCCATAGGACCATAAGGAGTGACACTATTAGGAGGTGTGGCCTCATTGGAGTAGGTATGGCTTTGTTGGAGGAAGTGTGTCACTAGGGGGTGGACATTGAGGTCTCACTGTGTGTCACTCAGTCCTTTTTCTGCCTTGTGCAGATTCAGATGTAGAATTGTTAGCTGTGTCTCTAGTACTATGTATGCCTCTGTGCCACCATGCTTCCTACCACGATGACAGGGGACTAAACCTCTGGACTGTGAGCCAGCCCCAATTAAATGTTTTCCTTCTTAAGAGTTGTCATGGTCATGGCTTCTCTTCACAGCAACAGAAGTCCTAATGATGCCTCTAAAAACAGAAAACATTCTTGCTACCTCTTTTCTTTTTAAAAATATTTCTATTATTTTAAAGTATGTGTAAGGAATGTGTGTTTGCATATGGGGATATACATATGAGTGCAGGTGCCCATGAAAGCCAGTGGCATTGGCTCCCATGGAACTGGACTATTATGGGTAGTTGTGAACCACCTGATGAGTTCTAGGAACTGAAGTCTGTCCTCTGAAAGAGCAAGCAAATGTTCTTAACTATAGAGCCTCATTTAAAGATACTCATTTAATGCTTTTACATTTCAAACAATATAGTTATATTGTTTATCCCCTTCCCTTTATTCTCTCTAGTCCCTTCCTCCAATGTTCCTGCTCCCAACTCCCCCCATGTCTCCAGACTCTCAAATTGATAGTTTCTTTCCCTTATCAATGATACACACACACACACACACACACACTTACATATATACATATCAGTGGACACATATACAAATACAACCTGCCAAGAGCATTTCTCTTGTCTGTGTACATGGTTTCAGGGCTGATTGTTTGTATTAGACAGGCAATCATGGGTCTCATCCTCAGGAAGAGGCTAATTCTCCATTTCAGCAGTCACCAGTTGCCTTGCCACCGGTTCTTTTTTTGGGGTGGGACCCCATGGTAATTCACCCTTCTGAGTTAGTATATCTGTTGATATTGCCATTGCCCAATGGCTTGTATATGAAGCCATTTAAAACTGTTTCAAAGACATGTCTCACTGTGTTGCCCATGCTGGTTTTGAACTCTTGGTCTGAAACCATTCTTCTACCTTTGCCTTCTGATTCCCTGAGTCTTCGCTATGTTCCACCATGCATCATTTGGAATTTCAATACTAAATGAATTGGGACTATGTTATAGTTTGCCATTTCTACTTATCTTTGCAATACTAGATTCCATTAATCATTAATCTTGCAATTTCCATAATGTTTATCAAATATTAGTATTCAGTAATTGATGAGTGTGTTTCATTTCATTTTTAAAGGTGTGAAGAATATCAGGAAAGAGGGAATATAGTGAAAAAGAGGCAGAGAGTCCTCTCATACTTTCCAACTAGATGAAACTGAAACAGCATTGGCTGGATGTATGTTAACAGGGATAGCTACATGAAAGCTCCAGGATTCAACAAGAAAGCTCTAGCCTGGTGCAACCCAGAGATTTTTCATAGTGAAATGGTCATCAAAAGAGGACCTAGGACCTAGCGCCCATATTGTGACAATATTGCTGCAGGAGAGCTAGCTCTATTGGAGCAGAATCTAACCCTCTCCAGACTACAGTCTCAAAAGTCAAGACACCCAAGACCTGTCAATCATGGTCATTTAGATGAAGATGCCTCTGTGTTACTCTGCAGATTCTCAATGTGCAGTATGAGATGCCGGCTGAGAAAGGTACTATTGTCTGAGCTTCCCTGTGGTCAGAAACACCTGCCTTTTCTTATTTCTGGAATGGTCAGTGGGTGGTCACTCATGTGACAGGCCTGGTTCTGGGGCATACATCCGACATAGACCTGTTAAGAGTTCTGTACTGTGGGGAATTCAGACTCACAGAATGAGGTGAAAGGTGCTTCCTCTGAAAATGGATTAATCCCTTCTGAGAGTTATGGGGTCTAGGACTGCCTATGTGTTAAGCTAGTGTGAGGGCTCCAGGACTGCGGTTGGCAGATCATGTTTGTTCTTCTTCCCTCTCCCAGCACTGATCTTTGAAGATCTGTCACTCCTTGTCCGTATTCAGACATACCCCATAGGGGAACGTTTGCCCCCGACCAGCTCTTTCCAGTACATAAAGAAGTAGAGAGGAATTTCAACTACTTTCAGGTTCAAACCAGGTCAGCTAACTACCTTTTGTGTACCCAGACTTAAGAGAGTGTGAGAATGTGAGTGTGAAACGGGCTAGTCACACCCTGTATGTTGCACTCCACCTCAGAAGACACACAGGGAATCACTGATGAATGTAGGCTGCATCCCTCTTAGCTCCGTGATAGCATCCTAAAACATCAGTGTGAAGGAAATTTATTTGTTATTAAAATTACTTTTTAAACAGTTCTCCCTGTGTAGCCCTGGCTGTCCTGGAACTTGCTATGTAGAACAGTCTGGTTGTAAACTCACAGAGATCAGCCTGCCTCTGCCTCCTGGGTGCAGAAGGTGTGCACGACTACACTTTACTTAATTTTCTTTTTCTTATTAATAAACATCTCAGACGAGGGGGATGGATTAGCTGTGAAGTGTCTGCAGTGCAAATGTGAGAATCTGAGTCCAGATGCCCAGAAGCCTCAAAAAAAGATGATTAATTAGAAGTCGAGAATTTCTCCATAAAACTCACACTTACCCGTCTCATTGGAAATCTCATTCTCTGGGCATGGAGTGCAGACAAAACAACAAGCCGCCTTTCCTTCTGGGAGGGATTTTCTGTATCCAGGACCACAGCTTTCACTGCATACAGACTGGGGAGTCTGAGGAAAATCAGATGTGAGCAAGTTACAATTCACATGTTTCACATGTTTGCTTACTACTTTATTAAGTATGCTGTTCATAGAGTTGGATCATTAATGAATATAGCTTTTGTATCCATAAATAATCAACTGATCAGATGTCACTATAGCTTGATCATCACATGCCCCCTTAGTGGTGATGACCTTCAACATGTGGTGTTTCTGGGACATGGTGAAGCCTTTCAGTGGAGCGAACTTGGGGCTGGAGAAATGGCTCAGTATTGACAGCATGGAATGCTCTTTCAGAGGTTCTGAATTTGGCTCCCACATTACATGGCTCGAAATTGCCTGGACCTCCAGCTTCAGGAAACCCAACAGCCTTCTTTGGCTTCCGTGGGCTCCTGCACTCAATATGCAGATTACAAATAATGAAAAATAAATATAAAATATTTTTTAAAGGTGAGGAAGTTAGTGATTGGAGGCTGGCCATTGGAAGGCATACTGGGACAATTGACTCATCCTACCTCTAGTTTTGCTACCTGGCTGCTAAGAGATGAGTGGTTTCTACTGCTGCGAACCACATTATGGTGCCTTATCTCAGACTCAAAAGTAATGGTTAAATGGATCTCAGAAACCACCAAACTCAACCTAGAGATATGTCAGTAATGAAATCCCACAACAGAGGGTGTGAATATTTTGACAGGAAATGTGTAAGCATTTAGATGCATATTTGTCAACCAACATGCTCTAGTTACATACAGTATGTAAGAAAATTCTCTTACTTAAATTGGAAGTATAAAATTGTAAAAGCACATATATGGTTCAAGAAATTTCTGGATAATATAATGGATTAAAAGCTGCCTCTGTGAGATTCAGTGAAAGATAGAAGTCACAGTAAAAATAAAAAAGATTCTACCTTTATCAGAAAAAGAAATAAGCCAGTATGGAAGTTTTGTTTCCAACAGGAACAGTCAAGCAGGCACTGTTTCAGCATCTTGCTTGCACTGGTCAAGGACAAAAGTAGCAGCCAGTGAGGCACTGTTGGTTATGGACACTAGAAAACAGCAGGCTGGAACATGTCAGCCCAATGTACAGAGTTGCAAGCAGTGGGTGAGCAGAAGAAATGAGGCAGAGGAGTTTTAGCTGAGATTCTCCCTGGTCATCCTGGAGTCAATTGCCTGAGCAGAAAACACCCCGTCACAGCCTTGGTGAACTCCTGTGAAATATTTTCTCTAGTATCATTCATGCCCTACACCATGCACTGCGCTTCTCATTCATACTTTACTCTCTCTTCTCTCATTTCCACAATTCCAAACTCATTTTGCTATATAAGTAATTATCACACCCTTAGCTCTAAAAACATGTGAAGTATATTTTCCCCAATATTCTATTGGTGCTATCTCTGAACCATGTTAGGAAAAAAAAGAGGAAAATACAAAGGTGTCATCTACCGCAAGTTAGCATCAATATTTCTTTCCAATTACTGTATTTGTTATTGTAATTGACTTCCCCCCAAAAGATGTTAGGACATCCCATGCTCAAGGATTGGTAGAATTAATATTGTGGAAATGACCATACTCCTTAAAACTATTTATGGATTCAGTGCAATACCAATTGAAATCCCTATTTTATTCTTCTCAGAAATAGGACTATCCTAAATTTTATATGGGCCCACAAAAAACAGCATGTAATATTATATGTATTTATATTATTTTTAATACTCAATAATATTTTAAAAGTTTATATGGAAAACTTTAAAATATCAGTATATCAAAAAATCATAAAAACTCAGGCAAGAGAAAAATACAGAAAAATATGTAATATAATATGAAAACATTCAAAAGCTTTTTCAATTGACATATTCTGATGATGTATCTCCTCTCAGATCTCCCCCAACTCCCCACTCATTCAACTTCATGCCCTTTCTTTCTCTCTGTTTAAAAACAAGCAAACGAAACAGAAACAAACAAAACCCACAAGAGACACGTACACATAATGCAAAAGACCAGTAAGACAAAAAGAAATATGGCATAAAAATTCTACAAAAATAACCCTGAGTTTCTTGGGTATGGAGTCTGCCCTGAAGGGAGACTCCACTGAAAGACATCACTGTTTCCTTTGCAAGAAGGTGTCCACTGCAGATAGCTTTTTGTTTAGGGGATCCTGAGCGAGATTTGTTCTAGTATGTGTAATTCATAGAGTTACAACTATACCCAACTCACCTCTGTAATTTCTGTGGCCCATTCTATCATGTCCTCGGATAAAGATAACTGTTGACCAAATGGATCATACGGGGAAAACTGTCCAACTTTCACCTTAAGTCCAAGACCTTCTGGAAAGTTCCAGTAGTTGAGAATGTCATAGTCAGCATTCAATTTCATTTTCTCATCCAAATTCACTTGTTCTCCAGCAGGATTATTAAACTGCATGTTCTTCAGAAACGGGTGCAGCTAAAAAAGTTGAATTATCTTATGAAGTTGGTACCAGAGTAAAGACAAGTGTTAGGGAAAGTCTCGTATAGTTTAACTCCTTGATGTATAAAACAACTTTAACATAATTATCAAGAATGTAGGACAAGTGGCAGCCCATGAATAGCTAAAATATTATAACATTTCTGAAAACATTAATCTGTTCAACAGACAGTAGTTCTCAATCACAAGCACCAAAATAATCGGTAAATGACAGAAAACCTGGCAATTGCCAGTTTGTCTAAAAAAAGTTAGCCATATCTATTTATTGTCAGAATAACCCATCCTGCTTTTCTTTCTATTGCTGTGACAAAAGTTTACATGTTACAGGCCACCACTGAAGGAAGCCAAATCAAGAACTCAAGGTTGGAACCTGGAGGTGGGAAATGAAAAGGAGACTGTGGAGGAATACGCTTATTGACTTATTTTACATGGCTTGCTCAGCTTTCATTCTTATACAACCCAGGACAACCTGACCAGGGGTCATACTGTCCACAGTGGGCTGGGCCCTCCCACAGAAATCATTGGTCAATAAAATTCCCACAGACTTGCTCATGGGCCAATCTGATGGATATAATTTTCAACTGTGGTTACCCCTTCCCAAGTGACTCTCATTTGTGTCAAATTGACAAAAAGTAACCTGTACATTGCCCAGAGAGTGTCTGAAATGAGGCTTTGAATACCTTGGGGTGTTAGATGAGATTCTTTATGTAAAGTTTCAAGAATAGTTTTAATATCACCTAGACACTTAAGTAGTTTTGGGGGCAGGGATCTATCTCAGTTGATTGAGTTGCCTAGCATGAGTGAAATCCTGGGTTTGATCCCTGTTCTGCATAAAAGTGGGCATTGTGGTACATCTCTGCTATCTCAGTATTTGAGTGGAGGCATCTCTCATGATTGAATATTGCTCCCCTTAAAAGCCCAAGATTGTTAAGCCAAAATCCCAGTATTGGGTATAGAGAACATTTTATAAGTTGTTTTCCAGGAAGGCGCAGAGATTCCCCCAAACAATACAGGTTGCTGCCATTGTTTCTACTTGTCCATAACTGAGATACTATTGTTGAAGACACCAAGTTAGAACTGAGCTGGAAGTCCTTACTCCAGGCTAGCCTTCAGTGGTGGACACCATGGATGCTGTTGGAGAAGCAAAATCATCACTGGTCCTATCTAGTTGCAATTACCTTGACTATAATAATGACCTTCCTGCCGAGATATACTCACTGGTATAATAGTAGCATAAATGTTATGGTGAATTTGAAGCACACACCATAGGAGGAAATTCATAGCTGCTACTTATGGCTCAAGAGGCCTTTGACCCTAAAGGTAATGCCTTTCTGTTATTTTGCTGAGTGGATGTGGTGTCAAACTGCTCTCTAATACTTATGCTGACACTGATAGATCGTGCTGCTTTCAGCAGTCGTTAGAGACATTTCTTGGAATGAGCAGAGGTTCTCAACTGGTTAAAATACTAATAACAAGTGACTGAAGCACAAAGCGATTTGAATGATGAAATGTCCCTCATAAGCACAGACATTTGAGCATTTGGTCCCCAGCTGCTGTTACTCTTTGGGGGGGTGTTAGGAGATGCTGCCTTGTTGTAGGAATTTGCTACTGGGTGTGGCCTTTGAGAGTTTAATGATCCATATCACTTCCAGTTTCCTAGCTCTGAGTGAGATAGAGGGTGTCAGCTACTCTCAGCCTCATGCTCTACTTGGTAATCAGACTTATTTCTTGCTGCCATGCTAGCCTCAAAATTGTGGACTCTGAACCTCTGGAACTGTAAGATGAAATAAACTCTGTCTTCTGGAAGTTGCCTTGGTTACAGTGTTTTATCAAAGCAATAAAAAAGTAACTAACACAGAAGTTGTTATCAGGAGGGAAGTATTGATGTGAAGAACCTATTCATGTTTTTTTATGGAGGAATGTGGTAGTTTTTGGAACTTTGGAATAAAAAACCATCGAATGCTGTAGGCAGAGATGAAAAGACCTTCCTAGTAACAGCCTGGAAGACAGTGGAGCTGAAACAATGGGTACTGTTGGGCAGCTCAAGAGGTTGCAGAAAGGAACAATAGCAGCAACTGGGTTAGAGGCCATTCCTGTGATATTTTGGGAAAAAATTATGTTTGCCTCTGCCTTTGTCCTAAAAACATGCTCAAGGTTAATTTAAAAAGTAATAGACTAATTCATTTGATGAGGGAAAGTTCAAGACAGCCTAATATCAAGTCCCTGGCATCTTCATTATCAATAACTCTTACATAGTTGTAGAATGGAAAAGAGCAAGTGGGGCAGAAAGAAGTAAACAACGTGGTTTGAAGAGAAAGAACACTGGGAGGACAAGGCCTTTGTTAAAAGAGAGGATGTGATGGTTAGGGAGATTAGTGCCATTATGAAGAGTTATCTGCTTTGGAATAAAGAGAAGAGTGGTCTCAGGTCAAGATCCTTGGGAAAGAACCTAAGGTTAATTATTTTTGTTCCTAAAAATCTGGTGAACAAATATTGGTGCTAATGTGAATGAGGGTAGGGGGAGGGTGCATTCTAAAATTGTGGCCAATTACAATGTGGTGTTGTCTTTAGGGACATATGGGGGTGAGAGTGGTTTGTCCATGGTTTATGATAGTTGCCAAGGGCAGGCAGCACGTGGTACAGAAGTCCATGTGTATAGACCCTGATGGAGCAGGAGGCCCAGAGAGGCCATTATGTGAAGTTGTGAATATGAAGCCTTGGTTTCAGTGGAGACCCCATGCTGTTGGAGGTCTCAGATATGAGAGAGATCTGTCAAGGAAGCTGCATATAGGAGTAGGACCATCCCAAGAGAAAGATGTATGTTGCTGGCAGCATGGCTGGCGATCAGACAAGGAACTAGAGGTTTTAGTGTTTGCTTTGCTGGGGTTTGGTCTTTCTTTCATCCAGAATTTTATTATTATGCTCCCATTTCTTTCTTGTAATGGTAAGGTGTATTTTGAGCCATTACATGTTGGAAATATGTAAATTGTTTTTTAATTTTATTTTAAAAGGATTTATAATTAAGAGATTACCTTGAGTCTCAGAACCGACTTTGGGCCTTTAAACCGTGTTGAGACTGTGAAAGACTATGGGGAAATTTTGAATTATGATATGGTCATTAACATTTCGGGGCTAGGAAATATAATGTGGATGTTTGATAGAGAAACATTCCCCACAGACTCAGATATTTGAACACATAGTTCCCACATGGTGACATTGTTTGGGATGTTTAGGAAGTGCAGCTTTGTTGGAGGAAATATGTCACTGGAGTTTCGTTTTGAGAGTTTAAACACTTCTTCAACGTCTAGGTCACTCTTCTGCTTTGTGGTTGAGGTAAAAGATGTGAGCTTTCATTTTCTCTATTCCAGCAATCATGTCTGATGCCATACTATCCACTGCCATAGACTTTAACTATTTGGAAAAATAAGCACAAAGAAACCCTTTCTTCTACAATTTGCCCTAGCCATGGCGTTTTATATAGCAACAGAAAGGTAACTAATACCGAGTGCTTGGTCCTGAACAGAACAGATACATCACTCACACTAAGGTTCAGGGTATATTGTGAAGAGAGGACCCAAAGAAGGTAAGATTCAGAGGACAAGAATTTTTATAAGACTCTGTTGTTGCATTCATGAATTTATTGCAGCTGTTATTACCTACACAAGTTCTGCATAAAGTTATGCTCATCACCACCCATTATCCAGTGGGGAACTCATACCTGACAGAAAGATTACGAGCAGTGGTTGCTCTCTCTCTCTCTCTCTCTCTCTCTCTCTCTGTCTCTGTCTCTGACTCTGTCTCTCTCTGTGAGAGAGAGAGATTCATTTCAGTGTTGTAGCTAATAATAGATTGTCCATATCTCAGTAAATGACTCCCACTCACGCTTATGCGAAGAATCATAATTGAACTCAGTGAGTCACAAAGAAGGTGTGAAAGTAGGAGGAGGGACTATTGGGAAGAGGTTCCAATAGGAGCACGAGGGGTTAGAACACTTAATTAGGGTGAATGGATCAAAAGCTCATTATATACATGTAATAAATGATCAAAAAATTTGAAAAACTATATTCTAGGAATGACAGAAAATGTGACTTCCTTTTCTGTCATCTAAGGAGTTCATGAGGGAAGCTGGGGCCTTCACTTTGATCATGGGTTTTAAATTACTGGAGCTTGGGTGTGGGTTGCCAGTTGGTACAAAAGTGAAGGCCATGGCTTCCAATCTTCCAGACATTTTAACACCCAATAGTTCCACCAGGAGAGAAGGGTGCCCTCCCATGCCCATAACTTCTTGCTTAGAGTTAGTCTTGTGCAGATCCAGCACAAATGACTTCAGCTGCTATGAGCTCAAGGTTGTCATGGTCGTGTTTTCACAAGATGACATTTTTTCAGCACTTCTCTCTTCCTTCCAACTCCAATACTCGTTCCACTCTCCTCTTCTGCAATGTTCTCTGAGCCTTAGGGGTTGTTGCAAATGTCTAGTATAGGATTTAACACTTACAAGTCACTTATTCTTAGCAATTAGAGCAGGTGTAACTGGACTGTATAGAGAGGCTTCTCACATTAAGACTGAGATTCGCATTGCTATACATCTTTAAGCAAATACTTAAAAGGCAGTTTGGGGGACCCTCTTGAGGCCTGGGGACTATGCACTGCGGATCCCTTCCTGGCAGGGTCCAGCCCACCCAGAGACTGCCAGCATCATAATCCATTTCTTCGCTCAAGGGATGAGATAAGTGTGGGCCTGTTTCCTACTTGCCTTCTGGTGCCCTACCAGGAGCCACCTGAGGCCTGGGGACTGTGCATTGGGGAACCCATGCTGATGGTCCAGCCCACCCAGAGACTGCCAAGGCCCTGGTACTAGGCCCATCTCCATCCATGGGAAAAGGAGAGCCATTAGACTATTGGACCTGCTTGCACCCACTGGAAGGGAATCTCGGTCCCATACCCACCAAGAGAGGAAGAGACTCCTTCACCCACTGGAAGAAGGGATGGGAAAAAGACAAAATAAAAGCACATTCAACAACAGAAAAACCAATGTGACACCACCAGAGTCTAGGGACTCTACATCAGTAAGACCTGAACATCCCAATGCAGATGAAGCAGAAGAGAATGACCTTAAAAACAACTTCATGAAAATGATAGAGTCCCTCAACGAGGATATGAGAAAATCCCTTAAAGAAATAGAAGAAAAAAACAAACCAAAAAATTACAAGAAATCAACAAATGTCTTAAGGAAAGACAAGAATAAAACAATCAAACAGATGAAGGAAACAATTCAAACAGTTCAAGACATGAAAATTGAAATAGAGACAATAAAGAAAACACAAACTGAGGGAATTCTGGTAATAGAAAAGCTGGGTAAATGATCAGGAACTACAGATGCAACGTAACCAACAGAATACAAGAGATGGAAGAGAGAATCTCAGGTGTTGAAGATACACTAGAAGAAATAGATTCATCAACCAAAGAAAATCTTAAGTTCAATAAATCCCTAACACAAAATATCCAGCAAATATGAAAGACACCATGAAAAGACCAAACCTAAGGATAATAGGTATAGAAGAAGATGAAGAAACTCAACTCAAAGGTGCAGAAAACATATTCAGCAAAATCACAGAAGAAAACTTTCCCAACCTAAAGAAGGAAATACAAGAATCTTACTCAACACCAAATAGACTGGACCAAAAAGGAAAATGTCCTCTCACCACATAATAATCAAAACCCCAAACATACAGAATAAAGAAAGAATATTAGGAGCAGATAAGGAAAAAGATCAAGTAACATATAAAGGCAAACCTATCAGAATTATATCTGACTTCTCCATGGAAACTCTGAAAGCCAGAAGGTCCTGGATAGATATTCTACCACAGATGCCAGCATCCCCCACAGATGCCAGCTCAGACTACTATACCCAGCAAATCTTTCAATCACTATAGATGGAGAAAGCAAGATATTCCATGACAAAAATCAGATTTAAACAAGACATATCCACTAACCCATCTGTACAGATAGTTCTGGAAGAAAAACTACAGCCCAATGGAGTTAACTACAATCCCACTTTTCCAACAGCCAAAAGAGAAAAGGGGTGGAAATCCATACACAATTCTACCACTACCACCAAATCCAAAAACAAACAAGAATGAACAATCAATGGTCATTCATACCCCTCAATATTAATGATCTTAACTCACCTATAAAAAGACACAGGGTAACAGAATGGATACACAGAGAGAATCCATCCTTCTGCTGCATACAAGAAACACACCTCAACTTCAAAGACAGATGGTACCTCAGAGCAAAGGGTTTGAAAAAGATTTTCAAATCAAATGGACCCAAGAAACAAGCAGGGGCAGCAATCCTAATATCTAACAAATTAGACTTTAAACTAAAATCAATCAAAAGAGATGAAGGAGGTCATTTCATATTCATCACAGGAGAAATCCATCATTATGAAGTCCCAATTCTGAATATCTATGCCCCAAATACATTTGGAAAAGAAACATTACTAGAACTCAAATCACACACAAAACCTCACACATGTGTAGTGAGAGACTTCAACATCCCACTGTCACCACTAGACAGGCAGAAACTTAACAAATAAAGGAACTAATAGAAGTTATGATCCAACTGGGTTTAACAGACATCTATAGAACATTCCATCCAAACACAAAAGAATATGCCTTCTTCTCAGTGCCACATGGAAGCTTCTCAATAACTGACCACATACTTGGCAACATAGCAAATGTCAAAAGATACAAAAAATTGGAATAACCCCCTGTATCTTATCAGATCACCGTGCCTTAAAGTTAGAATTCAACAACAACACAAATTGCAGAAACCCTACAAACACATGGAAATTGAACAATGTCCAATTGCACCATTTCTGGGTCAAGGAAGAAATAAAAAAAGAAATTAAAGACTTCCTAGACTTCAACAAGAATGTGGACACAACATACCCAAACTTATGGAACATTTTGAAAGCAGTGCTAAGAGGAAATTTCATAGCACTAAGTGCCCACATGAAGAAACTGGAGAATAGTCACACTAGAGAATTAACAGTACAACGGAAAGATCTAGAAGCAAACTCACCCTGAAGAAGTGGACACCAGGAAATAATCAAATTGAGGGCTGAAATCAATAAAGTAGAAACTAGGAAAACAATACAAAGTATCAATGTAATAAAATGCCACACTGATCCTCTTAGAAGAGAAGGTAGGTGGTACCCTCAAATACATTGGTACAGGAGACAGCTTCCTGAACATAACACTAGTAGCACAGACACTGAGATCAACAATTAATAAATGGGACCTCCTGAAACTGAGAGACTTTTGTAAGGCAAAGGACACAGTCAACAAGACAAAATGGCAGCCCACAGCATGGAAAAGATATTCACTAGCCTCACCTCTGACAGAGGGATGATTTCCAAAATATACAAAGAACTCAAATAATCCCTTTCAAAAGTGGGGTACAGAACTAAATAGAGAATTTCAATAGGGGAATCGAAAATGACTGAAAGACACATAAGAAATTGTTCAGCATTGTTAGCCATTAGGGAAATGCAAATCAAAACAACACTGAGATACCCTCTTGCTTCCATCAGAATAGCTTTTGCATTGAAATAGGCCTCTTGGTGATTTAGGGGTTCAGAATTTGGGCACAAAAGTGAGAGTTATTGAATCTTGGTGATTTAGGGGTTCAGAATTTGGGCACAAAAGTGAGAGCTATTGAATTTGACTTGCACTTGGAAACCCCAGTGACATACTCTTAGTTGTAACCCTATAAAATTAAAATAAAAAAGCAGACCACATACCTCCAGTATACATCATTATTCCAAAAGGGAGGGAAGGGAGCATATTGAGGAAATACTGGACCAGATCAAGACCAAAACCCAGCTGGGCAAACTCCAAAATTTGCTTCTCTATGTCTGATGTCAAAGTAATTTTCAGATCGTCAACTCTTTTAGTCTTTGTTGACAGCAACAAATTCCTCTCTTTTCGACTAGCTTCATAGCCAGTTAACAGTTTTCCTTGGCAGGTGTCCCACTCATCTTGAATGGACAACATTTTTGAGTTTCTAATGAAATACAGACTCAACTTTCATAGCTTCTCCCAATGACCTCCCTGGGCCTCTATTCAGGGATACCCCTAACACATGCCTGGCTTCAGTGGCTTTTCTTAGTTATGGAGGGAGAATCCATACTCCCTTTCTTGTGTTCTTGACTCTAAAACAAAAAATATGTGGCCCATGCTGTCAAGTTCTGTTGCTTGCTGGGGCTGGAACATTGTGTCTTTGTTATTGAATAACATTTGCATCAGATTTCTGTTTTGAAGCCTTCCTCCTCTTCTTCCTCCTCTTCTTCCTCCTCCTCCTCCTGCTTCATGAGACAAGGTTTCTCTGTGTAGCTCTTGCTGTCCTGCAACTCACTCTGTAGACCAGACTAGCCTCAAACTCACAGAGATCTGCTTGCCTCTGCCTCCCTAGTGCTGGGTTCAGTTCCTTTTCAGAAGCTGGAAGCTTAGCTGGGTGGGTTCTTGCCCAGATGTCTCCACTCTCTTTATTCCATTTAACTTCAAGCTTCTCTTTAATCTTTTTTTAAATCTCCCTGAGCACAGGATTTAGCTCCATTATACTCCCTGGTATTTCTTTTCTTTTCAAACTGTACACTTTTATTTTTCCTTGCTTAGCTTGCTCCTTTCCCATATAAACCTGCGTAAGAGTGACCACTCATAAACACACAACAGAGTCATTGCTAGACTGTCGTTAAAATCTCCTCTGCCAATGGCATTAATCCAGAACTATTGAATAAATTGAAGACTAAAGTCTAGACATTTTCTTTGACAAGGGCAAAAACCTGCCATGTTCTTTTCCAAAATATGACAATAATGGTCTCTAGGCCATTTTCTAATATTCTTCTCTGAAACCTCTTGATTCAGACCATCATAATCTACATTGCTCTCAGCACTACTGCCTTCCATGCTTCTATTAGGATGGCCCTTTACGTCCTGCTTAAAACATTTAATTGTATTTCTAATACAAAGCCACAAAGTCCAAATTCTGCCCATAAGAAGCATAGTTAGGCCTGTCACAGCAATACCCTGCTCCTTGAACAGGCTAAGCAAGAAATAATGGTTAGAAGGAGTGATTGATCCAGATTATCATGGGGAAATTGGACTGCTTCTTCGCAATGGATGCAAGAAATATTATGACTGGAGTGCAGGAGATTCTCTAGGGATGGTGTCAATTAAAGTCAGTAGGAAACTGCAACAACCTAATCCAGCCAAGGTGACAAAAGCCACAGGGGTATGGATCACACTCCTCCAGGAAAAGAGCTAAGACCTGCTGAGGCACCTGCCAAGGTTGGAGGAAAGACAGAATGGGTAGTAGAAGAATGTAGTGATAAATACCAGCTAAGGTCACATGACCAGTTATGGAAAGAAGGATTATAACTATCTTAGATAAGGTTTCAATTGCGGTGAAGAGCCATCATGACAACGTCTCTTTGGTGACCATTTTCTTTCAATCTACCACATTCTATTTCCTGGCCCCCAATGACATGTAGCCATACCATAATGCAAAAATGCATTCATTCTAACTTCAAAAGTCCCCATAGTCTATAAAGGTCTCAAACTTGTTACAAAGTCCAAAGTCTGAGACTCATGTAATGTCTTAATTGTAATCCCCCTGTAAAATTGAAAGCAGATCACATACTTCCAACATATAATGGCATGGGATTTACATTACCATTCCAAAATGAGGAAGCATAGTGAGGAGATACTGGTCTAAAGAAAGACCGAAAGTCAGCTGGGCAAGCTCCAATCTCTGCATCTCCATGTCTGATGTTGAAATGGTCTTCACATTTCCAATTCCTTTCAGCTTTGTAGACTGCAACACCCTTCTTTCTCTTGGGCTAGCTCCATTCCCTTGTCAACTTTGCTTGGCAGGTATCCCATAGCGGTGGCATCTCTATCTAGGGGTCTCCAAGGCAATCCAGGCTTCACCTTCACAACTTCATGCAGTGGTCTCTCTAGGCTTCCATTCACGATCAATCCTGACACATGCCTGGCCTCAGCAGCTTTCCTTATGTGTGGAGGCAAATTTCATAACCTGTTCTTTCATCCTTAACTCTAATGCCAGAACCGTGTGTTCGAAGCTGCCAAGTTCTGCTGCTTGCTGTGGCTGGAACATGCCCCCTTATTAAATTACATCTCCACTAGATTTCTGTTTTTGATTGTTACTTTTACTGCCTAAGCTTGACTATCCTTGAACTTGATCTGTAGACCAGGCTGGTCTCAAACTCAGAGATCCATCATCCCCTGACTTCCAAGTGCTGGGCTTATCTGCGTGTACCACCACAGCCAGCTTTAAGCTTTTCTTTAATTCATTTTTCACAAGTTGGAAATTTAGCTGGGTGGGATCTTGCCCTGAGGTCATCACTCTCTTTATTCCATTCCTAATCTGTTTATCTCCTTGAACACAGGATTTAGCTCTTTTCCACTTTCTGGTGCCCTTTCTCAATCTGTACATTTTGTATTTTTATTTTCTCAGCTTGCTCCTTTTCATTATACATCTCCATTAGCGTTTCTACTAATAACCAAACAACAGAGTCCATACTAGGCTGTTTTGAGATTTTCTCTGTCAATGGGATTAATCTAAAACTCTTCACTTTAGCCCCATGCAGACTCTTCTGACAAGGGCAAGAAGCAGCCACATTCTTCAACAAAATATCACAAGCACAATCTCTAGGCAACATGCTAAAATTCTTTTTCTCTGAAACATCTTGAGAAAGCCCTCTCACAGTTCAAATAACTCTTAGCACCACTGTCTTCCATGCTGCTACTACTACAGCTCATTAAACAGTGCTTAATGCATCCCACTGGTATCCTGACCCAGATTCCTCCAAACAAACACATGCTCAGGTCTATCACAGCAATATCCCAGGCCCTGGTAGCAACTTCTGTCTTAGGGTTTCAATTGCTATGAAGAGACACCATGACCATGGCAATTCTTATAAAGGAAAACATTTAATTGAGGTGGTAGCTTACAGTTTCAGACATGATGCTGGTTATATCATGATCAGAGGGCATCAGAAAGTGGACCTTGTATCACAGGCAGGGAAACTTGAGAAAAGAGACCTCAAAGACCACTCCTACAGTGACACACTTTCCCTGACAAGGCTACACTTATTCCATCAAAGCCACACATCATAATAGTGCCACTCACTTTGGGGAACATTTTCTTTCAAACCACCACAATAATTGACATGAGTGTTTCTGTCATATTTTGTTAGGAATATTTGAGTTTTCTTTCTTCAATTTCTGTTATGTAATATAGCACCAATTAAGAGAGTATCAATGGCTTTCCAGTGCATGGGGACTACCACAGAGTTCCCCCTCCTGCTGGGAGACAGGAACCCCAGATTCCTGGTCTTCTATTCCACCAACGGGACCAGGGGACCAGTGCCTGGGGACTACCACAAAGCCCCCCTCCCACCAGGAGGCAGACACCCAAGATTCCTGATCTTCTCTTCCACCAACGGAACCAGTGGACCAGGCGACCAGGGGACCAGTGCCTAGAGAATGCCAGTGGGAGACTACACACCCCAGATTCCGGGTCTTCTTCTCCACCCATGGGGCCAGGACTAGGACCAGGAAGAGGAGAACTACCAGAGTATTGGACTTGCTTGCACCCACTGAAAGGGAACTCTGGTCCCCTAACTACCAGACCAGTAAAGGGGCTCTCTCTGCACCCACTAGAAGAAGAGATGTAAAAGAGACAATACAAAAACACACTCAGGAACAGAAAGACAAACATGACACCGCCAGATTCTAGAGACTCCACATCAGCAAATGAAGCAGAAGAGAATGACCTTAAAAACAACTTCATGAAAATGATAGAGGCCCTCAAAGAGGATATAGGAAAATCCCTCAAAGAAATGGAAGAAAAACAAACAAAAATGCAAGAAATGGAAGAAAAAGCAAACCAAAAATGCAAGAAATGCAACAAATGGAAGAAAAGACAAAGCAAAAATTAAAAGAAACAATTCAAACAGTCCAAGGGTTGAAAACTGAAATACAGACAATAAAAAGAAAACACAATCTGAAGGAAGGTTAGAAATAGAAAAGCTGGGCAAATGGTCAGGTACTACAGATATAAGCATAACCAATAGAATACAAGAGATAGAAGAGAGAATTTCAGGTGTTGAAGATACACTAGGAGAAATTGATTCATCAACCAAATAAAATCTTAAGTCCACCAAATCCCTAACATAAAACATCCAGGAAATATGGGACACCATAAAAAGACCAAACCTAAGAATAATAGGTATAGAAGAAGGTGAAGAAAACCACCTCAAAATGGCAGAAAACATATCCAACAAAATCATAGAAGAAAACTTTCCCAACCTTAAGAAAGACATGCCAATGAAGGTACAAGAAGCTTACAGAACACCAAATAGAGTGGATCACAAAAAAGTTCCCTTGTCACATAATAATCAAGACCCCAAATATATAGAATAAAGAAAGAATATTAAGAGCAGCTAAGGAAAAAGGTCAAGTAACATATGAAGACAAACCTATCAGAATTACACCTGACTTCTCCATGGAAACTCTGAAAGACAGAAGGCCCTGGATAGATATTCTACCAACACTAAAAGACCATGGATGCCAGCCCAAACTACTATACCCAGCAAAGCTTTTAATCACTATAGATGGAGGAAGCAAGATATTCCATGACAAAACTAGATTCAAACAATACATATCCACTAACCTAGCCATACAGAAAGTTCTGGAAGGAAAACTCCAACCCAAGGAAGCTAACTACAACCAGAAAAACATAGGCATTAGATAATCCCACCTTACCAACAGCCAAAAGAAAAAAGGGGTGGAAATCCATACACAATTCCACCAATTGAAAGACTTGTATAGCAAGAACTGAGTCTTTAAAGAAAGAAAGACATCAGAAAATGGAAAGATCTCCCATGCTCTTGGATAGGCAGGATCAATATAGTAAAAATGGCAATCATGCCAAAAGCAATCTACAGATTCAATGCAATCTCCATTAAAATACCAGCACAATTCTTTACAGACCTTGAAAGAACAATAATCAATTTTGTATGGAAAAACAAAAGCCCCAGGATAGCCAAAACAACCTTATTCAACAAAGCAATATCTGGAAGCATCACTATCCCTGACTTCAAGCTCTATTTTAGAGCTGTAGTCCTGAAAACAGCTTGGTATTGGCACAAAAATAGACAGGTAGACCAAGGAATTGAATTGAATACCCTGATATTAACCCATACATGTATGAACATATGATCTTCGACAAAGAAGCTAAAATTATTCAATGGAAAAAAGAAGGCATCTTCAATAAATGGTGCTGGCATAACTGGATGCTGGCATGTAGAAGAATGTGGATAGATCCGTGTCTATCCCTACGCACAAAACTTAAGTCCAAATGGATCAAAGACCTCAACATAAATCCAGATACACTGAACCTGTTAGAAGAGATAGTGGGTGTACCCTTGAACGAATTGGTACAGGAGACTGCTTCCTGAACATAACACCAGTGGCACAGACAGTGAGGTCAACAATTAATACATGGGACCTCCTGAAACTGAGAAGCTTCTGTAAGGCAAAGGACACAGTCAATAAGACAAAAAGGCAGCCCACAGATTGGGAAAAGATATTCACTAACCCCACATCTGACAGAGGGCTGATCTCCAAAATTTACAAAGAACTCAAGAAGCAAGTCTCCAAAACACCAAAGGATCCAATCAAAAAGTGGGGTACAGAACTAAATAGAGAATTCTCAATAGAGGAGACTAAAATGGCTGAGAGACACTTGAGAAAGTACTCAACATACTTAGCCCTCAGGGAAATGCAAATCAAAACAACTCTGATATACCATCTCCCTCCTGTCAGAATGTCTAAAATCAAAAACACTGAAGACAGTTTATGCTGGAGAAGTTGTGGAGAAAGGGGAACACCCCTCCACTGCTGGTGGGAGTGCTAACTTGTACAGCCACTTTGGAAATCAGTGGGGAGATTCCTCAGAAAAATGGGAATCAGTCTACCACAAGACTCAGCAATTCTACTCTTAGGCATATATCCAAAAGATGCACATTCATACAACAAGGACATCTGTTCCACTATGTTCATAGCAGCACTATTTGTAATAGCCAGAACTTGGAAGCAACCTAGATGCCCCTCAACTGAAGTGTGGATAGAGAAAATGTGGTACATTTACACAATGGCGTACTATTCAGCAGAAAAAAAACAATGGAATCCTGAAAATTGCAGGTAAATGGATGGCACTAGAAGAAACCATCCTGAGTGAGGTAAAGCAGTCACAAAAAGACAAACATGATATGTACTCTCTCATATATGGATTTTAGATATAGATCAAGGGAGTGCCAGCCTACAATCCCATGGCCAGAGTCTGGGAAATAGAACCTTTATTCAATGGCTGATGGAAGCAGAGGCAGACTCTCACAGCTAAACAATGAGCTGACCTCAAGGAATCCAGTGATACAGAGGGAGGACTGAAGTGCAAAGGGGTTAAGCCTGGGCTTGTTTAACCCTCAGAAACAGCTGACCTGACAAGGGTTAGCTCTTATATCCCAGACTGATAGCTGGGACTCCGGCATGGGATTGATCCAGACCCTCTGAATGTGGGTGTCAGTGAGGAGGCCTAGGCAATCTATTGGGCCTTGGGTAGTAGATTAGTATTTATCCTGGGCATACAAATGGACTTTGGGTGCCTATCCAATAATGAGAGATGCACTCTCACCCTGGACCCTTGGGGGAGGGTCTAGGCCTATGGACACCCCCATGGAGGGCCTCACCCTCCCTGGGGAAATTAGGAGATATTGGGGGGGGGTTGTGGGAGGGCATGGGAGGAGGGGAAGGAAAGGGAGAGGGACCTGGGATTGATATGTGAAGTAACCTTGTTTCTAATTTAAATTTAAATTTAAAAATAAAAATTAAAAAATAAGAAATGAAAAAAGAGTATCAATGATTATCATATTAATTTTTGAGACACTAAAGGAACATCGCTACCTGTTCTAAATTTATAATGTATTTGTGATTGTATGGGGCATAGTGATATCATGTCAGGAGTAATTATGATCTTGTTAAATATATAATGCATTTGCAACTGTCCATGGGATAGTTACATCATGCTTAGGTGCTTCTATAAGCATCCAAATTCTCCAGCTAGGCAGTGTGTCTGCTCTCTAACTTTAAGAGACTGTTATTTTAAGTTGGGTTCCATACGGTAGCTCTGCACGTGACTTTATTATATACTCTTCATTGTGGTTAACCATCTCTTCTGTTCTCTGCCCCCTGCAGTCAGATATGGAGTCCTTTGTTGTATTACCAGGGATGGTATAGCAGGGTAATATGGTAGCTCCATTTTAGCTTTTTGAGAAGCCTCCAGATTGATATCCAGAGTGGCTGCACTAGTTTCCGCTACTGTCCACAGCGTATAAGGGTCCCTCTTCTCCACTTCTATAATAGCATTTGTTGTCATTTGGTTTTTTATTTTTTGATGATGACCATTCTAACTGGGGTTAGGTGGACTCTTAATGTAGTTTTAACCTTCATTTCCTTGGTGGTGAAGGATGGTGAAAGTGTTCACTCATCACATTTATTTCTTATTTTGAGAACTTTCTGTTCAGTTCCATAGTCAATTTTTAAACTGCATTATTTTTTCTTCATGTATGGATTTTCAGAGTTCTTTGTGTATTTTCATACCAATTCTTAATTGGATATACAGCTGGAAAATATTTTCCTTTCTGTGGGCTGCCTCTTTACTTGACAGTTTGTTTTGTTGTACAGAAAAATTTAATTTTATGAGATCCCATTTGTTTTGTTGTCTTATTTCCTATGATGACAGAGTCATTTTGGAAAACTCTTACATGTGTCCATAAGTTGAGGTATATTCTTGATCCTTTCCCTCTAGCAGTTACAGGGTGTCATGATTTATGCTGAGTTCCTTGATCAGTTTAAGTTTATTTTTGTTCAGGGTAAGAGATAAGGATATAGTTTCATTCCCTACATATTGAAATCCGATTTTCACACGGCACCATTTGTTGAAAATACCGCCTTTTCTTCATTGTGTATATTTGGTAAGCTTATTTAAAAATGAGTTAGCTGTAATTGTGTGGATTTGTATCTAGGCTCTTGCTTTCTGTTGTATTCTATCCCATTCTATTCTCTTCCATCCCATTCTATTCTGTTCCATTGATCACAGGTGTGTTTTTATGCTAGCACCATGTTATTTATTTAATGCTCACCAATAGCTCTGGAGTATAAAATGACTCACAATTCTGTAGTATCTAAGTATAGTGTAAGTGTGATGAACCTCCAGTAGTATTCATTTTGTTTAGGATTGTTTTGACTATCCTTTTTTGTGCTTTCATATTAATTTTAGGAATTTTTATATGCCTGTGAAGAATATGCTGTTTAAAATTATTTTCTAGAGAATTTCATATCTGACTAAACTAAATTAAACTGAACTAAACTAAACTACATTTACATAATTTATATTCCCCCTTTTATCTCAACTCCTCCCATGACCCCCACCTCCCTCTTAATCTTATGAACTTTTTACACACACACACACACACACACACACACCATACTGAGTCCATTTAGTGTTCTTTGTATGTACAAGTGCTGATCACTTGGGATAGGACAACCTATCAGGGTACACGTCTCTGAGGAAAACTTATTCTCCCTCTCTCAGTAGGCATTGATTGCCTAAAGGTCTTCACCTCGTTGTGGGACTTTGTGAATTTCCACTGTCCAGGTTGACTATCAACTGGTGTTCCATTATGCATGTTGACATTTCATGATGGTGTTGTAATTTTGATTGAAATTACATTTAATATGTTAATTGATTTGTATGGGATGAACACTTATACAAGATCAATTGATCTGATCTATTATCATGGGAGGTCCTTGCACTTTCTGGAGCCTTCCTCAATTAATTTCTTTAGTGTATTAAAGTTTTCATGGTAGAGAAGTTTCATTTTTTTGGTCAGGTTTATTATCAGATATTTAATTTCTTTGTGGCTATTGTCAATGGGATTATTTCGTCATTTTTTGGTTGTACATTAAACATTGATATATAGGAAGTGTGATCATTTTTGTGTTTATTTTATGTTTTGACAATTTGCTAAAAGTGTTTCAGGTCTAGGAGTTTTTAATGGAGTCTTTAGGGTCTCTTGTGTATACAATATTATTAACTACAAGGAAGGATGTTTTGACTTCCCCCTTTCATATTTGTATCCTTCTATTCCCTTTTATTAACTTACTGCTTCTGTTGAAATTAGATTAGCTGTCTGTGTCTGACAACCTTACCCTGGGCCAGCTCCACCCCTACCTTCTTCTGTAGTCTTTATTAAATGCTGTGGAATTACATATACCTGGGAAACCTATTCTTATTCATCTCTGCTGTCCAGTCTGACTCCACAGGCTTTGCTGCATGTTGTGGTATTCCCGTGAAATATTCCATCTCCTGTCAGCTTAGTCCCTTCCCTTTCTTCTGAAGCCTCTTGTCTAAGGGTGGGACTCTACATACTTAAGTGTAATATTCTCAGTTGGTTCTTCCCTCCAGCTTTTCTCTGCAGATTCCTTTGTCTACATTGTGTGATTCCATGTGCCTAGGCACTGTATCCTCTACAGTCAGCTCTGGCCTCCCAGCCTCCACTGGGACTCCACATGGGACTCATAAGACTAGATATGTTATGCATTTTTTCCTATAGAAATCATTGATCTGGCAACACAAGCACTGATGTGGATTTAGAACACGTTTCCTTCTTTCCACAGATACTGTTCTTTCAACCATGTCTGTATACATCTTGACTTACCCGCTTTTCAGTGTTACAAGTAGTTTATTTTGTGCTCTTAGAGATCCTATGACAAGTAATGTGGCCTCCTAAAGAATAAATTTAGAAAAATCGCATCGCTGAAGTTGTGAGCAATCCTGTGGGAGACACATTACCTTCCAGGCTGGAAACATCAGGTCTTCTGCCTTTCTTGTTGGTTTTACTTCTGCTTGATGAAGAAGAATCTCATGAAGGCTGTGGGCCACAGCATACACAGCATTGTATGTGTTGTAAGCGTACTCAGTCATGACCGTATCAAAAGAGTTCTTAGGCGATTCATTCAAGGAAACATTAGGCGCACAGTTCTCCAGTGTATTACAATCATCGTCAGCAAATGAGCAGTTAAAAAAGTAGAACCAGAACTTCCTAAGGTAAAAATCTTCTGGGTATTTGGAAGGGTGAACTGATTGCATAAAATTCCCGAAACCAGAGATTTCTTTGTGGTGATGTGCAAAAATGAGGCTCCCATGGAATGACTGCAAAATGAAATGTTTTGAATGGAGGAAAATATCCCATTCTGAGTTCATGATCCAGACTTTCATGGTTACTAAAGTATGTTTTAAATAAAACAGGAAACCTCTCAGAAAGTCACTGTCACCATAGGCAATGATCACATTTGCTGATGACTTCAGAAGCCGAGTAGGATTCAATTGTCTGCTTGCTAAAAAGGATACTTCGGTGACTGGGAGCATTTCCACAAAATCTACACATATTTTGTTTCTATCCATTTCTGCCCCCAAGTCTGAGATGATCTCAACACCTTTTTGTCCTTCAGACACAATCAGCCCCACCCAATTCCAGTGGAAATAATTCAACAAGGAGACAATGCCATGGGCCAGAGACAAATCCTTGGAGGCCATCTGATAGAGATCAGGAAACTGGTCATGATTGTTCAGGTTAAGATCAAAAGACCCAATGGCCAGCTAAAAGGAAAAAAGAGAGAAGCAGAATTAAGAGGAGGGAGCATAGCGCGCACACCCAATCATGACAGACCTTTAGAAGCAGATAGAGTGGTGAAGAGTATTTGATCATCACATCTGTATATGTGTGCACATGTGGTCAAAGGTTAATACTGGAATCCTTACTCTGTCATTCTTCACTTATTATTTTTTCTTTTTCTTTTGAGCATAGATCTCTAAGTGAACCTTCAGCTCACTGTTTGCCTTTGAGGGACTCTCTGCTTTACCAGAACTGAAGTTAAAGGTGTATACTGCCATGGTCAGATTTTATTTGAGTGATAGAGATCCAAACTCATGCTTGTGAATCAAATACTTTATTCCTAAAGCTACCTCTCTAGACCATAATACCACTAAAATTCTGATATTCTACTTACTGAGAGTTTTCTAGAAAATTCCTGATCATGCAGAGTTCCAGGTAATCACTGTCTGTTCCTGCCTTTCTCTTTTCTCTGTCCTAGACAAAGAAACTGTGGATATGTTACCAAGTCACTGAATAATTACTCTTTGGGATTGTAAACTTTGTAAGATGCATAAGCACAATTTTTTTCACCATCTTTTGCCTCCTGGAATGGCACTGAACTTACGAGTGTTTTTATGTCTCTTCACTCCACTCATTCTCACCTGTGGATATTTGTAGAGTCCCAGCAGTGTCGCTATATTGGAAGATATTATCGATGATACTCCTGTGAGTACTGCAACAGACTTCATTTCTCTCCTACAGGTGTAATTAGTTACATACTTCTTTGGGCCTGATAGCCATGTGATGCATCTATCCAATGTCCACCATTCATTGAACAGGACATTATAGATGTCATATCCCAGAGACACATTGGGTAAAATGTGGGGGTTCTGGTTGATCTCCTCAATGGCAAAAACCATCGCAAGAACAATCTGGTAGTTCTTTGCATTTAACCTGAACAAAAGACACACACGTATTTAGGGGTGCCATGCTTTGAATGCCAGGTGTCTCCCACATACTCTTATCTGGACTCTGTCCTCAGTTGATGACATTAGCATAGGCTGTGGATCTTTCAAAAGGCTGACCCTCACTGGAGGAAGTGGGACACTGGGGAGAGGTATTTGGGATTAACATCTTGACTTCAGTTCCTCTCCAATCTCTTGTTTCCCAAGGGAAAATACAATGTGACCAGCCAAATTTCTGCTCATGCCATTGTGATTTCTCTCCCTGCTATCATGTCTTACCTGGCATGATGAATAGAATCTCTCTGGAAGTGTAAATCAAAGTAAACCACTTTCCCTTAACTTGCTTTTGTTATGGTATTTTATCACGGTAATGGAAAAGAAATTTTAACAAGAGGAAAAACATATACTACACTTGTTTTTAAAAGAAAAAACAGCACAAGGTAATAGACTTTAAGTTGATAACCTATATAATACACTTTTAAGCCTTACAGCAGTAGTTCAAGTTAAAGCAAAATTTGGAAAAACTGAAAAGCCTATTCATCTCTGAATTTTGGAGGTATGAAGGACGGAGGTAACAGCAGAAAGTTTGTAGAGAGATATGAATATTTAAATTAGAACTGAGGATTGCTTTTAATGCATTATAAATATCACTTTCCAAAACAACTAAAATTTGAGAATTAGGCATCGTGGTGCATGCCTTTAATCTCAGCATCTAGGAAGCAGAGGCAGAAGATCTTTGTGAATTCAAGGCCAGCCTGATATATACAAGTTCCAGTGCAGTCAGAGCTACATAAAGAGAAGTTGGAGAGAGAGAGAGAGAGAGAGAGAGAGAGAGAGAGAGAGAGAGAGAGAGAGAGAGAGAGAGAGAGAGAGAGAATTGGGTGCCTAACTGACCTTCCATTGTAATCAGATTTGGTGACTCTAATTGTCATCATATGGAATCTTCATCTGATGGAAGCAGATGCAGAGATCCACAGCCAAGCACCAGGATGAACTCTGGAGTCCAGTCAAAGAGAGGGAGGAGGAATTATATGAGCAAGGGAGCGGGTGGTCAAGATCACATTGGAGAAACCCACAGAGACATCTGACACAAGTCTGTGGGAGCTCAGGGACTCTAGATTGACATCTGGGGATCGTTCATGGGACCAAACTAGGCATTCTGCATATGGGCAACAGTTTTGTAGCTTTGTCTGTTTGTGGTGCTCCTGGTAATGGGACCAGAATCTATCCCTTGTGTATGACTTGCCATTTTGGAGCCCATTCCCTATGGTGGGATGTCTTGCTCAACATTGATACAGTGGGGAGGGACTTGATCCTGCCTCAATGTGCCTGGCTTTTTTGACTTCCCATGGGAGGCTTTACCCTTTCTAAGGAGTGGATGGGAGGTGGGTTGGGGGAAGTAGGTGGTGAGCAGGAGGAGAGGAGGCAGTGGGAAATTTGGTTGGTATGTAAAATGAATAAAACAAATTCTAAAGAAAACATCATTTTAACATAAAAAAGAAATTCAAAATTACAATTTAAAAGCTCACATATTCATCTCAATAAAGCAAAGACGTTTAAAAATGCACCCAGAGCTTTTATTTCTGAGGAGAATAGAGGAAGAGCTGTTGCTGGAATTTTTCTTGTCTCACAAGGTCCCACTGCCCTTCTTAGTCCCAAATAAGCACACAGATGCTATATTAATTATGAAACTGTTGGCTGATGGCTAGGGCTTCTTATTGACTAGCGCTCTCTAAGTTATTAACCCATTTCTATTAATCTGTATATTTCCACGTGGTCTTTGCTTACTGGACCTGTTATTCCTTTTGGCAGCTTCATAGTGTCTTGTCTCAGTCTCCCTCTACCTTCCTTTGCTAGAATTCTCCTTGCCTCTTGGATTTCCCTATCTTCCTGCCTCTATTGGCCAAACAGTGTTTCATTCATCAACCAGTAAGAGAAACATATATACAGAAGGACATCCCCCATCAAAAAGCTTCAGAGGTCCACAAAGAAGTGAAAGAATGGCAGTAAACAGCAAAACAGGGCACTGAGAGAGAAACCAACACAACCTCAGGAATTTAGCTCCTTGGCAGCAAGAGAGAATGTGGAAGCCGCATCCAAACGCTGAGCTATGAGAGAGGAGTCTCCTGAAATACGACCTCCAGGAGAAGCACATCTCTCTTATTAGCCATATTCAGCACTATTCACAGAAGCTAAGTTATGAAACTAATCACAGTGTCCACTAATAGAGCTATGAGTAAACAAAAAGTGCTACATATGTACAACAGAATTCTATTCAGCTGTAAAGAATGCATGTATGTCACTTGCAGGAAAATGGGTTTAACTGGACAAAATCCTTTTAAGTGAATTAAGTCAGCCTTAAAAAGACAAGTATCACATATTTGCTTCATTTGTAAGTCCTAGATTTTATATACATACATAAAACCATATATGTACAGATGACATGAAAGTAGACACGAATTCATTAAATTTTCACATAAATAAATAGTACTAGAAAAAAACTATCCTAAGTGAGGAAACTCAGATACGGAAAGACAACAGGGCTGGGGCACATATGAACTCACAGAGACTAGAGCAGAATGCACAGGGCCTGTGTCCTGATGGGATCTTAAGAGCTGAATGGAGAAGTGGACACATGCCCCCACCCCTAAGCAGAAGCCCAGTTCAAATACAGAAAAGTTCTGGGCTTCTTCCAGTACTTGCTCTACCTGCAACCACCCACAGGTCCTTTCTGCACTGCCTATATCACCTCACTATGTACCCAGACTTTCCATGTCTTACTTCAGGGTCTAGCCTGGTAAATACACCTGGCCCTCCATTCCTTCCCCACAACCCACCAGATCTAGACTGGGTCTCACAATCAGTGCACCAGCACAGTCTGGCCTTTCCTGCCTGCATCATAAAAGAGACTTGGGCTAGGATTCTTCACAGCTGTGTATGAACCCACAGGAGTATACCACACCATATCCAGACTTTCCAACTATCCAGATCTGCCCCCACAAAAAGAATCTGTATCCTGTATACCATCCCTGTCCCCTTTTTAATATTATTTCATTTCACCCAAGTCATTTCCAATCTCTAGACTCAACCTAGGAGAATTTGAACTGGTGCCTACTTAGAGCCTTTACCCCTACTGACTGGTATTATTGCCCACTTGTAGAGGAGAAAGTTAAACACCAACCTACCTACAAACTCTGCGATCTACCATGGTGACCTGCCTGTAAGATACACTAATACAACAGTGCCCCAAAATTTGTGAGAGTAATTAAGTAATATCTAATGTTGCTTGGGTGTCCAAGAACCCAAGATTAGATAGCCCAGGATCCTAAGTGAAAACTAAACACTACTGCTCTACTAAAAGAACATAGTAATAAAATGACTCCTGATGACATACTGTAATCTTAGATCAGTGTCTTGATCAGCCATCATCACAAAAGCTTTCTTCCATGGGAGATGGGAGTAGATGCAGATATCTACAATTGGAAAATGTGCAGAGAATGAGAGACCTTTGAACACACACTCATAAATGGGACGTCTCCATCAAATCCCTCTCCACAGGGCTCCGGGAACCCTATGGAAGATGAGGTAGAATGATTGCAAAAGCTATAAGGGATGGAGGACACCAGAGAACAAGGACTTCTAGGCACACCAGGATAGACACACATTTGAATTCACAGAGCCAGGCAGCATGCATGGGACCTGCACATGTCTAAGCCAGACAAGGTCTCAGCACGGAAAGGTGAAGTAGACACTACAAGCTCCATTCCCTAATCTAAAAGTTATCTCCAGTTGACAACAACTTTCAAAGGAAAAAAAAATCAGTGTTTGTCCCAAAGAAGTCTAATTGGGTATACAAACCATACTTAAGGGCAGGTCTCATGACCAGAAATAGGTGGCCAAGAAAAATGAATCCAGTGATATTTTTGGAGATCTTTTTGTTTTGTAATGCTTTTTTAGGCATTTCCTCCCTTAAAGACCCCCTTTTCCATATCTATCTGTCTGTATATCTATCTACACAGATTCATAATATACATGTCTACACACACACACACACACGCATGCACGCACACACACATACACACACACGCATGCACGCATACACATATATGTATACATAGACATCCACATATATAATGGTTTCTAATTTTGCTTTTATGGGATTTCTTAGTGGGTGAATGTGTGTGTCTCTATGTCTGTGTTTCTTGTTCTTTGACTTTGGCTCTTTTTTCTGTTTGTCTTGTCCTGTTTTTAAATCTTATACTATTATTTTAAATGCCTGTTTGTTTTCTAATGAAAGAGAAAAAGCAAGAGTGTGGTTTGGGTGGGTGGGAAAGTGGGGAGGACATGGGAGGAGGTGGGGAGGCAAAGCCATAATCAGAAATGATTGTCAAATTCAGTAATGTGGGAGGATGCAGAATCAACTTGTATAATCAATAGCTTTTTGACACACCAACGACAAACATACAAAGAAGGATATCATAAATACATGCCCATTCACAATAGCCTCAAGGAAAATAAACTATCTAGGAATAAATATAACCAAGGAAATGAAGTATTTCTTTAATGAAAACTTTAAAGTTTCAAAGAAGGAAAGATGCCAGTAAATGCAAAGACACCCATGCTCATGGACAGACAGAAGTAGTATAATGAAAATGACCATCCTACCAAAAGCCCTATTTAGATTCAATGCAATCCTAGTCAAAATCCCATCTCACTTTTTCTCAGAAGTAGTATAATGAAAATGACCATCCTACCAAAAGCCCTATACAGATTCAATGCAATCCTAGTCAAAATCCCATCTCACTTTTTCTCAGAAACAAAAATTCTGTCATAAAATTTAAATGAAGTACAAAGCAATACTGAGAAAAAAGAACAATGCTGGCGGGATTACAATTCTAGATTTTAATACATATTAGAGAGCCATAGTAATAAAATAATATGGCACCAACACAAAGCAGACATGTAGACTAATAGAACAAAATCAAATCCCAAACTTGAATACATGTAACCTCAGCAACTTAATATTTGAGTAAGATGCCAAAATACCTATTCCAAAGAAAAGAAAGCATCTTTAACTAGTGGTTCTGGGAAGACTGGGTGTCCACATGCAGAAGAATGAAATTAAACCTCTATCTATCAACTTTCACAAAAAATAATTCAAGTGGATCAAAGACCTAAATGAAACACCAAAACTAATAGAAGAGAACATAGGCAGTATCCTCTATAATATAGTTGTGGGGAAGGACTAAGTTTGTTTAAGAATTAAGGCCAACAGTTGATAATTTGGGCCTTCATGAAACTAAAAGTCTTCTTCACAGTAATCAACAAGGTAAAGAAAAAGCCCATGGAGTAAGAAAATCTTTACCAACTATACATTTAACAGATGCTTAATTTAATACAAATAACTCAAAGAATCTAATAGAAATAACTTAAAAAAAGGTCCTTTACTATTCAAGAAGAGAATTTTTCGTATACTCATTGTACAGAATCCATGCCAAAGGCTGCTATTGTGATTCTAGGAAATACTGTTGGATACTATTCAGTGACAACACAGGTTGGAAGAGAGCCAGGAATGGTGAAGTAATAAGGAGAGAATTGAGTCTCAGAAAGGAGAAGCCAGAATTAAGGAAACTAGAATTCTTTTGTTCTTTTGAGGCAAAGAACCTAGTTAATAGAAACAGTAAAAATAAATCACAGACAATCCTTGGGATATGGAGTAGAAATTGAGCTATGAAGGACAGCACCAATGTATGCACACATAGTATTTCTAGGCATTATCTATTCAAAAATAATGAAGACAATGAAGAAATAAAAAAGTGAACTTACTGAACATAGTAGGTCATATTTCTTGGATCCTCAGTCATGAAATCTAAAACAATAGTAGAAAGTGGAAAAAATGCAGCAACCACCATTTCCCCATCTTTGTACACACTGGGTTTTGCCATTGAAGCACAGTAAGAACGGTCAAAGGAGTAGACATTGGTGGAATACTGCAGGACGAGGAACATAAGGAGCAGGATGAGCATCATGGAAGTATCTACAAAGTCTAACTCTGGGTAGAGTTCACATTTTCAGAGCCAGCAGGTGTATACATATCCCATGTATTTGTATCCATTCATGTAAATTCCAATTTTGTTGTTGACTCTGATGGCCACCTCCATTCCCATAGCTCCTTCAACTCAGTTTCTAATATCCCCCAGAGGTTTCTCAAAATTATTCTTCCCTGGAGCGTCACATCTGCGGTCCTTCTTCATATTTAAAAAAGCACAAAATGGAAAACACGTTAGAGTCTCATCTTCTCCAGCCCCAGGTGCCATCATATCATTCAGGCCCACTGACAACAGGGCTTCCTCCTGAGATGAAGTCCTCCTGGAAAGACTTGACCAAGCTGGCGTCCAGAAACTTTTACCTTCAGTTATAGATGAAAATATTGTCATGAGGGATTGGGGTATAGCTTTGTTTTATTTTATCATGTTAAAAGCATTGTGTTTACTCTTCAGCACCACATCAACTGGACATTGTTAAAAACATCTGTAATCCCAGCACTGGCAGACCAAAAGACAGGAGAATCAGGAGGTCAAGACCATCTTTATGTACATAGGTTGGTTGAGGTCTACACGTACTAGAGATTCTGTCTCAAAAAGTGTTGCTATAATCCATCTGTATGCCCACAGCATTTATTTTGCATATTTTTGTGGTTTTCTTAGAGTATGTGGTGTATCTGTCCCTTGCTCCCTCTTAAACAGAAGAAAATAAACTGAAAATATTAGTAAACTATTCTACCACTAACATATTGAGAACAAAATACATGGACATATCTTCATTGCCATGGAGCACAGAAACACATGAAGGAAGTGAAATTGTTCAGTGTGATGCTGTTTGTGGTGTATCATTGCTATCATATCTTTACTAAATAATGATGTACCTAGTTGGTTAATAAATTGTGCCACGTTCTACTCCATGTAAATCATTAATAATATGGGAAATCATATGGCTAGGATAAAGTATGGAGTACATGGGTCCTATCTGTCCTTTGTTTTCAATTTTATCCAGGTCTAATAATGCTTTGAAATAGAGATTACTAGTTTGTGTGTGTGCGTGTGTGTGTGTGTGTGTGTGTGTGTGTGTGTGCGCGCGCGCGTTTGCATGTGTGTCCCCGTGTTTGTGTGTGGACATCATGTGGAGGTCAGAGGTTGAAATCAGATGTCTTCCTTAACTGCTGTCCATCTTATTTTGTTCCAAACAGGGTTTTTTAGTGAAACCAGAAATTTATGATTTAGGTAACCAGTCTCCGCCTCCCAAAGGAAGCACTGGAACTACAAGTGTGTGGAGTTTTCTGTCAGCACTGGGGAACTTAACTCAGGTTCTCACTATTTTATGGTCAACTGAACTATCTCCCTAGTACAGTCTGCAAGTTTTAAGATAAAAACACTCAAAACCAGCTTTCTAGTGGAGACATGTTATTATTGTTCTTTTGAAATATAGCTGCCATAAAGACAGAAAGGTTTTAGGTACAGAATAAACAATGAATTTCAAAGATTTTTTGTGAAAGCATTTATTTGCTACACTGAATATTGAATACAACGCCTTCTACATGCTAGGCAGGCCCTTTTTCACTAAGGGATATTCCCAGTCCATAAATCCTCATCTGGTTTAATGCTATGATGTTGAAACTTTGGGTTTATTGGCTTAAATAAAAAATAATGAAGACTTTGGTCTGTACTGGCTTTGACTTTGCACCCCATGATACACCCAGTGCATATATGGGAGTTTATGGCATCCACCAGGTGAATGATAACTTGCCGCACTCAAGCATATCTGCTAAAATCTAGGGAAATGATATTGTTATCTGGTGTTTGGCATCTCATCAATGGATATATTAAAATTTGAATCTCTGATTATATGTTTTTTTCTGCTGAATAGTACTCCATTGTGTAAATGTACCACATTTTCTCTACCCACTCTTCAGTTGAGGGGCATCTAGATTGCTTCCAGGTTCTGGATATTACAAATAATGCTGCTATGAACATAGTGGAGCAGATGCCCTTGTTGTATGAATGTGCGTCTTTTGGATATATGCCTAAGAGTGGAATTTCTGGGTCTTGTGGGAGATTGATTCCCATTTTCCTGATTTCTTGATTTAATTTTGGTAAATGGTATCTATCGAGAAAATAGTCCATTTCCTTTAGATGTTCAAATTGTGTGGAGTACAGGTTTTCAAAGTATAACCTAAAGATTCTCTGGATTTCCTCAGTGTTCATTGTTATGTCCCCCTTTTTGTTTCTGATTTTGTTAATTTGCATGTTCACACTCTGTTGTTTGGTAAGTTTGAATAAAGGTGTGTCCATCTTGTTGATTTTCTCAAAGAACTAACTCTTCGTTACATTGATTTTTTTGTATTGTTTTCCTAGTCTCTGCTTTATTGATTTCAGCCCTCAATTGGATTATTTCATGGTGTCTACTCCTCCTGTGTGAATTTGCTTCTTTGTGTTCTAGAGCTTTCAGTTGTGCTGTTAATTCTGTAGTGTAACTATCCTCCAGTTTCTTTATGTGGGCACCTAGTGCTATGAACTTCCCTCGTAGCACTGCTTTCAAATTGTCCCATAAGTCCGGGTATGTAATGTTGTTGGGGAAGTCCAAAGTCCTGTGTATATGTCAATAAAGCACTGTTGGACAATAGGGAAGTAAGATAGGTGGGACTAGGAGTCCAGGAGGACTCTGGGTAGGAGAAACACAGGAAGTCGAGATATAACCGCCATGGGGTAGGAAGCCCGGAAATTTCTCCGGTAAGAGAAATACTTAGATTAACAATTATGGGATAAATACTTAAGTCAGAGCTAGCCAGTAAGAAACAAGCAAGGCCAACAGCTTCATAATTAATATAGCCTCCTGTGTGTTTATTTGGGACTGATGTGGCTCTGGAACCTGGCTGGTGGGAAGGCTTCTCTCAATGAAGGCTTCCCTTAACATAGTGCCATCATTCTCATTTGATGGGAGATGTCATTCGAAATATGTCTCTTATTGGTTGTTGAATAAAGCACTATTGGCCAATAGGGAAGCAAGATAGGTGAGACTAGGAATCAAGGAGGACTCTGGGAAGGAGAAACACAGGGAGCTACGATGTAGCTGCCATAGGGGTAAGAAGTCTGGATCCCTTCTCTGGTAAGAGAAATACTTAGATTAACAATTATGAGGTAAACATTTAAGACAGAGATACCCAGTAAGAAACCAAGCAAACTGCCAACAGCTTCATAATTAATAAAGCCTCCTGTGTGTTCATTTGGGACTTATGCGGCTCTGGAACCAGGCTGGCAGGAAGGCTTTACTCAAGAAATAGTTGTCAGGAGTGGGATTGAATTTCCACGTAGAATGACAAGAGCTTAAAAGGAATTTTAGAAACAAAAGAACGGAAGGAAGCACAGCTTCTTGGTAGCAGCATTTTTCTCAGGTGGGCTCTGTTTTGCTAGAGACAAGCAGAGACCCACGCGGCTCACTTAAGGGAGTCTTCCTGACTCAGTGTAAGCAAAAAAAAAGCATAATTGAAAACTAACACTAACAGATGTAAACTATCCTATAATATCAATAGTAGGGAGAGGCGGCGTGGAATTCTCAAAACTACTTCCTGCTGAGATGGGATGATGACAATCTCATGGGGACCTGTGAGAAGAAAAATGTTAGTATAACAAAATCTTAAGTAGATTAGACAGTCTCTGTTTGCCAGGAGATGCTTGATTGAAGTTCCTGACTGGAGTTCTAGTGTTGATTGAAGCTCTCGTCTGAAGCTCTGGCCAGATTGTAGAAGGTGCGCTGCATCAGTTCCTTGGTCTGGAGTTGTGTCGAGTGATGTTGTTCCAAGCTGGTTTCAGGATGGTGCTTGTCAGGTGGAGTTGATGATATGGGGCAGTTCAGATGCATCCAGTCAAATCAGGTGGAGTTGAGGAAGTGGATCCTCATTCTCTTTCCGAAGCAGTTGAAGATTGCTGTCAGAAAATCCCTTGTTCTCTGGAAAACTCAAACCTTAATGTTAACAAAGAAATTTTGTTTTTTGTAAAACTTTTATATGTATGCATGCTGGAAAAGGTGACAATAGGGAAGATGGTAAATATGAAGGAGATTAGACTTTTCAGAAAAAGAAATCCACAGATAACAGTCTCTAATTTTATTTTCTTCTGTCTTATATCAATGACTCTTTGATATAATACAGAAATTCTGAATTTTATTTAAATAATATGCTTGAATTTAGAGTGGGAGAGCCAATCCAACTCCAAAGCCAGGTTCAGTTAAATGAATGGGGACTAAAGCATATTAAGAAACAGAAAAAAATGGGTATTATAAAAAACAATATAGAGAGATTTAGACATTGATACCACACAGTGAGTTATTGTTTGTTTGATGGTCCTCAGGGTAGCTCTCCATTCTTCTTCAGGAATCCATACGTCCAATATTCTTTGCTGAGTTTACCTGTGAAGACAAAAAACAGAACACTTCTCTTTCCTTTTATGAGGTCACTTTACCCATGGTAGAATATGATTTTGTAGATGAGCTGTTATCTTTCCTCCTCCTGAGATGTCTTCTGTTCTGATTGAATCTTAATTAATTTCGATGGAACCCAACGTTTTTCTTTCTCTGTGGAAACAGAAGCAAAATCACATATCCTGGTTTCCAGACTGAGGTCAGAACATCCTTAAAATACACTGGTTGGTTCAGTTCAGAAGTCTTCTCTGTAGTCCAGTGTATTTCTGCTGCACTTTGTCCTTTTTCATTAGCATTAAGAAAATTCAATGTTAGTAAAGCATTATATAACCTGTATTTGGGGGTCTTTGTTCCCCCTGGCTGTTTATGAAGCATTTCTTTTAAGGTTTGGTTAGATCTTTCAACCACTGCTTGTCCTGTGGGATTGTAAGGTATATCAGTTATATGTTTTATATTATAATATTTGAAAAATTGTTCCAATTTACTGGGGACATATGCTGGAACATTGTCAGTTTTTATTTTATTTTATTTTTATCCATAACAGCCATCACCTCTAAGAGGTGTATAATAACAGAATCATCTTTTTCAGAGCTGAGGGCAGTAGCCCATTCAAAGCCTGAGAACGTGTCTATGGTATGGTGTACATGTTTCAAACTGTCAAATTCTGGGAAGTGAAGTACATCCATTTGCCAAAGTTCATTTCTGTGAATACCTTTAGGATTACAACCTGCTGGTAACAGAGTTTGACTGTAAAATGAGCAAGTGGGGCAATCTCTTACTATTTCTTTGGCTTGTTGTCAGGTGATAGAAAAATCCTTCTTTAAACTTTTGCTGTTAATATGGTGTTTCTTATGAAATTCTGAAGCTCCCAACACATTACCTATTAATAAACAATCAATTTCATCATTGCCTTGCGCCAGAGGACCTGGAAGACCTGTATAGGATCTGTTGTGTGTTATATATATAGGATGAGTCCTGTTTCAGATGGTTTCCTGTAATTGTAAAAACAATGAGGTTAGTTCTGTGCCATCAGGAACAAATTCTGCAGTCTCAATGTGTAAGACAACTCTTTCTGCATACTGAGAATCTGTGACTATATTGAGAGGCTATGTAAAGTATTTTAGTACCATGAGAATGGCATATAACTCTGCCTTTTGTACAGAGTTGTAAGGGCTTTGAACTACTTTATTAATATTTCCTGATTTATATCCTGCCTTACCTGATTTGTTTGCATCCGTGTAGAAGGTAAGAACTCCAGAAATAGGTGTTTGAGGAATCCAAATTGTTTTCTTTACGAATTTGATTCTCTCCATTTTGGGATAGTTGTTACTAATAGTTTCCAAAAAGTCACTGCAAGTTATTTGCCAATACTCATTATCCTTCATAAGAAGGAAATTTCCTCATTAGTTAAAGGTACAATAATTTCAGCTGGGTCTTTCCTAGTCAGTTGACAAAGCCTTAACTTACCTTTTAATATCAAATTGGAGATCTTTTCTATATATGTTTTCATTTTTTTATTCTGTTTATGTGGCAGAATAACCCATTCTAGTTTGATGTCAAGTGTGCACTTCCTGCTGGCAATTAAACAAATCCAGTTTGAATGGGGGTCCAGCGCTCCTCCACATCACTCCTCCATGGAGCCCTTCCTGAAACCACTCCTTACTACCTATCTGGCTAGAAGGAATACAGCCCATCCCAGTGTGTCCTGGCTTTGTCACAACAGGCCAACCAGGATCAGAAAGATGACACTCCTGCTGAAGGTGCTTGCCACAAATCTGTATTGCCCATGAGTTCATTCTGCAGGACCCACATGGTGGAAGGAGATAATGAACTCACACAAGTTGTTCTGTGGCCTACATGCAGTGACACCTTGGCATCCATGCATACACATAGGCACACACACATAGGCACACACACATAGACACACACACACACACACACACATGTTAAGAGAAGCTTTTTCTTTGAGAGTAGCCTTCTCGCCCGCCTGGTTCCAGATCCGCATCAGTCCCAAATAAACACACAGGAGGCTATATTAATTATGAAGCTGTTGGCCTTGCTTGTTTCTTACTAGCTAGCTCTGACTTAAGTAATTACCCCATAATTGTTAATCTAAGTATGTCTCTTACCGGAGAGGTTTCCGGGCTTCCTACCCCAATGGTGTTACATCTCGACTCTCCTCTGTTTCTCCTTCCCAGAATCCTCCTGGACTCCTAGCCCCTCCTATCTAGATTCCCTATTGGCCAGACAGTGCTTTATTGGCATAAGACTTCCCCAACATCTCCTCTTTTCTGTTTAAACAAAAAGAAAGGTCTTAACTTTAACACAGTCAAATTGTATATAACAGAACAGTTATCAAGTAAGAACACAGTTACAACATTTTGTCTATTAAAATTTAGCAAGATCTAAAGAAAATATCATCCATCCCATCCTTGTGAGTCTAAAGTTCTATATGTAGCTTATCTCTTATCATAACTAAGGAAAACTATAATTATAACTATCTGTCTTCAACTCCATCAAAGACCACAGAAGGATAATATATAAACACTAGGATTGACAGAGACATCTTACTGCCTGGACAGTCACCCGAAGTTCCTCTGTAACGTTGGGGCATCCATCTTCAGCCCATAGGCCACAATGTATCCAGAAGATTTCTCAGCAAAGCAGGAAATTTCAAACTGTCCATCTGCATTGGCAGTCTGTCAGTCATTTCTCTGTGTCCTGTAGAAATTCTCTTCCATGAAGCAGGAACCCTGTAAGGCTGAGTTCAGCAGTCACTTTCCTGTGGGTCCTGCATGTCCAGATTATACAACAACAGTCAAGCAGTATAGGCAAGAGCAGTTTCTTGCCAATTGGCTAATCTTGCCATGTTGAAAGCAAACTCCATAACAAGTTTCTTCGATGCCCATCTTCCTGTCAGACGTAATTGGTGCTGCCAGGAGCAGACATTTCTCATTGTCAAGAAAAACCCTAAACTATTTTAAATGCCATTTTCTGAAGGTCTTTGAGAGATTTGAAGACTGTTTATCTATCCCAAATATATTTCTGTAAATCTAGAAAACCTAACTTACCTAACTATAAATTCCATTATAAGTAACTATCTATAGTCTGCATTCAATCATGCATTACGTTTCAAAGGATCTGTATAAGCACAATACTTAATCAAGAGGAGAAACATACACATCACAAAATTGACCTTGATTTTGTCTCAATAAATGAAAAACAATACCCATACCATAATTCCCCTTTTTACCATTAAAAAAGAGATCGGCTGTTATCATTAGCCAATTATAAACAAGCCCATTTAAATGAAAACAAAGATTTATAAACAAGATGGGAATCAGGACGTCGCTCATTCCAAACTGCTTCCTGCTGGAAGGGGGCGCTGTTCATACCATGGAGATCATGACAAAACTCAGAAACCTGTATAAGTCCGTATTTTCCGGGTCTGTAAAACTGCATCATCTTAGCTGTTTCAATTGTTGGAACATCTGATCCACTGCTTCCAGGGGTCTTGGTTCGTCAAACCACAGAACACTGGAAGGAATCCTCAGCTTTTCATTTTCTGTGGAAACATAAACTAAAACTCCTTTTCCGAGTAACATATCCTTATACTTAAATTTTGAAGTCAAGGCATTTTCAAAAGATATAAGTTGAATTAATTCAGAAGCATTTATAATCAAGTGTACTTTAGCATTTGTTCCTTAGCAATGAAAAAACTGAAAAACACAATAGTATACAGTATCCAGACTCTCTGTATATTTTCCATCTTTGTGTGGCTTATTTATTTATCTATTATTACTTTATTTCTTTCACTTTTATTTCTTTTTCTCTGAGACAGGGTTTCTATTTGGAAATCCGCCTGCGTCTGCCTCTGAAGTAAATCCTACCGGCGTGCGCCACCACAGCCGGCTTTTGTATGTATTTATCACTTTGTCGTTTTATTTATTTTTTTCAATCTCACGTACATTTTTAAACACACTGTAAACCTTTAGAGGTTTTGTTCATCCAAGTCTGGCTTTTCGGTAAATCTTTATGTTTTTCTGGCCACGTGTCTTATCTGTAAAACCGCGGCTGTTTTAAACTGCCGGTTTTCTTTTCAAGATGGCGGGTGTAAGCGTGACTCCAGCTTACCGCCTCAGTCCATGCTGACCTCCAGCAAAAGCTGCCACTTCCAGCTGTACATACACACCTTTCAATCGTTAGCAGAGTCTCTTAAAACAACCTTGTTTTTTTTTTTTCTTTTTATGCCGAGTCAGGAAGACTCCGGTAGGCAAGCCACGTGAATCTCGGCTTGTCGCTAGCAAAACAGAGCACACCTGAGAAAAATGCTGCTACCAAAATCTGTGCTTCTCTCCGTTCCTAAAATTCCTTTAAAGCTTTTGTCATTCTACGTGGAAATTCATCATCCCACTCCTGATCACCATTTTGTTAAGAGAAGCTTTTCCTTGCTAGCCGCTTTGGTTTATCACCCGCCAGTCACCTGGGCTCTGCCACATTGTAGTCCCCAAATAAACATACAAGACGCTGTATTAATTATGAAGCTGTTGGCCTTGCTTGTTTCTTACTGGCTAGCTCTGACTTAAGTAATTACCCCATAATTGTTAATCTAAGTATGTCTCTTACCGGAGAGGTTTCCGGGCTTCCTACCCCAATGGCGTTACATCTCGACTCTCCTCTGTTTCTCCTTCCCAGAATCCTCCTGGACTCCTAGCCCCTCCTATCTAGATTCCCTATTGGCCAGACAGTGCTTTATTGGCATAAGACTTCCCTAACACACACACACACACACATACACACAAACACACACTGCAATGGTAGTGCAAGCCTTTAATATGAGCACTGCAGGAAGCAGAAGCTGGGGTATCTCTGTGAATTCAGTGATGGCCTGATATCCACAGTGAGTTTCAGAACAGCTAGGGCTACATATGAAGATCCTGTTTCAAATAAATAAATACATGGGTAGTGATACGAACCAAAAAACTAAAGGCCATATCAATAATTATTTTTTCCCAGAAAATCCCAAGTCCTCTTATGGGGCCAACCTGCCATTATCCTAGCTCCTTTCATGGCTTGGAGTAAAGTGAATTCCAGAAATACGGCATCCATGTGAACGAGGATCAGGTAGAGATAGCTGAGAGGGGTCTACCTCTTTCTTAGATATTGTTGTGCCCAAATTCTGAACCCCCAAATCACGAAGAGACCCATTCCAATGCAAAAGCAAAGAGTCTTTTATTGCTTAATGGGTTAACTGTATTAACTTGTTTCCTCCATCAGTCCAACACAGCAGATGGGCAAGAAGGACCTGGAGAGACCAAGAGGCAGGAAATCTATTGCAGTGAGCATGGGGAGTGTCTAGGGGTCCACAACAGTCTCAGGACTGGTGCACTTTCAGGCTTGGATGACCTGTATTGTGTTGATGGTCAACTGCTACAGGTAGGTTGCTATGGCCTACAGGCCCTCCCAGGATGGTTGCTATGCTCTGCATTCCACTGTTATCATAATGCACATTCAGAGCCCTCCAGCTAACTTCTGACTGGTTTCTAGCCACATGGAGGATATCTGGCTTCCTATTGACTAGGAGGGAGGGAACTCAGCCCATGTTACTGGGTCTTTTCTGCAGCCTGTCATGGCTGCCAAAGCAGGGCACTGGGTGAGGGTCTGGTCCATTCCATATGACACTGAATACCTACTGTAAGGCAGGGGCTGGGGAGCCTTGGATTCACTTGTTACCTGTCCTCAAATCTTCAGGTATGTCTTTAGAGGGAGGTTGTCAGGCCTCTGCAGAGGATCCCTGCACTGCCTTGGTATCTTAGACACTCTGGGGAGTTGTCACAGGCAATGCTCGGCAGGTTCCAACTGTTTGGAAGAGGGAGTAGGCATGCCTGTCACCCCATGACTTGGATGCTGAGGCAGGAAGAGTGCTATTTCTAGGGCAACCTGGGCTATGTGGTGAGGACAGTCCACAAAAATGGTAGAGAGAGGGTTGCTATGGAGATGTTACTGTGCAAGCATAAGGACCTAAGTTCAAATCACCAGCATCTGTGCAAAAGTTGAGCATGGCAGAGCACATCTGTAAATCCCAGCTGATGGTGGAGACAGGAGAGTCCTGGGGGTTCACTGGTCTTTACACATATCACACCAGTGAGCTGCCCATTCAGAGAGAGATCCTGTCTTTAAAATAAGGTGGAGAATGCCAGGCGAAGACACACCTAGTATTCTCCACCTGCATGTCGAGGCCAGCAGACACACACACACACACACACACACACACACACACACACACACACACACAGAGCTTTCTGAGAGGGGCTGGGGAGAAGAGGAAGAGAAAAACACAAGAAGAGACTGAGGTTCAGAGAGGCAAGAGCACATGATTCTGATGTGTGTAGTTCAGTGTCACATCGTATGCTGAACACGCTAGGTTCATGTCCAGCATTGTAAAAAAAGTCTGCCTGGACATATTCCTTCACCACCCTGTCCTCAGGGACAGGGCTAGTCTCAAGTTGGCCAAAGTCTGGGAACATGAAACCTTTTTGAGATGGAAGGGGAGGAGGCCCTATATTGCCTCATGAACTCTAATCCAGCAAGATGTGTATTAGTCCTTGCACTAGGAGGGGAAACTGAGGCCTATAATGCCCAGCCAGAGGTGAGTGAGGGCCCCAGACTTCTCTGGGACAATTAGAGAAAGGAGGCTTGGTAATTACTGAGGTGCTGAAATTATGACCTACTTCCACTCAAGGCTTCCATGTCTGGAGTTGAGGCCAGATCTACACAACAGGAAGTTGTCTGGACAAGGATGCTTCACCTGGATAGGGCATGGGGGAGGAGCAGATGCGGTGGGGTCCCCATCAAGTCTCTACAGGATTGGCATTGTCACATGCAAGGGAAGGTGCAGAGCTGCCTGTGAGAACCACTAGGGCGAGTTGGGTACCAGCTGTAACTAACGAAGGACATTCAGATACATTGACCACACAGATGAACAATGGAGGGTTCTTGTTGAATGAACAGAGCCCATCACAGATAGGAAGGGTCTAGGATTTCACATATATGTGGTCCTGCAGTCACCAAGGTCACTTATAAAGACAGAAAGAAGGACAGTGAAGAGGGTCTGGAGGAGATGTCCTTAAACGTTTAAGTTAGTGTTACATTGTAGTGTGTGTGTGTGTGTGTGTGTGTGTGTGTGTGTGTGTGTGATCCATTGTGAGTGGGGAGATGAGAGGACTTGAGGGACTCAGTTGATTCTCTCATTCCACCTTGTGGGTCCTGGACATTGAACATAAGTCTTCAGCATTGGTGGCAAACACCTTTACCTGCTGAGCCATCTTTGCAGCACAATATAAATGTACATACCACCACACACACCACACACACACACACACACCCACACACATACACACACACGCGCACATACACACACACACACACGCACACACACACGCGCACACTCCATATATTATGTGGGTCCCATGGTCGCTTGGTGCCTGTGGGGATCAGAAGAGCGAGTTAGATCCCCTGGATGTGGAAGTTAGGTATGTGTGAGCCTCCATATAGATGCTGGGAATCAAACCTGTATCCTCTACAAGAGCAGCCAGTGGCCTTAATCACTAAGCTATATCTTTAGCTATTCAGTATAAGTGTCATTCCTCTGTGTAGCCTGGGCTCTCTTGTAGCTCACTATATAGACCAGGCTGGCCTGGAAGTTTGAGATCTGCCTGCCTCTTCCTCCCAAATGCTATTATTAAAGGCGTATGCCACCACCTTCCTGCGAATATATGGATTTTATGGTACTGAATGCTGCCTCTAACAAATAGCAGATTGTTTAGCTGTGTATTTATCACAATTGAAATAATTGTGTAGGGGGTCAGGGACTTGCTATGTAGTCAAGGCTAGTATAAATTTCCTGCTTCTGTTGCTATCACATTTTGAGTAGTTGGGATGGCCTGCCTGTTCCTCCACAGTCATACTCTTTCTCAAGGACCACCTGGGGTGTGTGGTAAAGCAAACATCACACCAGACAGACTTGACACTCATGGGAGCCCATGAGAACCCTATAACTTCTGCAAGGTCTGAACACCCACAGAAAAGAAAAGGATCGACTCAGGACCTCCGAGACCAATTTCTTGGCAAAAAGAGATTTATTTGCCAGAGAAACAGAAGGACAAAAAGAAGATACAAATGTAGGAGAAGGGATGAGGGAGAAGAGGAAAGAAACAAGGGAAGAGAACAGAGATGTTTTTTCTGGAGGCAAGAATAACCACCTCTGGATAGTTAGAAGATGGACAAGGCACAAAGGAACATGGTGGTTTTTAAAGGTAAAGTGGGAGCCTCCCATGTTAGCATGAGGTCTTTCATTTTAATTGGGCAGGTTGATTAGGTGAGCCAAAGGGGATTTTGATTGCTGGATTTCAATACTTTGATATCTGAACCTTGGTAGTCAGCCTCAGGAGGAGGAAATGACCAGGTAAGGGAGTATATCTTTTGGGGTTTTCTCCAGCACTGGGAATGGAACCCAGGACCCCTCCTCTCCCCCCGACACACTGGGCAAACACTTTGCCTCTGAGCTACAGCTCCCGGGCTGACCCTAAACTGGAGAGGCTGAGACGGTGTTCTAGAAGTTCAGGCCAGGAGGGCTACTCATCTAGACCCTGCCTCAGATAAGGACATAATTCCCACAAATTCAGAGGAAGGCAGGCATGGAGACTTGTGGGATGTGACCTGAGCCTTGGGCCACCCAAGTCCCAGATTCTGGAAGAAACAGGAAGGGGCCTCCAATTGGAGCCTCTGAAGAAGGCAGTCTCCAGGGGTTGGGACTTTGGGCCTCCAGAACCAGAGAATTCCATCCCTGCTGTTTTAAGCTCCCTGGATTTTGGTCACTTATCAGAACCCAGTGTCCACCTCTAGATGCCCATGACGGACATGGAATACCTGCAATGGTTCTGGGATGCTGGCAGCAAGCCCTGGAGGTCACTGCAGCCTTCTGTCTCCCCACCTTGAATATGGTGACAAGGCCCCTGTAGAGCTTCCCCAACACAGGGCTCAAATCATTCCATTCTTCCTTCTGTGACCACTTTTGCCATCTGAGGGATCAGGCACCCTGGAGACAGTACCCGTCCAAGATTGAAATGGGTCACCTTGATTGCTATCTGCTACCAACTCTGTCACTCATCTCTCCATCTCTCAATGCAGATCTCCCTGCCTGGGGTCTACCTACCTGTGTCCTGAAAAGCCAGTGTCTGTCTCTTTCTCTCTGTCAACAGTTCTCATGTACCTCAGGCTGGCTCCATGCAGCTAAGGCTAAACTTCAAGCCCTGATCTTCCTTTCTGCCTGGATGTCAAGGCATGTTTATATGATGCTGACATGGAGCTTGGGGCTCTGTGTACCCTAGAAAAGTCCTCCACCAACTGAGCCCCCATCCTGGTCTGCCTGTCTTGTTTGAACCAGAGTTTTTGTAGCCCAGGTTGGTCTAGAACTCCTGAACTTCTATGTTGTTATTCCCAACACTGGAATGACAGGCTTGTGAACCATACACCCTTCTTTCCAATCAATGAACACCTCTCCATTGTCCCCAGGGTCTGGTATTGGGTTACTATCATGAGAATGTGGCCCTGAGGGAGGTGAATGACACTCTGCTACAGCAAAGGCACACACCCACAGTCACACAGTCACTAGGCATCCTAGAAAGGACTGATGTGCTCAGCACTGCTATTGGCTGCAAGTACTGGGTGGAAAGCTATTGGCACGGATAGAGCAGGGGCCTCCGCATTGCTCTGGGTCCTCCAATGTCAGAAAACCATGCACTGCAGCAAAGGAGGACTTGTCCCAAACATAGGAGTGGAGTGAGCCACAAATCTACATGTCATGGTGTGTGTTTGGGATGGGCAGGTAGAGGCGCATGGAAGCAGCCAGAGCCAGACATATCTGATGGGAGCCAGGTATACAAGGGGCATTGTGGCAGGAGCAATGTGAGGACAAAGGGAGGTACAGGCCAGCTGGAGTTAGTTTGGGAACAGAGGGTCCAGTGTGGACATAAGGGGAGCCAAAGAAAGATGGCCAGATCCTGAGCCTCCACAAAAGTGGGGAGGAGCTAGACTGTCACTTTTATCAGATAGGGACATTGTGGGGATTGATGGATAGTCTGGGAGGAACAAGGTCCCATACAGTGGCGTCTGCAGGTGTCAAAGTTGCTTTCATTTGTTGACAGAGGTCCCTGTCCTCCTGGTTCTGCAATCATTTAGTCCCAAATGAACACAGAGATTTATATTGATTATAAACTGCTTGGTCCATGGCTCAGGCTTCTTATTGGCTAGCTTTTTCTTAATTACTAACCCATTTCTATTAAACTGTATATTTCCTTGAGTCTGTGGCTTACCCATTATCCTCCAGCATGTTACTCCTTTGGCAGCTACATGTCGTCTCCCTGGCAACTCTCTCTGTATTTCTCCTCCCAGCCTTCCCCTATTCTGGTAGCCCCATCTATACCTCCTGCCTGGCTACATTCTGCCTGTCCACTGGCTGAAACAGCTTTATTCATTAACTGATAGGAGAAACATATATTCACAGCATGCAGAAGGACATCCCCCATCATCTCCTCTTTGTGTCTAAATAACCCTCAGAGGGTTTGCCCTCTACCTGATGATGTTTTCCCAATATCCTGAACAGTTAAACATCTGTGCATGCACATGAGCACACGTGTGCATGTGTGCATGTGTGTGTGTGTGTGTGTGTGTGTGTGTGTGTGTGTGTGTAGGGGATCTGATTTAAGAGATACATGGATCCTTTTGGTGTCAGGATCTTCAGAAGTAGTTGAATCTTTCTGGAATTTGACTGTTCTCTGGCTTTTGCCTGCACCTGGGTGATATTGGCATGGATAACATGAGCTCTAGCCTGTGGCTGTCTAAGGACCTTGCAGGTATGGTAGTATTAGGAGGGAGGAGTGGCAGATGGAGGCTGACTGGAACTCATCACTTTTTGAGATGGTTAAGCATCCTTCACAGCTAGCTTCTGAGTGAATGGCACCATTGAAGGAAAACGTGAGCATGTTGAAAAAGGACAACAGAAGGCTGCAGGGGAGAGAAGATTTTGCTGCAAGAGTCCTGTGAGGAGGCGAAGAGGCTATGTGAGGAGGCCCATGAGACCCCTGGACAAAGAAGCAGCAGATAGGCTGAGGCAGCAGGGGCAAGCTACCTATCTGTCTAACCATGGACATACATATACACACATCCATATGCCCATCCACTCATTTATACACCTACATCCCATCCAATAGTTCATTTCTGTGACCATTCACAAGTCTTTCTGTGGAGTTAGCCTCTTGGAAGACACAGCATGATTAGCAAGTCACCCCTACTGCTTTGGTAGAAGCTGCAGTCCATTGAGGTAGATGGGTGAATCACATATCACACATGTCAGTGAGGTAGGAAGGGCGCTATGCTGGGAGTCACTTGGGGAACATCACAGAGCTTTGAGTGAGTGAGGTCAAGGACATGTGGCTCATTTGCTTGGCAGAACAGAAATTTTTTTCTGGCTAACCTGGCTAGCCAGAGTTCTTCGATTTCTTGTCTCCTCACAAGTAGAGCCCGCTGTCTTTTTCTGTCTCTCCAATTGCCAAATGGTTCATTTATTCATTTTTACTCTTTTTGTATTAATGTGTGTTGTAATAACAAAAATCAAACACCAGAGCTATTCTAAAAGCAAAAAGCAGACTTCTTTCCTTTCCTGCACAGAGATAATTTCCCAGGAAATGTCTGCTTTGTCTCACTGGCTTCACAACATGGAACCCAGGGAACCTGGCAGTTCATCTCTCTGCTGGCATTTTGACCCTCACTCTATTATGTGCACGGCTGTGTCTTGGGACAGATTCCACCTCATAGTTGTATAGAATGCTGCATTTCAGGAAAGTACTGCAAATGACCTCACTAGCCTCCTGCTGTCGGACCTGGAGCTATCTTCATATTATATGCACTGTATTATGCCCAAAAGCTGTAGGGTAATGACCCTGGGTCACTTTCATTTTCTGGTGCTGCTGAGGTCTTCTGTGGAGGAGCCTGGGTCAAGTTCAGCTGTGCAGCGTTTGCTGCTTATCTGTATGGTCAGTGAATCTTGGGGTGAAAAACTTCCTGGATGTGGAAAGAAGTTCAGGCTGGGGCGGAATAGCCTGGATGAGTCTAAGCTCCCTGGAGACAGCACGGTGGTCCCAATACCTCCCCTGCAGCAGAAATGGGGCTGTGACAGTCTAGTGCAGATACACAGATGAAGATTCATGGGACGAGTCTCAAAATAGGTTATTATAACTTTATTCAGGGAGAATGCACTTGCACAAGTAATGGGTGACTGCCATGGTGCAGGTTCCCTCTCCAAGGATCCACCCAGGCTGCTCCCCGCGATCCAACCAGAAACAACAGAGAGAGCACCTGTGCCCTAACCCAGAACTAAACCCACACCCCCTCATGTTGACACCTGTGACCATGCCCAAGCGGGTAGTGTGGTCAGCGCTACAGGGGCAGGCGGGGTGGATTTCTCACTACAATTCCCTTTTAGTCTAAAGAAAAAAAATAGGCTTGATACAGAACTATATACAAAGATAGTTAATATCAAATATGCTCTAGGATAAGGGAATGTAAGAACACACACACTTAAGACCTATTGCCAGACACCCACAGCTAAACACTGAACCGAACTCCTGGAATCCAGTGACAGAGAGGGAGGAGTGATGAGAAAAGGGGTCAGGTTGGTTTAACCCACAGAAACAGCTGACCTGAACAAGGGGGAGTTCTTGGACCCCAGGCTGATGGCTGGGAGGACAGCATGGGACTGATCTAGACCCCCTGATGTGGGTGTCAGTGAGGAGGCCTAGGTAATCAATGGAGCCTTGGGTAGTATTTATCCCCGGCATACAAATGAACTTTGGGTGTCCATCCCACAATGAAGGGATGCTTTCTAAGCCTGGATTCTTTGGGGAGGGCCTAGGCCCTGCCCTGGATGAAATGACAGAGTCTGCACATCCACCATGGAGGGTCTCACCCTCCCTGGGGATTGAAGTGGGGATTGGGAGGGGGGTTGGTGGGAGGATGGGGACGGAGGGGAGGGAGAGGGAGCTGGGATTGACATGTGAAACAAGCTTGTTTCTAATTTAAATAAAAAAGAAAAAAAAAGACCTATTTCTAGCAAAGCAACAAGAGCAAATAGTTAGAATACATGAAGGTAAGAAAGAGGCTACTGAGGTAAGAAAGGTGCCTGAGGGGCAGGAGAGGCTGACTGATAGTTCGTGTCCTTCTCTGCTCTGGTGAATGGTGACTGTCCTGTCCACTGATGGCTTACCCACATCCTGTTTCGTTCTCCTCATTTCCTGCTGCCATTTTCCTCCCACCTTAGTTTAATGTTGACTCAGTTAACCTTGTTCCTTGGAACCTGGCCTGGATTTTATCCTCTGAGAAATTCTGAACTGCAGAGGCGCTTATGGCTGTCTCTGCCCAGCGGGAAGCCCCACAGCTATGCTGAGGTTCCTCATAGTCTAAAGCACTCACTCCATGTTGTGTCTGCAGGACTCAGAAACTGCTTTTGCTCCAAACTTCTTCATACTGAGTTAAAATTGGCCTGATGGGAGGTTGGAATGAATGAGGACCCTCAGACTTCGCTAGTGCTTGTAAAATGGTATAGCCCTGTGAGAAACTGTGTATAATTATTCAGAAAGTTGAGATGCAATCCTCAGGTGACCCAGTGATCTCAGAATGAGAAGTAGGTTTCCACAGAGAATCTAGGGCACAACAGGGTTATAGCAGCATTCCTCAGAACAACCCCAAACCGGCAAGTATTCAAATGCCCATTACTGATGAGAAAAACACACAATGTGTTCCAGCCCTTCCATGGAATATTGTTAAGCATGAAGTAATACACGTACTCATTTGCCCATGAACTAGTCAGCCTTCGTTTACTTAAAGATATCCCTGACATACTCATCTTACTTGGAGGAAAGGTTTATTTTGATACCTGGTTGGAGTGATTTGCTAGCTTTCTGAGCTCATTACTTGAGTGCATTGGGCCTAAATTGAGGTAACCTGCAGTTTAGAAAGCTGTTTTGGAGGAAGCTGCCCTCCTGGGAGCCACTGGGAAGCACTGAGTGAGAGCAAGGGGCTGGCCCACCACCAGTGGACCTGTGCTGCAGAACTAAGCCTTCAATGCACACACTGAAGAACTTGCTATGCAACTTGGGTAACTGGTTATGGAACCCTGGTGTCCAACATTTTGTGCACTGGGTTTACAAAGCAAGCACTACATAGACTGATCCGCCTACTGGGTTCTTCTCCCAGGCTATCAAGCATGCATGCGGTGCACAGACACAGGCAGACAAAATACTCACACACACGAAGTAAGTGAAAAACTGTCAAACAGCAAAAGCACACAATCCTCTCCACATCACTACACCCCTGTGCTCAGAGCATCCTGTGTTTTCCTGCCTCTGGGTTGGAATATGGGTAGAGGATGAGGGCTGATGAAAGCTAACTCCCTTCTCCATAGTATTTCAGGGGATCTCTTCTTACATTAGTGTATCTAGGAGCTAAACATGTGGATTCAATGCAGTGTGCTTGTATGTATGCATCCATGCACTTGTGTGTGTTCAGGAGTGTGTGTGTGTATCTGTACACACAAGCATGCACACATGTGTACATGGGTGCAGACAACCCTGTCCTAAGAACACAATCTTGTAACGATTGGGAACCTCAAAGACTGGAGGAAAATCTTCAGTCCCTGCTGAAACAGAAGGAACTGGGTACCCAGCAAAAGAACTTGGCAGTAAAGATGCAACATCGCTTCACTGTGTCCCAGATGAGGTAGTAACCCATGCTTGCAGAAGCAGGTATAGCCAAGAGGGCTCCTGTACCTGGATCTCTGTCCTCTTTGAGTTTCCGCTCATTTGGCAAGGTTCCTAGGCACAGCCAGGGAAAGAATACCTCATGATACTTCAGAGTATCACGCTGGCTAAGTCAACAGGAACTTCTTTCTGGGAAACCACAAGCTTGATACTTACTCCTATGGGGATTATGCCCCTTTCTTCCCTTCTGAGATCTCTAGCATGGTCTGAGTATCTCATTCCTTAGGATAGCTCTCCCCACAAACATTCCCATGGTATCTCCAAACCTCTTAGGGGGAGGTCAATTGTGAAGATAGTGTGTCCTCCACCACTTTACTTCCCTTCAGGAACATCAGCTTTAGAGATAAGTTCCTACACTTCAGCATATCAGCATGCAGCACACTCCTGATGATTACAGTTCTCTGCGGTGCTCATCAGGTTCCTGTGAGAAGATTTCTCTGGTCATAAACAGATTAGGAGTTGACAAATTACTCCCATGCAGGGTCTGAGCTGTAGGAACAGAGCCTTCTCTGCAGTATTGTGTAGGCTCCACTAGAGGGCAGGCATAGCATTTCTCAAGTTACTCACATTCCCTGGCATCTCAGCAAGGCCATGAGTATCTTTCCTGAACTGTGACTCACATTGCTGTACTGTGACTCAGACATTGCTATACTATATTTCTCCAAAATAATGTTTTTGGACCGTTGGAGAAATATGCTGTTTTTTTCTAGTCCAGCAGAGTGTGTATTTTCCAGTTCAACTTCTAGCAGTTTTTAAAAGGTGAGAACAAAAATCCAGTCCGAGCCTCTCTGACCCTTTTTCTTTGTGGAAGCAGGGAATGCGCAAGCTGAAAGGTAATGCTGAATTGTCTAGCTGGTGGGGGCTCCAAAGCTGACATTCAGGTACCCACCAGGTCTCTGTCCCAGCTCTCTTCCTCCCCTAGGTTTGAACACCTCCAGCATGAACTGGAACAGACCACAGCGGATGGAGCTACTGTGTGCCAGGCAAGTGAGAGGCATTGAGCCCCATTCCCAGTAACCAGGGACTCATGGGCTGGGTGTTCTTCCTTAACTTTGTTTGCTAGGGTTTTGTTTGGGTTTTGTCAGTGACACAGAAAGAGACTGCCTTTTTAAAATTAATTTTTATTTAAACTGAAAACAATGACTGTTTCTGTGTCTGATATCCTTCTACTCCTTCTCTGACAGCACGTCTGAAGAGAACTGAGAAGGCTGGAGGAAGCCAGAGACTCCTTGTAGTCATGACATTCTACACTCCAGGATCACAGCCTCTGCAGGAAAGACCACCTGCTTGCAGCTGTGAACTCCCAGTGTGGCAAATATCAACGTACCATCAGAGGATCCAGCCCCAATATGACCCATGTCTGCTGGCTCACTATTCTCAGAGGAAACATTCATAGACATGAGCTTGAGATACAGAGGACACAGAACAAATTACTCAGAATCCTGACCTCCATCAGCAAGTGGTCCAGTGTGGGGCCAGACAACATGGAGGAGAACATATGAGCAAGAGTTATTCTGTGAGTTTGCTGTCAAGGGCTTTGGCAAGCTGACTCCACATGGGATGGGAAATCTGACCAAGAGGACTGTGTTAATGTCACACTGCTATCCAGACAGACTACATCAAAAGTGTAAGATTCCCTCTGTAGAGCAGTGCTGACGCTGACTCCATGCCATGTACAAGTGTTGCTGGAGGTAGTTCACAGAGAGAGTAATCCAGTTCCTTGGGCCACATCTTATTCTTTTGCTTTTCCACAAAGAAAATTCCAAAGGACATCGAGAACTTGGCTTAATTTTGCAGTCAAGTGCTCTACTCCTGAGCTATACCCCCAGATGGCTTAATTTTGTTGTTTGGTATCATTACCTTATATCTTGGAATACTTGTGATTTGGTTTTCTTCATTTTCGTTTAAAGTTTTGTTATTTTGTTATTTCTTTTATTCTTTTCACTGTTTTGATAGTTTGCTAAGGCTTTTTGCTGTATATAATGACTGCTGCTTTGAAGGCCCTATTGAATAAAATGAATGAATTTTATGAATAAAAAAGCAATTTCCAACTTTTCACTCTTAAGTCTTTTCTTTACACATGTAAAGAGTCATACTCCGTTGAAGCCAGAACTCACAGGTAGGGATGTGTCTCAGAAACTTCCAGGCAGCTTGGACTTCACAAAGATTTCTCAGTCATGGGTCTCAGCGCTATACAGGCAGATGACACCTTGGATATGGATGGCATGGCCTACTCCATGGATACTCAGTACATGTAGAAAAACTATACATATTGTATCTTTGAGGTCATGTATTTAGCTACCAATAAAATGTGGTACATGGTACATAAATGTTCAAGAAATTATCAAATTAAAGTGAAACACAACTATATTTCTCCAGGCCTCTCAGGAAAAGAGAACATTCATTAAGGGTTGTTGGGGAAGTCCTGTGTATATGTTAATAAATTACTGCTGGCCAATAGGAATCTAGATAGGTGGGGCTAGGAGTCCAGGAGGATTCTGGGAAGGAGAAACACAAGGGAGTCGAGATGTAACGCCATTGGGGTAGGAAGCCCGGAAACCTCTCCGGTAAGAGACATACTTAGATTAACAATTATGGCGTAATTACTTAAGTCAGAGCTAGCCAGTAAGAGACAAACAAGGCCAACAGCTTCATAATTAATACAGTGTCTTGTGTGATTATTTGGGGACTACAAAGCGGCAGAGCCCAGGCAACTGGCGGGGGATAAACCAAAGCGGCTAGCAAGGAAAAAGCTTCTCTTAACAAAGGGTGAATAAAAGAAATCAGGAAATGCAAAGCAATCTGCCTCTGGTTTCCTAATTTATAGCATGAGTGATAACCACACAACAGAGATGATGTCCTCCATGACATACTGGAACATTTTTTGTGGCACTTTTATTTATATTTACTTATGGGTGTTTTGCCACCACATATGTACAATTCATGTAGAGGCTACATGAGGATTCCACCTGGAGTTTCACTTAAAGTGGTTAGCCATCATATGGGTCTTCTGAGACAGCAAAAGTGCTCTTAATGCATGAGTAATCTCCCCAGTCCCTGCACTCGACTTTTGCCCTCTCAGCCGTGTGTACTCTATTAGTTGGATAGGAGCACCTCCAACCAAGGACAGAGGTTTCTTGAGACCTGTAGGGACAGGTACAGGAGGTAGGCGTGCTAACTATCACACATCCATGCCGGGCTCTCATCGTTTCAGGACCCTGCTCCAGCATCACTGGCTATCAGATTGGAACAGATTTTTCACCTCTCGTCTAGGATGACATGCAGATTAGGCATGTCTGACGAAATGCAGAATTGAGAAGACCCTGTTTGCAGTAAAGGTGGGGTAGTAAATCCCTTTTCATGTTCCAATTAATGGATGTTGGCAGGAACCTTATGACTAGCTGTAGTAAAAGGAGACCATATCAGGGACCCTGTGTCTCTGGTGGAGAGTGTTTCTGTGGAAGACGAGAGAGAGAGAGAGAGAGAGAGAGAGAGAGAGAGAGAGAGAGAGAGAGAGAGAGAGAGAATGTCTGATGCTGCTCTATAGTGATATTTTGTTTATGCTCTAACATAGAAACCTTACCTGAACATCAGAGGGTGGAGCCAGTCACGAGTTAACGCCAGACCCAGGCAGTGGTGTCACACACCTTTGACCCCAGCACTTGGGATCGCATGCCTTTGATCCCAGTACTTGGGGGCACACACCTTTAATCCTAGCATTAGTGAGGTAGAGACATGAATACAAGGTGGGTGGAGACAGGACCTCAGCCCATTCAGTCTGAGGATTTGGAGAGACAGGAGCTCAAACCCTCTGGTCTGAGGATTCAGTAGAGGTAAGAAGTCTCTCTAGTGGCTGACTCCTTTGCTTCTCTGATCTTTCAGCGTTTATTCTGATAATTGACTGTGGGTTTTTTTTTATTGTGACCAATTACAATTCTTGCTATACTGCACTTTTGCCACAGTGAACCTCAGATTATGTTGAGAAAGTGTTTCTCCAAGATAACTGCTTTACTCTTGTGAATTCCTCTGGAACGGATCTGACTTCTGAGACAGTGAGTCAGAGAGTTAAGGTATGAAGTAATCCCATGGGTCTACAGACTGGATCAGTCACACAAAAGGTAAAAAGAACCTATTGTCCTCTGACCTTCATGTGGGTGGGGGTGCCAGATCTTGGGCCAGATAAGCCAGCACATCTGGTTTTCCATTCTTCACTTAGGCTAGACTCTCTCCATCTCATATCTTCCATTTGAGAAATTTCAGACTTTTGTTATTTTGCTTTCTTGCCCAGAAGCTATAGAAGCCAAGAAGGCCAGTGTCAAAGCTTCACTTGAAAAACAGGTTAAGGGAATGTGAACACCTGGAATTTGTGTACGGAAAAGGGGCCAGCCAAAGAATCACACTATGAGCATAGTCAAAGAAACACACTTTGGCTCTGCAACCAGAACCAAAGAAATGCACTCCGACCTTGAAACCAGAGCCAAAGAAACACATTTTGTCCCTGGAATCAGAGTCAGTGGAAGAAATACATCCTGGCCCTAAAACTAGAGTCAAAAGGCTAAAAAGGATCAGAGAAAGAAACACACTTTGGCCAAATCTGACCCTAACCCTGTGCAGAAAACTAACCAATTCCTGAGCAGATCTAGCCATCCTAAACTCAGGATTGAAATCTGACCAATTCCCACTCTGGAAATCTCCCTGGAAAACTCCCCTCTAAGAATCTCTATACAAACCCTGTGTCTGTTCACTTTATGGCTGTTCAGGCAGCCACTCTCCTGGATTCTTTCCTCCCAATAAATCTCTTGTATGAGGTTTGAGTGAGACCTTCTTTCACCTGAGCAGAGACCACCTTATGTAGAGCAGACCAGAGCAGGGCTGTCACACTTTTCACTGGGTAAACCTCTAGAGAAGCAAAGTTGTTACACTCCACTCTCCAGCGGACTGGAGCCGAACTGTAACAACTTTGCTGGGGAAGCCCTCTCCTGCAGGAGCAGAGCTGATACACTAGGGAAGCCCTTCCCTGAAGCAAGGCTGTAAGCTGCAATGCTTACTGTGACCTGTGATATTCCTTGGCTCCTTAGTGACAGAATACCTTTCCATCTGAGCTGTAACACTCAGTATTGTTTGGCTCCCAAGTGCCATAATCCATCCCTATCCATCCATCGGATCCGTGGAAATGTTTACAATTTGCAACTGAGATGAGGCTATTGAGAAGACCAGCCTACCCTGAAAGTTCTTCTGTGCATGTCTGGTGTATTGGTCAAGGCTCTATGGGGTAAAAGAACTTACAGAATGAATCATAGAATGAATTTCTCTGTATACATAAATGGTATTTCTGGCTATGATGGTGAAGTTCAAGAACCCAGGAGTTGCTCAGGCCATGAGCCTGGATGTCTCAGCAGTCTTTAGTAGAGTCTGGAATCCCAATACAGCTCCAGTGCCAGTGAAGGAAAGGACTTGTTAGCAAGGTCAGAGCAAGCAGCTAAAGAGGAAAGGCAGGTCAGAAGCACCAGGCGTCCCTCCATGGAGGGAGGAGCAGCCTGAAATCTGAAGACTGATGAAGGCACACATGGGACACGAGCCCAAGCACTATTTGCCATTTATCTGCTCAGCTCATAAATTTTGTCACACAACCCATAATATTCCACTTTCCATCAACTCTAGCACAAATCCTCAGGTCTGAGCACTTGGTGGGGGCTTCCCTTCCTTAGGAAGGGTGTGGTGCTGTCAAAGTTCATTCTAGGTAAGTTTTCATGTCTTTCTTTTGTTAATCTCCATGTGTTGTGGAGTCCCCAACAAGGAACCTAAGATATGTAGAAGGAAAAAGTATTTTTCCTGTTTACTACTTTTCTTGTAAAACTCTTATTTGTGAACCAAATGATAACAAAAAAGTGTTCTTTTTAAAAAAGTGCTCTCCTCTTCAAAAACACCTATTAGAGACACTATGAAAGTGCTTTATTCTTGACGGTCTGCTAGCAGGTGACATGTAACAGTGTCTGTGTGTGTAGCCAGAGTTAGATTGACATCACCAGACACAGAATTAGTCTTGTCGTTTTGTTTACACATTAGGGAAATTTCAGTTTAATAAACATTCCATGTAACTGCATCCAAGTTTTGCCAAGCTGGAGACATGGATCTTTTCTGTGTGGTGACTTTTAATTCTAGTTTTCATAACCTGGAGATCAGACTGTTGCTTTTGTATGATGTAAGTAGTGTCTCATGACTGAAGTTTGCTTTGTTTTATAGTATCTGTACTCCTTGTATTTTTCAAGAGCTAGTTTGTAAACAGATGATGTATTTCTCCATTGAAAACACAATAAAAAACCAGTACAAGCCCTCCCCACCAAAGTGCTTTATTCTTCCTTCTAAGAATACCTTGGAGTTATCCAAAAATAATTACAGAGAATAATGGACTCAAAATGAATTGTATTTTTGGAACACCCGTTGCCATAGATCTCTGGTATAAAAAAGCTCAGGTGCAGAATGCCTTGTAAGGGTTTCGAGTGTAAACTGAGCTGTATTTGCTGCAAATACTTTCAGATCTGTGTCATCTCCACAAACATCACTGCTGCCTGAAGTCCATGAGTTCACCTTGCTGAGTGGAAATCTTTGACAGCTATGTGTCATGCAGTGGATGAGAGCCAATCTGTTGCTTAGCACTGAGTAGCAGCATGCAGTCAGGAATACCTTTCTCTTTGTGGTCTGCTTTTTTGTCTCCTATTCCCTTGGACATGACTTTTCACCTGTTTAGCTAGAACTTTCTGAACACATGCAGTCAGTCCACCCAAGCTGTCTTCTTCCCATGCTAGTAATGAGTGCTTCCTAAGTCTACACAGAAACATAAACTAGTAGATTAGAAATTAACAATTCTACTTCTAGGCAATCAGAAGCTGTCTTAAATGGGGATGGAGTGACCATTACAGCCATGGAGAATGACTCCTCATGACTTAAATGTATTTAAGACTCTATTATTCAGGAAATAAAAAGGTTTTAAAAACAGGATTAATATTAAATTAGTGGAATAATACGTAGGTATAGTAAAAAGCCTTGGCTGGGCAGTGGTGGTGCATGCCTTTAATCCTGAGAGGCAGAGGCAGGTAGATCTCTGAGTTTGAGGTCAGCCTGGTCTGCAAAGCGAGTTCAAGGGAGCCAGGGCTGTTACACAGGGAAACCTTGTATCAAAAACACTAAGATAAAAAACCTGGAAAGTGGTTTTGATATTTATCTCTATATGATTAAGCAAACCTTATTTCTCTTGTTTCTTCTACTTGATAGTTAGATTTTACATAGTTTCTAATAAGGCGAGTGTAATGTCTCTGTTGTGAATAACTGATGCCTTTCAATGAAACATAAGAGGAACTCAGCATGGTAAGCAGAAAAGAGCAGACACAGCAAGCTGGCCACTCTCCTTAGAAAGCTCTGCTTCTTCCTTGCCTGGTGTCTGAGAGCTGGGATTGCAGTTCATAATTCTACTTATATATACACATGTATATCAGTTAGATATGTTTGTGCAAATTATGTATACAATAATTTATGGGTACTCATAAAAGCATGCACATAACTATCCACATACTTCTTCATGCAACATACATACCATACACACACAAACTCAAGTATTCAATGTGTGTACACATAGTTAGGGATACAATGTGCTTAGAATTCTTGGTTTATTATTTGTTTGTATGTTGAAATAGGGTCTCACTGTGAAGCCTGGGCTCACCTCAAACTCACAGTCCTCTTGCCCCAGACTCTTGACTTTGTGCTCACAATTGTCACCACTATGCCCACTAAGTACAATATATTCATATACATAGGTCTATGGAGAACAGTGTCATCTTTAAAATTGTCACTTACTATTTTTATTAATGTAGTGTTTACATCTGTCTACATGTTCACCATGTGTGTGTAGGCATTCACAGAGCTAAGAATGAATATGTGAGCTGTTGCCAGTGCTAGAGTGGGCTTTGGTGATGCAAGCATTCTTGAGTCATTTCTGTGCCTGTGAGTAACATCACCCCCACAGTGTTCCTGTAAGTAATACTGCAGAGGTAAAACCCCAATACAACTCATTTCTTCATCACATAGACTTGTGTGATACAGATACTTTTGTCTGTTATGGGCTCCCTCTCTGGAATTGGTAGACTGTGCTGCTTCTTACGACTACTTATGGATTTACATAAAAATCTGTCAACTATTAACAGGTAAGGCAAATAAAATAACTTTCAAATCCTTTGTAAAGAGCATATTTGTTCAATAAGGCTGATAATTCAGGAATCACAATAATTATAACCTCCAAAGTTCCTATAGACACCAACTCCTCAAACATCTGAGACTATAACCAAGATTATTAGTTCCTCTTGTTCTGAGTTTATATGTCCAGCAGCTGTGCTGTTACTATCTCATTTAGGAGGAATCATTTTGGGTTACTTTTTTTCTCAAGAGATCTCATTTTCTTCAATCTTAGAGAACATTCTTTCACTATCATATTCTTGGGGAGATAAAATTTAGTACATTTTACACATTGCATTTGGCTTGACAATTACATTGGTTGGACTCCTATCTCTAAAATACTAATAGAAACAGCTAAGTATTAAAAATTGCAGCTGGCAGGGGTGGTGCACACCTTTAATCCCAGCCCTCGGGAAGCAAAGGGAGATGGTTCTCTGTGACTTTGAGGCCAGCCTGGTCTACAAAGTGAGTTCTAGGTCAGGCTCCAAAACTATACAGAGAAACCCTGTCTCAGAAAAAATTGCAACATCTTGTACTACCTAGTGTATTTTGTAGAAAAAAATCACTTTGTTTGATATTGAGGAAATTGGTTGATATTGTAAATGGTGCAGAACAGATAAACAATCTAAACAGACCTATAACCCTTAATGAAATAGAAGCAATCATCAAAAGTCTCCCAAACAAAAAAAGCCCAGGCCCAGATGGCTTCAGTGCAGAATTATACCAGAAATTCAAAGAAGAGCTAATTCCCATACTCCTCAAAGTATTCCACACAATAGAAGCAGGAGGCTCACTGCCAAACTCTTTTTATGAGGCTACAATTACCTTGATACCCAAGCCACACAAAGACACAACTAAGAAAGAGAACTATAGACCAGTTCCCTCATGAACACTGATGCAAAAATACTCAATAAAATACTAGCAAACCGGATTCAAGAACACACCAGAAAAATCATCCACCATGATCAAGTAGGCTTCATCCCAGGAATGCAGGGATGGTTCAACATTAGAAAATATATCCATGTAATCCACCATGTAAACAAACTGTGAAAGAAAAACCACATGATCATCTCACTAGATGCTGAAAAAGCCTTTGACAAAATCCAGCACCCCTTCATGATAAAGGTCCTAGAGAGATCAGGGATAACAGGAACATACCTGAATATAATAAAAGCAATATAGAGTAAATCAACAGCTCACATTAAACTAAATGGAGAGAAACTCAATGCAATTCCTCTAAAATCAGGAACAAGACAAGGCTGTCCACTTTCTCCATATCTCTTCAATATTGTACTTGAAGTTCTAGCTACAGCAATAAGACAACAAAAGGAAATCAAGGGGATACAAATAGGAAAAGAAGAAGTCAAGATTTCACTATTTGCAGCTGATATGATAGTTTACATAAGTGACCCGAAAAACTCTGCAAGGGAACTCCTAGAACTGATAAACACCTTCAGCAAAGTGGCAGAATACAAGGTAAACTCAAAAAAATCAGTGGCCCTATTATATACAGATGATGAAATGACTGAGAAAGAAATCAGAGAAACATCACCCTTTACAATAGCCATAAACAGCATAAAATACCTGGGGATAATGTTAACCAAGGAAGTGAAAGACCTGTATATATCAAGAACTTTGAGTCCTTAAAGAAAGAAATCAAAGAGGATACCAGAAAATGGAAAGATCTCCCATGCTCTTGGATTGGTAGGGTCAACATAATAAAAATGGCAATCTTGCCAAAAGCAGTCTACAGATTCAATGCAATCCCTATCAAAGTTCCAGCACAATTCTTCACAGACCTGGAAAGACCAAGAATCAATTTTATATGGAAAAACAAAAGGCCCAGGACAGCCAAAACAACCCTATACAATAAAGGAACTTCAGGAGGCATCACCATACCTGACTTCAAGCTCTATTATAGAGCTATAGTCCTGAAAACAGCTTGGTATTGGCACAAAAATAGGCAGGTAGACCAATGGAACTGAATTGAAAACCCTGATTTTAACCCACACACCTATGAACACTTGATTTTTGACAAAGAAGCTAAAACTATACAATGGAAAAAAGAAAACATCTTCAACAAATGGTGCTGGAATAACTGGGTACTACTGGTATGCAGAAGACTGCAGATAGATCCATGTTTATCGCCTTGTACAAAACTTAAGTCCAAATGGATCAAAGATATCAATATAAATCCAGCCACACTGAAACTTTTAGAATAGAAAGTGGGAGATACTCTTCAACGAGTTGGTACAGGAGACCACTTCCTGAACATAACACCAGTGGCACAGACACTAAGATCGACACTTAACAAATGGGACTTCCTGAAACTAAAAAGCTTTGTAAGGCAAAGGACACAGTCAACAAGACAAAAAGGCAGTCCAAGGAATGGGAAAAGATATTCATTAACCCCACATCTGACAGAGGGCTAATCTCCAAAATATACAAAGAACTCAAGAAGCAAGTCTCCAAAACACCAAAGCATACAACTTTTAATATAAATCCTACTGAGTATGATCAGAGAAAAAGAATTAAAATAGCATTGTGTTTAAAAGGAACTTTGCAAAACAGTCTGGTCATTTGGGTGACACTAGCAAACACATATAAAAGACATCTATTTGATACCTAATTATTAAATTCTTATATGAATTTACTCTCCACTGGTAAAAATGTTAACCAACAGGATTGATGTTTTGCATTGCTCCTTATTGATCATGATTGATAAGTCAACATATAAACTATATACCTAGACAGACATAAAGAAAAAATTTATTTCTGTATATTGCTACTTTTTGTTTTTAGGGTGTGGATTTTTTTGTTTTGTTTTTTGAGATAGTAGAAGCCTAGTAAGACAAAAATGAAGGTGTAGAGATTGTTCTATGAATTGAATTTGTCTATGATGTTTAATACTCAAATGCACAAATACTAAAAAAGAAATCAGAATTCATAATCATTATCAAATAATCTATAGAAACTTCAAATTTACTGAAACTTACAGATTATGTATGAAGGATACTGTAAAGGTACTTTAATAAATTTGATTAGAATTGCATAACTTTACATGACTGTGAAATGCATACATGAAATTTTCAAAAAATATGCTAAACAAAGGCAGAATCCTTTCCTCTGGGATATGATGATGTTATGTGAACAATACTGACTTATGGAGAAGCGACCAATTATATCCACCACCACCATGTTTTATAGAGAAGACCAAAGTAAATTCATCCAATCATGTGGAAACAAGTTATATAAAAACACAATTTAAAAGTGTTGTGTTATTTTTCTTGGGTACTGCAATGTGAATTTTTCTCAGCATTATAAGTTTGGAATTTGAGGTGGATTGTAGTGCTTATCCTAAAGAATAACCCACCCTTATCCATAAGTTGCCAATATTGTACTTAAAGGATTTATTACTTCAGATGGGAGAAATATGATGCTTAGATGCACTAATGAGAAGTTTGTTTTATTATTTTACATTTCATATATTATTTGTAACAAAGCTTTCTAATTTGTAGGTTTAAATATGGCAATGTCTACTGACTCCTCTGTCTCCATAACACACCCAACGCCCAGAATTCTTCAGAATTTTGAAGGATTTTATTTCTGCAATACAGTATTGTACAGTGCACCAACTCTGAATAAGCTTCTGTATGGCTGATCTTGTTGACTCAGTTGCAATAATTAAATTATTCACCCAAAGTTCTGTCTTGTTCAGTTCTTTCAGACTATGTTTTCAATGCATTCAAATAGTGCCTAAAGCTGAAGAAATGATGTATTTGCTCAGTTTTGTTTAACAGTATCATATATAACAAATAGGAGCCTTCCATAATTAAAGTTTATTTATTTATTTAGTCAGTTACGTATTGTTTTCAAGTCAGGATTTCTCTGTGTAGCCTTGGCTGTTCTGGAACTTGCTTTGTAGACTAGGTTGGCCTTGAACTCATAGAGATCCTCATGCCTCTGTCTCCTATATGCTGGGATTAAAGGTGTGTATAACAGCTAATCCGGCATAAAGGTCTATCCCCCTTATCTCTTGTAGTTCTTAATGTAGTGCATCTCATAGGTACCTCCTAAGTTAACTTTAGATTGGAACCTGGCATAGTGATCTTTGACAAATGAGCCATTAATAAACATGAAATTCTCTTGCTACTGAAGTCTTCTACTATGTGAAGAAAGCAGAACTAAGTTGCCATAGACAGAGACCAAATCCCTAGACGGTTCGGGTGGCAGACATGTTAGTGAATCCCAATGGTGGTGGTAGATGACTGCACATTGATGACTTCTACAGCTAAGACCAGTTAAAATTCCCTGCTGAGCATCATACAAAGAACCATGTGAGTCATGAACAAAACACGAGTGTTCCAACATCAAATTATGGAATATTTATTATTAAAATAAAGAATACATGTAATATAACATAAGCAAATACATCTAATTCATATAGTATTCTAAATAGAACTCAAATAATATAAAATAGTAAAACAGAGGAGATATTTAGGAGACAGATTTTTCTCAGCTGTGAATAGATTGAAGGAGGTGTCAACTCATGCTTCTCTTGGTTTATTCTCGGTGGTTTGATTCCTTTGTTGAAGAATTCTGCTATATCCTTATGGACAGGATGCAAACAAAGTTGTAACAAATCCAGTCAATATTTTGAGAAAGAGTTTTCAGAAAAAAATACCGTGACAATAAGGGAAGAAAGAGGTCATATGTGGTTACAGGGATTCTAGTCTCTAATGAGGGAAAAAATTATGGACAGCTAGCTAAACGAGTTGGTCCAGATGGGGCCTTGGACAGCCTTTAGCAGTTGTCCCTTGTGCAGGACAGTGTGGTGTTCAATGGTCTTGCATCAAGAGGTTGTTCCATAGTTACTGTTGAAGGAAAAATATGTTATTTTAGTACAAATATCCTCTCAGACACTAGACTTACCTCAGTTCTTATTGAAATAGTTTCGAATACTTTCTAAAAAAACTAGACAAACACCATCGAGCAAAGAAATGTCAGGAATATGAAGATGAAAGAACTAAAGATGTATGACTTCAAGATGTGAATCTCATCTCCATTCTAGATAGTGAATTATTAACTAGTAGCCTGCTGTAGACCCCTGAGTATGCATGATGCTACCTGCTGACTTCAAAGAAATTTACTACACTCAGTGTATGATTTCAGAAATTTATTGTGTAATATGTCTTATTTAAACCATGTAGCAAGGTTTTGTTTTTGACATTTGATCTGTATTTGTGAGAAGCAAGTAGGGTCACTGAATATTTTCAAAGTAGCAACACAGTAAATAGTGGCCCAGGGCTTTGTTCTTCATAATGTTTGATGTTTTGATCAAGTAATTTTTTTCTCAAATATCCTAGTTCTTTCATTTATTTCAAAGAACTGTGCCCTCTTGTGTAGTCCCATGAACCACCAGGAGGTTAAAAGATAACACATGAGTGTAGTGACCAACTCACAGAGGATTCCCCTGGGTGTATGGATTATGCACATGCTTAGACTCCATTTTCAGTTTTGATTGAAAAAAGTTTAGTCATAAAATGGTATGTTCTCATGATTCCATCGGATTAGCAGCTACCTGGGTTTATGGATGTTTTAGTGAAGACATGTGCTTCATGCCAGTCTTTCATGTCCTTCTCTTCTGTCTTAGTATTTATGGCTCTCAATGTAGAAAGATGCTGTCAGAGTCACAAACCCACAGCGACTGCAATTTATTCTGCCACTAATTTATTCTGAAATCTTGGGTGCTGCACAAAACCTTACAAAGTTGTTCTTAATTTTCAGAGGTAGTATTATGGCAGTTGTGGTTATTGCTAGATTTTATAAAACATTTAAGACTTACTGTAGTAAATCTTCTACTTTAATATGATAAATGTGTTCCCATGTATCATAAGCTTCCCTACATGGAGTACAGTGCTTGGAGAAATGCTAGATGCTCAATAAATATTTTCAGTGGTGTATAGCAACTTATTTGAAATAAAACAAACCAAAATATGGGACATGTTTTTCATATATTTTGTTAGGATTAAAGGATTAATACCACATGAAAATTTTTCATGTTGAATTACTGAAAACAGAAATGAAAAGATGACAAAAATTTCATATTATAAGAATAAACACTGTCAATGCAATCGTGGTCAGGGAAGGAGAGCTCAGACTCGAGTGGAGTTGAAGGGAGAACCTGACAGGTGATGTGAGGCAGAGTTCACAGGTCAAGCCCATTGTGCCCGTCTTCATCCAGAAGGCAGCCTCTTTGCTTCATCCAGTGGAAAAGACAAGAATGTGTTTTCCTCTCAGGCTTGCCTTGTATCTATCAATAAAACCTAAATGGGGTATTATTTTCTCTAAAAGAGAAATCTTCCCAGCATTCTCTTCCCTAGTCATGGGGTATCTACTGATTCTTCCACTTAGAGAAAGGATTTGAAAGTGTTGTATTCTTTGAAAACAATCTGGCCACAGAAGAAAAAACCCAAAACGATGCTTACCAGAACTGTAGCAGACAGTTCACCATCTTCACCAGTGTCCATGACGGTCCTTCCAAAACGTCCAGTGTTTGGTCCTGGTGTGTCCAGACGAACATAGTCAGGGCCTCGCCGAAAAATCCAGTTGATCAAAGAACATCTTCTTCTAACTGTTTTCTCTGAATCTAAAAAGAATGAAGGTCATTATTTGTAGTACTTTGTTGATGACCCAACATGGGTCTATAATGCTTACTTAAACAAGCTGCATATATCAAATAATTTTAAAGCAAGCAGAAGAGATATGGCATAGAAGATGTGGGAAATTTTACCGAATATCTTACTGCTGGTCACTTGTCTTTTCTGTATTTACCCTTTACATGAACTCACCTCTCTGTTCAAGGTACTAGGCAGCAGAGTCTTGACTCTGGGAACCAATACTAAGTCAGTTACTCAAAGCTCCAAATAAGTGTGTTTCCCTTGGAATGGACTTAGAAGTCAGAAAATTAGTAATGGGTGATAGGGAGAAATTTAAAGGCAGAGGAAATAGAATACAGTGTTATAAAGGGTTTCAGGAAGTCGGATTTTTATATTTGTCATCCCTACCCCCAGCAATCTGACCTCAGCTACTGTAGAGTATGGTCTGCCTTAATCTCTGGTTTAAGCTGTAGTGTTGGTTGATGGGCAAGTCTGATTCACAACCCCACCCTCAGTAACCCTTAGGGTTTTTCTAGATCGTTTCCTTTTTGTTTTGTGATTGTACTACAATATACTATGGACCATGAATTCAAAGTGGCCAACAGAGGGCACCCTTGACTTCAACCTCCTTTGTGATTTAGAAAATTCTTGCATATATATCCGAGGCACATTGAGGGCTGAGCTCCCTTACATACAGGAATTCTGGGGTTCTTGCTCCTCCCTTCCTCTGTAGTCAGTGCTCCATGGCTCAGGTTCTGCTGCTCAGATTCAAAGAGCCCTCAGATGTGCTTCCTCATGGAGACACTGACCCTGAGCCTTCAGCCCTGAGTCCCCTGAAGTTCCTGCTTCTCCTCAGGGACCCCTGCCAGCCCTGTCCTCTATACCTCCAACTTCCTCCTACTCTGTCCTCTCCCCAAACCTGCAGCCCCAATCCCTTTATCACCTCTTCCTGCTTCTAGACTGGAACCCAAATGCTCCTCCTCCCCCTGCTGCCCCTCTTTCTACTCTGACTCCTCTCAGTGACAACTCCCTATGTGACCGCCCTCCCCCACCTGCACTCAGGATGTTCCCTCTGGAATTCCTCTCCCTAATTTCAGGTGACACAGTGATTTGCCCCTCCAGTGACCACACACATATGGTCCCCCAAAAGACCCCTGCTTGCCTCTGCCCCCTCTGGGAGGGTGCTAGGGTAGAGAGTGTCCTCCTGGACCATTTTCCCTGCTCCCTCCAGTGTCTTGATAACAGGAAACAATGGTTGGGCTATTTCTCCTTTCATCCCTTTTGCATACATAAGAGAGTTCAGTCAATTTACTCAAATCAATGGATTATCCTGGCACGATCTTTGTCTCATTGTGTCCTCCACTCTTACAAATGGGAGCTTGAAAGAGTCAGGCAGTGGCCACACAGCATGCAGACTTAACCCAATTGGCAGATACTAGGACTCTGGTGATTAGATGCTGTCCCTTCCCAGAACCCTGCCTGGGACTACCAGAAGGGACATGAGGACCACCAGAGTAGTGACATTATGATTCACTGCCTCCTGGAAGGCATGGAGACATTTTCTAATAATGTAGTTAACTTTGACAGACTCCATGAGATTACTCAGCAAATGGATGAGAACCCAGCACTTTTTCTTAACTGAATTCATGAGGCCATGACTCAGTATACCTGCCTTGACCTGGCCGCTCCAGCAGGGGCCACGGTTACTGCCTTCTCAGTTACTTCCCAATCAATTTTAGACATTTGGACAGGCGGGGGACAGGGACCTCAAAAAGATTGAAGATGGCCCCCAAACCCCAACTCAGGAGATATTAGGACATTGGTGACATGTTTTTAGGCTCAGTACTCAGGACACAGAGGCAGGTGGATCTCCATTAAAAAGAGAAAACCTGGTCAGGAAAAGCTAAACAAACCAAATCAACCAAGCAAACAAAACAAGACAAAAGAAATAAAGAAACTCAGAGACACTGATTTCAAAAGGAACACACAAATTAATAGGAATCCAGTTTCACTTTCCAAATGTATCTAGACAAATATAACTTTGTATCAATAGGAAACAGGCTATTCTTTCTCTCTTATTTAAAAATGTGATCAGATGGCTTTACATTTGTTGGGGAAAGAGATTTCTCTTACTGGGGTCTTTTGTTTTCTCTGACTTTCACATTATTGGTGGAAAATGGGAACAGAATAACTAAAGATCCTGTAAAATTAAAACCTTGAAGGAAGGCAAGAGACTCACGGCTCTGGTCTTTGGGTGGGTCCTTGGGCTTCAGGATGAACAGTCCTAGCTTATGTGGGGACTGCAGCTCCTGGATGGCCTTGTTGATATCAAGATAATCAGTGTAATCTCTTGGCCCCACTGCCACATAGGTAGAATTTCGAAGGTCACTCATTCTGATGGCATATGGGTTCTCATGCCCTGTGTAGAGAAAATGCTAAATATAGATTAATGCTAACAGTGATGATGGATCAACAGACCTTTTGGAGGACGTAAACACACAGGGAAAAGAGCTGCAGGTCTCCTCTGGCTCCTGGAGTCGTCAGGGAAGGGACTCTAGAGAAGCAGGTGTCCAAACATGGACTTTTAAGTTTTAGAGACTAAAATTCGAACATGTTGCCTTGCTACATATGAACACTGGAGATCTGCTAGAGCCTTCTAGCTCTAGATTAATCATTTAGTCATGTGTCCCCTCATGTCAAGAGTTATCATCAAAGAAGAGAATATGAATTTCTTGTTGGTTCCTATCTCTTCAATAATAGGATAGCTCTGATCAATATTTTCTCCAACATGATTCCTGACAGGTTCATAGGGACAGCTCAGTTCCCTTGGTAAGTTCTGAAGCTGCCTTCTATAGTGCAGTGGAGTGGTTTTCCTTATGCTTTCCTTCCACTGCTTCCACCAGACAACATCCAGTGAAAAATAACAGGAATCAAGAAACACAGAAGCCTCAGGAGGCCACACTGACAAGACAGAAGACCATGCACTGTCTTGTCACCATTTCCATGTATAATCCTTTCTTCATCGTTTCATGCTCTTAATTACTTCCTGTAAAAGAATTCTCAAATGTCCTGTATGACAGATGGCTTTCACTTTTTACAGGAAGTCTCCTTTATTCCTTTCTTGTTACTCCCTGATGAAATTTGGAAGCTCTTACTTTTCCCTTCCTTGTAACACAGATGCAATACATTTTGGACAACAACTACACCAACAATGTTTTTCAACAGCAATGATCAGAGTCCAGGAAACTCCTATAGACAGATGAAGTAACATGCACACGTGTGGAAAGATAACGGTTAATGAAAACATGAGAACTGTGTTTGCCTTCAGAAGAAGCCTGTGCTGGTTGGTGCTGTGTCTACTTCACACAAGCTAGAGTCATTTGGGAAGAAGGATTCTCAATTGACAAATAGTCTTAATGTATCTTGCTGAAGGCAAATCTGTGATTCAATTTCTAAATGGTGATTATCTGTGAGCTGCATGGTTTGGGTCCTGGGACACTCTATAGGGGCTGTGAGGGAATGTAGTAAAGACTGACACAGAGACACATACAGTAAAGTTAGGGAATTTTCTAACCCTGCATGACTTGGACCCTAGGATGTTTGTTAGGTACAGCACAGGAATGGGGGTTAGCTATTCTCCCAGGAGGCCTCTGTAGGTGACCACTTTCAAGCTGTAAATGCATCGCAGGAGGAAGCTGCAGTTGCTAGTTTTGCACACCCTGGTCAATCTTTCAGAAACACTTGTATCAGACTCCCAAGAAAATCTGTACCATTTCCCTTGATCCTGTACATAGAAATAGACAGCTTGCTGAATATCCCATGTATCCAAGTTTTGGAATCCCCAACATGGTCATAGCCTTGTCCAGATGCACACTCAGGATTTCCCTCGTTCAGTGATTCCTCTGCTCCCTACATGATTGTTATGGGAGGGCCCATCCAGTGTGGGTGGTGCCTCCCTTGTGCTGATAGTCCTTGATGTTGTCACGCTATAACAAGAAGACCAAACAAAGCAATGTAGACCAAACAAAGTAAACAATAACCCGCCATGGCCTCTGCCTCAGCTCCTGTGCCAGGGCCACACCTTGTTTGAGTTCTTGCACTGACTTCTCAGCAGTGGACTGTTAAGAGGAAAATGAAAGACCCTTTCTTCTCCAAGTTGATTTTGGTCAAGGTGTTTTATCACAGCAATATATATCCTAACTAAAACAGAGCCACCATGGTTGACAGGTTATGAGGAAACCTCAAGCCAGACATGGTGCACAATGATGTTCTGTGTCTTGATGTCAAGATGACATTTTATAAAGTTAATAAACATATTAAAATAAATATAATTCCAGTTTCTGTCTTCTCTTTGCTGTGCATGTCTTGGGTACAACTTGTACTTTTAGATTGACCAGATATTGCTGCATGCAGAGATCTCACAGTATGCATCAATACATTGCCAGCCAGTCAGAGACTAAGTGTTTGTAGGGTCCACACCTCCAATTGGTATGTCTACAATACAATTTCTATACCTAAGGTCAGGTATCTTCTTGGGAGAGTAGGAAGAAAGCTTGTGAGAGCCAGAGAACCAGGAGCTGTTCTAGGAGATCATGTCTTCAGTGTATGAGAGGAAAGCTGCACACATGGATCTCATCAATATAATTGCCTAACCGAGTCTTAAGGAGTGGCAGCACCAATTGACTGCCACTGTAGATGGGGTAAATATCACAAGCACCTACCCTTAGATGGAGAGCTAAAGATAGTCAATGACTACTCAGAGGGAGAATCAGATTTCCCCTTGGATGAACCAAGCAAAAGATGGTTCCTGTGAAACACACAGCCATATGAGTAACACTAAATTTACTTTTTTCTCCCAGTCCTACACACACCTACACACCTACACACACACACACACACACACACAAACACACACGTATGCATGTGTGCATACACACAAACACAAAACTAAAGTCAATTTTAAAAGGTCACGAAATTTAAGGGTAGTGAGGAGGGTGCAGGAAGAGATGAAGGGGCCAGATGAAGGGATGGAAATGATGTAAATATACTGTTCATGTATGAGGTTCTCAAATGGATATAAATTTAAACAGATATCATCATATTCTTGGATGAGGGAAAGACTCACTAAGAGTTGTAAACATTGTTTAGATGTGTGAAAGAACATTTCATATGATGTTTTCTTTTATGAGTACTTAGCATAAGAAAATCAATGAAAACTTTAACAATCCAGGGTTACAAAGTTTTAACTCAGTCAAGTCTCCTTAGGTCCCTGAGATGCTTACCCAGGAGTGGGCTTGGTGTTTCTTCCTGGCTAGAAGAGAACCACAGTTGATAATCTTCCTCAGCATTCTGGAAAGCAGAAGAACCAAAAGTCATACTGTAGTTTTCCCAGTTCACAGTTGAAGTACATGTTTTCTTTCCTATTCTTCATCTCTAAAACTGAAATATATTGAGGAAGGCAAGAATTCTGGTCTATGTAATAGGAGGCTGTCGGTGAAAATTAACAGTGGTGAGTCCTTGCTCCCTCTGAGAATCTGCAGAGAAACCAAGTTCCTGCCTTCTCATTTCTGGTAGAACAGAATTGTCAATGCAACTTATATTCTTTCTGCTACATTTTTTGTGACACTGGGAATAAGAAGCCACTGCATGCCCTGTCTCCAAGCAACAAAAGTGTCTCTGTCATCTACGTTCCTATAGGCTTTGGAGAATGCTGTGTGTGCCATAACATGTTCCTGTCCGGACAACTTATTACCACAGTGACACATGTCTATGATGACGGAGCAACACTACACTTAGTAGCCTGGGACCACAACCACTAAGGTACGGGAGTCAAAGCCTGGAGGACTAGAACAATAAGTCAGCATTTGACCTTCATTCAGAGAATTCCCACCCTACAGACAGAAAGGACAAGTGTCTAACCTTGATAATGACCCAGAAGCAGAAAACAAGATCCACAACAGATTTACAGCTGACAGCTCTGGGATCCATTTGAAACAAACAAATATAAATTACGTATCATCTACTGAATTATGTCAGAGTCCACATGAGATACCAAAGACAAATGCACTAAGTAGGGTTATGGCTTATTAATAACTTACTTTTGATTCAAAATTGAAAATAATGACCTTTCATGATATTATGAAAATATTCATATTATGATAATATTCATATATTATGATAATATTCATGGTATCATTCATGATATAATAAGTGCAGTCTTACAAATGTATGTGTATTCACACACAAACACACACTAAAATGGAATGAATGAATGACCTATATTTGGGATTATTTTCCAAGTATGCTTCTCTATTTACCAGTTATTTCATGTTTCATCTACTAGATTCTTGGTACAAGTATTCAAAGGATATAGTTCTAGAGATAAATTCTGGTTGAAATTGTATATCAAACCTTCCATGCTCCAAATTATTGATTCACAAATACGTCTTTAAGGAATAAATCAGTATCAAAAATGTCTACATGACAAAGAAAATATGGGAAAATGGCACCAAAATATATTTAGTGGTTTATAATATCTACTTTATATCATGTTCATTGGATGTATACACACATTTACAAATAATTCATTACATATGCATTTTAATGTGCATGTATATATATACATATGTGTATGTATTTTCATGTGAACACAGTGTTTATTGTGGTGTAATGGTACAAATGTACTTCACATGATGATCTTTGATACCAAATTCACTGGAGAATACAAGAGCAACGACCATATTTAGACTAATGTAACATGTTAACTAACTTTACTTCTGAAAGTTGAAGATGAAAATTTTTCATACGTAGAGTAATCATGTATCTGGCAGCAATGTTTTTACACTTATTTAAATATTAATGATCACAAAAGATGTTGAATTAATAAAGAATTTTCAAGTCTCTTACAGGTATTCCCAGCAATGGTCGTAACTTTTTTGATGATATCATTCACTGTGTCCAGGCGTGCTGCTTTTACAGTGAATGACTATAGAAAACAGAGAAAAATGTTACTAATTAATAATGTTCATGAGGCATCTATTTGATAGCTATTTAATCAAACATTTTCTACATCCATCATGTAACCAAAGCTCAGTTCAGTTAATGGCAAAGTAAAACACATATAACAGTAGAAATATGAGTATGATTTTCCTTTGCTTTATATAACCTGAGGGCAGTAATAGGGATTGTAGTCTAATATGTATCTCTTTAAAGATTAGGAACAGTCAAAATATAATAAGATGCGCACTGGTGAATTGGATTATGGCTCATAGTAAAACTCTCAAGCCCCATTACACAAAATAGAATCCCAGAGTATACATGGTAGAAAGAGAGCAGCAATTGTGGCTGTCTTCTGAATTATACACCATGCACACATATAGGCATGCATGTGTATCAAGGTTGAACAATGGGATTATATTTTCAAAGAGACACAGCCTCTGATGGTCAGCTGAGTCAGCTTTCACAGTGGGAGGGTGTTCATTTGAAGAGATGGAGAAACATTTCCTTGTTTTCACAAAATGTGTTTATAAAACTGATTTATTTCATTGCATATCATGTACTCAGTTCTCATAAACTCATATGAAATGCCACAGAATTTAAAACAACAACAGTATGCAGTGGTGATTTCTCTGCACCTGGCTTCATTCTTAGTTTGTTTGGCTTGGGATCTATTGAGGTGATGAATGTATGAATACAGAGTGAAAGTTTGTCATTAAAGTTCTATGGTAGGCGATATCTACTACACTTTATAATTAGAAACCGTCCACAGAAAGAGAAAGATACGTCCAGAACATTGCTATTATACACAACACTCAGTGGACAAGAAAGCTAACTATGCTTACAGGTTTTTTTAGTCAGGTGGATCTGCACTTGCAGGCATAACCTCTGGAAAACAGCATATAGAGAAGAGAAACAGCAGTAATGACCCTCTCTATAAAGAGTGAACAGTGCTGAAGGGAAACACTTTCAGAATGTAGCTGTCTAACATTAATTTTGTGACAATGAACATGATGCACAATACAGGCTAAAAATAAAACTACGCCAATGAATCACCTTCTATTGAAGTCGTTGTGCAGTGGGGTCCCAGACACTCTGCAATATTAGGCTATTTTCATATTGTTTTTGGTGACAATTAAAAAATGAAAGGCAAATACCTATTTCTGAAGATACTGCATATTTCAGACATAAAGTGAAAGGGAAATGAAGCTGGCATTGATTTGGAAATTCATGCTTATTGTCTAAATCTAGTAATACTTGAGTTTGGGATACCTGATACTGGAAGACAACATCAATCTTCAGTTTAATCAAGGTGTGAACCCTGTAATCCACAATAATGTCTATCCTGGCAAGATAGGGTACTGGCGCAACCACATCTAAATAAAATTGACTTCATAAGATAATAAGGTGATTTTCTGTACACACACAAACACACACACACACACACACACACACACACACGCAAATGCTAAGCATAAAAGAATTTGCCATTACTGAAATCCAGCAGGAAGGAAAGTGCTTTCTTTCAGGAAGGTCTGCTCACCCCTGCCTCCCAGCTTTCTTGTACTAACTCAGGTGATAGCATTCTCCTCGCTATTGGACAGGATATACTTTTAATTCCCCCATTTGTCTCCTTTATTGCTATGTTGTCCAGTTTAGAGTTTGTATAGAACTAAGTACATAGAGTATTTACCATATTATGTTCACCATGAATATATTAGTTACCACGTCACACTGTTAAAACTTACAACCTCAGTTCTATGTATTTATATACAAAATCTAGAACATATGAGTCTCTTTATAGTCCCTCTAATTCAATAACTCCTGATGGTCTCATAGAAACGAAGACCTCCAGATTACCAACTCTTACATAACAGATAAGTGCAATACCTCACCCATCAGCAGACTTTTTTCTGGAAATAGAATAGTACTGAAGTAATGGATGGCAAAGGAATTTCGATGGGAAATTGAATTACATAATAGAGGTGTACCTCAGTTGAAGGGCTATTGTCTAGCATATGTGAAAGCCTGTGTTTATTTTCAACACTGCTCACATAATACACACACAAACATACAGGCACACACAAAAATCCACAACACGCAATCAAATGTTATTTTCAAGTCACAGATGAACTATATTTATAAAAATAATTTTATTACCCTTGAGAGATGCATTAGCATGTAAGATAAGAGAGCCACTGTGCACTTAACAGATCACACATATGCACAGATGCACACACAGACACACACACTCACACACTATTAACAAGGTGAGTAGAGATATGTCATTCATTGTAGTTTTTTAAACTTCTATATATGTTTATAACTATGCTCACATGAATTTTTAAGAAAATATTTAAAAGATGGAAGAAATAAATAATCGGTATCTTTAGAAGTTATGGCAGTTAAGATAAACGTGTAATTACAATGAGAAATATCGGCAAAAGTATTTTGTAAATACACGTCTCTCAATTGAAGTCACCAGGCACATTATTTGTTAAACATAGTGTACTGTAGCTAATATGGATCAATCCTGCCTGATAGTAACTAATACTCTTTTACATAGGCAAAACCATATTTGTATGTATGAAAATATTTTTCAGGCAGTACTACATAAATGTTCAATCTCTCTCTTTGATGCCATCCTGTTGTCAGTTATCAACCTTATCTTTAAATTTCCTCCTGCTTCCCCTCCCTTGCCCCTTTAATCCCCCAGTCAGCTTCACACAATGATAATATTGGTCTTTTGTGAACATACAGTGTTCCAGCTTGGGATGTCCTCTGTGAGTATCTCAAGTGTGATACTCTTTCCACTGTCTTTCTGCTTATGTTCATCAATGGATCTGGTCAAATCAATAAAAGAGAACATAAAAAAGTGAAATTGTCTCATTGCTTATTTTCATGGCAATAAAGGATATAGTATCAAATTTTTAATTTTAAATGTAGACTCAGTAGTAATTTTTGCAAAACAGGGCATGTTCTATGAGATATTGGGGTGCTCTAAACTGGGGTAATATGTGACAATTTGGTATCAGATTTTGCTCTGAAAACATTAGTTCCACCATTAGAGGGCTCAGGAATATTCAAGGTTCAAAACCAAGAAGCAGTATTTCCTTCGAGTGTACATAGTAAAGTAACTTGTATTGATAATGAATTAATATTATGTTCCAGAATACAGTTTTATCCAACATAAAATTTGGAGAATGATTTTAGCCAGTCGTTCCTCCAAGTTGGAAAAGTGACAAACTCCCAAAATATCTAGGAAACATTAGCAAGAAGATAATTGCAGATGGTCTAAGCCTGATGCAAAAATGAAATAACCAAAAAGGAAATGAAAGACCAACATTTCTGATGAACATAATTGCTAAAGTTATTAATAAAATAATTGCAAAGAAAATTCAATAACACAGATAGATTTTGCATTATGTTCAAGCTGACAATATCATCCCAGAGATGGAAGAAAGGGTCACATATGTAAGTTAAAAAATGTAATCCAATACAAACATGGACTAAAGGACAGAAAATGATCACCCCATTTGATTCACAAAACACCTTTGAGAAAATAAAGCATCTATATATGATAAATGTCTTAGAGCGAACAGGAATAGAAGGAATATATTTCAACATTATAAAGGCAATATACAGGGAACCCACAGTCAAAGTAATTCTAGAAAGAGAAGAAACTCCCCACGTTTGTGCTAAAATTGGAAGCAAGACAAGTTCAGTCGTCTCAGTTTTCCTCAATATATATATATATTTTATAATACTAGTTAGGGTAATAAAACCAGTTAAGGAGGTGAAGGAGATACAAACAAGAAAGGAAGAAATCAAGACATATTTATTTCCAGATGATATAATTCTATGCAGAAAAACCTAGAGCACACAAATATTCCTAAAGCTGATAAGTATTCAGAAAAGTAACAGGACACCAAACACAACAGTCAATATCCTTTTTATATACCAATGACAAACACAAGAAAAGAAATGAAGAACCCAATTGCATTCTCAATAATCACATAAAATTTAACTAAACTTTGAATAGATCTGGCCAAAGAACTCATACATTTGTGAATGAAAACTTAAAACCACTGAAAAAAGTAAATGAGAATACCAGCACATAGAACGACCCCCCATACTAATGGATTGGCAGGGTTACATTGTGAAAATAGCTATGCATCATGTTTGTAATGCATTTGCCTTCAAAATACCAAGAATAAATTTCACAGAAATTAAAAGTCATTCTTGAATTTCATGTGGAATACAAATCACTGAGGATATCCAGAACAAAACCAAATATTAAGCATCATCAAAACAACAAACATGCTGCTGGTATCACCACAACAGATCCCAAGTTATGCTGCAGTGCAATTATACATACAATATCGTACTGTCTTAAAAACAGTCACTCATTAAATGGATAGAACTTATGTCTTCATGTGAACCCACAGTCCAATAGTGAGGTGATTTTCTTCTTTAAATTAGTTAATAAGCTTGCTTCATTTGTCAATCCCAGATCCTCTCCCTCCCCTCCTCCCCTTCCCCCTGCCAACTCCCCCAACCTCCCATCCATTCTCCACTCTACTCTCCAGGGAGGGTGAGGCCCGTCATGGGGCATCTCCAAAGTCTGTCATATTGTTCAGGTCAGGGCCTAGGCCCTCCCCGATGTGTCCAGGTTGAGAGAGCATCCCTCCATGTAGAATGGATACCTGAAGTCCATTTGGATGCCAGGGATAAATACTGATCTAGTACATGAGGTCCCAAAGCTTGCCAAGGTCTCCAGTGAGGTGATTTTTGACAAAGAAGCCAGCCATACATACACATTGGAGAAGATACACCATCTTCAATAAATAGTGCAGTTGAACTGAGTTGCTACATGTAGACAAATGAAATTTGGTCCTTGTCTCTCAGCCTACACAAAACTCCCCAATGCCCTGCATCTTATAGATGAGAAGTTAAAAAATATATGCAAACTCATTGACACAGGAAAGCACTTTCTGAACAGAGTGCCAATAGCGCAGACATAAAAACCAGCGACTCATAATTGAGACTCATGAAACCGAGAAGTTTCTGCACAGTGAAAGTCAGAATGATTTGGGCAAAGAGGCAGCCTACAGAGTGGGAACTGTCTTCATCAGTTGTCACAGGGCCAGTGTCTAGACTACAAAGAACTAAAATATAAGATAAAATAAACAAAAGGAAATGACCAAACAAAAATGGGGGTATAAGACAAAAAGAGCTCTCCAAAGATGTCATACAAAGAAAAGCACTTTTAAATTTTAACATTAGCCAACTAAAAAAATAAAATTTAAATGTATTTTGAGTTCCATTTTACTTCAATCAAGAGGGCTTAGATAAAAACTTCAAATGATGGGAAATGCTAATGCAAATGTTGGAAAATGGGGACATTTATTCGCTCCTGATGGGAATGCAAACGTATTTGCCTACTATGGAAATTGGTGTGTAAGTAGCTCAAAAAGAAAGAAATAAACCTACCACATGATCTAACTATACTATTCTTTCATATAAACCCGGCAGGCCCCATGGCAGGGAATAATTGGCCAATACAAAACACACTCAACAGTAATTTTGTGGATTTTGTTTCATTTTACTTCGTTTTGATAATTTGCCTTAATTGCCATTTGTTTGTTTTGATTTTATTGATGTAGTAGGGTGTGCATATCTATTTTGGCTAAAGTGATTGTTTCTTGGTATTTGGTTGAACAAACCATACAGTTTTGAAAGAGAAAAAGGACATAAAGCTGAGTATGTAGGGAGAATCTGGGGGAAAATGGAGGAGAAAACATGACCAAAATGTATTATTATGAAATAGGACATGATGTTTGATCAATAAAGAAAATGCTGGATCTGGGAAGAGGTGGGGAGGTAAATTTTTCAATCATATACTAAAAAACTTGAAATTCTCAATGATATAGAAAGAAAACTGTGAAGAGACTAAGGTGTTGGACAGCAGAGAATCTTATTCTTTCAACACGAAAAAAGAAGTAAAAGCTGTAATTACAAGTAAGTTACCTCTGAAGCACAGTCCACCACTCTCTCTTTTTGACTGAGGAACTGCAATATAAAAAGTAAGAACTTAAGGTAAGTGAAGTATTAATTGTTAGATTTTAGGGTATGTATCATGACCAAAATATTATTGTCCCTTAGTTACCAATATGGACAAAGACCTAAGAAGTCTCCTCATGTTAGGGTTTCTGTTAGAACTTGTCCTTTATTGGTTACCTTGCAGTGATGGCAAGCCACAGTGTGATCAAAGCTATGTAATCCCAGGCAGTAAGGCAGCTTCTCTAGGTTTCAGGTTCCCACAGTTAAAGGGGTGACTGTCTCAAAGCAGTCTCACTGTGGAGTAGTTTTCCAAATACAAAAACATATTGTTTGTATGAAATTACATCATACTTCAGGAACTTTAAATATGGATGGAAGACTTGACTTAAAAACAATATAACTTAGAAAAACAGCAGACACATTATTTTACTTCTTTAGGCAAATCGCAGAAACAGATTATGTTAAATAGTTTATGATGTATTCATTCTTCACATACTAATACTCACACCAAGATCAATTTACATGCCGTATGCTGTATTCCTGATCACCTGTAAGCTACTTTATTACGGATCTTAGTACTGGTAATAAAATTTATTTATTTATTTATTTATTTATTTATTTATTTATTTAACTTTTTACACATATTACCATCTCCCTTCGGCTCCCCAGGCAGGGTAAGGCCTTCCATGAGGGATTTTCAGAGTCTGTCATATAATCCCGGGCAGGGCCTAGATCCTCCCCTTGTGTCCAGGCTGAGAGAGCATCCCTCCATGTAGAATAGGCTCCCGGAGTCCATTTGTATGCCAGGAATAAATACCAATCTACTTTCTACGTTCCCATAAGAATAAAATGTTTTGAGAATAAACTTGTACCTAACTTTCTTCCAAGTGGGTTGAATTCCATACAGCATATAATTGATTCAGAGTGACACTCTATGTTCACTTCCAATAGTGGTCGCTAACAGGATTATGCTAGGAACACCTTCCTTGTCATAAATTATCCCTAAATTAGTTCACAACTCCCATTCTTCTCCTACACTCCACTCCATATTTCCTTTATGCATTCAATGACTGAATATTTAATTTCTTGCCTCGTTTTGGAAGTTGTGACTCATGATGTGAGTTAATTTTTTTTCCATACAGGGTTTCTCTATATTGTCCTGAAACTCACTCTGCAGACCAGGCTGGCCGTGAACTCACAGATATCTGCCTGCCTCTGCTTTTTGAGTGCTTGGTTTAAAGGTGTGTGCCCACCAATGCCCAGAGCTGTGAGTTAATTCACGTACTTTTGTGTTGCAGTACAAAGTCATTTTCAGAGGGTTACATGGAGGTGGAGCTGTCAATTCATGGAGGAAGTTTGTTTAATTTTCTAAGTAACTCCCAGGCTTCTTTTTTCCCAAGGCTATCACATAATTTGTTTGAATTACCAGCTGTTTCTCCAATTTCCACCAGTGTTATAGAGTAGACCTAGTTCATCTGATGTGTTAGACTATCCCTTTAACTCCCAAAATGTACATGTACATGGCTACTACATCTAACTATACCATGTGTTGCAAGTGAAATAATAGCAATATGAAATGCAATGGGTGACAGGTATGTTTCCAATGGCAAAAATTCAGTTATAGTTGTATACAACCCAACCGTACATATAGAAAGATGATATTCACAATTTAAGAAAAATTCTTAAACTCTCTCTCAGACACTTCAAACACTTTTAATGTAAACTGCTTTATGAATTGTCAAAACTGAAAAAGAATCAGAAATTAAAAAGCTAGTAGGTGATTCTGATATGAAAAAGATATGCAGGTTACATCACATTTATGAACATCTCACTAAAAAGGTCTGTAAATACTTTCTTCAGGTCAACAACTGAAGCAGCATTTCATAAGGTTACAAAACATGGAGACATGTGTGCTAGGTGACTGAATTCAGATGAGAGCTGAGGTCTGAGCAGAAGAGAGAATGAGAAAGGGTGGGTATCAAATGCACAGGATGAACTTCTCTTGTGGAAATGAGAGCAAGCGCTGCTGTGTCGTTGTCCAGAGCAGCAGGTCTGGTCAAAGAATTCGATTGAGTGCAACGGTTCTCCTGGAGAGCTTCCCAATACATGGAGATCTTCCATATTTAACTCCAGCCTGAGAGTGTGAACTAGGTAATAACGTATGTCAGACAAGTCACCTCTGACCCTGATGGTGTAATGACACCAGCACTCCCAAGATGTCTGTAGACACTAAGACAGAAGACCTGCTAAACAGACACATAGGGATGACAGATTTTATATTGTAATTATATTCTTATATAAGAACACAATGTTCATTTTGGTGTATAAGAGGAAATTTTCAAAACTGCTTGCCTACTCAATAGTATTAAAACACATATTTAGGTAGTTTTAATGCCCAGATAAAATCAGATTATGATTGGAATAAGAAGATGGCAAGGAGGGGAATTACCTGCTCACTCGAATTCTTTCCACAATACCTTAGACCCCTCTCATCACTGACACAGAGGAGCTTGAGATCATGACTGACGAACCTTGGATACGTATCATACGATTGACACTAGCATTACCAACTATTGATCCATTTAGACTTTTTATGGTGGTAATTCTCGGGAGTAAATAATAGGTAAGCGAGTGCCAAAGCATCAGGTTAGAAAGACCTGACAGTGTGTTTGTAACCAGATAAAACTGATTTCTGTCCTTAAATGTTTTAGTAAAAAAAATTTCCATTGACATTTTCCATTTATGTTGGACAATATGAAGTCGACGGTGTCATTCCACAGTCAGCTCACGCCAGCACAAGACCAAGCTATGGGTCTTACCGAAAGGTGGCCACAAAATTCTCCATGGGCCATCCCAGGAGAATGGATTTCCTGGCCCGACTGGGGCCTACAAAGTCGGTGACCACACACTCCCCCATCCACAGGGTACTCAGTGGGATGATGTATTTTATCTTAAAGTTTATCTTACACCTAAAAGAGAATTAAAGAACATTTATTAGTTTGCTTCTGAAACAAAGGACCAGTGGGGTTAACAGAAAGTCCTAATTCTTCCTTCTCCAGACGAAGTAGGACTCTCCCATCTCTGTTACTGCAAACACAGCTCAGCAAATGGACAAATGCACCTTAAGAAAGCATAGGTTGATAAAAGCCTTCCTAGGGTAGGTTCTGAATGCATCTTTTCCATGCTTACAAACATGCATGGCCTGTATATTCAGGATGTCGAATGCTGCATATAAATTATACTGTGTAGTTGAAACAGTGCTTTGGAATTTTTCATAGGGAAATCTCATTAAAAAACTCTTATTTTAATAAAATATTTCTTAAAATTTACTAAGTAAACTGTGTTAATGCAAAGGACACACACTCTGTTCTTACTGGACACTTGCCTCTTCTGAAAAACCTTTGAAAATATTTAATCTCTAAATAACATCATGTGACCTCTATCTGCCCCACTTTCTAGATCAGGAATTGTCATAACGGTTAATAGCCCAAGGTAACATAGACACTTTTTGGAGCCTGGCAATCTAATACTCAATTATAGCTCAGAACTGTGGGGTCTCTATGCCTTGCCATCTGCCTTGTGAAGTCTCTGGGTACACCACTCAGAAAAGTAAATCTCATGTGTGTAGCCTTGTCTCTTTTGGACAATCACCCTTTTTGTTAGTACTGTATGGTTATATTAGGAGTGAGGGTATAAATTACATAAACTTGTTACCAATAAGTACACCTACATTGGAAAGATGTAAAATTGACATGGCATTTTAGGAAACCCCTGCTCATAGGATGCCTACTGGCATCTTCCTCTTAATAACAGATCTACTTGACTATGATCATAACTTTCTAAAGTAATGGGATTACTGACATTTTCTCCTAATCACTGATGCTGCGGTAGAGTCTTGACTGGTTTTTCTACAGGAGCACAGCACAGTATAGGCCCTCAAGTGATTGTTGGATGGATAATGAGCAAAGACATTTGTAAGCAAAGAAAGGCAAACCCCTTTTGTTTTGTTTCACAGGAATGGATAGACACAATATAATCTTTGATAATCAGTAAAAAATGAGAATACTTACCGACTATTAGTCACAACCAAGAAGTCTCTGTACAAATGGAGATGACACTTCCTACTGCTACAACCTCTTCTGAGTTCCACTGGTCCATTGAACACCAGATATTGAATATTCTCCTCCCCATGTGCAACTTTCTCACTGAGAGTCTCCATTGCACTGGAGAAACTTTTCCTGGCAAGGCCAAACTCTAAGCAAACAGATAGTCAATAGTCAACAAAATAACCCAACACAAAAGTTGAGGAGTTACATGAAATTAATCATGAAGGCTCACTTCTTATAGCAGGGCTCCACTGATTAACAGTTTTTAAAAATATAGAATGGATGAGGACATTTGTAAGGACAGATTCGAGACCTGGAATTTGAAGACTAATATAGCTTGGAGGAAAAAGAATGAACAAACACATTGAGAGAAGAGAAATGGCCATATTACAAGTAGTGTATAGTAATTGTGTCTAAAACTACAGCAAGTCAATATATTTAACTCTTTAGAATCAGCCAATGGAGTAGCAAAATACAAGCCACTGAGAAAATGAAGGCAAAGACTACAATATCTGTAGAATGATAAGAATACTGGTGTCAAAAACCATGAAATGAGCCGGGCGGTGGTGGCGCACACCTTTAATCCCAGCACTCGGGAGGCAGAGGCAGGCGGATCTCTGTGAGTTTGAGGCCAGGCTGGCCCGACAGCCTCCAAAACAATACAGAAAAACCCTGTTTCGTAAAACCCCCCCAAAAGACCATGAAATTTAGAATTTTCATCAAGTATTCCCAAATCCCTAATTCTTCCAAACTATGAATATGTCAGTTGTGAGAGACATCATGTATCTGTCACTGACATCATCATCCTGAATCCCATCAGCTCCATTCTCGTCATAAAGATACTGTAAATCATAGTGATCTATCCAGTTAAAGTCACACAGATGTCACTATAGGGATGTCAGATTTGAAGAATCATATGTAGTCAACCTGCGATTGTTGTCTCAAGTGGAATTGAAAGAACGGGAAGAACTACAGCTTCAGTGAGGAAATCACCGTCCTCAGATGAGGTAAGAGGTGACTGTCGCTTGCTCCTTTGTCTCTCTGATCTTTCAGCATTTACCCCAATATTTGGCTCTAGGATTTTGTTATTAAGATCAGTTGTGATTCATGCTACATGTTTACGTTTGTATACACACCATCATATGTTTGGAGAATGTGCTTTTAGCTAATTTTCTATTTTCCATTCCTCAAGAAAAACTCACATAAATATACTACATTTACAGAGCAAGTACTGAACCAAAAGGGAAAAGGAGGGATGAAAAACAATGGTTGTCCCCCACATAGAATAATTTGGGAAATGGTGTAAACAAGTAGCTTCAATTTTGTTACATAAAAATTCAAGTGAATTAGGATGCTTGCAAAGTCATTCCTATCATAGCATTGCTCAAATTTTGGAAAATAGTTGCTGAAGTACAGCAAATAATTTTGGAAACATCAAATGATTCCTGAAAACGAGATAGTTTGTAGAACTTTGGATGAATGTGACCACTATCCAGCAATACTCGGTGGTCAAAATAGTTAAGAAAACTAGACTTAGTAGAACATAAATCTCCCCATAACTCCAACAGCCATTTTAGGAGATCGAGGAACATTTTCTTCCCATGTAGTTCAGAACATTCCTCCCCTGACATAAAATGTCTTTCTTATTTAAGGAACAGCACTGAACATGATTTCCTAAATAGTTTTTCACAAAACTAGAGCTGAAGTGTATGAATTAGTTCACACAATCTGGAGGAATCAAGAGAGGACATCTGAGATCACCAGTCCATCCTAAGGATCAAAAGTGGAGAGTAGAAAAATACCTTTTCAGCAGGGCCTGGAATGGAGAGCCTTTCAATGGCTTGAAATTCTCTTTTCTTCCTGGCACTAAACACCAAACACAGATACAGCAGTTGGCAGACCAACTACTGAAGTCTGAGGAGTCTGCAGTAGTCAAGGTGACTGATACTGTGATGTCAGAGTTCTGAGGCTCATGACATAACTGACAAAATGACATGTGCCTTGTGCTCATCTGTTTTTATCAAGATATATATTTTTAGATTAAAAACAGTTTTAGGGCTGAATAGAGATGCTATGACTACACAAATCTGCACAATAGAAATATTTCTATTCTTTCAATCAAAAGTAACCTGTAACTCCAAGCCCTAGTATTCTGTGATAATTATATATACTAGAGTACTTGTGATTGCTTACCATGCTAAAGTCTAGTCTTTTAGAATATTTAAAGAGTAGCCTATCAATTTGGTCTCTGGTCACTTTAACCTTGATTATGTTGCATCACATCAAATGGCAGAGATAGTTCCAGGATGCCTAGGAACCCTGTGTCTTGAAAAAGAAAAAAAAGTGAATTATATACTCAGTGATACTCTTTTGGAGAAATTTTTCCTGTGTGCATGGTTATTTATCACTTGAACATAGCTGTTGGTTTAGGGCTGGTTTTGAATCCACTTTCCCTCTCTAGTTGGGACCCCATCTGGCTTCGGCCTAAGCTGGCCTCTGTGTGTTGCCAGTGTCTGTGAGTTCATGTGTCCAGTCTTCCTGAAGTATTCGGGAGGCAGTGTTTCCTTGTTGTCCTCCATCCCCACTGACTCTTACTATATTTCAGCTTCCTCTTCTACCGGGATCCCTGTGCATGAGTGTGTGGACATCCCATTTATGACTGAATTTTCCAAGGTCTCTGACATTCTTCACAGTTTTCAGTTCTGGCTCTCTGTTTTTATTCCCATCTGTTACAGGACGAGTTTCTCCAGTGATAGCAAAGTAAGACACTGATCTATGAGTGGAAATGATGGAAGCTTTTTATTTTGAATTTATTTTTTTAACATCCTGTGTTGGGCCCCAGCCCCCTCGGGGTATCTCTGAGTTGCTGGTCAGCCAACAGGTGCATCCTGTTTTCTAGTCTTGACTTACTGCCCCAGCCTTGCTGCACTGACATCACCATCTAGTTGTGAAAACATGGTCCCTTCCACCTGGGGTTTTCCCACTGTGCTGTAAGTCTGTATATAAGACTGTTCCCTCTCTACAGAGGAGAGAACTCTTAGCACAAATGACTGGATGTCTTATCTTTCTTTCAGTTAAATCTCCAGGATCTCGCCTGATATATTAGACTCGGCCCTGGCTCAGGCACCACAAGTGGAGGTCCCACCGAGATCCAGAAAGAAAGAAAACCCCGAGAGATCACCCTCAAAGGTTAATGAAGGTGAATTGAAAGGGGTACCAAGTTACGGGTACCAAGTTAAATCTCCAGGCTTTCATCTGACACCAAGGTCAGGAAAGAAAGGAGAACCCAAGAGATTGTCCTTGGAGGCTTGCCAGCAGGTAAGGATTTGTGAGTGTGTATTGGAAAATGGGTACCTCATCTTCTAAGACTGTATTGATAGAACAGTTAGTAGAATTGTTAAAGAGACAAGGTACCAGCATTGAGCAAGAGACAGTTAAATATTTTCTTTTAACTTTGGAAAAGACAAGTCCATGGTCTTTACACTTGAGAGGGCTTAATATCCCTGACTGGGAACAAGTTAAAAACGAGCTCCAAAAGGCTCTTCTGAAAGAGGGACCGGAAAGTTTTCTATTGCCGCCTTTCTCTTTTGGAGATTAGTGAAGGTTGCCCTATTGAGTGATAGTGCTAAGATAAAGGACAGATGGCTAACCTTGAAAAAGCATTTTAAAATGCCCAGGAGGAACAGTTAGTAAAGAACTTCACATGTTTAGCCTTAAATTGTACTCCTAGTGATTGGCTACCATTGTGCCGGGCCACATTGCAAGGAGTGGGTACGGCTGCAGCTCCTGAGTGCAGCTCAGAATTTCTCAAATGGAGAGATGATGAAGGGCACACAGGACTTTTTACCACTCAACCAGTTATTACCACTCAGCCAGTGCCTCAAGAAATTCTGTTACTAGTAAGTCGGGAGATTGGACAGGACTGGAACATTTTTAGCTGGGGCCATTGTGACTAACCCTGTACCCATATAGCCTATTTCAATCACATTGAAACCAAAGCAACCCATGTGGGTAGACCAATGGCCCCTATCTAAAATAAAATTGGAAGCTGCTCATCAGCTGGTGCAAGAGCAATTGGAGGATGGAGATATTGATCCTTCCACCTCCCCTTGGAATACACCTATTTTTCTTATAAAGAAAAAAATCAGGAAAATGGCACCTGTTGCAGGATTTGGGAGAGATCAACGAAAGTATGACAGTCATGGGTACTACACAATGAGGACTGCCCACTCCGGTAGGTTTTTTTTGGGCATTGATTAAAAACTGGTGTTAATCCTCAAAAAATTACTTTAAGACTAGATAAATCCTTTTTAGTCTTTTCCTCCAGCCATGCTCCCACTGGAGTCTTTTGGTAGACTGGACCATGTCATTGGGGACATGATCATTCCTCTCCTTCCAAGGCAGTTATACAACTTATTCATAGTGCATATAAGATAAGTTTGCAAATCTTTGACAAAGGTCCTGATGTTATTGTTACCCCTTACAACTCCTCTCAAATTGCCTAGCTACAACAGAATATTGACAATTGGAAATGGAAAGATGGTGAAGGCCATGAGGGCCTTTTTCAACCTTTTGTTTTAAGTCAAGGTATGGCTGGAGCTGTTCTGTCACAAGAGATTTCAATTAAGGAAGTTTTATTTCAACAAACTAATCATGACCTAGGGAAAAAGATGACAAAAAGATATGTGTATGCTCTGTGTGTATGTATCTGCCACACTGGTACATGTGAAATGTGATTGTAAATGTGTGAATGTTGACAAAAAGAACTGCTTAAATTGTCTTGGATATGATTAAAAGAATATTTAACTTGCTTTGGATATAGCCAAAAAGAGCATCCTGCCAGTCAATGTTGGTTGACGATTTGAGTCCTCAGAGCCTGTCAGTGGAAAAAATAACTGAAGCCTACAGCATGGCCTGAGAGACAAAGAAATTTGTATGGACGATTCTAGAGAGTTTACCAGAGGTGGACTTTTCCTAAATTTTTATGGTTGTAAAAAGAAATCTAGACAACAGATGGTGTTGGCATAACTGGGTACTGGTATGCAGAAGGCTGCAGATAGATCCATGTTTATCGCCTTGTACAAAACTTAAATCCAAATGGATCAGAGATCTCAACATAAATCCAGCCACACTGAAACTTTTAGAAGAGAAAGTAGGAGATACTCTTCAATGAGTTGGTACAGGAGACCACTTCCTGAAAATAACACCAGTGGCACAGACACTGAGATGGACAATTAACAAATGGGACCGCATGAAACTAAAAAGCTTCTGTAAGGCAAAGGACACAGTCAACAAGTCAAAAAGTCAGTCCACAGAATGGGAAAAGATATTCACTAACCCCACATCTGACAGAGGGCTAATCTCCAAAATATACAAAGAACTCAAGAAGCAAGTCTCCAAAACACCAAAGGATCCAATTAAAAGGTGGGGTACAGAACTAAACAGATAATTCTCAGTAGAGGAGGCTAAAATGGCCAAGAGATATTTAAGAAAGTGTTCAACATCCTTAGCCATCAGGGAAATGCAACTTTCAGATACCATCTTACTCCTGTCAGAATGGCTAAAATCAAAAACACTGAAGACAATTTATGCTGGAGAGGATGTGGCGAGAGGGGAACACTCCTCCACTGCTGGTGGGAGTGCCAACTCATACAGCCACTTTGGAAATCAGTATGGAGATGCCTCAGGAAAATGGGAATCAATCTACCACAAGACCCCAGAAATTCCACTCTTAGGCATAAATCCAAAAGAGTCAAATTCATACAACAAGAGCATGGGCTCCACTATGTTCATAGCAGCATTATTTGTAATAGCCAGAACCTGGAAGCAACCTAGATGCCCCTCAACTGAAGAGTGGATAAAGAAAATGTGGTACATTTACACAATGGAGTATTACTCAGCAGAAAAAAAATGGTATCTTGAAATTTGCAGGTAAATGGATAGCACTGGAAGAAACCATCCTGAGTGAGGTAACCCAGTCACAAAAAGACAAACATGGTATGTACTCACTCATATATGGATTTTAGACATGGATCAAGAGAGTGCCAGTCTGCACTTCCAATGACAGAGAGTCTGGGAAACCGGAAAGAACATAAAAGATATGCATGGTACCCAAGAGAAGAGAAATGAGGCAAGATCCTCTGAACAAATGGGGAACACAGCGAGGGGTGGGGGGAGGGGGATCTGGGCAATAGAGAGGGGGAGAAGAGGAAGAGAGAGTAGGTCACAGGGGAACAGGAAGGTTGGCTGGGGGGATAGGATGGGGGAAGAGGGAATCATGGGTTAGAAGACAGATCAGGCACCATTGTGACCTCTAGTGATCTAAAAGGATGACACCAATTGGCAAGCTAAGCAATAGTGGAGAGACCACCCTGAATGCCCATTCCTGATAATGAACTTGATGTCTATAACCATCCTGGAGCCTTCATCCAGTGACTGATGGAAGCAGAGCCAAACACCCACAGTTAAACACTGAACTGAACCCAAGGAACCCAGTGACAGAGAGAGAGGAGTGATGAGCAAATTGGCAAAGAATGGGCTGGCAAAAACTGCAGAGACAGCTGATCCGAACAGGGGATCTTGGACCCCAGACCGACAGCTGGGAGGCCAGCATGGGACTGATCCAGACCCCCTGAATGTGAGAGTCAGTGAGGAGGCCTGGGCAACCAAAGGGGTCCTAAGCAGTGGATCAATGTTTATCCCTGGAATACAAACAGCCATCGTGTGCCAATAGCACAAAGAGGGTTGCTCTCTCAGCCTGGACTCTTAGGGGAGTGCCTGGACCCTACCCTGAGTGAAATGACAGACTCTAGATATCCCCTATGCGGAAGGAATTGGCAATAGGGTGGGAGGATGGGGGGATGGCAGGGAGGGTGCAGGAGAAGGGGAGGGAGAGGGAACTGGGATTGACATGTAAAACAAGCTATTTAAAATTAAAATAAAAATAAAATTAAGAAATCTAGACAAAAAAGAAGAAGTTTTTGAGAAGAAGCCTCAGAAAAACTGCTTCCCTTTTAGAAGCCACCTACAGAGGAGTCACTGTAGATACAAATTAGACCATATCAGCTAAGATACAAATGATGCCTTGTCAGCTAGCAAGAGCTATGCAGATTGTATTAAAAAAGGAGTTCTCGCAAACTTCGAGTAATTTTCAAAAGTTATTCGGGATATATGTTATAACCTAAAAAATTTAAGCCTCAAAAATAAAAAAGTTTGCAATCTATGAGTGATTTTCAGAAGTTTTTGGGAAATATTCAATGGTTATGTCCTTTTTTAAGGGCATGTACTGGTGATTTAAAACCTCTAAATGAGATTCTAAAAGGAGATAGTAGTCCCAATTCCCCAAGACAGTTAATTAAGGAGGGTAGACAAGTTCTTCTACTGTTAGAGTGTAGTCCAGCATCAACAGATGTTACAAAACCATGAGAAGCTTATGCTGTCTCCCCAGCCAAAGTGTTAAATCCTTATTTTGAAGCAGTAGCATATAGAATACAAAAATGCCATATGGAATCTAGGAGATATTTTGGCAGAGAACCAAGTATGATACATGTTCCTTATACCAAGCAACAAGTTGATTGGTTGTTTCAGAACAGTGATTCATGGGAAAATGTTTTGCTCAATTTTTAGGGAGAATTGATAATCCATTTCCAGTTCATAGACTGTGGCAATTTACACTAACACACCCTTTTGTATTCCCCAAATCGTAAAGGGCAGTCCTGTAAAAAATGCTATGTTAGGTTTTACTTGATGGTTCTGCTAATGGAAGAGCAGCTTATGTTATAGATGAGAAAAAATACATGGGGCAAATAACTCCGGCCTCAGCTCAGATAGTTGAATTACAAGCTGTCACAATGGTTTTCCAACTTCTAGTAAGTGATTCATTTATTTTGTGTACGTTTTCAAAGGTCTTCAAGTAGTAGAGATGTTCAATGCATAGGAAGTGGGAATGATCTGGTTAGAATATTGTTTGAGCAAATTCAGAATACAATTCATCTAAGAAAATTACCATGTCTTCTGGGTGACACGAGGGCTCATTCAAAGCTTTCCCACCCACTGGATAAAGGGAACAAGTCAACAGACAGATTAACAAAATTTGTTACTTTATCTCAGGTAGAGAGTGCTTTGCAGTTTCCTAATTTTTATTATCAGAATAGCAGGAGTCTAAGACAGCAATTTGGTTTAACTAGAGAGACTGCTCATCAAAATTGTCAGACAATGAGTTGTACCCAAAATATATATCTGTAGCTAATTTAAAAATAATGACAAATGGTTGTTACTCATATTACAGAATTTGGCAAATTAAAATATGTACACATGGCAATCGATAGGTATTCAGGTTTCTTGATGGCCACTGCACAAACGGGAAAAGCCAATATACTTGTGTCAAAAGATTAAAAAAAGGGGGGAAGTAATGTCCCCAGTCTCCACACAGTGCATTTAATCATGCACTCATGTTAATTTTTTAAAATGTGGATGCCAGTGAACAATCTGCTGCAGACAGATTCTAGAATAAAGGAACTTGAGCGACTTTTGTTCAGGTCACATGGAGACAGTGGATAAGATCTGATTCTACCCTAATTTGGTGTCGAGGGAGTGTTTGTGTTTTCTTTCAGGAAAATAATAAAGCTCTTTGGCTGCCAGAACATTTGGTGAGATGCATAGAGCAGAGAAAAACCGGACCTGAGACCATGGGAGCCTGCCCAAGCCAGTTCAAGAGAGATGCCCTGAACACTGCCGTGTTCCTGACCCTAGATGTCATCGAATCTACAGCCAGAGAAAGAAAGGAAACAGTTGGTTTGAGATTCCCAGTTTCTCAATAGGCCTGCTGCATCAACTCCTGGACCTGTGAGTTTTCATCCCAGAGCCCACAAACAACTGGGTGACTAGCAGTTTGCCCTGGACACACCTTGAAACACAGAATTCCTTTTGCCAGTTTTTCCTTTTGGGGAAAAAAAGGACCCATTTCAAACAATTGGACGCTGGTATGGACCATGATGAGTGGCAAAAGTCCTTTTTCAGTATTCGAACAGGACACGGCCTCTTAAAAATCTGTTGGAATTGTGAAATATCAGCCTTTGTGGTTCATGTTCCTGGAATTGTGCTACGCCAGTGTATTTCTCTGGAGAAACGCAACTTGCCCTAGTAGAGCAAAAAGGAGACTTTGGCATCACTGCTGGGGTGATTGTTGCTTTGCTGTTGCTGCTACAGCAGCCATTGTACCTGGGACTGCCATCTCACAGTCTGTAACTACAGCCAGCACAGTGGATAAAACAACAGCGGAAGTAACAGGGGCTCTCAGCACTTAGAGCTCCTTAAATGAGTTTGTCCAGTTAGAAATTTTAAATGCATCCTTATTCTTGTTTGCCTACATTGGCACACATTTGTGCTATAATGCCCCTTTGAGGAAATATATATGAACAAAAAGCTAGAAGACAATATCCATGATGGTAGACATTATTCATACTTTTAGTAAAGCCAAATGTCACTAAGTAGAAAGAGCAGGGCCAGGGCCAAGGACAGGGACCTGGTGCGGGCTTTGTTCTCTTTTGAATGCAGTGTTTGTGGAGTACTTTGACCACCCTCCATCTCCAGTCGACCCTAATGCATTGCATTCTGAGTCTACAAGTTCTTTTCCATGAATGGGAACAGCCATGTACCTGCAGATTAGATTTCTGAGGATGTCACCTGAAATCCCATGACAAAGAGCGTATAATGTGATGTGTTCCTGAGTGTTTCTGTTCACACTGATGAAGTTTTAACATCTCTCAGAAAGGAAAGCATGTGATTATTGGGATCACAGAGAATCAGAGCAGGACGGAAGTGGGAGCTCTGTGACCATTCATGTCCTTCTAAGAGGCCAAGGGAATGGGAGGGAGAAACATATGTAGTTGAGCTCCACAAGACCACACAAAGGCCATCCCAGTGTTGCAATACAACCTTCTTTAGTTCTTCTAAGTGAAAGAATATAACACACATTTCTGTTCCTTTGACAGGAATTCTTTACCTCCCTCTGATGTAGAACCATGCACGGATTACTACTGTGAGAGCTTCAATTGTCATGAGGAATCTCACTTTCAGCCACACTGAACGTCTGTTCTCTCTCTGCATTCCATTTCTATTTTCTTCAGTTACTCTCTAAAATTAGTAGATTAAAACTGGGAAGTGCTTGTTAGAAGGCATTCCAATTTAGAAATTGTATCACTGTGAGACCTACCTGGCTGTTTTCATTTTCTTTGGGAGGTATTGAGTAAAGGCAAAGATTTCAACCAAGGACAAAGATACACTAATAAGAAGAGGTTTGAGCAGAGAGATATGTGTCAGGAACAGTCTCTGGATGCTATGTGGCCAGACCCAAAAATACTGTGATGTGCTCCTGATTTGGGTTTGTAGCATGGGTTCAATGAGAAGATAGCATGGAACACTGTCTTGAATTTCAAATGGTCAGTCATTTATAGAACCTCAATGATGGTAGATGTGGTGGTTCCAACCTTTTCTGAGGTCTTTGTACCGGGTAAAACACAGATAATCTCTACCTGTCCTAGATCTGTTGAAGATCAGCTAGCAGCTTGGAAGAGAATGGTGTGGTCCTGGACATCTGTGGTTATGATTGCCCTTGGTCATATGAAATGAGTGTGTGACTCCTATACCGTTGAATTTAAGGTTGGCCCAGGCTGCATGTTAGTTAGGGAGCTGCCAGGCTGCCACTGATGTTATTTTATGACTTTTATACTTATGTTACTCATAAGACTACTACCTCTTGAGTTAAAGGGGGTTCCACCTTCCTGGAGTTGTGTGCATGGCCTCTGTCACATTTGGGGTTCAGTTATGTCAATGATCTATGGCATTTCAAAAAATACCTAGGTACTCGGTATCCTGGGGTGTGTCCTACAATCTTGATTCCAATGTATGACCATATTATTTGATATTTAGTAGTGACCCAGTTATATGAAGGCTATTAAGTGGTGTTAACTCTCCCTATTTGGGAATATTGACCATATAGGATGAAAGGTGCATGTAGCCTCGAAATACTGAAGATAATGTGTTGGATTTATCAGCTCACCAGCCTTTGTTGGTACAGTGAGTCCATGTTTGTTGGAGGATTTGGTGTTGGCCAACTCATACTGGAGTTCAGCTTTCCTTGCATCCCTTGATGTGCAGACAGCACATGGTCAGACATGATGTAGGGGTGTGACCCACATATTCTTCAGGCCAAAGGCTTCCCAGATTGTGGGATTGTCATTTGTAGCCCAGAAACCATGAAGGTCATGGTTTGGTTCTGGCTGCTTTGAATTGATACTGTGGATGAATTGAGGGTGCAGTCCAAACATACTTGAAGTTTGACCCCAGCATCTTGGTGTTCACGAAGGCACCAGCTTACATAGGTGTTACTTGGCAGCCAGGTTATGAAGACTTGTGTATGACTGCATGGTTTATGTAGAACACAGACTAGCATGGGGAAAATAACCATTGAAGTCAAGATAAGTCCAGATAAAATTGAACAATCTTTTATTTTTAGGCTTGCCATTTTATTTGGTCATTAAAGAGAATGCTTGGGTCGTTAGGAACATGATGTGGATGGTGCTGTTTCCCTTGTAGGGAGGATTGTTATGGGGGTTATGAAAAGAGGCTGTGGGCCACAGATTTGTGAAGTTAATTTGGTGGTCCATACCAGTCATCCGAGAATGTTAGTAGAAGAACAAAGATCAGAAGCTCCAGGACATTCCTAAGCTACAAGAGGAATTTGAGGCCAACATGGGCATCATTAGACCTTGTCTCACAAAGTGAAAAAAAAGATTGAAGCAATGGTAACAAGAAAGAAACTCTCTTTACAACTCCACCCAGCAGCAGAGACTCTGGTCCTTTCTAGGAACCATGATCATCAATACTCCATGTGAATGCGGCATGACCATGATAGGAAAAATAAACTCTTCTGTGATTTGAATTTAGTTCTAACACACAGTAGGGGACTCATGCTGCTTCTGCAAACCTGGTTAAGAGCCCATGACTAAGGATGTCATAGGCTGTGATGATATAATATGGTAATGTCTGATTCCAGAGACTGGAACTTTTTTCTGGACATCACAGGCAGAGTTCATAACACACCCTGAAGTCACTAAAGTCATAAGGCTACAATCCTCCTCTGTACTCAAACTGATTGTTTAGCCTACTTTTAAGAGAGCAATGTAACAATCACCATTACTTTCCTTTGACTTCCTACATAGTCAGCCTTTTCAATTTAAATTAATACATAACAGTAATCTTAAATTATGTTCTCTTCTGTCTCCTGATCCAGAGCAACACTGGCTATCATTGGCAGAAAATAGCAGAGAGAGAGTTTGAATACACTCTCCTTAAATATATATCCACCCAAGCTGTTGCACACAGCAGCATTTCTGGGTAAATAACGATGTTTATGATACTGCTTGTTGTCTGGGTGAGTTGGTGTCAGTTGCAGTCACTGATTTAATTCCTTTTAAGACTCCTTGAATGATTTCTCTAAAGGATTCCACTCCATTCCTATGTGATTTTTTTCTGGGAACTTCAATAAAAGAGACAGCAACAACAGGGACAGACAAACATTCACACAAAAAGACAGATATAGGGACAAACACTGACTCAGACACAAAAACTGACACCAGACAGGTTCTTCAGAAATTCATGCAACAGAGGAGGGAAAACAGGAAGATGAAGTAGAAAATTCAAACCTGGAAATGACTCTAAGCAGAATGCTTTTAGTTCTTTTCTGAATGCAACACTGATAGGGCATTGGTGTCTCTGTGTTAGTCACTGATGTGTTGAATCCATACAATGGTCTCTCTACTGTTTCTTTGTTGAAAGTACATAGTACCAGGCCACCTTCTAAATATTCATGCTGACACCTGTACATTAGGTCACTATCCTCCATACTCAGGATGCTTCTTTATGCCCTGGGCTGTGGAGAATGCACACTCACACCTGGCTACAGATTGGAGGATGCATAACTGCTAAGTGGTCACACCTCAGCACGACATCTGAGTCACTCCCTCCAAGGCTCAGGGACTACATTGAAAGAGGGAGGCAGATGTTGTAGATGACTTCTGTGTAAAGGTGTCCAGGACACATGTTGATCATACACAGGGAGGGGCTCAAAGGGGCTCATAAGTCCCCAATCCTCTTTGAGGGACTTTTAAGAGTTAAGGTGTGCTGGGGGATGGGATGTCACAAAATTAAAGGAAAAGGAAATGCAGGTAAACAACCACACTTTAACTCTATGGATATAAAGGCAATATGTTCGAGCAATTTGAGTATGGAAACTTCAAAAGTCTGGTTTGTGGCTCTGAAAATTCCCTAAAGTTCACTGATGCCTGCTATATTTAAAGGAAACTCCAGTTCTCAAAACTCTAAGGGCAGGCCCAGATGTCCTGAAATGGGCTCAACCTGGAGGGTTTCTGGAGGGCAGATGAAAGGCAACATTGCTCAGAACCTTGTGGGCTTGTTCCAATCTTCCCAGAGTTGTCAATTCTCTCATCAGTGGCAGTATGAAAATGGCTTCTGTGGGGCACATCACCGTGATAACCTCCAGGATCCTCAGTATCACAGGTACCTCCTGCACATTTCAACCTCCATCCCCACCTCCCTACCCTAAACTCATTCTAGGTCACAGCATCCCTCCTGCAGCTTCTCTTTCTCTTTCTAAAGCCATCTCTCTGTCTCCTCCTCTCTCTCTTCCTCTGTCTCTTCCTCTGCCTCTCTGATCTGGTTCTGCTTCTTTCATAGCCACGTCCTGCTGGCTGACTTTGTTCAGGGAACATCTCCTTCTACTGCGGACATCCAAGATGACTCTATTCTACTGTGACAGCTATCCTAAATCCTTCCTCTTAAACATATCACTAAGAGGTCATGCTGTCAGTTTGTACAATAACAAGAAACAACTTAAAATAATTGCATAGCGCATTTTAATGGGAAAGCATTACAAACTTATATACAGAATTCAATATATACTGTGTCATCTTTTAGAGAAACATTTAACTTTAAAATTTGTATATAGAATAAAATCCTCTTGATGGTTTTGTCAGTTGAGGTAAGCAGGTCACGATAGGTCTTCTTTTAAAGAACTAATCATCTGCAACTAAAAAGAGAGGCAGGAGTCAGGAGTAGCATCATCAATAATATTACTGGTGACAGTGTCTGGATCAGCAATAGCAGTGGCACCATCAGTAGTTTCTGATGAAGCATCATCAATATCCTGTGTCTGAGAAGGTGTGAGAATGTACAGTCTGATTTTGTGTGTTTTATTCTGGGATGTTGCTGCTTTAGGAGTTTGTGTTTTCAAGATGATGCTATCCAAATGAGTCACAATATATGAACAGAGAAAAATAGAAGCTAATTTTTTAACAGTCGTATATTTCTGCTTAGCCATTCAGAAAACACAAGGTCTGCATTAGGAGTGAAATAATCCCCTCACCCAGAGTAGGACACAACCTGCCAACAATGTGGGCCTACCAACATTACTTTGTCAGTTTCCTTGGACTAAACTGACTTTGTTATTTTTATGTGGTGTGTTTCAATATAATTAAAAAATAAATCATTTTCTGGTTCTAACTAATGCCTAAATATTCACATATAAAGCATGAAGTTTATTAATCAAACATTTAGTGCCAAAATGAATTAGATTTCTAGTACAGATAACTTCATTTATTTTAAACCATTGCTATGGTGTAAATTACCTCGATCACCCTTTTGCTTCCTGGGAGCTCCTGGGTAATCTTCTTTTTCCAGCACTTGTTGAATTTGTTGTAGTATCCATGTCACCATTGAGATGATGAATTTCAGAAGCCACACCAAGGATGTTAGGAGGAGCAGTGGCATACCTGCTGATAGAAGAGGAAGAGATTCGGTGTGGGCGTTAATTGAAGAGTGGGTGTGGTCAGCCTGATTTGCATAATCACATACTATGTCATCATATTGAGTATGGTCCAGAGCATCACCTGGGACATGACCATGAGCAGATGCTTCTTCATCAGTAGTGAAACTAATACTTGTGCTCTGCTCTAAGGTAAGCTTTGAGAACTGGGTCAGCCTTTTGAAAAGGGTCCGTGGTGCTACTAGTGTGGTGACCAGGAGTGGATACAGGGTCAGCGTGTGGTTTCCCCCTTGCAAGCCCAGGATAAATACCTAAACGAAGCTTGAGATCATGAACTGCACCAAAGTCCTGTTTTTTAGGTGCCCCAATGGTTTCACCTCTATCACCGGTGCCTAAAGAAGATGTTGGACCAATGTGGGCAGTAGGCGGGGGTACAGCAATGCCGTGATCATCAGGTGTGTTAGGAAAAGGTTCTGTCTTCTTTTCTTCATCCTTTAAGGAAATTTTAAGATGTTAGTTTTCACTAAACATTACACACGTTTGATTCACTTTAGGACTCATCTGTTAATTGGGGTGTAAATGGAGTTCTTAATTGGTCTAGACAATAAAAACCCAGAGTCAGATTCAGGGGAAAATGGTGAGAGATCAGAGAGAAGAACAAGCCACCACCACACTATACCTCCTTCACATCTCAGCAGACAAGAGAACAAGTTCCCGTTTCTCCCTGCTTCTCTCCTGTTTCTGCCCTGCTTCCCTACTTCCTGTCTGTCTCGACCGACCTCTAGAACTGTATGGTTAGGTAGTCCTAAGCTCCATTGTCTTTCCTTCAGACAGGCTTTATTTGTACAATTAGATGTCACCCCATGGGTGTCCTGATTCATAGTCACCAAATGTTTGTTTGCTCAGTCTAATTTCAGCATTACTGCCACTGATATCCTGTAACAGCTGCTTCCTTTCTGAGTGAGCAAAATGCCCCGAGTGTTGAGAAATATTTTAAAGGGGACCTGCTCAGCTTTATGCTGCCATTCTCTCTATAATGGGAAGATGTAAAAAGAAAAGGACAAAATGTGTCCTCTCCTGTCTCTGTGATCAGGATTTTACTTTCCTCAAGCTTTAGAGAAAGTGACAGTGAGGGGTTTTGTGAATAAGAGGACTGTCTCTCTTTTGCACTGCACTAATATTTTCCCCATGGACTTTCACAATTGTCCATTAGGTGCCTGGGATAACAGAGCAGTGAGGGTGACCACTGAAATGCATGAATACAGTGTTCCACCACCCACAGCAGAGGGCAACAGTGGAGCTGAGCTAAGGATTCTGGGAGATGCCTTCCAAGTTCTGACACCTTAACCTTTACTATTGTTAAACATGGAGGATGAATGTAATGTTGGCTTCAATTCTGTATTTCAGTGCTTGGTATCTTGGTGGAAATATCTGGGGAGAGTTAGGAGGTTTGGTCTTTGGAAAAGCTGTGTCATTGGGGATAGGCCTTGAGGTTTCAGGGCCTGGTACCATTTTCAGTGAACTCTGTTTTTCTTGTGTGCATCAGTTGTAGATCTAGGCTGCTGCTCCAGGCAAATGCCTGCCTGCGTGATCCATGGCAGTGATGACACGGTATGCATCCCATTGGTACCATAACCCTACTCTAAACAAATCCTTCCTTTTATAAGTTGCCTTGAGCATGGTGTTTTACTACATCAGTAAATGTTATGTATCCATTATTTAATTACAGTATGAGCTACATGACCAAAGTCTGAAGGACTTATACAATGAATTATGCCAAAAACAGTGTCAGTTTTGAAAATGCAGTTGATGTTGTTTGTCAGAAGGGAAGCCTCATCAACTTTATTCAATTACAGATAATGACTTCAGGTCTTTGTCATTCATGATATTTCAGGAAAAAATCCTAACTTAACAGTCTATGTTTACCTTTTAGTAGTAGGTTTGAGGAGGCTATGTACTACTTATGTGAAAAACTCACACATTCCAAAAGTTACCCACATGATTTAAGAAAGTAGCTTATGAAGCACTGTTCATGAAAGAAAATAAGATGAGGAAGTATACATCTAACTTGTGGGTCCAAAGGGTCCAAATGGATCATGTAAAAACTGAGTTCTTTGCTTTTATTGAGAATGAGGAAGGAACACATCTAACCATGTGGTATTTGTCACACTTAGGCACATTTTCGTACGCCACAGGTTTCACTCATTGCTTCTTCATCATTAACTAAGTATGCCTATGTCAGTTATAAAAAGGAATGAAAAGGCCACATGGAATAAGGTTAGCTTTCCAGGACACATGTCACATGGAAAACAAACAGAAACCCTGAAGGTAAGTGAGAAGATTCTAAAGATGTTTTCCTGAAGTGTTAGTTACACAATAGGAGTACAAAGGGATATATAGACACCATTTATTTATCAAATACACAATTTCATTTGATTCTAAAAGGTATTTATTATTGGGGTATGTGTGTTCTTATCTTCATGCATTTCTATGCTTGTTTTTTGCTATGCTAAGACCAGGCATTTAAAAGTAATAATAAGTCTCTGTGTGTGGTTTATTTGGGAGCTGGGTGGTGGGCGCCCTAAAGAGTTGAAGCTAAAGATTAAAGAGTAAAAACCAACAACTTCAATGCTTGTGTGTATCTCTCTCTCCCTCCCTCTCTCTTTCTCTCTCCTCTCTCTCTCTCTCTCTCTCTCTCTCTCTCTCTCTCTCTCTCTCTCTCTCTCTCTCTCTCTCTGTCTCTGTCTCTCTCTGTCTCTGTCTCTGTCTCTCTCTGTCTCTCTCTCTCTCTCTCTCTCTCTCTCTCTCTCTCTCTCTCTCTCTCTCTGTCTCTCTCTGTGTGTGTAGGCCACAGGATAACCTTCAGGAGGTGGCTCTCTGCTTCTCCTGGGTGAAACAGCGTCTCACATTGTTTCCATTGCTCTGCATGTCAAAGTCTCGCTGGTTTGCAGGTTTCAGAGCTGTTGTATTCTCAGCCTCCAATCAGTTTCAGGGATGTTGGGATAACATATGTAAGACATTGGTGCTTGTATTTTCCTTGATGAAACTCAGGTCATTAGGATTGCAGTGTAGGGGTTCTGACCTGCTGAACCATCTTGCTAGCATATATGTGTGCGTGTTCTATCTTTTTAACAAAAAGATGAGAGAGAGGGAGAGAGTGCATTTTAGCAGTTCAGAATGAAATGATATGGAGAAAATTATGAACTTCTCATTGCTATGTGAGTCATTTCTTTCTCCAATGCTAAGAACCATCTTTGTGCCTGTGTCGTTTCTAAACGTGTGGCTGTACCTCTTCACGGAGAATTGTATTTAGTATTCTCTTAACATGTGGACCTGAGGTTACCTGTCTCAGGTCCGTGATTTTATTCTCATAACATCGCAATTACCAGGTTATGGATTCTGGGAAACTCAAGTATTAATTATGTTTCATGTGTGTTAAACATTAGAAAAGTGATGTCTATTTTTATTTCAAACACATAATTTATTTCTTTGAAGGGAGGAAACCACTGCCCTTTTGATTTAGTTGACTCAGGAACATACTGAATTCTCATTTCTATTAATTATATTATAGATTGTATTCCAGTCATTTGCATATGAAAATTGTTGGTTCCCTTCATGCCAACAGTAGCTACACCGTGAACATCACACCCATCACATAATTATTTACATTCAGTTTCATCATGAAAATTCTGTATGTCTAAAATTTCTATTCCCATTAATAATATTAACTCAAATGTTAATGTATTTTCACAGAAGTCTCAGAAGATGGCTGGAAAGGGAATTCTTTAAAAAATCAGTTGAGATTTGTCTCCCTGCTAAGTCCTACCTCCACCAGTTACTGAATTTTTTGTATTTATTTATTTTCTTTTTTAATTCATTTTTCAGTTTAAATTTAGATAAGAAACAAGGTTGCTTCACAAGTCAGTTCCAGGTCCCTCTCCCTTTCCCTCCCCTCCTCCCGTGCCCTTCCCCCAACCCCCCCATTATCCCCTCATTTCCCCAGGGTGGGTGAGGCCCTCCATGGGGGTGTCCATAGTCTGTCATTTCATATAGGGCAGGGCCTAGACCCTTCCCCAAGAGTTCAGGGTGAGAGTGCATCTCACATTATTCTATGGAAGTCCAAAGTCCATGTGTATACTTGGGATGGGTACTGATCTGCTGCCCAAGGCTCAATAGATTACTTAGGCCTCCTCACTGACACTCACATTCAGGGTGTCTTGATCAGTCCCATGCTGGATTCCCAGGCTGATGCCTGGGATTCAAGAGTTAACCTTTGTCAGGTCAGCTGTTTCTGGGGGTTAAACCAGCCCAGTCTTAATCCCTTTGGTCATCAGTCCTCCCTCTCTGTTACTGCCTTTCTTGAGTTCAGCTCAGTACTTAACTGAGGGAGTCTGCCTCTTCTTCGATCAGCCACTAAATGAAGTTTCTGTTTCCCAGACTCTCTGGCCATGGGATTGTAGGCTGGCACTCCCCAGATCTATGTCTAAAATCCATATATGAGAGAGTACATGCCATGTTTCTCTTTTTGTGACTGGGTTACCTCACTCAGGATGGTTTCTTCTAGTGTCATCCATTTGCCTGCGAATCTCAGGATTCCATTGTTTTTTTCTGCTGAATAGTACTCCATTGTGTAGATGTACCACTGAATTTTATCTTATACAATAGTTAATACTATTTTGGAAATCAAATTGGTTAGGCTTTAAAGAAAGAACATTTGAGTTTGGTTACTGAGAACATTAAAATTACTGTTACTAATGGTTTCATTAGGTATAATAATTTTGCAGCATATGCCCCTTTCTGTCTTAACATTGAACTTAGATGCTTCAACGTGATTAGCTAGTTAACAGCTTGTAGTGGAGACTGGCAATTGGTGTAAGCGCATCTGCAGACAGAGCTAGCTCTTCTGCTTGCTTTACAACTTCTGAAGTAGGGTTAGTACACAGAAGTAGACTATTACATTTATAGTGACTGTGACAAAACATCTGACAGAGATTATTTAAGGGAGGAAGGCTCATGTCTCAAGGGCACTCCTGTTTGCCTCCCCACTGTAACTGACTGAAGTTCCCTGCCGCAGTTACAGTGAGGAAGGCAAACAGGGAGGCTTGCTCTGTGGCAGTGATCTATTGCTTCTCACATGCAGGGAGACCAGGAACAGACAATTCAGAACTGGTACCAGAAGTAGTGATGGCCACTAAGACCCACCACTGGCTACCTTGTGCTAGCTAGACCATTTTCCAAAGGTTAAACAATTTCCCAAACAGTAACCAGTAACATGGGCCCCCTTCTCTCTGTCACTTTCTCATGCTCTGTGGTGTGTGCCTGTGTGTTTGTGTGTGTGTGTGTGTGTGTGCATGTGTGTGTGTGTGTGTGTGTGTGAAAGCTAAAATATTTTCAGTCAGAGTGTAAGTCAGAGAGCTAGTGAGACTGCTAAGTGGATAAGAGCACTGTCCAGGGTGGCTGACAACTGGAATTTAATCCCTGAGCCTGAAATTGCGGGTGGAGAGCACTGACTGTTGTAAACTATCCATTGACATCTACACTTCTTGCATGGCACATGTGTGCCTTGTCTTCCCCAACCACCAAGTAAGTTGAGACCAGAGTGTCCTCGAACTGACAGAGACCAGCCTGCCTCTGCTTCATGATTGCTGGGATTAAAGTTGTGCACCAACTTGCCCAGCCTCTTATTCTGTTCTTCCTGCCTTCATGTTCTCTGGATTTAAAGGTGTCAAACAGGCAGGCTGATGAGGACTAGGGACCAGGAATTTGGCAATCATCATGAGACTGGCTACTTATTTCCACTTATATCTTGGCTTATGCTCTAATTATTTGTATAGCAAACATTCAATCCTAGAGATGGAAAGATGGCTCAGCTGTTAATAACCTTTGTTGTTCTTGTAGAGATCTGGATTGGTACCATAGCATCCACATGTTGGCTGAATATAATCAGGAACACATATTCCAGGGGATCAAATGCCGTGTTGGATGTCTGTGGGTAACACACACACACACACACACACACACACACACACACACACACACACGGTGCACAGAGAGAATGCATGCAAATGTATACACATAAAATAAACCAAGTTAAGCATACAAGTATGTTGATACATTGATGTTGACAGTACCTACTCCAGGAGTCTTTATTATTTATTCTCTGTATTTTTATGAGTTTTCACTTGTGCTAAAGTTTGCTCAATTTGTGAAGTTTATTTCCATAGTCTAATTTACTTTCACTTACCCCTTAGAACAGTGGTTCCTGACCTATGGTTGTAGAACAATTATGGGATTATAGAACCCTTTCATAGAAGTCGCCTATGACCTTCAGAAACACAGATAATGACATTATGGTTTGTAACATTAGCAAAAAATAACTTTATGGTTAGAGTCACCATAACATGAGGAATTGTATTAAGCTGTCACATTAGGAAGGGTGAAACTGCTGCTTTAGAAGGTGACTGGCATGGGTGTTCCCAGGAGTGAGGGTACAAAGGAGGAGAAGGACAAGCTCCAGGCTGGTTCCTCTTCTCTGACACTATTTGCAATAATGCAGACAAAGGAATGCAGACACATCATTACACTCAAGCAAATATTACTTTTCTAATTGGAGGGCATTACCATGAGAAACGTTTTCTTTTCAGTTCTGTTAGGTATTGCATCTCCCTGAGCACACAGGTTCGTTTCAGATGTCCAACTTCTCATCCCCTTCTTTTTTCTGTCCATCTTGTCAGTATGTGGAATTTGTTTCTGTGTTTCCTGCAATGGAATTGTGGAAAATTACTTTCCCTATTTGATTCTGAAATTAACTCTTTCGGGTGAGTTTCACTATTTCAAAATTACTCTGTCCTTAGCAGTCACAGGGTATTGAAATATGAAAAGTAGAAACTATTACTTAAAAGTGAAATATCTTCTAACATGCTTATCAATGTACAAATTACTACGGTATCATCTAGAAGTAAAATTATTCAGGTCAGCTAGATTAAGAGAAAACCATGAACTGAGATATCTGGCTTTGCGCTGTGGCTGAGACTAAACTGAATTCCCTATATTTTAAATTTTGTGAAACTTTTATGAAAACATGATTAATTTTAATTGGCACTCTTTCATCAGTTTTTCTCTTATATGGTTGGGAGTTAAAGCACACATTACTTTCCATTCATAAGTAAACTCTGATTTAATTATTAGTGTGGTGGAAACTTATTTGTCCTCTGATTCACATTCAAGTCATTAATATGCAAGCAATGATTCACACAAACCTTCATCCTAGGACTCCAGATTACAAACAACCAGATTTCCTAACCTCCAGCAGCTCTCAGGGATAAAATCGCTTTCATATGAGTATACAGATGACTAGTTAAACATCCAATATTTTAAATGTTTGAATGTGAGACAAAGAATATAAGTGTATGCTATTTTAAAATACAGAACAAAGTCCAGAAGTTAACGTATTATTAAATGGTATTCGAATCTTCACTTTCAGACTGCTGACTAATTGGGGAAAAGATAGTTACTGTGTAACTAGAGGAAGGGTTTTCAATGTAATCCTAGTGGAATCAAATTGAAAACAGGCTGCAATCTCTTCATAATGAAACTTTTGGAGAATATGTAACAAATGGCCAAATTTCCAGAATTCCCTGCTAGTGTAAATACAGAAGCAAAGACAGAAACTGGGGAGATGCTGTCATGTGTGATCCTGAAACAGGAGTGTCCAAGGGAAGATAAAATCTTCCTGAATTTATGTGAAAGGTAAGGAAAATTTCCCTGGTGATTCCCAAAGCACTGAAACAAAGGGACCCATCAAAATGTATTCGGGTGTATTACCACAGTCAGGTTTCAAAGTCTCTCTACTGTGTGTTTGTTTCTGCAAAGCAACCTTGAGCAAACACCGAACATCTACTACGTGAGGACTGCACTCAAATTCTACTCACTGTTTCCAGTTCGTTCTCTTATTGGGCCACTACTACCTGCAAGGACTTACTGATCACTCGGAGTTTATAGAAAGGACCGTCCATACCTACAAAACGTTTTTTTTTCTGACTAAGTTTCCATATAAAACCGTGATAGGTACACCACTGCTGCATTAAAAAATTCATAAAAATATTTTCACAATGGATCATTTTACCTTAGTAACAGAGGGACTTTCCTTGTCCTCTCGCATAGATTCTAGAGTTTTGGGTTCATCAGAGAGCCTTTAAAGTAAAAACATATCAATGGGTAAGTTTGGTTCTTCTAGGACCTCTGTTAAAAGATTTGTTACCTGTATATTAAATGACACTTTGAATTTAATTGATTCAAACTGAACCCGTGTTTATAAGTTTTTTGCTGCTTTTGTGCTTTTCAGCTTATATCAATCTATAAGACATTTAGTGAAGACTCATAGTTGTATTTAAAAATAAAAATGACAGTCAGTGGCTTGGGAGAGGGCTTAGAAAATTAGAGCACTTGCTGCCCACACACACCAGTCTTGAGTTTGAGCCCCTAGGACCCACATAAAAAGCTGGACAGGAACACTTGTCACCCAGTATTGTGGAGGAAAGGACAGAGAATCATTTGAGCTTTTGATTGCCAGATAGCTCCAGGTTCAGTCAGACACCATATATCAAGTACATGAATTAGGGAACGAAAGAAAACAACAATATCCTCATGAAGGAAGACACTAGTTCCTCCCCAGCCATTTTTTAAGGCTGCCATAAATGATGGTTTATATTCATGTGCAAAATAAAATTAGTGCCCTGATTTCACTGCTCATATAATTCTGTGCCCCTAGAGCACAAAGCCCCTTCAATGTCATAATACTTTGTGGGTTTCTCACTGAATGTGATGTTGTCTCCCAAGAGTTTGATTTATGGACCAGAGAAGAGATTCTTGTTTTTGGTAGCACTCCTACAGGCTACCATGGCCTTGGGTATTTTCAAGTTGTTCTTTGTAGCCTATTCATGAGGGAGTCTTGATACCACAATGTGCCTGTTTCTATTCCAAACAATCATTTCTATGAACTTAACAAGATAAAAACAGGAGCAAACAATAATAAAACTCAGTGGACAATGTCAGGATTTTACTTTGGAATCATTTAAAATTCCAAGTAGAAAGTAATTTACATTCTGAGAACAGTTTTAGTGACTGGAAATTAGGAATCTGCACTTTGGACATCAGCTATGATGGTTTTGGATCTTTTCTCTTGGAGTACATAAGCTATTTACTAACGTGTATCAAATGTTTCCTTGTACGTAGCCCCACAAAAGATTGCACACTTGTCCTCTATCCTGGAAGGGAGCAATCACAATGAGCACAGAGCTGTGAAGGTGGTACACCTGACACAGGCCTCTGCATGAGGCGATGGTGACAAAGGAGGAAGTCATTTGATGTTTCCTGTAATCCTGTCTGGTGACTCAGAATGGTCCCTAATTCTGCAGTATGGAGGAGCACAGATCATGTCCCCCCAGGAAGGGGAGTGGCCCACGGTGAAGACTGTCCTGTAAAAAGAGGACTCTCCTGTTCAACAATAAATGAGATCTTCCTGACTCGACTCCCTGTTGCATCTGGTTTTCTCAGGTTCTGGTGAGGCTGTGGGACAGTCAAAAAGCACACTCCAACCTCTCTGACCTCGACCCAGGAGGCCCCAGAGATCCCCAACACAGTGTGCTCTCAGAAGGAAAAATGCCTTGGAGTTATAGTTCAGAAGACATTTTCAGAAGGTTTTGGAAAGCTGAGGACTGTCAGAGAGACATCAGTGTGTGATTGACATCAGGAGGCTCATTCTCTAAAACACAGAGTTGATACATTGTGGAAATGATTGTTGAGTATAAATGTCCATAGGAACTAAAAAGAAATTTTCAGTTTAAAAATAAGTTGATAATGGTGTGGGAAATATAAGACAAAGCAAAAATTAAATAGATAAAAGGGTGTTTATCTGAGAGAACAGGCAAGAATACACTAGCTGTCTTTGATTTTTCTAGTATTAATATATTGTTTTTACCTTACCTGCAAAAAGGCATCAGGTCAGTGCAGTGACGTACTTCTAAAACTAAAAGCAAAATCTGTTTTATTACAACTCTAGTAAAACCTAACATATAAAAATGATTACACTCAATTTTAGTATCAATTTTTAAGACCAATTTAGATATTATTCTAGAGTACATATTCATTTGGAGTCAATTACCTCATGTAGAATTTGTCCATTTTGTATATATTTCAAATCAAAGATGGCATAAATTTATCAAGCATAATACCCATACACAATTGTGATGATCCTAAATGAACTCTGTTAGACACATGGAGAGCAGCATCCTTTCCAGTATAAGTGTCATTGATTGACTGTCATGAAGTAGCTTCATGTGCTTTTTGTTTGATTTGGGGCTAATGATATTTGAAAAAAATTTCTAGATTGGGTGTGGTGTCACACCCAATTTTAATCTGGATCCCTGTGATTTTCAAGACAGGAAAACTATGTAACAGAGAGACAATGTCTCAAAAACAAAACAAAACAAACAAACAAACAAACAAACAACATTCAAAAATGGAAAAAAGTCCATGAGCCTATATACATTTTGTTGTCCAGGAAAACAATTCAGCTGTTTAGTTGAATTGTTCAGTATGTGATGCAAATTCCTACCGCTGGGATGTATGGCTACTGTCCCTGTATCATGATGAAACCTAGCAGAAACAATTAGAAGTGGACAAAGGCCTTTACAAACAGCTCAAGGGAGGACTGCAAGCTCACTCTCCTTGTCCCCTTTGAGGTAGGAAGCTCCTTAGCTCCAGCTGTCTTCCCAGCCTTGTGTGCATCTTAAAGGATGCTCATGGAAGCATCTGTCATCACACATGAACAGAATTATTGGAAAAGTCCTGGCCTTGGTAGTGATGCCCACTTTTGGTGTACAGGCAAATATGTAGATAGAACACTATACATAATAAATAAATAAATAACTAAATAAGAAAAAGAACTTTTCTCATTTATATAAAGACATTTCAGATATCAGCATTAAAATCAAATAAGCAATATATTTTCACAGTTAACAGTGCTTAGGAATAATTTCTGAATTAATTGTCACCTTCCAGAACAATAGAAAACTACATAACTACATTTATACTTGACTTCCTTAACTCTTTGGGAAGCTAAAATTTTAGTCTTTCTTATTTTCTCTAGGGAAGGTAGGACCAGATACAGTATTTCAGTATAAAATTCTTACCATTGTTGAATCTTATATGCTTCTTCTTTCTCTGTTCTTGCTTTTTAGAAGATGTTCCTACACTGTGACATTAAGCGTGGTTATTTTAATATTCATATAAAGCAGCATGTGTTCTAAATTCATTTTTGAGTGTCTAATATATGTTATATTAAATATTCACAAATATTTTTTTGACTCAGGATCTCATTACGTAGTCCACCTGGCTTTAAAACAGGACTCTATGGGACAAGTTGGACTTGAAATAACAGAGTTCTCTTGGCCTCCTGCCTCCCAACATCTGGGACTAAAGTAACGGGCCAACAGACTTAAGCAAATAACTCTAAAAATTCATTCTTCAACAGATAATTAAGATTAATGATTGCCGTCCTTCCCATCTGTTCTCATGGAGAAGAAACAAAAATAATTAGCTCTTGATTAAAACAACACACACATACACAGCAGAGCAGAACAGAGCAAGCAACAGTTCTTCCATAAGTTTTGTTCTGATGGACAGAGCTCCCAATCCCGGCAGGAGCATCAGGTAAACAGGCCAGCTTCCCGGCCTGTGTTCCAGAGCCTGCAGATCGCCTGGGAACTGCACAGAGCTCCCAATCCCGGCGGGAGCCAAGCACCCCAGACTCCAGATCTTCTCTCCCACCAAAGAGACCAGGAAACTACAGGAGCCAGGGAGACCAGGGGAGTAGCTGTTCCGGATCAGGTACAACAGGACCCAGCATAGGGTCCAGGGGACCAGGTAGGAGGCTAAGCGCCCCAGATTCCTGTTCTTCTTCTCTACCCACGGACCAGCATTTGGACAAGGCATAGAAGAACCACCAGATTACTGGACTTACTAGCACCCACCAAAAGGGAACTCTGGTCCCCAGACCAGGAAGGGGCTCTTTCTGCACCCACTAGAAGAAGAGATGGGAAAGAGACAATACAAAAACACAGTCAGCAACAGAAAAACAAATATGACACCGCCAGATTCTAGAGACTCCACACCAGCAAGACCCCAATATTCCAACGCGAAGGAAGCAGAAGAGAATGACCTTAAAAGCACTTTCATGAAAATGATAGAGGCCCTAAAAGAGGATATTGGAAAATCCCTCAAAGAAATGGAAGAAAAAACAACCAAAAAATGCAAGAAATGGAAGAAAAAACAAACCAAAAAATGCAAGAATTGGAAGAAAAAACAAACCAAAAAAGGCACGAAATGGAAGAAGAAATGAAGCAAAAAATGCAAGAAATGGAAGAAAAAGCAAAGCAAAAAATGCAATAATTAGAAGAAGAAACATACCAAATAAGGCAGGAAATGGAAGAAGAAACAAAGCAAAAAATGCAAGAAATGGTAGAAAAAACAAAGCAAAAAATGAAAAAAATGGAGGAAGAAACAAACCAAAAAAGGCAGGAAATGGAAGAAGAAACAAAGCACAAAATCCAAGAAATGGAACAAAAAGCAAACCAAAAAATGCAAGAAATGGAAGAAAGAACAAACCAAAAAATTCATAAAAGGCAACAAACGGACGAACAGATAAACAGAAAATTGCAAGAAGCAATGCAAACGCTGCAAGGGTTGAAAACTGAAATAGAGACACTAAAAAAAACACAATCTGAAGAAAGGCAGAAAATAGAAAAGCTGGACAAACAGTCAGGCACTACCAATACAAGCATTACCAACAGAATAGAAGAGATGGAAGAGAGAATCTCAAGTGTTGAAGATACACTAGGAGAAATGGATTTATCAACCAAAGAAAACCTTAAATCCAACAAATCCTTAACACAAAACATCCAGGAATTATGGGACACCATGAAAAGACCAAACCTAAGAATAATAGGTATAGAAGAAGGAGAAGAAATCCACCTCAAAGGGGCAGAAGGCATATTCAACAAAATCATAGGAGAAAACTTTCCCAACCTTAAGAAAGACATGCCAATGAAGGTACAAGAAGCCTACAGAACACCAAATAGAGTGGACCACAAAAAAATCCCCTCGCCACATAATAATCAAGACCCCAAACATACAGAATAAAGAAAGAATATTAAGAGCAGCTAAGGAAAAAGGTCAAGGAACATATAAAGGCAGACCTATCAGAATTACACCTGATTTCTCCATGGAAACTCTGAAAGCCAGAAGGTCCTGGATAGATATTCTACCTACACTAAGAGACCATGGATGCCAGCCCAGACTACTATACCCGGCAAAGCTCTCAATCACTATAGACGGAGAAAACAAGATATTCCATGACAAAACTAGATTCAACCAATATGTGTCCACTAACCCAGCCCTACAGAAAATTTTGGAAGGAAAACTCCAACCCAAGGAAGCTAACTACAACCAGAAAAACATAAGCATTAGAGAATCCCTCTCTACCAACAGCCAAAAGAACAAAGGGGTGAAATTCCACCCATAATTCCACCAACAACAACCATCGCAAATCGAAGAAGGATGAGCAATCAATGGTCATTAATATCCCTCAATATTAACGGCCTTAACTCACCCATAAAAAGACACAGACTAGCAGAATGGATTCGAAGACAGAACCCTTCCTTCTGCTGCATACAAGAAACACACCTCACCCTCAAAGACAGACATTACTTGAGAGTTAAAGGTTGGGAAAAAATTTTTCAATCAAATGGACCCAAGAAACAAGCAGGGGTAGCAATCCTAATATCTAACAAACTAGACTTTAAAATAAAATCAATCAAAAGAGATGAAGGAGGTCATTACATACTCATCACAGGTGAAACCCACCAAGATGAAGTGTCTATCCTGAACATCTATGCCCCCAATACAAAGGCATCCACATTCGTTAAAGAAACATTATTAGAACTTAAATCTCATCTAAAGCCCCACACAGTTATAGTGGGAGATTTCAACACACCACTCTCACCACTAGACAAGAATACCAGACAGAAACTCAACAAAGAAGCAAAGGGTCTAATAGAAGTAATGACCCAACTGGGATTAACAGATATCTATAGAACATTTCATCCACATAAAAAAGAATATACCTTCTTCTCACCACCACATGGAACCTTCTCAAAAATCGACCACATACTTGGCAACATATCAAACCTCAGCAGCTACAAAAAAATTGGAATAACTCCATGCATCTTATCAGACCACCATGCCTTAAAATTAGAATTCAACAACAACACAAATTGCAGAAAACCTACAAACTCATGGAAATTGAATAATGCTCAACTGCACCATCCCTGGGTCAAAGAGGAAATAAAAAAAGAAATTAAAGACTTCCTCGAATTCAATGAGAATGAAGACACAACATACCCAAACCTATGGGACACTTTGAAAGCAGTGCTACGGGGGAAGTTCATAGCACTAAGTGCTCACATGAAGAAACAGGAAAACAGTTATACCAGAGAATTAACATCACAGCTAAAAGCTCTAGAACACAAAGAAGCAAACTCCCCCAGGAGGAGTAGACGCCAGGAAATAATCAAATTGAGGGCTGAAATCAATAAAGAAGAAAGCAGGAAAACAATACAAAGAATCAATGCAACGAAGAGTTGGTTCTTTGAGAAAATCAACAAGATAGACAAACCTTTGTCCAAACTTACCAAACAGCAGAGAGTGAACACGCAAATTAACAAAATCAGAAATGAAAAGGGGGACATAACAACAAACTCTGAGGAAATCCAGAGAATCATTAGGTCATACTTTGAAAACCTGTACTCCACAAAATTCGAAAATTTAAAGGAAATGGATGACTTCCTGGACAGCTATCATTTGCCAAAACTAAATCAAGAACAGATAAGCAATTTAAATAGACCTATAACCCCTATGGAAATAGAAGCTGTCATCAAAAGTCTCCCAACCAAAAAAAGTCCAGGTCCAGATGGCCTCAGTGCAGAATTCTACCACAAATTCAAAGAACAGCTTATACCAATTCTTCTCAAAGTGTTCCACACAATAGAAGCAGAAGGGTCTTTGCCAAACTCTTTCTATGAGGCTTCAGTAACCTTGATCCCCAAGCCACACAAAGATACAACTAAGAAAGAGAACTTCAGACCAATATCCCTCATGAACATTGATGCAAAAATACTCAATAAAATACTGGCAAATCGGATCCAAGAACGCATCAAAACAATAATTCACCACGATCAAGTAGGTTTCATCCCAGGGATGCAGGGATGGTTCAACATACGAAAATCCATCAACGTAATCCACCATATAAACAAGCTGAAAAACAAAAATCACATGATCATCTCACTAGATGCTGAAAAAGCCTTTGACAAAATCCAACACCCCTTCATGATAAAAGTCTTGGAAAGATGTGGGATAACAGGGACATACTTAAACATAATAAAAGCTATATACAGTAAACCAACAGCCAACATCAAAGTAAATGGACAGAAACTCAACGCAATTCCTCTAAAATCAGGAACAAAACAAGGCTGTCCACTCTCTCCATACCTTTTCAACATGGTACTTGAAGTTCTAGCTATTGCCATACGACGACAAAGGGGGATCAAGGGGATACAAATTGGGAAGGAAGAGGTCAAACTTTTACTGTTTGCAGGCGATATGATAGTTTACATCAATGACCCAAAGAACTCTACCAGGGAACTCTTACAGCTGATTAACACCTTCAGCAAAGTGGCAGGCTACAAGATCAACTCAAGAAAGTCAGTAGCCCTACTATATACAGATGATAAAAGGGCTGAAAGAGAAATCAGAGAAACATCACCCTTTACAATTGCCACAAACAACATAAAATACCTTGGGGTAACGCTAACCAAACAAGTGAAAGACCTGAATCGTAAGAACTTTGAATCTTTAAAGAAAGAAATTAAAGAAGCCCTCAGAAAATGGAACGATCTCCCATGCTCTTGGATAGGTAGGATCAATGTAGTAAAAATGGCAATCCTGCCAAAAGCAATCTACAGATTCAATGCTATCCCCATTAAAATCCCAGCACAATTCTTCACAGACCTTGAAAGAACAATAATCAATTTTGTATGGAAAAACAAAAGACCCAGGATAGCCAAAACAACCCTGTTCAACAAGGCAACGTCCGGAGGCATCACTATCCCTGACCTCAAGCTCTATTATAGAGCTATAGTCCTGAAAACAGCTTGGTATTGGCACAAAAATATACAGGCAGACCAATGGAATCGAATTGAAAATCCGGGTATTAACCCACACACGTACGAACATCTGATCTTTGACAAAGAAGCTAAAAATATACAATGGAATAAAGAAAGCATCTTCAACAAATGGTGCTGGCATAATTGGAGACTGGCATGTAGAAAAATGCGGATCGATCCATATTTATCGCCATGCACAAAACTTAAGTCCAAATGGATCAAAGACCTCAACATAAATCCAGACACACTGAACCTCTTAGAAGAGAAAGTGGGTGGTACCCTTGAACGAATTGGTACAGGAGACAGCTTCCTGAACATAACACCAGTAGCACAGACAGTGAGATCAACAATTAATAAATGGGACCTACTGAAACTGAGAAGCTTCTGTAAGGCAAAGGACACAGTCAGCAAGACAAAAAGGCAGCCCACAGAATGGGAAAATATATTCACTAATCCCACATCTGACAGAGGGTTGATCTCCAAAATTTACAAAGAACTCAAGAAGCAAGTCTCCAAAACAGCAAAGATCCCAATTAAGAAGTGGGCTGCAGAACTAAATAGAGAGTTTTCAATAGAGGAGTCTAAAATGGCTGAGAGGCACTTGAGAAAGTGCTCAACATCCTTAGCCATCCGGGAAATGCAAATCAAAGCAACTCTGAGATACCATCTCACTCCTGTCAGAATGGCTAAAATCAAAAACACCAATGACAATTTATGCTGGAGAGGATGTGGTGAAAGGGGGACACTCCTCCATTGCTGGTGGGAGTGCCAACTGGTTCAGCCACTTTGGAAATCAGTGTGGAGATTCCTCAGAAAAATGCGAATAAACCTACCACAAGACCCAGCAACTGCACTCTTAGGCATATATCCAAAAGATGCCCATTCATATAACAAAGATGTCTGTTCCACTATGTTCATAGCAGCTTTATTTGTAATAGCCAGAACTTGGAAGCAACCTAGATGTCCCTCACCCGAAGAATGGATAGAGAAAATGTGGTACATCTACACAATGGAGTACTATTCAGCAGAAAAAAGTAATGGAATCATGAGATTCGCAGGCAAATGGATGACACTAGAAGAAACCATCCTGAGTGAGGTAACCCAGTCACAAAAAGAGAAACATGGCATGTACTCTCTCATATATGGATTTTAGACATAGATCTGGGGAGTGCCAGCCTACAATCCTATTGCCAGAGAGTCTGGGAAACAGAAACTTCATTTACTGGCTGGTTAAGTACTGAGCTGAACTCAAGAAAGCCAGTATCAGAGAGGGAGGACTGATGATCAAAGGGATTAAGACTGGGCTGGTTGAACCCCCAGAAACAGCTGATCAGACAAAGGTTAACTCTTGAATCCCAGGCATCAGCCTGGGAATCCAGCATGGGACTGATCAAGACCCCCTGAATCTGGGTGTCAGTGAGGAGGCCTAGGGAATCTATTGAGCCTTGGACAGCAGATCAGTACCCATCCCAAGTATACACACGGTCTCTGGACTCCCATAGAACAATGTGAGGTGCACTCTCACCCTGAACTCTTGGGGAAGGGTCTAGGCCCTGCCCTATATGAAATGACAGACTATGGACACCCCCATGGAGGGCCTCACCCTCCCCGGGGGAATGAGGGGATAACGGGGGGGGATGGGGGGAGGGCACGGGAGGAGGGGAGGGAAAGGGAGAGGGACTTCGTACTGACTTGTGAAGCAACCTTGTTTCTTATCTAAATTTAAAATGGAAAATAAAAAAATATTAATAAAAAAAAGAAAAAAAAAGTTTTGTTCTGATGGATCCAGTAATTTTCTGTTTTCGTGCTCATGGAGTTAGTGCTCCTGTTGATTCATGGGCCCCCATATCCCGAATGCTCCACAGCCATATCCCCGCATGACTCTTCAGAGACATCATTTCATTGAGTGCAATGCTGTCTACTAAGAGGGATGTTCAGTATATCATGAAATTTGTTTTTCCTTTTTGCTTCTAAGCATCCCTCTGCCTGCATACTCAGAATCTATGACAATTGTGGTACCTTCAAGATAGCTTCCATATTTCATTCACAGTGAATGCTGAAACCATTATCTGGTAGTTGCTTTTTTTCAGGAAGCATTTCTATATAAGGCTGAGTCTTTGTAGGTCACTGGAGAGCAACACTGTTCCCTCAGCGCTATTTCACCCTAACTACAGCTAAGAGCTCCAGACTCAGGTCTTCTTGTTGGTAAGCCCTGGACCAAACACTTTCTTTTCCTACCTTGGTCCCCTGAGGTGTGGAGCTCACTGGGGGCTATTGACCTGCGGTACAGAAGCATGTCTGTAAGGCCATTCTGAGGTGACAGTCAGCAAACCTGGGAGTGACTTCAACATTGCATTTACTCACACCCTTCCCAGGAGACAACCTCCCCCAAACATATTAGTGAACAGGGTTAATACCTGAAAACTAATATTTTTAGATATATGTGCATGACATGTTATGCACAGTGTATTCACATGTATATGTCATTTCAGGTACACACATGCCAGTGTGCAGTTGGGTGACTGCAGTACAGATTTGGGGGTTGACCCCAGCCTTCAACCTTAGGCTTGTGGCTGTATCTCTCATTCATGAATGCAAACCCCAGCCTAAATCTCCAGCAAACTTCAAGGGATTCTCTGTCTGTACCGCCAATCTCAACATAAGCTCCCAGGACTCAAGACCATCAGGCTTCATGTGGATTCTGGGCACCCACCTGCCGTTCTCACATGTGCACACCAGGCACTTTATCCATGAATCACCTCCCTAGCCATGGCTTATTATCAGTATTTCACACTGTATCAGAACTGTAATCAGTCAGTGCAATATTGTGTGCTCTACAAAGAATTATACTGCCCTGGTTAGCAGAGACATAAAGAAGATGGAATTGTATTGCACAGAGCAACACATGGTGCAAGTTTCTGAACTTTATATTCTCTACATACTCATTGTATTTGAAAATTCAAACACTCTTACCAGAGTGAGATCTTGTGTTTTATTCTTCCACTAACTATAAAAGAGAAAGCAAACTAAGTTATAAGCCTCTGTAGAAAATATGAGCATTAAATGTCAAGGCTAATATTTTGTTGCTACATATACATTGACACCAATTCTGGGTAGCTTTTAAATTGAATATTGATTTAGGCACAATAAACACATGGAGTATTCTTAATTTCCACTTCTTTGTTGTTTCAAACACAGAGACAAATTTATCCGTATTTACTACTTATAATAAAGTGTTGGACAAAACACCTATGATCTTGAGCACTGTCAAACAGAGAACCTGCATCTTAAACAGAATCGCTATCACAGACTGAGTGTTAAAGTGAAGCACATTGATGCTGTTGCTGGTTTTGTCTCTGGAATAGCGGTGCTTGTTGAAATGCAGGAGAATATACTCACCTTGTACAGAAGTGAAAAGAGCTTCTGCAAGGATTGAGCTGAGGATGGAAACTCCAGACACAGGAAGCTAAGTCTATGGTGACTGTCCTTTGTAGTATAGCAAAACATAGGTAAGACAAGGAGACCAAGGACAAAGACCTTTGCAGTACAAAGACCTGCCAGTGTGGCAAAGCTCCAGAGAGATCAGTGTGTGCTCTCCTGAACTGCTTCTGAGGAAGACGCCGCTTCCCCTCAGTTCTAGATCTGTCTTCTCTCTCCTTTGCAGTGAAAACAAGTTCAGCATCAGCTGCGATCCCCTCCCATGGTAAGGGATGTTGGAAATACCCTGCAGTCCTTATGTACCCTGACCTGATTCTCCAGGGAGAGAAGCATGGAAGAAATGTGACAGAGCAGCAATTCCAAGGGAGGAATAACTCAAGGGAAACATTTTTGTTTCCACAAATAAACCATCCAGTGAGGTAAACTTTCACTGTATGCTGAGAGCCTGCCCTCTCCTAAGGAACAAAAACAATTCTTGTTTATTTCATTTTCAGCATGTAAAACTGCATTGTAAACACATTGGCAGTGCCCTTGTCCGGACAGAGCATTTGCCCCAGTAAAAATTGACCAAGAATGTGATTTAGCATGTGGGAGTTCTCTATCAGCCCTCTTCACCACAAAGAAAAAGACAATGCAGGAATAGAAAAACACTCACATTACATTAATACTGACTCTTTTCACCTTGTCACTAGTGAAGAGCTTCATTCAGATTCCTCTACACTATTCCCTTGCTGATGTGCTCTACAAAGGCAAGGTGGGTGTGAAAGATGCTGTGGTGACAGTTGTTGAAAGCCCTAACTCTGTAGTGTTCTGCCACTGTTGGCATCTTAGTGGCATGCCATGGACCAGGGTGTGCCATCCATTACCAAATGGTCTTTTATCAACCTTTCTCCGATTGTGGCAAATTGCTCTGGAAATTACGTCTTGCAGCATTTAAACCAAGTATCACCATAGCCTACACTCGCTAATAAAACTAAAGCTAAACAGTTGTGGCAGTGTAGCCAGTAGGGAGAGTGCTTGCCAAATGACTTATAATGGATATGTTAACTCCCAGCACTGCATACAAAACTCAAAATCCATTTATTAAAAAAAACTATTTAGCAAGTGTATTATTTCTTATACCAGGATATATCTACATTAAATGACAGATAATTAAGGAAAACTATAAAACCATACGTGAATTGCAAATATGTCTTAATTGAGACAGTATAGAAAGGGAAAAAAAACAGCTAAACAAATTACATTTAGTCTACCAAAACTTAATGAAAGTAATTGAGTATTGTATTTTTGTTTCATTTTCATGATCACACTATTTGGTGCTGAAGTACATAATAATATGTTGTATAAATACAATGTATTTATTATAAAAATGAAAGAAATATCTACTTTGTAACAAACAAACTTGCAGTTAGGTGACTAAAGGGAGCAGATTCTGTGGACCAGGTCAGAAATCTTTTTATTTATACAAAGATACTACAGGCATCAGAAGTTTGTGTTAATAAAGAAACATGTTTAAAGTGATATAATTTGAGATTGGAAATTTCTTAGAAAGCATTTCTTAAATAGTTCTGAGTCCCACAGATGTTAGGAGATAAATTAAAAAAGAATATAACTACATTTACATCTGTTTTCCTTTTTCTTGTCTTTGAAAGAACAAAGCTCTTTTGAAATTAGGGAAGTAGCCATGGAGCGTTAACCACCAATCTTACCTGTAGTGAGGTGGGCAGACTTCTTGAGTATTGATTTTAGCTGTGTAGGTGGTGTCACTCTACTGTGACAAATTATAAAAAGCAGTATTTTAATATTCATATAAAACATTTACCAAATGCTTTGAATTATTTTATATTTGATTTCCTAACATATTATATTAATTAATTTCAGGTACTTTTAATTTGTCCTTCAATCAGTTGATTATGTTGGTGACACTTTCCTTACACCTTTTTTTCATATGGAAGAAAGGGAAGAATTTAGTTCACAAATATTAGCCCAATGAAAGCATACACAGAAGCACACAGAGACACAAAGACAGCAGACACACGCACACAAGAAGGAAGGCTAGTTCCTCCTTAGTCCTTTTTGTAAGGCTGCAGTATCTGAAGCTTTATATTTATGTGTTCAATGGTTCCAGTTGTCATGTGCTCCTAGAGAACCAAGCACCTCCTGTGTCATGATTCTTTGTGGGCTTCTCACTGAATGTGACATTATCTCCCAATAGGTTGGTTTGTGGACCAGAGAATAGATCCTGCTTTAGTAGCATTCTTCAAGCTACCATAGCTTTGGGTACTTTCAAGCTGTTCCCAAGTAGCTCATTTAGGAGTGACTATTGAGACCACAATCTGCCTGTTTCTATTCCAAACAATCATTTCCATGAACTGAACAAGATAAAAACATGAGAGCAAACAACAGTAATACTTAGTGGACAATGTTAGGATTTTACTTTGGAACCATTTAGAATTCCAAGTAGAAATTAACTTGCTTTATGTGAGGTGTGTCTTTGAACACTTGTAGCTACTAGAAATAATGGCTCTGCACCTTGGACATCAGCTATGATGTTTTTGGATATTTCTCTTGGAGTACATAAGCTATTTACTAACGTGTATCAAATGTTTCCTTGTACGTAGCCCCACAAAAGATTGCACACTTGTCCTCTATCCTGGAAGGGAGCAATCACAATGAGCACAGAGCTGTGAAGGTGGTACACCTGACACAGGCCTCTGCATGAGGGGATGGTGACAAAGGAGGAAGTCATTTGTTGTTCCCTGAAATCCTGTCTGGTGACTCAGAATGGTCCCAAATTCTGTGGGTTCTCAGAAGGATAAATGCCATGGAAGTATAGTTCACAAGGTGATTCACAAGGCTCTGGAAAGCAGAGGACTGTCAGAGGGACATCAGTGTGTGGTTAACATCAGGATGCTCATTTTCTAAAACACAGAGCTGATACTTCAGAAATAATGTTTGAGTGTAAATCTCATGTCCATATGAACTAGAAAGAACAAATTTTAAGTTTAAAAATAAATTGTTAATACTGTGGGGAATGTAAGACAATTACATGGGTAAAAGTGTATTTACCTGAAATCACAAGTAAGAATAAGCTTCTTTTCTTTGAATTTCCATAATATTACTATATTATTAAACCTTACCTGCAAAAAGGCAGTAGGTCTGCACTGTAATGTGCTTCTAAAAATAAAATCGAAATGCATTTTATTACAATTCTACAAAAATAAACCATATAAAAATGATTAAACACATTGTTAGTACCATTTCTTTGAGACCAATCTAGACACTATTCTAGAGTCAATATTCATTTGTAGGCAATTACTTCACGTAGAATTTGTTCATTTTCCATATATTTCAAATTAGAGAAGAAATAAATTTACCAAACATAATACCTAAAAATAAACACCCATACCCAATTGTGATGATCCTAAATGAACACTGTATGTCAGATGGAAAGCAGCATCATTCCCACTATAAATGTCATTGTCCCCTTTGAGGGAGGAAGCTCCTTAGCTCCAGATGTCTTCCCAGGCTTGTGTGCATCTTAAAGGATGCTCATGGAAGCATTTGTCATCGCAGAACAGAATTATTGGAAAGGCCCCGCCCTTGGTAGTAATGCACCCCAGCCCTAACTCAGGGGATAGAGCAGCAGAGAAGCACCTGTGAGACAGGAGCAGCAAGTTCCATGGGTCATTTCTGACATGGATCACTATACACGTTTACATACACTAGCTATGCACTCACTCAAGCCTTCGCTGTGCACATGCAGTATGTGTTTAGAAATAAGACACTCATGTTTTTGTCCTACTTAAAGTAAGAGAGACTTAGTGTACCTTATTAGCATTCCCCATGACCAGGAAGGACATTTGTCCCACCAACTAGTGGGCTGTGATTATGGCTCAGTAGGGAAGGCTATGCTGATTGTGCAGGAAATCTCAGTCAGTCCTCAGCACCACAAATGCCAAGAGTAACAAAATTCATAATAAAGAGATAGAAGAAAAGGTGCCTGCATCACAACACTATTAACCCTCTTCACCTCACCTCTTAAGGGAAGAAGGTCATTCTTTAGTGTGGTTTTCAATGGGAGCTTAGGTATAAAAGACACTGTGATGAAGGTTGCTGAAAGTGTAAACCCTGCAGTGTTCCTTCCACTGTCACAGAGTCTCTCCAGACTCAATGGAGAAGCAGTTACTTCATTAAAATACAGAATAATGCCCTTCTCTTAATTTCCTTCCGTCTTGTGTCTTTTTTTAAAATCATGCCTTGCAGCATGGGAATGGTGTCACCTTATCCTGTTATATTTAACAAAAAGTAGAGGGAAAAGTACTAAAGTTAGATTTAATAAGTAGGATGCTTGTCTAAAACATTCACAAAGCCTCTAGAACTTCAGAAAATCAAAAATAAAGAAGGAAAGGATGAAAGAAGGCAAGAGAAAGAAAAGGAAATCATATACTGATTGAAGTCTTTCTAAAATGTATTACATTCACTATGGCAAAACTTTTCCACCCTTTTAAAATGGGACATTACTGATGAAAACAGTTAAAGAATATGCCAAAACTGCCTAAATTTAGAATCAGCAAAGAAATTGAAAAACTCTGATTTTATTTACATCATTAGGTAAGTAATTAAGTAATGAAAGTGAATGGGTACTGTGGTTTTGCTTGAGACATAATTACATTTTAGTGACACTGAACTGTATTAACAGCATGCAGTACAAAATACAAGGCATTTGCCATAAAACTCAAGGAAAATTCGCATTTCTAGCAATGCAATTTACTACAATGTGACTATGGGGGACACACTCTGCATGAAGTATTTTCATTTATTAAAAGACAATTCAGATATCAGTATTAAAACAAACAAGCAATGTATCGACAATAAATACATTTTATGTGTGAAATAATTGTCATTTTTCAGAATATTAGAAACCTACATAACTACATTTGTACTTGATTTCCTTAACTATTTTTGAGGAGTTAAAATTTTTAGTCTTTCTTGTTTTCTTTAGGGACAGTAGAACTAGATAGAATAATTCATTATAAAATTTTTACCATTGTTGAATGTTTCATGCTCTTTCTTTCTCTGCTCTTGGTCTTTTGGAGATGTTCCCACACTGTGACATATATTTAAAAGTGATTATTCTAATATTCATATAAAACAGCATGTTTTCTAAACACTTTAATTTTCAGTGCCTAATATATATTAAATTAAATATTTACAAACATTTTCTGAAACAGGATTTCATTATGTAGCCCACCTGACTTTAAACCCACTCTATGGAAAATGTTGTTCTTGAAATCAGTGAGGTCCCTTAGCCTCCTGCATCCCATGATCTGGGATTAAATCTTGGCAAAGAACTCTACTCAAATAATTCTAAATTCATTTTTCAACTGCTGATTATGATTAATGCATGCTGTCTTTTTCACCTTTTCTCATGGAGAAGAAACAGACAGAAGTTAGCTCTTGATTAAAACCACAAACACACACACACACACACACACACACACACACTAACGAGACCAGTGGATTTTACATATGTTTTTTTATGATTACTCCAGCAACTCTGTATTTTTGTGCTCATGGAATTAGTGCTTTTGTTCCCATCATCTGCTTACATGTCCCTAGGGCCCCACGGCCAGTTCTCTGGAATGACTCCTTGGAGGCATTTCATTGATTGCTATGGCCTCTACATGAGGGATGTTCTGTATGTGATGAACTATATTTTTTGCTTGTAAGCATCCCTCTTCCTGCATTCTTGGAAGCCATGGCATTTGTGGTACTTTCAAGAGGCTTTAATAGTTCCTTCCTTGGGAATGCTGAGACCTCTACCTGGTTGTTTCATTGTTCAGTTAGCTTCGTGTGTAATGCCATGCTGAGACCTTGTAACTCATAACCAGCTTCAAATCTCACAGGAAGCAATGCTCTTTTGTCAGCTACAGATTTCCTGGACACAGGTAAGAGTGCTGTCTTTCAGGAACTATTGCTGGTATACTCTGGGCCAACAGCTTTATTCTGTGTGAACCTTGTCCAAAAGTCTACCACTGCTGAAGTGATCTCTGCCAGTTTGTGGGAAACCTTCAAACTTGACCATTACTTTCACTGTGGTTTTTTTGGGGGGGGGCACGGATAATGATTCCCAGTCTTATTAAATAAAATCTGAATTTACTTTTTAGTCTCCATATTCGATGTGTGCTCCTGTTCACATGTGTGTATGCATTTGTTTCTGTTGAGCAGGTGCCCCTGCTCATGTTTTAAGGTAGAGGACATCCTTGACAGTCAGTACTTTTCTCCTAACTCTGTTATGAGGTAGATTCTCTTGTTGTTAACAGCTGTATAAGCCAGGCTAACTAAGGCCTAGGTTTCCAGGCAGTCTTCTGTCTCCTTATACTTTGTCCCTCCAGGATCTCTGGAATTAAAGATGCACACTAGTACAACAGGCCCTTTCTCGGTTCTGAGGGGCTGAGCTCTCAATGCTCGGGCTTGTGTGCTAAGTATTTAACACTTGAGACACGTTCATAGCCATGAATTATTAAGACTATGACATACAATGTCAAAGACACAAGCTTATTTTCCTTGTATACTTCAAAAGCATTAGTTTTTATGATTTTTCTGTTTATCTTGCTGTAAACAAGGAATAAATACCCTTAACAGACCCTCACTAGAGGGGAAGACAGTTAGGTGCGCCAACTGGATTAGACATCTAATTGCAAGTGTTCTGCACTCAGATGCTCTGCTCCACAATTAACAGCAATATGCTCATAAAAACTTCTTAGGCTCAAAGTCTTCTAAATATTGTGGGTTTCAGGGCCAGAGAGATGACTCAGCTGGTATATATACTTGTCACACTTGCCAAGAATATGAGTACCTGATAATCAAGAAACAGTCAGACACTGTGCAATGTGTCTAAAATCCCAGCACTTTTATAATGAGCGGGAGGTGGAGATAGGAAAATCCCAAAGATGCTCCCTAGCCTGCTAACCTGGAGTAAGTGGCCAAGTGCCAAAAAAAAGAAACTTTGCCTCAAAAAGGATATAAGGCAAAATGATCTCAAAATGTTGTTCTGTGACTTAAATAGGGATTTCTTAGCATTCATGGCTCCTGACACAAAAACAAGTCCATGAAGATGAGGGATGGTAAACCGTGATCACAGTATACGGTATTTATAAAAGTGTATTTTTAATAAAAATAAACTACACATGTATACCCTCTCACACACATTTTTTTAAATTAAGGGTTTTACTTTAGAGTTCATCTGGCTGTAAACTGACATAATGGATAAAAAGGAAGAAATCATTTGCTTTTTAATGCTGAACTTATCTTGAACATCAAATGTCCTATTTAGAGCTGCTATCACTGTGATGAAACACCATGACCAAAATCGACTTTGGAAAGAACAGATTCATTTGGTTCGTATGTACACATCATAGTTCAATATTGAAGGAAGCCAGTGTAGAACTGCAAATGTAGCAGGATCTGGAGGCAGGAGCTGATACAGAGGCCATGGAGGGGAGTGACTTACTGGGTTGCTCTTTCTACTTTCTTACAGAACTGAGGATCATCAGCCCAGGACTGGCACCATCTACAGTGTGCAGGATGGCCCCCACATCAATCTCTCACTAAGAAAATTCCTGACAGCTAGATTTTTGGAGTCATTTTCTCCATTGAGTCTTAATTCTTTCTAGACATTATGGATAACTGTCCCTAAAAATACTAGTTGTTTCTGGAGTTTGGGTGCACAGACTCACATCTCACCAACACAGTGTCAAGGCATTTCAGACAGGAGAGGATAAAAAAGAATAGCATCTGGTAATAGCATTTACTTGTCATGAGGGATACCTTAATGTATTTGATTGTTCAAAAGCCATTTAAAGCAGTGATAGAAGAGACAGCTCAATTTTAAAAAACTGTGTTGAACATAGTATATTTCAGAAAAACATAAGGAACAGAATGAAAAATATATTTCTCTAAAATTATAAATTTCACTGTCAAAACTAAAGTAAATTGATACTTTTAAAAGTAAACACGATTAATGTGAAGTTGTCTTAAGTAGTAGAACATCACCACTAAAATCAGATTCTGAATGACAAAGTGTCCTTTTTAACTGGGAAGCTGAGCCCTGGTTCACAGTGTTCTTTTGTTTTGGTTGTGCCATCCCTTTTCACGCTCACACTCCCTGTGTGCTAGGCTTTCCCAACTTGTGCTTCTGAGTTGAAGCCAGTCTTCCTCCCGTCTTTTTAGGAGTCCGTACTTAAGCAATTGTCACCCTCAAGAACAGCACTAAGACTGCAAAAAGAAGAAACAGTACCTCTTTGACTGAACCACCGAGTGTGCATTCGCACCATTCTGCATTAAAAACTCTGCCATCTGGTGTTGGTTTTCAAATAAGGCAAGTTTGTATGGTGTCAACCCATACTGCAAAGAAGAAAACTTCATTTAATAAATTGACATGCTTCTCAACAGAAATGTTGTCACATATTTTATAAACAAAAGGATAGATTTTCCTTCTGTCCTTGCTGCAGTTTCACACCCACAGCTGCCCCCTTCCTTCTGACACAACTTTCCCCTGTTAAGTATTTCCTGTGAGCACCAATCCCCTCCAGAACTCTTCCCAAACACTCCCTGGTTCCCAGTGAGCTCCATGGAGATAGACCTCCATAGCCCTGCCCTAAAACATGGAGTGCAGAGGTTTGTTGTGCTTCTGCTGAATGACAGAGCTCAAGTGACCTCTCTGGAGCAGTTTCTCAACCTGTTTTCCAAAAGTATTTATTCCCTAGACTAAGAATTATTATCTCCCAAATTGAACATCACTTCCTATTGTAGTGTTCCAAGAAAATGCTGGAGGACGACCACAGACTCAAATAGTAAGTACACAAAAATAGCCTTTATTCTGCAGAAATACCCAGGGTGCATGGGTCAATCACTCATCTAAAATAGCAATGAGGACCCAGATGAATGCATGCAGGTTCTTTTAAAGAGACCTGGGGAATTCCAAGAATCTTTGTTCTAATGGGATACCCTGGGAACATTTGTATGGGGAACATGTTGACTGTGCAGAGCCGGTAACAGTTTCATTCACTGTGGGCATGCTTTGTCACATATGGTCTGTCGTAGCCAGATGCTACCTCTCTGGGTCTCCCAGACCCATAAGGCCAGGTTGGGAACTGTTTAGCTGATTGGCTAAACTTAGTGGGAGATTCCTGGACTCAAGCTTAGACCATTAATTACAGTGGAGTTGGTCCTTGTTTAAGATGGAGTCACATTTTGACCATTATGTACATAGAAATCTGGAACAATGAAATAAAAAATTTCTTCATGGTATGTTTTCTTCAATGATCAAATATGCCAATTTGCCTGTGTGCCTGTGACCAGACCCATTTTCCATTCTAGCCTCCACTCTGAGAGACAAACCACATTGGTAACTTATTTTCTGTTTTTTGTTTTTGTTTTTTTTACAGAGATATACCTTAAAATTAATTTATGTTTATTTTCTGGGTGCATGTCAAGTGTGTATGGGCCCAAATCCTTCATTTGTTTAATGTTAAAATAAAGTCAAATTCTGAAACAAAACATGCTATGCTGTGTTCTTCTAAAGTACTACAAATGTATGAAAAGCATTATTTGGAGGAAATATTTTACTCTGACAGATTCAGTGAGACTGCTTGAGCTATCAAATGTGGAAGTGAGATCTGACCATCACCGCTGGAAAGACACTGGTAGTGAAGCTGACTGATGTTTACCTCTGTTTTGCCATCAATATCTGCATTGCATTCAAGCAGGTTGCTGGCAATTGCTGTGTTACCCCTGGAGACGGCATGGTGCAGGGCCGTATTCCCACTGAAATCCATTACATGGGGATCAGCATCCTGTGTCAGTAATATAGACACACACTCCACATTGTCCCGCTGGGCAGCCTGTGGGTATTATATAAAGAAAGAGATATTCAAGAGCATCATGATAGACATTCCTGCAAATTCATTGAATAATTGACAAATTGTTTAGGTTATGAATATTTTCCCACTCATTTTGAGACAGAGTCTTCTTAAGTACCTTGATATTCCTAAATTTATAACCTCCCCAGGAAACTTTCCAAAGGGTAGATTTCCAAGGGGTAGACCACACCTAGATATTAAAGCATTTCACCAGCACTGTTTGGTGGTTTTTGTAGGTGGGGTGGTTGCTCATTTGTTGGTTTTGATTACTTGAGTCAGGCTGAAGACACCTGGAAAGAGGGATCCTTTCTGACTCCAACAGACTGTACTCTGGGTAAGTTGTGGAGCACCCTATTAATTGAGGTTTATGTGGGAGCCCACAGCTTCCTAGCGGTGCTGGCATGACTGGGCAGGTGGTCTAGAGTTGTATAGAAACCTGAGCATGCCTAGAAAAAGTCATGGAAAAACAGCATCCCCACCACATGACTCTGCTTCAATTTCTGCTTCTGATTCCTGATTTGCACTCCTGCCATGGATTTCCTCATGATGGACTGTGATTGTACAGCAAATAATATTTTCATTTCCCGAGTTGATCATAGCCACAAAACCAAACAAGGTGAAGACCTAATCCATTACATACCAAAACTGTTGTCCAATAGCTACCTTAATCAAGGGTGTACAGCCTTCATCATCAAGGACGTCAATATTGGCGTTGTAGGATAATAACAGTCTTACAACATCTGGGTGATTGTGAGCACAGGCATAATGTAGGGAGGTCCTGCAAATTGAGAGGACATTTTAGGAAATTACAGATTGCTGTGTAAGGTACATTTAAGTGTGATACTAGATAGCAAAGTTCCTTTCCTTCTGATGTAAGAGAAGTAACTGGAATTTTCATATTTGCACATTTCTCAGCTCAAGTGTTCATTTACTGTGCTAGGGATATAATGCATGTCTGCACCATTCAAGGCAAGTACTCTGTCACAAGCTTCAACCTTCCTCAGAGCAGCCTGTCTGGATAATAGAAGACCACATAGACTGAACTCAGGTTGGCTTTGAAACATACTCTAGTCAACTGTTAATAGTTAGCACTCAGGCTTTCTATGAGCTCCATAATCAATTTCCCCATCCACAGGATGGAGATTCAATACTGTAGCTATCTTACACATTGTTGCTGTGATGCTTCAGTTCTCATCTTCAAGAGTATGTACAAATATTTCCCGCATCCGAGAGCTCAGTGTTTTGTGGGTACAATAATCATTAGCTTTCCTATTGATAAAGCACAACATTTCAATGAAGAGAAATAAAAAATTCTACCTTTTGTGCAGATGAAAAAAATTTTATTCGAACTATATTCCCTATGCTGGCCTTGAACTTGATAATCTGCCCAGTAGGGAGGGTTGCAGGCCAGTTCTTCTGTGTATACCTTTCTCTTTACTTCACATTTTAGCACCACTGACATCTCTGTGACTTATAATTCATGACATTTCATGACTATAATTGGCAATAGTTGTAACTATGCTACTATACAAAATAAAAGGTTATCTTGAAGTATGTAGTGCCTTCCATCAAATGAATCATGACATAATTCATATACCCACAGCGATTCTACAGGTCACTTGTTTCTAAGTAAATTTTAGCTCTGAAGATATTTAAAGATATACAGGTTTAGAATAAAAATAACAACAAACACATTGTAAATCCTCACTCATCAATATTTTGAGTTTTTTCATTTCTCAATACCAAGAAATAAAGTTTGTATATTTGCTATCCATGGGACACAGCCTAGTCCTCACACAGCAGACAGTGTCCATGGTAATATAGACACCAAATGGTAGCAAAGGAGGTCATCACGCTTTGCTTTATACTTCATTGTATCTATGACCACACACCAAAATTGAACTAATCTCTCTATAAGGAGATAGCCCATGGCTTCATAGTTCCCTTGCTTTGATATTTAAAGGACTTAAAGTCAAAATATTTCTCCTTTTGCCAATGTTTAAATTTATAGGATGTAAAAGAGCAGACTAGACAGAGAAACAAAATGTTTTAAGAATGAGAGGATCTGGAGAGATAGTAGAATGTGTATTGCCGTACAGAAGATATATAAATTAAGTGTTGGAATAAATGGAGAAACATAATAGAGTAATACTGCTGGAAAATTCAGTGTTCTTAAAGATTGCAGGTATTAAGCAAAAGAATATTTTGAAAAAATAACTTACTGTTGTATTATTTTATGTATCTCTAATTTAGAAGATAAATTAAGCCCTCAGAACTACAGAAATGATCAATAAGCTTGTGGGCTATAGAAAAATCTACTGTTGAGTGCCATTGGTTGGTTCCCCTTTATAGACTAGTGTGAAATAAGAAATAAGGGATAGGAAAGAGGGGCTGTAGTGATTTGTAAAGCTCAGCTGGTAATGCACTTGGCCTGCAAGCCAGAGACCCTGAGTTCAGAGCCACTAGCACCTTGAAAGATTGCTGCTGGGGAGATGATACAGGAGAATCCCCAAAGCTTGCTGGCTGGCAACTCTAGGTGAAATCAGAATACTCCAAGACACAAAAAAATCAAACCCAGTGGGGATTTGGGTGAGAAAACCTTTCTCTAAACCTGAGGTGTAGGGGCCACAGGGCTGCTCATCCGGTGGAGGGACCTGACAGAAGACTCAAGGGTTTGAGTTCAACCTTCAGAAGCCACAGTGTGGCAGAACACAACCTCAAATATAGTTCTCTTCTGATCTTCACACATACACACACCTGCATATGTCTGGGGTACATGTGCACACACACACACACACACACAGATAGAGTTTTAATGGGATTTAAAGAAATTGATGAAGAGAATGTCAACCTCTAGCCTTCACATATGTTGCAATGTACACACAGCATATACACAAGGTGGCAGGGGGCAGTGTCATAGTTCTAGTTGAAAATTTCCTTATTAGATCCTTCAGCTAACAAGGGCCACATTGATGCGAAATTTCTTTGAGATTCTTTTTGTGCCTTAATGTTGACATGTTGTGTGAAATTTTATCTCATGATACAGTTTTCTAAGTAGTATATAACAGCTAGGTCTGACTCTAACAGTGAGGACTAACCCTGCAGTTCCAGGATGTCCAGCCCCCTCTTCTGATGAATGTGCTGCATTGAAAATGCATGCACTGAAAACAGACTCATCCATAAGTCTCAACCATTTTAAGTACACACACAAAAAATAAAATGAGTGTAGTTTTATTGGCCAAATCACTTTAAAGCACCTAATAAAGTTCTCTGAAAAGGACAATTTAAAATTTGTAAACTACCTGAAATTCTTTGTTTTGCTTTTCTTATAGAAGGCCTAGGAGTTGCAACTTCAAGGTGTGCAGGTCCCTGATCCCTAAAACAGTGTGCTCCATGAAATATGATCCTTAAGAATGACTTCTCCACTCCCTCAAGATATGACCCTGAAGAGGGTGTTTCTCCCGGGTTAGCCCTGACTGTTCCAAACAGTTCCTGCCCCTTCATTCCTCCTGCTCCTCCTGCCCCTCCAGCCCCTCGCCTCCCCCCAGGCCCCATTACCTGTGCCGGCTGTCACATTGGTTCACATGAAATCCATAGAATTTGATGAGTCTCCCCACTGATGCAACATCACCCACGCTGGCCGCCCTTTGCAGCTGTCCCACAGGGTCATACCCTATCGAGTAGAGAGGGAATTCCTGCCTTTTACTGGACAGGCACCCACGACCTAGGCATGCAGGCCACAGGCAGGTGTACCAGCGAGCCCGCTTAGGGCCTTTAATAGTATGGGCATCGTAATCGATGTCCTCCTTCATGTTGAGCCTCAAGGCTCTCCCCTGCCTTCCCTGCTCTCCCTGCCTCCCAATTTAGCCACCCACACCCTAAAGAACCCCACACTAAATATTTGAAACACTGGTTCAGTCTCCCCACTGAGCCAAAAATGCTCAGGTCGCTGGTTCAGTGTGAGCTGAACTCTGCCTCATCCTTAGTTACACAGCAACAGTGGCATAGTGACAAACTGTGAGCACACAATGAGGCTCAGCATCTGTCTACCATGGCTGGGCTCTGTGCATGTGCATGTCCATGTCTGACCCCAGTGACATGGGCCTACCATGCTCAGCACACGGGCAAAGCACTGTCAATTGGAATTTTGGAGTGGACCTAACTTCATGGACTCCAAACAAAACAGAGGAGAGTTTGGTGATGGTTCAGGTCCTTGCAGCCATGCAGCCCTGAGAAAATGCTTCCCTAAGAATGCTCTGATGGAGTTAGAATATTTTCATCCTCACTGAGCAAACCCAGACCGAAAAAGACAAATATTATATGTTTTCTCTTTGAAATATGCTAGCTTTTAAGGTTCTGATATGGGAACTACAATTGGAATAACCATAGAGGTTTGTTACATAGTAAGAAATCAGGCGGGAGGAGAGTATCTCCCAAGGAAGGAGAAACAGTCTATAGTGTTAGGAAGATATAAAGGAAAACTAGAATAGGAGGTTTAATGAGAGGGGATGGTACAGAAAAGTAAAGGAAGTAATATTGGGAGGAACAACCAATAAAGGTCCTTTATAAAGTATATGAAAACTGCACATCCTAGAGGCTTCCTATATACATAGGGGCCAAAAATAACAGGGGATACAAGGTTCCAACTAGACATCATGTGTTACCAAATTAATTCTCCAGTGCCAGGAACTGGTTACAGCCTGTTGGGCCACTAACCAAAGGGACCCATAGAAACCCCCAAATGACACAGGCTATTATTTATTGCCAAGCCTATTGTTTGCACTACACTAGCTGGTATCATGATATTGTTTCTGAAGGTAACAGTTCTGCCATGGAATGCAGAGAAGTTGAATTGGTGTCTTACTAGATTATTCAACTACTAACCAGAATTCATGGAACTGGAAGGTACTCTGGATGCTACTGGAGGAGAAAGGGAATCCTCAATATCTCTCAGCACAAACCCTGCTGTCTACAATGGAGCCCACATGAAAGCTCACAACCATCTGTAAATTCATTTCTAGGGGGACCAGCACCCACTTGGACCTTGGCAGGCACCATACACACACACACACACACACACACACACACACACACTGCCCATATGTACATGCAGTCAAAGTATACATATACATGAAATATATGTGTTCTTTAAATAATGATAGGCTTATTGAGATGGAACACACTTGTGTAATAAGTTCACTCTTATAAAGTATGCAATTCAGTAGGGTCTTAAAATTATGCAGCCATCACCCTATTTAATTTAAAAATATCCTTGTTATTCAAGTAGAAACCCATTATTCATTAGTAGCTACTCTTCATTTGTCCAGAACCCGTGCCCTATCAGTTACCAATCTCACTTTCTGCTTTAAGGTTCTCATTCTGGATATTTAACAGAAATCAAACCTCCCAATATAGAAGAATCCCATTCTTCAGTCCTTTGGCTACTTTCAACTGAACTTAATGATTGTAATATTCACTCATGTTATAAGATGTGTAAGTTCTCTTCCCCTTTCCATGGCTAGATACTACACCATTTTATTAACACACTGTGCTTTGTTTACCCATTCATCAGTCAGTAGGTATTTGAATCCTCAAGTCCTAGTGGTTGCAACACTTTATATCTACAGCTCCAGCAGTAACACAGCAGGTTTCTGTTCCTCAGTTCCTTTACATGCCCATATGTGCCCCAGCTAGACAAGTGTTGTTCCCCTGACCTATATGTATCCTCAGCATGCAGCACAAACTAATCAGTGTTTAGACCAGACCTTGCTGTCCATGCTCAACCTCATATATGTTATATGTAGTACTCTACCAAGTGCTGGAATAACAGAGCTGTACCACCAGGATGGACTTAGTTCTTATAATTTCATCATCTTAATCAAGTATCATCTCATTGAACTTTGATTTGCTTTGCTAGAGGGCTGATGCTGTTGGACACCTTTCAATGTGCTAATAGGACATTTGGAAATCTGGAGAGATGTCTGTTGAGATTCGTTGCCCACTGTGTCACAGGCCTGTCATTTTGGTGTTGAGTTTTAGGAAATCTTTATTCATTCTGAGGATTTCTAAGAGTCTATGTTTGTTTATATACAACACATGGGAATAAATCAAAGAGCAGTGAAAATATGGTTTCTTCTGGACCCAAATCAATAAGAAAAGCAGGGACTTGATCATCTGGCCTTGTGTATTATACAATTACCGACCTAGGAAAAATGTTTAGTTAGCTTAAAATGTTGTACTTCCTGTCAGAATTAGACAGGGAACCTGGAGCCTTCCATATATGAGGCAAGCTCACACTACCCCAGAGCTGCAGGCACGACCCTCTGTGTTACTTTATAGTTAGCATTTCACAAAGGTTTGCTTTATTTATGGAGGGAGCAGAATATAAGAAACACTTGTCTGTTTATGTTTTAATGGTAAGTCTTAATGAGAAGAAAACTTGGTAAAGAGGCAATTGAAATGGCTCAGTACCTAAGATCACTTTCCATACACACCTGGTAATCTGGCATCCCTGGAATCCATGATGCTAGAATTAAACCAGCTCCCAGGTGCCCTCTGATTTGTACATATATACCTAGACAACACACACACACACACACACACACACACACACTTACACATACACACACAGAGAAAGAGAGAGACAGACACAGAGACAGACGGAGAAGCCATGGAGAAACCCTGCTTATTGGTCTGCTCCCCATGGCTTTCTCAGCCTGCTGTCTTATGTGAGTGAGGACCATCTGCACAGATTGACTCTACCCACTGTAAGCAGGTCATTCCTACATCATTTATTAATCCTGAAAATGTCCCCACTGAATTACCTATAGGGCAGGGGGATGGAGAAAATTTCTCCCTCTTTCCTAAGTATTTCTAGGTTTGTGTCAATGTGGCCAAAATCACAGCAGCATGCAGGGCTGAGACACTGCTGTGGAAGAGGGAGACAGAAAGGATGTAAAACTCAATGATTGGGGGAATTGTGTGGTACTTGGTCTTCTGGAAATGACAAAGTGACTGTACTCATGAATTCAATACTGCTATATTTTCCTGAAGTAGGCATACATATTGGAGCTTCACCATTCCTCATGTTTTGGGAAGGGCTCATAAGGCCCCACCTCTCTATGAGGAATTATGGGAAGTTAATGGAGACTGGGTGAGGGAGCCACATAAAATTTTTACAAAGGAGAAAAGTTCAGATAAGGAATCATTCGACTGCTTTTCCTCTCTGCCAAAGTACTACAGACATCCTTGCAATATGGGTAATGTTTAAGGAGGTAGCACTTGGGCAGACAGACTTGTTTTCTTTTTTTATATTTTATTTTCCAGTTTAAATTTAGATAAGAAACGAGGTTGCTTCACAAGTCAGTACCAGGTCCCTCTCCCATTCCCTCCCCTCCTCCCTTGCCCTCCCCCAACCCCCCCCCCCCCGTTATCCCCTCATTCCCCCAGGGAGGGTGAGGCCCTCCATGGGGGTGTCCATAGTCTGTCATTTCATATAGGGCAGGGCCTAGACCCTTCCCCAAGAGTTCAGGGTGAGAGTGCACCTCACATTGTTCTATGGGAGTCCAAAGTCCGTGTGTATACTTGGGATGGGTACTGATCTGCTGCTCAAGGCACAATAGATTCCCTAGGCCTCCTCACTGACACCCAGATTCAGGGGGGTCTTGATCAGTCCCATGCTGGATTCCCAGGCTGATGCCTGGGATTCAAGAGTTAACCTTTGTCTGGTCAGCTGTTTCTGGGGGTTAAACCAGCCCAGTCTTAATCCCTTTGATCACCAGTCCTCCCTCTCTGTTACTGGCTTTCTTGAGTTCAGCTCAGTACTTAACCAAGGGAGTCTGCCTCTTCTTCGATCAGCCACTAAATGAAGTTTCTGTTTCCCAGACTCTCTGGCCATAGGATTGTAGGCTGGCACTCCCCAGATCTATGTCTAAAATCCATATATGAGAGAGTACATGCCATGTTTCTCTTTTTGTGACTGGGTTACCTCACTCAGGATGGTTTCTTCTAGTGTCATCCATTTGCCTGCGAATCTCATGATTCCATTACTTTTTTCTGCTGAATAGTACTCCATTGTGTAGATGTACCACATTTTCTCTATCCACTCTTCGGTTGAGGGACATCTAGGTTGCTTCCAAGTTCTGGCTATTACAAATAAAGCTGCTATGAACAAAGTGGAACAGACATCTTTGTTGTATGAATGGGCATCTTTTGGATATATGCCTAAGAGTGGAGTTGCTGGGTCTTGTGGTAGGTTTATTCCCATTTTTCTGAGGAATCTCCATACTGATTTCCAAAGTGGTTGAACCAGTTGGCACTCCCACCAGCAATGGAGGAGTGTCCCCCTTTCACCACATTCTCTCCAGCATAAATTGTCATTGGTGTTTTTGATTTTAGCCATTCTGACCTGAGTGAGATGGTATCTCAGAGTTGTTTTGATTTGCATTTCCCGGATGGCTAAGGATGCTGAGCACTTTCTCAAGTGCCTCTCAGCCATTTTAGACTCCTCTATTGAAAACTCTCTATTTAGTTCTGCAGCCCACTTCTTAATTGGGTCCTTTGCTGTTTTGGAGACTTGCTTCTTGAGTTCTTTGTAAATTTTGGAGATCAACCCTCTGTCAGATGTGGGATTAGTGAATATTTTTTCCCATTCTGTGGGCTGCCTTTTTGTCTTGCTGACTGTGTCCTTTGCCTTACAGAAGCTTCTCAGTTTCAGAAGGTCCCATTATTAATTGTTGATCTCACTGTCTTTGCTACTGGTGTTATGTTCAGGAAGCTGTCTCCTGTACCAATTCGTTCAGAGGTACCACCCACTTTCTATTCTAAGAGGTTCAGTGTGTCTGGATTTATGTTGAGGTCTTTGATCCATTTGGACTTAAGTTTTGTGCATGGCGATAAACATGGATCGATCTGCATTCTTCTATATGCCAGTCTCCAATTATGCCAGCACCATTTGTTGAAGATGCTTTCTTTATTCCATTGTATATTTTTAGCTTCTTTGTCAAAGATCAGATGTTCGTATGTGTGTGGGTTAATACCTGGGTTTTCAACTCGATTCCATTGGTCTACCTGTCTATTTTTGTGCCAATACCAAGCTGTTTTCAAGACTATAGCTCTATAATAGAGCTTGAGGTCAGGGATAGTGATGCCTCCGGACTTTGCCTTGTTGAACAGGGTTGTTTTGGCTATCCTGGGTCTTTTGTTTTTCCATACAAAATTGATTATTGTTCTTTCAAGGTCTGTGAAGAATTGTGCTGGGATAATGGGGATTGCATTGAATCTGTAGATTGCTTTTGGCAGGATTGCCATTTTTACTACATTGATCCTACCTATCCAAGAGCATGGGAGATCTTTCCATTTTCTGAGGGCTTCTTTAATTTCTTTCTTTAAAGATTCAAAGTTCTTATGATACAGGTCTTTCACTTTTTTGGTTAGCATTACCCCAAGGTATTTTATGTTGTTTGTGGCAATTGTAAAGGGTGATGTTTCTCTGATTTCTCTTTCAGCCCTTTTATCATCTGTATATAATAGGGCTACTGATTTTCTTGAGTTGATCTTGTAGCCTGCCACTTTGCTGAAGGTGTTAATCAGCTGTAAGAGTTCCCTGGTAGAGTTCTTTGGGTCATTGATGTAAACTATCATATCGTCTGCAAACAGTGAAAGTTTGACCTCTTCCTTCCCAATTTGTATCCCCTTGATCCCCCTTTGTCGTCGTATGGCAATAGCTAGAACTTCAAGTACCATGTTGAAAAGGTATGGAGAGAGTGGACAGCCTTGTTTTGTTCCTGATTTTAGAGGAATTGCGTTGAGTTTCTGTCCATTTACTTTGATGTTGGCTGTTGGTTTACTGTATATAGCTTTTATTATGTTTAAGTATGTCCCTGTTATCCCACATCTTTCCAAGACTTTTATCATGAAGGGGTGTTGGATTTTGTCAAAGGCTTTTTCAGCATCTAGTGAGATGATCATGTGATTTTTGTTTTTCAGCTTGTTTATATGGTGGATTACGTTGATGGATTTTCGTATGTTGAACCATCCCTGCATCCCTGGGATGAAACCTACTTGATCGTGGTGAATTATTGTTTTGATGCGTTCTTGGATCCGATTTGCCAGTATTTTATTGAGTATTTTTGCATCAATGTTCATGAGGGATATTGGTCTGAAGTTCTCTTTCTTAGTTGTATCTTTGTGTGGCTTGGGGATCAAGGTTACTGAAGCCTCATAGAAAGAGTTTGGCAAAGACCCTTCTGCTTCTATTGTGTGGAACACTTTGAAAAGAATTGGTATAAGCTGTTCATTGAATTTCTGGTAGAATTCTGCACTGAGGCCATCTGGACCTGGACTTTTTTTGGTTGGGAGACTTTTGATGACAGCTTCTATTTCCATAGGGGTTATAGGTCTATTTAAATTGCTTATCTGTTCTTGATTTAGTTTTGGCAAATGATAGCTGTCCAGGAAGTCATCCATTTCCTTTAAATTTTCGAATTTTGTGGAGTACAGGTTTTCAAAGTATGACCTAATGATTCTCTGGATTTCCTCAGAGTTTGTTGTTATGTCCCCCTTTTCATTTCTGATTTTGTTAATTTGCGTGTTCACTCTCTGCTGTTTGGTAAGTTTGGACAAAGGTTTGTCTATCTTGTTGATTTTCTCAAAGAACCAACTCTTCGTTGCATTGATTCTTTGTATTGTTTTCCTGCTTTCTTCTTTATTGATTTCAACCCTCAATTTGATTATTTCCTGGCATCTACTCCTCCTGGGGGAGTTTGCTTCTTTGTGTTCTAGAGCTTTCAGCTGTGATGTTAATTCTCTGGTATAACTGTTCTCCTGTTTCTTCATGTGAGCACTTAGTGCTATGAACTTCCCCCGTAGCACTGCTTTCAAAGTGTCCCATAGGTTTGGGTATGTTGTGTCTTCATTCTCATTGAATTCGAGGAAGTCTTTAATTTCTTTTTTTATTTCCTCTTTGACCCAGGGATGGTGCAGTTGAGCATTATTCAATTTCCATGAATTTGGAGGTTTTCTGCAATTTGTGTTGTTGTTGAATTCTAATTTTAAAGCATGGTGGTCTGATAAGATGCATGGAGTTATTCCAATTTTTTTGTAGCTGCTGAGGTTTGATATGTTGCCAAGTATGGGGTCGATCTTTGAGAAGGTTCCATGTGGTGGTGAGAAGAAGGTATATTCTTTTTTATGTGGATGAAATGTTCTATAGATATCTGTTCATCCAAGTTGGGTCATTACTTCTATTAGACCCTTTGCTTCTTTGTTGAGTTTCTGTCTGGTATTCCTGTCTAGTGGTGAGAGTGGTGTGTTGAAATCTCCCACTATAACTGTGTGGGGCTTTAGATGAGATTTAAGTTCTAATAATGTTTCTTTAACGAATGTGGATGCCTTTGTATTGGGGGCATAGATGTTCAGGATAGACACTTCATCTTGGTGGGTTTCACCTGTGATGAGTATTAATGACCTCCTTCATCTCTTTTGATTGATTTTATTTTAAAGCCTAGTTTGTTAGATATTAGGATTGCTACCCCTGCTTGTTTCTTGGGTCCGTTTGATTGAAAAATTTTTTCCCAACCTTTAACTCTCAGGTAATGTCTGTCTTTGAGGGTGAGGTGTGTTTCTTGTATGCAACAGAAGGAAGGGTTCTGTCTTCGAATCCATTCTGCTAGTCTGTGTCTTTTTATGGGTGAGCTAAGCCCATTAATATTGAGGGATATTAATGACCATTGATTGCTCATCTTTCTTCGATTTGCAATGGTTCTTGTTGGTGGAATTATGTGTGGAATTTCACCCCTTTGTTCTTTTGGCTGTTGGTAGAGAGGGATTCTCTAATGCCTATGTTTTTCTGGTTGTAGTTAGCTTCCTTGGGTTGGAGTTTTCCTTCCAAAATTTTCTGTAGGGCTGGGTTAGTGGACACATATTGCTTGAATCTAGTTTTGTCATGGAATATCTTGTTTTCTCCATCTATAGTGATTGAGAGCTTTGCCGGGTATAGTAGTCTGGGCTGGCATCCATGGTCTCTTAGTGTAGGTAGAATATCTATCCAGGACCTTCTGGCTTTCAGAGTTTCCATGGAGAAATCAGGTGTAATTCTGATAGGTCTGCCTTTATATGTTCCTTGACCTTTTTCCTTAGCTGCTCTTAATATTCTTTCTTTATTCTGTATGTTTGGGGTCTTGATTACTATGTGGCGAAGGGATTTTTTTGTGGTCCACTCTATTTGGTGTTCTGTAGGCTTCTTGTACCTTCATTGGCATGTCTTTCTTAAGGTTGGGAAAGTTTTCTTCTATGATTTTGTTGAATATGCCTTCTGCCCCTTTGAGGTGGATTTCTTCTCCTTCTTCTATACCTATTATTCTTAGGTTTGGTCTTTTCATGGTGTCCCATATTTCCTGGATGTTTTATGTTAAGGATTTGTTGGATTTAAGGTTTTCTTTGGTTGATAAATCCATTTCTCCTAGTGTATCTTCAACACTTGAGATTCTCTCTTCCATCTCTTCTATTCTGTTGGTAATGCTTGTATTGGTAGTGCCTGACTGTCCAGCTTTTCTATTTTCTGCCTTTCTTCAGATTGTGTTTTTTTAATGTCTCTATTTCAGTTTTCAACCCTTGCAGTGTTTGCATTGCTTCTTGCAATTTTCTGTTTATCTTTTTGTCCATTTGTTGCCTTTTATGAATTTTTTGGTTTGTTCTTTCTTCCATTTCTTGCATTTTTTGGTTTGCTTTTTGTTCCATTTCTTGGATTTTGTGCTTTGTTTCTTCTTCCATTTCCTGCCTTTTTTGGTTTGTTTCTTCTTCCATTTTTTTCATTTTTTGCTTTGTTTTTTCTACCATTTCTTGCATTTTTTGCTTTGTTTCTTCTTCCATTTCCTGCCTTTTTTGGTATGTTTCTTCTTCCAATTCTTGCATTTTTTGCTTTATTTTTCTTCCATTTCTTGCATTTTTTGCTTCATTTCTTCTTCCATTTCCTGCCTTTTTTGGTTTGTTTTTCTTCCAATTCTTGCATTTTTTGGTTTGTTTTTTCTTCCATTTCTTGCATTTTTTGGTTTGTTTTTCTTCCATTTCTTTGAGGGATTTTCCTATATCCTCTTTTAGGGCCTCTATCATTTTCATGAAAGTGCTTTTAAGGTCATTCTCTTCTGCTTCGTTCGCATTGGAATGTTGGGGTCTTGCTGGTGTGGAGTCTCTAGAATCTGGCGGTGTCATATTTGTTTTTCTGTTGCTGAGTGTGTTTTTGTATTGTCTCTTTCCCATCTCTTCTTCTAGTGGGTGCAGAAAGAGCCCCTTACTGGTCTGGGGACCAGAGTTCCCTTTTGGTGGGTGCTAGCAAGTCCAATAATCTGGTGGTTCTTCTATTCCTTGTCCAAATGCTGGTCCCGTGGGTGGAGAAGAAGAACAGGAATCTGGGGCGCTTAGCCTCCTACCTGGTCCCCTGGCCCCTATGCTGGGTCCTGTTGTACCTGATCTGGAACAGCTACTCCCCTGGTCTCCCTGCCTCCTCTGGTTTCCTGGTCTCGTTGGTGGGAGAGAAGATCTGGAGTCTGGGGTGCTTGGCTCCCGCCGGGATTGGGAGCTCTGTGCAGTTCCCAGGAGATCTGCAGGCACTGGAACACATGCCGGGAAGCCGGCCTGTTTACCTGATCCAGACTTGTTTTCAATGGAAAAATCCACTAAAAAGCTACTGATGCCATACAGAGTTTAAAATAAATGGGCTTTACTTAGTGCATTTTAACAGAAAACTCTTAAAAGGAATATACAAGCAGCTCAATAAATTTTTCTGTCATCTTTCAAAAATATTTTCTTTAACATTTGTTTATGTTTTGTATTTCTCTTGACAGGGAACAGTGAAGACAAAGTAAGCCAGAAGCATGGAAACAGTCTCTTCAAATATAGTCAGACAGGTTTGATCCTTCCCCACGATTTGTGCTACTACTGTCCCAGAATATCTTACAGGCAAGTCTCTATTTTAGGTTGCAGTATTAACACCTTGGTGATATTGATGTTTTCCTTGCTGTTCTGGTTAGCATGCAGATACCATGCATATCAGGATCACTAGTGAGCTGTATTGAAGCTTCAAATTAGGCACCAGCTAACTTTTTAATTGTTCCAACTTTCTGATTCTTTTTAAAATTCATTTAACTTAGAAACAAGTTTGTTTTTACATTTAAATCCCAGTTCCATCTCCTTCCACTCCTCCCCTGGCCCCACCAACCCCTTATTCCATCCCCATTCAGCTCCCCAGGTAGGGTGAGGCCTTCCATGGGGGATCTTCAAGTTTGTCACATCAATTGTAGCAGGGCCTAGGCCCTCCCCCATGTGTCTATGCTAGTATCCCTCTATGTGGAATGGGTTCCCAAAGTCCATTCCTATGCTAGGGATGAATACTGATCTACTACTAGAAGTCCCATAGTTTACAAAGGCCTCCTCACTGACACCCATGTTTCTGGATCATTCCTATGCTGGCTTCCTAGCAATCAGTCTGGGGTCCATGAGCTTCCCCTTGTTCACCTCAGCTGTTTCTGTGGGTTTTTCTAGCCTGGTCTTGACCCCTTTGCTCATCATTCTTCCCTCTCTGAAACTGGATTCCAGGAGTTCTGTTCAGTGTTTAGCTGTGGGTGACTGCTTCTGCTTTTATCTGCCACTGGATGAAGGCTCTAGGATGGCATATAAGGGAGTCATCAATCTCATTATCAGGGAAGGGCATTTAAGGTAGCCTCTCCACTATTACTTAGATCGTTAGTTAGGTTCATCCTTGTAGATCTCTGGAAATTTCCCTAATGCCAGATTTCTCTTTAAACCTATAATGGCTCCCTCTAGAATGGTATCTCTTATCTTGCTTTCCTCTGTTCTTTCCCTGACTCAACCTTCCTGCTCCCTTATGTCCTCCTCTCCCCTCTTCTTCTTATCTTTCTCCTAGCTCCCTCTCCCTTCCCCCCATGCTCCCAATTTGCTCAGGAGATCTTGGCCCTTTCCCCTTTTCCAGGTTACCATGTATGTCTCTCTTAGTGTCTTACATGCTTCCTAGCTTCTCTGGTGGTGTGGATTGAGGGATGGTATTCATTTGCTCTATGTCTAGAATCCATATATGAGTGAGTACCAGTGAGTACATACCATGTTTTTTTGTGACTGGGTTACCAACTTTCTAATTCTTGTTGGCATTCTATACTATATGTACCCTGGTGTTTTGCCATAGATATAGGGTCCACTGGAACTTAACTTACACACAGTTGTGACCTGCCATATGAATTGGGAATTGAAACTGGGTACTTTAAAAGAGCAATCAAAGCTCTTAACCATTGATCCATCTCTCTAGCAACTGCTTTTTGTTTTTTATAGTTAATATTTAGTTACTTTTGTATTCTGAGTATTATCCCTCTCTCTGATTTAGAGATGGGGAGATTTTTTAACCCATGCTGGAGGCTTCCTGTTCATTCAAGCAATGCAGTTCTTTGTTATGGAGTTAATTTCATGAGGTCTGATTTATTATCTTTTTTTAAAAAATGCTTTACTATTGGGCTCCTGTTCAGAAATTCCTGAACATTGAGCAGTTCAGTTCTGGCTCAATTAGCTCTGGATTGGGCACACTCTCCTACCATGTAGATTGGAAATGGAACCTAGGTTCTCTCTACATCAGACTGAAAGGGGTATCCAACTAGCTCTACAAATCCTCAGAGTGCAATCCTAGACTGCTTCCTCTCTTCAGTGTGACTGGAGAATAAATCTTCAAAGTCGACTTTGCTTCTTCCTTTATACCTCTCAGATCCTGGGATTAATGGCCTGGTATTCCAAATGCTGACACCACCTTTGTGTGAGCTGTTTCTCTTTAGAACTTAATCCTCTTTTCTTATTAGTGTGCTCATTATTTGCATTTATGAAGACGACTGTGCTTTTTGCATTGATTTTTAATTTTAATAAATGGAACAAGGATGCGATCCCCGGGAAGGGACCCCCGACCCGCGGGGATGAGGTGATGAGGGTCGCTACTAATTTGGTGGGCCTTCACGAGCAGATCCGATCTGGAAAGTGAACTTCAAGAGGTTAAGGGAAGCAGGCTCAAGACAACGTTCGCTGATCAAGAGCCTTTATTTTTTGGGGCATGCTGGAATTTATAGAGGAAGGACCTCAGAGGGTACAAGCATGTCAATCAAGTCTCAATTCAAATATACACCAAATACGGTAAAGACAAAGTTGTAATTTTCCATCAGTCATCAGTTGCATTCCACAAATGCTTGTCAGCATAAGTCAGGTGCAGGAATTAGGGAGGGGTAGGAAGTATTCAATAGAATACTTTAATCTTTTGTTAACAAAGACAATTACTCTGTAAGGGTACTTCCCCCTGGCTAGGCGGGTGGGCTGCCCTGTGTAAATTTAACTTTTATGGTTAGCCTTTTCCTTTGTCTCAAGGGCATGTGTGCTCACAGTCACGTAGGCAGAAGGCCAAGGAATGGTTGACAGACTCCATTTTGTTCAAGGTTCTAGCATTCTCCAACATCTCCCCCTTTTCTATATAGTAAAAGAGAGCAATTAGGTGAAGTGCCTGTCTTAGGTTACCTGGTGGGCTTCCAGTTCTGGACATGGCGAGAGAGGATACGAATTAAGTTTTTTCCGGCAATGTTTAGAGGGCCATGTTTGCTCCCAGATTCTGGCACCAAGCTATCCCTGTCTTAAGCATCTCCACAGCCTGGAGCAGAGTGAACGTGGGCGGTTGGCCAGGTACTCAAACTCCTGAAAGCTCAAAGGTTGGAATGCAGGTTTGTCTACAGCCTCAGGTTCTTCAGGGTCTTGTTGAGAGAGCTGCTGATAGTGAACCTGAACTGAATTTTTGGTAGCCTCATCAACCTGATTTTTAACAAAACCAGTAAGGCGACAAAATGCCCAAGGACCAAAGGAAATAAGTAACAGGAAGCCAATAAAGGGTCCTAACAAACTAGGCAGCAAAGTCGATAGCCAGGGGGGAGGTAGAGAACCAATTTTTGTACCAAGATTCACTTTGATCCCAATTTCTTTTTGTTTCTTCCAAACTCTGTTCAACTCTTCTGATACTGTCTCTAACTAATCCTGATTTGTCTTTGAAAAAACAACATTCCTCTTTAAGGGCGGCACAAACTCCCCCCCTCCCGCAAAAAGGCGAGGTTGAGACATGAATATATTTAAGATTGCCAAAGGCAGAATAATGAGTAACATCCAATTGCCAAAGCTCACCAGGCACAAGACCACGGGGGTTGACTCCTGTATGAGGCTCAGGCAAAAGGGAAAGGCAAGCTTTGCACGATATAACAATCTCTCGAGCCTGTTCACAAGTGATGGAATATTGTAGCCTAAGTGTTTGTGCATTAAGGTGATGTAATCTATGAGCTTGTTGTGCTAATTATAAAGAGTTAGGCTGATCAAACACAAACCAAAGAGAAGTCAGAGGTAGCTTTTATGCATCTATCTAAAAGGTTTTTAGAAACCACCTTCTGTAGTGATTTGGCTAAGCCGATACATTCAACTTGAGAGACAATAAAATGGCAGAACAAATCCGAAGACACAAAGCGAAGGCTCTGTAATGGCACTGACCACATACATACATACACATCCATACACACACACAGCGGTTTGAGTGTAAAAGCTCCTTTAGTTTCAGACACTGGGTACCCTGACCACAGACAGTTTGTGTGGAGCTGAATAGAGCATGGACTTAGAACCAAGTAGGGTCACAAGGCTTCAGGTGCCCCTGCCACCCATGGATGTGCCATAAACGACAGTGTGACACAGAAGTGACCTCACAGCTTTAAGTTTAGGACTGGCTAAAGAAATGCAGTGGTGGCCTGGTAACACTAGCTGGGCCATTTAGATGCTGTCCAAGCTGACAAAGGCCACACGGAACTAGAATGACATACTTTTGGGGGCCTGGCCGATCACAAGAAAACTAAACAGACCAAAAGTGTCAAAGACTCCTAACTAATACGTTTACATTCAAGCCTTCTCTTCAGGTCTTAAAGAGCATGCTGTTCAGAGGTGGAAAACTTTTTGTTGGAAAGCCAGATGAGGCCAGTCCACAGTGCTCGAGAGAGCAGAGTCCAGCCTGCACACTCTAGCATATAATACTGAAATGTGTTGGGATCGTAAAAGCAAGGCAATGTCCCAGATCCACATCACTTCTGCCACTGCGAGTCTGTTTACAATCACTTCAAATGAGTACAGCAGAGTCATTGCTGGATGTGATAAAGAAAACTGTCACAAGATCAGTGTAATTTACAGGATCAGCACACCTGCCACAGGATGCCCATGACAGAGCTACATGTGCACTGTCTATGGTGAGCCAGCCAGCATGGTTACTTTGGGGAAGGGTTTAAAACATAAACAAAATGTTTGCATTTGCAAATGAGGCATATGAACACCAAGGGAGTGTAACATCTACTCAGGGCACATTCCTTTTTTCATAGGTGTGAAAAATGAGTTAGGGAGAGGTCACAGAAAGGTTGCTTATGGCATGTCTGGGGCCACTGGGATTGTCCACTGCCTGTGTAGCAAAATGCCCATGAAAAATCCTTGTAACAATCCTAGAGTTCAGGGCCATGCTGAGGGCCCTGAAGGTTCGTTCCTGTGACCAGCCAGCGCTACCACCACAGGGACTACCAAGAGAGGCCACCTAGCCTCTAAGGACTCCTAGACACTCAGGGGTCCCAGCTGTTAGCTGCATGACTCTAGGCTGATCTACCTTTAACACATTGTATCAAATATAGAATTTGATTGAAAAACTGCTTGTAAAAATAAAATTTAAATCACCCTGCAAATCAATGTAAAAGCATACCACACGATGCATCTATAAGAAAAACAATTCATCCAGAAAAACTACATCTGTGGCTTCTAAAAATAAAGGATCCACAAGCCTGATTTCTTTTTGATAACGAAAATAGGGGTATTCCAAGGAGATGTGGAGAGTTCTATATGGCCAGCATTGAATTGCTCCTGCACAAGCTGCTGGGCTGCTACTAATTTTTCTTTGACTAGAGGCCATTGCCCTACCCAGACAGGATCATCATTTATCCAGGTGATTTTATCTGTCGGGGGTGGGGTGCAGGGGAGGTAGTGACGGCTACTGAAAATTTTGAGCTGGGGGGGCCCTATAGCCAAGGCCCGCTCTATCATCGGGATCTGGATTTTGGCGAGCCGCTTCTTCAGCTCAAGCCTCCTGTCTAGTGCATGGTCGCCCCTGTGCCGCAGGAAGAGGTCTAGTAGGGGGAGGCGGTTCGGCTCCTTCCCCTTCAGGGCCAAAAAGAGGGAACTGGAGTTTAGGTGATGCCGAAGAGAGGAGCTGTGAAAACTTGTCGCTGAGAGCTTGAACGAGAGAGGAAGCAAGAGAATCAACAGTGGAGGAGTATTTGGGAGCAACAGGTTGAGGAAGATCAGGGAGCAAGGAAAGATAGTAGGCAGGAGGTCTCGTGGCCAGAGAGACCTCGCACCCGAAGGTAGGCAGCAGCCCCTTCCTCTAGCTCCTGGGCGTCCCCAGGATCCAGAGGTTCCTCAGGAGGAGCAGAGGTGAGAGCCCGTAGGGAGGGATAGATACAGGTGGCTAGAGAGAGAACTTTAGGGGCAAATGAGGTAGGTTGATCAGAAGGAGAAGGAGGAAGCTTATCAAAGTCAGAGTTAGCAGAGAAAGAGGAACAATCTTTAGAAAGATCAGCGACAGAACTTGCCCCGGAGCTGGAACAAGAACACCCTCGGGAAGCGACCTCTAGATGTTGTTGGGCATCTTTAAGAATTTGTTCATTTCAGGGGCTTTCCTCCGCATTAACAATGATACCTTTTAAGAGATCCCAATACTGCTGTATAATCTTTTTATCGCTTTCAGAGCCTTTGGTTTCGAAATAATTAGTTAATTCAGCCCCGACCTGTTCCCAAGTACTGCAAACTATTTTTGGACAGGTAATGACAAACCAGGGACAGACTTCAAGTACAAAAAGTGGAAACTTAAGCAAATCTTTTTTCTTAACCTCAATGTTTCTATCTCTTAATTCTTCCTGAATTCCTTTAATAAATCTGGCTTCCTTATTTTTTAACCTCAATGTATATATCTCTTAATTCTTTCTGAATTCCTTTAATAAATCTAGCTTCTTTGCTGATATTAGTCCCCATTTTCGCGGGACGAATGGGACGGCGGTGTTAACCTAGGTTATTAGACTAACCCTACTCTGCGCCACCCAGATGGGGCTTACCTGATGCCTTACGAGTGGGCTCCAGACTCGTCGCGCCTCTGCCGTCCGATCGGTGGTTTGTAACTCGTTTCCCACGTCGGGCACCAGTTGCGAACCCCGGGAAGGAACCCCGACCCGCGGGGATGAGGTGATGAGGGTCGCTACTAATTTGGTGGGCCTTCACGAGCAGATCCGATCTGGAAAGTGAACTTCAAGAGGTTAAGGGAAGCAGGCTCAAGACAACGTTCGCTGATCAAGAGCCTTTATTTTTTGGGGCGTGCTGGAACTTATAGAGGAAGGACCTCAGGGGGTGGTACAAGCATGTCAATCAAGTCTCAATTCAAATATACACCAAATACGGTAAAGACAAAGTTGTAATTTTCCATCAGTCATCAGTTGCATTCCACAAATGCTTGTCAGCATAAGTCAGGTGCAGGAATTAGGGAGGGATAGGAAGTATTCAATGGAACACTTTAATCTTTTGTTAACAAAGACAATTACTCTGTAAGGGTACTTCCCCCTGGCTAGGCGGGTGGGCTGCCCTGTATAAATTTAACTTTTATGGTTAGCCTTTTCCTTTGTCTCAAGGGCATGTGTGCTCACAGTCACGTAGGCAGAAGGCCAAGGAATGGTTGACAGACTCCATTTTGTTCAAGGTTCTAGCAGTCCCCAACACAAGGAGGTGGTTCTTAAAGAATATTGATAAGAATGACAAACCCTTACCAAAATTAGCCAAAAGTCACAGAATTTTCAAATTAACAATTAGACAGGAAAAGGGGTCCTTTTGGCTGAGAATTAGAGTAGACACACTCTTCTTGGAAATGAAAAATCTGGGTAAATTACCAGGAACTATGGATGCAAGCATAGCCAACAGAATACAAGAGATGGAAGACAGAGTCTCATATGTTGAAGATACAATGTGGGAAATAGATTCCTCAGTTGAAGAAAATGTTAATTCCAACAAATCCCTAACACAAAATGTCCAGGAAATATGGGACACCATGAAAACACCAAACCTAAGAAAAATATTGATAGAAGAGAAGTCCACCTCAAAGGCACAGATAGCATATCTTATAAGATCATGATATGAAATGTTCCCAACCTGTTTCAGCCCCCTCCAGCCCCTTCCCAGTGCTTGAGGTGAGTGGGGGCCCTGCTATGAGGCCCAACTCCCTACATTCCCCTGCTTATGTCTCTCTGGGCATTTTCTGAGCCTAGAGAGGACCTGTTCCACATGAAAGGACCAACCTAAGTCTGACCACACCACAGTCTTCAACCTCCTCTGTCCTATGTCCAGTGCTTGAGCTGAGTGGGGGCTCTGCTCTGGGCCCCAAATCTGCTTCCATTTCCCTGGGCATTTTCTGTGCCTAGAGAGGAACCACCATGCCTGGAAGGATCACCCTGAGTATGGCCACACCTCAGTATTCAGTGCCCTCAATTCTCTGCCCTGAACTTGAGCCCCTGCCCTGTGCTTGACTCTTCAAACCCCTCTGGTATCTGCCCTGTGCATGAGAGTGTCTCAGACCCACCTGCATCTATCAGAGTACTGAACCTGCTTGAACGCACTGGAAGAGTTCTTTAGACCCAAACCCACCAGGAGAGGAAGAGACCCCACGAGCCTCCACTGAAAGAAGGGCTGGGAAGAAGGCAATATAGAAACACAGCCAACAACAGAAGAACCAGTATAACACCCCCTGAGTCTAGAAACTCTACATCAGCAAGACCTAAACATACCAACACAGATGAAACAGAAAAGAATGACCTTCAAAACAACCTCCTAAAAGTGATAGAGGCCCTCAAAGAAGATATGAGAAAATCCCATAAAGAAACAGAAGAAAACACAAACCAAAAAATGCAAGAAATCAACAAATCTCTTAAAGAAAGCAAGGAAAACCCAGAAAAAATAATCAAACAGATGAAGGAAACAATTCAAACAGTTCAAGACCTGAAAACTTAAATGGAGACAATAAAAAAACGTACAAACTGAGGTTAATGCTGGAAATTTAAAGACTGAATAAACAATCAGGAACTACAGATGCAAGCATAACTAACAGAATATAAGAGAAGGAAGACAGAATCTCGTGCACTGAAGATAAACTAGAGGAAATAGATTCATTGACAAAAGAAAGTCTTAAATCCAACAAATCCTTAACACAAAATATCCAGGAAACATGGGATACTATGAAAAGACCAAATCTAAGAATAATGGGTCTAGGAGAAGACGAAGAAGCCCAGATCAATGGCGCAGAAAACATATTCAACAAAATCGTAGAAGAAAACTTTCCTAACTTGAAGAAGGAGATGCCTATGAAAGTACAAGAAGCTTACAGAACACCAAATAGACTGGACCAAAAAAAGTCCCCTCACCACATAATAATGAAAACAAAAAACATAGAGAATAAAGAATGAATATTAAAAGCAGCAAAGGTAAAAGGCCAAGTAACATATAAAGGCGAACCTATCAGAATTATACCTGACTTCTCTATGGAAACCATGAAAGCCAGAAGGTCCTGGATAGATGTTCTACAAACAATAAGAGACCACAGATTTCAGACAAGACTACTATTCTCACCAAAACTCTCAATCAATATAGACAGAAGAAACAAGATATTCCATGACAAAACCAGATTTATGCAATACATATGCACAAATCCAGTCCTACAGAAAGTTTTGGAAGGAAAACTCTGACCCAAGGAAGTTAATTACACTCAAATAACATAGGCAATAGATAATATTACTTTACCAGAAATCAGAAATAGGGGAAAAACTGACACACAAATCCACCACCAAAAACAGATCCAAAGCAAGCAAGAATCAACAATCAATGGTCATTAAGATTCCTGAATGTCAATGGTCTTAACAAACCTATAAAAAGACACAGGCTAACAGAATGGATACTAAGACAGAATCCATCCTTCTGCTGCATATAAGAAACATGCCTCAATTTCAAAGACAGACCTCAAGATTAAGAGTTGGGAAAAGAATTTCCAATCAAATGGACATAAGAAACAAGCAGGTGTAGCTATCCTAATATCTAACAAAATATACTTAAGACTAAAATTAATCAAAAGAGATGAAGAAGGTCATTTCATATTCATCATAGGAAAAAATCCATCAGAAAGAAGTCTCAATTCTGAACATATATGCCCCAAATATAAAGGCACCCACATTCATAAAAGAAACATTATTAGAACTCAAATCACATATTAAACCCAACACACTTATAGTGGGAGACTTCAATACCCCACTCCCAACTCTGGACAGGTCCACCAGACAGAAACTTAACAAAGAGACAATAGAACTAACAGAAGTTTCACCCAATTGGATTTAACAGACATCTATAGAACATTACACCCAAACAAAAAAGAATATACCTTCTTCTCAGCGCCACATGGAACCTTCTCTAAAATCGACCACATACTTGGCAATAAAGCAAACCTCAACACATGCAAAATAACTGGAATAATCCCCTGTATCCTGTCAGACCACCACGGCTTAAAAATAGAATTCAGCATCAACACAAATTGCAGAAACCTCACAAACTCATGGAAATTGAACAATGCTCATTTGCATCACCCCTGGGTAAAGGTAGAAATACAGAAATAAATAAAAGACTTCCTAGAACTCAATGAAAACGAAGGCACAATATACATAAACCTTTGAGATACTTTGAAAGCAGTTCTAAGAGGAAAATTCATAGCACTAAGTGCCCACATGAAGAACTGGAGAATTGCCACACTAGAGAATTAACAAAACACGTGAAAGCTCTAGAATAAAAAGAAGCAAACTCACCCAGGAGGAGTAGGTGCCAGGAAATAATCAAATTGAGAGCTGAAATCAATGAAGTAGAAACAAAGGAAACAATACAAAGAATCAATGAAACAAAGAGTTGGTTCATTGAGAAAATCAACAAGATAGACAACCCTTTATCAAACCTAACTAAAAGACACAGAGAGAATATGCTAATTAAGAAAATCAGAAATGAGAAAGGGGACATAACAAGAGACACTGGGGAAATCCAAGGAATCATCAGGTCATACTTTGAAAATATGTACTTCACTAAATTGGGAAATCAAAGGAAATGGATGATGATTTTCTGGATAGATATCACCAGAATTAAATCAAGAACAGATAAGTTTAATCAAATTTATAACCCCTAAAGAAATAGAAGCAGCCATAAAAAATCTTCCAACCAAAAAAAGTCTAGGGCCAGAGGGCTTCAGTGCGGAATTCTACCAAAAATTCAACAAAGAGCTAATACCAATATTTTTCAAATTGTTCCACACAATAGAAGCAGAAGGATCACTGCCAAATTTTTTTTACGAGGCTACAATTACCTTAGTACACAAACCGCACAAAGACACAACCAAGACAGGGAACTACAGACCAATCAATCATGAATATTGATGCAAAAATACTAAATAAAATACTGGCAAATTAGATCCAAGGACATGTCAGAAAAATTATACACCATGATCCAGTAGGCTTCATTCCAGGTTTGCAGGGATGGTTCAACATACAAAAATCCATCAATGTAATCCACCATATAAACAATCTGAAAAAGAAAACCACATGATCACCTCACTAGACCCCATAAAAGCCTTTGACAAAATCCAACACCCCTTAATGATAAACGCCTTGGAGAAATCAGGGATAACCAGAACATACCTAAACATAATAAAAGCTATATACAGCAAACCAACAGCCAGCATCAAACTAAATGGAGAGAAACTCAAGGTAATTCCTCTAAAATCAGGAACAAGACAAGGATGTCCACTCTCTCCATATCTCTTCAATATTGTACTTGAAGTTCTTGCTAGAGCAATAAGGCAACAAAAGGAGATCAAGGGGATACAAATTGGAAAGGAAGAGGTCAAAATTTCACTATTTTCAGATGATATGATAGCCTACATAAGCGACCCAAAGAATTCTACCAGGGAACTCCTACAGCTGATTAACAACTTCAGCAAAGTGGCAGGTTACAAAATTAACTCAAAAAAATCAGTAGCCTTATTATATATAGACAATAAAGGGGATGAGAAAGAAATCAGAGAAAGATCACCCTTTATAATAGTCACAAAACCATAAGATATCTTGGGGTAACTCTAGTCAAATTCAAAACTTTGAGTCTTTAAAGAAAGAAATTAAAGAAGATACCAGAAAATGGAAAGATATCCCATGCTCTTGGATAGGTAGGATTAACATAATAAAAATGGCAATCTTACCAAAAGCCATCCCTATCACAATACCACCACAATTTTTTCACCGACCTTGAAAGGACAATACTCAACTTTATATGGAAAAACAAAAGACCAAGGATAGCCAATGCAGCCATGTATAACAAAGGAACCCCAGGAGGCATCACCATCCCTAACTTCATGCTCTATTATAGAACAATAGTCCTGAAAACAGCTTGGTATTGGCACAAAAACAGACAGGTAGTTCCAATGGAATCGAATCAAAGACCCTGATATCAACCCATACACCTTTGAACACCTAATCTTTGACAAAGAAACTAAAAATATACAATGGAAAAAAGAAAGCATCTTCAACAAATGGTGCTGGAGTAACTGAATGCTGGCATGTAAAAGACAACAGATTGATCCGTATCTATCACCATGCACAAAACTTAAGTCCAAATGGATCAAAACCCTCAACATCAATCCAGCCACACTGTATCTCTTAGAAAAGAAAGAAGGAAATACCTTTGAACAAATTGCTATAGGAAACCACTTCCTGAACATAACACCAGTAGCACAGACACTGAGATCGACAAATAATAAATGGTTTAGGGAAAAGGACCAGCCAAAGAAACACACCTTGGCCCTGCAACCAGAACTAAAGAAATGCAGTCTGACCCTGAAAGCAGTGCCAAAAGAACACACTTTGTCCCTGTAATCAAAGTCAGTAAAAGAAATGCACCCTGGCCCTAAAGTTGGAGGCAAAAGGCTAAAAAAAGACCAGAGAAAGAAGTACACCTTGGCTTTGCAACCAGACCCAAATGTGACCCTAAACCTGTGCAGAAAACTAACCAATCCTCGAGCAAAGCTCTAGCCAATCTGAGCTCAGCACTAAAATCTGACCAATCCCCACCCTGGAAGCCCTATATAAACCCTGTGTATGTTCAGCTTGTGGCTGTTTGCACTACCAGGCTGTCCTCTGCCACTCTGGCAGAGGGCAGCCACCTTCCTGGATTCTTCCCTCCCAATAAACCCCTTCAATGAGCTTTGGGTGAAGATCTTCTTTTGCGGCTGCAGCGACTGAGCAGAGGTGACCCTGGGCAGAGCCAAGCAGTTCCAGCAGAGCTGTAACAATTGCCCTGGAAACCTTCCCTTGGCAGAGTGGAGTTGTTACACTCTGCTCCCCCACTCTCTCTGCTCTCAGATCTCTGCTCTCAGCTCTCTGGGAGCAGAGCTGAACTGTAACAAATTGTAGGAGAAACCTCCTGCCAAGCAAAACTGCTACACTGGGCGAACATTCCTAGCAGAAAGACCCTGTCCTGCTAGAGCAGGGCTGACACACTGGGGAAGCCTTTCTCTGAGGCAAGGGTAAGCTGATAAGCTTACTACAACCTGTGGTGGTCCTTGGCTCCCGAGCTCCAGGATACCTTTCCACCTGAGCTGTGTAACACTTAGTATTCTGTGACTCCCGAGTGCCAGAATACCTGGCCCATCCTGATCTGCCAGAAATGCCAACAAATGGGACCTCCTGAAACTGAAAAGCTTCTGCAGGGCAAAGGATACAGTCAACAGAACAAAACGACAGCCCACAGAATGGGAAAAGATATTCACCAACTCCACATCTGATAGAAGATTGATCTCCAAAATTAACAAAGAACTCAAGAAGCAAGTCTCCAGAACACCAAAGAATCCAATCAAAAAGTTGTGTATAGAACTAAACAGATAATTCTCAATAGAGGAGGCTAAAATGGCCAAGAGACACTTGAGAAAGTGCTGAGCATCCTTAGCCATCAGGGAAATGCAAATTAAAACAACTTTGAAATACCATCTCACTCCCATCAGAATGGCTAAAATCAAAAACACTAATGACAGTTTATGCTGGAGAGGTTGTGGTGAAAGGGGAACACTCCTTCACTGCTGGTGGGAGTGCCAACTTGTGCAGCCACTTTGGAGATAGGAATGGAGATTCCTCAGGAAAATGAAAATCAGTCTTCCACAAGATCCAGCAATTCCATTCTTAGGCATATACCCAAAAGATGTATCCTCATACAATAAGGACATCTGCTCAGCTATGTTCATAGCAGCATTATTTGTAATAGCCAGAATCTGGAAGAAACCTAGATGCCCCTCAACTGAAGAGTGGATAGAGAAAATGCGGTACATGTACACAATTGAGTACTACTCATAGAAAAAAAATGGAATCTTGAAATTGGCAGGCAAATGGATGGCACTAGAAGAAACCATCCTGAGTGAGGTAACCCAGTCACAAAAAGACAAAAATGGTATGTACTCACTCATATATGGATTTTAGCCATAGAGCAGGGCATTGCCAGCCTACAATCCCACTGCCAGAGAGTTTGGGATGCAGGTAAGACCCTCAGAAATATGCATGGTAACCCGGAGAAAGGTTAGGGGATGAGATCTCCTAATTGGATTGGAGGGAAAGGGGGAGGGCAGAAGGAGATGGGAGCAAGAGAGGGGGAAAAGATGAGGGGAGAGGAGCATATGGGAGTGCAGGAAGGTTGAGCCAGGGTAAGAATAGAGGAGAGAAGGATGGGAGACACCATAAAAGAAGGAGCCTTATAAGTTGGAGGAGAGATCTGGCACTAGTCAGATCTTCACAGATCTACAAGAATGACACCAACTGGCATTAAGGCGACCTTAAATGCCCTCCCATGATAATGATGATTACTTTATATGCCATCCTAGAACTCTCATCCAGTGGCTGATGGAGGCAGAGGCAGACACCCACAGCACTCCTGGAACCCAGTTGCAAAGAGGAATGATGGCCAAAGGAATCAACATCAGGCTGGTAAAACCCACAGAGGCAGTTGAAGTAAACAAGGGGGAACACATGGACCCCAGACTGATGACTGAGGGGCCAGCATGGGACTGATCCCAGACATCCCTCCCACTGAAACTAGGTGTCAGAGATGAGGCCTTGGCAATCTTTGGGACCTTGGAGAGTAGATCAATATTTATTTCTGGCATACATATGGACTTTGGGAACCCATTCCATGTGGAGAGATGCTCTCTCAGCCTGGACAAATGAGTGAGGACCTAGGCCCTGACAGAGATGATGTGACAGACTCTGATAATCTATCATGGAAGCCCTTACCCTCCCTGGGGAGCTGAGGGGGGGATGGAGTGGGGGTGAGGGGTTGGGAGAACTGAGGGTGGGGGAGGAGCGGAGGGGGGAGGGAACTGAGAGTGACATGTGTAAAAAGTTAAATAAAAAAGTTTCAGAAAAACAAACAACAACAAAAAAGCTTTCCCAACCTAAAGAAGAACTTGCCTATGAAAGTAAAAGAAGATTACAGCACCCAAAATAGAATGGATCAAAAACATTTCAATTCAATGCATAATAATAAAAAAGAACATACAGAATAAAGAAAGAATATTAAGAGCTGCAAAGAAAAAAGGAAAGTAATACATAGAGGCAGATCTTTGAGAATTACCCCCAATTTCTCAATGGAAACTCTGAAAGCCAGAATGTGCTGGATAGACATTCTGCATACATTAAGAGAACATGCATACCAACCCAGACTAAAATACTCAGCAAAGCTTTCAATCACCATAGACAGAGAAAATAAGATATGCCAGGAAAAAAACAGATTTAAACAATACCTATCCACAAATTCTGCCCTGCATAAAGTACTAGAAGAAAAACTCCAACCCAAGGGAATAAGCAACACTCACAAAAGCCAGGGCAGTAAATAATTCCACACCAGCAAAAGCAAATGAAGGGAAACACTCACACTCACACACACACACACACACACACACACACACACACAATACCACCAACACCAATATCAACAAATGAAAAGGAAACAATAAGCACTGCTCATTATCTCTTAATATCAGTGATCTCAATTCACCTACAAAGAGCCACAGGCTAACAGAATGAATGGGAAAACAGGATCCATTCTGCTGCTGAATGCAAGAAACACACCTAAACTTCAAAGACAGACGTTACCTGAGAGTAAAGGGTTAGGAAAGATTTTGTAATCAAATGGAGTTAAGAAACAAGCTGCTGTAGCTATACTATTTTCTAAAAAATTAGACTTCGAACTAAAGTTAACCAAAAGGGTGAAGACAGACGTTTCATATTCTTACGGGAAAAATCCGTCCAGATGTTGTCTCAATTCCCAACATCCATGCTCCAAACACAATGGCACCCACATTTATAAAAGAAGCAATATAAGAACTTAAATCACACATCAAACCCCACACATTAATAATGAGAGGCTTAAACACTAACTTTCACTACTGGACACACAGCTAGGCAGAAATTTAAGAGAAAGATAAAGAAACCAACAGATGTTATGATTTAAACCAGCTTAACAATCATCTAAGGGACATTCCAGCCAAACACAAAAGAATATGCCTTCTTCTCAGCAGCTCATGAGACCTTCTCTGTAATCAACCACATACTCGGTAACAAAGCAAACCTCAAGAGATACAAAAGAAATTGGAATAGCCCCCTGTATCACATCAGATCACCATGCCTTAAAGTTAGAATTTAATAACAACACTAATGGCAGAAAGTGCACAACTCATGGAAATTGAACAATGGTTCATGCGTTAAGAGCATTTCTTGCTGTCTCAGAAGACCCATATGACAGTTAACCACTTTAACTGCATCGCCAGATGGAATCCACTGCCCTTATGTGGCCACTACAGGAATTGCACATATGTGGTGACAAAACACCTATAAGTAAGTATAACTAAAAGTGCCACAAAAAATGTCCCAGCATGTCCTGGAGGACATAATTTCTGCTATGTGTTTATCACTCCTGATATCAGTTAGAAAACGAGAAGCAGATTGCTTTGCATCTCCTAATTTTTTTTAATTCACCCTTAATGAATGTTCTCTTTTCCTGAGAGTCCTGGAACAGTATAGTTGTGTTTCACTTCAATTTGATAATTTCTTGAACACGTGTGTACCATGTACCTTTACTGTTAGCTAAATATATGACCTCAAGGATACAATATGTCTAGTTTTTCTATATGTACAGAGTATCCATGGAGTAGGCCATGCCATCCATATCCAAGGTGCCATCTGCCTGTATATCGCTGAGACCCATGGCTGAGAAGTCTTTGTGCAGCTCAAGCTGCCTGAACCTTTCTGAGATACATCCATGCCTGTGAGTTCTGGCTTCAATGGAGTGTGATTCTTCACATGTCTAAAGAAGAGATGTAAGAGTGAAAAATTGTAAATTGCTTTTTTATTTATAATTTAATTCATTTTATTCAATGGGATCTTCAAAACAGCAGTCATTACACACAGTAGAAATCCTTCGCAAACTATCAAAACAGTGAAAAGAATAAAACAAATAACAAAATAGCAAAACTTTAAAAGAAAATTGAGGAAACCAATACCAAATCACAACTATTCCAAGATATAAACTAATGATACCAAAAAACAAAATTAAGCCAAGCTCCAGGTATCCTTTGGAATTTTCTTTATGGAAAAGCAAATGAATAAGATGAGGCCCGAGGAACAGGATTAGTCTCTCCGTGAGCCATGTGCAGCAACACTTGTACATGGCATGGAGTCAGCATCAGCACTGCTCTACAGAGGGAATCTTACACTCTTGATGCAGTCTGTCTGGATAGCAGTGTGACATTAACACAGTCCTCTTGGTCAGATTTCCCATCCCATGTGGAGTCAGCTTGCCAAAGCCCTTGACAGCAAACTCACAGAATAACTCTTGCTCATATGTTCTCCTCCATGTTGTTTGTCCCCACACTGGGCCACTTGCTGATGGAGGTCAGGATTCTGAGTAATTTGTGCTGTGTCCTCTGTATCTCAAGCTCAAGTCTATGAATGTTTCCTCTGGGAATAGTGAGCCAGAAGACATGGGTCATATTGGGGCTGGATCCTCTGATGGTATGTTGATATTTGTCACACTGGGAGTTCACAACTGCAAGGAGGTGGCCTTTTCTGCGGAGCCTGTGATCCTGGAGTGTAGAATGTCATGACTGTAAGGAGTCTCTGGCTTCCTCCAGCCTGCTCAGTTCTCTTCAGATGTGCTGTCAGAGGAGTGGAAGGATATCAGACACAGAAATGGTCTCTTATTGTTTTCAACTTAAATAAAAATTAATTAAAAAAGAAACAGTCTCTCTGGATCACTGGCAAGAAAAAGAGAGAGGGAATAAGAGGAGAGAAAAAGAAAATATGGGGGAGCACGAATGTTGAATCAAGAATAGAGGAGAGTAGGATGAGAGATACCATAATAGATGAAGTCATTATAGGCTTGAGGAGAGAGCTGACGCTAGTGAGATCTCCAGAGATCTACAAGGATAACACCAACTGACAAACTGAAAATAGTGGAGAGACTACACTAATAGCCCCTCCTTGATGATAGGGTTGATGACTATCCTATATGCCATCCTAGAACCTTCATCCAGGGCCTGAAGTAGCGACAGATACCCACAGCTAAACACTGAACTGAACTCCTGGAACCTAGTGACAGAGATGGAGGAGTGATGGGCAAAGGGGTCAAGACCATGATGATGAAACCCACAAAGACAGCTGACCGGATAAGGGGGAGCTCTTGAATCCCAGACTGATGGCTGAGAGGCCAACCACCAGTCAGGAGGCCTCAGAAATCTCTGGGGCCAGGGTAGTAGATCAGGTATCAGAACTTGGAAGACATCTCCCAGAATCCTTTTGTCAGCTACACTGTTGCCCTCTGCTGTGGGTATTGGAACACTGTATTCATGCAATTCAGAGGTCACCCTCACTGCTCTGTTACCCCAGGAACCTAATGGGCAATTGTGAAAGTCCATGGGGAAAGTATTAGTGCAATGCAGAAGAGAGAGATTCCTCTTATTCCCAAAGCCCCTCATTGTCACTTTCTCTAAAGCTTGAGGAAAGTAAAATCCTGATCACAGAGACAGGAGAGGACACATTTTGTCCTTTTCTTTTTACATCTCCCCATTATAGAGAGAATGACAACGTCAAATAGGAAAGAGCAGAAAAGAAGGCACAAAGCTGAGCAGGTCCCTTTTTAAACATGCCTCAACACTCGGGGCCTTTTGCTCACTCAGAAAGGAAGCAGGGCAGAAACAGGAGAGAAGCAGGGAGAAACGGGAACTTGTTCTCTTGTCTGCTGAGATGTGAAGGAGGTATAGTGTGGTGGTGGCTTGTTCTTCTCTCTGATCTCTCAGCATTTTCCTCTGAATCTGACTCTGGGTTTTTATTATTTAGATCAATTAAGAACTCCATTTACACCCCATCATTAACACCTAAAGTGAATCAAATGAGTGCAATGTTTAGTGAAACTAACATCTTAAAATTCCCTTAAAGGTCGAAGAAAAGAAGGCAGAACCTTTTCCTAACATACCTGATGATCACGGCATTGCTGTGCCCCAGCCTACTGCCCACATTGGGCCAACATCTTCTTTAGGCACCGGTGATAGTGGTGAAATTTTTGAGGCACCTAAAAAAAGGACTTTGGTGCCGTTCATGATCTCAAGCTTCCTTTAGGTATTTATCCTGGGCTTTTAAGGGGAGGACAACGCACTGACATTGAACCCACTCCTGGCCACCACACTAGTGGCCCCATGACCCTTTTCAAAATGCTGACCCAGTTCTCAAAGCTTACCTTAGAGCAGAGCACAAGTGTTAGTTTCACTACTGGTGAAGAAGCATCTGATCATGGTCATGTCCCAGGGGATGCTCTTAACCATGCTCAGGATGCTGACATAGTAAGTGATTATGCAAATCAGGCTGACCACACCCACTCTTCAATTAACACCCACACCGAATCTCTTCCTCTTCTCTTAGCATACATGCCACTGCTCCTCCTAACATCCTTGATGTGGCTTCTGAAATTCATCATCTCAATGGTGACATGGATACTACAACAAATTCAACAGGTGCTGGACAAAGAAGATTATCCAGGAGCTCCCAGGAAGCACAAGGGTGATCGAGGTAATTTATACCACAGCAATGATTTATAATAGAAAATAGAAATGTACTTCATTTTGACACTAAATGTATGATTAATAAATTATTATTAATACATTAATAAATTAATGCTTTATATTAGAATATTTAGGCACCAGTTGGAACCAGAAAAATGATTTATTTTTTCTAATCATATTGAAATATATAACATGAAAATGACAAATTCAATTTAGTCCTAGGAAACTGACAAAGTAATGTTGGTAGGTCCACAGTTGTGTCCTATTCTGGGTGAGGGGATTATTTCACACCTAATGCAGACCTGTGTTTTCTGAATGGCTAAGCAGAAAAATATGACTGTTAAAAAATTAGTTTCTATTTTTCTCTGCTCATATATTGTGATATATGGATAGCATCATCTTGGAAACAAAAACTCCTAAAGCAGCAACATCCCAGAATAAGACACACAAAATAAGACTAAATTCTCACACTTTCTCAGACACAAGGATTTTCATGACCCTTCATCAGAAACTACTGATGGTGCTACTGCTACCAGTAATTTTCTTGATGATGCTACCTCTGACTCCTGCCTCTCTTTTTAGTTGCAGATGATTAGTTCTTTAAAAGAAGACCTATCCTGACCTACTTACCTCAACTGACAAAACCATCAAGAGGATTTTATTCTATATACAAATTTTAAAGTTAAATATTTCTATAAAAGATGACACAGTATATATTGAATTCTGTATATAAGTTTGTATTGCTTTCCCATTAAAATGTGCTATGCAATTATTTTAAGCTGTTTCTTGCTATGGTACAAACTGAAACATGACCTCTTGGTGATATGTTTAAGAGGAAGGATTTTAGGATAGCTATCAGAGTGGAACAAATAGACACATCTGTGACGTCCAAAGCAGAAGGGGATGTTCTTGTTACCATTGTTTCTATCTTTCTTTTTTTTACTTTTTGAGACAAGGTCTAGTGATGCCCATGTTGCCCTCAAATTCCCCATGTAGCTAAGGAGGGTCCTGCAGCTTCTGACCATTGTTCTTCTACTGAAGTTCTGAGATGACTGGTGTGGACCACCAAATTAATTTCAAAGGTCTGTGGCCCACAGCCTCTTTTCATAGCCCCCATGACAATCCTCCCTACAAGGGAGACAGCACCATCCACATCATGTTCCTAATGACCCAAGTATTTTTGTTAATGACCAAATAAAATGACACGCCTAAATATAAAAGACAGTTCGATTTTATCTGGATTTATCTTGACTTCAATGGTTATTTTCCTCTTGCTAGTCTATGTTCTACATAAAACATGCAATCATACATAAGTCTTCCTAACCTGGCTGCCAAGTGATACCTATGTGAGATGGTGCCTTTGTGAACACTAAGAAGCTGGTGCCAACCTTCAAGAATGTTTGGACTGCACCCTCAATTCATCCAGGATATCAATTCAGAGCAGCCAGAACCAAATGTTCTGGGCTACAAATGACAAGCCCACAATCTGGGTAGCCTTTGGCCTGAAGAATATGTGGGTCACACCCCTTCATCATGTCTAACCATGTGCTGTCTGCACTTCAAGAGACTCAAGGTAAGTTGAATGTCAGTGTGAGTTGGCCAACACCAAATTCTCCTACAAGCATGGAGTCAGTGTACTAACAAAGTGTGGGGATTTTGAGGCTATTTGCCCCTTTCACCCGACATGGTCGACATTCTCAAATCAGGAGAGTCAACCCTACATTATAGCCTTCATACAACCAGGGTTACAGCCATATATCAAATAATATTGTCATACCTTGGAATAAAGATATGTAGGATGCACCCCAGGATATCCAGTGTCTAGGTATCTTTTAAATGCCACAGATCAAGGACAATAACTTAACCTCAAGTGGGACAGATACCATACACACAACTCCAGGAAGGTGGAACCCCCTTAACTCAAGAGGTGGTAATATGATGAGTAACATAAGTGTAAAAGTCATAAAAGAACATCAATGGCAGCCTGGCACCTCCCTAATTAATGCACACCCTGGGCCAAACTTAAATTCAAGAGTATATGAACCACACACTCATTGGACTAAGCATAATCCTAACCACAGAGGATCCAATACCATACCATGGTATTCGGCAACACAAGGACTCATTTTAATGACCAAACAACGTGGCCATGCCTTAATGTAAAGAATTGAAAGGTTGCTGCAGATCTTACCCTGACATCAGCAGATATTTTCCCCCAGGCTAGAGTCTGCTCACCAAAAATCTTGAGTTCAAACATGAGGTTTTCTAAGATGATAACAAACAGCCAACTGAAAGAAATGCAGGCTAAGAAAGAAGCCTGGGGCCAATTTAACTTCAAGGGTCTGTGGGCCCCCCAGATCTTCAGGATACCCATGAGACATTCAACACAGTAGAGCCAGGGTAACAACATGATCTTCATTGTTTTTGAGCCATAGACTCAGAAACAATCTGGGCAGTCTCTGGCATGTTGTGTGTGTGTGTGTGTGTGTGTGTGTGTGTGTGTGTGTGTGTGTGTGTGTGTGTCCCACCCTATAGCCACTCTGTTCCAATATGCTAGCTGATCTTCAGCAGATCTAGGACAGGTAGACCTTAACTGTGTTTTACCCAGTACAAACACCTCAGAAAAGGTTAGAACCACCACATCTTCCAGCACTGAGACTCTGTAAATGACTAACCATATGAAATTCAAGACAGTGTTCCATGCCATTCTTCTCATTGAACCCATGCTACAAACTCCTGTGACACAAACCAGGATCACATCATAGTATTTCTTGGGTCTGGCCACACAAATTGGAATGATGAAATTTGTGTCCAATCTCACTCACACTCATCTCCTGGCCCCGACTAAGGCCTCATAGCATCCAGAGACTGTTCTGACACACATCTCTCTGCTCAAACCTCTTCCTGACTCTCAGTGCTTCTTTGTCCTTGGTTGAAACCTTTGCCTTTAGTCAATACCTACAAAAGAAAATGAAAACAGCCAGGTAGGTCTCACAGTGATATGATTTCTAAATTGGGGTGCCTCCTAACAAGCACTTCACTGTTTAAAATCTGTTTAGCCCTAATTTTAGAGAGTTGCTGATGAAAAAAGAGACAGAAGACAAAAGAAGAACAGACATGCCGTGTGGATTGCAAGTGAAATTCTTCATGAAGATTGAAGCACTCACAGCAGTAATCCATGCATGTTTCTAAATAAGAAGGAGTAAAAAAATCCTGTCAAAAGAAGTGTGTGTTATATTTCTCCAGTTAGACAGGGTTGTATTGCAACCCTGGGGTAGCCTCTGGGAGTCTTGAGCTCAGCTACACAAGCTTCTCCCTCCCATTCCCTTGGCCTCTTAGAAAGACATGAATGGTCACAGAGTTCCTGCTTCCATCCTGCTCTGATTCTCTATGATCCCCATACTCACATGCTTTTCTTTCTGAGTGGTGTTAATACTTCATCAGTGTGAACAGAAACACTCAGGAACACATCACATTATACATGTTTTGTCATGGGATTTCAGGTGACATCCTCAGGAAATCTAATCTGCAAGTTCATTCATGGAAAAGAACTTGTAGACTCAGAATGCAATGCATTAGGGTCAACTGGAGATGGAGGGTGTTCAAAGTACTCCACAAACACTGCATTCAAAAGAGAACAAAGCCCGCACCAGTTCCCTGACCTTGGCCCAGGCCCTGCTTTTGCTACTTACTGAAGTTTGGCTTTATTAAAAGTATGAATAATGTCTGCCATCATGGATATTGTCTTTTAGCTTTTTGTTCATCTATATTTCCTCAAAGGGGCATTACAGCTTCTCATGCACACCTACAAACACTGAATGAGATGTGGCCTTGTGTATTGGCTTGTCATTTCAAATATCCTATGAATTTTTTACAGTACTGAAAGTAGTCTGTGATCCTAAAGCCAGAATGTTCCTTGCTACTGTACTTGGCAATGAACATTTGTTGTTGTAAAGTGTTCATAATATGAAGATTATCATTAAGTTGGTAAATGAATGTATAGTATGGAATATTGTATTTATTTTCTTACATAGTACTTAAAATTGTTTCTCAAGTCCTATCTCTTAACTATTTTCTCTTATTTACTAAATGGTAGTAGCCAGAAAAACAGTAAATAATTCATAGGCTAAAATAATCATATTCTTTCAGTGAAGTATTTAAAAAATTTAGCCTCAATGAAAATTGGTTGTGAGAGGATTTTTCCTTTATTATCTGGTCAATATTTGTCATGACAAAGTATACAGTCACAATGAAAATGTCATCCCTCCTGGGTATGTTACTCAGTTGATAGACTGCTGGCCTAGCATATACAAGGCCTGAGGTTCAGTCACCAGTATAGCACAACTTAAGTAATGTAGTACTGTATGCCTATAATCTTAGTACCCCAAGAAGTATAAACCTGAGAATCTGGAGTTCAAGGTCATGCTTGGGTACATACTGAGATTAGGCCACCTGGGCTACATGAAATATTGACTCATGAAAACAAACACTTTACAGAGAAATTCTATCTTGAAAAACCAAAAAAAGCAACAAACAAACAAACAAACAAAACAACAGAGACTGACAAAACTGCATGTTACTAAACTCACCCTAAAATATTTCATTGAAACTTCTATTCCAATAAAATGACTATAAAAGCCCTCTACCCATTTCTTTATAAGGAATCCATTGCAAGCCTATTGAAATGTGTGACAGATTAAAAACTAAGTCATGAGGGATGAAAGAAGGCTCACTAGTTAGAGCACTGGTTGTTCTTCCAGTGGACCTAGGTTCAATTCCCTGCACCCATGTGCTGGTTCACAACCATCTGTAATTCCAGTTCTAGGTGAATCTAATGCCTTCTTCTGGCCTCTGTGAAGTACTATTTGGATCCTTTGGTGTTTTGGAGACTTGCTTCTTGAGTTCTTTGTAAATTTTGGAGATCAGCCCTCTGTCAGATGTGGGGTTAATGAATATCTTTTGCTAATCTATGGGGTACCTTTTTGTTTTACTGGCTGTGTCCTTTGCCTTACAGAAGCTTCTCAGTTTCAGGAGGTCCCATTTATTAATTGTTGATCTCACTGTCTGTGCTACTGATATTACGTTCAGGAAGCGGTCTCCTGTAACAATATGTTCAAGGGTGCCTCCCACTTTCTCTTCTATCAGGTTCAGTGTGGCTGGATTTATGTTGAAATGTTTGATAAATTTGGACTTAAGTTTTGTGCATGGCGATAGACATGGATCTATCCATATTCTTCTACATGCCAGCATTCAATGATGCCAGCACCATTTGTTAAAGATGCTTTCTTTTTTTCCATTGTATATTTCTAGCTTCTTTGTCTAAAATCAGATGTCCATACATGTATGGGTTAATATCAGTGTGTTCAATTTGATTACATTGGTCTACCTGTCTATTTTTGTGTCAATACCAACCTGTTTTCAGGACTACAGCTCTATAATAGAGCTTGAAGTCAGGAATGCTGATGCCTCTGAAAGACCCCGGCCCAGCCTACACAGGCAAGCTGAGGCTCATGGAAAATTCCGTTTCCCCCACAGCTGAATAGTCCTTGCTATCAGAAGGGAGCTCTGCCCAAGGACACGGGCTTTGGGTGTCTGTTGTGACCAAATGGCCAGCCCAGCAAGATTGGGCAAGCACAGAGACCTATTGTTCCTCAGATAGGGCCAAGGCCGAGACTTGAGTTCTGAGAGAAACCTTAATTGCCCTCGTTCTGAGCCCCAGCCTCATTTAAATTGCCCAATCAGGGTCCCGTAACTAGGCTTCTCGCTTCTGTACTGCGCTTTTTGCTATAAAAGGACCCCTGAGTCCCCAGCTCGGGGCTCTCAGTTCCCGAGACTGAGATGCCCCCGGGTACCCGTGTATTATCAATAAAGCCTCTTGCTGTTGCATCCAAGCTCGTGGTCTCGGTGTTCCTTGGGTTCGGGTCTCCCTCCCGTGAAAGTCCCCCGCCTGGGGTCTTTCACCTCAAGATGTTACTTTGTTGAATAAGGTTGTTTTGGCTATCCTGGGTCTTTTGTTTTTACATACAAAGTTGATTATTGTTCTTTCAAGTTCTGTGATGAATTGTGCTGGGATTTTAATGGGGATTGCCTTAAATCTGTATATTGCTTTTGGTAAGATTGTCTTTTTTACTACATTGATCCTACCTATCCAAGAGCATTCAAGATCTTTCTACCTTCTAGTGTCTTCTTTAATTTCTTTCTTTAAAGACTCAAAGTTCTTTCTATACAATAGGTCTTTCACTAGTTTGGTTAGTGTTACTCCAAGGTATTTTATGATGTTTGTAGCTATTGTAAAGTGCAATGTTTCTCTGATTTCTTTCTCAGCCCGTTTATCATCTATATAGTAGAGCTACTGATTTATTTGAGTAGATCTTGTATCCTGCCACGTTGCTGAAAGTATTTATCAGCTGCAGGAGTTCCCTGGTAGTGTTCTTTTGCGTCACTTATGTAAACTATCATATCATCTGCTAATTGCGAAATTTTGACCTCTTCCTTTCCAATTTGTATTCCCACGATCTCCTTTTGTTGTCATATTGCTCTAGCTAGAATTTCAAGTACAATATTGAAGAGATATGGAGATAGTGGACAGCCTTGTCTTGTTCCTGATTTTAGAGGAATCACATTGAGTTTCTGCCCATTTAGTTTGATGTTGGCTGTTGGTTTGGTGAATATAGCTTTTATTATGTTGAGGTAAGTTCCTGTTATCCCAGATCTCTCCAAGACCTTTATTATGAAAGGGTGTTGGATTTTTGTCAAAGGCTTTTTCAGCATCCAATGATATCATCATGTGATTTTTGTTTCTCAGCCTGTATATATGGTGGATTACATTGATGGATTTTCACATGTTGAAGCAATCCTGCATGCCTGGGATGAAGCCTACTTGATGATGGTGGATGGCTTTTCTGATGCGTTTTTTGATTCAATTTGCCAGTATTTTATTGGGTATTTTTACATCAATGTTCATGAGGGATACTGGTCTAAAGTACTCTTTCTTAGTTGTGTCTTTATTTGGCTTGGGTATCAAGGTTATTGTAGCCTCATAGAAAGAGTTTGGCAAACCCCTTCTTCTATTCCGTGGAATACTTTGACAAGAATGGTATAAGATAATCTTTAAATTTCTGGTAGAATTCTGCACAGAGGCTATGTGGCCCTGGCCTTTTTTTTGGTTGGGAGACTTTTGATAACTGCTTGTATTTGCTTAGGGGTCTATTTAAATTGCTTATCTTTTCCTGATTTAATTTGGGAAGTGATATCTATCCAGAAAATTGTTCATTTCTTTTAGATTTTCAAATTGTGTGGAGTAAAGGTTTTCAAAGTATGACCTGATGGTTCTTTGGATTTCCTCAGTGTCCATTGTTATATCCCTCTTTTCACTTCTGATTTTGTTAATTTGCATGTTCACACTCTGTTATTTGGTACGTTTGGATAAAGGTTTGTCTATCTTCTTGATTTTCTCAAAGAACCAACTCTTCGTTACATTGATTCTTGTATTGTTTTCCCGAGTCTCTGCTTTATTGATTTCAGCCGTCAATTTGATTATTTCCTGGTACCTACTCCTCCTGGGTGAATTTGCTTCTTTGTGTTCTAGAACTTTTAATTATGCTGTTAATTTTCTAGTGTAACTATTCTCCAATTTCTTCATGTGGGCACTTAGGGCTAGGAACTTCCTTCATAGCACTGCTTTCAAAGTGTCCCATAAGTTTGTGTATTTTATGTCCTCATTCTCATTGAATTCTAGGAAGTCTTTAATTTCTTTTTTTATTTCTTCTTTGATCCAGTAATGGTGTAATTGTGCATTATTCAACTTCCATGTGTATGTAGGGTTTCTACAATTTGGGTTGTTGTTGAATTCTAATTTTAATACATGGTGGTCTGATAAGGTGCATGGAATTATTCCAATTTTTTGTACCTGTTGAGATTTGATATGTTGCCAAGTATGTGGTAGATTTTTGAGAAGGTTCCATGTGGTGCTGTGAAGAAGGTATATTCTTTTTTATTTGGGTGTAATGTTCTATAGATATCTGCTAATGCCAATTGGGTCATAACTTCTATTAGTTCCTTTGTTTCTTTGCTAAGTTTCTGTCTGGTAGTACTGTCTAGAGGTGAGAGTGTGGTGTTGAAGTCTCCCACTATAAGTGTGTGTGGCTTTATATGTGATTTGAATTTTAGTAATGTTTCTTTTATGAATATGGGTGCCTTTGTATTTGGGGCAGAGATGTTCAAAATTGAAACTTCATCCTTGTGGATTTCTCCTGTGATGAGTATGAAGTGCCCTCCTACATCTATTTTGATGGATTTTAATTTGAATTCTAATTTGTTAGATATTAGGATTGCTACCTCCACTTGTTTCTTGGGTCCATTTGATTGGAAAATCTTTTCCCAACCCTTAACTCTGAGTAATGTCTGTCTTTGAGAGTGAGGTGTGTTTCTTGTGTGCAGCAGAAGGATGGGTTCTGTCTTCAAATCCATTCTGTTATCCTGTGTCTCTTTATGGGAGAGTTAAGACCATTAATATTGAGGGATATTAATGACCATTAATTGCTCATTCTTGCTTGTTTTGGAATAGTTGATGGTGGTGGAATTATATGTGGATTTCCACCTCTTTTCTTTTGGCTGTTGGTAAAGTGGGATTATCTATTGCCTATGTTTTTCTGGTTGTAGTTAACTCGCTTGGGTTAGATTTTCTGCCATTTTGAGGTGGATTTATTCACCTTCTTCTATACCTAGTATTCTTAGGTTTGGTCTTTTAACGGTGCCCCATATTTCCTGGATATTTTGTGTTAGGGATATGTTGAACTTAAGATTTTCTTTGGTTGATGAATCTATTTCCCCTAGTGTATCTTCAACAACAGAGATTCTGTCTTTCATCTCTTGTATTCTGTTGTTTATGCTTGTATATGTAGTACCTGACTGTTTGCCCAGCATTTGTATTTCCAGAGTTTCTTCAGACTGTGTTATTTTATTGTCTGTATTTCAGCTTTCAACCCTTGTACTTTTTGAACTTTTTCTTATAAATTTTGCTTTGTCTTTTCCTCTCTTTTTGCATTTGTTGAAGTTTTTGGTTTGTCTTTTCTTCTACTTCTTTCATTTTTTTGCATTTTTGGATTGTTTTATCCTCCATTTCTTGTATTTTTGATTTGTTTTTTCTTCCATGTCTTTAAGGGGTTTTCTCATATCTTCTTTGAGGGACTCTATCATTTTCATCAAGTTGTTTTTAAGGTCTTTCTCATTTGCTTCTTCAACAGTGGACTGTTGAGGTCTTGTGTGTGTAGATTCTCAAGTTTCTGGTGGTATCATATTGGTTCTTCTGTTGGTGGATGTGTTTTTGTATTGTCTCCTTCCCATCATTTCTTCCTGTGGGTGCAGGAGGAGTCTATTCTTCCCCTGGTGGGTATGTGACCACATTTCCTTTCCAGTGGGTGGGAGCTGGTCCAATACCTTGGTGGCTTTCTTCTTGTGTGGATGGGGGACACCCTAGTATCGGGACCTTATAAAACTCTGGGTAGGCTGGACCCTCGCCTTGCCTGTCCCGTGGGTGGAGACTGGGACTTTGAAGCTGGCAGTCTCTGTATGGATTGAATCCCGTTGGCTTGAGATCAGGATCTGCTGTGTGTAGTCCTCAGGTCTCAGGTGTTTCTTTCCATGGAATATTGTTAAGCATGAAGTAATACTCATTTGCCCATGAACTAGTCAGCCTTCGTTTACTTAAAGACATCCCTGACATACTCATCTTACTTGGAGGAAAGGTTTATTTTGATACCTGGTTGGAGTGATTTGCTAGCTTTCTGAGCTCATTACTTGAGTGCATTGGGCCTAAATTGAGGCAACCTGCAGTTTAGAAAGCTGTTTTGGAGGAAGCTGCCCTCCTGGGAGCCACTGGGATGCACTGAGTGAGAGCAAGGGGCTGGCCCACCACCAGACAGTGGACCTGTGCTGCAGAACTAAGCCTTCAATGCACACACTGCAGAACTTGCTATTCAACTTGGGTAACTGGTCAAGGAACCCTAGCTTCCAACATTTTGTGTACTGGGTTTACAAGGCAAGCACTACATAGACTGATCTGCCCACTGGGTTCTTCTCCCAGGCTACCAAGCACGCATGTGTTGCACAGACACAGGCAGCCAAACATTCAGCATACCAAGTAAGTGAAAAACTATCAAAACAGCAAAAGCACACAATCCTCTTCATATCACCACACCCCTGTGCTCAGAGCATCCTGTGTTTTCCTGCCTCTGGGTTGGAATATGGGTAGAGGGTGAAGGCTGATGTAAGCTAACTCTCTTCTCCATAGTATCTCAGGAAATCTCTTCTTACATTAGTGTAACTAATGTAACTAAATATGTGGATAAATGCAGTGTGTTTGTATGTATGAATCCTTGCACTTGTGTGTGTTCAGGGATGTGTGTGTGTGTGTTTGTAAATGTGCATGCACATGGATGCACACATATACACATGCATGCAGACAACCCTGTCCTAAGAACACAATCTTGTAACAAAAGGGAACCTCAGAGACTGGAGGAAAATCTTCAGTCCCTGCTGAAGCAGAAGGAACTGGTTACCAAGCAAAAGGTATTGGCAGTAAAGATGCAACATTACTTCAATGTGTCTAAGATGAGGTAGTAGCCCATACTTGCAAAAGCAGGTTGAGTCAAGAGGGTCCCATGTACCTGGATCTCTGTCCCCTTTGGGTTTTTGTTTAATTTGGCAAGGTTCCTAGGCACAGCCAGGGAAAGAATACCTCGAAGTATCACGCTGGCTAAGTCAACAGGAACTTCTTCCAAGGAAACAACATGCTTGATACTCTCTGCTATGAGGATCATGTCCCCTCTTCCCTTTTTGAGATCTCTAGCTTGGTCTGAGTATCTCATCACTTAGGTTAGGTCTCCCCACAAAAATTCCCATGGTATCCCCAAACCTCGAATGGGAGGGTCAATTGTGAAGACAGAATGTCCTCCACCATTTTACTTTCCTTCAGGAATATCAGCTTTAGAGATAATTTCCTACTCTTCAGCTGATCAGCATGCATCACACTCCTGCTGATTACAGTTCTTTGCGGTGTTCATCAGTTTCCTGTGAGAAGATTTCTCTGGTCGTACACAGATTAGGAGTTGAAAAATTACTTCCATGCAGGGTCTGAGCTGTAGGAATAATCAGAACCTTCTCTGCAGTGTTTTGTAGGGTCCATTAGAGGGGAAGCATAGAGTTTTCCAGGTTATTCACATTCACCTGGTATCTAAGAGGGCAGTCACTCTCCTGGATTCTTCCCTCCCAATAAATGTATGAGGTTTCGGTGAGACCTTCTTTCACCGGAGTAGAGACCACCCTGGGCAGAGCAGAGTGAGCAGGGCTGTAACACTTTTTTCCGGGGAAACCTTCCCTGGCAAAGCAAAGTTGTTACACTCGGCTCTCCAGGGTACTGGAGCTGAACTGTAAAAACTTTGCCAGGGAAGCCCTTTCCTGCAGGAGCAGAGCTGATATACTAGGGAAGCCTTTCCCTAAAGCAAGGCTGTAAGCTGCTATGCTTACTGTGACTTGTGGTATTCCTTGGCTCCCTCGTGACAGAATATGTTTCCATATGAGCTGTAATTCTCATTATTCTTTGGTTCCCGAGTGCCATAATCCATCCCTATCCATGCCATCAGATTTGTGGAAATATTTATAATTTACAATGAGGTCACTGAGAGGACCAGCGCTGAAAGTTCTTTTGTTCATGTCTGGTACATTGGTCAGGGCTCTATGGGGTAAAAGAACTCACAGCATGAATCATAGAATGAATTTCTCTGTATATAGAAATGTATTTCTGGATATGATGGTGAAGTCCTAGAATCCAGGAGTTGCTCAGTCCATGAGCCTGGATGTCTCAGCAGTCTTTAGTAGAGTCTGTAATCCCAAAACAGTTGGCTCCAATACCAGTGAAGGAAAGGACTTGTTAGCAAGGTCAGAGCAAGCAGCTAAAGAGGAAAGGCAGGTCAGAAACCCCACGTGTCCCTCCATGGAGGGAGGAGCAGCCTCAAATCTGAAGACTGATGAAGGCACACATTTGCCATTCATCTGCTCGGGTCATTAATTTTGTCACACAACCCATAATATTCCACTTTCCATCAACTCTAGCATAAATCCTCAGGTCTGAGCACTTGCTGGGGGCTTCCCTTCCTTAGGAAGGGTGTGGTGCTGTGAAAGTTCGTTCTAGGTAAGTCTTCATGCCTGGCTTTTGTTAATCTCCATGTGCTCTGGAGTCCCCAACAAGGAACCTAAGATAGGTAGAAGGAAAAGGCATTTTTTCCTCCCTATTTATTACTTTTCTTGTAAAACTGTTATTTGTGGACCGAATGATAACAAAAAGTGTTCTTTTTAAAAAAGTGCTCTCCTCTTCAAAAACACCTATTAGAGTCACTGTAAAAGTGCATAAGTCTTCCTTCTAAGTATACCTTGGAGGTAACCAAAATAATTACAAAGAACAATGGATCAAAATGAATTGTATTTTGCAGCACCCTTTGCCACAGATCTGGTATAAAAAGGCTCAGATACAGAATGCCTTGTAGGGGTTTCAGGTATAAACTGAGCTGTATTTGCTGCAAACACTTTCAGATCTGTGTCATCTCCACAGACATCCCTGCTGCCCAGTGTCAATGAGTTCACCTTGCTAAGTGGGAATCTTTGACAGCCATGTCAACCTCACAGTAAAAACCACTGTCTGACTTAGCAGTCAGGAGTTGTGGGGAGAAGGATCATGAGTTTGAGGTCAACATGAGTAACATAGTGAGATCCTTGCTTGAAAAATATAAAAGGGCAGAGTGGAGTCGGTATATGGAATGCTGTGGAAGCTCTGGTATTGGGGTGTTCAGATCCAGGTGAGGAGGTTGGCTTTTTTCTTTGGGGAGCTTGAGATCCTTTGTTTTTCATGGGAGCCATGGTTTTGGACACTGGCATTGTGCTGGGAAGATTAACCACAACAGGGGAGTGGCAAGTGAGCTGTGGAGAAGCTTAGCTCTTGTGGTCACAGGAAAAAGAGCCCCAACCCCACTACCCTGCCTGTATGATGAGGCCCAGCCCAACTTAGCTGCTTGGATGATGAGGCTCCTCCCCTCCTTCCTAACAGAGTGATAAGGTCTGGCCTTTCACATCATTCCTGGGTGCTGAGGGCCCATTTTTTCTAGTATTCTTGGTACTTGAGGCCCTGACTCTCCCAACCTCCCTGGTACTTGAGGCCTCATCGTTCTTCAGTGTCCCATGCAGATGAGTCCTTTCCAACTTCCCAGGGATAAGAACCCCTTTCCCTGTCCCCTAAACTCCTTTGGCTATGATGCTTAGTTTCTTCTGGTCTCCTGGGACTTGAAGCTTTGCTTAAACTTTGTGGACCATTAAGGCCCACCTCTTGGGGCTTCTCTGGGCCATGAGATCCTGTTCTCTGCCTTCATAATGTGAGGACACTGCACTCCCAATTCTGTTTTTGATTCTTCTGTAAAGGGAGGAAAAATAAGACCAGGACCTCCTCCAAACCACTGCTCTGTGTGACCTCCAGCGATGGGGAGTGCATACTTTGCTCACTTCCTGGTACTCACCTGTCCAGGTTTTGGGCAACCTGGGCGGATCCTCATCCCTGTCTTTTCCAGTTAGGAGCCTCCACAGGCCATAGCTAATCTGTCCTTACCCTGCTGTAGACCCTGAATGTGGCCCTGTACTGGTGGTACCTCCTGGCGCTGGGCTTCTACATTTCACTGCTAATCACTTTGCCCTTTGACATCAAACGCAAGGTGAGTTATGAATCACACATCCATCTGGGTATGTGGGCATCATGGGAGAGATGCTTCCTAATCTCTGGGGAGGGGCTGAAGCAGAATGAATTGGCCTTGACATTGTACCCCGAGATGCCCTTGATACCTGTCAGAGGGTATGGGGTCCAGCAGCCTTATGAATCTCCTGAAGAGGCTTGCTTCCAGGCATGTGGCCCTCTGGCCATGCAGACTTGTCCCAGGGGTGAACCATGACTTCAAGAAGCAGGTGGTGCACCACTTTGTGACCGCGGGGCTGATAGCCTTCTCCTACAGCTCCAACTTTCTGCGCGTTGGCTCCGTGGCATTGCTGCTGCATGTCTGCTCTGACTACATGGTGGAAATGAGATCAGAGGAGGTCCTGCCACAATTGGGATATCTGATATGACTGCCTCTAATGCTCCCCTCCCGCCCTACCCTCTTTAGTTTCCCTGTGATATAAGGAGTCTTGGTCTCTCTGGGACAGGAAATCCACATCCCTGTGTGACTCATTTGCATATAAGACCCTGCCCCTCCCAGGCTTTCAGGGACTAGAGGCACCATGCCTCAGTCTCCCTGGAGATGGGCTGTTCTGTCTCTGCTTCTCTCACATTCTTTGCTGTTCTTAGGTAGTGCTGGAGATACGGCCTTCCCACAGTTCACTTGGCCTCACCCCATAGCTTCTTGTCCCCAAGTTGAGGACTCTCCTCGTTTGATCTACCACTTTCCGTGGATTCTTGGTCTTAAGACTGTTTCTCTTTGCTGCTCTCCCCAGGCTTGTAAGATGCTCAACTATACACTCTTTCGGCAAGTGTGCAATGCTCTCTTCATCCTCTTCTCCTTAGTCTTCTTCTACACTTGCCTCATATACTTCCCCACCCAGTGAGGCCTGAGGGTTAGGGAGACAGGAGGGTGTGTCCAGGATCCAGACAGGCCTCTCTCTTGGTGCTGCATCTCAGGAAACTGGAGGTGCTGGCTGAGATTTTCCCAAGGAGTCAACCAGAGCAGGGCTTATGCAAAGGCCCAGAGGTAAGAGGAGCAGAGACTTACTCAGAGGTAAGTGCAGCAGTAGTGCAGTGCACTCCCTGGACAGGAAGAGAGAAGGAGGAGGCTGTCCAAGTGCCTGATCACTAAAATTGTCTAGTAAATGTCTTTTGAGATTTGCTGAGCCTCTGGAATATGTCGGAGGTGAAGAGATACCAGAGAGAGACATTCGGATGCCTGAATCATTAAGATAGGTGGGGGTGAGAAAAAGGATACACAGGCAAGCAAGCAGACCACAAGGCACAAGGTAGTGCTAGAACTTGAGAAAAATCAAACTAGTGTACAGGAAGCAGGCTTGTAGGTAGCTGGCCCTGGATGAGCCCCTCTTCAGGGATGTTTCATTGATAGCTGTTGTACATAGCGAATGAATGGGGCTCAAGAACCATACTGACCATAGAGGAAGATGGGCCAGGTGGAGGGAACAGCATATGCAAAGGATCCGAGGCTAGGATCTAGTGTTGGGAGAAAGGAAATGAGCTCATGTGGTTGGAACACAGAGAAGGATAAGGTGAATGCAGGTAGGTCACCAGGGGAAGTCATGAAGGACCCTATGGGATGTTATCTGAAGGGAGGTGGGAGCCATGGAGGGCTGAGGGCAGATGGTGAGAAGCTGGGGCAGGTGGATCAGAGCAGGTGAGAGAAGACCAGAAAGAGACACCACAGGGCTAGGAGAAACTTCAGGAGGCATCAGGAGCCCAGCTACTTCCTGCTGCTTTTGAGGGGCTTGTGCTCCTTTGTAGGCATATGGGAGAAGATGGCATGGCGGGCTGCTGCTAGCTTGTGGTACGGATTTGCTCCAGGAGGCTGGGCAGTGTCATCTGTGGCTAAGGTGTGGATAAAAGCCAATTCCTAGAGTTCTCTGAGTTTTGTTGGAGACTGATGGAAGAGTTATGAGAGGGGAAGGCTGGAGTTGTTGTGAAGTTCAGTATTAAAGATCTCCTAGAGGAGAGGGAGTCAAAGGGAAGAGAGAGAAGGAAGGGGAAAGAAAGAAAGAAAATGGAGAAGATGGAGGGAAAGGTGGTGAAAAAGGATGAGGAAGGAGGAAGAGAAAGATGGAAGGAAAGAAGGAAGCGGGACTTGTTGAAGAAGATGGAGCAGTAGGAGGAGGGAGGAAGGAGAGGAGGAGGAAGGGAGATGAGTGCAGAGGAAGCAGAAGAAGTAGGGCACAAGAGTGGTGGGCATTTGGGCTCCTAGAAGTCATAAGAGTCTCAAGTGGGTGGGGGGTGAAATAGACAGGGACAAAGACTCATCAAGGGTGTATGGTTGAATATTTCTTTTTTGCATATAAAACAACAGCAGGGTTGGATTTGATGGTAAAGGTTGTGTGTTGGAAACAAAGCTGTGACCTTGCAAAGACTTGGTATGGGCAGATGGTGGAGGTGCAGGAAATTGTGTTAAGGTACTATGTCTCTTGACTGGCATCTGGTGGCTCTGGGAGTTGAGTATGTCAGTCTCAAGTTGAGGTAGAGAGTTATTGTGTATCTAGGGACAGATCAGTAATCAGAAAGGGTCACTTAGCAGGGCCAATAGGAACTAGGTACAGCCTCAGAGTTTGTGATACAGAAATGCCACTTGGCAAACTTGTATGTTCCACTGACTTAGTATAAGCAGGTCAAGAGAGATACCATCGCAGGATAGGGCACTAGGGAGTTTCAGGAGCACAGATGGCCCATGCAAGTTCCTAGAATGGGGAGCCATACAGATTGGTGTAACTCCTTCTGGCTTCCTGCCTTAGGGTTATCTATTCCACTGTGTTTGACGCCATCATGAACTCACGCCCCTTCTTCGGCTACTATTACTTTAATGTGCTCCTGGTGATGCTGCAGATTCTTCATGTGTACTGATTCTGTCTCATCCTGGGCATGGTCTGCAGTTTCCCGAGGAAGGGTCAGGTATGGAGGCCTGGCAGGGTCAGCTCCCAGTGTCCCTCCTTGGCTCATTGCTCTTTGTTCTGTTCTGAGCTCTGGAACCATCTGTTTTCACAGATGGAAAAACACATTCATAGTGATGCAGAAGAATCAGACACCAGTGATGACGGGGCAGTTCCTCGAGGTCCTCAGCTGAAGAACAGAATGGCTCAAGGGTCTGGGCCAGCCATTGCCAATGGCTCACGGAGACAGACAGCTGGTTACCTGACCAACGGGCACACCCAGGGCACCTACAACTGACATTGAGGGGTTGCTTTCAGCACTGTGGTTGTTCAGATGCTGGGTTGGTGACCTTGGGAGACAGGGAGGCCTTCCACTAGCTAAGAAGAGGACTGATGATCTGTTTCCAGTACGTCCCTCCTATCCCTTTATCCCTTTGAGCAACTGGACAGAGCCTGGAGGAGCAGTACACTCTGCATCTATCCAGAGTCACCATCAGGCTGTAGCCTGGGGGCTGTGGGGAGCCCTGGCTCCAAGGACCAATAAAACTTCAGCAGAAATGAATTCTCTGCCTGAGAGCTTTGGTTCCCTTCCCAACTCTTCCTTTCCCTTACTCTGTTGACAGGATTTCTCCCTGCCATGTTAGAATTTATGTCCATTCCTACCCACATGGCATCATGGTGTAAAGATACTCCCTGCCCCTCAGTTAGCACCTTCCATGTTCTCCTCCAGAGTAACTCCCCAGGATGTTGGCATTAGCTGAGAGCCCTGCTTTACAGGAAAAAAGTTATTGTGCTTAGATGAAGCTCCTGTTTGAGGTTACACACCATTCCTGATCCAAGTCAGAAGGTATAGCAGAAACCCAAACATGTCCTTGTAGTCCCTTGATAAAAGCAGCCTGCAGCCCAACCCTGGGGTCTTTATACTCTCCGGACAGTGGACACCAAAGGGTCAGTGTGAGGTCACTGCCTTCAGATATGCTATAGGAAAACAACCTCCTCCAAGATGGAGGCTCGGTGACCAGTGTCATTTAACTCAGAAATCAAAGCCACAGGTTCCATTCCTTGTCAGATCATACTTTCCTTGGGAGTATGCAAGAGGAACTAAGTGTCATATAAGAGAGACAAGTAGAAACAATGCAGAGAGTTGGGCCACCTCAGGGGATATCCAAAAATAAATGCTCTGGAGACAAAGAGCAGAGCCTAGCATGGCAACTCATGACTATCATCTAACACTAGGGAGGAAGAAGCCAACAGACTAGAAAAACACACAAGCCTGGGATACAAGGCACGACCCAGTCTCAAATCAAGTAATGGGAGAGAGTGTCAACGAACAGGTACCCAGAAGAGAAAACTGGACAGAAATCTGAGAGATAGGAACAGCTCAAAATAAAGATGGGGAAATGGCCAGCTCTGTATGCACAGCGGGTTATTGAGATGAGACGTGGATCTTGTTTCCTTGAGAGACATGGCAGAATGGAAGAGAAGTAAAGCATCTTTAGCAGTTCAAGGGCATCAAATTCAAGCAACATAGGCAGAGACTGCATAGAGGCTTGTGAAAGAGCCATGAAGACAAGGCAACAGAAGGAATGAAACAGGAGTCAATGTGGAAAGAGAAGAAAAGAAGAATAAAGAAAAAAGGAAAGGAGAAAGAGAAAAATGTAGATAGTGCATGGATGAGAAACCTGTAAAAGTTTAGGCAGGGTCATTTGAGAAGGAAGGAAGGAAGGAAGAGGGATATTGAAGAGAAACAGCTCCAAGAGAACTTGAGGGATGAAATGGGGTATGGTCACAAGCCAGAAATCACAGTACTATGGATGCTAAAGGATGAAGATCATAGGTTTGATGTGAGTCTTTCTCTTTTCTGCCAGCCAGATCACAAATCATAACACAAAGACTTATGAAAGTTTGACTGATAGCTTAGGTTTGTGTCTAACTAGTTTTTATAACTTGAATTAGCCTGTGTCTTTTAATCTACATTCTTTTATGTGGCTCAGTCATCTTCATTTTGTGAAACTCATGCTGCTTGCTCTGCATCTCTGGCATCTCCTCATGACTCTGCCCTTCCTCTTCCCAGTGTTCTCCATGTCCTGAAAACCCTGCCTAGCTATTGACTGTTTAGTGACACATATTAACAATGTACAAAAAGATTCTTCTACAACATTTCTCCCTTTTTGTCTAAATAAAAAGGGAAGGTTTTAACTCTAACATAGTAAAGCTATATACAATAAGAACAATTATCAGGTACTATCGAAATAGGAAGGAAAGGTATTCACTTTAACAAATGAAAGTGTAAGGTAAGGATAGTTATCAGGTAAGAATTACATATACAATGTTCATTCCATTTGTATTTGGCAAATTTTGAGAAAATACTTCATTATCTATCTTCTCTTGATGAGTCCAAAATTTCGTACTAATTTATCCTCTATCATAACTAAGGAAAACTATAACTGTTTTCAATTCTATCAAAGACCCTATAAGGATAAAATATTACCTGAATAAACAGGAAGTGCAGTACAACTTGCTTCTAAACATATAGAAATGACAGACATCTGGCTGTCTGGACAGTCACCCAAGATTCTTTTGCAATGTTGGTGCATCCATCTTCACCCTACAGGCCTAGGATATCTGGCAGGCTTTTCTATGAAGCAGGAATTTTTAAGTACTGCCCGGTCTTACCTTCACAAATTTTCCTTTGTTTTCTGCTTGTCCAGTTTGTACTTCCAGACTTTTATTGAAATTTGAAGGACTAACCTGCCTTATCTTGGCAAAGTTCAATAGTCTTTGTCCTTTGTGTCCTGTTTGAATACTATATTGTCAGCAGTCAGGGCAAGAACGTTTTCTTTGCCCAATGGCTAACCTTGCCACAATGAAAGCAAACTTCATAAGGAATTTCTTTGACTCCCATCATCTTCTCTGAAGTAAATTGGTTTTTCCAGGAGCAGACATGTCTCACTGTTAAGAAAAGCCTCAGGTTATTAAACATCTTAAATGCCATATTCTATAGGTCTTTGAAGTATTTGAAGAATATCTATCTATATTGGTTTAACCTTGATAATTATAGATGAAAAACCACTAACCTGCATTTCTTAGTTATACATTACATTTTTAAAGGAGCCGTGTAAGAACAATACCCCAAACAAGAGTAGAAATGTAATTTTGTAGAACAAAAATAATCTTAAAATTACATCAATATATAAAACTACATACCAATGTAAAATATTTGAGACAGTGTTTGTTCAAAAGTAGTCTCAAAATCCACATTTTATTCTATCATGTCTGTACATGCCTTTCCCTTCAGAAAGAGATCCCCGGATCTAATGTCCTTTATTTAACTTTCTTCCTGACCATGACCAGTAACAATTTGTAACCAACCTCCTAAATGATGACAAGCATCTATAACCCAACAAATGCCCCAAACACCCACCCCACCTCTTGGTAATTTTGGTGTTGTGTTCTCTGGGCTGCTTTCTGTTGTCTGGGGGTGCAGGCATCTTTGGGGGACCCTGAAAAATTAGGATAATGGTCAAGTTCCAGGTGGAATTGTGACATTGGATCATCTCAGCCAGCAGCCTTGAAGCTGTTCTGAATGAGGAAACTGCAACAGAGATTTTCTGAGAGGCTGGATCACCTGGGCCACCCATTTTCATTGGTGTCTGGCCCCCTTGCTCTGAAAACACAAACTTTTAAACGTAACACACATATCTGCATTTACACAAGCAAGGACTGTGCATGCACACAAACCAACCAAAGATTTGTTTGTTTGTTCGAGAAGGTAAAATATGCATCTGTCATATTTCTTTATGTCTGTAACCAGGCTTTCAGGGGGCTCTTCCATGATCAAATCTTATCTTTATAAACCTTGAACAAATTCACAGCCTTTTGTTTCCTGTGGAAAGAAAAGCACAATCTCTTCCCCAAAGCAAGATGTCTCTTGTAGATTTTAGAGAGGTGGCTGTGTTGATGAATTTCAGCAGCAGCTTAGACTATGGGGAAAGAAAGCACTACAAATTTGCCAATCTCCTTGCTAGACTCTAAAGTCTAAAACTTTAAAAGTTGACCCCACACCCTATCTTTTTTCCTTTGTGAGTAGTGTTCCATGTTTACTAGGACTTTTTAAACCACTGTCAAAAGAGTGTAGAAGTTACTATCAAAATTAAATATAGATTACCAATCAATCTAACATACCACTGCTAGTTATATAAACCCAGAAGACACCTAAAGAGATATTTGCACATCCATGATTGTTACTGTACTTGCATGGTAGCTGAGAAAAGGAAGCAGCAGGTGAACAGATAAAGTAAATGTGGAACATATTCACAGTGGCATTAGTTCAGCCTTAAGGAAGAATAAAGGTCATGACATTTAAAAGGAAATTTTTGGAACTGGAAATTTTTTAATTTGGTGACTTAATCCATGGTCATTTATAAATACCACAAGGGGCTGGCTTTTTCTGTCTCTCTCCTCAACCTGAAAGAAGAAAGTAGCTGAGAGAGGGGAGAAAGTAAGGGAGGTGGAAAAGGGAAGGGGTAAAGAAACACATGTATGAACGTAGAAACGAGGAGTGTTTTAAGATAAGGAAGAAACAGGAGGAGGTAGAGGGGATAGGGTATCAGATTGTGAAGAGGATGGATAAGAACAAAATACACATGAAAATGTAATAATGAAATATCCTTTATGTACAAAGTTGAAAATTAATTAAAAATGTATTAAGACTTGGGCCTATAATGTATTTTGTCCCTGAGACCCTGAATAGAGTTCTTTTGTGGTCTTAACAAGATGATGTAGCACTTGGGGGCAAAGATGCACCCTAGAAGCCCTGCACTGGAGGCCAAGATGGAGAAGACCTCCACAGCCACCATGACCTTCCCTTTGGTGCTGTGGTAGACAGGAAGGAAGGTGACCCAGACACTGCAGAACACCAGCATGCTGAAGGTCAGGAACTTGGCTTCATTGAAGGTGTCAGGCAGGTTCCTGGCAAGGAAAGCCACAGTGAAGCTTCCCAAGGCCAGAGCTCCCAGATATCCCAGCATGCAGTAGAAAGCAGTGACAGAGCCGTTGTTGCACAGGACGATAATGTGTTCCTGTTCAGAGTGTGTGTCAGTGTCAACGAAGGGGGGAGAGTTCCCCAGCCAGACCCCACACAGGACAATTTGGATGAAGGTGCAGATGGGAACAATGAAGTTAGGTGCCCGTGTTACCAACAACCACCTGATTCTTCTTCCGGGAGCAGTGACCTTATAAGCCAGAACCACAGTAATAGTTTTGGCCAAGACAGTGGAGACAGCTACAGTGAACAGCACTCCAAATGTGGTCTGCTGTAGGATGCAAGTGGCTGTGTTGGGATGGCCAATGAAGAGAAAAGGGCAGAGAAAGCAGAAGTGAAGGGTGAGGAGCAGGATGTAGCTGAGAGTGCGGTTATTTGCCTTTACAATGGGAGTGTCTTGCTTCTTCACAAAGATCCCAAGAACCAGAGCTGACAGTGCAGAGAAACACAAGGCCATGCATGACAGACCTATCCCCAGGGGGTCGTCATAATCCAGGAAGGTCATAGACTTTTGGAGGCAGTGGTTTCGCTCTGTATTGACATATTGATGATCTAGACACTTCATACACTGATCCACATCTGGTGAAAACATGAGTGTTATTTCATGGTCATTATCTTTCTGTTGTCCACTTCACTCACTCATTTGACTAGGTGAGCCTAGTAGCCCTCCTTTGCTACTTCAGACAACAAATGAAAGTATGCAGTGTGGGGTTAATGTGACTATTGCCCATTGCCTTCATGGTGACATGAAGAAAGTCACATTTTCTCCTGCTTATTCAATTGTGTGTTGCTTTGAAGATTCTGGTATCATTTACCCCCTTTCCAGAAACTTCCCTACTTACTTCCACTACACAGCTTGAATTTAGTCACAATATTGCCTTCATATGAAATATTGCCTGGGCTGGGAAAGCTGATTCATGGGGTAAAGCCTTGCTGCTCAAGCCTGATGGCTTGAGTTTGGATTCCCAGGACCCACGTAAAAGCTGAATTCAGCAGCACAAGCATCTCTAATCTCAGTGTACCCCTACAGTAAGATGAGAGACAGACAGTACTTCCCAGGAGCTCATGGGGCCATGTAGCCTGGCTAATGCATCTGTGGAGAAATGTGGTCTCAAGCAAAGTGGAAGGGTATTGGCTGTCTCTCCAGTTCCATCTGTGCCCCATGACACACGCGCACCCGCTCACATGGACACACCACACACACACACACACACACACACAATTTTGAAAAATTAATTTAGTGATGTAAGAAGGGGCCTCTGAAGCTCTCTCCTAGTAACGGTGTTCTCAGATATGGAGTTCAAAGGTGAACTGACTTCCCTGGTTGCTTTTATTCTGTCTGAAGGGGTTTAATGAGTAAGTACTGCATTCTAACAGTTTGTCACATGGTGGCACACATCTGTAGTCCTTGTCATTGGGAGGTGGAGTCAGGAGGAATAGGAGTTAAGGCCAGATACAGCTATTTGGCAAGGGGAACAGCCTGGTCCTCATGAGATCGTTTCTGGAAAATAACAACAAACAACAAAAAGCAGACTGTTTAAAGGTGTTAACAAAAAATGTGGGAAAAAATTCACTTCATTTATAGACATTGGATTCTTTTTGTGTAGATCAATTTTTATTAGGGAAGACTAAAAAAATTTAATTATATGCAAGTGTGCATGTGTGTGGGCTTGTACACATGATTGAAGGTGGCCTTTGGTCCCCTGGAATTGGAGTTATGGATGGTTGTGACCAACTGGATGTGTGTGCTGAGAACTGAACTCATGTATGCAAGAGCAGCAAGTGTTCTTAACCGCTGAGACATTGCTACAGTCCCTAGGTAGTGGGCTCCTGATAATTTAATCATGTATTGTTGGGGCAGTTGTTAATTTTTATTTCCTTTATGATTGTCAATTCACCTAGAATTTCAAGTATGTGAATGTGAAATTATTTATATCATATTTCATTTTATTAAAACTTCAATGACTCCATTTGCAGTATTAATATTTTTTAAGTTTTTATCCTATGGTTATCAAACTTCTAAACAGTTCTAAATTTTAGTTTAACAATTTTAAGTTTTAATTTGTTTTATTTTAAGTTGTCTGTGTGTTTTGCTGGATGTGTGTTTGTGCACCACATGTGCGCAGTATCCGCAAGAGTAAGAAAAGGGAGTCAGATCCCCCATGAACTAGAGTTTCCAATTGTGAGACTCCACATGGGAGCTGGGAACTGCACCTTGGTCCTTTGGAAGCGCAGCCAGTGCTCTTAACCACTGATTCATCTTTCCAGCCCTGAAATTTAATTTTTAGTATTCTCATTTTTTATTATCTTCTCTTTTCCTTAAGATGTTCCTTTGTTAATCTCTTCTACTTTACTTTTGTTGTATTCAATTTTTATATTTTTCCACTTTTATATGAAACTTTTAAAATAAATTTTTATTTAATTTGGAAACAATCCCATTTTACATATCAATCCCAGTTCCCTCTGCCTCCCATCCTCCCATCCCCTCTACCGACCCATCAATCTCTTCCCAACCATTCCTCAGGGAGGGTGAGGCCTTCTATAGGGGTCATCAAAGTCTGTCACATCATTTGGGGCAGATCCTAGGTAGTCCCCTGTGAAACTAGGGTGAGAGAGTATCACTCCATGGGGAATGGACTCCCAAAGTCCATTTGTGCACTAGGATAATACTGGTTCCACTGCCAGAGGCCCCATAGACTGCTCAGGCCTCTCCACTAACACCCACTTTCAGGAGGCCTGGTTCAGTCCTATGCTGGCTCCCCAGCTTTCAGACTGGGGTCCATGAGCTCCCACTTGCTTAGGTCAGTTGTTTCTCTGGATTTCCCCAGCACAATCTTGACCCCTTTGCTCATCTTTCCTCCATCTTTACAACTGAATTCCAGGAGTTCAGTTCAGTGCTTAGTTGTGAATCTCTGCTTCAGCTTCCATCAGCTACTGGATAAAGGCTCTAGGATGGCATTTAAGGTAGTCATCAATCTCATTATAGGGGAAGGACATTTAAGGTAGCCTCTCCAACTATTGCTTAGATTATTAGTTGGTTTCATCATTAGTTGTGTATCTCTGGGCACACCCCTAGTGCCAGATTTCTCTTTTAAACTGTAATGGCTCTTAAGTTCTACAAATCAAAGTTTCATTATAGATCTATAATGATTTGTAGAACTTCAGCTTTTCTTTATTAAACACAGTAAAAGCATATATGCCATGGCTACACACTATTTAGCTCATAGAAATCTATAATTTTATCTTCAGTGTACCATGTTTAAGCAGTGATATTTTTAATCCTGGAGTCTTTATAATGTATGTTTTGTTTCTATTTTTAATTGTGCATGTGTGACTGTGTATATGTGTACATGCATATTTGTGTTTGTGCGGGTGTATGTGTGTTCATGGATGTGTATGCATGCTTGTGTGTGTCCATGTAGCATTCAGAGGTCAGCCTCAGATGCATTTCTCATGAATCATTTATTTTATTTTAAAATATGATCTCTCTGAGGCTTGCTGATTAGGCTAGGCTGGCTGGTCAAGGAGTGCCAGGGATTTGCCTATTTCTGCCTTTCCAGTGTTGGATTTTCAGGCATAGGTCATCACCACACCTGGCTTTTTATGTGATTGTTTGGAATCTACTTAAGTCCTCATGTTTATTTTATTTTACTTCCTGAGCCATCTCTCTAACACTATTCTCTCTTCTTTAGCCTATGGCTTGTTGAAAAGATATTAAATATTAGATTTACAAGTATTCAGCCAACTCCAACATAGACCATGGAACAAAATGTAAAGGAAGTCAGTTATCATGTCTCCATGAAAAGTCAACTTTCTGAGTTAGTATATCTGTTGATATTGCTGTTGCCCAATGGCTTGTATATGAAACCATTTAAAACAGTTTCAAAGACATGTCTCACTGTGTTGCCCATGCTGGTTTTGAACTCTTGGTCTGAAACCATTCTTCTACCTTTGCCTTCTGATTCCCTGAGTCTTCATTATGTTCCACCATGCATCACTTGGAATTTCAATACTAAATGAATTGGGAATATATCATAGTTTGCCATTTCTACTTATCTTTGCAATACTAGATTCCATTAATCATTAATATTGTTATTTCCATAATGTTTATCAACTATTAGTATTCAGTAATTGATGAGTGTCTTTTATTTCATTTTTAAAAGTGTAAAGAATATCAGGAAAGAGGGAATATAGTGAAAAAGAGGCAGAGAGTCCTCTCATACTTTCCAACTAGATGAAACTGAAGCAGCATTGACTGGATGTATGTTAACAGGGATAGCTACATGAAAGCCCCAGGATTCAACAAGAAAGCTCCAGCCTGGTGCAACCCAGGGATTTTTCATAGTGAAATGGTCATCAAAAGAGGACCTAGGACCTAGCACCCATATTGTGATAATATTGCTGCAGGAGAGCTCACTCTATTGGAGTAGAGGCTACCCACTCTAGACTACAGTCTCAAAAGACAAGAAACCTGAAACCTATCAATCAGGGTCATTTAGAAGAAGAGGCCTCTGTGTTACTCTGCAGATTCTAAATAAGCAGTATGAGATGCTGGCTGAGATATGTCCTATTGTTTGAGGTTCTCTGTAGTCGGAAATACCTGGAAATTTCTGGAATTTCTGGAAAGGTCAGTGAGTGGTCACTCATGTGACAGTCTTGGTTCTGGGGTGCACCTCTGGCGTAAACCTGTTAAGAGTTCTGTACTGTGGGGAATTTCAACTTACAGAATGAGGTGAAAGGTGCTTCCTCTGAAAAATGGACTAATCTCTTCTGGGTGGTGTGGGGTCGAGGACTGCCTATGTGTTAAGCTAGGGGTCAAGTGTGAGGGCTCCAGGAATGCGGTTGGCAGATCATGTTTGTTCTTCTTCCCTCTCCCAGCACTGATCTTTGAAGCTCTGTCACCCCTTGCTCATGATCAAACATACCCCATAGGGGAACATTTGCCCCCGACCAGCTCTTTCCAGTACATAAAGAAACAGAGAGTACTTTCAGGTTCAAATCAGGTCAGCTAACCACCTTTTGTGTAACCAGGTTAAAAAGAGTGTGAGAATGTGAGTGTGAAATGGGCTAGTCACATCCTGTGTGTTTCACACCACCTCAGAAGACATACAGGGCATCACTGATGAATGTAGGCTGCAGCCCTCTTATCCCCATGATAGCATTCTAAAACATCAATGTGAAGGAATTTATTCATTATTAAAATTACTTTTTAAACAGTTCTCCCTCTGTAACCCTGGCTGTACTGGAACTTGCTATGTAGAACAGTCTGGTTGTAAACTCACAGAGATCAGCCTGCCTCTGCCTCCTGGGTGCAGAAGGTGTGCACGACTACACTTTACTTACTTAATTTTCTTTCTCTTATTAGCAAACATCTCAGACGAGTCGAGAATTTCTCCATACCTGTCTCATTGGAAATCTCATTCTCTGGGCATTGAGTGCAGACAAAACAGCAAACCGCCTTTCCTTCTGGGAGGGATTTTCTGTACCCAGGACCACAGCTTTCACTGCATACAGACTGGGGAGTCTGAGGAAAATCAAATGTGGCCAAGTTACCATCAGATGTTTGCCTACTACTTTATTAAGTATGCTGTTCATAGAGTTGGATCTTTAATGAATCCAGTTTTTGTATCCGTAAATAATCAACTGATTAGACGTCGCTGTAGCGTGGACATCACATGCCCCCTTAGTGGTGATGACCTTCAACATGTGGTGTTTCTGAGACATGGTGAAGCCTTTCAGTGGAGAAAACTTGGGCTGGAGAAATGGCTCAGTACTGACAGCATGGAGTGCTCTTGCAGAGGTTCTGAACTTAGCTCCCACCTTACATGGCTCAAAACTGCCTGGACCTTCAGCTTCAGGAAACCCAACAGCCGCTTTTGGCCTCCGTGGGCTCCTGCACTCAACATGCAGATTACAAAAAATGAAAAATAAAAACAAAATATTTTTTAAAAGGTGAGGAAGTTGGTGATTGGAGGCTGGCCATTGGAAGGCATATTGGGACAATTGACTAATCCTACCTCTAGTTTTGCTACCTGGCTGCTTAGAGATGAGTGGTTTCTACTGCCACGAACCACATTATGGTGCCTTATCTGAGACTCAAAAGTAACAGTTAAATGGATCTCAGAAACCACCAAACTCAATCTAGAGATATGTCAGTAATGAAAACCCACAACAGAGGGTGTGAATATTTTGACAGGAAATGTGTGAGCATTTAGGTGCATACTGGTCAATCAACATGTTGTAGTTACATACAGTATGTAAGAAAATTCTCTTCCCTAAAATGGAAGTATAAAAATTTAAAAGCACATATATGGTTCAAGGAGTTCTGGATATTATAATGGATTAAAAGCTGCCTCTGTGAGATTCAGTGAAAGACAGGGGTCACAGTAAAAACTAAAATGACTCTACCTTTAGCAGTAAAAGAAATAAGCCAGTATGGAACTTTTGTTTCCAACAGGAACAGTCAAGCAGGCACTGTTTCAGCATCTTGCTTGCACTGGTCAAGGACAAAAGTAGCAGCCAGTGAGGCACTGTTGGACATGGTCACTAGAAAACAGCAGGCTGGAACATGTCAGCCCAATGTACAGAGTTGCAGGCAGTGGGTGAGCAGAAGAAATGAGGCACAGGAATTTTAGCTGAGATTCTCCCTGGTCATCCTGGAGTCAATTGCCTGAGCAGAAAACACCCTGTCACAGCCTTGGTGAACTCCTGTGAAATATTTTCTCTAGTGTCATTCATGCCCTACACCATGCACTGCGCTTCTCATTCATACTTTTCTCTCTTCTCTCATTTCCACAATTCCATCCTTATTTTGTTAAAGTAATTATCACACCCTTAGCTCTAAAAACCTGTAGAGTATATCTTCCCCAATACCCTAGTGGTGCTATCTCTAAACCATGTTAGAAAAAAAAAGAAAAATACATAGGTGTCATCTACAGCAAGTTGGCATCAATATTCCTGTCAATTTACTGTATTTGTTATTGTAATTGAGTTCCCCTATAAAGATGTTAGGACATCCCATGCTCAAGGATTTGTAGAATTAATATTGTGGAAATGACCATATTCCTGAAAACTACTTATGAATTCAGTGCAATACCAACTGAAATCCCTATTTCATTCTATGCAGAAATAGTACTATCCTAGATTTTAAATGGACCCACAAAAATAACATATTTTATGTATTTATATTATTTTTAATACATAATAATATTTTAAAAGTTTATGTGGAAAATTTTAAAATATCAGCATATCAAAATATCACAAAAATTCTCAAGCAAAAAAATACAGAATAAATATGTAATATAATATGCAAATAATCAAAATCTTTGTCATTTGAAGTATTTTTGAAGATGTGTCTCCTGTCATATCGCCTCCAACTCCACATTCATTCAACTCCATGCTCTTTCCTTTAAAAATTTTTTATTTAACTTTTTACACATGTTACTTCCAGCTCCCTCAGCCTTCCCTTCTCCCCTCCTCCCAATCCCCCTCAACACCCCACTCCATCACCCTTCTGCTCCACAGGGAGGGTAAGGCCTTCCATGGGGGATTTTCAAAGTCTGTTATATCATCCCAGGCAGGGACTATGCCCTCCCCCATGTCCAGCCTGAGTTCTTTCTCACTTTTTAAAAACAAGCAAACAAAAGGAAAACAAACAAAACCCACGAGAGACATGCACACATAACACAAAAAGACCAGTAAGACAAAAAGAAATATGACATAAAAGTTCTACAAAATAACACTGAGTTTCTTGGGTATGGAGTCTGCCCTGAAGCAAGACTCTACTGAAAGACATTACTGTTTCCTTTGCAAGAAGGTGTCCACTGCAGATAGCTTTTTGGTTAAGGGATCCTGAGCGAGATTTGTTCTAGTATGTGTAATTCATAGAGTTACAATAATACCCACCTCACCTCTGTAATTTCTGTGGCCCATTCTATCATGTCCTCGGATAAAGATAATTGTTGTCCACGTGGACCATATGGGGAAAACTGTCCAACTTTCACCTTAAGTCCAAGACCTTCTGGAAAGTTCCAGTAGTTGAGAATGTCATAGTCTGCATTCAATTTCATTTTGTCATCCAAAGTCACTTGTTCTCCAGCAAGATTAGTAAACTGCATGTTCTTTAGAAACGGGTGCAGCTAAAAAAGTTGCATTATCTTATGAAGTTGGTACCAGAGTGAAGACAAATAAGCCAAGTGTTAGGTAAAGTCTCATATTGTTTAAATCCTTGATGCATAAAACAAATTTAACATAAGTATCAAGAATGTAGGACAAATGGCAGCCCATCAAAACTAAAATATTTTAACATTTCTGAAAACATTCATCTGTTCAACATACAGTAGTTCTCAATCACAAGCACCAAAATAATTGGTAAATGAAAGAAAACCCGTCAATTGCTAGTTTGTCTGACAAAAATTAGCCATATCTATTTATTTTCAAAATTAACCCATCCTGCTTTTCTTTCTATTACTGTGACAAAAGTTTACATGTTACAGGCCATCACAGAAGGAAACGAAATCAAGAACTTAAGGCAGGAACCTGGAGGTAGGAAATGAAACAGAGACCGTGGAGGAATGCGCTTATTGACTTATTTTACATGGCTTGCTCAGCTTTCATTCTTATCCAACCTAGGACAACCTGACCAGGGGTCACACTGTCCACAGTGGGCTGGGCCCTCCCACAACAGTCATTGGTCAAGAAAATGTCCACAGACTTGTCCATGGACCAATCTGATGGATATAATTTTCAACTGAGGTTACACCTTCCCAAGTGAGTCTCATTTGTGTTATATTGACAAAAAGTAACCTGTACATTGCCCAGAGAGTGTCTGAAATGAAACTTTGAACACCTTGATATGTTAGATGAGAATCTTTATGTGAAGTGTCAAGAGTAGTTTTAACCCTTAAATAGTTTTGGGGGCAGGGATATTTCTCAGTTGATTGAGTTTCCTAGCATGAATGAAATCCTGGGTTTGATCCCTGTTCTGCATAAAACTTGGCATTGTGGTAAAACTCTGCTATCTCTGCATTTGAGTGGAGGCACCATTCATTATTGAATATTGCTTCCATCAGAAGCAATATTAATTGCTTCTGATTAATGTTAATTCAAAATCCCAGTATTGGGTATAGAGAATTTTTATGAGTTGTTATAAAGGGAGGCCCAGAATCCCCCCAAAATTACAGGTTACTGCCATTGTTCCTACTTGTCCATAACTGAGATACTATTGTTGAAGACACCAAGCTAGAGCTGAGCTGGAAGTCCTTCCTTCAGGCTAGCCTTCAGTGGTGGACGCCATGGATGCTGTTGGGGAAGCAAAATCATCACTGGTCCTATCTAGTTGCAATACCCTTGATTATAATAATGACCTTCCTGTCGAGATATACTCACTTGTATAATAAATAGTACATGAATGTTATGGTGAATTTGAAGCACACACCATAGGAGGAAATTCATAGCTGCTACTTATGGGTGAAGAGGACATTGACCCTAAAGGTAATGAATGCTCTTCTGTTATTTTGCTGAGTGGATGTGGTGTCAAACTGCTTTCAAAATATTTATGCTGACACTGATAGATCAGTGCTGCTTTTAGCAGTCGTTAGAGACATTTCTTGGAATGAGCAGAGGTTCTCAACTGGTCAAAGTGCTAATAACAAGTGACTGAAGCACAAAGCGATTTGAACGATGAAATGTCCCTCATAAGCACAGACGTTTGAGTACTTGGTGCCCAGCTGCTGTTACTCTTTTTTCTTCAAATTATTATTAATTTTTACCGTATTTTAATAAGTTTGTTTATGCTGTTCTTCCACTCAGAGGCAAAAGGATTTTTATTTTATAAACAAATAAGAAGTTCTGAGGCTGTTTAAGTTATGCTGCTTAAACCTGTTCATAGAAATCAGCTTTGCCTTAGGCTGATGATCAGCATCAGACCTGCCCACACACAGTCTTCCACATTGATGAGTAAAGTCCAAACATAAAGACACTAAGAAGAACACAGGTTTACTCATTCATGTAATTTACAACAAGTAGTGTTTAAACACAAAAAATGGCTGATAATTTCTCTCTTTTTTTTTTTGATAACTGGTGTTTCATGTGTGGAGTATCAGCGTTTCCTGTTATCAACTGAAGTAAAATTAAAACAAAATAGATGAAAGGACAGAATTTCATATGTGAGTAATTATTTTTAGTAACATAGTATCAAATTCTGTAGAAGTGTCTAGTTCTTTTTTTGTTATCACTTTTTATTTTAATTTTAAATAGCTGGTTTTACATGTCAATTCCAGTTCCCTCTCCCTCCCCTCCTCCCGCACCCCCATCCCCCCCAGCCTCCTACCCTATTGCCAATTCCTTCCACATAGGGGATATCTAGAGTCTCTCATTTCACTCAGGGTAGGGTCCAGGCACTCCCCTAAGAGTCCAGGCTGAGAGAGCAACCCTCTTTGTGATATGGGCACACGAAGACTGTTTGTATTCCAGGGATAGACACTGATCCACTGCTCAGGGCCCCATAGGTTGCCCAGGCCTTCTCACTGACACTCACATTCGGGGGGTCCAGATCAGTCCCATGCTGGCTGGCCTCCCCGCTGTCGGTCTGGGGTCCAAGAGCTCTCCCCTGTTCAGATCAGCTGTCTCTGCTGGTTTTGCCAGCCCATTCTTTGCCAATTTGCTCATCTCTCCTCTCTCTCTGTCACTGGGTTCCTTGGGTTCAGTTCAGTGCTTAATTGTGTGTGTTTGCCTCTGCTTCCATCAGTCACTGGATGAAGGCTCCCGGATGGTTATAGACATCAAGTTCATTATCAGGAATGGGCATTCGAGGTGGTCTCTCCACTATTGCTTAGCTTGCCAATTGGTGTTATCCCTTTAGATCACTAGAGGTCACTCTGGTTCGTGATCTGTCTTCTAACCTATGATTCCCTCTTCCCCCTATCCTACCCCCACCCACTCAAATTTCCTGTTCCCCCATGACCTACTCTCTCTTCCTCTTCTCCCCCCTCTCTTCTTCCCAGCTCCCACTCCTCCCCCACCCCTCGCCATGTTCCCCATCCATTCAGAGGATCTTGTCTCAATCCTCTTCTCTTGGGTACTATGCATATATGCATATCTTTTAGGTTCTTTCCTGTTTCCCAGACTCTCTATCAGTGGAAGTGCAGACTGGTACTATCCTGATCCATGTCTAAAATCCATATATGAGTGAGTACATACCATGTTTGTCTTTTTGCGATTGGACTCTTTGGGGAGGTTAGGAGATGCTGCCTTGTTGGAGGAATTATGCTACTGGGTGTGGGCTTTGAGAGTTTAAAGATCTATACCACTTCCAGTTTGCTAGCTCTGAGTGAGATAGAGGGTGTTAGCTATTCGCAGCTTCATACTCTACTTGGTAACCAGACCTATTTCTTGTTGCTATGCTAGCCTCAAAATTGTGGACTCTGAACCTCTGGAACTGTAAGCTGAAATAACTCTGTCTTCTCTGGAAGTTGCCTTGGTTACAGTGTTTTAGCATAGCAATAAAAAGTAACTAACTCAGAAGTTGTTATCAGGAGGGAAGTATTGATGTGAAGAACCTATTCATGATTTTTTTATGGAGGAATGTGGTAGTTTTTAAACTTTGGAACAAAAAAAAACGTCGAATGCTGTAGGCAGAGATGAAAGGACCTTCCTAGTAAGAGCCTGGAAGACAGTGGAGCTGAAACAATGTGTACTGTTGGGCAGCTCAAGGGGTTGCAGAAGGGAACTATAGCAGTAACTGGGTTAGAGGCCTTTCCTGTGATATTTTGGGAAAAATATGTTTGTCTCTACCTTTGTCGTAAAACATGCCCAAGGATAATTTAAAAAGTAATGGACTAATTTATTTGATAAGATAAAGTTCAAGACAGCATAATATCAATTTGCTGGCATCATCATTATTAAAACTCTTACAAAGATCTAGAATGAAAAAGTGAAAGAGGGGCCTGCACTTCTGCAATTTGCCCTAGCCATTGTGCTTTATATAGCAACAGAAAGGTAACTATATACTGAATGCTTGGTTCTGAACGGAACATATAAATCACTCACACAAAGGTTCAGGGTGAATTGTGGAAGAGAGTACCCAAAGAAGGTAAGGGCCAGAGGATGAGAATTTTGTATAAGACTCTGTTGTTGCATTCATGAATTTATTGGAGCTGTTATTACCTACAGAAGTTCTGCATGAAGTTATGCTCATCACCATCCATTATCCAGTGGGGAACTCATACCTGACAGAAAGATTACGGGCAGTCAGTGGTTGCTGTGTGTGTGTGTGTGTGTGTGTGTGTGTGTGTGTGTGTGTGATTCATTTCAGTGTTGTAGCTAATATTAGATTGTGCATATTTCAGTAAATAACTCCCACTCATGCTTATGTGAAAAATCATAATTGAACTCAGTGAGTCACAAAGAAGGTGTGAAAGTAGGAGAAGGGACTATTGGGAAGATGTTTCAACAGGAGCACGAGGGGTTAGTGCACTTAATTAGGGTAAATGGACCAAAAAGTCATTAATACATGTAGTAAATGATCAAAAATTTGAAAAACTATATTCTAGGAATGACAAAAAAGGTGGTTTACTTTTTCTGTCATTTAAGGAGTTCATGAGGGAAGCTGAGGCCTTTGCTTTGATCATGATTTTTAAATTACTGGAGCTTGAGAGTGGGTTTCAAGTTGGTACAAAACTGAAGGCAATGACTTCCAATCTTCCAGACATTTTAACACCCAATGGTTCCACAAGGAGAGTAGGGTGCCCTCCCATTCCCATAACTTCTTGCTTAGAGCTAGTCTTGTGCAGATCCAGCATAAATAACTTCAGCTGCTATGAGCTCAAGGTTGCCATGGCCATATTTTCAGAAGATGGCATTTTGCAGCACTTCTCTTTGCCTTCAACTCCAATATTGTTTCCACCCTCCTCTTCTGCAATGTTCTCTGAGCCTTAGAGGGATTGTTGCAAATGTATAGTATAGGATTTAACACTTAACATTCACTTATTCCCAGCAACTGGAGCAGGTGTAACTGGATTGTAAAGAGAGACTTCTCACATTAAGACTCAGATTCGTACCTACCTAGTGAGGAAGAGACTCCTTCTGTACCCACTGGAAGAAGGGATGGGAAGAGGACAATTTAAAAACACACTCAACAACAGAAAAATCAGTATGATACCACCAGAGTCTAGGGGTCCTACAGAAGCAAGATCTGCACATCCCAATGCAAATGAAGCAGAAGAGAATGACCTTCATGAAAATGATAGAAGCCTTCAAAGAGGATATGAATGGATAATAAATGGAAGAATAAACAAACCGAAAAATGCAATGAATCAACAAACATCTTAAGAAAAGACAAGAAAAACAAACAGATGAAGGAAATAATTAAAACAGTTCAAGACCTGAAAATTGAAATAGAGGCAAAAAGAAAACACAAACCGAGGTAATTCTCATAATAGAAAAGCTGGGTAAATGATCAGGAACTATAGATGCAACATAACCAACAAAATGCAAGAGATTAAAGAGAGAATTTCAAGTGTTGAAGATACACTAGGAGAAATGCATTCATTGACCCAAGAAAATCTCAAGTTCAGCAAATCCCTAACAAAAAATATCCAGGAAGTATGGGACACCGTGAAAAGACCAAACCTAAGAATAATAGGTATAGAAGAAGGTAAAGAAACCCAACTCAAAGGTGCAGAAAAGATATTCAACAATATCATAGAAGAAGACTTTCCCAACCTAAAGAAGGAAATGCCTATAAAAGTACAAGAAGTTACAGAACAGCAAATAGACTGGACCACAAAAGGAAGTTCCCTTGCCACATAATAATCAAAACCCCAAACATAAAGAATAAAGAAAGAATAATAAGATCAGCTTAGCTAAAATTTCAAATAACATACAAAGGCAAACCTATCAGAATTACACCTGACTTCTCCATGGAAACTCTGAAAGCCAGAAGGTCCTGGATAGGCATTCTACCAACACTAAGAGACCAGGGATGCCAGTCCAGACTACTATACTCAGCAAAGCTTTCAATTACTATAGATGGAGAAAAAAAGGATATTTAATGACAAAAACAGATTTAAGCAATAATATTTACAAATCCAGTCCTACATAAAGTTCCATAAGGAAAACACCAACCCAATGGAATTAACTACATTCCCACCTTACCAACAGCCAAAAGAAAAAAATGGGTGGAAATCCACACATGATTCCACCACCACCACCAAATTCAAAACAAACAATAATGAACAATCAATGGTCATTAATATCACTCAATGTTAATGGTTTTCACTCACCTATAAATAGACACAGACTAACAGAATGGATATGAACACAGAATCCATCCTTCTGCTGTATACAAGAAACATACCACAACCTGAAAGACAGATGGTATCTCAGAGTTAAGGGTTGGGAAAAGATTTTCAAATCAAATGGACCCAAGAAACAAGCAGGGGTAGCAATCCTAATATCTAAAATATTATACCTTAAACTAAAATAAATGTAAAGAGATAAAGGAGGTCACTTCATATTCTTCACAGTAGAAATCCATCAATATGAAGTCTCAATTCTGAACATCAATGCCCCAAATACAAAGGCATCCATGTTCATAAAAGAAGCATTATTAAAATTCAAATCACACATAAAACCTCACACATTTATAGTGGGAGACCTCAACATCCCATTCTCACCACTAGACAGGACCACCAGTCAGAAACTTAACAAAGAAACAAAGGAAGTAATGGAAGTTTATGACACAATTTTGTTTAACAGACATCTATAGAACATTCTATCCAAACATCAGATCTTACAGGCCCCAACCTCCGGCGATGGCAGCTTCAGGTGAGCTTGGGTCCCAGGAGGACACTATCCATCCCCCGCCCAACACCCAACACCTCGATCTTCTGGGGGCCTGCTCCTGGCATCCAGGAGACTCGCCCACACTGGAAAGACTTCAGCCCTCCCAGGCCCCAACCTCTGGCAACCCCAGCTTCAGCTTCAGTGTCAGCATCCCCAGCTTCACCTTCATGAAGGAAGGAGACCAGTGGAGACAGAAAGACCCCATCTGCACACACTGGAAGAAGAGATGTGAAGAAGACAGAATAAGAGCACACTCAGCAATAGAAAGACCAACATGACTCCACCAGAATCTAGAGATCCAACGCCAGCAAGACCAGAAAAGAACTACATAGATGAAGCAGAGGAGACAGACCTTAAAAATTATTTTATGATGAAGATAGTAACCCTCAAAGAGGAAATGAGGAAATCCCTTAAAGAAATAGAAGAAAAAACAAACAAAAATCCATGAAATGGGGGGAAAATTCAAGAAATAAACAAATCTCTCAAAGAATCTAAAGAATACCAAGAAAAAACAACCAAACAAATGAAGGAAACAACTCAAACAGATGATGGATTGAAAGCTGAAATAGAAACAATAAAGAAAACACAGAATGAGGGGATGCTGGAAATAGAAAAGCTGGGTAAATGATCAGGATCTACCAATGCAAGTATCACCAATAGAATACAAGAGATAGAAGAGATAATCTCAGGTGTTGAAGACTCATTAGAAGATATACAGTCATCAACCAAAGAAAATCTCAAAGCCAACAAATCCATAACACAAAATATCCAGGAAATATGGGACACCATGAAGAAGTCAAACCTGAGAATAATAGGTATAGAAGAAGGCAAAGAAATACAGCTCAAAGGTACAGAAAACATATTCAACAAAATCATAGAAGAAAACTTCCCCAATCTAAAGAAGGATATGCCCATGAAAATACAAGAATCTTACAGAACACCAAATAGGCTGGACCAGAAAAAGAAGTCACCTCACCATATAATAATCAAAACATCAAACCTACAGAATAAAGAGAAAATATTAAGAACAGCTAAAGAAAAGGCCAAGTAACATATAAAGGCAGACCTATCCAAATTACACCTGATTTCTCAGTGGAAACTATGAAAGCCAGAAGATCCTGGACAGATGTCCTACAAACACTAAGGGAACAAGGATGCCAGCCCAGACTACTATATCCTGCAAAGCTTTCAATTACCATAGATGGAGAAAACAAAATATTTCATGTCAAAGCCAGATTAAACAATACGTATCCATGAATCCAGCACTATAGAAAGTGCTAGAAGGAAAACCTAGGCCCAACGAAGATAACTACACTCACAAAGACACAGGCAATAGATAATCCCACTTTACCAAACACCAAAAGAAAAAGGGAGGAGAACCTACACAAAATAATTCCACTACCAATAAATCAAGCACAAATAAGAATCATCAATCAATGGTCATTAATATCCCTCAATGTCAATGGTCTCAACTTGCCTATCAAAAGACACAGACTAGCAGAATGGATACGAAGACAGAACCCATCCTTCTGCTGAATACTGGAAACACATCTCAACATCAAACACAGAAATTACCTCAGAGTAAAGGGTTGGGAATAGATTTTCCAATTAAATGGACCCAAGAAATAAGCGCGTGTAGCAATCCTAATATCTAACAAACTAGACTTCAAATTAAAATAAGAGATGAAGAAGGACATTTCATATTCATCAAAGGAAAAGTCCATCAAGATGAAGTCTCAATTTTGAACATCAATGCCCCAAATACAAAGGAACCTACATTCGTGAAACAAACATCACTAAATTCAAATCGCACATAAAATTTCACACACTAGTAGTAGGAGACATCAACACTCTGCTCTCACTGCTACACATAACCTCCAGACAGAAACTTAACAATGAAACAAAAAATAATAGAAGTTATGACCCATCTGGGTTTAACAGACATCTATAGTACATTCTACCCAAACACAAAGGGATATACCGTCTTCTCGGCACCACATGGAACCTTCTCTAAAATTCACCACATAATAGGAAACAGCAAATCTCTACAGATACAAAACATTGGAATAAACCCCTGTATCTTATCAGACCACCATGCATTAAAATTAGAATTCAACAATAACACAAATCGCAGAAACCCTACAAACTCATGGAAATTGAATACTGCACAATTGTACCATCCCTGGGTAAAGGAAGAAATAAAAAAAGAAATTAAAAACTTCCTGAAATCCAATGAGAATGAAGACACAACATACCCAAGCTTATGGGACACCCTAAAAGCAGTGCTGAGAGGAAAGTTCATAGCACTAAGTGTCCACATGAAGAAACTTGAGAACAGTAATACTAGAGAATTAATAGCACAGCTGAATGTTCTAGAACAAAAAGAAGCAAACTCACCCAGGAGGAGCAGATGCCAGGAAATAATCAAATTGAGGGCTGTAATCAATTAAGCAATAAGTCAACAAGAGGAGATCAAGGGGATACAAATAGGAAAAGAAGAATTCAAGCTTTCACTATTTGCAGATGATATGATAGTTTACATAAGTGACCCGAAAAACTCCCAAGGGAACTCCTAGAGCTGATAAATACCTTCAGTAAAGTGGCAGGATACAAGGTTAACTAAAAAAAATCAGTAGCCCTATTATATATAGATGATGAAGTGGCTGAGAAAAAAATTCAGAGAAACATCACCTTTTAAAATAGCCATAATCAACATAAATATCTGGGGATAATGCTAACCAAAGAAGTAAAATACCTGTATATCAAGAACTTTGAGTCTTTAAAGAAAGAAATCAAAGAGGATACCTGTTAAGAGAAGCTTTTTCTTTGCTAGCCGCTTTGGTTTATCCCCCACCAGCTGCCTGGGCTCTGCCACATTGTAGTCCCCAAATAAACACACAAGACGCTGTATTAATTATGAAGCTGTTGGCCTTGCTTGTTTCTTACTGGCTAGCTCTGACTTAAGTAATTACCCCATAATTGTTAATCTAAGTATGTCTCTTACCGGAGAGGTTTCCGGGCTTCCTACCCCAATGGTGTTACAACTCGAACTCTTGTGTTTCTCCTTCCCAGAGTCCTCCTGGACTCCTAGTCCCTCCTATCTAGATTCCCTATTGGCCAGACAGTGCTTTATTGGCATAAGACTTCCCCAACATCTCCTCTTTTCTGTTTAAACAAAAAGAAAGGTCTTAACTTTAACACAGTCAAATTGTATATAACAGAACAGTTATCAAATAAGAACATAGTTACAATATTTTAGCAAGATTTAAAGAAAATATCATCCATCCCATCCTTGTGAGTCCAAAGTTCTATGTAGCTTATCTTTTATCATGACTAAGGAAAACTTTAACTATAACTATCTGTCTTCAACTCCATCAAAGACCACAGAAGGATAATATATAAACACTAGGATTGACAGAGATATCTTACTGCCTGGACAGTCACCCGAAGTTCCTCTGTAACGTTGGGGCATCAATCTTCAGCCCATAGGCCACAATGTGTCTGGAACACTTCTCAGCAAAGCAGGAAATTTCAAACTGCCCATCTGCATTGGCAGGCTGTCAGTCATTTTTCTGTGTCCTGCAGAAAGTCTGGTAGACTCTTCCATGAATCAGGAACCCTGTAAGACTGAGTTCAGCAGTCACTTTCCCATGGGTCCTGCATGTCCAGTTTATACAGCAACAGTCAAACAGTATAGGCAAGAGCAGTTTCTTGTCCAAATGGCTAATCTTGCCATGTTGAAAGCAAACTCCGTAACAAGTTTCTTCCATGCCCATCTTCCTCTCATACGTAATTGGTGCTGCCAGGAGCAGACATTTCTCATTGTCAAGAAAAACCCTAAACCATTTTAAATGCCACTTTCTGAAGGTCTTTGAAAGGTTTGAAGACTATCTATCTGTCTCAAATACATCTCTATATATCTAGAAAACCTAACTTACCTAACTATAAATTCTGACTATTATAAGTAACTATCTATAGTCTGTATTAAATTATGCATTACGTTTTAAAAGATCAGTATAAGCACAATACTTAATCAAGAGGAGAAATATACATATCACAAAATTGACCTTGAATTTGTATCAATAAATGAAAAACCATACTCATACCATAATCCCCCTTTTTACCATTAAAAGAGATCGGCTGTTATCATTAGCCAATTATAAACAACCCCATTTAAATGAAAACAAATATTTATAAACAAGATGGGAATTAGGACGTTGCTCATTCCAAACTGCTTCATGCTGGAAGGGGGCGCTGTTCACACCATGGGGATCATGACAAAACTCAGAAACCTGTATAAGTCCTTATTTTCATGGTCTGTAAAGCTCCATCATCTTAGCTGTTTCAATTGTTGGAACATCTAATCCACTGCTTCCGGGGGTCTTAGTTCATCAAACCACAGAAGACTGGAAGGAATCCTCAGCTTTTCATTTTCTGTGGAAACATAAACTAAAACTCCTTTTCCGAGTAACATATCCTTATACTTAAATTTTGAGGTCAAGGCATTTTCAAAAGATATAAGTTGAATTAATTCAGCAGCATTTATAATCAAGTGTACTTCAGTAGCTGTTCCTTCCTTAGCAATGAAAAAACTGAAAAACATAATAGCGTACAGTATCCAGACTCTCTGTGTATTTTCCATCTTTACATGGCTTATTTATTTATCTATTATTATTATTACTCTATTTTTTTCACTTTTATTTATTTTTCTCTGAGACAGGGTTTCTCTTTGGAAATCCGCCTGCCTCTGCCTCTGGAGTAAATCCTACCGGTGTGTGCCACCACAACGCAGGCTTTTGTATTTATATACCACTTTGCCATTTCATTTTCTCTCTCAATCTCACGTATATTTTTAAACACACTGTAAACCTTTAGAGGTTTTGTTCATCCAAGTCTGACTTTACTGTAAAGCTTTATGTTTTTCTGGCCACGTGTCTTATCTATAAAACCGCGGCTGTTTTAAACTGCCGTTTCAAGATGGCGGGCATAAGCGTGATTCGAGATTACCGCCTCAGTCCATGCTGACATCCAGCAAATGCTGCCACTTCCATCTGTACGTACACACCTTTAAATCGTTAGTAGAGTCTCTTAAAACAACCTTGCTGGCTGATTTTTTTTTCTTTTTATGCCCAGTCAGGAAGACTCCGGTAAGCGAGCCACGTGAATCTCGGGTTGTTGCTAGCAAAACAGAGCACACCTGAGAAAAATGCTGTCACCAAAATCTGTGCTTCTCTCTGTTCTTTTGTTTTTAAAATTCCTTTAAACTTTTGTTGTTTTGCGTGGAAATTCAATCCCACTCCTGACAACCATTCTGTAAAGAGAAGCTTTTTCTTTGAGGAAAGCCTTCCTGCCCGCCTGGTTCCAGAGCCACATCAGTCCCAAATAAACACACAGGAGGCTATATTAATTATAAAGCTGTTGGCCTTGCTTGTTTCTTACTGGCTAGCTCTGACTTAAGTAATTACCCCATAATTGTTAATCTAAGTATGTCTCTTACCGGAGAGGTTTCCGGGCTTCCTACCCCAATGGCGTTACATCTCGAACTCTTGTGTTTCTCCTTCCCAGAATCCTCCTGGACTCCTAGTCCCTCCTATCTAGATTCCCTATTGGCCAGACAGTGCTTTATTGGCATAAGACTTCCCCAACAGATACCAGAAAATGGAAAGATCTCCCATGCTCTTAGATTGGTAGGATCAACATAATAAAAATTGAAATCTTGCCAAAGCAATCTACAGTTAATGCAATCCCTATCAAAATTCCAGCAAATTCTTCACAGACCGTGAAAAAACCATAATCAACTTTATATGGAAAAACAAAAGGCTGTGGAATTATATATGCCTGGGCATCCTTCCCTTATTTATCTCTGCTGCCCAGTCTGACTCCACAGGCTTTGCTGCATGTTGTGGTTGTTCTGTGAAGTATTCCATCTCCAGTCAGCTCAGTCCCTTCCCTTCCTTCTGAAGCCTCTTGTCCATGGGTGGGACTCTACATATTTAAGTGTAATATTCTCAGTTGGTTCTACCCTCCAGCTTTTCTCTGCAGACTCCTTTCTCTATGTTTTGTGATTCCATGTGCTTAGGCACTGTATCCTCTACAGTCAGCTCTGGTTTCCCAGCATCCACTGCATCGCATGAGACTCATAAGACTAGAGATGTTATGCATTTTTCCTATAGAAATCCTTGATCTGGCAACACAAAACACTGATGTAGATTTAGAACACATTTCCTTTCCACAGATACTTTCTTCTTTGAACCATGTCTGTATACATCTTGACTTACCTGCTTTTCAGTGTTACAAGTAGTTTATTTTATGCTCTCAGAGATCCTAACAAGTAATGTGGCCTCCTAAAGAATACATTTAGAAAAATCGCAGTGCTGAAGTTGTGAGCAATCCTGGGGGAGACACATTACCTGCCAGGCTGGAAATATCAGGTCTTCTGACTTTCTTGTTGGTTTTCCTTCCACTTGATGAAGAAGCATCTCATGAAGGCTATGGGCCACAGCATACACAGCATTGTATGTGTTGTAAGCATATTCAGTCATGACAGTATCAAAAGAGTTCTTAGGTGATTCATACAAGGAAACATTAGGTGCACAGTTCTCCAATGTATTACAGTCATCATCAGCATAAGAGCAGTTAAAAAAGTAGAACCAGAATCTTGCAAGGTAAAAATCTTCTGGGTATTTAGAAGGGTGAACTGATTGGATAAAATTCCCATAACCAGAGATTTCTTTGTGGCGATGTGTGAAAATGAGACTGCCATGGAATGACTGCAAAATGAAAAGCCTTGAATGGAGTAAAATATCCCATTCTGAGTTCATGATCCAGACTTTCGTGGTAACTAAAGTATGTTTTAAATAAAACAGGAAACCTCTCAGAAAGTCACTGTCACCATAGGCAATGATTACATTTGCTGATGACTTCAGAAGCCGTGTAGGTTTCAATTGTCTGATTGCTAAAAAGGATACTTCACTGACTGGGAGCATTTCTACAAAATCTACACATATTCTGTTTCTGTTCATTTCTGCCCCCAAGTCTGAGATGATCTCAACACCTTTTTCTCCTTCAGACACAATCAACCCCACCCAATTCCAGTGGAAATAATTCAATAAAGAGACAATGCCACAAGCCAGAGATGTATCCCTGGAGGCCATTTGATAGAGATCAGGAAACTGGTCATCATGATTCAAGTGAAGATCAAAAGACCCAATAGCCAGCTAAAAGGAAAAGAATTAAGTAAAGTGAGCATAGTGTGCACGCCCAATCATGACAGACCTTTAGAAGCAGCTAGAGTGATGAAGAGTATTTGATTGATCATCACATCTGTATATGTATATGTGTGCACATGGAGTCAAAGGTCAATACTGGAATCCTTACTCTGTCATTCTTCACTTATTTTTTCTTTTTCTTTTGAGCATAGATCTCTAAGTGAACCTGCAGCTCACTGTTTGCATATAAGGGACTCTCTGCTTTACCAGAACTGGATAAAGATATATACTGCTCAGTGGTTTAAGAGCAGTGACTGCTCTTCCAGAGAACCTGGGTTCAAATCCCAGCACCCAAATGGCAGCTCACAGCTGTCTATAACTTCAAGATCTAACACCCTCACACAGACATGTATTCAGGCAAAATTCTGATACACATAAAATGATAAAAATAAATAAATTATTAAAAAATTATGTACACTGCCATGGCCAGATTTTATTTGAGTGATAGAGATCCAAACTCATGCTTGTGAATCAAATACTTTACTCCTGAAGCTACTTATCTATTCCATCATACCATTAAAATACTGGAATTCTATTTTCTGAGAACTTTCTAGAAAATTCCTGATCATTCAGAGTTCCAGATAATCACTGTCTTCTCCTGCCTTTCTCTTTTCTCTGTCCTAGACAAAGAAAATGTGGATATGTCACCAAGTCACTGAATAAATACTGTCTGGGATTATAAACTTTGTCAGATGCATGAGCACAATTTTTCAACATCTTTTGCCTCCTTTAATGGCAGTGAACTTACGAGTGTTTTTATGTCTCTTCACTCCACTCATTCTCACCTGTGGATATTTGTAGAGTCCCAGCAGTGTCGCTATATGGGAAGATATTATCGATGATACTCCTGTGAGTACTGCAACAGACTTCATTTCTCTCCTACAGGTGTAATTAGGAACATACTTCTTTGGGCCTGATTGCCATGTGATGCATCTATCCAAAGTCCACCATTCATTGAACAGGACATTATAGATGTCATATCCCAGAGACACATTGGGTAAAAGGTGGAGGTTCCGGTTGATCTCCTCAATGGCAAAAACCATCGCAAGGACTATCTGGTAGTTCTTTGCATTCAACCTGAACAGAAGATACATGTGTATTTAAGGGTTCCATGGTTTTATGTCAGGTATCTCCCACATACTCTTATCTGGACTCTGTCCTCAGTTCATTAATGGAGGCTGTGGATGTTTCAATATTTTAACCCTCAGGGAGGAAGTGGGTCATGGAGGAGAGGCCACTGGGCTTTACATGTTGACTTCAGTTCCCTTAGAATCTCTTGTTTCATGAGGGAAAATACAATGTGACCAACCAAATTCCTGTTCCTGCCATAATTGTGATTTCTCTCCCTACTGTCATGTCCTACCTGGCATGATGAATAGCATCTCTATGGAAGTGTAAGTCAAAACAAATCACTCTCCCTTAACTTACTTTTGTGTGGTGTCCACACAATGAACAAGTCCAAGGTATTGAGAGATGAAAGACAAGACATCCAACTGTTTGTGCTAAGAGAATGAATCTGCCACCTTTATTGCTATGAGAGTGCACGTGTGTCTGTGTCTTTGCATTCTGTATGCCTGCCTGTGTTTGTGCCATAAGTAGTGAGCAGTCTTATATACAGACTTACAGTACAGTGGAGAAACCCCAGGTGAAGGATACTGAGTTTTCCTCGTGCTAGATATTGATGAGGTGGGCAAGCCCGGGGCTGTAAGCTAGGACTAGAGAACAGGGTGCACCTGTGGCTATCAGCTAAGAAACAATGCACAGAGGTCTGTGGGGGTTGGGACCCAACAATTTTTTTATGTTATTTTATCACGGTAAGGGAAAATAAATATTAACAAGAGGAAAAATATATACTACATCATTTTAAAAGAAAAACAATACAAGATAACAGACTTTAATAATATATTTAATACACTTTAAAGCCTAAAAGTAATAGGTCAAGTCAAAACAAAAATTTGGAAAACTTTGAAGCCTATTCATCTCTCAAACTGGAGGTATGAAGGAAGAAGGTAGCATCAGAAACTTTTAGAGAGATATGCATATTTAAATTAGAACTGAGAATTGATTTTAAATCATTATAAATATCATTTTCTAAAACAATTAAAATTTGAGAATTAGGCATTGAAGTACATGGCTTTAATCTCAGCATCTAGAATACAGAGTCAGAAAATCTCTGTGAATTCAAGACCAGCCTGATATATACACCAAGTTCCATGGCAGTCAGATTTACATAAAGAGAATTTGTCTAGAGAGAAAGACAGAGAGACAGAGAGAGACAGAGACAGAGACAGAGAATTGGATGCCTAACTGACCTTCCACTGTAATCTGATTGGTGACTCTAATTGTCATCATAGAATCTTCAACTGATTGAAGCAGATACAGAGATCCACAGTCAAGCACCAGGCTGAGCTCCAAGAGTTTTGTCAAAGAGAAGGAAGAGGATTATATCAGCAAGGGGGTGGGTGGTCAAGATCACAGTGGAGAAACCCACTCAGAAATTAGTCAGGACTGTGCAACACCTCCATTCATTTTTAATATTGGGCTTGAAATATTTGATAGAACAATGAGGCAAGAGAGAGAAGTTAGGGGAATACACATAAACAAAGAAAAAGTCAAACTATCATTATTTACAGATGACATGATTCTGTATATTAGATATCCTAAAAATTCTACCAGAAAAGAAATGATTGCCAAATTCAGTAATGTGGGAGGATGCAGAATCAACTTGTAAAATCAATAGCTTTTTTGATACACCAACGAGAAACATACAAAGAAGGATATCATAAATACTGATTCACAATAGCCTCAAGGAAAATAAACCATGTAGGAATAAATCTAATCAAGGAAGTTAAGTATTTCTTTAATGAAAACTTTAAAATTCCAAAGAAGAAAAGACACTAGTAAATGCAAAGATACCCATGCTCATGGACGGATGAAATAATGAAAATGACCATCCTACCAAAAGCCCTTTATAGATTCAATGCAATTCTAGTCAAAATCCCATCTTACTTTTATCAGGAACAAATAAAAATGCTATCCTAAAAAATTTAAATGAAATACAAAGAAATCCTGAGAAGACAGTACAATACAGGAGTAGTTACAATTCTAGATCTTAATAAATATTAGAGCGCCATAGTAATAAAACAACATGGTACCGAAGCAGAGCAGACATGTAGAGCAATGGAACGAAATCAAATTCCATACATGAGAACATGTAACCCCAGCAACTTAATATTTGACTAAGAAGCCAAAAATACCTATTCCAAAGAAAATGGCTCTGAAGAGACTGGATGTCCACATGCAGAAGAATGAAACTAAACCTCTAGATATCAACTTTCACAAAAGCTAATTCAAGTGGATCAAAGACCTAAATGAAACACCAAAAACTACTAGAAGAGAACATAGACAGTACCCTCCATAATATAGTTGTAGGGGATTACTTCGTTTGTTCAAGAATTAAGGCCAACAGACAATTTTGGTCTTCATGAAACTAAAAATCTTCTGCACAGTAATCAATGAGGTAAAGAAAAAGCCCACAGAGTAAGAAAATCTTTGCCAACTATACATTTAACAGAGGTTTTATACCAATGTAAATACAAATACCTCAAAAAGCTAATAGAAATAACTGAAAAATAAAGATCCTTTGCTATTCAGGAAGAGAATTTTTCATATACTCATTTTACAGGATCCATGCCAAAAACTTGTGTTGTGATTCTAGGTAATAATGTTGGATATTATTCAGTGACAACACAGGTTTGAAGAGGGCCAGGTACGGGGAAGTAATAAGGAGAGAATTGAGTCTCAGAAAGAAGAAGCCAGAATTAAGGAAACTAGAATTCTTTTGTTCTTTTGAGGCAAAGAACCTAGTTAATAGAAACAGTAAAAATAAATCGCAGACAATCCTTGGGATATGGAGTAGAAAGAGCACTATGCAGGATGTAGACAGCACCAGTGTGTGCACACATAGTATTTCTAGGCATTATCTAGTCAAAAGTAAGGAAGACAATGAAGAAATTAAAACAAATGAACTTACTGATTATAGTAGGTCATATTTCTTGGATCCTCAGTCAAGAAATCTAAAACAAAAGTAAAAAGTGGAAAAAATGCAGCAATCACCATTTCCCCATCCTTGTACACACTGGGTTTTGTCTTTGAAGCACAGTAAGAACGGTCAAAGGAGTAGACATGGCTGGAATACTGCAGGACTAGGAAAATAAAGAGCAGGACAAGCAACATGGACGTATCTACAAAGTCTAACTCTGGGTAGAGTAAAAATTTTCAGAGCCAGCAGGTGTATACATATCCCATGTATTTTTGTCCATTCGTGTAAATTCCAATTTTGTTGTTGACTCTTATGGCCACCCCCATTCCCACAGCTCCTTCAACTCAGTTTCTAATATCCCCTGAAGTTTTTTTCAAATTATTCTTCCCATGAGCGTCACATCTGCGGTCATAGTTCAGGGTTAAAAAAGCACAAATGCAAAGCATGTTTGAGGCTCATCTTCTCCAATCCCAGGTGCCATGATGTCATTCAGCCCCACTGACAACAGTGTTTCCTCCTGAGATGAAGTCCTCCTGGAAACACTTGACCAAGCTGGCACCCAGAAATTTTTACCTTCAGCTATGGATGAAATTATTTTCATGAGGGATTAGGGTATAGCTTTGTTTCATTTTATTATGTTAAAAGCCTTGGGTTTTCTCTTCAGCACCACATAAAGTGGCATTGTTACAAACATCTGTAACAATGTACTGGCAGACCAAAAGATAGGAGAATCAGGAGGTCAAGACCATCTTTATGTACAATAGGGTGTTTGAGGTCTACAGTTACTACAGATTCTGCCTCAAAAGTGTTGTTATAATCCATCTATATGTTCACAGCACTTATTTTCACATTTTTGTGGTTTTCTTAATGTATGTGGGGTATCTGTCACTTTCTCCCTCTTAAAAAGAATAAAATGAACTGAAAATATTAGTAAATTATTCTACAAGTAAGATATTGAGAACAAAATACATGGACATATCTTTATTGATCTGGAGCCCAGAAACATATCAAGGAAGTGAAATTATTCATTGTGATGTTGTTTGTGGTGTATCATTGCTATCATATCTTTACTAAATAATGATGTACTCAGTTTGGTTTATAAATTGTGTCATGTTCTACTGCATGTGAGTTATTAATAATATGAGAAATCACATGGCTAGGATAAAGTATGGTGTATATGGTACCTATCTGTACTTTGTTTTCAATTTTATCCAGACATAATAATTCTTTGAAATAGAGACTAGTAGTTGTGTGTGTGTGTGTGTGTGTGTGTGTGTGTGCATGTGTGTCTGTGTTTGTGTGTGGACATCATGTGGAGACAAGAGTTGAAATCAGATGTCTTCCTTAACTGATGTCCATCTTATTTTGTTCTAGACAGTGTTTCTTAGTGAAACCAGAACTGTATGATTTAGGCAACCAGACTCTGCCTCTGAAAGGAAGCACCAGAACTACAAGTGTGTGTTGTTTAATAGCAGCACTGGGGAACTTAACTCAGGTTCTCACTATTTTATGGTCAACTGAACCATCTTCCTAGTCCCACAGTCTGCAAGTTTTAAGATAAAAACACACAAAACTAGCTTTCTAGTGGAGACATGTTACTATTATTCTTTTGACAGAAAGGTTTAAGGTACAGAATAAACAAGGAATTTCAAAGATTTTGTTGTTGTGAAAGTATTTATTTGCAGCACTGAATATTGAATACAGTGCTTCCTACATCCTAGAAAGGTCCTTTTTTTACTAAGGGATATTCTCAGTCCATAAATCCTTATCTGGTTTCATGCTATGATGCTGAAACGTTGGGTTTGTTGGTTTAAATAAAAAATAATGAAGACTTTGGTCTGTACTGGCTTTGGCATTGCACCCCATGATATACCCAGTGCATATATATGAGATTATGGCTGATCCACCAGGTGAATGATGACTTGCCACATACAAGCATATCTCCTAAAATCTAGGGAAATGCTGCTGTTATCTGGTGTCTCACATCTCAACAACCAATATATTACAATTTGAACTTCTGATTATGTGGCTTTATTTGATATCAAATGTTTGTAGCTGCAATTACATTAGGGTGAGGTCCTGGGGCTGGACTGCAAGCCTATATGACAGGTGTCCTATATGATTTGGAAAGATTTACAGGATGTAGAGACAGAGAATGGAGTGATACAGCTGCAATTCAGGGATTGCTGATATTCAATTGTGGCACCACCAGGTAGTATAAAAGGCAAGAGAAATTCTATCTAGGTGTTCAGAGGATGCATAGGATGGACCATTGAATGTTCAAATTTTGAAGTATATACCTTTAACTCTGAATGAAAACAATGTCTTTGTATTTTATGGCAGATATATATGGGTAGATTGACCAAAAGCAATTTGTGGAGGAAATGGTTTATTTGGTTTATTATTCCACATCATTGTTCATCATCGAAAAGGAGCCAGGATAGGAAGTCAAACAGGGCAGGAACCTGGAGGCAGGAGCTGATGCAGAGGCCTTGGAGAAGTGCTGCTTACTGGTTTGCTCCTCATGGCCTGTTCAGCCCAATTTCTTATAGAATCCAGTACCCCAGCCCAAGGGTGGCCCCACCCAAAATGGGTTGTGGCCATCTCATCTGACCTACAGTCAAATCTTATGGAGTCATTTTCTCAGTTTAAGCTTCCTCTTCTCTGGTGAATCTAGCTTGTTTCAAGTCAACATAAAATTAGCTGGCAGCACTCATGAATAAGTCAAGAATTCAGTGAGGTGAATCAGTCACACTTTACGCTTTGCCACCAAGGGCACCAGGTTTCCTGCCTTCCGAGTGAAATCACAACAAAACCTGCATCCCAACAAAACCTGAACCACTTGCAGGCTGTCCTACGGTTGGAAAACTTTATTCTCCTAGCAGTTGATGCTGCGTATGTAACTCTGGGGAGCACTCTTGTGAGCAGTTTTAGCTTTAGGGACTTCCTTGAACTTGTGAGTTTCAGGTTTTAGAAAACGCATTTGATCCACTTGGAGTTTGTTTTTTTTTTTGCAGATTGATTGATAAGAATACAGTTTAATTACACTTTGCACTTTGTATTTCTTAGGTTTTTCATAAGTATATGTCATTCATTATCACATAAGTGAAATAACTGATGACAATAAATATGTAGACTATTTTTCTAGCACAAATACTACATATTGTAGATATTTTGACTGGGGTACAATGAAAAATAAAAATAATTTTAATTTACATTTACTTAATAGCTCAGGATGTTAACCATAAACATTTTCTTCTTTGCCATCTTTTTTGTTTGAGATTCTCTTTTAAGTCAATGTCACAGCATCCAGTTGGGTTGTTTTCTTCCTTGGTGTTAATTTCTGCATTCTGTGTACATTTTATTCAATACCCCAGTAAGATATACAGCAGGAGTGATGCCAACTCTTTGTTTTCAACATAATTGTATACAAAGTACTGTGTACTACTTTGATGGATATTCATTTTTGTAATTGATATCAAAACTTTTATCAATACATTTTATAACTTTACTGGAAAAATACTGCAACATAAAACAACATGTATAGAGATCTATTAGTTAAAAAGAAGCCAGTTATCTATTCCTAAAGGTGTGTGCATTTTTTGGGAGGTTAGAAGGAAAGGTTTCATCTTATCTTACAACTCTAGCATCACATTCCATCACTGAGGGAAGTCAGAGCAGGAACTCAAAGCAGGAACCGTGAGACAGTTTGTGAGGTAGAGACCATGGAGGAGTGCTGATACTGCCTTGCTCAGTCTGCTCTCACATACAAGCTGGATGCTGAGGAGCATCTAGGTTGTTTCAAAGATCTGGCTATTATGAATAATGTTGCTATGAACATAGTTGAGAAAATGTCCTTGTCGTGTGAATGTGCCTCCTTTGGGTATATGCCCAAAAGTGGTATTGTAGGGATGTGAGGTAGGTTGATCCATAATTTTCTGAGAAATCACCGTACTGATTTCCACAGAGGCTGTACAAGTTTGCACTCACTGAGCATTGGAGGAATGTTCCCCTTACTCCACATCCTTTCCAACATATGCTGTCATTGGTGATTTTGATCTTAGATGGAATCTCAGAGTGGATTTGATTTGCATTTCCCTTGTGACTAAAGATGTTGAGCATTTCCTTAAGTGTCTTTCTCCCATTTGAGATTGTTTTGTTGAGAATTTTCTGTTTAGATCTGCATCCCATTTTTAAATTGGATTATTTGATATTTTGATATCTAGCTTCTTGAGTTATTTGAATATTTTGGAGATGAGCCCTCTGTCAGATGTGTGGTTGGTGAAAATCTTTTCCCATTCTATAGGGCGCTGTCTTGACTTGTTGACTGTGTTCTTTGCTTTACAGAAGCTTCTCAGTTTCAGGAGGTCCCATTTATTCATTGGTGCTCTCAGTGTTTGTGCTACTGGTATTATATTCACAAAGCGGTCTCCTGTACTTATGCTTTCAAGTGTATTTCACACTTTCTTTTCAATGAGGTTCGGTGTGAATGGATTTATATTGAGGTCCTTGATCCATTTGGACTTCAGTTTTGTGTGCATAGCAATAGATATGGATCTATTTGATTTTTCCGCATGTCGACAGCCAGTTATGCCAGCACCATTTGTTGAATATTCTTTCATCTTTCCATTTTATATTTTTAGTTTCTTTGTCAAAAAGTAGGTATTCATAGTTGTGTAGTTTGATATCAGGGTCTTTGATTTGATTCAATTGGTCCACCTGTCTGTTTTTATGCCAATACCAATCTGTTTTCATTACTATAGCTCTATAGTGGAGCTTGAAGTCTGGGATGGTGATGCCCCCAAATGATCCTTTATTGCACAGGGTTGTATTTGCTATCCTGCGTTTTTTGTTTTTTCATATGAATTTGAGTATTGTTCTTTCAAGTTCTGTGAGGAATTTGCTGGAATTTTGATGGGGACTGCATTGAATCTGTAGATTACTTTTGGTAGGATTGCCATTTTTACTATGTTGACCCTACCCATCCAAGATTATGGGAGATCTTTCAGTTTTCTGATATCTTCTTCAATTTATTTCTTTAAAGATTTAAAGTTCTTGTCACACAGGTTTTTCAATTGTTTGGTTAGAATTATCCAAAGATATTTTATGCTATTTGTTACTGTTGCAAAGTGCGATGTTTCTCTAATATCCTTATCAGCCCGTTTATCAGTAGTAGGGTTACTTAGGTAAACTATCAAATAGCAAGAGTTTGACTTCTTCTTTACTCGTTTGTATTTCCTTCATATGCTTTTATTGTGTTATTGCTCTAGTTAGAACTATGAATACTATATTGAATATATATGATTGGACAGTCTTGTCTTGTTCTTGATTTCGGTAAGATTGCTTTGAGTTTCTCTCCATTTAGTTTGATGCTGTTTGTTGGGTTACTGTATATTGCCGTTTATGTTTAGGTATGCCCCTTGTATTCTCTCCCAGACATCTATCATGAAGGGGTGTTGAATTTTGTTTCAGGCTTTTTTAGCATCTAATGAGATGATCACGTTTTTTTCTTTATGTTTGTTTAAATGGTGGATTACTTTGATGGATTTTCATATGTTGAACCATTCCTGCATTTCTGGGATGATTCCTACTTGGTCATGGTGGATGATTTTTCTGATGCATTCTTGGATTTTTTGCCAGTATTTTATTGAGTATTTTTGAATCTATGTTCATGAGGGAAATTCCTCTATAATTCTCTTTCTTAGTTGAATCTTTATGTGGTTTGGGTATCAGGGTAACTGTAACCTCTTAAAAAGAATTTGGCTGGATAGGGGGTTTGTTGGGACTAGGGGAGGAGGGGAGGGAGAGGGAAATTTTATTGACATGTAAAAGAAGCTTGTTTCTAGTTAGGAAAAAAGTGTTTGTCAATGTAATGTTCCTTCTGTTTCTATTGTGTGGAATAATTCGAGCAGTATGAGTATTAGATCTTCTTTGAATATCTGGTAGAATTGTGTGCTCAAACCATCTATGCCTGGACTTTGTTTATTTATTTGTTTGGGAGACTATTGATAACTGTTTCTATATCCTTAGGAGTTATAGGTGTATTTAAGTTTTTTATCTGTTCTTCCATTAATTTTGTTATGTGGTACTTAACCAGAAATTGCCCATCTCTTTAAAGTTTTCCAATTTTGTGGAGTATAGTTTTTTTGAAGTAAACCTGATGATTCTCTGGATTTTCTCAGTGTCTGTTGCTATGTCTCCCTTTTCGTTTCTGATTTTGTTAATTTGGTATTCTTTCTCTGTCTTTTGGTTCATTTGGATAAATGTTTGTCTATTTTGTTGAATTTCTCAAAGAACTAACTCTTTGTCTCATTGATTTTTTGTGTTGTTTTCTTTGGTTTTATTTTATTGTTATCAGGCATCAATTTGACTGTTTCTTGCTTTCTGCTCCTTCTGTGTGAGTTAGCTTAATTTTGTTCTAGAGCTTTCAGTTGTTCTGTTAATTCGTTAGTGTGGGATTTTTCTAGCTTCTTTTTATAGTCTTTTATTGCTGTGAACTTTCCTCTTAGCACTGCTTTCATTGTGTCCCATAAGTTTGGGTATGTTGTAAGAACATTTTCATTATATTTTAGTAAGTCTTTTATTTTTTTCCTTTTTTCTTTCTAGATCCAGTGATGGTTAGTTGACCATTGTTTGATTTCCATGTGTTTGTGGGCTTTCTCAAATTAATGTTGCCTTTGAATTTTAAGATGTGGTGACCTAATAGGATACAGGACTTATTCAATTTTTTAATATTTGTTGAGGTTTGCATTGTTACCAAGTATGTGACCTATTTTTGAAAAGGTTCCATGAGATGCTGAAAAGAATGTATATTCTTTCTTGTTTGGGTGAACTGTTCTGTAAATGTCTGTTAATTAAGTTCATTTGAGTTATAACATCTGTTAGTTCCCTCATTTTTCTGTTAAGTTTTTGTCTGGCATATGTGTCCAGTCGTGAGAATGGGTGTTGAAGCCTACCACTATTAGTGTGTGGGGCTTGATTCTCGATTTAAGCTTTAGTAATCTTTCTTTTATAGATTCAGCAGCCCTTGTGTTTGGGGCATAGATGTTGAGAAATGGGATTTCCCCTGATGGCCTTTTTTCTGTGGTGAATATGAAATACTCTTCTTTATTTATTGACTGATTTTAGTTTGAAATCTATTTTGTTAGATATTAGGAAATCTGCACCAGCTTGCTTCTTAGGTTCATTTGATTGGATAATTTTTTAAGAACCCTTTATAGTAAGGTAATATCTACTTATGAGATTGATATGTGTTTCTTCTATACAGCAAAAGGTTGGATTCCAGTTTTGAATGCAATGTATTAGCCCGTGTCTTTATTTTATTTTATTACTTTTATTTGTAAATAACTTGCTTCACTTTTCAATCCCAGTTCCCTCTCCCTCCTCTCCTCCTGCATCCCCCTTTCTCCTCCCCCCCACCAGCCTCCCACCCTATCCCTACTTCCTTCCACATAGGGGATAACCACAGTCTGTAATTTCACTCAGGCCAGGGTCAGGTACTCCCCTAAGAGTCCAGGCTGAGAGATCATTCTTCTTTGTGTTATGGACACACGAAGTCTGTTTGTATGCCAAGGATAAATACTGATCTACTGCCCGGGATCCATAGGTTGCCCAGGCCTCCTCACTGTCTCTCACACTCAGGGGTTCTGGATCAGTCACATGTTGGCCTCACATCTGTTGGTCTAGTGTCCAAGAGCTCCCCATTGTTCAGATTAGCTATGTCTGCTATTTCGCCTGCCCATTCTTTGCCAATTTGCTTATCGCTCCTCTCTCTGTGTCACTGGATTCCGTGGGTTCAATTCAGTGTTTAATTGTGGTTTTTGCCTCTGTTTCCATCAGTCACCGGATGAAGGTCCTAGGATGGCATATAAGGTAGACGTCAATTTCATTATCAGGAACGGGCATTTAAGGTAGTCTCTCCACTATTGCTTAGCTTGCCAGTTGGTGTCATCCTTTTATATCGCTAGAGGTCTTACTGGTGCCAGATCCCTCTTCAAGCCTATGAATCCCTCTATTATAGTATTTCTCATTCTGTTCTCCCCTTATTCTACCCTCCACTCAACCTTCCTGTTCCCCCGTGACCTACTCTCTCCTCCTCTTCTCCCTCTCTCTTCTTCCCAGGTCCCACTCCACCCCACACACCTCCTGCCTGTTTTGAATCTGTTCAGGATATCTTGCCACATTCCCCTTCTCTGGGGTAACATGCATATCTCTCTTAGGTTCTTTCCTGTTTACCAGATTCTCTGTCAGTGGCATTGAAGACTGGACCTATCCTGACACATGTCTAAAATCCATATATGAGTGAGTATATATCATTTTTTTTTGTGACTGGGTTACCTCACTCAGGATGGTTTCCTCTAGTGCCATCCACTTGTCTGCGAATTTCAAGATTCCATTGTTTTTCTCCTCTGAGTAATAATCCATTTTGTAAATGTACCAGATTTTCTCTATCCACTCTTCAGTTGAGGGGCATCTAGGTTGCTTCCAGATTCTGGCTATTACAAACAATGCTGCTATGAACATAGTGGAACAGACATCTTTGTTGTATAAATTTGCATTTTTTTGATTTATGCCTAAGAGTGGAATTGCTGGGTCTTTTGGTAGAATGATTCCCTTTACCAGAGGAATCTCCATACTGATTTCCCAAGTGGTTGTACAAGTTTGCACTCCCACCAACAGTGGAGGAGTGTTCCCCTCTCTCCACATCGTCTCCAGCATAAATTGTCTTCGTTATTTTTGATTTTAGCCATTCTGACAGGAGTAAGATGGTATATCAGAGTTGTTTTTATGTGCATTTCCCTGATTATTAAGGATGTTGAGCACTTTCTTAAGTCTCTCTGCCATTTTAGACTCCCCTATTGAAAATTCTCTATTTAGTTCTATACCCCACTTTTTACTTGCATCTTTTGGTGTTTTGGAGACTTACTTCTTGAGTTCTTTGTAAAATTTGGAGATCAGCCCTCTGTCAGATGTGGGGTTAGTGAATATCTTTTCCCATTCTGTGGACTGCCTTTTTGTCTTTTTGACTGTGTCCTTTGCCTTACAGAAGCTTCTTAATTTCAGGAGGTCCCATCTGTTAATTGTAGATCTCAGTGTCTGTGCTACTGGTGTTATGTTGAGGAAGCAGTCTCCTGTACCAACTGGATGAAGAGTATCTCCCACTTTCTCTTCTAAGAGTTTCAGTATGGTTGGATTTATGTTGAGGTTTTTGATCCATTTGGTCTTAAGTGTTGTGCAAGGTGATAGAAATGGATCTATCTGCAGTCTTCTGCATGCCAATATCAGTTATGCCAGCACCATTTGTTGAAGATGCATTTCTTTTTCCATTGTACAATTTTAGCTTCTTTGTTAAAAATCAATTGTTCATAATAGTGTGAGTTAAAATCAAGGTTTTCAATTCGATTCCATTGGTCTACCTGTCTATTTTTGTGCCAATACCAAGCTGTTTTCAGGACTATAGCTCTATAATAGAGCTTGAAGTCAGGGATGGTGATGCCTCCTGAAGTTCCTTTATTGTATAGGGTTGTTTCGGCTATCCTGGGTCTTTTGTTTTTCTATATAATGCTGATTATGGTTCTTCAAGGTCTGTGAAAATTGTGCTGCAATTTTGGTAGGGATTGTATTGACTCTGTAGATTGCTTTGGCATGATTTCCATCTTTATTATGTTGATCCTACTGATCCAAGAGCATGGGAGATCTTTCCATTTTCTGGCATCCTCTTTGATTTCTTTCTTTAGAGACTCAAAGTTCTTGATATACAGATCTTTCTCATCTTTCGTTAATGTTATCCCCAGATATTTTATGTTGTTTATGGCTAATGTAAAGGGTGATGTTTCTCTGGTTTCTTTCTTAGCCACTTTATCATCTGTATATAATAGGGCTACTGATTTTTTTTGAGTTAACCTTGTATCCTGCCACTTTGCTGAAGGCGTTTATCAGCTCTAGGAGTTCCCTTGCAGAGTGTTTCGGGTCACTCATGTAAACTATCATATCATCTGTAAAAAGTGAAAGCCTGACTTCTTCTTTTCCTATTTGTATCCCCTTGATCTTCTTTTGTTGTCTTATTGCTCTAGTTAGAACTCCAGGTACAATATTGAAGAGATATGGAGAGATTGGACAGCCTTGTCTTGTTCCTGATTTTAGAGGAATTGCGTTGAGTCTTTCTCCATTTAGTTTGAGGGTAGTGTTGGTTTCCTGTGTATTGCTTTTATTATGTTCAGGTATGTTCCTGTTATCCATGATCTCTCTAGGACCTTTATCATGAATGGGTGCTGGATTTTGTAAAAAACTTTTTCAGCATCTATTGAGATGATCCTGTGGTTTTTCTTTTATAGTTTGTTTATATGTTGGAGTACATTAATACATTTTCTAATGCTGAACCATCCCTGCATTCCTAAGATCATGGTGGATCATTTTAATGATGTGTATTTTAATCTGATTTGCTAGTATTTTATCGAATACTTTTGTGTCAATGTTCACGAGGGAAATTGGTCTATAGTTCTCTTTCTTAGTTGTGTCTTTGTGTGGCTTGGGTACCAAGGTAATTGTAGCCCCTCAACATACTTTGGCAGTGGGCCTCCCACTTCTATTGTGTGGAACACTTTAAGGAGTATTGGAATTAGCTCTTCTTTGAATTTCTGGTAAAATTCTGCACTGAAACCATCTGGCCCTGGGTTTTTTTTTTTTTGGTTGGGAGAATTTTGATGACTGCTTCTATTTTGTTAAGGGTTATAGGCCTGTTTAGATTGTTTATCTGTTCTTGATTTAGTTTTGGCAAGTGATATCTATCCAGGAAATTGTCCATTTCCTTTAAATTTTCGAATTTTGTGGAGTACAGGTTTTCAAAGTATGACTTGATGATTCTCTGAATTTCCTCAGTGTCTGTTTTGTGTCCCCTTTTAATTTCTGATTTTGTTAAATAGCATGCTCTCTCTCTGCCTTTTGGTTAGTTTGGATAAAGGTTTGTCTATCTTGTTGATTTTCTCAAAGAACCAACTCTTTTTTTCATTGTTAATCTTATCTGTTAAAACTGCAGCTCACTTAAGGGAGTCTTCCTGACTCAGCATAAAAAAAAACCAACAAGGTTCTTTTAAGAGACTCTGCTAACGATTAAAAGGTGTGTATGTACAGCTGGAAATGGCAGTGACCACATCTCCAAGCCGGCAGCTTTTGTTACATGTCAGCATGGACTGAGGCAGTGAGCAGGAATCATGCTTATGCCCGCCATCTTGGAAAAACTGCAGTTTAAACAGCCGTGGTTTTAACAGATAAGACACAAGTCAAGATGTAAATGCCATAGGGATAAGAAGACCGGAAAACTCTCCGGTAAGAGAAATACTTAAATTAACAATTAAGGGATAAATACTTAAGTCAGAGCTAGCCAGTAAGAAACAACTTCATAATTAATATAGCCTCCTGTGTGTTTATTTGGGACTGATGCAGCTCTGGAACCAGGCTGGCGGGAAGGCTTCTCTTTACAATGGTGACTTTCAAAAATTTATCATATTGTCGTTTCATTAGAAGCAGTGTTCAAGTCATGTATAGATGCCTGTCAGAGGACAATTTGTTGGAATTTTTCTCACCCTCTTGCAAACTGGTCCTTCAGATAAAACTCAGGTTGTCAGGCTTGGTGGCAAGCACCTTTATCCACTGAGCCATCTCATGGACCCAACATTTTCTTTTTAGCTCCTGGTGCTGAGTGGAATACAGGGCTCACACAAGCTAGACAAGATCTCTCCCACCCAATCCTTCCTTTTTTGATAAAGCCTCATGGTAACTCCCCCTCCCTTCCTTCTTTTTAAGATTTTTTTCTTTGTTTTATGTACATGGATGTTTCCAGTAAATATCTGTGTGTCATGTGCAGTATAACTCCTTTGGAGGTCAGAAGAGTGAATCAGATCCCCTGGAGCCAGAGTTATCTTGAGGGTTCAAGGAGTTGAAACCTGCTTCTCCAGGAGATCAGAAAGAGCCCTTTACCACTGAGCCAATTCTTCAACTTGTTGGTCACACTCAGTCCAGTTACTTTCACAATGCGTTCTGTTAGTTGGACTGACCCTACGTCCTACAGCCCTTCTATTACAGTACAACCAGGACAGGGAGCCAGATCTCCTTGCGTGCATGCATGTGTACACATGTGTGCATGATTCATGTGTATTTCCTATGCAAATTAGCAATGAGCACTGAGGGGAGGGGCAGGAACAAGCAGTTTTGGAACAAGATGGCACCTGTGGTAACTGGGAGTCTGACACCCACTGTTGCTTGTGGTGGTGCTGCTGCTGTTTGTGAGCCTTGAAGGCTGACTCAAGTGTAATGATCTGGTGTCTTCCTAATTCCAAAGTAGTAAGTGCAGAAAACAAGCGCATCCTGACAATGCCATAGGAAGTCAGTTGCCTGCATCTCCACAGCACACAGGAGCACAGGCCCATCAAGAGAACTGGGGTGATAAAGGCCATTAGTTTCCTGTGCCTGATGCATGTGACTGTCCCCTGTTAATTAAGTCCTGCTTGTCCTGTGTACTCTGTTTCAAGACTCCTGCATCTCCCTCTAACCTCTAATTAATTGTGTCAGGACCCATGAAAAGGAGTCCATTCCATCTTGCCTTAAGTTCAGAGAGCTCAAATCTGTCTTACTGTCTATAAGATATTAGTTTGGTGACTACAGCTTGTTTTGGCCTTCGTGGTGGACATCTCTTATAAAAATAACAACAGACATGGACCCAGGTGCTTTTATTCTAGACCTGAAGGCCAGATGGCAGGTGTGACTACTAAACACCTGGAGGATTTTTTTCTCAGTTTCAGGAGGTCCCATTTATTAATGTTGATCTCAATGTCTGTGCTACTCTTGTTATGTTCAGGAAGCACTCTCCTGTACCAATTTGTTCAAGGGTACCTCCCACTTTCTTTTCTAAGAGGTTCAGTGTGACTAGATTTATGCTGAGGTCTTTGATCCATTTGGATTTCAGTTTTGTGCATGGTGATAGATATAGATCTATCTGCAATCTTCTACATGTCCGTATCCAGTTATGACAGCACCATTTGTTGAAGATGCTTTCTTTTTTCCAATGTATAACTTTAGCTTCTTTGTCAAAGATCAGATGTTCATAGTTGTGTGGGTTAATATCAGGGGTTTCAATTAAATTCCATTTGTCTACCTGTCTACTTCTGTGTCAATACCAAGCTCTTTTTCAGGACTATGGTTCTATAATAGAGCTTGAAGTCAGGGATGGTGATGCCTCCAGAAGTTGCTTTATTGTACAGGTTATCCTAGGGTTTTTGTTTTTTCCATATAAAATTGAGACTTGTTCTTTCAAGGTCTGTCCAGAATTGTGTTGGGATTTTGGTGGGAATTACATTGAACCTGTAGATGGCTTTTAGCAAGATTGTCATTTTTACTATGTTGATCCTACCTATGCAAGAGCATGGGAGATCTTTCCATTTTTCTGGCATCTTCTTTAATTTCCTTCTTAATTTAATCTGTTCTTACTATACAGGTCTTTCACTTGTTTGGTTAGCGTTACTCCATGATATTTTATGTTGTTTGTGGCTATTGTAAAGGGTGATGTTTCTCTGATTTCTTTCTCAACCCATTAAATTTGTGTATATAGAAGAGCTACTGGTTCCTTTTTTTAGTTAATTGTGCCACTTTGCTGAAGATGTTTTTCTGTTGTAGGAGTTTCCTGGTAGAACTCTTTGGGCCACTTATATAAACTATCATATCTTGTGCAAATAGTGAAAGTTTGACTTCTTCCTTTTCAATTTGATATCCTTTTGTTGTCTTATTGCTCTAGCTAGAGCTTCAAGTACAATATTGAAGAGATATGGAGAGAGTGGACAGCCTTGTCTTTTTCATGATTTTAGAGGAATTGCATTGAGTTTCTCTCCATTTAGTTTAATGATGGCTGTTGGTTTGTTGTATACTGATTTTATTATGTTTAGGTATATTCTTATTCCTGATCTGTTCAAGACCTTTATCATGAAGGGGTGTTGGATTTTGTGAAAGGCTTTTTCATCATATAGTGAGGTGATCACGTGGTTTTTCTTTTGTAGTTTGTTTATATGGTGGATCACATTGATGTATTTTCACATGTTCACCCATCCCTGCATCCCTGGAATGAAGCTTACTTGAGCATGGTGGATGATTTTCCTGATGTGTTCTTGGATTCAATTTACCAGTATTTCATTGAGTATTTTTGCATCATTTGATGGGGGAAATCCTTCTGTGCATATGTTGTCTTATTGGTTGATTAAATAAAGCTCTGTTGGCCAATAGGGAAGCAAGATAGGTGGCATTAGGAGTCGAGGAGGATTCTGTTGAAACAGAGGCACAATCATTGACATTGTAGGACACCAGAGGTGTAAGAGTTCTGGACCCTTTCTCTGGTAAGAGAAGACAGAGTGGAAATGCTCAGATGAGCAGTTCTGGGTTAATAATTAAGTCAAAGCTAGTCAATACGAAACCAATTAAATGACCAACAACTTCATAATTAATATAGTATCTTGTGTGTTATTTGGGGGCTGAGACAGCTGAGGGACCCAGGTGGCTCACGGGAAGATTACATGTTACAAATGTTCATGAGGGGTATTGGTCTCTTTGTGTGGCTTGCGTACCAAGGTAATTGTAGTCTCTTAAAATGAGTTTGCCAGTGTCCTTTCTGCTTCTATTGTGTGGAATAATTTGAAAAGTACTGATATTAGCTCTTCTTTGAATTTATGGTAAAATTCTGCACTGAAACCATCTGGCCCTGGTTGGGAGACTTTTGATGACTGCTTCTATTTCATTAGGGCTTATATATACATTTAAATTGTTTATATGTTCTTGATTTAATTTTGGTAAGTTATATCTATCCAGGAAATTTTCCATTTCCTTTAAATTTTCAGATTTTGTGGAGTACAGGTTTTCAAAGTATGACTTGATGATTCTCTGGATTTCCTCAGTGTCCCTTGTTATGTCCCCCTTTTCCTTTCTGATTTTGTTAATTAGAATGCTCTCTCGCTGCCTTTTGGCTAGTTTGGATAAAGGTTTGTCTATCTTGTTGATTTTCTCAAAGAACCAACTCTTTCTTTCATTGATTCTTTGTATTGTTTTCCTAGTTTCTACTTTATTGATTTCAGTCCTCAATTTGATTATTTCCTGGCATCTACTACTCGGGAGTGAGTTTGCTTCTTTTTGTTCTAGAACTGTCAGTTATGCTGTTAATTCTCTAGTGTGATATTCTCCAATTTCTTCATGTGGGCAGTTAGTGCTACAAACTTTCCTCTTATCAGTGTTTTCAACGTGTCCCATAAGTTTGGTTTTGTTGTATCGACATTCTTATTAAATTCTAGGAAGTCTTTAATTTCTTTTTTTTTATTTCTTCCTTGACCTAGTAATAGTGAAATTGGGCATTGTTCAATTTCCATGAGTTTGTGTTGTTTCTACAATTTGTGTTGTTGAACTCTAGCTTTAAACCATGGGGATCCGATAGGATACAGGGGGTTATTCCAATTTTTTTGTATCTGTTGATGTTTGATATATTTCCAAGTATGTGACCAATTTTAGAGAAGGTTCCATGTTGTGCTGAGAAGAAGGTATATTTTTTGTGTTTGGATATGATGTTCTATAGATGTTTGTTAATCCCAATTGGGTCATAACTTCTGTTATTTCCTTTGCTTATTTGTTAAATTTATGTCTGGTAGTCCTGTCTAGTGGTGAGAGTGGGGTGTAGAAGTCTTCCACTATAAATGTGTGAGGTCTTATGTGTGATTTCAGTTTTAGTTATGTTTCTTTTATGGATGTGAGTGACTTTATATTTGAGTCAAATGTTCAGAATTGATACTTCTTCCTGATGGACTTTTCCTGTGATGAATATGAAATGACCTTCTTTATCTCTTTTGATTAATTTTAGTTTAAAATCTAATTTGTTAGATGTTAGGATTGCTTACCCCGTCCATTTGATTGGAAAATCTTTTCCCAATCCTTTACTCTGAGGTATTGTGTATCTTTGACATTGAGATGTGTTTCTTTTTTAATTTTTTAAATTTAACTTAGAAACAAGCTTGTTTCACATGTCAATCACAGCTCCCTCTCCCTCAGCTCCTACCCCACCCTCCCCACTGAACCCCCCAGTCTCCCACCCAATCTCCACTCTGATCCCCAGGGAGGGTGAGGCCCTCCATGGTTGATCTCCAGAGTCTGTCATTTCGTCCAGGGCAGGGCCTAGGCCTTCACACAAGAGTCTAAGCTGAGAGAGCATCCCTCATCGTGGGACGGACACTCAAAGTCTATTTGTATGCCAGGGATAAATACTACCCAAGGCCCCATAGATTATTACCTAGGTCTCCTCACTGACACCTACATTCAGGGGATATGGGTCAGTCTCATGCTTTCAACACAGCCATCAATCTGGGATCCAAGCACTCCCCCTGTTCAGGTCAACTGTTTCTGTGGGTAGACCAGCCCAGTCTTAACTCCTTTGCTCATCAGTTCTCCCTTTCTGTCACTGGATTCCAGGAGTTCAGTTCAGTGTTTAGCTGTGGGTGTCTGACTCTGTTTCAATCAGTCGCTAGATGAAGGTTCTGTTTCCCAGACTATCAGGAAGTGGGATTGAATGCTGGCACACCCCCTGATTCATGTCTAAAATCCAAATATGAGTGAGTATATACCATGTTTCTCTTTTTGTGTCTGGGTTACCTAACTCAGGATGGTTTCTTCTAGTGCCATCCATTTGCTTGCAAATTTCAAGATTCCTTTTTTTTTTGTTTAATAGTACTCCATTGTGTAAATGTACTACATATTCTCTATCCACTCTTCAGTTGAGGAGTATATATGTTGCTTCCAGGTTGTGGCTATTATAAATAATGCTGCTATGAACATAGTAAAATAGAAGTTCTTGTTGTATGAAATTGCATCATTGGGGTATATGACTAAGAGTGGTACTGCTGGATCTTGGGGCAGACTGATTCCCATTTTCATGAAGAAACTCCATACTGATTTCCAAAGTGGCTGTACAAGTTGGTACTGCCACCAGCAGTGAAGCAGTGTTCCCTTCTCCACATCCTCTCCAGAATAAACTGTCATTGGAATTTTCGATTTTAGCCATTCTGACAGGAGTAAGTTGGGATCTCATTGTTGTTTTGATTTGCATTTCCTGGATGGCTAGGGATGTTGAGCACTTTCTCAAGTGTCTCTCAGCCATTTTAGTCTCCTCTATTGAGAATTCTCTATTTAGTTATGCACCCCACTTTTTGATTGGATCCTTTGGTGTTTCGGATGCTTGCTTCTTGAGTTTTTGTAAATTTTGGAGATCAACCCTCTGTCAGATGTGGCGTTAGTGACTATCTTTTCCCAATCTGTGGGTTGTCGTTTTTTCTTGCTGACTGTCTTTTGCCTTACAGAAGCTTCTCAGTTTCAGGAGGTCCCATTTATTAATTGTTGATCTCAGTGTCTGTGCTACTGTAGGTATGTTCAGGAAGTGGTCTCATGCACCAATTAGTTCAAGGGTACCTTATACTTTCTCTTCTATCAGGTTCAGTGTGGCTAGATTTAGTTTGAGGTATTTGATGCATTTGAATTTAAGTTTTGTGCATGGCGATAGACATGGATCTATCTGCAATCTTCTACATGTCAGCCTCCAATTATGCCAGCACCATTTGTTGAAGATGCTTTCTATTTTCCATTGTATAGTTTTAGCTTCTTTGTCAAAGATCAAAGATTATTTTTAGGTTTGGCTGTTCACAGTGTCTCACATTTCCTTCATATTTTGTGTTAGGGGTATGTTGGACTTGAGATTTTCTTTGGTTGATGACTGTATGTCGTCTGGTGAGTCTTCAACACCTGAGATTCTCTCTTCCATATCTTATATTCTATTGTTTATACTTATGTGCATAGTCCCTGATCATTTGCCCAGCTTTTCTTTTTCCAACATCCTCTCATTCTGTTTTCTTTTTATTTTAATTCTTGAAATTTTTGTCTTTTCCTCCATTTCATGTATTTTTTGTTTGTTTTTTCTTGTATTTCTTAAGAGATTTTCTCATTTCCTCTTTATGGATCTCTATCATCTTCATAAAATAGTTTTTTTTTTGCTTTTAAATTCTTTTTTTAATTTTTTTATTTTATTTTCCAGTTTAAATTTAGATAAGAAACGAGGTTGCTTCACAAGTCAGTTCCAGGTCCCTCTCCCATTCCCTCCCCTCCTCCCGTGCCCTCCCCCCAACCACCCCCCCCCCGTTATCCCCTCATTCCCCCAGGGAGGGTGAGGCCCTCCATGGGGGTGTCCATAGTCTGTCATTTCATATAGGGCAGGGCCTAGACCCTTCCCCAAGAGTTCAGGGTGAGAGTGCACCTCACATTGTTCTATGGGAGTCCAAAGTCCGTGTGTATACTTGGGATGGGTACTGATCTGCTGCCCAAGGCTCAATAGATTCCCTAGGCCTCCTCACTGACACCCAGATTCAGGGGGGTCTTGATCAGTCTCATGCTGGATTCCCAGGCTGATGCCTGGGATTCAAGAGTTAACCTTTGTCTGGTCAACTGTTTCTGGGGGTTAAACCAGCCCAGTCTTAATCCCTTTGATCATCAGTCCTCCCTCTCTGTTACTGGCTTTCTTGAGTTCAGCTCAGTACTTAACCAAGGGAGTCTGCCTCTTCTTCGATTAGCCACTAAATGAAGTTTCTGTTTCCCAGACTTTCTGGCCATAGGAATGTAGGCTGGCACTCCCCAGATCTATGTCTAAAATCCATATATGAGAGAGTACATGCCATGTTTTTCTTTTTGTGACTGGGTTACCTCACTCAGGATGGTTTCTTCTAGTGTCGTCCATTTGCCTGCGAATCTCATGATTCCATTATTTTTTCTGCTGAATAGTACTCCATTGTGTAGATGTACCACATTTTCTCTATCCACTCTTCAGGTGAGGGACATCTAGGTTGCTTCCAAGTTCTGGCTATTACAAATAGTTTTTAAGGTCATTCTCTTCTGTTTCATCTGCATTGAGTTTTTCAGGTCTTGCTGGTGTGGAGTCCCTAGATTCTGGTGGTGTTATATTGGTCTTTCTGTTGTTGAGTGTCTTCTTTTCATTCTGTTGTCTTCCCATCCCTTCTTTGAGTGAGTGCAGGTGGGATCACCTTTTCTCCTCCAGTCTGCCGGTGGTATATATGAGCCAAGACTTCAGTGTCTGCAACTGTGAATGGCTTGCTTCTCGTATTCTCCTCACTCAGGCTGAGGGCATAGAGGGGCCAAGACTCAAATGGAGCATGGAGGAAGATCCAGGAGTGGGTGAAGGCTCGATGGAGTTGGTGCCTGAGTAGAGCCCATACTCACCTCAAGCAGAGGATGGGGGGGCAAGGATGAGGTGTGGCCAGACTCAGGGTGGTTCCACTCTACCTTCCTGGGTAGTTCCACTCTAAGCAGGCCAAGGAAGATTCAAGGAGGGGGTGATGGTGGGAGTTGGGTCCCTAGCAGAGCCCACACTCACCTCAAGCAGAGGGCAGAGGGCACAGGGTGGGCCGCACCTGGAGGATTAACGGAAGTAAATCTCTTTGTCCCTTATATATGATAATAGAAGTCTTCTGACAGTTTTTCCTCACTGTTGGTTGAATACATATGATTGTGGAAGAATGAATAGACTAAGGGCACATTCAGTATGGAGTGAAAGGCCCTCCAAACAGCTATCCTGTTGTCTCTTTCTTGGATTCTTAACCCCTTTATCTAGCCTTTTTCTCATCCACACTCCTCTCTCAGATATGAACCTCAGGCTGCTGGGCTAGCAACTACTGCAGGCCCACAAAGACAGCTTCTTACACAAATCCATCAAAGAGAAAGTGTCCTTTGACTGTTCCTATAACAGGTTTGTGAATCAGACAAAGGAAGGAAGTTACCTGAGGGACAGAGGGCCAGTATAATGCTTAGAAGTAAAAGAGGTATGACCTGACTGGGAGCCGGGCCATCATCTGGGGACCAGGACTCTGGGATCAGGGAAGGGGTTGCCAGGCCTCCCCCAGGGCATTCAAGACATCCCCTTGCAGACAAGCCCACAGGCCAGCCTTATCCAGGCAGTTCCTTACTTCATAGATGATCCTAGATTTTGTCAGGTTGGTGTTGAAAAGTGACCATCAAGGGCTCTCTGTCAGAAAGGTGTTTATGATGGGAGTACAGGGCAGTGTCTGAGGACACAGCCACATGCCCATGGATCTACTTCTATATCCAGGGCACAGGCTGAATACTGTCAGGAGCTGCTGCTGGCTAATGGTTTAGGGGTTCTGCAGAAATTACAGTACAGTGGGGTGTATGATATCTGAGCACTTGGGAAGTTGAGGCAGAAGATCAGAAGTTGAAAGTCATCCCTAGCCACATGGTAAGATTAAGACCCTGTTTCCAAATCAATCAATCAATCAATCAATCAATCAATCACCAAAACAAAATTTTTCTTTACCCAGGCAGGGATGAGAGAAGCACATAAGCTTGGCTACTATTTTCTTATGTCACTTAGTGAGGGCTGTGCTTGAAGCTGGGTCAGTCAGGGGTCAGGACCTGCCTGGGTTTAAACAGGTGTTCACCTAACAGTGACTCTGGCCCTGAAGGGAAGTATGCAGACATTTTATTAGGATTTTGTTCACTGGTGGATGGAGCCCCAGATGCTGATTGAGTCCTTGATGCACAGTTACCAAAGTTGAGAAAGGGGTTTTTAAATTTTCTCTTTGTTGGTTCTTGTTGGTAGTTTTTCCTGGCACCTTGGCACAGGTGGCAACAGCACAGGTCTGTGTAGCCTTTCTCTGCTTCCAGCTTCCTGGGAGCTCCAGGCATCAAGACCATCATCAGGCTTGCCAGACAAGGAAGCACCTTTATGGGCTCAGGCAGCCAGTTAGCCAGCCAAACCATCATGTTTGTTTGACAGATTATCTGGTGTATCCTGGACTGGCCCAGAACTTGACTTGTATTGAGGAGAGCCCTGAATTCCTGAGTGCTGTATATGCCTTGAGCACAGGAGCTGCTAACTTCATAGCTCCAGGACCATGGAAGGGTTGCTGTAACCACTCCACCTGACTGTGTAGAAAATGGACTGTCTTGATTCTTCTTGATGCCCAGACTACCGTAAAAGAACTAAGATAGAGCAGGGGCCTCCACATTTCTCTGGGTCCTCCAATGTCAGGAAAGGATGCACTTCAGCAAAGGAGGACTTGTCCCAGACATCTGAGCAATGAAGTGAGCCACAAATCCACATGTGAGGTTAGTTTGGGAACAGAGGGTCCGGTGTGGACATAAAGGGAATCAAAGAAAGATGGTCAGTCCTGAGCCTCCATAAAAGTGAGGAGGAGCTAGACTGTCACTTGTATCAGATAGGGACTTTGTGGGGATTGATGGACAGTCTGGGAGGAACAAGGTCCCATACAGTGGTGTCTATAGGTATCAAAGTTGCTTTCATTTGTTGACAGAGTTTTCTGTCCTGCCTGGTCCTGCAGCCATTGAATCCCAAATGAACACAGAGACTTTATATTAAACAGCTTGGCCAATGACTCAGGCTTCTTATTGGCTAGCTCTTTCTTAAATACTAACCCATTTCTATCAAACTATGTATTGTCATGAGTCTGTGGCTTACCCATAATGCTCCAACACGTTACTCCTTTGGCAGTCACAGGTGTTTCTCCTCCCAGCCTTCTCTTAGTCTGGTAGCCCTATCTATACTTTCTGCCTGTCCATTGGCCCAAAAAGCTTTATTCATTAACCGATAGGAGAAACATATATTCACAACATGCAGAAGGACATCCCCCATCATCTCCTCTTTCTGTCTAAATAAACCCTCAGAGGGTTTGCCTTCTACCTGATGATGTTCTCCCAATATCGTCAACAGTTAAACACCCCCTGTCTCTCTCTCTCTCTCTCTCTCTCTCTCTCTCTCTCTCTCTCTCTCTCTCTCTCTCTGTGTGTGTGTGTGTGTGTGTGTGTGTGTGTACATGGATCCCTTTTGGTGTCAGGATCTTGAGAAGTAGTTGAATCTTTCTGGAATTTGACTGTTCTCTGGCTTTTGCCTGCACCTGGGTGATGCGGTGATGCTGGCATGACTAACGTGGGCTCTAGCCTGTGGCTGTCTGAGGACTTGGGACCTTGCAGGGACGGTAGTATTAGGAAGGAGGAGTGGCAGATGGAGGTTGACTGGAACAAAAAGCAGACTTCTTTCCTTTCCTACACAGGAAATGCCTGGTTTGTCTCACTGGCTTCACAACATGGAACCCAGGGAACTTGGCAGTACATCTCTCTGCTGGCATTTTAATTCTCACAGAGACCCCTTGGGGCTGGGGCCCAACATCTCTCCCCTTCTTTATATATAAATTAGCACCTATCTCAGGTGACTAGGATATTAATGCCAACCTTACCCGACAATGTAGAAATCACACAGACTGCATGACCCTCCTGTCTTGGGTTTGCTGGCATCCTCTTAATCTCACCTGTCATTGGCTGCCTAATATTTCTGTAGGCTCAACCGTAGTCGAGCTGAGGGATTCTTTGTGGTCCTCAAGTGACAACTCCAGCCTGGGCTGGCCTAGCTCCGAGGCACCTTAACCAAAGGAAGCATATGATAGTAAGTCCTATGGCTACAAGGCCCAGAGATGGGGACCCGGCCCATTCTTTGATTAAATGGCCTGCCATCTGTGATTCCCTAAGGATGATCTCTCCAAAGGATGGAGGAACCTGGGACTCATTCTTTCTAATGGTTTGATTGGCCAATTGATGAGTATAACCTTTGGCAGGGGTAACACAAATGTGCACCAGAGTAGGCAAACAGGTTTAAGGATGTATTTAAAATTCCTAACGGACTAAGTTATTTAAGGAGCTCTGAGTGCTGAGAGCCCCTGTTACTTTCGCTGTTGTTTCATCCACTGTGCTGGCTGTAGTCACAGACTGTGAGATGGCAGTCCCAGGTACAATGGCTGCTGTAGCAGCAACAATGACAGATTCAATCACTCCAACAGTGATGACAAGGTCTCCTTTTTGCTGCATTAGGGTAAGTTGCATTTCTCCAGAGAAATACACTGGCATAGGAGCTATTCCAGGAACAGGAACCACCAAGGCTGATATTTCAAGTGACCATGTCCTGTTCACATAGTGAAAAGGGGCCTTCGTCACTCACCACGGTCCTTACCAGTGTCCAGTAGTTTTAAATGGGTCCTTTTTTCCCCAAAGGGAAAAACTGGCAAAATGAATTCTGTTGTTTCAAGGTGTGTCAAGTGCAAACTGCTAATCTTCCAGTTCTTTGTTGGCTTCAGGATGAAAACTCACGTGTCTGGGAGGTTGATGCAGCAGGCCTGTTGAGAAACTGGAAATCTTGAACTGACTGTTTCCTTTCTTTCTCAGGCTGTAGATAACATCAAGGGTAAGGAACACTGGCTCTGGGGATCTCACTTGAACTGGCTTGGGCAGGCTCCCACAGTCTCAGGTCTGGTTTTTCTCTGCTCCATGCATCTCACCAAATGTTCTGACAGCAGCTGAGCTTTATTCTTTTCCTGCAAGAAAACACAAACACACCCTTGACCCCAAATTAGGGCAGAATCAGGTCTTCTCCACTGTCTAGTGCATGGATGTTTCCATTTGATCTGAGCAAAATTCGCTAGAATTCTATCATGCCAGAATCTGTCTGTAGCAGATTGCTCAGTGGCATCCATATTTACAAATTTTAAATGAGGAGTGCATGATTTAATGAATCATGTGGGGATTGGGGACATTACTTCCCCCTTTTTTGTTTTTTGAAATTTTGTTTGAACTGTTTGTTACTCTGTAGAATCTTTCATAAAGATTGCTCTGGCTCTCAGACCATGTTGTGGGCTTCTGCTATTTTTCACTGACGGGCTCTGAGGAGTAAAATCATCAACCTTTCCTGTTAAGACATTAGCTGGCTGGTTGCTCTTTTTGGCTATATCGTTTTAATCATATCCAAGGCAATTTAAGCAGTTTACATTCATGCACTCATAATCACATTTCATGCATAACGCTGTGGCCACACCATAAATTCAGAACATAATGCATCTTTCAGTCATCCTTTTTCCCTAGGTCATGATTAGTTTGTTGAAATGAAAATCCCTTAATTGAAATCTCTTGTGACACAACAACTCCAGCCAATCCTTGAATTAAAACAAAAGGTTGAAAAAGTCCTGTGTGCCCCTCATCATCCCTCCTTTTGAGAAGTTCTGAGCTACACTCAGAGGCTACAACCATACCCACTCCTTGTAATTCCACCAAAGCCATCTTCTTCCCATGCTACTCACCCTTGTGACATCTGTGTCCTCAAAGCCTAGTGTAATGAGTGCTTCCTATGTCTACACAGAAACATAAACTAGTAGATTTAGAAATTAACAACTCTACTTGTAGTCAATCAGAAGCTGTCTTAAATAAGGATGGTAGTGGCCATAACAGTTATGGAGAATGATTCCTCATGACCTAAATATATTTAGACTGTACTATTCAGGCAATAAAAAGGTTTTATAAACAGGATTAATATCAAAATAGTGGAACAATATGTATGCATAGTAAAAAACCTTGACTGAGCAGCAGTGGTGCATGCCTTTAATCCTGAGGGGCAGAGGCAGGTAGATCTCTGAGTTCGAGGATAGCCTGGTCTACAAAGCGAGTTCAAGGGCAGCCAGGCTGTTACACAGAGAAACTCTATCTCAAAAACACTAAGAGAAAAAAGCCTAGAAACCGGTTATGATATTAATCTCTATATGATTAAGCAAAGCTTATTTCTCTTGTTTCCTCTACTTGATAGTTAGATTTTACATAGTTTCTAATAAGGCAAGTGTAATGTCTCTGTTGTGAATAACTGATGCCTTTCAATGAAACATAAGAGGAACTCAGCATGGTAAGCAGAAAAGAGCAGACACAGCAAGCTGGCCACTCTCCTTGGAAAGCGCTGCTTCTTCCTTGCCTGGTGTCTGAGAGCTGGGATTGCAGTTCATAATTCTACTTATATATACGCATGTATATCAGTTAGATATGTTTGTGGAAATTATGATAACTATATGGATACTCATAAAAGCATGCACATAACTATCCACATACTTTTGCATACAACATACATACCATACACACAAACTCAACTATTCAATGTGTGTACACATAGTTAGGGATACAATGTGCTTAGAATTCTTGGTTTATTATTTGTTTGTATGTTGAGATAGGGTCTCACTGTGTAGTCTGGGCTCACCTCAAACTCACAGTCCTCCTGCCCCAGACTCTTGACTTTGTGCTCACAATTGTCACCACTATGCCTACTAGGTACAATATATTCATACACATAGGTCTATGTAGAACAGTGTCATCTTTAAAATTGTCATTTATTATTTTTATTAATGCAGTGTTTTCATCTGTCTATATGTTCACAGAGCTAAGAATGAACATGTGAGCTGTTGCCAGTGCTAGAGTGGGCTTTGGTGATATGAGCGTTCTTGAGTCATTTCTGTGCCTGCGAGTAACACCACCCCCACAGTGTTCCTGTAATACTGCAGAGGTAAAACTCCAATACAACTCATTTCTTCATCACATTGACTTGTGTGATACAGATACTTTTGTCTGTTATGGGCTCCCTCTCTGGAATTGGTAGACTGTGTTGCTTCTTACTAGAAGAAGTATTGTCACACGACTATTTACAGATTTACATAAAATCTATGAACTATTAACATGCAAGGCAAATAAAAATTACTTTCAAATCCTTTGTGAAGAGCATATTTGTCCAATATGGCTGAGAATTCAGGAATCGAAATAATTATAACCTCCAAATTTCCTATAGACACCGACTCCTCAAACATCTGAGACTATAGCCAAGTTTATTAGTTCCTCATGTTCTGAGTTCATTATGTCCAGCAGCTGTGTTGTTACTATCTCATTTAGGAGGAATCATTTTGGGTTACTTTTATGTCCAAGACATCTCATTTTCTTCAATCTTAGAGAACATTCTTTCACTATCATATTCTTGGGGAGATAAACTTTAGTACATATTACACATTGCATTTGGCTTGAAAATTACATTGGTTGGACTCCTATCTCTAAAATACTAATAGAAACAGCTAAGTATTAAAAATTGCAGCTGGAAGGGGTGGTACACACCTTTAATCCCAGCCCTCTGTGGGCAGAGGCAGATGGTTCTCTGTGAGTTTGAGGCCAGCCTGGTCTACAAAGTGAGTTCTAGGTAAGGCTCCAAAACTATACAAAGAAACCCTGTCCCAGAAAAATTGCAACATCTTGTCCTACCTAGTGTATTTTGTAGAAAAATCATCACTTTGTTTGATACTGAGGAAATTGGGTGATATTGTAAATGGTGCAGAAAAGATGCATATAAATTTTAATATAAATCCTACTGAGTATGATCAGAGAAAAAGAGTTAAAATAACATTGTGTTTAAAAGGAAATTTGCAACACAGTCTGGTTATTTGTGTGATACTGGCAAACACATAAAAAGATATCTATTTTATACTTAATTATAAAATTATTATATGAATTTATTCTCCACTGGTGAAAATGTTAACCAACAGGATTGATGATTTGTATTGCTCCTTGTTGATCATGATTGATGGGAAAGATGTTTGATAAGTCAACATATAAACTATATATCTAGACAGACATAAAGAAAAAATTCTGTATATTGCTACATTTTGGCTTTAGGGTATGGGTTTTTATTTTTGTTTTGTTTTTTGAGATGGTGTTTTTCTGTGTAAAAACCCTGGCTGTCCTGGAACATGATCAGTAGAGTATGCTGGCCTTATACTCACAGAGATCTTCCTGCCTCTGTCTCCCAAATTCTGGGATTAAAGATGTGCTCCACCACTGCCTGGGATGTGGCCGTATTTTTAAAGAATAAGATTTAGAATAGAAAAATTTACATAAGTGGAGGAAAGGTAACAATTGCTGAAAAATTAAATATCTATTTTTTTCATTTGCTTCTACTGATGTAATAAAATTATAATAAAACTAGTAACACTAAGATAAGCATCTGTCATCCAGTAAGCTGTCAGATAAATACAATGAGTTGGAGGTCATATCAGTAATGAAAATTCCTGCCAGGTGTTGGTGCACACCTATAATCCCAGCACTAGGGAGGGAGAGACAGGTGGATCTCTGTGAGTTTGAGGCCAGTCTCTATGTTTTCAATGCATTCAAATAGTTTCTAAAGCTGAAGAAATGATGTGTTTCCTCAGGTTTGGTTAACAGTATCACACATAACAAATAGGAGCCTTCCATAATTAAAATCTATTTATTTATTTATTCATTCATTCATTCAGTTATGCATTGTATTCAGGTCAGGATTTCTCTGTGTAGCCTCGGTTGTCCTGGAACTTGCTTTGTAGACTAGGCTGACCTTCAAATCATGATCCTCATACCTCTGCCTGCTAAGTTCTGGGATTGAAGGTGTGTATAACAACCAACCCTGCATAAATGTCTTCCCCCCTTATCTCTTGTAGTTTTTTTTCAGTTTGAAACCATATTTTATTTTAGCATTTTAGGATACTAACCACATATCTTTAAGCAGAAAACACTTTTACCTTATTATAGTATTTTCCTTATAGTTTCTTTAGTGAAGATAAAAAAACCAAAATTTCTGGTGTAGAAGTGATACTGAGTCTTTATGAAAAAAAGAAGACTGTATTTGTTTTTTCCCTGTGGAACTCAGAAGTCCAAACGCAAAGGACATTTTTCAGAAGAGCAATTTCACCCATTTATGGTAATATTTGGGATATTCGAATATAATTAGAGCATATATAGCTAGAGTCCAAGAGAAGCTGATCTTCACTAATAATGCACAGCACACCATGGAAACTACCAAAGGAGAAAACACTTGAATAAAAAGAACACTGTGCGAAGTTCAAATTTAAGAATATGTGATGTTTGTCAAAGACTTACACGCGTGCTCTGCTCCAATACAGCTCTTTCTAACATGTAACAAGATGCATCAGTGTCTGCTGTATGAAGCAGCTACATCCACATGAGCATATGATTTCAGATATATGCTGATTTAAATATGCACTCGGGATTTATCGTTTTCTTTATTCTTGCAGCAGGGAAATGAGAGAAAACCGGCATTAACTACATCGAAGTGTTTAAGAGCTAAATAGGACAAATGAATCTTTCATCATATGTAAACAGATTCTTCAAAATACAAATATGTATACTTCAACATGAACTCTAAAATCTAAATCGTTTCTCAATTTCATGAGCATACCTAAAACCAAAGGTAATTCTTCTTTCCAATGACTTCTGATATGATAGGTGTTCACAAGTGTAAAAGTTTAATATTTAATCAAGCAACCCCATAGCCAAGTAAGACACCACAGCTCTTACAGGTATGGCCCTACAATTACCCTATGTGCTCTATATAAAATTAAACTGGCAATAAATATGCTTCCACAATTATGCTATGAGTGATAGAAATGAGAATGTTAGGGAAAAGTCACTATCTTTAAGTTCAAGAAGATAGTTCAAGAGGAGGACAAGCAGACAGGTATTTCTAATAGGAAAGGTAATTTTTGACAAACATAGAAAGCATTTTTCCTCTATACAGGAATGACATGGAACATTTACCTCAAAGAGTAAACAATGGCAGAACTAAATTATTATTATTTTAAGCACTGTAATGCTTAAAAATAATAAAATTCGCCGGGCAGTGGTGGCACACGACTTTAATCCCAGCACTCGGGAGGCAGAGGCAGGTAGATCTCTTTGAGTTCGAGGCCGGGCTGGACCGATAGCCTCCAAAACAATACAGAGAAACCCTGTCTCGTAAAAACCAAACTAAATGAATAAATAAATAAAAATCGTGTAAGATTTAAATGCAGCTTGCACAAGGTCAAACAAAACCTTGGACTTGCTGCTGCTCTGTCCAACACTTCAGTCCCGTGGGTCAGATCCTAATACTGGTGGTCCCAGTAAAATCACTGAAATAGATCATTTTGAAATGAAATGCTAAGAAAAGACAAACCAAGATGCTTCAGTAACTATATATCCAACTCAATCAACTTAAATGGGTTTTATTTGCTTCCCACTAACAAATCTTTATTTCCATTCATGGAAACAGTAAGTCGACCATATTCACCTTCTTTGCCCAGTAATTCAAAGGAAAACCCCAAAAAGATTAGTAAGGAAACATGTAGGAATTAACACCCCCTAATTTAAAAAAATATGTTTAAGGTTGAAAAGTGTTTTAAGTTTGTAATTCCTAATAGGAAAACATTATCTGAATGAAGACCCTAATGGCAAACCACGGTAAAATGCTTCAGTCGCATTTGATGCAGAAAGGAAGGGATTCTCTTCGAAGCACCCCAGCTCTCCAGGTGAGATCAGAGGTACACTGGTTTGTATTATTGCAACTTCCAGTAAGTGAGCTAAGCTGCTCTTCATTCAACATTGTTATGACATTATGCTTGACCTCCAAACTTGGCTGACAATTTACTGATGAGATTTATAACCTTTGGGTTGCTCTGATATTTTGACATATTTGCTGGGTTCTGGGCCACATCCTGGAAAGCCACCATGACTTCTGGATCCTACATGGCTGCAAGAACCTCTCGGTCACTGAGGATTTCATTGAGTCCAGGCATTCCTGCCAATCAAGGCATGAATCCACCCATGCCAGGCATTCCCCCAGGAAAATTACCAGGCATTCCCCCAGGAAAATTACCAGGCATTCCCCCAGGAAAACCACCTGGAAAAGAGCCATACTGAATTCCAAACTGGCTTCTGGCTTCTTCTTCCCTTTGGGCTCTCTCTTGCTCCTCTCGAGCCTTCTTCACCCTTTCTATTTCTTTTATCTCTTGCTCTTCACATTTTCGCTCATACTTTCCCCGATGTTCAGCAATTTTTTCTGCCCGAGGTTAAACTTCTTTCAGCATTGCACTGGCATCCTCGTCATAATCCAGTTTACCGGCAAGGACAAGATCACGAGCTGCTTCTTCCCAGTGGCCCAGGAGTCTGTGTGCTTTCCCTTGCCGTTTGTATGGCTGAGCTGAGTCTGGGTTTACTTCAATGGCTCTGTCACAGTCTCGAATGTCAGCATTTGGCTTCTGTAATCTGACGAAAACACTGGCTCTCTTGCCATACAGAATAGCCAATCGAGGATTTAGCTTGACGGCGTCAGTGAACAAGTCAATGGCTTTCTGCAGCTCACCATCATTTAGGGCGTCAATGGCAGGCGCATTCTTTTCATTTGTCTGATCCATCATCTCCTCAGTTATCTCTGCACTTTTGTCTCCCATTTCTTGAGGGGCACCAGCGTCTGGCTCAATAACACCATCATTGTCAATTTCTACACCATTCTCCTCACTTGATGGTTCATCTGTCTTTATGTTTTCCTGTGTCTTATCCTCTCTTTTTTCTTCCTTGACTTTGTCTTCTGAATTAACTTCATGAAAAGCAGGCTGTACTTTACCCCCTATGCTTTCCACCCACTCTCAAAAAACGCATTTCCTAGGTGTGCAGGACAATCAGATCCTGCGTACACATCTTCAGGAAGGCCTGTAGCTCGCTCACATTGCAGGGATCCATGGTCGAGAGGCAGGAGGCTGGAGGCCAGGGGCAGCAGAGGAAGCCCGAGGCCAGGGCCGGGCAAGGCTCAACGTGATGGAGTAGAAGAGAGCACCTGCTCCTATTGTAGTTCTTAATGTATTGCATCACATAGGTAACTCCTAAATTAACTTTAGATTGGAACCTGGCATAGTAATCTTCGACAAGTGAGCCATTGTCAACTGCTCTTGCTACTGAAAACTCTTCTACCATGTGAAGAAAGCAGGACTAAGTTGCCATAGACAGAGAACAAATACCTAGACGGTTCTGGTGGCAGACATATTACTGAATCCCAATGTTGGTGGTAGATGACTGCACATTGATGACTTCTACAGCTGAGACCAGTTAAAATTCCCTGCTGAGCATCCTGCAAAGAGCCATGTGAGTCATGAACAAAACACAACTGTTTCAACATCAAATTATGGAATATTTATTATTAAAATAAAGAATACATGTAATATAACATAAGCAAATGCATCTAATTCATATAGTATACTAAATAGAACTCAAATAATATAAAATAGTGAAACAGGAGATATTTGGGACACAGATTTTTCTCAGCTGTGAATAGATTGAAGGAGGTGTCAACTCATGCTTCTCTTGGTTTATTCTCGGTGTTTTGATTCCTTTGTTGAAGAATTCTGCTATTTCAGTATGGACAGGATGCAAACAAAGTCGTAACGAATCCAGTCACTATTTTGAGAAAGACTTTTCAGAAAAAAATACTGTGACAATAAGTGAAGAAAGAGGTTATATATGGTTACAGGGATTCTAATCTCTAATGAGGGAAAAAATTATGGACAGCTAGCTAAACAAGTTGGTCCAGATGGGGCCTCAGACAGCCTGCTGCAGTTGTCCCTTGTGCAGGACAGTGGCGTTCAATGGTCTTGCATCAAGAGGTTGTCCCATAGTCACTGTTGAATGAAAAATATGTTATTTTAGTACAAATATCCTCTCAGACACTAGGCTTACCTCAGTTCTTATTGAAATAGATTCTAATACTTTCTAAAACAGTAAGACACACACCGTCCAGCAAAGAAATGTCAGGAATATGAAGATAAAAGAACTAAAGATGTATGACTTCAAGATGTGAATCTCATCTCCATTCTAGATAGTGAATTATTAATTGGTTGCTTGCTGTAGACCCCTGAGTATGCATGATGCTACCTGCTGACTTCAAAGAAATTTACTACACTCAGTGTATTATTTTAGAAATTTATGGTGTAATGTGTCTTATTTAAATAATGTAGCAAGGTTTTTTTGACATTTGATCTGTATTTGTGAGAAGCAAGTAGGGTCACTGAATATTTTCAAAGTAACAACACAGTAAATAGTGCTTCAGGGCTTTGTTCTTTATAATGTTTGATGTTTTGATCAAGTAATTTTTTTTCTCAAATATCCGAGTTCTTTCATTCATTTCAAAGAACTGTGCCATTTTGTGTAGTCCTATGAACCCCTAGGAGGTTAAAAAATAACACATGAGTGTAGTGACCAACTCACAGATGATTCCACTGGGTGTATGGATTATGCACATGCTTATACTCCATTTTCAGTTTTGATTAAACAAAAGGTGACAAGTTTAGTCATAAAATGGTATGTCCTCATGATTCCATTGGATTAGCAGCTACCTGGGTTTATGGATGTTTTAGTGAAGACATGTACTTCATGCCAGTCTTACATTTCCTTCTCTTCTGTCTTAGTATTTACGGCTCTCAATGTAGAAAGATGCTGTCAGAGTCACAAACCCACAGCGACTGCAATTTATTCTGCCACTGATTTACTCAGAAATCTTGGGTGCTGCACAAAACCTTACAAAGTTGTTCTTAATTTTCAGAGGTAGTATTATGGCAGTTGTGGTTATTGCTAGATTTTATAAAACATTTAAGACTTACTGTAGTACAATCTTCTACTTAATATGATAAATGTGTTCCCATATAACATAAGCTTCCCTACATGGAGTACAGTGCTTGGAGAAATGCTAGATGCTCAATAAATATTTTCAGTGATATATAGCAACTTATTTGAAATAAAACAAACCAAAATATGGGACATGTTTTTCATATATTTTGTTAGGATTAAAGGATTAATACCACATGAAAATTTTTCATGTTGAATTACTGAAAACAGAAATGAAAGGATGGCAAATATTTCATATTTTAAGAATAAACACTCTCAATGCAATCGTGGTCAGGGAAGGAGAGCTCAGACTCCTGTGGAGCTGAAGGGAGAACCTGACAGGTGATGTGAGGCAGAGTTCACAGGTCAAGCCCATTGTGCCCGTCTTCATCCAGAAGGCAGTGTCTTTGCTTCAACCAGTGGAAAAGACAAGAATGTGTTTTCCTCTCAGGCTTGCCTTGTATCCATCAATAAAACCTAAATGGGGTATTATTTTCTCTAAAAGAGAAATCTAGTCATGGGGTATCTACTGATTCTTCCACTTAGAGACAGGATTTGAAAGTGTTGTATTCTCTGAAAACAATCTGGCAACAGAAGAAAAAACCCAAAACGATGCTTACCAGAACTGTAGCAGACAGTTCACCATCTTCACCAGTGTCCATGAGTGTCCTTCCAAAACGTCCAGTGTTTGGTCCTGGTGTGTCCAGACGAACATAGTCAGGGCCTCGCCGAAAAATCCAGTTGATCAAAGAACATCTTCTTCTAACTGTTTTCTCTGAATCTAAAAAGAATGAAGGTCATTATTTGTAGTACTTTGTTGATGACCCAACATGGGTCTATAATGCTTACTTAAACAAGCTGCATATATCAAATAATTTTAAAGCAAGCAGAAGAGATATGGCATAGAAGATGTGGGAAATTTTACCGAATATCTTACTGCTGGTCACTTGTCTTTTCTGTATTTACCCTTTAAATGAACTCACCTCTCTGTTCAAGGTACTAGGCAGCAGAGTCCTGACTCTGGGAACCAATACTAAGTCAGTTACTCAAAGCTCCAAATAAGTGTGTTTCCCTTGGAATGGACTTAGAAGTCAGAAAATTAGTAATGGGTGATGGGGAGAAATTTCAAGGCAGAGGAAATAGAATACAGTGTTATAAAGGGTTTCAGGAAATCAGATTTTTAAATTTGTCATCCCTACCCCAGCAATCTGACCTAAGCTACTGCAGAGTATGGGCTGCCTTAACCTCTGGTTTAAGCTGTAGCGTTGGTGATGGGCAATTCAGTAACCCTTAGGGTTTGTCTAGATAGTTTCCTTTTTGTTTTGTGATTGTACTACAATATACTACGGACCATGAATTCAAAGTAGTCAACAGAGGGCACCCTTGACTTCAACCTCCTTTGTGATTTAGAAAAGTCTTGCAATTATGTCCCAGGCACAATGAGGGCAGAGCATCCTTACATACAGGAATTCTGGGGTTCTTGCTCCTCCCTTCCTCTGTAGTCGGTACTCCATGGCTCAGGTTCTGCTGCTCAGATTCAAAGAGCCCTCAGATGTGCTTCCCCATGGAGACACTGACCCTGAGCCTTCAGCCCTGAGTCCCCTGAAGTTCCTGTTTCTCCTCAGGGACCCCTGCCAGCCCTGTCCTCTATACCTCCAACTTCCTCCTACTCTGTCCTCTCCCCAAACCTGCAGCCCCAATCCCTTTATCACCTCTTCCTGCTTCTACACTGGAACCCAAATGCTCCCCCTCCCCCTGCTGCCCCTCTTTCTACTCTGACTCCTCTCAGTGACAACTCCCTATGTGACCGCCCTCCCCCACCTGCACTCAGGATGTTCCCTCTGGAATTCCTCTCCCTAATTTCAGGTGACACAGTGATTTGCCCCTCCAGTGACCACACACATATGGTCCCAAAAAAGACCCCTGCTCGCCTCTGCACCCTCTGGGAGGGTGCTAGGGTAGAAAGTGTCCTCCTGGACCATTTTCCCTGCTCCCTCCAGGATCTTGCAAACATGACACAATGGTTGGACTCTTTCTCCTTTCATCCCTTTTGCCCACATAAGAGAGTTCAGTCAATTCACTCAAATCAATGGATTATCCTGTCAAGATCTTTGTCTCCTTGTGTCCTCCACTCTTACAAATGGGAGCTTGAGAGAGTCAGGCAGTGGCCACACAGCATGCAGACTTAACCCAATTGGAGATACTAGGACTCTGGTGATTAGATGCTGTCCCTTTCCAGAACCCTGCCTGGGACTACCAGAAGGGACATGAGGGCCACCAGAGTAGTGACATTATGATTCACTGCCTCCTGGAAGGCATGGGGACATTTTCTAATAATGTAGTTAACTTTGACAGACTCCATGAGATTACTCAGCAAATGGATGAGAACTCAGCACTTTTTCTTAACTGAATTCATGAGGCCATGACTCAGTATACCTGCCTTGACCTGGCCTCTCCAGCAGGGGCCACGGTACTGCCTTCTCAGTTACTTACCAATCAGTTTTAGACATTGGGGCAGGCGGGGGACAGGGAACCTCAAAAAGATTGAGATGGCCCCCACACCCCAATTCAGGAGATACTACAACACTGGTGACACGTTTTTTTAGGCCCAGTACTCAGGACACAGAGGCAGGTGGATCTCCATTACAAAAAGAAAACCTGGTCAGGAAAGGTAACCAAACCAAACCAAACAAGCACACAAAACGAAAGAAATAAAGAAACCCAGAGACACTGATATCAAAAGGAACCCACAAATTAGTAGGAATCCAGTTTCACTTTCCAAATGTATCTAGAGAAATATAATTTTGTATCAATAGGAAACAGGCTATTCTTACTCCCTTTTTAAAAAATGAGATCAGATGGCTTTACATTTGTTGGGGAAAGAGATTTCTCTTACTGGGGTCTGTTGTTTTCCCTGACATTCACATTATTGGTGGAAAATGGGAACAGAAGAACTAAAGATCCTGTAAACTTAAAAGCTTGAAGGAAGGCAAGAGACTCACGGCTCTGGTCTTTGGGTGAGTCCTTGGGCTTCAGGATGAATAGTCCTGGCTTATGTGGGGACTGCAGCTCCCGGATGGCCTTGTTGATATCAAGATAATCAGTGTAATCTCTTGGTCCCACTGCCACATAAGTAGAATTTCGAAGGTCACACATTCTGATGGCATATGGGTTCTCATGCCCTGTGTAGAGAAAATGCTAAATATAGATTAATGCTAACAGTGATGATGGATCAACAGACCTTTAGGAGGACGTAAACACACAGGGAAAAGAGCTGCAGGTCTCCTCTGGCTCCTGGAGTCCTCAGGGAAAGGACTCTAGAGAAGCAGGTGTCCAAACATGGACTTTTAAGGTTTAGAGAATAAAATTCCAACATGTTGCCTTGCTACACATGAACACTGGAGATCTGCTAGAACCTTCTAGCTCTAGATTAATCATCTAGTCATGTGTCTCCTGGTGTCAAGAGTTATCTTGAAAGAAGAGAATATGAATTTCTTGTTGGTTCCTATCTCTTCAATAATAGAATAGCTCTGATCAATATTTTCTCCACCATGATTCCTGACAGATTCACAGAGACAGCTCAGTTCCCTTGGTAAGTTCTGAAGCTGCCTTCTATAGTGCAGTGGAGTGGTTTTCCTTATGCTTTCCTTCCACTGTTTCCACCAGACAGCAACCAGGGAAAAATAACAGGAATCAAGAAACACAGAAGCCCCAGGAGGCCACATTGACAAGACAGAAGACCATGCACTGTCTTGTCACCATTTCCATGTATAATCCTTTCTTCATTGTTTCATGCTTTTAAATACTTCCTGTAAAAGAATTCTCAAATGTCCTGTATGACAGATGGCTTTCACTTTTTACAGGAAGTCTCCCTTCTTCCTTCCTTGTTACTCCCTCATGAAACTTGGAATCTCTTGCTTTTCCTTTCCTTGTAACACAGACGCAATGCATTTGGGACAGCAACTACACCAACAATGTTTTTCAGCAGCAATGATCAGAGTCCAGGAATCTCTGTAGAAGTATAGATGTCTCTGTCATTGGAGTCCAGTAAACTTCTATAGAAGAACAGATGTCTCTGTCATCTACATCACTATAGGCTTTGGAGAATGTTGAGTGTGTCATAACATGTTCCTGTCCAGACAACTTATTACTCCAGTGCCACATGCAGTAACATGTACTCTTGTGATGGGATAATGGTTAATGAAAACACGAGAAATGTGTTTGCCTTCAGAAGAAGCCTGTGCTGGTTGGTGCTGTGTCTACTTCACACAAGCAGGAGTCATTGCGAAGAAGGATTCTCAATTGATAAATAGTCTTAATATGTCATGCCAAAGGCAAATCTGTGGTTCAATTTCTAAATGGTGATTATCTGTGAGCTGCATGGTTTGGCTCCTGGGACACTCTATAGGGGCTATGATGGAATGTAGGAAAGACTGACACAGAGACACATACAGTAAAGTTAGGGAAGTTTCTAACCCTGCATGACTCAGACCCTCGGGATGTTTATTAGGTCCAGCACAGGGGTGGGAGTTAGCTATTCTCCCAGGAGGCCTCTGTAGGTGACCGCTTTCAAGAAGCTGTAAACACATCGCAGGAGGAAGCTGCAGTTGCTGGTCTTGCACACCCTGGTCAATCTTTCATAAACACTCCTATCAGACACTCAAGAAAATCTGTACCATTTCCCTTGATCCTATCTTTTGAAGATACAGCTTTGCTGAATATCCCATGTGTCCAAGTCTTTGGAATCCCCAACATGGTCATGGCCTTATCCAGATACACTCAGGACTTCCCTCATTCAGTGATTCCTCTGCTTCCCAAAAGATTGTTGTGGGAGGGCCCATCCAATATGGGTGGTACCTCCCTTGTGCTGATAGTCCTTGATGTTGTCATGCTATAACAAGAAGACCGAGCAAAGCAATGTAGACCAAACAAAGTGAACAATAACCCGCCATGGCCTCTGCCTCAGCTCCTGTGCCAGGGCCACACCTTGTTTGAGTTCTTGCACTGACTTCTCAGCAGTGGACTGTTAAGAGGAAAATGAAAGACCCTTTCTTCTCCAAGTTGATTTTGGTCAAGGTGTTTTATCACAGCAATATATATCCTAACTAAACCAGAGTCACCATGGTTGACAGGTTATGAGGAAACCTCAAGCCAGACATGGTTCACAATGATGTTCTGTGTCTTGATGTCAAGATGACATTTTATAAAGTTAATAAACATATTAAAATAAATATAATTCCAGTTTCTGTCTGCTCTATGCTGTGTATGTCTTGGGTACAACTTGTACTTTTAGATTGACCAGATATTGCTGCATGCAGAGATCTCACAGTAGGTATCAATACACTGCCAGCCAGTCAGAGACTAAGTGTTTGTGGGATCCACACCTCCAATTGGTATGTCTACAATACAATTTCTATACCTAACGTCAGATCTCTTCCTGGGAGAGTAGGAAGAAAGCTTGTGAGAGCCAGAAAACCAGGAGCTGTTCTAGGAGATCCTGCCTTCAGTGTATGAGAGGAAAGCTGCACACATGGATCTCAACAATATAACTGCCTAAATGAGTCTTAAAGAGTGGCAGCACCAATTGACTGCCACTGTAGATGGGGTAAATCTCACAAGCACCTGCCCTTAGATGGAGAGCTAAAGATAGTCAATGACTACTCAGAGGGAGAATCAGACTTCCCCTTGGATGAACCAATCAAAAGATGGTTCCTGTGAAATGCACAGCCATATGCAACACTAAATTTACTTTTTTCTCCCAGTCCTACACACCTACACACACACACACACACACACACACACACACACACACACACATGTATGCACACACACAAACACCAAAGTCAATTTTAAAAGGTCACAAAATTTAAGGGTAGTGAGGAGGGTGCAGGAAGAGATGAAGGGGCCAGATGAAGGGATGGAAATGATGTAAATATACTGTTCATGTATGAGGTTCTCAAATGGATATAAATTTAAACAGACATCATCATATGCTTGGATGAGGGAAAGACTCACTAAGAATTGTAAACATTGTTTAGATGTATGAAAGAACATTTCCTATGATGTTTACTTTTTGAGTACTTAGCATAAGAAAATCAATGAAAACTTTAACAATCCAGGGTTACAAAGTTTTAACTCAGTCAAGTCTCCTTAGGTCTCTGAGATGCTTACCCAGGAGCGGGCTTGGTGTTTCTTCCTGGCTAGAAGAGAACCACAGTTGATAATCTTCCTCAGCATTCTGGAAAGCAGAAGAACCAAAAGTCATACTGTAGTTTTCCCAGTTCACAGTTGAAGTACATGTTTTCTTTCCTCTTCTTATTCTCTAAAACTGAAATATATTGAGCAAGGCAAGAATTCTGGTCTGTGTAATAGGAGGCTGCCAGTGGAAATTAACTGTGGTGAGTTCCATGGTCCTTGCTCTCTCCAAGAATCTGCAGAGAAACCAAGTCCCTGCCTTCTCATTTCTGGTAGAACAGAATTGTCAGTGCAACTTGTATTCTTTCTGCAACATTTTTGTGACACTGGGAATAAGAAATCACTGCAAGCTCTGTCTCCAAGCAAGAAAAGTGTCTCTGTCATCCACATCCCTATAGGCTTTGGAGAATGTTGTGTGTGTCATAACATGTTCCTGTACAGACATCTTATTACTCCAGTGCCACATGCCCACTCTGTCTATGATGACTGAGCAATGCTACACTTAGAAGCCTGGGAACATCAACCACCAAGGTACAGGAGTCAAAGCCTGGTGGACACTAGAACAGTAAGTCAGCTTTTGACCTTCATTCAGAAAATTCCCACCCTGCAGACAGAAAGGACAAGTGTCTAACCTTGATAATGACCCAGAAGCAGAAAACAAGACCCACAACAGATTTACAACTCACAGCTCTGGGATCCATTTGAAACAAGTAAATGTAAATTATGTATCATCTATTAAATTATGTTAGAGTCCACATGAGATACCAAAGACAAATGCATTAAGTAGAGTTATGGCTTATTAATAACTTGGTTACTTTTGATTCAAAATTGAAAATAATGACCTTTCATGATATTATGATAATATTCATGATATTATCCATGATATAATAAGTACAGTCTTACACTTGTATGTGTACTCACACACAAACACACATACACTAAAATGGAATGAATGCATGACCTATATTCAGGATTATTTTTCAAGTATGTTTCTCTATTTTCCAGTTATTTCATGTTTCATCTCTTAGATTCGTGGTACGAGTATTCAGAGGATATAGTTCTACATATAAATTCTGGTTGAAATTGTATATCAAACCTGCCATGCTCTAATTATTAATTTGAGACTGTGCCTTAAGGAATAAATCAGTATCAAAAATGTCTACATGACAAAGAAAATATGGGAAAATGGCACCAAAATATATCTAGTTGTTTGTAATAGCTAGTTTTTATCATGTTCATTGTGTGTATACACACAATTACAAATAATTCATTACGTATGCATTTTCATGTGCAACATATATGTGTATATACATATGTGTGTGTGTCTGTGTATGCATTTTCATTTTAATACACAATCTGTTTTTTGTGGTATAATGGTCCAAATGTACTTCACATGCTGATCTTTGATACCAAATTCACTGGAGAATACAAAAGCAATGACCATATTTAGACTAATGTAACATGTGAACTGACTTTACTTCTGAAAGTTGGAGGAAGATGAAAATATTTCATACATAGAGTAATCATGTATCTGGCAGCAATGTTTTTACACTTATTTAAATATTAATGGATCATAAAATGATGTTGAATAAATAAGGTATTTTCAAGTCTCTTACAGGTATTCCCAGCAATGGTCGTAACTTTTTGATGATATCATTCACTGTGTCCAGTCGTGCTGCTGTTACAGTGAATGACTATAGAAAACACAGAGAAAAAATTGTACTGATTAATAATACTCATGAAACGTCTATTTGATAGATATTTATCCAAACATTTTCTACATTAATCGTGTAACCAAGTTGAGTTCAGTTAATGGCAAAGTGATACACATAAAAGGACAGAAACATGAGTATGGTTTTCCTTTCCTTGATATAACCCATAGGCAGTAATAGGGATTTTAGTCTAATATGTGTCTCTTTAGGGATTCAGATCAGTCAAAATATAATAAGATGTTCACTGGTGAACTAGAATATGGGGGATGGTAAAACAAAAGTGCTTTCCCTCAAGCCCCATAACACAAAATAGAATCCCAGAGTATACATGGCAGAAAGAGAGCACCAATTGTGGCTGTCTTCTGAATTATACACCACACACACACACACACACACACACACACACACACACAAGCATGCATGCATACATCCGTGCACACACAAATATAAATGCTAAACAATGGAATTATATTTTCAGAAGAGACACAGCCTCTGATGCTCAGCTGAGTCAGCTTTCACAATGGGAGGGTGTTATTTGAAGAGATAGAGAAACATTTCCTTGTTTTCGCACATTGTGTTTATAAAACTGATTTATTTCATTGTATATCATGTATTCTGTTCTCATAAACTCATATGAAATGCCACAGAATTTAAAACAATAACAGTATGCAGTGGTGATTTCTCTGCACCTGGCTTCATTCTTAGTTTGTTTGGCTTGGGATCTATTGAGGTGATGAATGTATGAATGTATGAATACAGAGCGAAAGTTTGTCATTAAAATTCTATGGTAGGCGATATCTACTACACTTTATAATTAGAAACTGTCCACAGAAAGAGAAAGATATGTCCAGAACATTGCTATTACACACAACACTCAGTGGACAAGAAAGCTAACTATGCTTACAGGTTTTTGAAAGCAGGCAGATCTGCATTTGCAGGCATAACCTATGGAAAACAGCACATAGAGAAGAAAACAGCAGTAATGACCCTCTCTATAAAGAGTGAACAGTGCTGAAGGGAAACACTTTCAGAATGTAGCTGTCTAACATTAATATTGTGACAATGAACATGCTGCACAATACAGGCTAAAAATAAAACTATGCCAAAGAATCCACTTCTATTGTAGTCTTTGTGCCGTGGGGTCCCAGACACTCTGAAATATTAGGCTATTGTCAATGTTTTTGGTGACTATTCAGAAATGAAAGGCAAATACCCATGGCCGAAGATACTGCGTAGTTCAGACATACAATGAAAGGGAAATGAAGCTGGCATTGACTTGGAAATTCATGCTTATTGTCTAAATCTAATACTACTTGAGATTGGGATACCTGATACTGGAAGACAATATCAATCTTAAGTTTAACCAAACTGTGAACCCTATAATCCACAATAATGACAATCCTGGCAAGATAGGGTATTGGTGCAACCACATCTAAATAAAATTGACTTTATAAGATCACAAGGTGATTTTCTGTACACACACATGCACACACGCACACACATATGCTAAGCGTAAAAGAATTTGCCAGAATTGAAATCAAGCAGGAAGGAAAGTGCTTTCCTTCAGTAAGGTCTGCTCACTCCTGCCTCCCCAGCTTTCTGGTACAAACTCAAGTGAGAACATTATCCTCACTATTGGACAGGATATACTTTTAATTCCCCCATTTGTCTCCTTCATTGCTATGTTGTCCAGTTTAGAGTTTATACAGAACTAAGTGCATAGAGTATTTACCATGTTTTGTTCACCATGAATATATTAGTTACCACATCACGCTGTTAAAATGTACAACCTCAATTCTATGTATTTCTATACAAAAATCTAGAACAAATGAGGGCCTTTATAGTAATCATCCCTCTAACTCAATAACTCCTGATGGTCTCATAGAAACGAAGACCTTCAGATTAACGACTCTTACATAACAGATAAGTGGAATACCTGACCCACCAGCAGACTTTTCTCTGGAAATAGAATAGTACTGAAGTAATGGATGGCAAAGGAATTTAGATGGGAAATTGAATATCATAATAGAGGTGTACCTCAGTAGATGGGCCACTGTCTAGCATATGTGAAAGCCTGTGTTTATTTTCAACACTGCTCACATACTACACACACAAACATACAGGCACACACAAAAATTTACAACACAGATGAACTATATTTATAAAACTAATTTTCTTACCCTTGAGAGACACATTAGAATGTAAGATAAGACAGCCACTGTGCATTTAAAACATCACACACATGCACAGATGCACACACAGACACAAACACACACACACTAGTATTAACAAACAGGTGAGTAAGGTGGAGTGTTTGTCATTCATTGTAGTTTTTTTAAACTTCTATATATGTTTATAACTATGCTCACAGGAATTTTTAAATAAATCTTTAAAAGATGGAAGAAATAATTAATCGGTATCTTTAGAAGTGATAGCAGTTGAGATAAACACGTAATTACAATTAGAAATATCTGCAAAAGTATTTTATAACTACACTTCTCTCAATAGAAGTCACCAGACACATGCTTTGTTAAACATAGTGTACTGTAGCTAGTATGGATCAATCCTGCTTGATAGTAACTAGTACTCTTTTACATAGGCAAAGACATATTTGTATGCATGAAAATATTTTTTCTGGCAGTACCACATAAATGTTCAATCTCTCTCTTTGATCCATCCTGTTGTCAGTTATCAACCTTATCTTTAAATTTCCTCCTGATTCCCCTCCCTTGCCCTTTCACTCCCCCAGTCAGCTTTGCGCAATGAAAATATTGGTCTTTTGTGAACATACAGTGTTCCAGCTTGGGATGTCCTCTGTGAGTATCTCAAGTGTGATACTCTTTCCACTGTCTTTCTGCTTATGTTCATCAATGGATCTGGTCAAATCAATAAAAAACACACAAAAAAGTGAAATTGTCTCATTGCTTATTTTCATGGCAATAAAGGATATACTATCAAAATTTTACTTTTAAAGTTAGACTCAGTAGTAATGTTTGCAAAACAGGGCATGTTCTAGGAGATACTGGGTTGCTCTAAAATGCGGCAATATGTGACAATTTAGTATCAGGTTTTGCTCTGAAAACATTAGTTCCACCATTAGAGGGCTAAAGAACATTCAAGGTTCAAAACCAAGAAGCAGTATTTCCTTCGAGTGTGCATAGTTAAGTATCTTGTATTGATAATGAATTAATATTATGTTCCAGAATACAGTTTTATCCAACATAAAATTTGGAGGATTGCATGAAAGTGTTAGCCAACAGTTCCTCCAAGATGGAAAAGTGACAAGCTCCCAAAATATCTAGGAAACATTAGCAAGAAGATAATTAGAGATGGTCTAAGACTGATGCAAAAATGAAATAATAACTAAAAAGAAAATGAAGACCAATATCTCTGAACATACTCGCTAAAGTTATTAATAAAATAAATGCAAATCAAATGCATTAACACAGACAGATTTTGCATTATGTTCAAGACAACATCAACCCAGAGATGGAAGAAAGGGTCACATATGTAAGTTAAAAAAACATAATCCAATAGATACATTGACAAAAAGACAGAAAATGATCACCCCATTTGATTCATAAATCAACATTGAGAAAATACAGCATCTATTCATGATAAAAGTCTTAGACTGAACAGGGATAGAAGGAATATATTTCAACATAATAAAGTCAATATACAGGGAAACCACAGACAATGGTAATTCTAGAAAGAGAAGAAACTCCCCACATTTGTGCTAAAATTGGGAGCAAGACAGTTTCAGTCGTATCAATTTTCCTCAATATATTTTTACAATATTAGTTAGGGTAATAAAACCAGTGAAGGAGGTGAAGGAGATACAAACAAGAAAGGAAGAAATCAAGATATATTTATTTCCAGATGATACAATTGTATGCAGAAGAACCTAGAGTACACAAATATTCCTAAAGCTGATAAATATCCAGAAAAGTAACAGGACACCAAACACAACAGTCAATATCCTTTTTATATACCAATGACAAACACAAAAAAAGAAATGAAGAACTCAATTGCATTTTCAATAATCACATAAAATTAAACTAAACTTTGAATAGATCTGGCCAAAGAACTCATACATTTATGAATGAAAACTTAAAAACAATGAAAAAAGTAAATGAGAATACTAGCATATAGAACGACTTCCCATATTAATGGATTGGCAGGATTATATTGTGAAAATAGCTATGCATCATGTTTGCAATGCATTTGCCTTCAAAATGCCAAGAAAAAATTTCACAGATATTAAAAGTCATTCTTGAATTTCATGTGGAATACAAACCACTGAGGATATCCAGAACAAAACCAAATATTAAGCATCATCAAAAACAACAACAAACATGCTGATGGTATCATCACAACAGATCCCAATTATGCTGCAGTGCAATTATACATACAATATCGTACTGTCTTAAAAACAGTCACTCATTAAATGAATAGAACTGATGTCTTCATGTGACCCCACAGTCCTATAGTGAGGTGATTTTCTTCTTTAAATTAGAAATAAGCTTGCTTCACTTGTCAATTCCAGCTCCTTCTCCCTCCCCTCCTCCCCTGTCCCCTGCCAACTCCCCCAACTTCCCATCCAATCCCCACACTACTCTCCAGGGAGGGTGAGGCCCATCATGGGGGATCTCCAAAGTCTGTCATATTGTTCAGGGCACGGCCTAGGCCCTCCCCGATGTGTCCAGGTTGAGAGAGCATCCCTCCATGTAGAATGGATACCCAAAGTCTATTTGGATGCCAGGGATAAATACTGATCTAGTATTTGAGGCCCCAAAGATTGCCAAGGTCTCCAGTGAGGTGATTTTTGACAAAGAAGCCAGCCATACATACACATTGGAGAAAATACACCATCTTTAATAAATAGTGCAGTTGAACTGAGTTGCTATATGTAGACAAATGAAATTTGGTCCTTATCTCTCAGCCTACACAAAACTCCCCGATATCCTGCATCTTATATGTGAGAAAATTAGGAAATACATGCAAACTCATTGACACAGGAAAGCACTTTCTGAACAGAGTGCCAATAGCGCAGACATAAAAACCAGAGACTCATAATTGAGACTCATGAAACCGAGAAGTTTCTGCACAGTGAAAGTCAGGATGATTTGGGCAAAGAGGCAGCCTACAGAGTGGGAACTGTCTTCATCAGTTGTCACAGGGCCAGTGTCTAGACTACAAAGAACTAAAATATAAGATAAAATAAACAAAAGGAAATGACCAAACAAAAATTGGGGTATAAGACAAAAAGAGCTCTCCAAAGATGTCATACAAACAAAAGCACTTTTTAAATTTTAGCATCATTAACCAACTAAAAAAAATAAAATTAAATGTATTTTAAGTTCCATTTTCCTTCAATCAAGAGGGCCTAGATAAAAAATTCAAATGATAGCAAATGCTGATGCAAATGTTGGAAAGTGGGGACACTCATTCACTTCTGATTGGAATGCAAATCTATATGCCTACTATAGAAATTGGTGTGCAAGTTGCTCAAAAAAAACAAACCTACCACATGATCTAACTATACTATTCTTTCATATAAACCAGGGAGGCCCTATGGCAGGGAATAATTGGCCAATACAAAACCCACTCAACAGTAATTTTGTGGATGGCGTTACTTTGTTTTTACAATTTGCCTTAATTGCTATTTCTTTCTTTTGATTTTGTTGATGTAGCAGGGTGTGAGTATCTATTTTAGCTAAAGTGATTGTTTCTTGGTTTTTGATTAAACAACCATTAAGCTTTGAAAGAGAGATGGGGGAGAAAAAGGACAGAAAGTTGAGTGTGTCGGGAGAATCTGGGAGAAAATGGAGGAGAAAACATGACCAAAATATATTATTATGAAATAGGACACGATGTTTGATCAATAGAGAAAAGGCTGGATCTGGGATAGGTAGGGAGGTAAATTTTTCAATCATACATTAAAAATTTGAAATCCTCAATGATATAAAAAAACAGTGAAGAGACTAGGGTGTTGGACAGCAGATAATGCATTCTTTCATCACGAAGTAAGAAGTAAAATATGTAGTTACAAGTTACCTCTGAAGCACAGTCCACCACTCTCTCTTTTTGGCTGAGGAACTGCAATATAAAAGTAAGAACTTAAGATAAGTGAGATTTATCTTACTTAAATTGTTAGATTTTAGGGTATGTATCAAGACCAAAGTATTAGTGTCCCTTAGTTACCAGTATGGACAAAGACATAAGAAGTCTCCTCATGTTAGGGTTTCTGTTAGAACTTGTCCTTTATTGGTGACCTTACAGTGATGGCAAGCCACAGTGTGATTAAAGCTATGTAACCCCAGGCAGTAAGGCAGATTCTCTAGGTTTCAGGTTCCCACAGTTAAAGGGGTGACTGTCTCGAAGCAGTCTCACTGGTGGAGTACTTTTTCAAATACAAAAACATATTGTTTGTATTAAGTTACATCATACTTCAGGAACTTTAAATATGCATGGAAGACTTGACTTAAAAATAATATATCTTAGAAAAACAACAAACACATTATTTTACTTCTTTAGGCAAATTGCAGAAACAGATTATGTTAAATACTTTATGGTGTATTCATTCTTCACATACGATACTCACATTAGGATCAATTTACATGCCGTATGCTGTATTCCTGATCACCTGTAGGCTACTTTATTACGGGTCTTAGTAGTGGTAATAAAAATTTATTTATTTATTTATTTATTTATTTAACTTTTTACACATATTACCATTTCCCTTCAGCTCCCCAAGGAGGGTAAGGTCTTCCATGAAGGATTTTCAGAGTCTGTCATATAATCCCGGGCAGGGCCTAGGTCCTCCCCCTTGTTTCCAGCCTGAGAGAGCATCCCTCCATGTAGAATGGGCTCCTGGATTTCATTTGTATGCCAGGAATAAATACTGATCTACTCTCTAAGTTCCCATAAGAAGAAACTAGGCCTAACTTTCTTACAAGTGAGTTGAATTCCATACAGCATATAATTGATTCAGAGTGACAATCTATGTTCACTTTCAATAGTGGTCGCTAACAGGATTATGCTAGGAACACCTTCCTTGTCATAAATTATCCCTAAATTAGTTCACAACTCCCATTTTTCTCCTACACTCCACTCCATATTTCCTTTATGCATTGACTGAATATTTCATTTCTTGCCTCGTGTTGGAAGTTGTGACTCATGATGTGAGTTATTTTTTTTCCAGAAAGGGTTTCTCTGTATTGTTTTGGAGGCTATCCTGAAACTCACTCTGCAGACCAGGCTGGCATTGAACTCACAGATATCTGCCTACCTCTGCTTCTTGAGTGCTTGGACTGAAGGTGTGTGCCCACCAATGCCCAGAGCTGTGAGTTAATTCACGTACTTTTGTGTGGCAGTGAAAAGTCATTTTCAAAGGGTTACATGGAGGTGGAGTTGTCAAGTAATGCAGGAAGTTTGTTTAATTTTCTAAGTAACTCCCAGGCTTCCTTTTTCCAAGGCTATCACAATTTTTGTTTGAATTACCAGCTGTTTCACCAATTTCCACCAGTGTTATAGAGTAGACCTAGTTCATCTGATGTGTTAGACCATCCCTTTAACTCCCAAAATGTACATGTACATGGCTACCACATCTAACTATACCAAGTGTTGCAAGTGAAATAATAGCAATATGAAATGCAATGGGTGACAGGTATGGTTACAATGCGAAAAACTCAGTTATAGTTGTATACAACTCAACCTAACATATAGAAAGATGATGTTCACAATTTAAGAAAAATTCTTAAACTCTCAGACACTTCAAACTCTTTTAATGTAAACTGCTTTATGAATTGTCAAAACTGAAAAAGAATCAGAAATAAAAAAGTCAGTAGGTGATTCTGATATGCAAAAGATATGCGGGTTACAACACATTTATGAACATCTCACTAAAAAGCTCTGTAAATACTTTCTTCAGGTCAACAACTGAAGCAGCATTTCATAAGGTTACAAAATATGGAGATATGTGTGCTAGGTGACTGAATTCAGATGAGGGCTGAGGTCTGAGCAGAAGAGAGAATGAGAAAGAGTGGGTATCGAATGCACAGGATGAACTCCTCTTGTGGAAACGAAAGCAAGTGCTGCTGTGTCGTTGTCCAGAGCAGCAGGTCTGGTCACAGAATCCGGTTGAATGCAAAGGTTCTCCTGGAGAGCTTCCCAATACACGGAGATCTTCCATATTTAATGCCAGCCTGAGAGTGTGACTAGGTAATAACGTATGTCAGACAAGTCACCTCTGACCCTGATGGTGTAATGACACCAGCACTCCCAAGCTGTCTGTAGACACTAAGACAGAAGACCTGCTAAACAGACACATAGGGATGACAGATTTTATATTGTAATTATATTCTTATATAAGAACACAATGTTCATTTTGGTGTATAAAAGGAATTTTTCAAAACTGCTTGCCTACTCAATAGTATTAAAACACATATTTAGGTAGCTTTAATACTCAGATAAAATCAGATTATGATTGGAATAAGAAGATGGCAGGAGGGGAATTACCTGCTCACTCGAATTCTTTCCACAGTGCCTTAGACCCCTCTCATCACTGACACAGAGGAGCTTGAGATCATGACTGACGAACCTTGGATACGTATCATACGATTGACACTAGCATTACCAACTATTGATCCTTTTAGACTTTTTATGGTGGTAATTCTCGGGAGTAAATAGTAGGTAAGCGAGTGCCAAAGCATCAGGTTAGAAAGACCTGACAATGTGTTTGTAACCAGATAAAACTGATTTTCGTCCTTAAATATTTTAGTAAAAAGAATTTCCATTGACATTTTCCATTTATATTGGACAATATGAAATCAACTGTGTCATTCCACAGTCAGCTCACGCCAGCACAAGACCAAGCTATGGGTCTTACCGAAAGGTGGCCACAAAATTCTCCATGGGCCATCCCAGGAGAATGGATTTCCTGGCCCGACTGGGGCCTACAAAGTCGGTGACCACACACTCCCCCATCCACAGGGCACTCAGCGGGATGATGTATTTTATCTTAAAGTTTATCTTACACCTAAAAGAGAATTAAAGAAGATTTATTAGTTTGCTTCTGAAACAAAGGAGCAGTGGGGTTAACAGAAAGACCTAATTCTTCCTTCTCCAGACGAAGCAGGACTCTCCCATCTCTGTTACTGCAAACACAGCTCAGCAAATGGACAAATGCACCTTAACAAAGCATAGGCTGATAAAAGCCTTCCTAGGGTAGGTTCTGAATGCATCTTCTCCATGCTTACAAACATGCATGCCCTGTATATTCAGGATGTCAACTGCTACATATAAATTATACTGTGTAGTTGAAACAGTGCTTGGGAATTTTTCATAGGAAAACCTCATTGAAAAACACTTATTTTACTAAGCTATTTCTTTAAATTTACTAAATAAACTGTGTTAATGCAAAGGACACACACTCTGTTCTTAAGTACTTATTGGGCACTTGCCTCTTCTGAAGAATCTTTGAAAATATTTAATATCTAAATAACATCATGTGACCTCTATCTGTCCCACTTTCTAGTTCAGGAAATGTCATAACGGTTAATAGCCCAAGGTAACATAGACACTTTTTGGAACCTGGCAATCTAATACTCAATTATAGCTCATAACTGTGGGGTCTCTCTGCCTTGCCATCGGCCTTGTGAAGTCTCTGTTTGGGTACACCACTCAGAAAAGTAAATCTCATGTGTGTAGCCTTGTCTCTTTTGTTGGTACTGTATGGTTATATCAGGAGTGAGGGTATAAATTACATAAACTTGTTACCAATAAGTACACCTACATTGGAAATATATAAAAGTGACATGGCATTTTAGGAAACCCCTGCTCATAGGATGCCTACTGGTGTCTTCCTCTTAATAACAGATCTACTTGACTATGATCATAACTTTCTAAAGTAATGGGATTACTGACATCTTCTCCTAATCACTGATGCTGTGGTAGAGTCTTGACTGGTTTCTCTACAGGAGCACAGCACAGTATAGGTCCTCATGAGATTGTTGGATGGATAATGAGCAAAACCATTTGTAAGCACAGAAAGGTAAATCCCTTTTGTTTTGTTTCACAGGAATGGATAGACATGATATAATCTTTGATAATCAGGAAACATGAGAATACTTACCGACTATTAGTCACAACCAAGAAGTCTCTGTACAAATGGAGATGACACTTCCTACTGCTACAACCTCTTCTGAGTTCCACTGGTCCATTGAACACCAGATATTGAATATTCTCCTCCCCATGTGCAACTTTTTCACTGAGAGTCTCCATTGCACTGGAGAAACGTTTCCTGGCACAGGCCAAACACTAAGCAAACAGATAGTCAACGTCAACAAAATAACCCAACACAAAAGTTGAGGAGTTACATGAAATTAATCATGAAGGCTCACTTCTTATAGCAGGGTTCCACTGACTAGCAATTTTTAAAGATATAGAATGGATGAGGACATTTATAAGAACAGAATAATATAGCTTGGAGGGAAAAGAATGAACAAACACATTGAGAGAAGAGAAACGGCCATATTACAAGTAGTATACAGTAATTGTGTCTAAAACTACAGCAACTCAAAGATATTTAACTCTTTAGAATCGGCCAATGGAGTAGCAAAATACAAGCCACTGAGAAAATGAAGGCAAAAACTACAATATCTGTAGAATGATAAAAATACTGGTGTCAAAAACCATGAAATGCAGAATTTTCATCAAGGATCCCAAATCCCTAATTCTTCCAAACTATGAATATGTCAGTTGTGAGAGACATCATGTAGATGTCACTGACATTATGATCCTGAAACCCATCAGCTCCATTCTCATCACAAAGATACTGTAAATCATAGTGATCTATCCAGTTAATGTCACACAGCTGTCACTATAGGGATGTCAGATTTGGAGAATCATATGTAGTCAACCTGCGATTGTTGTCTCAAGTGGAATTGAAAGAATGGGAAGAACTACATCTTCAGTGAGGAAATCACCATCCTCAGATGAGGTAAGAGGTGACTGTGGCTTGCTCCTTTGTCTCTCTGATCTTTCAGCATTAACCCCAATATTTGGCTCTAGGATTTTGTTATTAAGATCAGTTATAATTCATGCTACATGTTTATGTTTGTATACACACCATCATATGTTTGGAGAATGTGCTTTTAGCTAATTTTCTATTTTCCATTCCTCAAGAAAAACTCACATAAATATACTACGTTTACAGAGCAAGTACTGAACCAAAAGGGAAAAGGAGGGATAAAAAACAATGGTTGTCCCCCACACAGAATAATTTGGGAAATGGTGTATACAAGTAGCTTCAATTTTGTTACATAAAATTCAAGTGAATTAGGATGCTTGCAAAGTCATTCCTATCATAGCATTGCTCAAATTTTAGAAAATAGTTGCTGAAGCACAGCAAATAATTTTGGAAACATCAAATGATTCCTGAAAACAAGATATTTTGTAGAACTTTGGATGAATGTGACCACTATCCAGCAATACTCTCTGGTCAAAATAGTTAAGAAAACTAGACTTAGCAAACCATAAATCTTCCCATAACTCCAACAGCCATTTTAAGAGATCTAAGAACATTTTCTTCCCATGTAGTTCAGAACATTCATCCCCTGACATAAAATGTCTTTCTTATTTAGGGAATAGCACTGAACATGATTTCTTAAATAGTTTTAGAGCTGAATTGTAAGAATTAGTTCACACAATCTGGAGGAATCAAGAGAGGACATCTGAGATCACCAGTCCATCCTAAGGATCAAAAGTGGAGAGTAGAAAAATACCTTTTCAGCAGGGCCTGGAAGGGAGAGCCTTTCAATGGCTTGAAATTCTCTTTTCTTCCTGGCACTAAACACCAAACACAGATACAGCAGTTGGCAGACCAACTACTGAAGTCTGAGGAGTCTGCAGTAGTCAAGGTGACTGACACTGTGATGTCAGAGTTCTGAGGCTCATGACATAACTGACAAAATGATATGTGCCTTGCGCTCATCTGTTTTTATCAAGATATATATTTTTAGATTAAAAACAGTTTTAGGGTTGAATAGAGATGCTATGACTACACAAATCTGCACATTAGAAATATTTCTATTCTTTCAATCAAAAGTAACCTGTAACCCCAAGCCCTAGTGTTCTGTGATAGTTACATATACTAGAGTACTTGTGATTGCTTACCATGCTAAAGTCTAGTCTTTTAGAATATTTAAAGAGTAACCTATAAATTTGGTCTCTGGTGACTTTAACCTTATGTTGCATCAGATCAAATAGCAACCTGGTCTACAGATGCGTAGGAAACCTGTGTCTTGAAAAAGAAAAAAAAGTGAATCATATACTCAGTGATACTCTTTTGGAGAAATTTTTCCTTTGTGCAAGGTTATTTATCACTTGAACATAACTGTTAGTTTAGGGCTGGTTTTGAATTCACTTTCCCTCTCTAGTCGGGACCCCATCTGGCTTCGGCCTAAGCTGGCCTCTGTGTGTTGCCAGTGTCTGTGAGTTCATGTCCAGTCTTCCTGAAGTATTCTTCCATGATCTCTCATGGAAAGCTTCACCCTCCCAGGGGAGTGGATGGCTGATTAGGGTAGTTGGGTTTGTGGTGGGAGTGGCATGGTAGGATGGGACAGAGAGGACACTGGGATTGGCATGTAAAATAAGGTTGTTTACAATTTAAATAAAATCTACTGAAAATTTGAAGAAATCAATAAATACCTTATACAGTGTGGAAAGCCAAGGGGAAAAAAATCAAACGGTCCAAGTCTTTAAAACTTAAATAGGAGCAATGAAGAAAACAGAAGTTGAAGTTATTCTGGAAATGAAAAATCTGGGTAAATTACCAGGAACTATGGGTGCAAGCATAGCCAACAGAATACAAGAGATAGAAGACAGATTCTCATATGTTGAAGATACAATATGGGAAATAGATTCCTCAGTGGAAAAAAATGTTAATTCCAACAAATCCTAAACACAAAATGTCCAGGAAATATAGGACGCTGTGAAAACACCAGACCTAAGAAAAATATTGATAGAAGAAGGAGAAGATTACCTAAAAGGTACAGAAAGCATATCTTACAAGATCATGATATAAAACTTTCCCAACTTGCTTAAGCCCCCTCCAGCCCCTTCCCAGTTGTTGAGGTGAGCATGGGCCCTGCTCTGAGCCCAACTCCCTACATTCCCCTGCTTCTGTCTCTCTGGGCATTTTCTGAGCCTACAGAGGACCTGCCCTGCATGGAAAGATCACCCTGATTCTGGCCACAACTCAGTCTTCAGTGCCCTATGGCCCCTGCACAGTGCTTGAGGTGTGTGGTGGCCCTGCTCTGAGCCTCAGCTTCCTACATCGCCCTTCTTCTGTCTCTCTGAGCATTTTCTGAGCCTAGAGAGGGCCTGCCCTTCATGGAAAGATCACCCTGAGTCTGGCCACACCTCAGTCTTCAACCCCCTCTGGTCTCTGTCCAGTGCTTGAGGTGAGTGGGAGCTCTGCTCTAGGCCCCAACTCCCAACATCCCCCAGCTTCTGTCTCCCTGGGCATTCTCTGCTCCTTGAGAGGACCCACCCTGCCTGGAAGGATCATCCTGAGTCTGGCCACACCCCAGTCTCCAGTGCCCTCAATTCTCTGCCCTGCACTTGAGCCCCTGCCCTGGGCTTGAGTCTTCAATCCCCTCTGGTCTCTGCCCTGTGCTTGAGAGTGTCTCAGACCCACCTGTGTCTATCAGAGTATTGAACCTGCTTCAACCCACTGGAAAAGATCCTTAGACCCAAACCTACCAGAAGAGGAAGAGACCCCATGAGCCTCCACTGAAAGAAGGCAATATAAAAACACAGCCAACAACAGAAGAACCAGTATGACGCCACCAGAGTCTAGAAACTCTACATCAGCAATAAACATACCAACACAGATGAAACAGAAAAGAATGACCTGCAAAACAACCTCCTAAAAGTGATAGAGGCCCTCAAAGAGGATATGAGAAAATCCCTTAAAGAAACAGAAGAAAACACAAACCAAAAAATGCAAGAAATCAACAAATCTCTTAAAGAAAGCAAGGAAAGCCAAGAAAAAACAAAAAACAGACGAAGGAAACAATTCTAACAGTTCAAAACCTGAAATTGAGACAATAAAAAAACACACAAACTGAGGTAATGCTTGATATTTAAAGGCTGAATAAACAATCAGGAACTACAGATGCAAGCATAACTAACAGAATAAAAGAGATGGAAGACAGAATCTTGTACACTGAAGATAAACTAGAGGAAATAGATTCATTGACAAAAGAAAGATTTTTTTTTGGTTTTATGAGACAGGGTTTCTCTGTATTGTTTTGGAGGCTGTCCGTCCAGCCTGGCCTCGAACTCACAGAGATCCGCCTGTCTCTGCCTCCCGAGTGCTGGGATTAAAGGCTTGCGCCACCACCGCCCGGCGTCAAAAGAAAGTCTTAAATACAACAAATCCTTAACACAAAATATCCAGGAAACATGGGACACTGTGAAAAGACCAAATCTAAGAATAATGGGTCTAGGAGAAGACGAAGAAGCCCAGATCAATGGAGCAGAAAAGATATTCAACAAAATCATAGAAGAAAACTTTCCTAAATTGAAGAAGGAGATGCCTATGAAAGTACAAGAAGCTTATAGAACACCAAATAGACTGAACCAAAAAAACCAGTCCTCTCACCACATAATAATCAAAACGCCAAACATACAGAATAAAGAATGAATGTTAAAAGCAACAAAGGAAAAAGACCAAGTAACTTATAAAGGCGAACCCATCAGAATTACACCTGACTTCTCCATGGAAACTATGAAAGCCAGAAGGTCCTGGATAGATGTTCTACAAACCACAGATTCCAGCTCAGACTACTATTCCCAGCAAAACTATCAATCACTATAGATGGAGGAAACAAGATATTCCATGACAAAACCAGATTTATGCAATACGTATGCACAAATCCAACCCTACAGAAAGTTCTAGAAGGAAAACTCTGACCCAAGGAAGTTAATTTTACTCAAATAACATAGGAAATATATAATTTTACTTTACCAGAAATCAGAAATAGTGGAAAAACTCACACACAAATCCATCACTAAAAACAGATCCAAAGCAAACAAGAATCAACCATCAATGGACATTAAGACCCCTGAATAGCAAATAACTCACCTATAAAAAGACACAGGCTACCAGAATGGATATAAAGACAGAATCCATCCTTCTACTGCATACAAGAAATATGCCTCAATATCAAAGACAGACCTCAAGGTTAAGGGTTGGGAAAGGAATTTCCAATCAAATAGACATAAGAAACAAGCAGGTGTAGCTATCCTAATATCTAACAAAATAGACTTCAAACTAAAATTAATCAAAAGAGATGAAGAAGGTCATTTCATATTCATCATAGGAAAAATTTCCATCAGGAATAAGTCTTAATTCTGAAAATATATGCCCCAAATATAAAGGCACACACATTCATAAAAGAAACATTACTAGAACCCATATCACACATTAAATCCCACACACACATTCAACATCCCACTATCACCACTGGACAGGTCCACCAGACAGAAACTTAACATAGAAACAATGAAACTAACAGAAGTTATGATACAGTTGGATTTACCAGACATCTATAGAACATTCCACCCAAACAAAAAAGAATATACCTTCTTCTCAACGCCACATGGAACCTTATCTAAAATCGACCACATACTTGGCAATAAAGCAAACCTCAACAGATTACAAAAAAATGGAATAAACTCCTATATCCTGTCAGACCACAACAGTTTAAAATTAGAATTTAGCATCAACACAAATTGCAGAAGCCTCACAAACTCATGGAAATGGAACAATGTTCAATTTCATCACCCCTGGGTAAAGGAAGGAATAAAGAAGGATATAAAAGACCTCCTAGAACTCACTGAAAATGAAGGCACAACATATGCAAAACTTTGGGATACTTTGAAAGCAGTTCTAAAAGGAAAATTCATAGCACTAAGTGCCCACATTAAGAACTGGAGAATTGCCACACTAGAGAATTAACAGAACACGTGAAAGCTCTAGAACAAAAAGAAGTAAACTCACCCAGGAGGAGTAGATGCCAGGAAATACTCAAATTGAGAGCTGAAATCCATAAAGTAGGAACAAAGAAAACAATACAAAGAATCAATGCAACAAAGAATTGGTTCCTTGAGAAAATCAAAAATCAAAAAGATAGACAAACCTAACCAAAAGACAGAGAGAGAGCATGCTAATTAACAAAATCATAAATGAGAAAGGGGGCATAACAACAGACACTGGGGAAATCCAAAGAATCATCAGGTCATACTTTGAAAATCTGTACTCCACTAAGTTGGGAAATCTAAAGGAAATGGATAATGATTTTCTGGATAGATATCACTTACCAAAATTAAATCAAGAACAGATAAACAATTTAAACAGATCTATAACACCTAAATAATAGAAGCAGCCATAAAAAGTTTTCCAACGAAAAAAAGTCTAGGGCCAGAGAGCTTCAAGTGCAGAATTCTACCAAAAATTCAAGGAAGAGCTAATACCAATACTTTTCAAATTGTTATACACAATAGAAGCAAAAGGATCACTGTCAAATTCTTTTTACGAGGCTACAATTACCTTAGTACACAAACCACACAAAGACACAATTAGGACAGGGAATTACAGACCAATCATTCATGAATATTGATGCAAAAATACTCAATAATATACTGGCAAATAGGATCCAAGGACACATCAGAAAAATCATACACCATGATCCCGTAGGCGTTATACCAGGGATGCAGGGATGGTTCAACATACGAAAATCCATCAGTGTAATCCACCATATAAACAATCTGAAAAAGAAAAATCACATAATCATCTCACTAGACACTGTAAAAGGCTTTGAAAAAATATAACACCCCTTCATGATAAAGGTCTTGGAGAAATCTGTGATAACAGGAGCATACCTAAATATAATAATATAATACAACAAACAAACTAAATGGAGACAAACTCAAGGCGATTCCTCTAAAATCAGGAACAAGACAAGGATGTCCACTCTCTCCGTATCTCTTCAATATTGTGCTTGAAGTTCTTGGTAAAGCAACAAGGCAACAAAAGGAGATCAAGAGGATACAAATTGGAAAGGAAGAAGTCACACTTTCACTATTTGCAGATGATATGATAGTCTACATAAACGACCCAAAGAATTCTACCAGGGAACTCCTACAGCTGATAAACACCTTCAGCAAAGTGGCAGGATACAAAATTAACTAAAAAAATCAGTAGCCTTACTATATATAGACAGTAAAGGGGTTGAGAAAGAAATCAGAGAAAGATCACCCTTTACAATAGTCACAAACGCCATAAAATATCTTGGGGTAACTCCAGTCAAACTCAAAACTTTGAGTCTTTAAAGAAAGAAATTAAAGAAGATACCAGAAAATGGAAAGATCTCCTATGCTCTTGGATAGGTAGGATCAACATAGTAAAAGTGGAAATCTTACCAAAAGCAAAAGGAATCCCTATCAAAATACCAGTGCAATTTTTCACCGACCTCAAAAGGACAATACTCAACTTTATATGGAAAAGCAAAAGACCCAGGATAGCCAATGCAGCCATGTATAATAAAGGAACTTCAGGAGGTATCACCATCCCTGACTTCAAGTTCTATTATAGAACAATAGTCCTGAAAACAGCTTGGTATTGACACAAAAACAGACAGGTAGACCAATGGAATTGAATCGAAGACCCTGATATCAACCCATACACCTTAGAACACCTGATCTTTGACAAAGAAACTAAAACTATACAATGGAAAAAAGATAGCATCCTCAACAAATGGTGATGGAGTAACTGGATGCTGGCATGTAAAAGACAACAGATTGATCCATATCTATCACCATGCAAAAAACTTAAGTCCAAATGGATCAAAGACCTCAACATCAATCCAGCCACACTGTATCTCTTAGAAGAGAAAGAAGGAAGTACCTTTGAACAAATTGGTATAGGAGACCGCTTCCTGAACATAACGCCAGTAGCACAGACACTGAGATCAACAATTAATAGATGGGACCTCCTGAAACTGAGAAGCTTCTGCAGGGCAAAGGATACAGTCATCAGGACAAAACGACAGCCCACAGAATGGGAAAAGATATTCATCAACTCCACATCTCATAGAGGACTGATCTCCAAAATTAACAAAGAACACAAGAAGCAAGGCTCCAGAACACCAAAGAATCCAATCAAAAAGTTGTGTATAGAACTAAACAGAGAATTCTCAACAGAGGAGGCTAAAATGGCCAAGAGACACTTGAGAAAGTCCTCAACATCCTTAGCCATCAGGGAAATGTAAATCAAAACAACTTTGAGATACCATCTCACACCCATCAGAATGGGTAAAATCAAAAATCAAAGTTTATGCTGGAGAGGATGTGTAGAAAGGGAAACACTCCTCCACTGCTGGTGGGAGTGCCAACTTGTGCAGCCACTTTGGAGATAGGAATGGAGATTCCTCAGGAAAATGAAAATCAGTCTTCCACAAGATCCAGCAATTCCATTCTTAGGCATATACCCAAAAGATGTACCCTCATACAATAAGGACATCTGCTCAACTATGTTCATAGCAGCATTATTTGTAATAGCCAAAATCTGGAAGAGACCTAGATTTCCCTCAACTGAAGAATGGATAGAGAAAATGCGGTACATGTACACAATTGAGTACTACACAGCAGAAAAAAATGGAATCTTGAAATTTGCAGGCAAATGGATGGCATAGAAGAAACCATCCTGAGTGAGGTGACCCAGTCACAAAAAGACAAAAATGGTATGTACTCTCTCATATATGGATTTTAGACATGGAGCAGGGCATTGCCAGCCTACAATCCCACCGCCAGAAGAGAGTCTGGTGTGTACGGAAGACCCCAAGAGATTTGCATGATAACCCAGAGAAGGGTTATGGGATGAGATCTCCTAATTGGATTGGGGGGAAAGGGGGTGGGCAGAAGGACATGGGAGAAAGAGAGGTGGAAAAGATGAGGGGAGATTAGGATATGGGAGTGCAGGAAGGTTGAGCCAGGGTAAGAATAGAGGAGATAAGGATGGGAGACACCATAAATAAGGAGCCGTTATAAGTTGGAGGAGAGATCTGGCACTAGCGAGATCTTCACAGATCTACAAGAATGACACCAACTAGCATTAAGGTGACCTTAAATGCCCTCCCATGATAATGAGAATGATGACTACTTTATATGCCATCCTAGAACTCTTATCCAGTGGCTGATGGAGGCAGAGGCAGACACCCACAGCTGGGAACCAAATTGAATTCCTGGAACCCAGTTGCAAAGAGAAGTGATGACCAAAGGAATCAACATCAGGCTGGTGAAACCCACAGAGGCAGTTGAAGTAAACAAGAGGGAACAAATGGACCCCAGACTGATGACTGAGGAGGCCAGCATGAGACTGATCCAGACATCCCTCCCACCTTACCTGGGTGTCAGAGATGGCAATCTGTGGGACCTTGGAGAGTAGAGCAATATTTATTCCTGGCATACAGATGGACTCTGGGAACCCATTCCACATGGAGAGATGCTCTCTCAGCCTGGACACATGAGTGAGGACCTAGGCCCTGCCAGAGATGATGTGACAGACACTGATGATCCATCATGGAAGCCCTTGCCCTCCCTGGGGAGCTGAGTGAGGATGGAGTGGGGGTGAGGGGTTTGGAGGATTGAGAGTGGGGGAGGAGGAAGGGAGGGAACTGAGAGTGACATGTGTAAAACGTTAAATTAAAAAAAAGTTTCAGAAAAACAAACAACAAAAAAACCTTTCCCAACATAAAGAAGAACTTGCCTATGAAAGTACAAGAAGATTACAGCACACCAAATAGAATGGACCAAAAAACAATGTTACTCACCACATAATAATAAAAACAAGAACATACAGAATAAAGAAAGAATATTAAGAGCTGCAAAGAAAAAAGGCAAAGTAACACACAGAGGCAGACCTTTGAGAATTACCCCCAATTTCTCAATGGAAACTCTGAAAGCCAGAATGTGCTGGATAGACAATCTGCAGACAACAAGAGACTATGCATGCCAACCCAGATTAAAATACTCAGCAAAGCTTTCAATCACCATAGACAGAGAAAATAAGATATGCCAGGACAAAACCTATCCACAAAGTCTTCCCTGCATAAAGTACTAGAAGAAAAACTCCAACCCAAGGGAATAAGCAACACTCACAAAAGCCAGGGCAGTAAATAATTCCACACCAGCAAAAGCAAACTAAGGGAAACACACACACACACATACACACACACACACACACACACACTACCACCAACACCAATATCAACAAATGAAAAGGAAACAATAATCACTGCTCATTATCTCTTAATATCAATGATCTCAATTCACCTACAAAGAGACACAGGCTAACAGAATGAATGGGAAAACAGGATCCATTCTGCTGCTGAATGCAAGAAACACACCTAAACTTCAAAGACAGATGTTACCTGAGAGTAAAGGGTTAGGAAAGATTTTCTAATCAAATGGAGCTAAGAAACAAGCTGCTGTAGCTATCCTGTTATCTAACAAATTAGACTTCAAACTAAAGTTAACCAAAAGGGTGAAGACAGATGTTTCATATTCTTACAGGAAATATCCGTCCAGATGATGTCTCAATTCCCAACATTGATGCACCAAACACAATGGCACCAACATTTATAAAAGAAGCAACACAAAAATTTAAATCACACATCAAACTCTACACACAAATAGTGAGAGACTTAAACACTGACTTTCACCACTGGGCACACTGCTAGGCAGAAATTTAAGAGAAAGATAAAGAAACCAACAGATGTTATGATTCAAACCAGCTTAACAATCATCTAAGGAACATTCCAGCCAAACACAAAAGAATATGCCTTCTTCTCAGCAGCTCATGAGACCTTCTCTGTAATCAACCACATACTCGGTAACAAAGCAAACCTCAAGAGATACAAAAGAAATTGGAATAGCCCCCTGTATCACATCAGATCACCATGCTTTAAAGTTAGAATTTAATAACAACACTAATGGCAGAAAGTGCACAACTCATGGAAATTGAACAATGGTTCATGCGTTAAGAGCATTTCTTGCTGTCTCAGAAGACCCATATGACAGTTAACCACTTTAACTGCATCGCCAGATGGAATCCACTGCCCTTATATGGCCACTACAGGAATTGCACATATGTGGTGACAAAACACCTATAAGTAAGTATAACTAAAAGTGCCACAAAAAATGTCCCAGCATGCCCTGGGGGACATCATTTCCGCTGTGTAGTTATCACTCATGCCATAAATTAGAAAACCAGAGGCAGATTGCTTTGCATCTCCTAATTTATTTTATTCACCCTTTATGAATTTTCTCTTTTTCCTGAGAGTCCTGGAGCAGTATAGTTGTGTTTCTCTTTAATTTGATAATTTCTTGAGCACGTGTGTACTATGCACCACATTTTACTGATAGCTAAATATATGAGCTCAAAGATACAATATGTCTAGTTTTTCTATATGTACTGAGTATCCACGGAGTAGGCCATGCCATCCATATCCTAGGTGCCATCTGCCTGTATATCGCTGAGACCCATGGCTGAGAAGACTTTGTTCTGGAACTTTCTCAGATACATCCGTGCCTGTGAGTTCTGACTTCAATGGAGTGTGACTCTTCACATATCTAAAGAAGAGACTTAAGATTGAAAAGATGGAAATTGCCTTTTTTATTGATAAAATTCATTCATTTTATTCAATGGGGGTTTCAAAGCAATAATCGTTATATACAGTGAAAAGCCTTGGCAAACTATCAAAACAGTGAAAAGAATAAAAGGAATAACAAAAAAAACAAAACTTTAAAAGAAAATGAAGGAAACCAAATCACAAGTATTCCAAGACATAAGGTAATGATACCAAACAACAAAATTAAGCCAAGCTCCTGGTTTCCTTTGGAATTTTCTTTATGGAATAGTAAATGAATAAGATGAGGCCCGAGGAACAGGATTAGTCTCTCCGTGAGCCATGTTCAGCAACACTTGTACATGGCATGGAGTCAGCGTCAGCACTGCTCTACAGAGGGAATCTTACACTTTTGATGCAGTCTGTCTGGATAGCAGCGTGACATTAACACAGTCCTCCTGGTCAGATTTCCCATCCCATGTGGAGTCAGCTTGCCAAAGCCCTTGACAGCAAACTCACAGAATAACTCTTGCTCATATGTTCTCCTCCATGTTGTTTGTCCCCACACTGGGCCACTTGCTGATGGAGGTCAGGATTCTGAGTAATTTGTGCTGTGTCCTCTGTATCTCAAGCTCATGTCTATGAATGCTTCCTCTGGGAATAGTGAGCCAGCAGACATGGGTCATATTGGGGCTGGATCCTCTGATGGTATGTTGATATTTGTCACACTTGGAGTTCACAACTGCAAGGAGGTGGCCTTTTCTGCGGAGGCCGTGATCCTGGAGTGTAGAATGTCATGACTACAAGGAGTCTCTGGCTTCCTCCAGCCTTCTCAGTTCTCTTCAGACGTGCTCAGAGAAGGAGTGGAAGGATATCAGACACAGAAACAGTCTCTCATTGTTTTCATCTTAAATAAAAAATAATTTAAAAAGAAACAGTCTCTCTGGGTCACTGGCAAAAGAAATCTGGGACTGTTTGGCCCTAGTAAACAAAGTTAAGGGAGAACACCCAGCCCATGAGTCCCTGGTTGCTGGGAATGGGGCTCAATGCTGCTCACTTGCCTGGAACACAGTGCTCCTGCTTCAGCAGCTCCATCCCAGAAGGCTCTCTTCTGGGGCTGTGATCTGTTCCAGTTTATGCTGGAGGTGTTCAAACCTAGGGGAGGAAGGAAAGTGGGACAGAAACCTGGTGGGGACCTGCATATCAGCTTTTGAGCCCCCACCAGCTAGACAACCCAGCATTACCTTTCAGCTTACTCATTCCCTGCTTCCCCAAAGAAAAAGGGTCAGAGAGCCTCGGGCTGGATTTTTGTTCTCACCTTTTAAAAACTGCTAGAATCCCACTGTGCTGGACTAGAAAAAAAACAGCATATTTCTACAACAGTCCAAAAACATAATTTTGGAGAAATATTATTATAGCAACACCTGAGTCACAGCTCAGGATAGATACCCATGGCCTTGCTTAGATACCAGGTAAATGTGAGTAACCTGGGGAACTCTATGCCTGCCCTCTAGATGAGGCTATGCAACACTTCATGGGAGTAATTTGTCAACCCCTAATCTGCTTATAACCAGAGAAATCTTCTCACAGGAAACTGATGAGCACCACAGAAAACTGTAATCATCATGTGCTGCATGATGATCTGCTGAACGGTGGGAACTTATCTCTAAAGCTGATGTTCCTGAAGGGAAGTAAAGTGGTGGAGGACACACTGTCCTTCACAATTGACCTCCCCCTTAGAGTTTGGGGATACCATGGGAATATTTGTGGGGAGAGTATCCTAAGACCATGCTAGAGATCTTAGAATGGAAGAAGGGGACATGATCCCCATAGGAGTAAGTATCAAGCAAGAGAGAACTTCCTGTTGACTTAGCCAGCGTGATGCTCCGAGGTATTATTTCTGTGGCTGTGACTAGGAACCTTGCCAAATGAACAGAAACCCAAAGAGGACAGAGATCCAGGTACATGGGACCCTCTTGGCTCCACCTACTTCTGCAAGCATGGTTTACTACCTCATCTGGGACACAGTGAAGTGATGTTGCACCTTTACTGCCAAGTCCTTTTGCTGGATAACCAGTTCGTTCTGCTTCAGCAGGGACTGAAGATTTTCCTCCAGTCTTTAAGGTTCCTGTTCATTACAAGATTGTGTTCTTAGGACAGGGTTGTCTGCACCCATTTACCCATGTGTGCATGCATGTGCATGCACATTTACATACGCACACACTCCTGAATGTTGGGTCCCAGCCCCCTTCGGGTCTCTAGGATTCACTGGTCAGCCAACAAGTGCATCCTGTTTTCCACTCTAAGTGCATCCTGTTTTCTAGTCCTGAGTTAGGTAACCCAGATACAAAGAGTCAAACATGGTATGTACTCACTCATATATGGATTTTAGACATGGATCAGGGTAGTGTCAACCTACAGTCCAAGTGCCAATGAGTCTGGGAAACAGGGAGGTTCCCAAGATAGATGCATTATACCCCAGAGAAGTGGAATGAGGCAAGATCTCCTGAGCAGACTTGGAACATCAGGGGAGGGGAGAGGGAACCAGGAAAAAGAGAGGGGGATAAGAGGACTGGAGAAGAAGGCATGGGGGAGCAGGAAGGTTGAGTCGAGGTAAGAATAGAGGAGAGCAGGAAGAGAGATTGAGTCATTATAGGCTTGAGGAGAGAGCTGACACTAGTGAGATCTCCAGAGATCTACAAGGATAACACCAACTGGCAAACTAAGCAATAGTGGAGAGACTATATTAATAACCCCTCCTTGATGGTAAGGTTGATGACTACCTTATATGCCATCCTAGAACCTTCATCCAGTGACTGATGGAAGCAGAGACAGATACCCACAGCTAAACACTGAACTTCACTCCTGGAACCTAGTGACAGAGATGGAGGAATGATGAGCAAAGGGTCAAGACCATGATGGTGAAACCCACAAAGACAGCTGACCGGATATGGGGAGCTCTTGTGTCCCAGACAGATGCCTGAGAGGCCAACAGGGGACTGATCCAGACTCCATGAATGTAGTCTCAGTGAGGAGGCCACAGAAATCACTGGGGCCTTGGGTAGTAGGTCAGTGTTTACCATGGCTTGAATGATCTTTGGGAGCCCATTCCAAATAGAGGGATGCTCTCTCAGCCTGGACACATGGGGAAGGGCCTAGGTCTTGCCCTGGATGAAATGACAGACTTTAGAGATCCCCTTCAAGGAGGTCCTCACCCTCCCTGGAGAATAATGTGGGGATTGGGTGGAGGGCTGTGGGGCTGGTAGAGGGACTAGGGAGGAGGTGTGGGAGAGGGAGCTGGGATTGACATGTGAAGCATTCAATTTCTAATTTAAATAAAAAAATGTTTTAAAAACTTTAAAAAAGATATACTTTCTGTGCCTTTCAGGTGGGCTTCTCCTTTTGAAAGACCCTTACCCAGGGCCCCCTAGGAAAAGAAAAACAAGGCCAAACCATTACCTAATGGAAAAACCCAGACCAGGTGCCTCGCCCAGCTGGCGCCTCAAACAGGATGCCAAACAGGATGTCTGTGGTCACCAGAGCAGTCATGGGACCCGGATACTTGTGTCTGTGATTACCAGAGCAGTCATGGGACCCGGATAATTGCTGAAGCATGTGGGGTCTTTCATGTGATAATACCAGGAAACCTAGTCCTTGGCAACTACCCCTGTCCCCAAGATGACCTTGGCCAGAGCTTAAGTAGCCAATGAAATGCCTGTTGCTATGCTGATACTTATGTAACAAATAAAACTCTATATTGTGCTCCCTGCAAGCCCGGTATGCTCTGCACCCGTGTTTCAGTAGCATCCGCAGGCGCCTGTGTACTCAATAAACCACCTCTTGCTTTTGCATCCAGTGATCTGTCACTGGTTTTTGGGCAGAGGGTTCGGTTCGGTGCCCAGCGCTTCGGTGCCAGCGTCTTTTACTTCTGTAAATATTTTTCTTAGGTTTGATGTTTTCACTGTGTCCCATATTTCCTGGACATCTTGTGTTAAGGATTAGTTGGAATTAACATTTTCTTCAACTGAGGAATCTATTTCCCATATCATATCTTCAACATATGAGACTCTGTCTTCCATCTCTTGTATTCTGTTGGATATGCTTGCATCCATAGTTCCTGGTAATTTAACCAGATTTTTCATTTCCAGAATTACCTCAACTTGTGTTTACTTCATTGCTCCTATTTAAAGTCTTGGACCATTTGATTTTTTCCCCTTGGATTTCTACACTCTTTAAGGACTTTATTGATTTCTTCAAATTTTTTATAGATTTTATTTAAATTAGAAACAACCATATTTTACATATCAATCCCAGTGCCCTCTCTGTCCCATCCTCCCATGCCACCACCCCCCCACAAACCCATCCACCCTATCACCCATCCACTCCCCAGGGAGGGTGAAGTCTTCCATGAGAGATCATCAAAATCAAGTCATTTGGGGCAGGGCCTAGGTGCTCCCCTGTGTATCCAGGCTAAGAGAGAATCTCTCCATGGGGAATGGGCTCCCTAAGTGCGTTCATGCACTAGGGATACATCCTGGTTCTACTGCCAGAACCTCATAGACTGCCCAGTGCTCCTATCTGACACCCATGTTCAAGGGGACTGGTTTGGTCCTATGTTGGTTCCCCAGCTGTCAGACTGGAGTCCTTGAGTTGCCACTTGCTCAGGTCACCTGTTTCTCTGGTTTTTCACAGCGTGGTCTTGACCCCTTGGTTCCTCACTGTTCTGTCTCTGAAACTGGATACCAGGAGATTGAATCAGTGCTTGCCTGTGAATCTCTGCTTCAGCTTTCATGAGCTACTGGATGAAGGTTCTAGGATGGCATGTAAGGTAGCTGTCATTTTCATTATAGGGGAAGGGCGTTTAAGGTAGCCTCTCCATTATTGCTTAGGGTCCTAATTGGAGTCATCCTTGTAGATCTCTGTACAGTTCCCTAGTGCCAGATTTCTCTTTAAACCTATAGTGGCGCTCCAAGACCCCAACCCAGCGAGCCCAGCTTCAGGTAAGATTGGGTCCCCGGCTGGGACCACCCGCCCATCACCCATCCCCCTCCATCTTCGGGGCCGCTCCCGGCTTCCAGAAGAACCGCCCACACAGGCCCCTCCAAGACCCCAACCCAGCGAGCCCAGCTTCAGGTGAGATTGGGTCCCCGGCTGGGACCACCCGCCCATCACCCATCCCCCTCCATCTTCGGGGCCGCTCCCGGCTTCCAGAAGAGCCGCCCACACAGGAAAGAGATCAGCCCCTCCAAGACCCCAACCCAGCGAGCCCAGCTTCAGGTGAGATTGGGTCTCTGGCTGGGACCACCCGCCCATCACCCATCCCCCTCCATCTTCGGGGCCGCTCCCGGCTTCCAGAAGAACCGCCCACACAGGCCCCTCCAAGACCCCAACCCAGCGAGCCCAGCTTCAGGTGAGATTGGGTCCCCGGCTGGGACCACCCGCCCATCACCCATCCCCCTCCATCTTCGGGGCCGCTCCCGGCTTCCAGAAGAGCCGCCCACACAAGAAAGAGATCAGCCCCTCCAAGACCCCAACCCAGCGAGCCCAGCTTCAGAAGAGCCACCCACACAGGAAAGAGATCAGCCCCTCCAAGACTCCAACCCAGCGAGCCCAGCTTCAGAAGAGCCGCCCACACAGGAAAGAGATCAGCCCCTCCAAGACTCCAACCCAGCGAGCCCAGCTTCAGAAAAGAGATCAGCCCCTCCAAGACCCCAACCCCAGCGAGGCCAGCTTCAGCTTCAGCTGCAGTAAGGAAGGAGACCAGTGGAGACAGAAAGCCCCCACCAGCACCCACTGGAAGAAGAGATGGGAAGAAGACAGAATAAGAGATCACTCAGCAATAGAAACACCAACATGACCCCACCAGAATCCAGGGATCCAACACCAGCAAGACCTGAAAAGCACTACATAGATGAAGAAGAGGAGACAGACCTTAAAAATTATTTCATGAAGATGATGGAGAGCCTCAAAGAAGAAACGAGGAAATCCCTTAAAGAAATAGAAGAAAAAACAAACAAAAAAATCCATGAAATGGGGGAAAAATTCAAGAAATAAACAAATCTCTCAAAGAATCTAAAGAGCACCAAGAAAAAACAACCAAGAAAATTAAGGAAACAGCTCAAACAGTTGAAGGATTGAAAGCTGAAATAGAAACGATAAAGAAAACACAGAATGAAGGGATGCTGGAAATAGAAAAGCTCGGTAAACGGTCTGGAATTACAGATGCAAGCATCACCAATAGAATACAAGAGATAGAAGAGAGAATCTCAGGTGTTGAAGACTCATTAGAGGACATAGCATCGTCAACCAAAGAAAATCTCAAAACCAACAAATCCTTAACACAAAATATTCAGGAAATATGGGACACCGTGAAGAAGCCAAACCTGAGAATAATAGGTATAGAAGAAGGTGAAGAACTTCAACTTAAAGGTACAGAAAACATATTCAACAAAATCATAGAAGAAAACTTCCCTAACCTAAAGAAAGATATGCCTATGAAAGTACAAGAATCTTACAGAACACCAAATAGGCTTGACCAGAAAAAGAAGTCACCTCGCCATATAATAATCAAAACATCAAACCTACAGAGCAAAGAGAAAATATTAAGAGCAGCTAAAGAAAAAGGCCAAGTAACATATAAAGGCAGACCTATCCGAATTACACCTGACTTCTCAATGGAAACGATGAAAGCCAGAAGATCCTGGTCAGATGTCCTACAAATGCTAAGGGAACAAGGATGCCAGCCCAGACTACTATATCCAGCAAAGCTCTCAATTACCATAGATGGAGAAAACAAAATATTCCATGACAAAGCCAGATTTAAACAATACGTATCCATGAATCCAGCTCTACAGAAAATGCTAGAAGGAAAACCTAGAGCCAAGGAAGATAACTACATTCACAAAGACACAGGCAATATAGAATCATACTTTACAAAACACTAAAAGAAAAAGGGAGGAGAAACTACACAAAATAACTTCACTAACAATAAATCAAGCGCAAACAAGGATCACCAATCAATGGTCATTAATATCCCTCAATGTCAATGGCCTCAACTTACCTATAAAAAGACACAGACTAGCAGAATGGATACGAAGACAGAACCCTTCCTTCTGCTGCATACAAGAAACACATCTCAACACCAAAGACAGACGTTATCTCAGAGTAAAGGGCTGGGAAAAGATCTTCCAATCAAACGGCCCCAAGAAACAAGCGGGCGTAGCAATCCTAATATCTAACAAATTAGGCTTCAAATTAAAATCAATCAAAAGAGATGAAGAAGGGCACTTCATATTCATCAAAGGAAAAATACATCAAGACGAAGTCTCGATTTTAAACATCTACGCCCCAAATACAAAGGCACCTACATTCGTGAAAGAAACATTACTAAAGCTCAAAATGCACATAAAATCTCACACACTAATAGTAGGAGACTTCAACACTCCGCTCTCACCGCTAGATAGGACCTCCAGACAGAAACTTAACAAAGAAACAAAAGAATTAATAGAAGTTATGACCCAACTGGGTTTAACAGACATCTATAGAACATTCCACCCAAATACAAAGGGATATACCTTCTTCTTGGCACCACATGGAACCTTCTCTAAAATTGACCACATAATAGGAAACATAGCAAATCTCCACAGATACAAAAAAATTGGAATAACCCCCTGCATCTTATCAGACCACCATGCATTAACATTAGAATTCAACAATAACACAAATCGCAGAAACCCTACAAACTCATGGAGATTGAACAATGCACAATTGCACCATCCCTGGGTAAAGGAACAAATAAAAAAAGAAATTAAAGACTTCCTCGATTTCAATGAGAATGAAGACACAACATACACAAACTTATGGGACACTTTGAAAGCAGTGCTGAGAGGAAAGTTTATAGCACTAAGTGCCCACATGAAAAAACTGGAGAACAGTCATACTAGAGAATTAATAGCACAGCTGAATGTTCTAGAACAAAAAGAAGCAAACTCCCCCAGGAGGAGCAGACGCCAGGAAATAATCAAATTGAGGGCTGAAATCAATCAAGTAGAAACCAGGAAAACATTGAGAAGAATCAATGAAACAAAGAGTTGGTTCTTTGAGAAAATCAACAAAATAGACAAACCTCTGTCCAAACTAACCAAAAGACAGAGAGAGAACATGCTAATTAACAAAATCAGGGATGAGAAAGGGGACATAACAACGGACTCTGAGGAAATCAAGAGAATCATCAGGGCATACTTTGAAAATCTGTACTCCACAAAATTTGAAAATTTAAAGGAAATGGACAATTTCCTGGATAGATATCACTTGCCAAAACTAAATCAAGAACAGATAAATAATCTAAACAGACCTATAACCACTAATGAAATAGAAGCAGTCATCAAAAGTCTCCCAAACAAAAAAAGCCCATGCCCAGATGGCTTCAGTGCAGAATTCTACCAGAAATTCAAAGAAGAGCTCATTCCAATACTCGTCAAAGTATTCCACACTATAGAAGCAGGAGGCTCACTGCCAAACTCTTTCTACGAGGCTACAATTACCTTGATACCCAAGCCACACAAAGGCACAACTAAGAAAGAGAACTATAGACCAGTTTCCCTCATGAACATTGATGCAAAAATACTCAATAAAATACTTGCAAACCGGATTCAAGAACACATCAGAAAAATCATCCACCATGATCAAGTAGGCTTCATTCCAGGAATGCAGGGATGGTTCAACATTAGAAAATCTATCAATGTAATCCACCATATTAACAATCTGCGAAAGAAAAACCACATGATCATCTCACTAGATGCTGAAAAAGCCTTTGACAAAATCCAGCTCCCCTTCATGATAAAGGTCCTAGAGAGATCAGGGATAACAGGAACGTACCTGAATATAATAAAAGCAATATACAGTAAACCAACAGCTAACATCAAACTAAATGGAGAGAAACTCAAAGCAATTCCTCTAAAATCAGGAACAAGACAAGGCTGTCCACTCTCTCCATATCTCTTCAATATTGTACTTGAAGTTCTAGCTACAGCAATAAGACAACAAAAGGAGATAAAGGGGATACAAATAGGAAAAGAAGAAGTCAAACTTTCATTATTTGCAGATGATATGATAGTTTACATAAGTGACCCAAAAAACTCCGCAAGGTTACTCCTAGAGCTGATAAACACCTTCAGCAATGTGGCAGGATACAAGGTAAACTCAAAAAAATCAGTGGCCCTATTATATACAGATGATGAAGTGACTGAGAAAGAAATCAGAGAAACATCACCTTTTACAATAGCCAAAAACAGCATCAAATATCTGGGGATAATGTTAACCAAGGAAGTGAAAGACCTGTATATCAAGAACTTTGTGTCTTTGAAGAAAGAAATCAAAGAAGATACCAGAAAATGGAAAGATCTCCCATGCTCTTGGATTGGTAGGATCAACATAATAAAAATGGCAATCTTGCCAAAAGCAGTCTATAGATTCAATGCAATCCCTATCAAAATTCCATCACAATTCTTCAAGGAGCTGGAAAGAACATTAATCAACTTTATATTGAAAAACAAAAGGCCCAGGATAGCCAAAACATCCCTATACAATAAAGGAACTTCAGGAGGCATCACCATACCTGACTTCAAGCTCTATTATAGAGCTATAGTCCTGAAAACAGCTTGGTATTGGCACAAAAATAGGCAGGTAGACCAATGGAACCGAATCGAAAGCCCTAATTTTAACCCACACACCTATGAACACCTGATTTTTGACAAAGAAGCTAAAACTGTACAGTGGAAAAAAGAAAACATCTTCAACAAATGGTGCTGGCATAACTGGGTAGTGGTATGCAGAAGACTGCAGATAGATCCATGTTTATCGCCTTGTACAAAACTTAAGTCCAAATGGATCAAAGATCTCAACATACATCCAGCCACACTGAAACTTTTAGAAGAGAAAGTGGGAGATACTCTTCAACGAGTTGGTACAGGAGACCACTTCCTAAACATAACTCCAGTGGCACAGGCACTGAGATCAACAATTAACAAATGGGACCTTCTGAAACTAAAAAGCTTCTGTAAGGCAAAGGACACAATCAAAAAGACAAAAAGGCAGGCCACAGAATGGGAAAAGATATTCACTAACCCTACATCTGACAGAGGGCTAATCTCCAAAATTTACAAAGAACTCAAGAAACAAGTCTCCAAAACACCAAAGGATCCACTTGAAAGGTGGGGTACAGAGCTAAATAGAGAATTCTCAGTAGAGGAGGCTAAAATGGCCAAGAGACACTTAAGAAAGTGCTCAACATCCTTAGCCATCAGGGAAATGCAAATCAAAAAAACTCTGAGATACCAACTTACTCCTGTCAGAATGGCTAGAATCAAAAACACCGAAGACAATTTATGCTGGAGGGGATGTGGAGAGAGAGGAACACTCCTCCACTGCTGGTGGGAATGCCGACTCATACAGCCTCTTTGGAAATCAGTATGGAGATTCCTCAGGAAAATGGGAATTAATCTACCACTAGACCCAGCAATTCCACTCTTAGGCATTTATCCAAATGAGGCAGGTTCATACAACAAGGGCATCTGCTCCACTATGTTCATAGCAGCATTGTTTGTAATAGCCAGAACCTGGAAGCAACCTAGATGCCCCTCAACTGAAGAGTGGATAGAGAAAATGTGGTACATTTACAGAATGGAGTATTACTCAGCAGAAAAAAACAATGGAATCTTGAATTTCGCAGGGAAATGGATAGCACTGGAAGAAACCATCCTGAGTGAGGTAACCCAGTCGCAAAAAGACAAACATGGTATGTACTCACTCATATATGGATTTTAGATATGGATCAGGATAGTGCCAGTCTGCACTTCCACAGATAGAGAGTCTGGGAAACAGGAAAGAACCTAAAAGATATGCATATATGCATAGTACCCAAGAGAAGAGGATGGAGACAAGATCCTCTGAATGGATGGGGAACAGGGCGACGGGGGGGGGGTAGTGGGACCTGGGAAGAATAGAGGGGGTAAAGAGGGAGTTGGTCATGGGGGAACAGGAAGTTGAGGGGGTGGGGGTAGAATAGGGGGAAGAGGGAATCATAGGATCGAAGACAGATCAGGCACCAGAGTGACCTCGAGTGATCTAAAGGTATAACATCAATTGGCAAGCTAAGCAATAGTGGAAGGACCACCTCGAATGCCCATTCCTGATAATGAACTTGATGTCTATAACTATCCGGGAGCCTACATCCTGGGACTGATGGAAGCAGAGGCAAACACACAACTAAGCACTGAACTGAACCCAAGGAACCCAGTGACAGAGAGAGAGGAATGATGAGCAAATTGGCAAAGAATGGGCTGGCAAAACCAGCAGAGACAGCTGATCTGAACAGGGGAGTGCTCTTGGACCCCAGACCGACAGTGGGGAGGCCAGAATGGGACTGATCTGGACCCCCCAAATGTGAGTGTCAGTGAGAAGGCCTGGACAACCTATGGGGCTCTGAGCTGTGGTTCAGTGTCTATCCCTGGTATACAATCTGTCTTCATGTGCCTATAGCACAAAGAGAGATGCTCTCTCAGCCTGGACTCTTAGGGGAGTGCCTTGACCCTACCAAGAGTAAAATGATAGACTCTAGACATCCCCTATGTGGAAGGATTTGGCAATAGGGTGGGAGGGAGGGTGGAAGGGGAGTGCGGGAGGAGGGGAGGGAGAGGGAACTGGGATTGACATGTAAAACAAGCTATTTAAAATTAAAATAAAAAAAATAATGTAAAAAAAAAGAAAGAAAAAAAAACCTATAGTGGCTCCGTCTATTGATATGTCTCTTTTCTTGCTCTCCTCTATTCCTTTCCCCACTCAATCTTCCTGATGGATTTCTTTCAATTTATTGTTTGTCTCTTCCTCCACTTCTTTAATGGAATTTTTCATTTCCTCTTTAAGGGCCTATATCATCTTCATGAAGTTATTTTTAAGGACGTTTTCTTCTGCTTCATCTGTGTTGAGCTGTGCAGGTCCTGCTGTTGTAGAGCCACTAGTTTCTGGTGGTTCTATATTGCTCTTTATATTGTGACTGCATTCTTACACTGATGTCTACACATTTCTTCCTCCCAATGGTGCAGGCGGGGCCTGTGCTTCAGAGAGTCCCTCCTCCTCCACTTGATCCTGGTGCGGCCCATGGCTCAGGTGGTTGCTCTTCCTCCAGGAACAGCTGAGACCTGTGTCTCAGTGACTGCTCCTCTGGGTGCAAGTGGGACAGTCCTTCTCGTGGCCACTGATGTGGTGGGGGATGATTGGGATGGGCAGGATGGTGCCAGATTCTGGGAATTCAGCCAGTAAGAGCAGAGCTTGGGATGTTCCAAAGTGGGTAGGACCTAGACAGCAGGACCATCCTACTGGGAGCACAAACATTACCTTCTCCAGGTTCAGGCAGGGTCAAGGCTCCCAAATCTGCCAATAATGTCAGTGAACTGTGAAGCATAGCACCTGTGAGCAGAGAAGACAGGTGGTGTACAGCCTGGCTGAGGACAGCTGCAGCTGGTAGCTGGGAGTGTCAGCCCAAGAAGAGAGTGTCTAATTCTTAGCCAAAAGGACCCCCTTTCCTGTCTAATTGTTAATTTGAAAATCCTGTGATTTTTGGCTAATTTGGGTAAGGGTTTAACATTCTTATCAATATCCTTTACGAACCAAATCCCTGTTTCATTTATTAAAAATTAAAAATCAATGCACAAAGTACACTCACCTTCCTAAATAAAAATATGGAACACACTAAGAAAATAAGAAAACAGGACCCTGTTCTAAAGGGAAACAGATCACACAAAGGTGATCTCAGCACTTGGGGTCATATACCTTTAATCCCAGGATCTGAGAGGTATAAAGGAAGAAGCAAAGTCGACTTTGAGGATTTAGTCTCCAGCCACACTGAAGAGAGGAAGCAGTCTAGGATTGCAGTCTGAGGATTTGTGGAGCTAGTTGGATCCCCCTTTCAGTCTGATGTAGAGAGGACCCAGGTTCCATTTCCAATCTACATGGTGGCTCACAACTCCCTGTAACTCAAGTTCCGAGGAATCCATTACAGTCTTCTGACTTCCATGGCAGGCCTGGAAGTTGGAAGCCTGTGTTCCAATGATGGTCCTGACATTGGCCCTGCTGTGCTTCTCTGGGTCTCATTCTGCTCATCTGTATAACAGGATATGGACGGTGAAAGTGGATGCAACTGTCTTAAAGGATTCTGGATCCTAGCAGCTCAGGCCACAAAGGATTCGTTTTTGTTTTTGGAACTGAGTGTTTGGCTTTTTATAGGTTTTTGTTTGTTTGCAATCCTGGGGATTGAACCCAGGGACTCATACATGCAAGATCTGTCCTTGCCATATACCCTCAGAACTTATCCCTACAGAGGCCTGACTGGTGCTGTTCACAGGCAATATTAACAGCTGAGTCTTCTCTCTCTAGCTCTTTTTATCCCCAGTACCTTCTACATACCTGTGAACACACCCAAATGGGGATGGTCATTCCTATGGGTACATAAACCTCTCGCCACACTTTAACTCTATGAATGTAAAGGACAATATGGCAGGTTTTTTGGGGGGTGTTTTTACACATGTTTGAGCAGTTTGAGTATGGAAACTTCAAAAGTCTGGTTTGTGGCTTTGAAAACCCCCTAAAGTTCACTGATGCCTGCTATGTTCAAGGGAAACTCCAGTTCCCAAAACTCTAAGGGCAGGCCCAGATGTCCTGAAATGGGCTCAGCCTGGCATTTTGGAGGGTTTCTGGAGGGCAGATGAAAGGCAACATTGCTCAGAACCTTATGGGCTTGTTCCAATCTTCCCAGAGTTGTCAATTCTCTCATCACTGGCAGTGTGAAAATGGCTTCTGTGGGGCACATCACCGTGATATCCTCCAGGATCCTCAGTATCACAGGTACCTCCTGCACATTTCAACCTCCATCCCCACCTCCCTACCCTAAACTCATTCTAGGTCACAGCACCCCACCTCCAGCTTCTCTTTCTCTTTCTCTTTCTAAACACATCTTGTTGTCTCCTCCTCTCTCCCTCCTGTCTCTCCTCTGCCTCTCTGATCTGGTTCTGCTTCTTTCATAGCCATGTCCTATTAGCTGACTATTTTCAGGGGACATCTCCTTCTGCTGTGGACATCCCAGATGCCTCTAACTGTTCTACTCTCATAGCTGTCCTCAAATCCTTCCTCTTAAACATATCACCAAGAAGTCATGTTTCAGTTTGTACCAGAAAAAGAAACAGCATAAAATAATTGCATAGCGCATTTTAATATGAAAGCATTACAAACTTGTATACAGAATGCAATATATACTGTCAACTTTTAGAGAAACATTTAACTTTAAAATGTGTATATAGAATAAAATCTTTCTGATGGATTTGTCAGTTGAGTTAAGCAGATCACGATAGGTCTTCTTTTAAAGAACTAATCATCTGCAACTAAAAAGAGAGGCAGGAGTCAGGAGTAGCATCATCAATAATATTACTGGTGACAGTGTCTGGATCAGCAATAGCAGTGGCACCATCAGTAGTTATCATTGTGTCTGAGAAGGTGTGAGAATTACAGTCTTATTTTGTGTGTCTTATTCTGGGATGTTGCTGCTTTAGGAGTTTTGTTTCCAAGATGAGTCACAATATATGAGCAGAGAACAATAGAAACTAATTTTTTAACAGTCATATTTTTCTGCTTAGTCATTCAGAAAACACAAGGTCCACATTAGGAGTGAAATAATCCCCTCATCCAGAATAGGACACAACTGTGGACCTACCAACATTACTTTGTCAGTTTCCTAGGACTAAATTGAATTTGTCATTTTCATGTTATATATTTCAATATGATTAGAAAAATCATTTTTCTGGTTCTAACTAGTGCCTAAATATTCTAATATAAAGCATTCATTTCATTCATTTATTAATAATAATTTATTAATCATATATTTAGTGTCAAAATGAAGTAAAATTCTATTTTCTATTATAAATCATTGCTGTGGTGTAAATTACCTCTATCACCCTTTTGCTTCCTGGTAGCTCCTGGGTAATCTTCTTTTTCCAGCACCTGTTGAATTGTTGTAGTATCCATGTCACCACTGAGATGATGAATATCAGAAGCCACACCAATGTTGTTAGGAGGAGCAGTGGCATGTATGCTAAGAGAAGAGGAAGAGATTCGGTGTGGGTGTTATTTGAAGAGTGGGTGTGGTCAGCCTGATTTGCATAATCAAATATTATGTCAGCATCCTGAGTATGGTTCAGAGCATCCCCTGGGACATGACCATGATCAGATGCTTCTTCACCAGTAGTGAAACTAACACTTGTGCTCTGCTCTAAGGTAAGCTTTGAGAACTGGGTCAGCCTTTTGAAAAGGATCATGGGGCCACTAGTGTAGTGGCGAGGAGTGGGTTCAGGGTCAGCGTGTTGTCCTCCCCTTAAAAGCCCAGCATAAATACCTAAAGGAAGCTTGCGATCATGAACGGCACCAAAGTCCTTTTTTTTAGGTGCCTCAAAAATTTCACCACTATCACCGGTGCCTAAAGAAAATGTTGGCCCAATGTGGGCAGTAGGCTGGGGCACAGCAATGCCGTGATCATCAGGTGTGTTAGGAAAAGGTTCTGCCTTCTTTTCTTCATCCTTTAAGGAAATTTTAAGATGTTAGTTTCACTAAACATTGCACTCATTTGATTCACTTTAGGTGTTAATGATGGGGTGTAAATGGAGTTCTTAATTGGTCTAAATTATAAAAACCCAGAGTCAGATTCAGAGGAAAATGCTGAGAGATCAGAGAGAAGAACAAGCCACCACCACACTATACCTCCTTCACATCTCAGCAGACAAGAGAACAAGTTCCCGTTTCTCCCTGCTTCTCTCCTGTTTCTGCCCTGCTTCCTTTCTGAGTGAGCAAAAGGCCCCGAGTGTTGAGGCATGTTTAAAAAGGGACCTGCTCAGCTTTGTGCCTTCTTTTCTGCTCTTTCCTATTTGACGTTGTCATTCTCTCTATAATGGGGAGATGTAAAAAGAAAAGGACAAAATGTGTCCTCTCCTGTCTCTGTGATCAGGATTTTACTTTCCTCAAGCTTTAGAGAAAGTGACAATGAGGGGCTTTGGGAATAAGAGGAATCTCTCTCTTCTGCATTGCACTAATACTTTCCCCATGGACTTTCACAATTGCCCATTAGGTTCCTGGGATAACAGAGCAGTGAGGGTGACCTCTGAATTGCATGAATACAGTGTTCCAATACCCACAGCAGAGGGGAACAGTGTAGCTGACAAAAGGATTCTGAGAGATGTCTTCCAAGTTCTGACACCTTAACCATGACTATTGTTAGACATGGAGGATGGATGTAATGTTGGCTTGAATTCGGTATTTGAGTGCTTGGTATCTTGGTGGAACTATCTGGGGAGAGTTAGGAGGTTTGGTCTTTGGAGAAGCTGTGTCATTGGGTATGGGCCTTTAGGTTTCGGGGCCTGGTACCGTTTTCAGTGAACTCTGTTGTTTCTTGTGTGCATCAGTTGTAGATCTAGGCCGCTGCTCCAGGTAAATGCCTGCCTGTGTGATCCATGAAAGTGATGACACTCTATGCATCCCATTGGTACCATAACCCTACTCTAAACAAATCCTTCCCTTTCTAAGTTGCCTTGAGCATGGTGTTTTACTACATCAGTAAATGTTATGTATCCATCATTTAATCACAATATGAGCTACATGAACAAAGTGTGAAGGACTCGTTTTGGAGCTGAAAGGCTGTCATGCAGTGAATTATGCCAAAAACAGGGAAACGTTTCCAATGCTGGTTTAGATAGGACACATAGAACACCAAATGATTCAATCAGATACATTTAGGTAGTGTCAGTTTTGTAAATGCAGTTGATGCTGTTTTTCAGAAGGGAAGCCTCATCAACTTTAATCCAATTACAGATAATGACTCCAGGTCTTTGTCATTCATGACATCTCCGTGAAAATCCTAACTTAGCAGTCTATGTTTACATTTTAGTACCATGTTTGAGGAGGCTATGTACTACTTATGTGAAAAACTCACACATTCCAAAACTTACCCACATATGACACATTGTAACACAGAGATGATTTACGAAAATAGCTTAAGAAGCGTTGTTGATGAAAGAAAATAAGATGAGGAAGTATACATCTTACTTGTGGTTCCAAAGGGTTCAAATGGATCATGTAAAAACTTCGAGTTCTTTGCTTTTATTGAGAATGAGGAAGGAACACATCTAACCATGTGGTATTTGTCACACTTTAGACACATTTTCATATGCCACACGTTTCACTCATTGCTTCTTTGTCATTAACTAACTCAGTTACAAAAAAGGAATGAAAAGGTATAAGGTGAGTTTTCCAGGACACATATCACTTGGAAAACAAACAGAAACATGGAAGGTGAGTGAGAAGAATCTGAAGATATTTTCCTGAAGTGTTAGTTACACAATAGGAGTACTAGTTAATATATAGACACCATTTATTTATCAAATGCACAATTTCATTAGATTCTAAAAGGTATTTATTATTGGGGTATGTGTTCTTAATGTTCAAGCCTTTCTATGCTTGTTTTTGCTATGCTAAGACCAGGCATTTAAAACTAATAATAAGTCTCTGTGTGTGGTTTATTTAGGAGCTGGGTGGTGGCGCCCAAAAGAATTGAAGCTAGAGAGTAAAGAGTAAAAACCACCAACTACAATGCTTGTGTGTGTGTGTGTGTGTGTGTGTGTGTGTGTGTGTGTGTGTGTGTGTGTGTGTGGGTGGGTGGGTGGGTGTGGGTGTGGGTGTGTGTGTACGTCAAAGGATAACCTTCAGGAGCTGGCTCTCTGCTTCTGCTGGGTGACACAGGGTCTCTTATTGTTTCCGTTGCTCTGCATGTCAAAGTCTCGCTGGTTTGCAGGTTTCAGAGCTGTTGTATTCTCAGCCTTCAATCTGTTTCAAGGATGTTGGGATAACATATGAAAGATACTTGGTGCTTGTATTTTCCTTGATGAAACTCAGGTCATCAGGCTTGCAGTGTAGGGGCTCTGACCTCCTGAATCATCTTGCTGGCATATATGTGTGTGTGTTCTATCTTTTTAACAAAAAGATGAGAGAGGGAGAGAGTGCATTTTAGCAGTTCAGAATGAAATGATATGGAGAAAACTGTGAACTTCTTATTGCTATGTGAGTCATTTCTTTCTCCATTGCTAAGCACCATCTTTATGCCTGTGTCGTTTCTAAACGTGTGGCTGTACCTCTTCACGGAGAATTGTATTTAGTATTCTCTTAACATGTGGACCTGAGGTTACCTGTCTCAGGTCCGTGATTTTATTCTCATAACATCGCAATTACCAGGTTATGGATTCTGGGAAACTCGTGTATTTATTATGTTTCCTGTGAGTTAAACATTAGAATCTTGATGTCTATTTTTATTTTTATCACATAATTTATTTCTTTGAAGGGAGGAAACCACTGCCCTTTTGATTTAGTTGACTCAGGAACATGCTAAATTCTCATTGCTATTAATGATATTATAGATTGTATTCCAATCATTTGCATATGAAACTTGTTGGTTACCTTCATGCCAACAGTAGCTACACTAGGGACATCACATCCATCACATTATTATTTACATTCAGTGTCATCCTGAAAATTCTTTATTTGTCTAAAATTTCTATTCCCATTAATCATGTTATCTCAAATGTTAATGTATTTTCACTGAAATCTGAGAAGATGGCTGGAAAGGGAATTTTGCTTATTAAAATCAGATGAGATTTCTCTCCTTGCTAAGTCCTACCTCCACCAGTTACTGAATTTTATCTTACACAATAGTTAATACTAATCTGAAAATCAAATTGGTTAGGCTTTAAAGAAAGAACATTTGAGTTTGGTTACTGAGAACATTAAAATTACTGTTACTAATGGTTTCATTAGGCATAATAGTTTTGCAGCGTATTCCCCTTTCTGTCTTAACATTGAACTTAGATGCTTCAACGTGATTAGCTAGTTAACAGCTTGTAGTGGAGACTGGCAATTGGTGTAAGCGCATCTGCAGACAGAGCTAGCTCTTCTGCTTGCTTTACAACTTCTGAAGTAGGGTTAGTACACAGAAGTAGACTATTACATTTATAGTGACTGTGACAAAACATCTGACAGAGATTATTTAAGGGAGGAAGGCTCATGTCTCAAGGGCACTCCTGTTTGCCTCCCCACTGTAACTGACTGAAGTTCCCTGCCGCAGTTACAGTGAGGAAAGCAAACAGGGAGGCTTGCTCTGTGGTAGTGATCTATTGCTTCTCACATGCAGGGAGACCAGGAACAGACAACTCAGAACTGGTACCAGAAGTAGTGATGGCCACTAAGACCCACCACTGGCTACCTTGTGCTAGCTAGACCATTTTCCAAACAGTAACCAGTAACATGGGCCCCCTTCTCTCTGTCACTTTCTCTTGCTCTGTGGTGTGTGCCTGTGTGTTTGTGTGTGTGTGTGTGTGTGTGTGCATGTGTGTGTGTGTGTGTGTGTGTGAATGCTAAAATATTTTCAGTCAGAGTGTAAGTCAGAGAGCTAGTGAGACTGCTCAGTGGATAAGAGCACTGTCCAGGGTGGCTGACAACTGGAATTTAATCCCTGAGCCTGAAATTGCGGGTGGAGAGCACTGACTGTTGTAAACTATCCATTGACATCTACACTTCTTGCATGGCACGTGTGTGCCTTGCCTTCCCCAACCACCAAGTAAGTTGAGACCAGAGTGTCCTCGAACTGACAGAGACCAGCCTGCCTCTGCTTCATGATTGCTGGGATTAAAGTTGTGCACCAACATGCCCAGCCTCTTCTTCTGTTCTTCCTGCTTTCATGTTCTCTGGATTTCAAGGTGTCAAACTGGCAGGCTGATGAGGACTGGGGACCAGGAAGTAAGCAATCATCATGAGGCTGACTACTTTTTTCCACTTATCTTGGCTAATGCTCTATTTGAATATCAGACATATTCAATCCTGGGGATGGAAAAATGGCTCTGCTGTTTATAACCCTTGTTGCCAAAGAAGAGACTTGGGGTGGATTCTCAGCATCCACAATTTGGATGAAAATCATCTGGAACACATATCCCAGGGGATCAACTGCCATGTTGTATGTTTGTGGGCAGTACACACACGGAGGGACGGACAGACAGACGGACGGTGCACAAAGAGGATGCATGCGAATTTATACACATAAAATAATCCAATTTAAACCATACAAGTTTGTTGGTACATTGATGTTGACAGTACCTACTCCAGGAGTCTTAATTATTTATTCTCTTTATTTTTATGAGTTTTTCTCACTTGTGATAAAAGTTGCTCACTTTCTGAATTTTGTTTCCATAGTCAAATTTACTTTCACTTACCCCTTAGAACAGTGGTTCTCAACTTATGGGTTGAGAACCATTTGGGAATCATAGGACCCATTCACAGAAGTCACCAAAAACCTTCTGAATTGCAGATGACATTATGACACGTAACATTAGCAAAATTACAGTTATGAAGTAGCAAAAAATAATTTTATGGTTAGGGTCATCATAACATGAGGGATTGTATTAATCTGTCACATTAGGAAGGGTGAAACTGCTGCTTTAGAAGGTGACTAGCATGGGTGTTCCCAGGAGTTAGCGTCCAAAGGAGGAGAAGGACAAGTTCCAGGCTGCTTCCTCGTCTCTGACACTATTTGCAATAATGCAGACAAAGGAACACGGACACATCATTTCATTCAAGCAAATATTACTTTTCTAATTGGAGGGCATTACCATGAGAAACGTTTTCTTTTCAGGTCTGTCTCCCAAACCACACAGGTTCATTTCAGATTTGCAAACTGTCAGACCCTTCTTTTTTCTGTCCATCTTTTCAGTATGTGAATTTTGTTTCCGTCTTTCCTGCAATGGAATTGTGGAAAATTACTTTCCTGATTTGATTCTGAAATTAATTCTTTTGTGGTGAGGTGCACAATTTCAAAATTTCTTCAGTCCTTAGCAGTCACAGGGTATTGAAACATGAAACGTAGAAACTACCACTAAAAAGTGAAATATCTTCTAATATGTTTATCAATTTACAAATTACTATGGTACCATCTAGAAGTAAAAATATTCAGGCCAGCAAGATTAAGAGAAAACCATGAACTGAGAAATCTGGTCTTGCCTTGTGGCTGAGACTAAACTACATTCCCTGTATTTTAAATTAAGTGAAATTTTCATGAGAAGATTATTAATTTTAATTGGTATGCTTTCATCAGTGTTTCTCTTATATGGTTGGGAGGCAAAACATGTATTATTTTCCATTCATAAGTAAACTCTCATTCAATTCCTACTGTGGTAGAAACTTATTTGTCCTCTGATTCACATTCAAGTCATTAATATGCAAGCAATGATTCACATAAACCTTCACCCTAGGACTCCAGATTACAAACAACCAGATTTCCTAACCTCCAGCAGCTCTCAGGGATAAAATCGCTTTCATATGAGTATACAGATGACTATTTAAATCTCCAATATTGTAAGTGTTTGAATGTGAGACAAAGAATATAAGTGTATGCTATTTTAAAATACAGAACAAAGTCCAGAAGTTAACGTATTATTAAATGGTATTCGAATCTTCACTTTCAGACTGCTGACTAATTGGGGAAAAGATAGTTACTGTGTAACTAGAGGAAGGGTTTTCAATGTAATCCTAGTGGAATCAAATTGAAAACAGGCTGCAATCTCTTCATAATGAAACTTTTGAAGAATATGTTACAAATGGCCAAATTTCCAGAATTCCCTGTTAGTGTAAATACAGAAGCAAAGACAGAATCTGGGGAGATGCTGTCATGTGTGATCCTGAAACAGGAGTGTCCAAGGGAAGATAAAATCTTCCTGAACTTATGTGAAAGGTAAGAAAAGTCTTCCTGGTGGTTCCCAAAGCACCTAAACAAAGGGACCCATTAAAATATATTCAAGTGTATTACCACAGTCAGGTTTCAAAGTCACTCTACTGTGTGTTTGTTTCTGCAAAGCATCCTTGGCCAAACACCAAACATCTACTACGTGAGGACTGCACTAAATTGTACTCACTGTGTTTCCAGTCTGTTCTTGGGCCACTACTACCTGCAAGGACTTACTGCTCTTTTGGAAATTACAGAAAGGGTCATCCACACCTACAAAATGTTTTTTTCTGATCAAGTTTCCATATAAAACTGTGATAGGCACACTACTGATGCATTAAAAATTCATGATTTTCACAAAGAATCATTTTACCTTAGAAACAGAGGATCTATCCTTGTCCTCTCTTATAGATTCAGGAGCATTGGGTTCATGAGAGAGCCTTTAAAATAAAAATGTAACAATTGTTAGCTTTGGTTATTCTAGGATCTCTGTTTCAAGATTCTTTACCTGTGTATTAAAGGCATTTTGCATTTATGCAATTTAATATTGACCTGTGTTTTAAAGATTTTTGCTGCTTTTGTATGTTTCAACTTATATCAGTCTATAAGACATTCAATGAAGATTCACTCACAGTTGTATTGAAAAGTGGGGTACAGACCTAAATAGAGAATTCTCAATAAGGGAGTCTAAAATGGCTGAGAGACATTGAGAAAGTGCTCAACATCCTTAGCCATCAGGGAAATGCAAATCAAAACAATTCTGAGATACCATCTTTACTCCTGTCAGAATGGCTAAAATCAAAAACAACGAAAAATTTATGCTGGAGAGGATGTGGAGAGAGGGGAACACTCCTCCACTGCTGGTGGGAGTGCCAACTCGTACAGCCACTTTGGAAAGCAGTATGGAGATGCCTCAGGAAAATGGGAATCAATCTACCACAAACCCAGCAATTCCACTCTTAGGCATATATCCAAAGGAGGCAAATTCATACAACAAGGGCATCTGTTCCACTATGTTCATAGCATTATTTGTAATAGCCAGAACCTGGAAGCAACCTAGATGCCTCTTAACTGAAGAGTGGATAAAGAAAATGTGGAGTACTACTCAGTAGGAAAAAAACAACGGAATCTTGAAATTCCCAGGCAAATGGATGGCACTAGAGGAAACCATCTTGATTGAGGTAACCCAGTCACAAAAAGACAAACATGTTATGTAGTCACTCATATATGGATTTTAGACATGGAACAGGATACTGCCAGTCTGCAATTCCACTGACAAAGTATCTGGGAAACAGGAAAGAAACTAAGAAAGATATGCACGGTAACCCAGAGAAGAGGAATGAGGCAAGATCTCCTGTACAGATTGGGAACAGGGCTGGAGGTGGGGGGGAGTGGGAACTGAGAAGAAGAGAGGGGGAGAAGAGGAGGAGAGAGTAGGTCATGGGGGAACAGGAAGGTTTAGTGGGGTTAGAATAAGGAGACAACAGGATGAGAAATACCATAATAGATGGAGTCATAGGTTTGAAGAGAGATCTGGGACCAATGAGACCTCTAGCGATCTAAAAGTATGACACCAACTGGCAAGCTAAGCAATAGTGGAGAAACTCCATTAAATGCCCATTCCTGATAATGAACTTGATGTCTACCTTATATGTTATCCTGGAACTTTCATCCAGTGACTGTTGGAAGCAGAGGCAAACACCTACAGTTAAACACTGAACTGAACCCAAGGAACCCAGCGACAGAGAGAGAGGAGCAGTGAGCAAATTGGCAAAGAATGGGCTGGCAAAACCAGCAGAGACAGCTAATCTGAACAAGGGGGAGCTCTTGGACCCCAGATCGACAGCTGGGAGGCCAGCATGGGACTGATCCAGACCCCCTGAATGTGAGAGTCAGTGAGGAGGCCTGGGCAACCAAAAGGGCCCTAAGCAGTAGATAAGTATTCATCCCTGGTATATAAGCAGATGTTGTGTGTCTATAACACAAAGAGGGATGCTCTCTCAGCCTGGACTTTTAGGGGAGTGCCTGGACCCTGCCCTCAGCGAAATGACAGACTCTGGATATCCCCTATGTGGAAGGAAATGGGGATAGGGTGGGATGCTGGGGAGAATGGTGGGGGGTGTGGGAGGAGGGGAGGGAGAGGGAACTGTGATTGACATGTGAAGCAAGCTAGTTAAAATTAAAGTAATAAAAATAAAAAAATAAAAAATGACAGTCAGTGGCTTAGAAGATGACTCAGTCAATCAAAGTGCTTGTTGCCACACACACCAGCCTGAGTTTGAATCATACAACGCTGGAAATGAACACATATACTTGTCATCCAGTATTGTGTATAACAGAAGAGGGGTCATTTGTCACCCAGTATTGTGATGGACAGGACAGGGAATCATTCCAGCTTTTTGACGGCCAGAAATCTCCAGGTTCAGTCAGACAGCTTATGTAAAGTACATGAATTCGAAAATGATAGAAAACAGCAATATCCTCATCTTGTCTTCATGCCTGCACACACAACCACACACACACACACACACACACACACACACACACACACGTAGGAAGACACTAGTTCTTCCCTAGTCATTTTTAAGACTGCCATAACTGATGGTTTATATTCAAGTGCAAAATAAAATTAGTGCCTTGATTTCACAGCTCATATAATTCTGTACTCCTAGAGCACAAAGGAAAATGGGAATCAATCTACCACAAACCCAGCAATTCCACTCTTAGGCATATATCCAAAAGAAGCAAATTCATACAACAAGGGCATCTGTTCCACTATGTTCATAGCATTATTTGTAATAGCCAGAACCTGGAAGCAACCAGATGCTTCCAATCATTTCTACGACAGTCAGTGGCTTATAAGATGACTCAGTCAATCCAATCATTTCTATGAACTTAAGATAAAATCAGGAGCAAACAACAATAAAACTCAATGGACAATGTCAGGATTTTCCTTTGGAACCATTTAGAATTCCAAGTGGAAAGTAACTTTCTTTCTGCAAGGTGTGTCTGAGAACAGTTTTAGCGACTGGAAATTATGAATCTGCATTTTTGACAATAGCTGTGATGCTTTTGGATCCTTTATCTTGGAGTAAATAAGATATTTACTAATGTGTACGAAGTGTTTAATTGATACATAACCCACAAAAGGTTACACATGGAAGGGAGTAATCAAAAAGAGCACAGAACTATGAAAGTTGCTACCCTGACACAAAGGCCTCTGCATGTGGCGATGGTGTCAAAGGAGTAAGGTAATTTGTTGTTTCCTGTAATCCTGTCTGATGACTCAGAATGGTCCCTAATTCTATAGTGTGGAGGAGCACAGATCATGTCCCACCAGGACGGGGAGTGGCCCAAGGTGAAGATTGTCCTGTCAAAAGAAGGAGTGGCCCAAATCTGAGGACCAGCTTCATTACAAGTTGGCTCTGGGAGGAAGCTATGGAGGCAAGGCTTCATGTGTTTACAAGAAAAACAATTGGCTGCCCAAACTCATAACAGATGAGGTCATCACACTCGCAGACCATGCACAAGAGGGGATAGGACACTAAATACAAAATAGGAATACCTTTAAAATTATTTGGTAATACTTTGCACACCCTCTGGTTTATTACTTTAAGAGGACTTTGCTGTTAAACAATAAATGAGATCTTGCTGCCTTGACTCCCTGTTGAGTCTGATTTTCTTCAGGTTTTGGTGAGGCTGTGGGACTGTCAAACAGCAGACTCTACCCTCTCTCACCTCCACCCAGGGGCCCCCAAAAACCCCCAACACTGTAGGCTCTCAGAAGGATAAATGCCTTGGAGTTATAGTTCACAAGGGGATTTCAGAAGGTTTTGGAAAGCCGAGGACTATCAGAGAGTCATCAATGTGTGGTTAATATCAGGAGGCTCATTCTCTAAAACAGAGTTGATATTGTGGAGATGATGGTGGGGTATAGATGTTATGTCCATAGGAACTAAAAAGAAGAACTTTCTAGTTTAAAAATAAATTGATAATGCTATGGGAAATGTAAGACAAAGCAAAATTACATAGATAAACGGGTGTTTATCTGAGAGAGCAGGCAAAAATAAACTAATTGTATTTTGTTTTATCTTACCTGCAAAAAGGCATCAAGTCAGTGCAGTGACGTACTTGTAATACTAAAAGCAAAATGTGTTTTATTACAACTCTAATAAAACATAACATATAAAAATGATTAGACTCATTTTTAGTATCAATTTTTGAGACCAATCTAGAGATTATTCTAGAGTACATATTCATTTGGAGGCAATTACTTCATGTAGAATTTGTCCATTTTCAATATATTTCAAATCAAAGATGTCATAAATTTATCAATTATAATAACAAAAATAAACAACCATACACAATTGTGATGATCCTAAATAAACTCTGTCGGACATGGAGAGCAGCATCCTTTCCAGTATAAGTGTCATCAATTGACTGTCATAAAATAACTTAAGGTGCTTCTTGTTTGAATTGGGGTAATAATACTTGAAAAGAAATTCTAGATTAGGTGTGGTGGCACACAGTTTTAATCTGGATTCCTGTGATTTTTCAAGACAAGAAGATCTATGTAACAGACAGACTGTGTCTCAAACACAAAACAAAAACAACAGAGAAAAAAATGAAGAAAAAGTCCATGAGCCTATCTACACTTTATTGTTGTCCAGGAAAACAAAGCAACTTTTTTTAGATGAAGTTGTTCAATATGTGATGCAAATTCCTACCACTGGGATGTATGGCTGTCCCTGTATCATGATGAAACCTAGCAGAAACAATCAGAAGTGGACAAAGACATTTACAAACGGCTCAAGGGAAGACACCAAGCTTACTGTCCTTGTCCCCTTTGAGGGAAGAAGCTCCTTAGCTCCATATGTCTTCCCAGCCTTGTGTGCATCTTAAAGAATGCTCATGAAAGCATCTGTCATCATGCATGAATAGAATTATTGCAAAGGCCCGGCCCTTGGTAGTAATGCAGTCCAGCCCTATCTCAGGGGAGAGAGCAGCAGAGCAGCAGCTGTGAAATGGAGGCAGCAAGTTCCATGGGTCACCTCTGACATGGATCACTGTACACGTTTACATACACTAACTATGCACTCGCTCAAGCCTTCGCTGTGCACATGCAATAAGTGTTTAGAAATAAACATTCATTTTTTTCTCCTACTTAAAGTAAGAGAGACTTAGTGTACCTTCTTCGCATTCCCCATGACTAGAAGGACATTTGTCCCATCAACTGGTGGGCTGTGATTGTGGGATGCTGATCCTGCAGGAAGCCTTGGTCAGTCCTCACCACCACAAATGCCAAGAGCACAAAATTATAATAAAGTGATAGAAGAAAAGGTGCCTGCATCACAACACTGTCAACCCTCTTCACCTCACCTCTTGAGGGAAGAAGGTCATTGGATTCATTCCCTAATGTGTTTTCAATAGCAACTTAGGTTTAAAAGACATTGGGATGACGGTTGCTGAAAATGTAAACCCTGCAGTGTTCCTTCCACTGTCACAGAGTCTCTCCAGACTCAATGGAGAAGTAACTAATTCTTTAAAACCCAGACTGATGTTGTTTTGTTAACTTACTCCTTGTGTCCACATTTTTTGGAAACCATGCTTTGAGCATGGAAATGGTGTATCGTTTTATCCTGTTCTATTTAATAAAAACTAAAAGGAAAAGTACTAAAGGTAGAGTTGATAGGAAGGGTGTTTGCCTAGAATACCCACAATGCCCCATGTTCAACCTCGAGAAAGGGAGAAAACTAAAATACAAGAAAGAAAGAGGTAAACAAGGAAGGAAGAAAAGAATGGAAGACAGACAGACAAGGAAGTTACTAATGAAAACAGTTATAGACTAAACCAAAACTGTCTAAATATAGAAATCATAAAGAAACAGAAAAAGCCAGATGATTTTTTACATCATTGGGTAAAAAATTAAGTAATAAAAGTGGTTGTGTATGGTAGATTCATTTGTGACATAGTTATATTTTAGTGGCACTGAACTGTATAACATCATACAGTACAAAATATAAGGCATTTGTCATAAAACTCCGGGAACATCTATATTTCTATCAATGCAATTCACTACAATGTAGCTATGATGGACATATGCTGCATTAAGAAGTTTTCTTATGAACAGGAGAGATGACTTAGAGGATAAGAGCATTACTGCTCTTCCAGAAGTCCTGAGTTCAATTCCCATCTAAAATGATGTCTGATGCCCACTTTTGGTGTGCAGACAAATATATAGATAGAACACTATACATAATGAATACATAAATTGTTTAAAAAAGTTTTTCTCATTTATTCAAAGACATTTCAGGTATCAGCATTAAAATCAAATAAGCAATGTTTCAGCAATATATTTTAACACACAAAAGTACTTAGAAAACATTTCTGAAATAATTGTCACTTTCCAGAATACATAACTACATTTGTACTTGATTTCCTTAACACTTTGGTTAAAATCTTTAGTCTACCGTAGTTTCTTTAGGGAAGGTAGGATCAGATAGAGTATTTCAGTATAAAATTCTTACCATTGTTGAATCTTACATGCTTTTTCTTTCTCTGTTCTCGCTTTTTTGAAGATGTCCCTACACTGTGACATATATTTAAAAGTGACTATTTTAATATTCATAAAAAACCGAGTATTTTCTAAATTTGTTATTTTTGAGTGCCTAATACATGTTATATTAGATATTTACAAGTATTTTTGGCACAGGGTGTCATTATGTAGCCCAGCCATCTTTAAATCCACTCTATGGGACATGTTGGCCTTGAAATAACAGAGTTCTCTTGGCCTCCTGCCTCCCAACTTCTGGGACTAAAGTCACGGGCCAACAGACCTAACCAAATAACTCTGAATTCATTCATCAACAGATAATTAAGATTAATGACTGCTGTCCTTCCCACCTTTTCTCATGGAGAAGAAACAAAAATAATTTAGCTCCTGATTAAAACACACACACACACACACACACACACACACACACACACACACAGCAGAGCAGAGCAAGCAATAGTTCTTCCATAAGTTTTGTTATGATGGATCAAGTAATTTTCTGTTTTTGTGCTCATGGAGTTAGTTCTCCTGTTTACTCATGGGCCCCCATGTCCCAAATGCCCCACAGCCATATCCCGGCATGATTATTCAGAGGCATCATTTCGTTGAGGGCAATGCTGTCTACTAAGACGGAGGTTCAGTATATCATGAAATTTGTTTTTCCTTTTTGCTTCTAAGCATCACTCTTCCTGCATACTCAGAATCTATGACAATTGTGGTACCTTCAAGATAGTTTCAATATTTCATTCACAGTGAATGCTGAAACCACTATCTGGTACTTGCTTTTTTCAGGAAGCATTTCTATATAAGGCTGAGTCTTTGTAGGTCACTGGAGAGCAACACTGTTCCCCCAGCGCTATTTCACCCTAACTACAGCTAAGAGCTCCAGACTTCATATCTTCTTGTTGGTAAGCCTTGGACCAAACACTTTCTTTTCCTACCTTGGGTCACCTGAGGTGTGGAGCTCACTGGGGCCTATTGACCTGCGGTACAGAAGCATGTCTGTAAGGCCATTCTGAGGTGACAGTCAGCAAACGCGGGAGAGACTTCAACATTGCATTTTACTCACACTCTTCCCAGGAGACAACCTCCTCCAAACATATTAGTGAACAGGATTAATACCTGAAAACTAATATTTTTACACATATGTGCATGACATGTTATGCACAGTGTATTCATATGTATATGTCATTTCAGGTCCACACATGCCAGTGTGCACTTGGGTGACTGCAGTACAGATGTGGGGGTTGACCCCAGGCTTCAACCTTAGGTTTGTGGCTTTATCTATTATTCATGAATGCAAACCCCAGCCTAAATCTCCAGCAAACGTCAAGGGATTCTCTGTCTCCACCTCCAATCTCACCATAAGCTTCCAGGATTACAGATGCACTCAAGACCATCAGGCTTCATGTGGATTCTGGGCACCCATCTGCCATTCACACATGTGCAAAGCAGGCACTTTATCCATGAATCACCTCCCTATCTATGGCTTATTAACAGCATTTCACACTGTGCAATATTGTGTGCTCTACTAAGAATTATACTGCCCTGATTAACAGATACATAAAGAAGATGGAATTGTATTGCACAGAGGAAAACAGGGTGCCAGTTTCTGAACTTTATATTGTCTGCATACTTGTTGTATTTTACAATCCAAACACCCTTACCAGAATGACATCTTGTGTTGTATTCTTCCACTAGCTACAAAATAAAAAGCAAAAATACATTATAAGCCTCTGTAGAAAATATGAGCATTAAGTGCCAAGGCTAATATTTTTATTACATATACATTGACACAAATTCTGTATAGCCTTTTAAATGAATATTGATTTATGCACACTAAATACATGGCGAATTATTAATTTTCACTTCTTTGTTGTTTCAAACACAGAGACAAATTTATCAATATTTACTACTTATAATAAATTGGTGGGCAAAACACCTATGATCTTGAGCACTGTCAAACAGAGAACCTGCATCTTAAACAGAATCGCTATCACAGACTGAGTGTTAAAGTGAAGCACATTGATGCTGTTGCTGGTTTTGTCTCTGGAATAGCGGTGCTGGGAGAAATGCAGGAGAATATACTCACCTTGTACAGAAGTGAAAAGAGCTTCTACAAGGATTGAGCTGAGGATGGAAACTCCAGACACAGGAAGCTAAGTCTATGGTGACTGTCCTTTGTAGTATAGCAAAACATGGGTAAGACAAGGAGACCAAGGACAAAGACCTTTGCAAGGAATTTCCAGCTGCCAGTGTGGCAAAGCTCCAGAGAGTTCAGTGTGTGCTCTCCTGGACTGCTTCTGAGGAAGACGCCACTTCCCCTCAGTTCTAGATCTGTCTTCTCTCTCCTTTGCAGTGAAAACAAGTTCAGCATCAGCTGCGATCCCCTCCCATGGTAAGGGCTGTTGGAAACACCCTGCAATCCTTATGTACCCTGACCTGATTCTCCAGGGAGAGAAGCATGGAAGAAATGCGACAGAGCAGCAATTCCAAGGGAGGAATAACTCAAGGCAAACATTTTTGTTTCCACAAATAAACCATCCAGTGAGGTAAACTTTCACTGTATGCTGAGAGCCTGCCCTCTACTAAGGAACAAAAACAATTCTTGTTTATTTCATTTTCAGCATGTAAAACTGCATTGTAAACACATTGGCAGTGCCCTTGCTAGCACAGAGCATTTGCCCCTCTAAAAATGGAATGAGAATGTGATTTAGCATGTGGGAGTTCTCCATCACCCTCTTCACCACAAAGAAAAAATCAATGCAGGAATAGAAAATCACTCATATTACATTAATACTGACTCTTTAATCTCACCATTCATGTGAAGAAGGTCATTCAGATTCCTCTATACTATTTCCTTGCTGATGTGCTATCCTAAGGCAAGGTCAGTGTTAAAGTTGCTGTGATGACAGTTGTTGAAAGCCCTAACTCTGCAGTGTTCCCCCACTCATAGAATCTTAGCAGCACGCCATGGAACAGTCAGTGCCATCCACTACTGAATGATGTTCTTTTCTCATCCTTTCTCCTGCTGTGGCAAATTGTTCTGGAAATTATGTCTTGCAGCATGTAAACCAAGTATCACCATAGCCTACACTATGTAATAAAACTAAAGCAAAATGGTTCTGGCAGTGTAGCCAATAGGGAGAATGCTTGCCTAGAAGACAATGTTCACTCCCAAGCACTGCATACAGAACCCAAAATCAATTCTTTTTTTTTTTTTTTGGTTTTTCGAGACATGGTTTCTCTGTAGCTTTGGAGGCTGTCCTGGAACTCATTTTGTAGAGATCCGCCTGCCTCTGCCTCCTGAGTGCTGGGATTAAAGGCGTGTGCCACCAACGCCAGGCAATTTTTAAAAGGTTTTAGGAAGTATATTTCTTATATCAAGATATATGCCTAAGAGTGGAGTTGCTGGGTCTTGTGGTAGGCTTATTCACATTTTTCTGAGGAATCTCCATACTGATTTCCAAAGTGGCTGAACAAGTTGGCACTCCCATCAGCAATGGAGGAGTGTTCCTCTTTTACCACATCCTCTCCAGCATAAATTGTCATTGGTGTTTTTGATTTTAGCCATTCTGTCAAGAGTGAGATGATATCTCAGAGTTGTTTTGATTTGCATTTCCAGGATGGCTAAGGATGTTGAGCACTTTCTCAAGTGCCTCTCAATCATTTTAGACTCCTCTATTGAAAATTCTCTATTTAGTTCTGCAGCCCACTTTTTAATTGGATCCTTTGGTGTTTTGGAGACTTGCTTCTTGAGTTGTTTGTAAATTTTGGAGATCAACCCTCTGTCCAATGTGGCGTTAGTGAATATTTTTCCCTTTCTGTGGGCTGCCTTTTTGTCTTGCTGACTGTGTCCTTTGCCTTACAGAAGCTTCTCAGTTTCAGGAGGTCCCATTTATTAATTGTTGATCTCACTGTCTGTGCTACTGGTGTTATGTTCAGGAAGCTGACTCCTGTACCAATTCGTTCAAGGGCACCACCCACTTTCTCTTCTAAGAGGTTCAGTGTGGCTGGATTTATGTTGAGGTCTTTGATCTATTTGGACTTAAGTTTTGTGCATTAGTCTACCACATCTTAATGAAAGTAATTGAATATTGTACTTGTATCTTATTTTCATGATCACATTATACAACACTGATATATATATTATAATATGTAGTACAAATACAGTGCATTTATTATAAAATAAAAGAAAATCAACTTTGTAACAAACAAACTTGCGGTTAGGTGACTAAAGGAGCAAATTCTGTGGACCAGGTCAGAAATCTTTTTATTTAAAAAGATACTACATGCATCAGAGTTTTGTGTTAATAAAGAACCATGTTTCTGATGATATAATTTGAGATTGGAAATTCCTCAGAAAGCATTTATTAAATAGTTCTGAGTCCCACAGGTGTTATGAGACAAATTAAATAGAATATAACGTATATCTGATTTCCTTTTTTACTTTCTTTGAAGGGACAATACTCTTTTGAAATAAGGGAATTAGCTGTGGAGCACTAACCATCAATCTTACCTGTAGTAAGGTGATCAGACTTCTTGAGTATTGATTTTAGCTGTGTAGGTGGTGTTAATCCACTGTGACAAATTGTAAAAAGCAATATTTTATTATAAAATATTTACCAAATGAATTATTTTATATTTGATTTCCTAACGCACAGTCCATTGGTGATTTGCAGATACATTTAATTTGTCCTTCAACCAGTTGATTATGTTGGTGACACTTTCCTTATAACTTTTTTTCATGTGGAAGAAAGGGAGGCATTTAGTCCACAAATATTAGCCCAATGAAAGCATACACAGAAGCACAGAGACACAAAGACAGCAGACACACACACAATTTATGTGTTCAATGAAACTAACACCATAGTTCCAGTTGTCATGTGCTCCTAGAGAACCAAGCACCTCCTGTGTCTTGATTCTTTGTGGGTTTCTTACTGAATGTGATATGTCACAAGAGGTTGGTTTGTGAACCAAAAAATAGATACTAAAGAATGTTTTAGTAGCATTCTTAAACTACCATAACTTTGGGAACTTTCAAGCTATTCCTGAGTAGAGCATTCATGAGTGAATCTTGAAACCACAACCTGGCTGCTTTTATTCCAACCAGTCATTTCTATGATCTGAGATAAAAATATGAGCAAAGAACAATAAAACTCAGTGGACAATGTCAGGATTTTACTTTGGAACTCTTTAGAATTCCCAGTAGAAATTAATTGCTTTATGTGAGGTGTGTCTTTGAACAGTTGTAGTTACTGGAAATAATGGCTCTGCACTTTGGACATTAGCTTCTGGATGTTTTTGGATATTTATCTTGGAGTACATAAGCTATTTACTAACGTGTATCAAATGTTTCCTTGTACGTAGCCCCACAAAAGATTGCACACTTGTCCTCTATCCTGGAAGGGAGCAATCACAATGAGCACAGAGCTGTGAAGGTGGTACACCTGACACAGGCCTCTGCATGAGGCGATGGTGACAAAGAAGGAAGTCATTTGTTGTTCCCTGAAATCCTGTCTGGTAACTAAGAATGGCCCCTAATTCTGTGGGTTCTCAGAAGGATAAATGCCATGGAGGTCTTGTTCACAAGGTGATTCATAAAGCTCTGGAAAGCTGAGGACTGTCAGAGGGACATCAGTGTGTGGTCAACATCAGGAGGCTCATTTTCTAAAACACAGAGCTATACTGCGGAAATAATGAGTGAGTGTAAACGTCATCTCCATAGAAACTAAAAAGAACAAATTTTTAGTTTAAAAATAGATTGTTACTACTGTGGGGAATATAAGACAAAGGAAAAATTACATAGGTAAAAGGGTTTCAATCTGAGAGTCCAAGCAAGAAAAGCTTGTTCTCTTTGAATTTCCATAGGAGTAATATATTATTAAATCTTACCTGCAAAAAGGCATCATGCCTGTACTGTAATGTACTTCTAAAAATATAAGCAAAATGCATTTTATTACAATTCTACAAAAATAAACCATATAAAATGATTAAACACATTGTTAGTACCATTTCTTTGAGACCACTCTGGACACTATTCTAGAGTAAATATTCATTGTAAGCAATTATTTCATGTAGAATTTGTCATTTTACTTATATTTCAAATGAAAAAAGAAGTAAATTTATCAAGCATAAAGCCTAAAAATCAACACCAACACACAAGTGTGATAATCCTAAATGATTTCTGTCAGAAAGATGGAGAGCAGCATCCTTGCAAGCATAAATGTCATCCATTAACTGTTATAAAATAACTTCATGTGCTTCTTAGTTGATTTGGGGATAATGATACTAGAAAAAATTTCTAGATTGGCTATGGTGGCACACAATTTTAATCTGGATCCCTGTGATTTTCAAGACTGCCAGAACTATGTAACAGACAGACTGCGTCTCAAAAACAAACACAGAAGCAAACATCAGAGCCAAAATGGAAAAAAAGTACAAGACCCTATACACTTTATTATTGTCCAGAAAAAAAAGGAATTTGTTCAGCCTTTTAGTTGAATTGTTCAGTATATGATGCAAATTCCTACCACTAGGATGTATGGCTACTGCTCCTGTATCATGATTAAACCTAGCAAAAACAATCAGAAGTGGACAAAGACCTTTACAAACGGCTCAAGGGAGGACACCAAGCTCACTCTCCTTGTCCCCTTTGAGGGAGGAAGCTCCTTAGCTCCAGATGTCTTCCCAGCCTTGTGTGCATCTTAAAGGATGCTCATGAAAGCATCTGTCATCACACATGAACAGAATTATTGGAAAGGTCCCGCCCTTGGTAGTAATGCACCCCAGCCTTATCTCAGGGGAGAGAGCAGCAGAGAAGCAGCTGTGAAATGGGAGCAGCAAGTTCCATGGGTCACCTCTGACATGGATCACTGTACACGTTTACATACACTAGCTATGCACATGCAGTATGTGTTTAGAAATAAAACACTCATTTTTTGTCCTACTTAAAGTAATAGAGACTTAGTATGCCTTCTTAGCATTCCCCATGACCAGTAAGGACATTTGTCCCACCAACCGGTGGGCTGTGATTATGGCTCAGTAGGAAGGCTATGCTGATCAGGCAGAAATCTTCAGTCAGTCCTCACCACCACAAATGTCAAGAGCAACAAAATTATAATAAAGTGATAGAAGAAAAGGTGCCTGCATCACAAAACTATCAACCCTCTTCACCTCACCTCTTGAGGGAAGAAGGTCTTTTGGATTCACTTCCTGGTGTGTTTTCAATAGCAACTTACGTTTAATAGACACTGGTATATGACAGTTGCTTCACTGTCACAGAGTCTCTCCAGACTCAATGGAGAAGCAGATCATTCTTTAAAATACAGAATAATGTCCTTTTCTTAATTAACTTCTTGTGCCATTTTTTTCTTTTTTGGAAAGCATGCCTTGCAGCATGGAAATGGTGTCATCTTATTCTGTTATATTTAACAAAAAGTAAAGGAAAAAGTACTAAAGGTAGAGTTAATAAGTATGATGATTGCCTATTACACTCACAAAGCCTCTAGAACTTCAGAATATCAAAAACAAAAGAGAGAAGGAAAGAATGAAGAAAGCAAGAGAGAGAGAGAGAGAGAGAAGGAAATCATATATCAATTGAAGTCTTCCTAAATGAATTACATTCTCTAAGGCAAAACACTTCCATTCTTTTAAAATGGGAAGTTACTAATGAAACAGTTAAAGAATATGCCAAAACTGTCAGATTTAGAAATCACAAAGAAATTGAAAAACCCAGATGGTTTTATTTACATCATTAGGTAAGTAATTAAGTAATGAAAGTGATTGGGTACTGCAGTCTGGTTTGAAACATAATTACATTTTAGTGACACTGAACTGTATAACAGTATGCAATACAAAATGCAAGGCATTTGTCATAAAACTCAGGGAGAATCCTTATTTCTAACAATGCAATTGGCTACAATGTCATATGGAGGACACGCTACATTAAGTATTCTCATTAATTAAAAGACAATTAAGATATCAGTATTAAAATAAACAAGCAATGTATCGACAATACATTTTTGTGTGAATTGTCGTTTTCAGAATGTTAGAAAACTGCATAACTACACTTATACTTGATTTCCTTAACTCCTTTTGAGTCTTTAGTCTCAAATCTTTAGTCTTTCTTGTTTTCTTTAGGGAAGGTAGGACTAGATAGAGTAATTCACTAGAAAATTCTTACCATTTTTGAATCTTTCATGCTCTTTCTTTCCCTGCTCTTGGGCTTTTGGAGATGTTCCCACACTGTGACACATATTTAAAAGCAATTATTTTAATATTCATGTAAAAATAGGATGTTTGCTAAATTCTTTATTTTGAATGCCTAATATACATTAAATTAGATATTTACAAACATTTTCTGAAACAGGATCTCATTATGTAGCACGTGTGGCTGTAAACCCAATGTGCAAAATGTTGGCATTGAAATAACACAGCTTTCTTGACCTCCTGCATCTTATGTACCTGGATTAAATCTTGGTAAAGAGCCCTACTCAAATAATTCTAAATTCATTTTTCAGCTGCTAATTATGATTAATGCATGGTATCCTTTCCCCTTTTCTCATGGAAAAGACACAGACAGAAGTTAGCTCTTGATTATAACAACACACACACACACGTGCACACAAGCACGCACGCACGCACACACACAAGACCAGCGGTTTTTACATATGATTTGTTATGATGACTCCAGTAACTCTGTATTTTTGTGCTCATGGAGTTAGTGCTCTTGTTCACTGTCCCTAGGGCCTCCTAACTCCTTGGAGGCATTTCATTGATTGCTCTGCTCTCTACTTGAGGGATGTTCAGTATGTCATAAGTCATTTTTTTGCTTGTAAGCATCCCTCTGCCTGCATTCTTGGAAGCCATGGCATTTGTGGTACTTTCAATATGATTTAATAGTTCCTTCCTCGGGAATGCTGAGACCTCTACCTGGTTGTTTTGTTGTTCAGTTAGCTTCGTGTGTAATGCTGAGACCTTATAACTCACAACCAGCTTCAAAACTCACAGGAAGCAATGCTCTTTTGTCAGCTACAAATTCCCTGGACACAGGTAAGAGTGCTGTCTTTCAGGGCCTATTGCTAGTATACTCTGGGCCAACAGCTTTATTGTCCCAGGTTCTACATTGGGTATAACCACTGTCTTGCAACTTCTTGTAGGGACTTTCAACCAGCTGTGTGAACCTTGTCCAAAAGTCCTCTACTGCTGAAGTGATCTCCACAATTTGTGGGAAACCTTCAAACTTGATCATTACTTTCACTGTATTTCTTTTGCACAGATAATGATTCCCAGTTTGATTAAATCAAAATCTTAATTTACATTTGAGTCTCCATATTTGATGTGTGCTCCTGTTCACATGTGTGTATGCATTTGTTTCTGTTGAGCAGGTGCCCCTGCATGTGTTTTGAGGTAGAGGACATCCTTAACAGTCAGTCCTTTTCTCCTAACTCTGTTGTGAGACAGATTCTCTTGTTGTTAATAGCTGTATAAGCCAGGTTAACTAAGGCCTAGGTTTCCAGGCAGTCTTCTGTTTCTGTCTTCCATGTCCCTCCAGGCTCCCTGGGATTAAAGATGCACACTAGCATAGCTACCTTTTCTGGGTTCTGAGGAGCTGAACTCTCAATGCTTGGGCTTGTGTGGCAAGCATTTTACAACTGAGTTACAGCCACAGCCATGAATTATTAAAACTGTGCCACACAATGTCAAAGACTGAGACATATTTTCCTTGTATGATTCAAAAAGCATCAGTTGTACCAATTTCTGTTCATCTTGCACTAAATGAGGAATAAATACCTTTTAAAGATCCTCACTAGGACACTGAGATTGACAATTAACAAATGGTACCTCCTGAAACTAAAAAGCTTCTGTAAGGCAAAGGACACAGTCAACAAGACAAAAAGGCAGTCCACAGAATGGGAAAAGATATTCACTAACCCCACATTTGACAGAGGGCTAATATCCCTCTTTACAAAGAACTCAAGAAGCAAGTCTCCAAAAACAGCGGAGGATCCAATTAAAAGGTGGGATGCAGAACTAAATAGAGAATTCTCAATAGAGGAGTCTAAAATGACTGAGAGACACTTAAGAAAGTGCTCAACAATCTTAGCCATCAGGGAAATGCAAATCAAGACAACTGACTCCTGCCAGAATGGCTAAAATCAAAAACAACGAAGACAATTTATGCTGGAGAGGAGGTAGAGAGGGGAACACTCCTCCACTGTTGGTGGGAGGGCCAACTCGTACAGCCACTTTGGAAATCAGTATGCAGATTGCTCAGAAAAATGGGAATAAACCTACCACAAGACCCAGCAACTCCACTCTTAGGCATATATCCAAAAGATGCCCATTCATACAAGGATGTCTGTTCCACTATGTTCATAGCAGCATTATTTGTAATAGCCAGAACTTGGAAGCAACCTAGATGCCCCTCAACCGAAGAGTGGATAGAGAAAATGTGGTACATTTACACAATGGAGTACTATTCAGCAGAAAAAAACAATGGAATCCTGAGATTTGCAGGCAAATGGATGACACTAGAAGAAACCATCCTGAGTGAGGTAACCCAGTCACAAAAAGAGAAACATGGCATGTACTCTCTCATATGTGGATTTTAGACATAGATCGGGGGAGTGCCAGCCTACAATCCCATGACCAGAGAGTCTGGGAAACAGAACCTTCATTCAGTGGCTGATGAAAGAAGAGGCAGTCTCCCACGGTTAAGTACTGAGCTGAACTCAAGAAAGCCAGTAACAGAGAGGGAGGACTGATGACCAAAGGAATTAAGACTGGGCTGATTTAACCCCCAGAAACAGCTGACCTGACAAAGGTTAACTTTTGAATCCCAGGCATCAGCCTGGGAATCCAGCATGGGACTGATCAAGACCCCCTGAATGTGGGTGTCAGTGAGGAGGCCTAGGTAATCTATTGAGCCTTGGGCAGTAGATCAGTATCCATCCCGAGTATACACACGGACTTTGGACTCCCATCCAACAATGTGAGATGCACTCTCACTCTGAACTCTTGGGGGAGGGTCTAGGCCCTACCCTGGATGAAATGACAGACTATGGACACCCCCATGGAGGGCCTCACCCTCCCTGGGGAAATGAGGGGATATTGGGGGGGGATCGGGGAAGGGCACGGGAGGAGGGGAGGGAAAGGGAGAGGGACCTGGAACTGACTTGTGAAGCAACCTTGTTTCTAATCTAAATTTAAATTTAAAAAGAAAAAAATAAAAGAAATAAAAAAAGAAAGTGTTCTGCACTCAAATGCTCAGCTTCACAATTAACAGCAATATGCTCATACAAACTTCTTTAATTTAGGCTCAAAGTCTTCTTCTAAAAATTGTGGGTTTCAGGGCCAGAGAGATGACTCAGCAGGTATACATACTTGTCATATTTGCCCAGAATTTGAGTACCTGACAATCAAGAAACAGTCAGACACTGTGCAATGTGTCTATAATCCCAGCACTTTTACAATAAGTGGGAGGTAGAGATAGGAAAATCCCAAAGAGGTTCCACAGCCTGGTGGCCTGGAGTAAGTGGCCAAGTAGCATAGAAAACTACAAACTTTACCTCAAAAAATATAAAAGGAAAAACCACCCACACTGTTGCTCTGTGACTTGGATAGGAATATCATAACATTCATGTCCCCTGAGACAAAAACAAGTTCATGCTAATAAGGGATGGTAAAACCATGATCAGAGTTTAATGTTTTTACAAAAATTTATTTTTACTAAAAAGTACACACACACACACACACACACACACACACACTCACTCACACTCACACCCTCTCACACACAATTCTTTTAAATTAAGGGTTTCACTTTTTAGTTCACCTGACTGTAAACTGAAATAATGGACAAAAAAGAAATCATTTGCTTTTTAATGCTGAACTAACATTGAACACCAAATGTCCTATTTAGAGCTGCTATCACTGTGATGAAACACCATGCCTAAAATCAACTTGGGAACGAAAAGCTTCATTTGGTTTGTATGTACACATCACAGTCCATCATTGAAGGAAGTCAGGGCAGGAACTCAAATGGAGCAGGATCTGGAGGCAAGAGCTGATATAGAGGCCTCGGGAGGGAGTAGTTTACTGGCTTGTTCATTCTGCTTTCTTACAGAACTGAGGACCACCAGCCCAGGATTGGCACCATCTAGAGTTTATTGGACGGTCCCCCATCAATCACTTATTAAGAAAATTCCTGGCAGTTAGATCATATGGAGGCATTTTTTCCATTGAGTCTTAATTCTTTGTATTCATTGTGGATAACTGCCCCTAAAATTACTAGTTGTTTCAGGAGTTTGGGTGCACAATTCACATCTAACAAACACAGTGTCAAGACATTTCAGACAGGAGAGGGATAAAAAGAATAGTATCTAGTATTAGCATTTAATTGTCATGATGGATAACAATGTATTTGATTGTTCAAAGGCCATTTAAAACAGTGATAGAAGAGACAGCATAATTTTCAAAAACTGTGTTGAACATACTATAATACAGAAAAGCATATAAGAAACAGATTGAAATATTATTATGAATTTCACTGTCAAAAATAAAGTATGTTGACACTTTTAGAAGTAAACACGATTAATGTGAAGTTGTCTTAAGTACTAGAACATCACCACTAAAATCAGATTCTGAATGACAAAGTGTCCTTTTTAACTGGGAAGTTGAGCCCTGGTTCACAGTGTTCTTTTGTTTTGGTTGTGCCGTCATTTTCACGCTCACACTCCCTGTGTGCTAGGCTTTCCCAGCTTGTGCTTCTGAGTTGAAGCCAGTCTTCCTCCAGTCATTTTAGGAGTCCGTACTTAAGCAATTGTCACCCTCAAGAACAGCACTAAGACTGCAAAAAGAAGAAACAGTACCTCTTTGACTGAACCACCGAGTGTGCATTCGCACCATTCTGTATTAAAAACTCTGCCATCTGGTGTTGGTTTTCAAATAAGGCAAGTTTGTATGGTGTCAACCCATACTGCAAAGAAGAAAACTTCATTTAATAAATTGACATGCTTCTCAACAGAAATGTTGTCACAGATTTTATAAACAAAGGGATAGATTTTCCTTCTGTCCTTGCTGCAGTTTCACACCCACAGCTGCCCCCTTCCTTCTGACACAACTTTCCCCTGTTAAGTATTTCCTGTGAGCACCAGTCCCCTCCAGAGCTCTCCAAAATCACTCCCTGGTTCAGAGTTTCTGAGCTCCATGGAAATGGACCTCCATTGTCCCACCCTAAAACATGGAATGCAGAGGTTTGCTGTGCCTCTACTGAATAACAGAGCTCAAGTGACCTCTCTGGAACAGTTTCTCAATCTGTTTTCCAAAACTATTTCTTCCCTAGACTAAGAATTATTATTTCCCAAACTGAACATCACTTCCTATTGTAGTGTTCCAAGAAAATGCTGGAGGATGACCCCAGATTTAAGTAGTATGTCCACACAGAGAACCTTTATTCTGCAGAAATAGTCAGTGTTCAGGGGTCAATCACTCATCTAAAATAGCAATAAGGACCCAGATGAATGCATGCAGGCCATTTTAAAGAGACCTGGGGAATTCTAAGGATCTTCGTTCTAATTGGGAAGTCAGAAAACAGATATATGGGGCACATGTTAGCTGGACAGAGCTAGCAACAGTTTCATCCCTTGTGGGCATGCATTTTCACTTATGGTCAGTGGCAGCCAGATCCTGTCACTCTGGGTCTCCCAGCTTCATAATGCCAGGTTGGGAACTGTTCAGCTGATTGGCTAAACTTGGTGGGCAACTTCCTGGACTCAAGCTTAGGCCATTAATTACAATGGAGTTGCTCCTTGTTTAAGATGGAGTCACATTTTGACCACTTCACTATGTAAATGGGTAATCTGGAACAGTGAAATAAAAAATGTCTTTGTGGTATGTTTTCTTCAATGATCAAATTTGCCAATTTGCCTGTGTGCCTGTGACTTGTCTCATTTTCCATTCTAGCCTCAACTCTTAGAGACAAACCACATCAGTAATTTATTTTCAACAGATTTCTGGTTTTTTAACAGAGATATATCTTTAAATTAATTTATTTTTATTGACTGGGTGTATGTCAAGTGTGTATGGGCCCAAAATCTTAGTTGTTTAATTTTAAAATAAAATCCAATGCTGAAACAAAACATACTATGCTGTGTTCTTTTAAACTACTACAAGTGTATGAAAAGTATTATTTAAAGGAAATTTATACTCTGACAGATTCAGTGAGACTGCTTGAGCTTTGGAATGTGGAAGGTGGATCTGAACATCACCGCTGGAAACACACAGGGAGTGAAGTTGACTGATGTTTACCTCTGTTTTGCCTTCAATATCTGCATTGCATTCCAGCAGTTTGCTGGCAATTGTTGTGTTACCCCTGGAAACAGCATGGTGGAGGGCCGTATTCCCAATGAAATCCATCACATGGGGATCAGCATCCTGTGTTAATAATACAGAAACACACTCCACATTGTCCCGCTGGGTGGCCTATGGGTATTGTATAAAGAAAGAAATCTTCAATTCAAGAACATCAAGATAAACATTTCTACAATTGCATTGAATAGTTACCCTTAGATCAGACAAATTATTTAGGTTATGGATGTTATCCTCTTTCTGAGTCAGGTACTTTTTAAGTACCCCAGCTTGCCTAAATTCAAAACCTCTCCATGAAACTTTCCAAGAGGTAGAATTTCAGGGATATGCTACCACACCTAGATATTAAATCATTTCACCAGCACTGTTTGGTGGTGGTTGTAGGTGGGGTGGTTGTTCACTTGTTGGTTTTGATCACTTGAGTTAGGCTGAAGACACCTGGAAAGATGGATCCCGACTTGAAGACTTGGCTCTATCAGACTGGACTCTAGGCAAGTCTGTGGAGCATTCTCTTAATTGAGGTTTATATGGGAGGTCACAGCTTCCTAGCAGTGCTGGCAAGACTGGGCAGGTAGTGCAGAGTTGTATAGAAACTTGAGCATGCCTTGAAAAAGTCATGGAAAAGCAGCATCCCCACCCCATGAACTCTGCTTCAGTTCCTGCCTCTGGTTCCTGATTTGTGCTCCTGCCATGGATTCCCTCATGATGGACTGTGATATGGAATTGTAGACTAAATAAAGATTTCCTTTCCCGAGTTGGTTTTGGTCAGTATTTGATCATAGCTTCAAAACCAAACAAGGACAAGACCTAATCCATTACATACCAAAACTGTTGTCCAATAGCTACCTTAATCAAGGGCGTGCAGCCTTCATCATCAAGTATGTTAATATTGGCGTTGTAGAGTAATAACAGTCTTACAACATCTGGGTGATTGTGAGCACAGGCATAATGTAGGGAGGTCCTGCAAATTGAGAGGACATTTTAGGAAATTACAGATTGCTGTGTAAGGTACATTTAAGTGTGATACTAGATAGCAAAGCTCCTTTCCTTCTGATGTAAGAGAAGTAACTGGAATTTTCATATTTGCAAATTTCCCTACTCAAGTGTTCATTTACTGTGCTAGGGATATATTGCATGTCTGCACCATTCAAGGCAAGTACTCTGTCACAAGCTTCAAACTTCCTCAGAGCAGCCTGTCTGGAGAAAAGAAGACCACATAGATTGAACTTAGCTTTGGTTTGAAACATACTCTAGACACTTTTACTAGTTACTACTCAGGCTTTCTATGAGCTCCATAGTCAATGGGGATTCAACACTGTAGCTATTTTCCACAGTGCTACTGTTATGCTTAAATTCTCATCTTCAAGAGCATGGGAACAAATGTTCCCAGCACCTAAGAACACACTGTTTTGTGGGTACAATGATCATTAGTCTTCCTATTGATAACAAGCACACTATTTCAATGAACAGAATTCTACCTTTTGAGAAGATGAAAAAAAGTTTATTCAACCTATATTCCCTAAGCTGGCCTTGGATTTGATAATCCTCCCAGTAGGGAGGGTTGCAGGCCAGTTCTTCTGTGTGTACCTTACTCTTTACTTCACATTTTAGCATCACTGTCACATATAATTCATGATATTATATGAATATAATTGGCAATAATTTTAACTTTGCTACTATACAAAATAAAAGTCGGTTGTACCTTACATCCAATGAAATATGACACAATTCACAGGCCCTTGGCAATTCTACAGGTCACTTGCATCTATGTAAATTTAAACTCTTAAGATAATGAAAGGTATACAGTTTTAAAATAACAATAACAACAAACAAATTCTAAGTCCTCACTCAACAATATTTTGAGTGTTTTCATTTCTCAATACCAAGAAGTAATGTTTGTATATTTGCTATCCACTGAGACACAGCCCAGACAGTGTCCATGGTAATACAGACACCAAATCATAGCAAAGCAGGTTATCATGCTTTGGCTTATACTTCATTGTTTCTATGACCTCACACCAAATTGGAACAAATCTCTCTGTAAGGAGATAACCCATGACTTCATAGTTCCCTTGCTTTGATATTTAAAGGACTTTAAGTCAAAATCTTTCTCCTTTTACCAATGTTTAAATTCATAGTATGTAAGAAAGCTGACTAGACACAGAAACAGAAAGGCTTTAAGAATTACAGGATCTGGAGAGCTGGTAGAATGTGTATTGGTGTACAGTAGATACGTTAGTTGAGTGTGGGGAATAAATGGAGTTACATAATGGATTAATACAGTTGCAAAATTCAGTGTTTTTAAGATTGCAGGTATTAAGCAAAAGATTTTGTTTAAAAAATAATTTACTGTTATGTTATATTTTATGAATCTCTAATTTAGAAGGCTAAGTAAGCCCTTAGAACTACAGATAAGACCAAGAAGCTCGTGGGCTATAGAAAATCTACTGTTGATTGTCATTGGTTCCCCTTTATAACATAGTGTGAAATAAGAAATAAGGGATAGGAAGGAGGGGCTGTAGTGATTTGTAAAGCTCAGTTGGTAATGCACTTGGCCTGTAAGCCAGAGACCCTGAGTTCAGAGCCGCTAGCATCTTGAAAGATTGCTGCTGGAGAGATGATACAGGAGAACCCCCAAAGATTTCTGGCTGGCAAGTCTAGGTGAAATCAGAATACTCCAAGACACAAAAAATCGAACCCAGTGGGGATTTGGGTGAGAGAAGATTTCTCTAAACCACAGTGCTGTTCATCAGGTAGAGGGACCTGCCAGAAGATCCAAGGGTCTGAGTTCAACCCCCAGTACCCACAATGTGGCAGAACACAACCTCAAATATAGTTCTCTTCTGACCTTCACACATACACACACCTGCACATGTTTGGGGTATATGTGCACTTCACAGAGAGAGAGAGAGAGAGAGAGAGAGAGAGAGAGAGAGAGAGAGAGAGAGTTTTAATGGGATTTAAAGCAATTGAGGAAAAGAATGTCAACCTCTAGCCTTCACATATGTTGCAATGTACACACAGCATATACACAAGGTGGCAGGGGGCAGTGTCATAGTTCTAGTTGAAAATTTCCTTATTAGATCCTTCAGCTAACAAGGGTCACATTGATGCGAAATTTCTTTGAGATTCTTTTTGTGCCTTAATGTTGACATGTTGTGTGAAAATTTATCTCAAGATACAATCTTTCTGAGTGGTATATAACAGCTGGGTCTAACTCTAACTGTAAGGGTTAACACTAACCCTAAACCTGGGTCTAACCCGGAGTCTAACCATAACCCTAACCCAACCCCAATCCTAAGCCTTACACAGAGGTCTAACCCTAGCCTAGATTTAACCCTGGATCTGAAACTAACACTAAACCTAACCCCAACACTAACCCTAACCCTAACCATATCCCTAACCCTAAAAAACACATACATTAAGGGGTGGAGAGATGGCTTGGCATTTACTAGCACTAGTTTATCTTGCAAAAGACCTGGGTTTGATTCCCTGCACCCACACTGCAGCTCCAGGATGTTCAGGACCCTTTCTGATGAACGTGGTGCATTGAAAACGTATGCACAAAAAACACATCCATAAGTCTCAAGGTTTTAAGTAAACACACAAAAATCAAATGAGTGTAGTTTTACTAGACGAATCACTTTAAAGTGCCCAATAATGTGCTCAGAAAGGGACAATTTAATATTTGTAAACTACCTAAAATTCATCGTTATGCTTTTCTTATAGAAGCCCTAGAAGACGCCACTCCAAGGTGTGCAGGTTCCTGATGCTTAGGGGCCAAAATAATGGGGCTCTGTGAAATAAGACCCTTAAGTGTGACTTCTCCACTCCCTCAGGTTATGACCCTGAAGGGGGTGTTTCTACCTGGTTTGCCCAGGCTGTTCCCAACAGTTCCTGCCCCTTCTCTCCTCCTGCTCCACCTACTCCTCCTGCTCCTTCTTCCCCTCCTGCCCCTTGCATCCCCCGGTCCCCATTACCTGTGCCTCCGGTCACATTCGTCCACATGGCATCCATGGAAGTTGATGAGTCTCTCCACTGAAGCTACATCACCCACGCTGGCCGCCCTTTGCAGCTGTCCCACAGGGTCATACCCGATCAAGTAGAGAGGAAATTCCTGCCTGTTACTGGACAGGCACCCACGACCTAGGCATGCAGGCCACAGGCGGGTATACCAGCGAGCCCGCTTAGGGGCTTTAATAGTATGGGCATCGTAATCGAAGTCCTCTTGCATGTTGAGCCTCAAGGCTCTCCCCCTACATTCCCTGCTCTCCCCGCCTCCCAATTTAGCCACCCACACCCTAAAGAACCCCACACTAAATATTTGAAACACTGTTTCAGTCTCCCCACTGAGCCAAAAATGCTCGGGTCGCTGGTTCAGTGTGAGCTGAACACTGCCTCGTCCTTAGTTACACAGCAACAGTGGCATAGTTACAAGCTGTGAGCACACAATGAGGCTCAGCATCTGTCTACTGTGGCTGGAATCTGTGCATGTGCATGTCCATGTCTGACCCCAGTGACATGGGCCTACCATGTTCAGCACACGGGCAAAGCACTGTCAATTGGAATTTTGGAGTGAGCCTAACTTTATGGACTCCAAACAAAACAGAGGAGAGTTTGGTAATGGTTCAGGTCCTTGCAGCCATGCAGCCCTGAGAAAATGCTTCCCTAAGAATGCTCTGATGGAGTTAGAATATTTTCATCCTCACTGAGCAAACCCAGACACAAAAAGACAAATATTATATGTTTGCTCTTTGAAGTATGCTAGCTTTTAAGCTTCGTATATGGAAACTACAATTGGAATAACCATAGAGGTTTGGTACACAGTAAGAAATCAGGAGGGAAGGGGAAACAGTCTATAGTCTTATGAGGATATGAAGGAGAATTAGAATAGGAGGGATTAATGAGAGGGGGTGATACAGAAAGGTAAAGAAGTACTACAGTGAGGGTCAACCAATACTAAAGGCCCTTTAAAATCTATATGGAACCTGAACATCCTAGAGGCCTCCTATACCTATATGATAAAAACTGAAATGGGGCCAAAAAATAACAGGGGATACAAGGCTCCAACTAGACATCATGTGTTACCAAATTAATTCTCCAGTGCCAGGAACTGGTTACAGCCTGTTGGGCCACTAACCAAAGGGACCCATAGAAACCCCCAAATGACACAGGCTATTATTTATTGCCAAGCCTGTTATTTGCTCTAACAGTTCTGCCATGGAATGCAGAGAAGTTGAATTGGTGTCTTACTAGATTATTCAACTACTAACCAGAGTTCATGGAACTGGAAGGTACTCTAGGTGCTACTGGAGGAGAAAGGGAATCCTCAATATCTCTCAGCACAAACCCTGCAGTCTACAATGGAGCCCACATGAAAGCTCACAACCATCTGTAAATTCATTTCTAGGGGGACCAGCACCCACTTGGACCTTGGCAGACACCAGACACACACACAGTGCATGTACATACATGCAGGCAAGCACATATATACATGAAACATATGTGATCTTTAAATAATGATAGGCTTTTTGAGATGTAACACGCTTGTGTAGTAAGTTCACTCTTTTAAAGTATGCAATCCAGTAAGGTCTGAAAATTATGCAACCATCACCCTATTTGATTTAAAAATATCCTTGTTATTCAAGTAGAAACCCATTATTCATTAGTAGCTACTCTTCATTCCTCCAGAACCCGTGCCCTATCAGTTACCAATCTCACTTTCTGCTTTAAGGTTCTCATTCTGGATATTTAACAGAAATCAAACCTCCCAATATAGAAAAATCCCATTCTTCAGTCCTTTGGCTACTTTCAACTGAACTTAATGATTGTAATTTTCACTCACGTTATAGGATGTGTCAGTTCTCTTCCCCTTTCCATGGCTAGATACTACATCATTTTATTAACACACTGCCCTTTGTTTATCCATTCATCAGTCAATAGGTATTTGGGGTTTCTTCCCTTATCAACTGTTGTAAGAACTGTGAATACTCAAGTCCTAGTGGTTGCAACACTTTATATCTACAGCTCCAGCAGTAACACAGGAGGTTTCTGTTCCTCAGTTCTTTTACATGCCCACATGTGCCCCCGCACTTGTACATACTAGACAAGAATTCTTCCCCTGTCCTATATATATTCTAAGCATATAACATGAACTTTTCAGTTTTTAGACCAGACCTTGCTGTCCAGGCTCAACCTCAGATATGTGATATATAATCCTCTAACAAGTGCTGGAATAACAGAGCTGTACCACCAGGATTGACTTAGCTCTTATAATTTCATCATCTTAATCAAGTATCTTCTCATTGAACTTTGATTTGCATTGCTAGAGGGCTGATGCTGTTGGACACCTTTCAATGTGCTAATGGGACATTTGGAAATATGGAGAGATATCTGTTGAGATTCGTTGCCCAATATGTGTCACAGGCCTGTCATTTTGGTGTTGAGTTTAAGGAAATCTTTATTCATTCTGAGGATTCCTAAGAGTCTATGTTTGTTTATATACAACACATGGGAATCAAAGAGCAGTGAAAATATGGTTTCTTCTGGACCCAAATCAATAAGAAAATCAGGGACTTGATCATCTGGCCTTGTGTATTATACAATTACCAACTTAGGACAAATATTTAGTTATCTTAAAATGTTGTACTTCTTATCAGAATTAGAGAGGGAACCTGGAGCCTTCCATATATGAGGCAAGCTCACACTACCCCAGAGCTACAGGCACAGCCCTCTAAGTTCCTTTATAGTTAGCATTTTACAAAGGTTTATTTTATTTAGGCATGGAGAGGAATATAAGAAACACTTCTCTGTTTATGTTTTATGGAAAGAATGTTAAATGGAATAAAACTTGGTAAAGGGGTGAATGAAATGCCTCAGTAGCCACGATCACATTCCATACAAGCCTGATGGCCTGGATTCCATCCAGCTCCCAGATGCCCTCTGATCTCTACATATCTACCTAGGCATCACACACACACACACACACACACACACACTTACAGAGAGAGAGGGAGGGAGACAGAGAGAGAAAGAGAGAGAGAGAGAGAGAGAGAGAGAGAGAGAGAGAGAGAGAGAGGCCATGGAGAAACTCTGCTTATTGGCCTGTTCCCCATGGCTTTCTCAGCCTGCTCTTATGTGAGTGAGTAGCATCTGCACAGATTGACACTACACACAGTAAGCAAGGCCATCCTACACCAATAATTAATCAAGAAAATGTTCCCACTCACTTACCTACAAGCAGTGTAATGGAGACAATTGCTCCCTCTTTCCAAAGTACTTCTAGGTTTGTGTCAAGGTGGCCAAAATCACAGCAGCAAGCAGGGCTGAGGCACTGCTGTGGAAAAGGGAGTCAGAAAGGATGCAAGAGTCAATGATTGGGGGCATTGTATGACACTTGGTCTTCTGGACATGACAAAGTGACTGTACTCATGAATTCAATATAGCTGAATTTTCCTGAAGTAGACATACACAATATTGGAGCATCACCATTCCTCATGTATTGCGAAGGGCTCATAAGGCCCCACCTCTCCATGAGGAATTATGGGAAGTTGATGGAGAAGAGGTGAGGGAGCAGCATGAAATTTTTACAAAGGAGAAAAGTTCAGATAAGCAATCATTCGACTGCTTTTCCTCTCTACCAAAGTACTACAGACATCCTTGTTATATGGATAATGTTCAAGGAGGTAGCTCTTGGGCAGAAAGATTGACTTTTAATGGAAAAATCCACTAAAAAGCTTCTGATACCAAGAAGAGTTTAAAATTAATGACTTTTACTTAGTGCATTTTAACAGAAAACTCTTAACGTGAATATACATACAGATTCAATAAAAATTTCCATCATCTTTCAACAAATATTTTCTTTAAACTTTGTATATGTTTTTCCTACTTCCTGACAGGGAACAGTGAAGACAGAGTAAGGCAGAAAGACATCAGCAGCGCCTGTCAGCAGGTAGGGGTGAGAAAGCACGTGTGTGCTGGGCGGTGAAGATAGAGGAGTGTGTGGGGCAGTTGGTGAGTGATGAGGTTGAATAAGTGGACAGCAGCCTGATTGACAAGGCTGGGTCAGTGAAGGCTGAGGACACTTTTCCTGAACGAAGAGCACAGCACTGACATGGGCTTAAGTGGTGTTTGATTTTTGTGCACAGAGTGAAAAAACTACTATCTTGACAATGCAACTCTTTGTTGAAATTGTGGGCTTCTAGCTGGATTGTTTCACATCTGGGTTCTTTTTTCTTCACAAACAGTTTTCCTGGTGACGCTGTGCTGGCTTTGTTTACAACTTAAAAGTATATGCAGACCCCATGAGTCAAAATGTGGTGGTCTGTCCATAGGTCTATGTCTTTCTGGAGAGTTTTGATATTACATGCGAATGTAACACTGCTGTCCATTCATCTCTGGGAAACATTATTTGAATGTTACTAAAAATTAAATTAGAGAATATATATAGGCTTGTTACCTGCTCAATTTCTAAAAAGAAATATGGGTTAGTTTTCAAGTACTGTGGTTACAGAGAGACATGTATGCTTTTCATGTGTTCTCTTTGGTCATGTTCCAAGTCTCTGGCATTGTACCTGATGGTGAATACATGAGAAGTTACACTTTTCTTCACATCTAGAGAGTCTGTTCACCAAAACTCAGTGAGTACACAGTGCATCCTGCAGCTGTAAACTTGGCACAGCAAAATTATAGCAGATCCCGCAATTCACCTATTGTCAGTGTGAGCCAAATATCACATCTGTGTTGTTAAGCAGCTGATAATTTATATTCATTGAACTGCAGATATTACTGTAATGAAACACCTGAATTGAGACAAGCATATTGATTTTTGCTCACTATGAGTAAAGAGAAATACAGAGCAGTGCACTGGTGCTGGTCTTATGTGCTACTATCTCACCTCTGCCATAAAGTAGCTGAATGGACCATCTTCTATCATCTTTCATTATTTCCATCCTATGACACTTGCACCAATCTATTCCTGTTTCTAGGAGCTGCACAGTCGGCCATTTGCTAGAGTATTACTCATTTATGATGGAGGTGCTTCTACAGAATTCCTTGTGAAGACAACACTTGATGTATTCTTTTCATTCTAGAAAAAAGCATGATCATTTTCATGTATTTTCTGGAAATTTAACTTTGCAAGTTGATTCTTTGAGAAAATCAACAAGATAGACAAAACTTTGTCCAAACTTACCAAACAGCAGAGAGTGAACATGCAAATTAACAAAATCAGAAATGAAAAGGGGGACATAACAACGGACTCTGAGGAAATCCAGAGAATCATCAGGTCATACTTTGAAAACCTGTACTCCACAAAATTCGAAAATTTAAAAGAAATGGACGACTTCCTGGATAGCTATCACTTGCTAAAACTAAATCAAGAACAGATAAGCAATTTAAATAGACCTGTAACCCCTATGGAAATAGAAGCAGTCATCAAAAGTCTCCCAACCAAAAAAAGTCCAGGTCCAGATGGCCTCAGTGCAGAATTCTACCAGAAATTCAAAGAACAATTTATACTAATTCTTCTCAAAGTATTCCACACAATAGAAGCAAAGGGGTCTTTGCCAAACTCTTTCTATGAGGCTTCAATAACCTTGATCCCCAAGCCACACAAATATACAACTAAGAAAGAGAACTTCAGACCAATATCCCTTATGAACATTGATGCTAAAATACTGGCAAATCAGATCCAAGAACACATCAAAACAATCATTCACCACGATCAAGTAGGTTTCATCCCAGGGACGAAGGGATGGTTCAACATACGAAAATCCATCAACGTAATCCACCATATAAACAAGCTGAAAAACAAAAATCAAATGATCATCTCACTAGATGCTGAAAAAGCCTTTGACAAAATCCAACACCCCTTCATGATAAAGGTCTTGGAGAGATCTGGGATAACAGGGACATACTTAAACATAATAAAAGCTATATACAGTAAACCAACAGCCAACATCAAACTAAATGGACAGAAACTCAACGCAATTCCTCTAAAATCAGGAACAAAACAAGGCTGTCCACTCGCTCCATACCTTTTCAACATGGTACTTGAAGTTCTAGCCATTGCCATATGACAATAAAGGGGGATCAAGGGGATACAAATTGGGAAGGAAGAGGTCAAACTTTCACTGTTTGCAGACGATATGATAGTTTACATCAATGACCCAAAGAACTCTACCAGGGAACTCATACAGCTAATTAACACCTTCAGCAAAGTGGCAGGCTGCAAGATCAACTCAAGAAAATCAGTAGCGGCCGGGGCGGTGGTGGCGCACAGCTTTAATCCCAGCACTCCGGAGGCAGAGGCAGGCGGATCTCTGTGAGTTCGAGGCCAGGCTGGACCGACAGCCTCCAAAACAATACAGAGAAACCCTATCTGGTAAAAACCAAAAAAAAGAGAAAATCAGTAGCCCTACTATATACAGATGATAAAAGGGCTGAAAAAGAATCAGACAAACATCACCCTTTACAATTGCACAAACAACATAAAATACCTTGGGGTAACACTAACCAAACAAGTGAAAGACCTGTATCGCAAGAACTTTGAATCTTTAAAGAAAGAAATTAAAGAAGCCTTCAGAAAATGGAAAGACCTCCCATGCTCTTGGATAGGTAGGATCAATGTAGTAAAAATGGCAATCCTGCCAAAAGCAATCTACAGATTCAATGCAATCCCCATTAAAATCCCAGCACAATTCTTCACAGACCTTGAAAGAACAATAATCAATTTTGTATGGAAAAAGAAAAGACCCAGGATAGCCAAAACAACCCTGTTCAACAAGGCACACCAAAAGTGGGCACCAGATCTCATTTTAGATACCTGTGAGTTACCATGTGGTTGCTGAGAATTGAACTCGGAACCTCTGGAAGAGCAACTATTGCTCTTAACCTCTAAGCCATATCTCTAATCCTTGAGAAAACTATTTAATGTAGCATGTGTCTGCCATAGTCACATTGTAGCAAATTGCATTGTTAGAAATAATGATTTTCCTTGAGTTTAATGACAAATAGCTTGTATTTTGTACTGAATGCTGTTATACAGTTCAGTGCCACTAAAATATAACTATGTCATAAATGAAACTACTGTACACAATCCTTTTTGTTACTTAATTTCTTACCCAATGATGTAAACAAAATCACCTGGCTTTTTCAATTGCTTTATGATTTCTAAATTTAGAGTTTGGCAAATCCTATAACTGCTTTCTTGTGTAATTTCCTGTTTTAAGGGGAGGAAGTGTTTTGCCATAAGGAATGTAATACATTTTAGGAAGACTTCAATCCTTATATGACTTCCTTTTCTTTCTCTTGTCTTCTTTTTTCCTTCTTTTCCTCTTTCATTCTTGTTTATTGCTTTTCTAAAGTTCTCGAGGTTGAACACAGGGCATTGTGAGCATCTAGGCAAACACCCTTCCTATCAACTTTAATATTTTTCTTTTAGTTTTTTGTTAAATAGAACAGGGTGAGATGATACCATTTCCATGCTGTAAAACATGATTTCCAAAAGAGAATGGACACCAGAAGGAAGTTAAAAAAATGACATCATTATGTATTTTAAAGAATTAGCTGCTTCTCCATTGAGTCTGAAGAGACTCTGTGACAATGGAAGGAACACTGCAGAGTTTGTACTTTCAGCAACTGTCCCACAGTATCTTTTATACCTAAGCGCCCATTGAAAACCACACTAAGAGGTGAAGTGAAGATGGTTGATAGTGTTGTGATGCAGGCACCATTTCTTCTATCATTTTATTATGAATTTTGTTGCTCTTGGCATTTGTGGTGATGAGGACTGACCGAGTCTTCCTGCACCATCAGCATAGCAATTCTACTGAGCCACAATTTCAGCCAGTAGTTGGTGGGACAAATGTCCTTCCTGGTCATGGGGAATGCTGAGAAGGCACAATAAGTTTCTCTTATTTTGAACAGGAAAAACATGACTGTTTTATTTTTAACACTTACTGCATGTGCACAGGGAAGGCTTGAGTGAGTGCATAGCTAGTGTATGTAAGCGTGTACAGTGATCCATGTCAGAGGTGACCCATGGAACTTGCTGCTCCTGTCTCACAGGTGCTTCTCTGCTGCTCTATCCCCTGAGTTAGGGCTGGGGTGCATTACTACCAAGGGCGGGACTTTTCCAATAATTCTGCTCATGTGTGATGACAGATGCTTTCATGAGCATCCTTTAAGAGTCACACAAGGCTGGGAAGACATCTGGAGCTAAGGAGCTTCCTCCCTCAAAGGGGACAAAGAGGGTGAACTTGGTGTCCTCCTTTGAACTGTTGGTAAAGGTCTTTGTCCACTTCTGTTTGTTTCTGCTAGGTTTTGTCATGATGCAGGGACAGTAGCCATACATCCCTGTGGTAGGAATTTGCGTCACATACTGAACAAATTCAACTAAAAAGCTGAACAAGTTACTTTGTTTTCCTGGACAACAAAATGTATATAGGCTCATTTTTATTATTTTAATTTTAAATAGCTTGCTTCACATGTCAATCCCAGTTCACTCTCCCTCCCCTCCTTCCTCACCCCCCACCACCACCCCCAGCTTCCCACCCTATTGCCACTTCCTTCCACATAGGGAATATCTAGAGTCTGTCATTTCACTCAGAGCAGAATTCAGGCACTCCCCTAAGAGTCCAGGCTGAGAGAGCATCCCTCTTTGTGTTATGGACACACGAAGTCCGTTTGTATGCAAGGGATAAACACTGATCCACTGCCCAGGGCTCCATAAGTTGCCCAGGCCTCCTCACTGACTCTCATATTCGGGGGTCTGGATCAGTCCCATGCTGTCCTCCCAGCTGTCGGTCTGGGGTCCAAGAGCTCCCCCTTGATCAGATCAGCTGTCTCTGCTGGTTTTGCCAGCCCATTCTTTGCCAATTTGCTTATCGCTCCTCTCTCTGTGTCACTGGGTTCCTTGGGTTCAGTTCAGTGTTTAACTGTGGGTGTTTGCCTCTGCTTCCATCAGTCACAGGATGAAGGCTCCCGGATGGTTATAGACATCAAGTTCATTATTAGGAATGGGCATTCAAGGTGGTCTCTCCACTATTGCTTAGCTTGCCAGTTGGTGTCATCCCTTTAGATCACTACAGGTCTCACTGGTGCCAGATCTGTCTTACAACCTATGATTTCTTCTTCCCCCTATTCTACCTCCCACTCAACCTTCCTGTTCCCCCATGACCTACTTTCTCTTCCTCTTGCTTGTTTGTTTTGTTTTTGAGACACAGTCTCTTCATTACATAGTTCTGCCTGTCTTGAAAATCATAGGGATCCAGTTTAAAATTGTGTGTGCCACCACACCCAATGTAGAATTTTTTTCAAGTACAATTATCCCCAAATCAAACAAGGAGCACATGAAGCTACTTTATGACAGTCAATTGATGACACTCATGCTGGGAAGGATGCTGCTCTCCATGTGTCTGACAGAGTTCATTTAGGATCATCACAATTGTGTATGGGTGTTTTTTAGGTATTATTCTTGATAAATTTATGTCACCTTTTATTTTAAATACATAGAAAATGGACAAATTCTACATGAGGTAATCAACTCCAAATGAATATGTACTCTAGAAGAATCTCTATATTGGTCTCAAAAAATTGATAACTAAATACGAGTCTAATCATTTTTGTATGTTATGTTTTACTAGAATTGTAATAAAACAGATTTTGCTTTTAGTTTTAGAAGTACGTCACTGCACGGACCCGATGCCTTTTTGCAGGTAAGGTAAAAACAATATATTAATACTAGAAAAATCAAAACAGCTAGTTTATTCTTGCCTGTTCTCTCAGATAAACACCCTTTTATCTATTTAATTTTTGCTTTGTCTCATATTTACCACAGCATTATCAACTTATTTTTAAAATTTTAAAAATTTCTTTTTAGTTCCTATGGACATTTATACTCACCAATCATTTCCACAATATCAACTCTGTGTTTTAGAGAATGAGCCTCCTGCTGTCAGTCACACACTGATGTCTCTCTGACAGTCCTCAGCTTTCCAAAACCTTCTGAAACCACCTTATGAGCTATAACTCCAAGGCATTTTTCCTTCTGAGAGCACACAGTGTTGGGGATCTCTGGGGCCCCTGGGTCGAAGTCAGAGAGGGTAGAATGTGCTGTTTGACTGTCCCACAGCCTAACCTAATCCTGAAGAAAATCAAACACAAGAGGGAGTCGAGTCAGGAAGATCTCATTTATTGTTCAACAGGAGAGTCCTCTTTTGACACGACAGTCTTCATCGTGGGCCACTCCCCTTCCTGGTGGGACATGATCTGTGCTCCTCCGTACTACAGAATTAGGGACCATTCTGAGACAGGATTACAGGAAACATCAAATTACCTTCCTCCTTTCACACCATCCCCACATGCAGAGGCCTTTGTGTCAGGTGTAGCATAGTTCTGTGCTCATATCACTTCCATAATAGAGGACAACTGCATTACCTTTTATGGGGCTATGTATCAATTAAACAATTGATACACATTAGTATACAACATGTACCCCAAAATAAAAGATCCAAAAATATCATAGCTGATGTCTAAAGTACAGATTCATAATTTTCAGTCACTAAAACTGTTCTCAGACACACCTTGTAGACAGCAAGTTAATTTTCATTTGGAATTCTAAACGGTTCCAAAGTAAAATCCTGACATTGTCCACTGAGTTTTATTGTTGTTTGCTCCCATTTTTATCTTATTAAGTTCATATAAAGGATTGTTTGGAATAGAAACAGGCAGATTGTGGTATCAAGATTCACTCATGAATAAGCTACAAAGAAGAACTTGAACATACCCAAGTCCACGGTAGCCTGTAGGAGTGCTACCAAAAGCAAGAATCTATTCTCTGGTCCATAAACCAAGCTCTTGGGAGATAACATCACATTCATTGAGAAACCCACAAAGATCATGACAATGAAGGGACTTTGTGCTCTAGGAGTACAGAATAATATGAGCTGTGAAATCAGGGCACTAATTTTATTTTGCTCATGAATATAATTCATCATTTATGGCAACCTTAAAAGTGACTGGGGAGGAACTAGTGTCTTCCTTCATGAGGATATTGTTGTTTTATTTCTTTTTCTAATTCATGTACTTGAAACAAGGTGTCTGATTCTGGAGCTGTCTGACAGCCAAAAGCTCAAATGATCCCCTGTCCTAACATTAACAGTGCTGCGTGACAATTGTATGTGTTCATGTACAGCTTTTTATGTGGGTCCTGGGGATTCAAACTCAGACTGGTGTGTGTGGGCAGCAAGCGCTCTAATTAATTGAGCCCTCTCCCAAGCCACCAACTGTCATTTTTTATTTTTAAATACAACTATGAGTGAGTCTTCACTGAATGTCTTATAGATTGATATAAGTTGAAACGCACAAAAGGAGCAAAAATCTTATAAACACGGGTCAATATTGAATGACATAAATGCAAAGTGTCATTTAATATCTTTTAACAGAGATCCTAGAATAACCAAACCTTCCCATTGATACATTTTTATTCTAAAGGCTCTCTGATGAACCCAATACTCCTGAATCTATAAGAGAGGACAAGGACCGTCCCTCTGTTACAAAGGTAAAATGATCCATTTTGAAAATAATTTTTATGAAATTTTTAATGCAGCAGTAGTACCTACCACAGTTTTATATAGAAACTTGGTCAGAAAAAAAATTTGTAGGTATGGACAGTCCTTTCTATAAACTCCGAGTGATCAGTAAGTCCTTGCAGGTAGTAGTGGCCCAATAAGAGAACGAACTGGAAACAGTGAGTAGAATTTGAGTGCAGTCCTCACATAGTAGATGTTCTGTGTTTGCTCAAGGATGGTTTGCAGAAGCAAACACACAGTAGAGAGATTTTGAAACCTGACTATGGTAATACCCCCGAATACATTTTAATGGGTCCCGTTGTTTCAGTGCTTTGGGAATCACCAGGGAAACTTTCCTTACCTTTCGCATAAATCGGGAAGGCTTTATCTTCCCTTGGACACTCCTGTTTCAGGATCACACAGGACAGCATCTCCCCAGTTTGTCTTTGCTTCTGTATTACACTAGCAGGGAATTCTGGAAATTTGGCCATTTGTAACATATTCACAAAAATTTTCTTTATGAAAAGATTACAGCCTGTTTTCTAATTGATTCCACTAGGATTGCAATGAAAACCCTTCCTTGAGTTACACAGTAAGTATCTTTTCCCCAATTAGCCAGCAGTCTAAAAGTGAAGATTCGAATACCATTTAATAATACATTAACTTCTGGATATTGTTCTGTATTTTAAAATAGCATACACTTATATTCTTTGCGTCACATTCAAACACTTTAAATACTGGAGGTTTAACTAGTCATTTGTATACTCATATGAAAGTGATTTTTATCCCTGAGAGCTGCTGGAGGTTAGGAAATCTGGTTGTTTGTAATCTGGAGTCCTAGGATGAAGGTTTATGTGAATCATTGCTTGCATATTAATGACTTGAATGTGAATCAATGGACAAATATGTTCCTACCACACTAATAATTAAATGAGAGTTTACTTATGAATGGAAAGTAATATGTATTTTGACTCCCAACCATATATGAGAAAAACTGATGAAAGAGTGCCAATTAAACTTAATCTTTTCATAAAAGTTTCACAAAATTCAAAATATAGGGAATTCAGTTTAGTCTCAGCCACAGGGCAAAGCCAGACATCTCAGTTCATGGTTTTCTCATAATCTAGCTTACCTGACTAGTTTTACTTCTAGATGATACCATAGTAATTTGTAAATTGATTCCTTTTTAAGTAATAGTTTCTACTTTTCATGTTTCAATACCCTGTGACTGTTAAGGACTGAGTAATTTTGAACTTGTGCACTTCACCACAAAAGTCTTAATTTCAGAATCAAATAAGGAAAGTTAATTTTCTACAATTCCATTGCAGGAAACACAGAAACAAATTTCACATACTGACAAGATGGACAGAAAAAGGAAGGGGTGAGAGGTTGGACATGTGAAATGAACCTATGAACCTGTGTGGTTTGGGATACAGACCTGAAAAGAAAACGTTTCTCATGGTAATGCCCTCCAATTAGAAAAGTAATATTTGCTTGAGTGGAATGATGTGTCTACGTTCCTTGGTCTGCATTATTGCAAATAGTGTCAGAGAAGAGGAACCAGCATGGAACTTGTCGCCAGAGAAGAGGAACCAGCCTGGAACTTGTCCTTCTCCTCCTTCGTACCCTCACTCCTGGGAACAACAACGCTAGTCACCTTCAAAAGCAGCAGTTTCACCCTTCCTAATGTGACAGATTAATATAATTCCTCATATTATGGTGACCCTAACCATCAAATTATTTTTTGCTACTTCATAACTATAATTTTGCAAATGTTACAAACCATAATGTCATTATCTGTGTTTCTGAAGGTCATAGGTGACTTCTGTGAAAGGGTTCTATGATCCCATAATTGTTCTAGACCCATAGGTCGAGAACCACTATTCTAATGGGTAAGTGAAAGTAAATTAGACTATGGAAACAAAATTCAGAAATTGAGGAAACTTTAGCACAAGTGAAGAGAACTCATAAAAATACAGAGAATAAATAATAAAGACTCCTGAAGTAGGTACTGTCAACATCAATGTTTCAACATACTTGTATGTTTAACTCGGTTTATTTTATGTGTATACATTTGCTTGCATTATCTCTGTGCACCTTGTGTGTATGTGTGTTGCTCACAGACATCCAACATGGCATTTGATCCCCTGGAATATGTGTTCCTGATTATTTTCAGCCAGCAGGTGGATGCTGTGAATCCAACCCAGGTCTCTACAAGAGCATCAAGGGTTAAAAATACCTAAGCCATCTTTCCAGCCCCAGGATTGAATATGTTTGATATGCAAATAATTTGAACATAAGCTAAGATATAAGTGGAAATAAGTAGTCAATCTCATGATGATTGCCTACTTCCTGGTCCATGAAAGCAGGAAAAACAGAATAAGAGGCTGGGCATGTTGGTGCACAACTGTAATCCCAGCAATCATGAAGCAGAGGCAGGCTGGTCTCTGTCAGTTCGAGGACACTCTGGTCTCAACTTACTTGGTGGTTGGGGAAGGCAAGGCACACACGTGCCATGCAAGAAGTGTAGATGTCAACGAATAGTTTACAAGAGTCAGTGCTCTCCACTTGCAATTTCAGGCTCAGGGATCAAATTCCAGTTGTCAGCCACCCTGGACAGTGCTCTTATCCACTTAGCAGTCTCACTAGCTCTCTGACTTACACTCTGACTGAAAATATTTTAGTATTCATACACACATACACACACACACACACACACACACTCTAGCATTGTAGTTGTTGGTTTTTTCTCTTTACTCTTTAGCTTCGTCTTTTGTGTATCCACCATCTGGCTCCCAAATAAACCACACATGGAGACTTATTCTTACTTATAAATGCCCAGTCTTAACATAGCAAAAACAAGCATAGAAATGCATGAACAATAAGAACACACCTATCCTAATGGTAAATACCTTTTAGAATCAAATGAAATTGTGTGTTTATTAAATAAATGGTGTCTATATTTCCCTTAGTACTCCTATTGTGTAACTAACACTTCAGGAAATCTGTGTTTTACCTGGTACAAAGACCTCAGAAAATGTTGGAACCACCACATCTACCATCATTGAGGTTCTATAAATGACTGACTATTTGAAATTCAAGACAGTGTTCCATGCCATCTTCTCATTGAACCCATGCTACAAACTCCTGTGACCCAAATCAGGAGCACATCACAGTATTTTTGGGTCTGGCCACATAGCATCCAGAGACTGTTCCTGACACACATCTCTCTGCTCAAACCTCTTCTTATTAGTGTATCTTTGTCCTTGGTTGAAATCTTTGCCTTTACTCAGTACCTCCCAAAGAAAATGAAAACAGCCAGGTAGGTCTCACAGTGATACAATTTCTAAATTGGAATGCCTTCTAACAAGCACTTCCCAGTTTTAATCTGTTTAGTACTAATTTTAGAGAGTAACTGATGAAAATAGAAATGGAATGCAGAGGGAGAACAGACGTTCAGTGTGGTTGAAAGTGAGATTCCTCATGACAATTGAAGCTCTCACAGTAGTAATCCATGCATGGTTCTACATCAGAGGGAGGTAGCAGCTGATCTGAACAGGGGAGTGCTCTTGGACCCCAGACCGACAGTGGGGAGGCCAGCATGGGACTGATCTGGACCCCCCAAATGTGAGTGTCAGTGAGAAGGCCTGGGCAACCTATGGGGCCCTGAGCTGTGGATCAATGTCTATCCCTGGTATACAAACTGTCTTCATGTGCCTATAGCACAAAGAGAGATGCTCTCTCAGCCTGGACTCTTAGGGGAGTGCCTTGACCCTACCAAGAGTAAAATGACAGACTCTAGATATCCCCTATGTGGAAGGATTTGGCAATTGGGTGGGAGGGAGGGGGGGAAGGGGAGTGCGGGAGGAGGGGAGGGAGAGGGAACTGGGATTGACATGTAAAACAAGCTATTTAAAATTAAAATAAAAAAAAAAGAATTCCTGTCAAAGGAACAGAAATGTGTGTTATATTCTTTCACTTAGAAGAACTAGAGAAGGTTGTATTGCACCACTGGGGTGGCCCTTGTGTCGTCTTGTGGAGCTCAACTATATATGTTTCTCCCTCCCATTCCCTTGGCCTCTTAGAAGGACATGAATGGTCACAGAGCTCCCACTTCCGTCCTGCTCTGATTCTCTGTGATTCCCATACTCACATGCTTTCCTTTCTGAGAGATGTTAATACTTCATCAGTGTGAACAGAAACACTCAGGAACACATCACATTATACTCTCTTTGTCATGGGATTTTGGTGATATCCTCAGAAATCTAATTTGCAGGTACATGGCTGTTCCCATTCATGGAAAAGAACTTGTAGACTCAGAATGCAATGCATTAGGGATGACTGGAGATGGAGGGTGGTCAAAGTACTCCACAAACACTGCATTCAAAAGAGAACAAAGCCCGCACCAGGTCCCTGTCCTTGGCCTTGGCCTTACTCTTGCTACTTAGTGAAATTTGGCTTTACTAAAAGTATGAATAATGTCTGCCATCATGGATATTGTCTTCTAGCTTTTTGTTCATATGTATTTCCTCAAAGGGGCATTACAGCTTCTCATGCACACCTACAAACACGGCATGAGAAGTGGCTTTGTGTATTGATTTGTCTATTCAAATATCCTATGTTTTTTTCAGTACTGAAAATAGACTGTGGTCCTAAACCCAGAATGTTCCTTGCTACTGTATTTGGTAATGAACATTTGTTGTTGTACAGTGTTCATAATATGAACATTATCATTAAGTTGGTAAATGAAAGTATAGTATGGAATACTGTATTTATTTTTTGAATACTATTTTAAATTGTTTCTCAAGTCATATCTCTTAACTATTTTCTCTTCTAAATGGTAATAGCTAATAGCCCGAAGAACAGTAAAAACGTCATAGGTTAAAATAATCATATTCTTTCAGTGAAGAATTTTAAAAATTTAGCCTCAATGAAAAGTAGTTGTGACCTTTATTATTTGGTCACTATTTGTCATGGCAAAGTATACAGTCACAGTGAAAATGTCATCCCTGCTGGGTATGTTACTCCGTTGATAGACTGCTGGCCTATCATATACAAGGCCTGAGGTTCAGTTACCGGTATAGCACAACTTAAGCAATATAGTAATATATCCCCATAATCTTAGTGCCCCAAGAAGTATAAACCTGAGAATCTGAAGTTCAAGGTCATGCTTGGGTACAACCTGAGATTAGGCCACTTGGTCTACATGAAACATTGACTCTTAAAAACAAAACATTGACAAAAAGACTGCATACTGTCGTGCCCCTGCCATGAGCAAGTTTAATATATCAGGCGAAAGCCTGGAGATTGAGCTGAAAACCAAGATGTCTGGTCATTTTGCTTTGTAGAGAGGGAGCAGCCTTATGTATAGGCTTACAGCATAGTGGAAAACCCCAGGTGGAAGAGATAATGTTTTCCTCCTGCTAGATGTTGATGTCAGTGGGGCAAGGCCAGGGCAGGAAGCGAGGTTGGAAAACAGGATGCACTTGGACTGGAAAAAAGATGCACCTGTGGGCTGACCAGCAACTCACAGAGACCCTGAGGGGGCTGGGGCCCAACATCTCCCATATATATATACATATATATACATACATATGCCTGTCTCAGGTGACTAGGATGTTAATGCCAACATTACACATCAATGGAGAAATCACCCAGACTGCATGACCCTCCTAACTTAGGTTGGCTGATGTCCCATTAGTCTCACCTGTCATTGGCTGCCTAAATTTTCTGTAGGCTAAACCATAGTCAAGATGAGGGATTCTCAGTCGTTCTTAAGTAACAAATCAAGCCTTGGCTTGTCTAATGACGAGGTTCCTTAGCCAAATGAAGCATATGATAATAAATCCTATGGCTAAAAGGCCCAGAGATGAGGACCTGGCCCATACTTTGATCAAACGGCCTGCCATATGTGACTCCCCAAGGAACCTAATAATTTGATTGGACAATTAATAAGTATTAAGTTTGGCAGGGGTAACACAAATGTGTGCCAAGGTAGGCAAACAAGAATAAGGATGCATTTAAAATTTCTAACTGGACAAACTCATTTAAGGAGCTCTAAGTGCTGAGAGCCTCTGTTACTTCCGCTGTTGTTTTATCCACTGTGCTGGCTGTAGTTACAGACTGTGAGATGGCAGTCCCAGGTACAATGGCTGCTGTAGCAGCAACAGCAAAGCAACAATCACCCCAGCAGTGATGCCAAAGTCTCCTTTTTGCTCTACTAGGGCAAGTTACATTTCTCCAGAGAAATACACTGGCGTAGCACAATTCCAGGAACATGAACCACAAAGGCTGATATTTCACAACTCCAACAGATTTTTAAGAGACCGTGTCCTGTTCGAATACTGAAAAGGGACTTTTGTCACTCATCACAGTCCATAGCAGCATCCAATTGTTTTAAATGGGTCCTTTTTTTCCCCAAAAGGAAAAACTGGCAAAAGGAATTCTGTGTTTCAAGGTGTGTCCAGGGCAAACTACTAGTCACCCAGTTGTTTGTGGGCTCTGGGATGAAAACTCACAGGTCCAGGAGTTGATGCAGCAGGCCTATTGAGAAACTGGGAATGTCAAACCACTGTTTCCTTTCTTTCTCTGGCTGTAGATTCGATGACATCTAGGGTCAGGAACACTGCAGTGTTCAGGGGATCTCTCTTGAACTGGCTTGGGGAGGCTCCCATGGTCTCAGGACCGGTTTTTCTCAGTTCTATACATCTCACCAAATGTTCTGGCAGCCAAAGAGCTTTATTATTTTCCTGAAAGAAAACACAAACACTCCCTCGACACCAAATTAGGGCAGAATCAGATCTTCTCCACTGTCTAGTGTATGGTTGTCTCCATGTGACCTGAACAAAAGTCGCTCAAGTTCCTTTATGCCAGAATCTGTCTGCAGCAGATTGTTCACTGGCATCTACATTTAAAAAATTAAGATGAGTGCATGATTTAATGCACCGTGTGGAGACTGGGGACATTACATCCCCCACCCCGTTTTTTATCTTTTGACACAAGTATATTGGCCTTTCCCTTTTGTGTAGTGGCCGTCAAGAAACATGAATACCTATCAACTGCCATGTGTACATATTTTAACTTGCCAAATTCTGTAATATGAGTAACAACTATTTGTCATCATTTTTAAATTAGTTACAGATATATATTTTGGGTACAACTCATTGTCTGACAATTTTGATGAGCAGTCTCTCTAGTTAAACCAAATTGTTTTCTTAGACTCCTGCTATTCTGATAATAAAAGTTAGGAGACTGCAGAGCTCTCTCTACCTGAGATAAAGTAACAAATTTTGTTAATCTATCTGTTGACTTGTCCCTTTATCCAGTGGGCTGGGAAGCTTTGAATGAGCCCTCGTGTCACCCAGAAGACATGGTAATTTTCTTAGATGAATTGTATTCTGAATTTGCTCAAACAATATTCTAACCAGATCATTGCCACTTTCTATGCATTGAACGTCTCTATTACTTGAAGACCTTTGAAAACTTACACAAATTAAATGAATCATTTACTAGAAGTTGGAAAACCATTGTGACAGCTTGTAATTCAACTATCTGAGCTGAGGCCAGAGTTATTTGCCCCATGTATTTTTTTCTCATCTATAACATAAGCTGCTCTTCCATTAGCAGAACCATCAAGTAAAACCTAACATAGCATTTTTTATAGGACTGCCCTTTACGATTTGGGGAATACAAAAGGGTGTGTTAGTGTGAACTGTCACAGTCTATGAACTGGAAACTGATTATCAATTCTCCTTGGAAATTGAGCAAGACATTTTCCCATGAATCACTGTTCTGAAACAACCAATCAACTTGTTGCTTGGTATAAGGAACATGTATCATAATTGGTTCTCTGCCAAAATATCTCCTAGATTCCATATGGCATTTTTGTATTATTTGCCTCAAAATAAGGATTTAACACTTTGACTGGGGAGACAGAATAAGCTTCTCATGGTTTTGTAACATCTGTTGATGCTGGACTACACTCTAACAGTAGAAGAACGTGTCTACCCTCCCTAATTAACTGTCTTGGGGAATTGGGACTACTATCTCCTTTTAGAATCTCATTTAGAGGTTTTAAATCACCAGTACATGCCCTTAAAAAGGACATAACCATTGAATATTTCCCAAAAACTTCTGAAAATCACTCATAGATTGCAAACCTTTTTTATTTTTGAGGCTTAAATTTTTAGGCTATAACATATGTCCCAAATAACTTTTGAAAATTACTTGAAGTTTGTGAGTACTCCTTTTTTAATCCAATCGGCATAGCTCTCGCTACCTGACAAGGCCTCATTTGTATCTTAGCTGATATGCTCTAATTTGTATCTACACTGACTCCTCTGTAGGTGGGGTCTAACAGGGAAGCAGTTTTTCGGAGGCTTCTTCTCCAAAACTTCTTTTTTGTCTAGATTTCTTTTTACAACCATAAAAATTTAGGAAAATTCCTCCTCTGGTAAACTCTCTAGAATCATCCATACAGATTTCTTTGTCTCTCAGGCCATGCTGTAGGCTTCTGTTATTTTTCCACTGACAGGTTCTGAGGACTCAAATAGTCAACCTTTCCTGTCAAGACATTGACTGGCTGGATGCTCTTTTTGGCTATATCCAAAGAAATTTAGGTAGCTTCTTAACTATATCTAAAGCAAGTTAAATATCCTTTTAATCATATCCAAGGCAATTTAAGCAGTTCTTTTTGTCAACATTCACACATTCACAATCGCATTTCACGTGTACCAGTGTGGCCCGAAACCTACACACAGAACATACATGCATCTTTTTGTCATCTTTTTTCCCTAGGTCATGATTAGTTTGTTGAAATAAAACTTCCTTAATTGAAATCTCTTGTGACAGAACAGCTCCAGCCAAACCTTGACTTAAAACAAAAGGTTGAAAAAGGGCCTCATGGCCTTCACCATCTTTCCATTTCCAATTGTAACTATTCTGTTGTAGTTAGGCAATTTGAGAGGAGTTGTAAGGGGTAACAATAACATAAGGACCTTCGTCAAAAGTTTGCAAACTTATCTTATATGCTCTATGAATAAGTTGTATAACTGCCTTGGAAGGAGAGGAATGATTATGTCTCCAAAGACTTGGTCCAGTCTACCAAAAGACTCCAGTGGGAGCATGGCTGGAGGAAAAGACCAAAAAGGATTTGTCTAGCCTTAAAGTAACTTTTTGAGGATTAACACCAGTTTTTAATCAATGACAAAAAAAACCCTACCAGAGTGGGCAAACCTCGTTGTGCAGTACCCATGACTGTCATACTTTCGTTGACCTCTCCCAAATCCTGCAGCAGGTGCCATTTTCCTGATTTTTTTCTTTATAAGAAAAATAGGTGTATTCCAAGGGGAGGTGGAAGGATCAATATCTCCATCCTCCAATTGCTCTTGCACCAGCTGATGAGCAGCTTCCAATTTTATTTTAGACAGGGGCCATTGGTCTACCCACATGGGTTGCTTTGGTTTCAATGTGATTGAAATAGGCTGTATGGGTGCAAGTTTAGTCACAACAGCCCCAGCTAAAAATGTCCCAGTCCTGTCCAATCTTCCGACTTACTAGTAACAGAATTTCTTGAGGCACTGGCTGAGTGGTAATAACTGGTTGAGTGGTTAAAAAGTCCTGTGTGTCCTTCATCATCTCTCCATTTGAGAAGTTCTGAGCTGCACTCAGGAGCTGCAGCCATACCCACTCCTTGCAATGTGGCCCGGAGCAATGGTAGCCAATCACTAAGAGTACAGTTTAAGGCTAAACATGTGAAGTTCTTTACTAACTGTTCCTCCTGGGCATTTTAAAATGCTTTTTCAAGGTTAGCCATCTGTCCTTTATTTTAGCACTATCACTCAATTAGGGCAACCTTCACTAATCTCCAAAAGAGAAAGGCGGCAATAGAAAACTTTCTGGTCCCTCTTTCAGAAGAGCCTTTTGGAGCTTGTTTTTAACTTGTTCCCAGCCAGGGATATTAAGCCCTCTCAAGTGTAAAGACCATGGACTTGTCTTTTCCAAAGTTAAAAGAAAATATTTAACTGTCTCTTGCTCAATGCTGGTACCTTGTCTCTTTAACAATTCTACAAACTGTTCTATCAATACAGTCTTAGAAGCTGAGGTACCCATTTTCCAATACACACTCACAAATCCTTACCTGCTGGCCAGCCTCCAAGGACAATCTCTTGGGTTCTCCTTTCTTTCCTGACCTTGGTGTCAGATGAAAGCCTGGAGATTTAACTTGGTACCCCTTTCAATTCACCTTCATTAACCTTTGAGGGTGATCTCTCGGGGTTTTCTTTCTTTCTGGATCTCGGTGGGACCTCCACTTGTGGTGCCTGAGCCATGGCCGAGTCTAATATATCAGGCGAGATCCTGGAGATGTAACTGAAAGAAAGATAAGACATCCAGTCATTTGTGCTAAGAGTTCTCTCCTCTGTAGAGAGGGAACAGTCTTATATACAGACTTACAGCACAGTGGGAAAACCCCAGGTGGAAGGGACCATGTTTTCACAACTAGATGGTGATGTCAGGGCAGCAAGGCCGGGGCAGTAAGTCAGGACTAGAAAACAGGATGTACCTGTTGGCTGACCAGCAACTCAGAGATACCCTGAGGGGGCTGGGGCCCAACACAGGATGTTAAAAAATAAATTCAAAATAAAAAGCTTCCATCATTTCCACTCATAGATCAGTGTCTTACTTTGCTATCACTGGAGAAACTTGTCCTGCAACAGATGGGAATAAAAACAGAGAGCCAGAATTGAAAACTGTAAAGAATATCAGAGACCTTGGAAAACTCAGTCCTAAATGTGATGTCCAAACACTCATGCGCAGGGAGCCCTGTAGAAGAGGAGGCTGAAATATAGTAAGAGTCAGTCAGGATGGAGGACAACAAGGAAACACTGCCTCCCGAATACTTCAGGAAGACTGGACACATGAACTCACAGACACTGGCAACACACAGAGGCCAGCTTAGGACGAAGCCAGATGGGGTCCCAACTAGAGATGGAAAGTGGATTCAAAACCAGCCCTAAACTAACAGCTATGTTCAAGGGATAAATAACCATGCACACAGGAAAAATTCTCCAAAAGAGTATCACTGGGTATATGGTTCACTTTTTTTTCTTTTTCAAGACACAGGGTTCCTAGGCATCCTGGAACTATCTCTGTAGACCAGGCTTCCTATTTGATGTGATGCAACATAATCAAGGTTAACTTGACCAGAGACCAAATTTATAGGCTACTCTTTAAATATTCTAAAAGACTAGACTTTAGCATGGTAAGCAATCACAAGTACTCTAGTATATGTAATTATCACAGAACTCTAGGGCTTGGAGTTACAGAGATTACTTTTGATTGAATGAATAGAAATATTTCTATTGTGAAGGTTTGTGTAGTCATAGTATCTCCATTAAGCCCTAAAACTGTTTTTAATCTAAAAATATATATCTTGATAAAAACAGATGAGCACAAAGCACATGTCATTTTGTCAGTTATGTCATGAGCCTCAGAACTCTGACATCACAGAGTCAGTCACTTTGACTACTACAGACTCCTCAGACTTCAGTAGTTGGTCTGCCAACTGCTGTATCTGTGTTTGGTGTTTAGTGCCAGGAAGAAAAGAGAATTTCAGGCCATTGAAAGACTCTCCCTTCCAGGCCCTGCTGAAAAGGTATTTTCCTACTCTCCACTTTTGATCCTTAGGATGGACTGGTGATATCAGATGTCCTCTCTTAATTCCTCCAGATGCTGTGAACTAATTCTTACACTTCAGCTCTAGTTTTATGAAAAACTATTTAGGAAATCATGTTCAGTGCTGTTCCCTAAATAGGAAAGACATTTTATCTCAGGGGAGGAATGTTCTGAACTACATGGGAAGAAAATGTTCCTCGATCTCCTAAAATGGCTGTTGGAGTTATGGGGAGATTTATGTTTGGCTAAGTCTAGTTTTCTTAACTATTTTGACCACAGAGTATTGCTGGATAGTGGTCACATTCATCCAAAGTTCTACAAACTATCTTGTTTTCAGGAATCATTTGATCTATCCAAAATTATTCGCCATGCTTCAGCAACTATTTTCCAAAATTTGAGCAATACTATGTTAGGAATGACTTTACAAGCATCTTAATTCACTTGAATTTTTATGTAACAAAATTGAAGCTACTTGTTTACACCATTTCCGAAATTATTCTGTGAGGGGGACAGCCATTGTTTTTTATCCCTCTTTTTCCCTTTTGCTTCAGTACTTGCTCTGTATATGTAGTATATTTATGTGAGTTTTTCTTGAGGAATGGAAAATAGAAAATTAGCTAAATATGTAAGTACATTCTCCAAACATATGATGGTGTGTATACAAACGTAAGCATGTAGCATGAATCATAACTGATCTTAATAACAAAATTCTAAAGTCAAATATTGGGTTAAATGCTGAAAGATCAGAGAGACAAAGGAGCAAGCCACAGTCACCTCTTACCTCATCTGAGGATGGTGATTTCCTCACTGAAGATGTAGTTCTTCCCATTCTTTCCATTCCACTTGAGTCAACAATCACAGGTTGACTACATATGATTCTTCAAATCTAACATCCCTATAATGACAGCTGTGTGACTTTAACTGGATAGATCACTATGATTTATAGTATCTTTGTGATGAGAACGGAGCTGATGGGTTTCAGAATCATAATGTCAGTGACATATACATGATATCTTTCACAACTGACATATTCATAGTTTAGAAGAATTAGGGATTTGGGATCCTTGATGAAAATTCTGCATTTCATGGTTTTTGACACCAGTATTTTTATCAATCTACAGATATTGTAGTCTTTGCCTTCATTTTCTCAGTGGCTTGTATTTTGCTACTCCATTGGCCAATTCTAAAGAGTTAAATATCTTTGATTTGCTGTAGTTTTAGACACAATTACTGTACACTACTTGTAATATGGCCGTTTCTCTTCTCTCAATGTGTTTGTTCATTCTTTTCCCTCCAAGCTATATTATTCTGTTCTTATAAATGTCCTCATCCATTCTATATCTTTAAAAACTGCTACTCAGTGGAGTCCTTCTATAAGAAGTGAGACTTCATGATTAATTTCATGTAACTCCTCAACTTTTGTGTTGGGTTATTTTGTTGACTATTGACTATCTGTTTGCTTAGAGTTTGGCCTGTGCCAGGAAAAGTTTCTCCAGTGCAATGGAGACTCTCAGTGAAAAAGTTGCACATGGGGAGGAGAATATTCAATATCTGGTGTTCAATGGACCAGTGGAACTCAGAAGAGGTTGTAGCAGTAGGAAGTGTCATCTCCATTTGTACAGAGACTTCTTGGTTGTGACTAATAGTCGGTAAGTATTCTCATGTTTTACTGATTATCAAAGATTATATTATGTCTATCCATTCCTGTGAAACAAAACAAAAGGGGTTTACCTTTCTGTGCTTAAAAATGGCTTTGCTCCTTATCCATCCAACAATCTCTTGAGGACCTATACTGTGCTGTGCTCCTGTAGAGAAACCAGTCAAGACTCTGCCACAGCATCAGTGATTAGGAGAAAATGTCAGTAATCCCATTACTTTAGAAAGTTATGATCATAGTCAAGTAAATCTGTTATTAAGAGGAAGACACCAGTAGGCATCCTATGAGCAGGGGTTTCCTAAAATGCCATATCCCTTTTATATCTTTCCAATGTAGTTGTACTTATTGGTAACAAGTTTATGTAATTTATACCCTCAATCCTAATATAACCATACAGTACCAACAAAAAGGGTGATTGTCCAAAAAAGAGAAGGCTACACACATGAGATTTACTTTTCTGAGTGGTGTACCCAAACAGAAACTTCACAAGGCAGATGGCAAGGCAGAGAGACCCCACAGTTCTGAGCTATACTTGAGTATTAGATTGCCAGGCTCCAAAAAGTGTCTATGTTACCTTGGGCTATTAACCATTATGACATTTCTTGATCTACAAAGTGGGGCAGATAGAGGTCACATGATATTATTTAGATATTAAATATTTTCAAAGGTACTTCAGAAGAGGCAAGTGTCCAATAAGTACTTAAGAACAGAGTGTGTGTCCTTTGCAATAACACAGTTTACTTAGTATATTTTAAGAAATATTTTATTAAAATAAGTGTTTTTAATGAGGTTTTCCTATGAAAAATTCCCAAGCACTGTTTCAACTACACAGTATAATTTATATGTAGCACTCGACATCCTGAATATACAGGCCATGAATGTTTGTAAGCATGGAGAAGATGCATTCAGAACCTACCCTAGGAAGGCTTTTATCAGCCTATGCTTTGTTAAGGTGCATTTGTCCATTTGCTGAGCTGTGTTTGCAGTAACAGAGATGGGAGAGTCCTACTTTGTCTGGAGAAGGAAGATTTAGGTCTTTCTGTTAACCCCACAGTTCCTTTGCTTCAGAAGCAAACTAATAAATCTTCTTTAATTCTCTTTTAGGTGTAAGATAAACTTTAAGATAAAATACATCATCCCGCTGAGTGCCCTGTGGATGGGGGAGTGTGTGGTCACTGACTTTGTAGGCCCCAGTCGGGCCAGGAAATCCATTCTCCTGGGATGGCCCATGGAGAATTTCGTGGCCACCTTTCGGTAAGACCCATAGCTTGGTCTTCTGCTGGCATGAGCTGACTGTGGAATGACACTGTCGACTTCATATTGTCCAACATAAATGGAAAATGTCAACGGAAATTCTTTTTACTAAAACCTTTAAGGACAGAAATCAGTTTTATCTGGTTACAAACACACTGTCAGGTCTTTCTAACCTGATGCTTTGGCACTCACTTACCTACTATTTACTCCCGAGAATTACCACCATAAAAAAGTCTAAATGGATCAATAGTTGGTAATGCTAGTGTCAATCGTATGATACGTATCCAAGGTTCGTCAGTCATGATCTCAAGCTCCTCTGTATCAGTGATGAGAGGGGTCTAAGGTATTGTGGAAAGAATTCGCGTGAGCAGGTAATTCTCCTCTTTGCCATCTTCTTATTCCAATCATAATCTGATTTTATCTGGGTATTAAAACTACCTAAATATGTGTTTTAATACTATCGAGTAGGCAAGCAGTTTTGAAAATTTCCTTTTATACCCCAAAATGAACATTGATTTGTTATATAAGAAGATAATTACAATATAAAATCTGTCATCCCTAAGTGTCTGTATAGCAGGTCTTCTGTCTTAGTGTCTACAGACAGCTTGGGAGTGCAGGTGTCATTACACCATCAGGGTCAGAGGTGACTTGTCTGACATACGTTGTTACCTAGTTCACACTCTCAGGTTGGCATTAAATATGGAAGATCTCCGTGTATTGAGAAGCTCTCCAGGAGAACCGTTGCAATCAATCGGATTCTGTGACCAAACCTGCTGCTTGGACAATGACACAGCAGCGCTTGCTCTCATTTCCACAAGAGAAGTTCATCCTATGCATTCGATACCCACCCTTTCTCATTCTCTCTTCTGCTCAGACCTCAGCCCTCATCTGAGTTCAGTCACCTAGCACACATGTCTCCATGTTTTGTAACCTTATGAAATGCTGCTTCAGTTGTTTACCTGAAGAAAGTATTTACAGAGCTTTTTAGTGAGATGTTCATAAATGTGATGTAACCTGCATCTTTTTCATATCATAATCATCTACTAGCTATTTAATTTCTGATTCTTTTTTAGTTTTGACAATTCATAAAGCAGTTTACATTAAAAGAGTTTGAAGTGTCTGAGAGAGAGTTTAAGAACTTTTCTTAAATTGTGAACATCATCTTTCTATATGCTACGTTGGGTTCTATAAAATTATAACTGAGTTTTTGGCATTGTAACCATACCTGTCATCCATTGCATTTCATATTGCTATTATTTCACTTGCAACACTTGGTATAGTTAGATGTAGTAGCCATGTACATGTACATGTACATTTTGGGAGTTAAAGGGATGGTCTAACACATCAGATGAACTAGGTCTACTCTATAACACTGGTGGAAATTGGGGAAACAGCTGGTAATTTAAGCAAAAAATTGTGATAGCCTTGGGAAAAAAGAAGCCTGGGGGTTACTTAGAAAATTAAACAAACTTCCTGCATGACTTGACAGCTCCACCTCCATGTAACCCTTTGAAAATGACTTTTCACTGCCACACAAAAGTACGTTAATTAACTCACAGCTCCGGACATTGGTGGGCACACACCTTCAGTCCAAGCACTCAAGAAGCAGAGGCAGGTGGATCTTGTGAGTTCGATGCCAGCCTGGTCTGCAGAGTGAGTTTCAGGACAGCCTCCAAAACAATACAGAGAAACCCTGTCTGGAAAAAAAATTAACTCACATCATGAATCACAACTTCCAAAACGAGGCAAGAAATTAAATATTCAGTCACTGAATGCATAAAGGAAATGTGGAGTGGAGTGTAGGAGAAGAATGGGAGTTGTGAACTAATTTAGAGATAATTTATGACAAGGAAGGTGTTCCTAGCATAATCCTGTTAGCTACCACTATTGGAAGTGAACATAGATGGTCACTTTTTTTTGTTTGTTTTTGTTTTTACGAGACATTGTTTCTCTGTATTGTTTTGGAGGCTATCGGTCCAGCCAGGCCTCGAACTCACAGAGATCCGCCTGCCTCTACCTCCGAGTGCTGAGATTAAAGGTGTGCGCCACCACCGCCTGGCCATAGATTGTTACTCTTAATCAATTATATTCTGTATGGAATTTAACTCACTTGTAAGAAAGTTAGGTACAAGTTTATTCTCAAAATACTTCATTATTATGGGAACTTAGAGAGTAGATCAGTATTTATTCATGGCATACAAATGGACTCTGGGAGCCCATTCTACATGGAGGGATGCTCTCTCAGCCTGGACACAAGGGGGAGGACCTAGGCCCTGCCCGGGATTATATGACAGTCTCTGAAAATCCCTCATGGAAGGCCTTACCCTCCGCTCCCTGGGGAGCTGAAGGGAGATGGAATGGGATGGTGGGTTGGGAGGAAAGGAGGAACCAGGGCAAGAGGGGAGGGAAAGGGAACTTACAGTAATATGTGTAAAAAGTTAAATAAATAATAAATAAATACATTTTATGACCAGTACTAAGATCCGTAATAAAGTAGCCTACAGGTGATCAGGAATACAGCATACAGCATGTAAATTGATCTTGGTGTGAGTATCAGTATGTGAAGAATGAATATACCATAAATTATTTAACATAATGTTTCTGCAATTTGCCTAACGAAGTAAAATAATGTGTCTGGTGTTTTTCTAAAATATATTATTTTTAAGTCAAGTCCTCCATCCATATTTAAAGTTCCTGTAGTATGATGTAACTTAATACAAACAATATGTTTTTGTATTTGAAAAACTACTCCACCAGTGAGACTGCTTTGAGACAGTCACCCCTTTAACTGTGGGAACCTGAAACATAGAGAATCTGCCTTACTGCCTGGGGTTACATAGCTTTAATCACACTGTGGCTTGCCATCACTGCAAGGTCACCAATAAAGGACAAGTTCTAACAGAAGCCCTAACATGAGGAGACTTCTTATGTCTTTGTCCATACTGGTAACTTAGGGACACTAATATTTTGGTCATGATACATAACCTTAAAATCTAACAATTAATACTTCACTTACATTAAGTTCTTACTTTTTATATTACAGTTCCTCAGCCAAAAAGAGAGAGTGGTGGACTGTGCTTCAGAGGTAACTTGTAACTACAGCTTTTACATCTTACTTCGTGATGAAAGAATGAGTTTCACTGGTGTCCAACACCTAGGCTCTTCACTGTTTTCTTTTTATATCATTAAGAATTTCAAGATTTTTAGTGTATGATTGAAAATTTTACCTCCCTACCTCTTCCCAGATCCAGCCTTTTCTCTATTGATCAAACATTGTGTCCTATTTCATAATAATACATTTTGGTCATGTTTTCTCCTCCATTTTCTCCCAGATTCTCCCTAGATACTCAGCTTAATGTCCTTTTTCTCCCCATCTCTCTTTCAAAACTGTATGGTTTGTTTAACCAAAAACCAAGAAACAATCACTTTAGCCAAAATAGATACTCACACCCTACTACATCAACAAAATCAAAACAAACAAATGGCAATTAAGGCAAATTTGACAAAACGAAGTAAAATGAAACAAAATCCACAAAATTACTGTTGAGTGTGTTTTGTATTGGCCAATTATTCCCTGCCATGGGGCCTGCCAGGTTTATATGAAAGAATAGTATAGTTATATCATGTGGTAGGTTTATTTCATTCTTTTTGAGCTACTTGCACACCAATTTCCATAGTAGGCAAATAGATTTGCATTCCCATCAGGAGTGAATGAGTGTCCCCACTTTCCAACATTTGCATCCGCAATTGCCATCATTTGAAGTTATTATATAAGCTCTCTTGATTGAAGTAAAATGGAACTTAAAATATATTTAATTTTATTTTTTTAGTTGGCTAATGATGTTAAAATTTAAAAAGTGCTTTTCTTTGTATGACATCTTTTGAGAGCTCTTTTTGTCTTATACCCCAATTTTTGTTTGGTCATTTCCTTTTGTTTATTTTATCTTATATTTTAGTTCTTTATAGTCTAGACACTGGCCATGTGACAACTGATGAAGACATTTCCCACTCTGTAGGCTGCCTCTTTGCCCAAATCATCCTGACTTTCACTGTGCAGAAACTTCTCGGTTTCATGAGTCTCAATTATGAGTCTCTGGTTTTTATGTCTGCGCTATTGGCACTCTGTTCAGAAAGTGCTTTCCTGTGTCAATGAGTTTGCATGTATTTCCTAATTTTCTCACATATAAGATGCAGGCTGTTGGGGAATTTTGTGTAGGCTGAGAGATAAGGACCAAATTTCATTTGTCTACATATAGCAACTCAGTTCAACTGCACTATTTATTAAAGATGGTGTATCTTCTCCAATGTGTATGTATGGCTGGCTTCTTTGTCAAAAATCACCTCACTGGAGACCTTGGCAATCTTTGGGACCTCATGTACTAGATCAGTATTTATCCCTGGCATCCAAATGGACTTCAGGTATCCATTCCACATGGAGGGATGCTCTCTTAACCTGGACACATCGGGGAGGGCCTAGGCCCTGCCCTGTTCAATATGACAGACTTTGGAGATCCCCCATGACGGGCCTCACCCTCCCTGGAGAGTAGTGTGGGGATTGGATGGGAAGTTGGGGGAGTTGTCAGGGGGCAGAGGAGGAGGGGAGGGAGAAGGAGCTGGTATTGACAAGTGAAGCAAGCTTATTTCTAATTTAAAGAAGAAAATCACCTCACTATAGGACTGTGGGGTCACATGAAGACATCAGTTCTATTCATTTAATGAGTGACTGTTTTTATGACAGTATGATATTGTATGTATAATTGCACTGCAGCATAACTTGGGATCTGTTGTGATGATACCATCAGTATGTTTGTTGTTGGTTTTGATGATGCTTAATATTTGGTTTTGTTCTGGATATCCTCAGTGATTTGTATTCCACATGAAATTCAAGAATGACTTTTAATTTCTGTGAAATTTTTTTCTTGGCATTTTGAAGGCAAATGCATTGCAAACATGATGCATAGCCATTTTTACAATGTAATCCTTCCAATCCATTAATATGGGAGGTCGTTCTTTATGCCAATATTCTCATTTATTTTTTTCAGTGTTTTTAAGTTTACATTCACAAATGTATGAGTTCTTTGGCCAGGTCTATTCAAAGTTTAGTTTAATTTTATGTGATTATTGATAATGCAATTGTGTTCTTCATTTATTTTCTTGTGTTTGTCATTTGTATATAAAAAGGATATTGACTGTTGTGTTTGGTGCCCTGCTACTTTTCTGAATATTTATCAGCTTTAGGAATATTTGTGTGCTCTAGGTTTTTCTGCGTAGAATTGTATCATCTGGAAATAAATATGTCTTGATTTCTTCCTTTCTTGTTTGCATCTCCCTCACTTCCTTCACTGGTTTTATTACCCTAACTAATACTGTAAAAAATATATTGAGGAAAAGTGAGACGACTGAACTTGTCTTGATCCCAATTTTAGCACAAACGTGGGGAGTTTCTTCTCTTTCTAGAATTACTTTGACTGTGGTTTCCGTGTATATTGACTTTATTATGTTGAAATATATTCCATCAATCCCTGTTCGCTCTAAGACATTTATCATGAATAGATGCTGTATATTATCAAAGGTGTTTTATGAATCAAATGGGGTGATCATTTGCTGTCCTTTAGTCCATGTATGTATTGGATTATGTTTTTAACTTACATATGTGACTCTTTCTTCCATCTCTGGGATGATATTGGCTTGAACATAATGCAAAATCTGTCTGTGTTGTTGAATTTGGTTTGCAATTATTTTATTAATAACTTTAGCAAGTATGTTCATCAGAGACATTGGTCTTCATTTTCTTTGTTATTATTTCATTTTGCATCAGGATTAGACCATCTCTAAATATCTTCTTACTAATGTTTTCTGGATGTTTTGGGAGTTTGTCAATTTTCCAATTTGGAGGAACTGCTGGCTACCACTTTCATGCAATCATTCTCCAAATTTTCTGTTGGATAAAGCTGTATTCTGGAACAAAATATTAATTCATTATCAATACAAGTTACTTAACTATGCACACTCAAAGGAAATACTGCTTTTTGGTTTTGAACCCTGAATGTTCTTGAGCCCTCTAATTGTGGAACTAATGTTTTCAGAGCAAAACCTGATACTAAATTGTCACATATTGTCACAGTTTAGAGCAACCCAGTATCTCCTAGAACATGCCCTATTTTGCAAAAATTCCTACTGAGTCTAACTTTAAAATTAAAATTTTGATACTATATCCTTTATTGCCATGAAAATAAGCAACAAGACAAATTCACTTTTTTGTGTGTTTTTTATTGATTTGACCAGATCCATTGATGAACATAAGCAGAAAGACAGTGGAAAGAGTATCACACTTGAGATACTCACAGAGGACATCCCAAGCTGGAACACTGTATGTTCACAAAAGACCAATATTTTCATTGCGCGAAGCTGACTGGGGGAGTGAAAGGGCAAGGGAGGGGAAACAGGAGGAAATTTAAAGATAAGGTTGATAACTGACAACAGGATGGCATCAAAGACAGAGATTGAACATTTATGTAGCACTGCCTGAAAAAATATTTCATGCATACAATTATGTCTTTGCCTATGTAAAAGAGTACTAGTTACTATCAAGCAGGATTGATCCATATTAGCTACAGTAACTACACTATGCTTAATAAATAATGTGCCTGGTGACTTCAATAGAGAGAAGTGTAGTTATAAAATACTTTTGCAGATATTTCTCATTGTAATTATGTGTTTATCTCAACTGCCATCACTTCTAAAGACACCGATTATTTATTTCTTCCATCTTTTAAATAGTTATTTAAAAATTCATGTGAGCATAGTTATAAACATATATAGAAGTTTAAAAAAACTACAATGAATGACAAACACTCCACCTTACTCACCTGTTTGTTAATACTAGTGTGTGTGTGTGTGTGTGTGTGTGTGCGTCTGTGCATGTGTGTGATATGTTAAGTGCACAGTGGCTCTCTTATCTTACATGCTAATGCATCTCTCAAGGGTAAGAAAATTAGTTTTATAGATATAGTTCATCTGTGTTGTGAATTTTTGTGTGTGCCTGTATGTTTGTGTGTGTAGTATGTGAGCAGTTTTGAAAATAAACACAGGCTTTCACATATGCTAGAATGTGGCCCATCTACTGAGGTACACCTCTATTATGAAATTCAATTTCCCATATAAATTCCTTTGCCATCCACTGCTTCAGGACTATTCTATTTCCAGAGAAAAGTCTGCTGGTGGGTGAGGTATTGCACTTATCTGTTATGTAAGAGTCGGTAATCTGGAGGTCTTCGTTTCTATGAGGCCATCAGGAGTTATTGAGTTAGAGGGATAATTACCGTAAAGGGACTCATTACTTCTAGATTTTTGTATGAAAATACATGGAATTGAGGTTGTAAATTTTAACAGCATTATGTAGTAACTAATAAATCCATGGTGAACAATATATGGTAAATACTCTATGCACTTAGTTCTGTACAAACTCTAAACTGGACAAATAGCAATGAAGGAGACAATGGGGGAATTAAAAGAATATCCTGTCCAATAGTGAGGAGAATGTTCTCACCTGAGTTTGTACCAGAAAGCTGGGGAGGCAGGGGTGTGCAGACCTTCCTGAAGGAAAACACTTTCCTTCCTGCTTGATTTCAATTGTGACTAATCTTTTATGCTTGTCATATATGTGTGTGTGCATGCGTGTGTACAGAAAACCACCTTGTTATCTTATAAAGACAATTTTATTTAGATGTGGTTGCACCAGTACCCTATCTTGCCAGGATAGTCATTATTGTGGATTACAGGGTTCACAGTGTGGTTAAACTGAAGATTGATATTGTCTTCCAGTATCAGGTATCCCAAACTCAAGTAGTATTAGATTTAGACAATAAGTATGAATTTCCAAGTCAATGCCAGCATCAATTCCCTTTCACTCTATGTCTGAAATATGCGGTATCTTCAGCCATAGGTATTTGCCTTTCATTTCTGAATAATCACCAAAAACATTGACAATAGCCTAATATTTCAGTGTGTCTGGGACCCCACTGTACAACGACTAAAATTGAAGTCGATTCTTTGGCGTAGGAGTTTATTTTTAGCCTGTTGTGTACAGCATGTTCATTGTCACCAAATTAATATCAGACAGCTACATTCTGAAAGGATTTCCCTTCAGCACTGTTCACTCTTTATAGAGAGGGTCATTACTGCTGTTTTCTTCTCTATGTGCTGTTTTCCAGAGGTTATGCCTGCAAATGCAGATCTGCCTGCTTTCAAAAACCTGTAAGCATAGTTAGCTTTCTTGTCCACTGAGTGTTGTGTGTAATAGCAATGTTCTGGACATATCTTTCTCTTTCTGTGGACAGTTTCTAATTATAAAGTGTAGTAGATATCGCCTACCATAGAACTTTAATGACAAACTTTCGCTCTGTATTCATACATTCATACATTCATCACCTCAATAGATTCCAAGCCAACCAAACTAAGTATGAAGCCAGGCGCACAGAAATCATCACCGCATACTGTTATTGTCTTAAATTCTGTGGTAGTTCATATGAGTTTATGAGAACTGAATACATGATATACAATGAAATAAATCAGTTTTATAAACACATTGTGTGAAAACAAGGAAATGTTTCCCCATCTCTTCAAATGAACCCTCCCATTGTGAAAGCTGACTCAGCTGAGCATCTGAGGCTGTGTCACTTCTGAATATATAATTCCATTGTTAAGTATTTATATATGTGTGTGCACGGATGTATGCATGCATGCTTGTGTATGTGTGTGTGTGTGTGTGGTGTATAATTCAGAAGACAGCCACAATTGGTGCCCTCTTTCTACCATGTATAATCTGGGATTCTATTTTGTGTTATGGGGCTTGAGGGAAAGCACTTTTGTTTTACCATCCCCCATATTCCAGTTCACCAGTGAACATCTTATTATATTTTGACTGATCTGAATCCCTAAAGAGACACATATTAGACTAAAATCCCTATTACTGCCTATAGGTTATATCAAGGAAAGGAAAACCATACTCATGTTTCTGTCATTCTATGTGTATCACTTTGCCATTAACTGAACTCAACTTGGTTACACGATGGATGTAGAAAATGTTTGGATAAATATATATCAAATAGATGTTTCATGAGTATTATTAATCAGTACAATTTTTCTCTGTTTTCTATAGTCATTCACTGTAACAGCAGCACGACTGGACACAGTGAATGATATCATCAAAAAGTTACGACCAATGCTGGGAATACCTGTAAGAGACTTGAAATGCCTTATTTATTCAACATCATTTTATGATCCATTAATATTTAAATAAGTGTAAAATCATTGCTGCCAGATACATGATTACTCTACGTATGAAAAAGTTCATCTTCCTCCAACTTTCAGAAGTAAAGTCAGTCGACATGTTACATTAGTCTAAATATGGTCATTGCTCTTGTATTCTCCAGTGAATTTGGTATCAAAAATCAGCATGTGATGTTCATTTGTACCATTATACCACAAAAAACAGTGTGTGTATTAAAATGAAAATGCATACACACACATTTATATATATATATATATGTTGCACATGAAAATGCATATGTAATGAATTATTTGTAAATGTGTGTATACACCCAGTGAACAATGAACGTGATATAAAGTAGCTATTACAAACCACTAAATATATTTTGGTGCCATTTTCCCATATTTTCTTTGTCATGTAGACATTTTTGATACTGATTTATTCCTTAAGGCACAGTCTCAAATTAATAATTAGAGCATGGCATGTTTGTTATACAATTTCAACCAGAATTTGTCTCTAGACTATATCCTCTGAATACTTGTACCAAGAATCTAAGAGATGAAACCTGAAATAACTGGAAAATAGAGAAACATACTTGGAAAATAATCCTGAATATAGGTCATGCATTCATTCCATTTTAGTGTGTGTGTTTGTATGTGAGTACATATACAAGTGTAAGACTGCACTTATTATATCATGAATAATATCATGAATATTATCATAATATCATGAAAGGTCATTATTTTCAATTTCGAATCAAAAGTAAACAAGTTATTAATAAGCCATAACTCTACTTAATGCATTTGTCTTTGGTATCTCATGTAGACTCTAACATAATTCAATAGATGATACATAATTTATATTTGCTTGCATCAAATGGATCCCAGAGCTGTAAGTTGTAAATCTGTTGTGGATCTTGTTTTCTGCTTCTGGGTCATTATCAAGGTTAGACACTTGTCCTTTCTGTCTGTAGAGTGGGAATTTTCTGAATGAAGGTCAAAAGCTGACTTATTGTTCTAGTGTTCTCCAGGCTTTGACTCCTGTACCTTGGTGGTTGATGTTCCCAGGCTTCTAAGTGTAGCGTTGCTCAGTCATCATAGACAGGTGGGCATGTGGCACTGGAGTAATTAGTTGTCCGGAGAAGAACATGTTATGACACACTCAACATTCTCCAAAGCCTATAGGGACGTAGATGACAGAGACACTTTTGTTGCTTGGAGACAGGGCATGCAGTGGCTTCTTATTCTCAATGTCACAAAAATGTGGCAGAAAGAATGCAAGTTGCATTGACAATTCTGTTCTACCAGAAAAAAGAAGGCAGCTCTACAGATTCTCGGAGGGAGCAAGGACCATGGGACGCACCACTGTTAATTTCCACCATCAGGCTCCTATTACATAGACCAGAATTCTTGCCTTCCTCAATATATTTCAGTTTTAGAGATGAAGAAGAAAGAAAGCATGACCTTCAACTGTGAACTGGGAAAACTACAGTATGACTTTTGGTTCTTCTGCTTTCCAGAATTCTGAGGAAGATTATCAACTGTGGTTCTCTTCTAGCCAGGAAGAAACACCAAGCCCACTCCTGGGTAAGCATCTCAGGGACCTAAGGAGACTTGACTGAGTTAAAACTTTGTAACCCTGGATTGTTAAAGTTTTCATTGATTTTCTTATGATTAAATACTCATAAAAAACATAATACTAAATGTTCTTTCATACATCTAAACGATGTTTACAATTCTTAGTGAGTTTTTCCCTCATCCAAGCATATGATGATATCTGTTTAAATTTATATCCATTTGAGAACCTCATACATGAACAGTATATTTACATCATTTCCATCCCTTCATCTGGACCCTTCATCTCTTCCTGCATCCTCCACACTACCCTTAAATTAAAATTGACTTTGGTTTTGTGTTTGTGCACACGTGTGTGTGTGTGTGTGTGTGTGTGTGTGTGTGTGTGTAGGACTGGGAGAAAAAAGTAAATTTAGCATATGGCTGTGTGTTTCACAGGAACCATCTTTTGCTTGGTTCATCCAAGGGAAAGTCTGATTCTCCCTCTGAGTAGTCATTGACCATCTTTAGCTCTCCGTCTAAGGGCAGGTGCTTGTGAGATTTACCCCATCTACAGTGGCAGTCAATTGGTGCTGCCACTCTTTAAGACTCATTTAGGCAGTTATATTGTTGAGATCCATGTGTGCAGCTTTCCTCTCATACACTGAAGACAGGATCTCCTAGAACAGCCCCTGGTTCTCTGGCTCTCACAAGCTTTCTTCCTACTCTCCCAGAAAGAGACCTGACCTTAGGTATAGAAATTGTATTGTAGACATACCAATTGGAGGTGTGGACCCTACAAACACTTAGTCTTTGACTGACTGGCAATGTATTGATGCATACTGTGAGAGCTCTGCATACAGCAATAGCTGGTCAATCTAAAAGTACAAGTTGTACCCAAGACAAGAACAGCAAAGAGCAGACAGAAACTGGAATTATATTTATTTTAATATGTTTATTAACTTTATAAAATGTCATCTTGACATCAAGACACAGAACATCATTGTGAACCATGTCTGGCTTGAGGTTTCCTCATAACCTGTCAACCATGGTGACTCTGGTTTAGTTAGGATATATATTGCTGTGATAAAACACCTTGACCAAAATCAACTTGGAGAAGAAAGGGTCTTTCATTTTCCTCTTTACTGTCCAGTGCTGAGAAGTCAGTGCAAGAACTCAAACAAGGTGTGGCCCTGGCACAGAAGCTGAGGCAGAGGCCATGGCGGGTTATTGTTCACTTTGTTTGGTCTACATTGCTTTACTCGGTCTTCTTGTTATAGCATGACAACATCAAGGACTATCAGCACAAGGGAGGCACCATCCATATTGGATGGGCCCTCCTACAACAATCTTGTGGGGAGCAGAGGAATCACTGAATGAGGGAAGTCCTGAGTGTGCATCTGGATAAGGCCATGACCATGTTGGGGATTCCAAAGACTTGGACACATGGGATATTCAGCAAAGCTGTATCTTCCTATGGATAGGATCAAGGGAAATGGTACAGATTTTCTTGAGTGTCTGATAGGAGTGTTTATGAAAGATTGGCCAGGGTGTGCAAGACCAGCAACTGCAGCTTCCTCCTGCAATGTGTTTACAGCTTCTTGAAAGTGGTCACCTACAGAGGCCTCCTGGGAGAATAGCTAACCCCCACCCCTGTGATGTACCTAATAAACATCCTGAGAGTCTGAGTTATGCAGGGTTAGAAACTTCCCTAATGTTACTGTATGTGTCTCTGTGTCAGTCTTTACTACATTCCCTCACAGCCCCTATTGAATGTTCCAGGAGCCAAACCATGCAGCTCACAGATAATCGCCATTTAGAAATTGAACCACAGATTTGCCTTTGGCATGACATATTAAGACTGTTTGTCAATTGAAATTCCTTCTTCCCAAATGACTCCAGCTTGTGTAAAGTAGACACAGCACCAATAATCACAGGCTTCTTCTGAAGGAAAACACAGTTCTCTTGTTTTCTTTAACCGTTATCCTGCCACACGTGTGCATGTTACTGCATCTGTCTCTAGAAGTTTCCTGGACTCTGATCATTGCTGCTGAAAAACATTATTGGTGTAGTTGTTGTCTAAAATGCATTGCATCTGTGTTATGAGGAAGGGAAAATCAAGAGATTCCAAGTTTCATCAGGGAGTAACAAGGAAGGAAGAAGGGAGACTTCCTGTAAAAAGTAAAAGCCATCTGTCATATAGGACATTTGAGAATATTTTTACAGGAAGTAATTAAAAGCATGAAATGATAAAGAAAGGATTATACATGGAAATTGTGACAAGACAGTGCATGGTCTTTTGTCTTGACAATGTGGCCTCTTGGGGCTTCTGTGTTTCTTGATTCCTGTTATTTTTCCCTGGTTGTTGTCTGGTGGAAACAATAGAAGGAAAGCATAAGGAAAATCACTCCACTGCACTAGAGAAGGCAGCTTCAGAACTTACCAAGGGAACTGAGCTGTCTCTGTGAATCTGTCAGGAATCATGGTGGAGAAAATATTGATCAGAGCTACTCTATTATTGAAGAGATAGGAACCAACAAGAAATTCATATTATCCTCTTTCAATATAACTCTTGACAACAGGAAACACATGACTAAATGTTTAATCTAGAGCTAGAAGGCTCTAGCAGATCTCCAGTGTTCATGTGTAGCAAGGCAAAGTGTTGGATTTTTATCCACTAAACCCTAAAAGGCCATGTTTGGACACCTGCTTCTCTAGAGTCCCTTCCCTGACGACTCCAGGGGCCAGAGGAGACCTGCAGCTCTTTTCCCTGTGTGCTTATGTCCTCCAAAAGGTCTGTTGATCCATCATCACTGTTAGCATTAATCTATATTTAGCATTTTCTCTACACAGGGCATGAGAACCCATATGCCATCAGAATGAGTGATCTTCGAAATTCTACCTATGTGGCAGTGGGGCCAAGAGATTACACTGATTATCTTGATATCAACAAGGCCATCCAGGAGCTGCAGTCCCCACATAAGCCAGGACTGTTCATCCTGAAGCCCAAGGACCCACCCAAAGACCAGAGCCGTGAGTCTCTTGCCTTCCTTCAAGGTTTTAACTTTACAGGATCTTTAGTTCTTCTGTTCCCATTTTCCACCAACAATGTGAATGTCAGGGAAAACAAAAGACCCCAGCAAGAGAAATCTCTTTCCCCAACAAATGTAAAGCCATCTGATCACATTTTTTAAAAAGGGAGTTAGAATAGCCTGCTTCCTAATGATACAATGTTGCATTTCTCCAGACAGATTTGGAAGGTGAAACTGGATTCCTACTAATTTGTGTGTTCCTTTTGATATATAGTGTCTCTGAATTTCTTTATTTCTTTTGTTTTGTTTGTTTGGTTTGATTTCCTGACCAGGTTTTCTCTTTCTAATGGAGATCCACCTGCCTCTGTCTCCTGAGTCCTAAGCCTAAAAATGTGTCAACAGTGTCCTAATATCTCCTGAATTGGGGTTTGGAGGTCATCTTCAATCTTTTTGAGGTCCCTGTCCTCAGCCTGCCCCAATGTGTAAAACTGATTGGTAAGTAACTGAGAAGGCAGTACCATAGCCCCTGCTGGAGAGGCCAGGTCAAGGCAGGTATACTGAGTCATGGCCTCATGAATTCAGTTAAGAAAAAGTGCTGTGTTCTCATCAATTTGCTGAGTAATCTCATGGAGTCTGTCAAAGTTAACTACATTATTAGAAAATGTCCCCATGCCTTCCAGGAAGCAGTGAATCATAATGTCCCTTCTGGTAGTCCCAGGCAGGGTTCTGGGAAGGGACAGCATCTAATCACCAGGGTCCTAGTATCTGCCAATTGAGTTAAGTCTGCATGCTGTGTGGCCACTGCCTGACTCTCTCAAGCTCCCATTTGTAAGAGTGGAGGACACAACGATGCAAATTTCGTGCCAGGATAATCCACTGATTTGAGTGAATTGGCGGAGCTCTCGTATGTGGGCAAAAGGGATGAAAGGAGAAATAGCCCAACCATTGTTTCCTGTTAGCAAGACACTGGAGGGAGTAATGAACGTGATCCTGGAGGACACTTTCGACTCTAGCACCCTGCCAGAGGGGGCAGAGGCAAGCAGAGTTCTTTTTGGGACCATATGTGGGAAGTCACTGGAGGGGCAAATCACTGTGTCACCTGCAACTAGGGAGAGGAAGTCCAGTGTAGAAGCAGGAAGAGGTGATAAAGGGATGGGGGCTGCAGGTTTGGGTGTTGAGGACAGAGTAGGAGGAAGTTGGAGGTGTAGAGGACAGGGCTGGCAGGGGTCCCTGAGGAGCAGGAACTTCAGGGGACTCAGGGCTGAAGGCTCAGGGACAGTATCTCCATGGGGAAGCACATCTGAGGGCTCTTTGAATCTGAGCAGCAGAACCTGAGCCATGGAGCACCGACTACAGAGGAAGGGAGGAGCAAGAACCCCATAATTCCTGTATGTAAGGGAGCTCAGCCCTCATTGTGCCTGGGACATATTTGCAAGAATTTTCTAAACTACAAAGGAGGTTGAAGTCAAGGGTGCCCTCTGTTGACCACTTTGAATTCATGGTCCATTGTATATTGTGGCACAATCACAAAACAAAAAGGAAACGATCTAGACAAATTTCACAGCAGACACCCGGGTGTGGTTGTGAATCGGACTTGCCCATCACCAACGCTACAGCTTAAACCAGAGGTTAAGTCAGCCCATCCTCTGCAGTAGCTGAGTTCAGATTGCTGGGTTAGGGATGACAAATTTAAAAATCCGACTTCCAGAAACCTGCCGCAGGTGATGCAATAAGGCAATCAGACGGAGTTAATAAACCCAGGTTTAATCTGAGCAATGCGTTCCTGGGTGGCCCCAGGGGAGCAGAAAACCAGGAAGCATGAGGTGAATCCAGACATGGAGGCTTTTAATGTCCTCTGGGGGTGGAGCCACAAATGGCAGGTTTTGAGGGGCAGAGTCTGGACTAAGGAGACTCCAGGGGAGGGGCCCCTGCTTGGCAGCCTGAGGACAGAGTTTGGGACTTGGATTCCCTACTGTGTGCTTTTTCAGGCAGGGATGTGACTCTGGTCAGAAAGAAAACCAAATAGGCACCGGTGTCTGTATAGCCACATCTAGACAGAAAGGAAAGCTTACAGGTCGATCAGATCAGTCTGAAGGGCGGGATAGAAGAGAGGACAGGAGGGTCTCCCAGCTCCATGTCTCTTTGGCACCAAATGAAGGGCTTCTCTGCCCTGCCACTGCAATCAACCCAGTTGAGCCGAACTGAAAAGTAAAAGGCAGGTTTATTTTACAGATTTGTCCCTCCTGGGGAGTTCAAGGCCTCCTGGTAGTAGATCCATAAAGTTGAGGGCTTTTGTAGGAGTGGTGTGAGGCCATGAAGTGCTTGTTAAGTTATTGGGGTATTGGCTTGGTCTGGGGTGCCATACCTGTGTCTTGGTTCCACTGGTCACTTTGGAATCCAGAATTAAGTGCCTCCTTTTTATCCATTGCTTTGTGTGGTCTTTTGTGAGTGCTCTGGTTTTTGTGAGCACAACGTTCTTGCTGGCAGGGTTCTCTGTAGAGAGAAGCCTTTTCCTTGCCAGCACCTTTGGTTTTTCCCCAGCCAGTCACCTGGGTTCTGCCACGTTGTAGTACCCAAATAACCAACAAGAAGCTGTATTAATTATGAAGCTGTTGGCCTTGCTTGTTTCTTACTGGCTAGCTCTGACTTAAGTATTTAATGCATCTAAGTATTTCTCTTACCGGACAGACATCTTACTTCTCTGGCAGGCTACATGATGACCCCCTGTGTTTCTCCTACCCAGAGAACTCCTGAACTCCTAGTCCCACCTATCTTGCTTCCCTATTGGCCAACAGTGCTTTATTGACATATACACAAGACTTCCCCATCAGATCTCTTTCTCCTTTTGCAGACTGCAAGCTCCAGCCAGCTTCAGGCTGGAAGGGGGAGGCAGAGGATTCTTCTTGTGCCTATTGACATGTAGAACCATTCTCTGGGATGTAATGACGTCTGTGCTTTCTCCCTTCTATCCTTTTTAAGATGATGGGATATTAACTGCAGAAATGGGGCTTGAATGTGTTTTGCACATGCAGTCACAACTATTGAGAGATCATATTTGCAACAGCTGTGCTGTGTGTAGAAAACATTGTTTCATTGCGGTCAGCTACTTCCTTTGTCTCTTACAGACTATCTGCTCTCCTATGTGCTCCAGGAGGGAGGACTATGTTACTAACATGCCACGTAGGACTATGCACTCCACAGACTTTTATTCTCCTCACATTGATTACATTGTAGATTGTATGTTAAATAATTCTCTACTGCCAAAGGAGAAACTGATGAGAACTGGGAATTGCACTAATCTCTTGTACAAATCATTTTAGGCATTGGCTTAATAAGATGTATACATACTAGGAAAAATGTGATAGTTTTTTTTTGCCAAAAGCCTCAAACTACCTAGTTATAGGTTATTGTCCCTGAAAATGGTGCCAGATATGTGTTCTATCTTGGGGCCTGAACCTTGATACTCTCAGAATATGGTTGGTAACCCATGGCATTTGGGCCTCTATTGCCTGCCTGGGGAAATCTTGTAGGACATTTATTATTGGAGCTCACAGGGTTACACTGATGTGAGACTGATAATTGCTCATAACCTCCTGTAGTGTACTTAGCAAAGGTGGAAGGAAACTTTCAGTCCATCACCAGGTTGACTTCTCCATTTCTGTGAGTCAAGCCTAAGTTATCTCCAATAATAGTGGTGTCAACTTCTGGAGCATAACCAATATCAATATCAATAGTCTGAGAGTATACGGAATTCACTGGCCAACAGTTCACAGAGAATATCCCATTTCTAGGACTATACTTGTATTTGTTAGTCTATGCAGTTGTGTCAGTATCTCCTGTTAATAGACAAATTTCACTTCTACTCTTTTTACATGTGTATATGTATATGTATATATTTAGGCAGCTTCTACAAGAGTTGGCTTCCAGATGGTTTTTTCAAAACAACAATTAATGTTAGTTATCCTCCCAGTATTCATGCCTTCTCATTCCCTCATCATTTAATATCTTTTCCCATGATTCCTCTTTCCTCCTTTATCACACTGTATTCTATTTCCTCTGCCTTGAAATTTCTCCCTATCACCCATTACTAATTTTCTGACTTCTAAGTCCATTCCAAGGGAAACACACTTATTTGGAGCTTTGAGTAACTGACTTAGTATTGGTTCCCAGAGTCAGGACTCTGCTGCCTAGTACCTTGAACAGTGAGCTGAGTTCATGTAAAGGGTAAATACAGAAAAGACAAGTGACCAGCAGTAGGATATTCTGTAAAATTTCACACATCTTCTATGCCATATCTCTTCTGTTCGCTTTAAAATTATTTGATATATGAAGCTTATTTAAGTAAGCATTATAGACCCATGTTGGGACATCAACAAAGTACTACAAATAATGACCTTCGTTCCTTTTAGATTCAGAGAAAACAGTTAGAAGAAGATGTTCTTTGATCAACTGGATTTTTCGGCGAGGCCCTGACTATGTTCGTCTGGACACACCAGGACCAAACACTGGATGTTTTGGAAGGACCCTCATGGACACTGGTGAAGATGGTGAACTGTCTGCTACAGTTCTGGTAAGCATCGTTTTGGGTTTTTTCTTCTGTGGCCAGATTGTTTTCAGAGAATACAACACCTTCAAATCCTGTCTCTAAGTGGAAGAACCAGTAGACACCCCATGACTAGGGAAGAGAATTCTGGGAAGATTTCTCTTTTAGTGAAAATAATACCCCATTTAGGTTTTATTGATAGATACAAGGCAAGCCTGAGAGGAAAACACATTCTTGTCTTTTCCACTGGTTGAAGCAAAGACACTGCCTTCTGGATGAAGACAGGGGCACAATGGACTTGACCTGTGAACTCTGCCTCACATCACCTGTCAGGTTCTCCCTTCAACTCCACACGAGTCTGAGCTCTCCTTCCTGACCAACTATTGCATTTAGAGTGTTTATTCTTTTAATATGAAATATTTGTCATGTTTTCAATTCCGTTTTCAGTAATTCAACATGAAAAATTTTCATGTGGTATTAATCCTTTTATCCTAGCAAAATGTATGAAAAACATGTCCCATATTTTGGTTTGATTTATTTCAAATAAGTTGCTATATATCACTGAAAATATTTATTGAGCATCTAGTATTTCTCCAACCACTGTACTCCATGTAGGGAAGATTATGCTACATGGGAACACATTTATCATATTAAGTAGAAGATTGTACTTCAGTAACTCTTAAATGTTTTATAAAATCTAGCAATAACCACAACTGCCATAATCCTACCTCTGAAAATTAAGAACAACTTTGTAAGGTTTTGTGCAGCACCCAAGATTTCTGAGTAAATCAGTGGCAGAATAAATTGCAGTCGCTGTGGGTTTGTGACTCTGACAGCATCTTTCTACATTGAGAGCCATAAATACTAAGACAGAAGAGAAGGACATGAAAGACTGGCATGAAGTACATGTCTTCACTAAAACATCCATAAACCCAGGTAGCTGCTAATCCAATGGAATCATGAGAACATACCATATTATGACTAAACTTTTTTAATCAAAACTGAAAATGGAGTCTAACCATGTGCATAATCCATACGTCCAGTGAGGTGGTCACTACACTTATGTGCTATCTTTTAACCGCCTGGTGGTCCATGGGACTACACAAGACACAGTTCTTTGAAATGAATGAAAGAACTAGGATATTAGAGAGATAAATTACTTGATCAAAATATCAAACATTATAAAGAACAAAGCCCTGAGCCACTATTTGCTGTGTTGTTACTTTGAAAATATTCAGTGACCCTACTTGCTTCTCACAAATACAAATCAAATGTCAAAAAAACCTTGCTACATGATTTAAATAAGACACATTACACAATAAATTTCTAAAATCATACACTGAATGTAGTAAATTTCTTTGAAGTCAGCAGGTAGCATCATGTATACTCAGGGGTCTACAGCAAGCTACTAGTTAATAATTCACTATCTAGAATGGAGATAAGATTCACATCTTGAAGTCATACATATGTAGTTCTTTCATCTTCATATTCCTGACATTTCTTTGCTCGATGGTGTTTGTCTGGTTGTTTTAGAAATTATTAGAATCTATTTCAATAAAAACTGAGGTAAGTCTAGTGTCTGAGAGGGTATTTGTACTAAAATAACATATTTTTCGTTCAACAGTGACTATGAAACAACCTCTTGATGCAAGACCATTGAACGCCACACTGTCCTGCACAAGGGACAACTGCAGCAGGCTGTCTGAGGCCCCATCTGGACCAACTCGTTTAGCTAGCTGTCCATAATTTTTTCCCTCATTAGAGACTAGAATCCCTGTAACCACATATAACCTCTTTCTTCATTTATTGTCACAGTATTCTTCTGACAACTGTTTTTCAAAATAGTGACAGGATTTGTTACGACTTTGTTTGCATCCTGTCCGTACGGAAATAGCAGAATTCTTCAACAAAGGAATCAAAACACCGAGCATAAACTAAAAGAAGCATCTGAGTTGACACCTCCTTCAATCTATTCACAGCTGAGAAAAATCTGTCTCCCAAATATCTCCTCTGTTTTACTATTTTATATTATTTGAGTTCTATTTAGTATACTATATGAATTAGATTCATTTGCTTATGTTGTATTACATGTATTCTTTATTGTAATAATAAATGTTCCATAATTTGATTTTGAAAAGGTCGTGTTTTGTTCATGACTCACATGCTTCTTTGTTGGATGCTCAGCAGGGAATTTTAACCAGTCTTAGCTGTAGAAGTCATCAATGTGCAGTCATCTACCACCAACATTAGGATTCAGTAACATGTCTGCCACCCGAAGCGTCTAGGTATTTGTTCTCTGTGTATGGTAATTTACTCTTGCTTTCTTCACATGGTAGAAGAGTTTTCAGTAACAAGAGCAGTCGATGTTTACTAATGGCTCATTTGTCGAAGATTGCTATGCCAGGTTCCAATCTAAAGTTAATTTAGGAGTTACCTTGAAAAACCTCAATACACCCCTACTTTTTTGAGAAGGTCTCCTCAGTGGAAAATCCCCCAAGGTCCCTTCCCCTGGACAAGGAACAAGGTCTAATTAAAAAGAACATCTGGTTCAGAGAGCTAATGAAGGAAACCGGCAGGCTGTAGAGATAAGTGTAAATCTGACCTTGTGGTTTCTCGAGGGAGGATGAGTTATGCCCGCACTTCTGACAATCCCCTATTGCTTGCCCAGATCTGCACCTGCAGTAGCTCCACTCCTTACAATACCCCTATTACTTTGCTTGCCAAAATTATGTATATAAAAAGAAAGCTGTCCTAGGGCCTGGGCACGTTCAGTTAGCAGAGCTGCTGAATCGCCCACAGACGCCTGTGTAAAAAAAATAAAAAATAAAAACATCTTGCAGTTGCATCCAACTGTCTGGTTATTGAGCTCGGGATATCACCGGGGTATTCAGCCTGAAGCCCGCTTACTTCAGGTCTTTCAACCTATGAGATGCAATACATTAAGAACTACAAAAGGAGCAGCTGCCCCCTTCTACTCCATCACGTTGAGCCACGTCCGGCCCTGGCCTTGGGCTTCCTCTGCTGCCCCTGGCCTCCAGCCTCCTGCCTCCGACCATGGGTCCAACGCAAAGTGAGCGAGCTACGGGCCTTCCTGAAGATGTGTACGCAGGATCTGAGCGTCCTGCACACCTAGGAAGTGCGTTTTTTGAGAGTGGGTGGAGGGCATAGTGGGTAAAGTACAACCTGCTTCTCATAAAGTTAATTCAGAAGACAAAGTCAAGGAAGAAAAAAGAGAGGATAAGACACAGGAAAACATAAAGACAGATGAACCATCAAGTGAGGAGAGTGGTGTAGAAATTGACAATGATGGTGTTATTGAGCCAGACGCTGGTGCCCCTCAAGAAATGGGAGACGAAATGCAGAGATAACTGAGGAGATGATGGATCAGACAAATGAAAAGAATGGGCCTGCCATTGACGCCCTAAATGATGGTGAGCTGCAGAAAGCCATTGACTTGTTCACTGACGCCGTCAAGCTAAATCCTCGATTGGCTATTCTGTATGCCAAGAGAGCCAGTGTTTTCGTCAGATTACAGAAGCCAAATGCTGACATTCGAGACTGTGACAGAGCCATTGAAGTAAACCCAGACTCAGCTCAGCCATACAAGGGGCGAGGGAAAACACACAGACTCCTGGGTCACTGGGAAGAAGCAGCTCGTGATCTTGCCCTTGCCGGTAAACCGGATTATGACGAGGATGCCAGTGCAATGCAGAAAGAAGTTCAGCCTCGGGCACAAAAAATTGCTGATCATCGGAGAAAGTATGAGCGTAAACGTGAAGAGCGAGAGATAAAAGAAATAGAAAGGGTGAGGAAGGCTCGAGAGGAGCAAGAGAGAGCCCAAAGGGAAGAAGAAGCCAGAAGCCAGTTTGGAATTCAGTATGGCTCTTTTCCAGGTGGTTTTCCTGGGGGAATGCCTGGCATGGGAGGAGGCATACCTTGAATGGCAGGAATGCCTGGACTCAATGAAATCCTCAGTGACCGAGAGGTTCTTGCAGCCATGTAGGATCCAAAAGTCATGGTGGCTTTCCAGGATGTGGCCCAGAACCCAGCAAATATGTCAAAATATCAGAGCAACCCAAAGGTTATGAATCTCATCAGTAAATTGTCAGCCAAGTTTGGTGGTCAAGCATAATATCATAACAATGCTGAATGAAGAGCAGCTTAGCTCACTTACTGGAAGTTGCAATAATACTAACCAGTGTACCTCTGATCTCATCTGGAGAGCTGGGGTGCTTCGAAGAGAATCCCTTTCTGCATCAAATGCGGCTGAAGCATTTTACCCTGGCTTGCTATTAGGGTCTTCATTCAGATAATATTTTCCTATTAGGAATTACAAACTTAAAACACTTTTCAACCTTAAACATATTTTTTTAAATATAGGGGGTGTTAATTCCTACATTTTCCTTACTAATCTTTTTGGAGTTTTCCTTTGATTTACTGGGCAAGGAAGGTGAATATGGTCGACTTACTGTTTTCATGAATGGAAATAAAGATTTGTTAGTGGGAAGCAAATAAAACCCATTTAAGTTGATTGAGTTGGATATATAGTTACTGAAGCATCTTGGTTTGTCTTTTCTTAGCATTTTATTTCAAAATTATCTATTTCAGTGATTTTATTGGGACCACCAGTATTAGGATCTGACCCATGGGACTGAAGTGTTGGACAGAGCAGCAGCAAGTCCAAGGTTTTGTTTGACCTTGTGCAAGCTGCATTTAAATCTTACACTGTGCTACAGGGGCGATTTTTATTATTTTTTAAAGCATTACAGTGCTTAGTTCTGCAATTGTTTACTGTTTGAAGTAAATGTTCCATGTCATTCCTGTATAGAGGAAAAATGCTTTCTATGTTTATGAAATATTACCTTTCCTATTAGAAATATCTGTCTGCCTGTCCTCCTCTTAATCTTCTTGAACTAAAGATAGTGACTTTTCCCTAACATCCTCATTTCTATCATTCACAACATAATTGTGGAAGCATATTTATTGCCAGTTTAATTTCATATGGAGCACATAGAGTAATTGTAGGGCCATACCTGTAATAGCTGTGGTGTCTTACTTGGCTATGGGGTTGCTTGATTAAATATTAAACTTTTACACTTGTGAACTCCTATTATATCAGAAGTCATCGGAAAAAAGAATTCCCTTTGGTTTTAGGTACGCTTATGGAATTGAGAAACAATTTAGATTTTAGAGTTCATGTTGAAGTATACATATTTTTATTTTGAAGAATTTGTTTACATATGATGAAAGATTCATTTGTCCTATTTAGCTCTTAAACACTTCGATGTAGTTAATGCTGGTTTTCTCTCATTCCTTCTGCTGCAAGAATAAAGAAAACGATAAATCCCGAGTGCATATTTAAATCAGCATATATCTGAAATCATATGCTCATGTGGATGTAGCTGCTTCATACAGCAGACACTGATGCATCTTGTTACATGTTAGAAAGAGCTGTATTGGAGCAGAGCACGCGTGTAAGTCTTTGACAAACATCACATATTCTTAAATTTGAACTTCGCACAGTGTTCTTTTTATCCAAGTGTGTTCTCCTTTGGTAGTTTCCATGGTGTGCTTCTCTTGGACTCTAGCTATATATGCCCTAATTATATTCTAATATCGCAAATATTACCATAAATGGGTGAAATTGCTCTTCTGAAAAATGTCCTTTGCTTTTAGACTTCTGAGTTCCACAGGGAAAAAACAAATACAGTCTTCTTTTTTTTTCATAAAGACTCAGTATCATTTCTACACCAGAAATTATGGTTTTTTTGTCTTCACTAAAGAAACTATAAGGAAAATACTATAATAAGGTAAAAGGGTTTTCTGCTTAAAGATATGTGGTTAATATCCTAAAATGATAAAATAAAATATGGTTTCAAACTGAAAAAAACTACAAGAGATAAGGGGAGAAGACCTTTATGCAGGGTTGGTTGTTATACACACCTTCAATCCCAGAATTTAGCAGGCAGAGGCATGAGGAGCATTGTCCCGCGCTACCGTCTCGCCAGCAAGAACGACGCAGAACACTCGGATCCTTCTGCAGTAAAGCTTTAATGCATCTTGAGAGATAGATGATCAGCTTCTTAGAGGGAGACCCCAAGCTAAGAAACCCAGCCCCTTATATAAGCCTAGGAGCTCCGAGTGAGACGTGTAGAGCCGGGATTGGTGGTTTGCACATCACCCCAGATGACGCCACGGGAGAGGCACAGCTTAAACGGTTAACTCCAACTGACAGCAGATGTCAGCGCCATCTTCTAACGGTTAACTCCAACTGACAGCAGATGAGAGCGCCATCTTCTAACGGCAATAGCGATAGCGAGGGCGGCTCCTCACAGAGCATGAGTTGAAGGTCAGCCTAGTCTACAAAGCAAGTTCCAGGACAACCAAGACTACACAGAGAAATCCTGACTTGACTACAATACATAACTGAATGAATGAATAAATGTATAAATAAATAAATAAACTTTAATTATGGAAGGCTCCTATTTGTTATGTGTGATACTGTTACCCAAACCTGAGCAAGCACATCATTTCTTCAGCTTTAGATACTATTTGAATGCATTGAAAACATAGTCTGAAAGAACTAAACAAGACAGAAGATTGGGGGGGATAATTTAATTATTGGAAATGGGTCAACAAGACCAACCATGAAAAAGGTTATTCAGAGTTGATACACTGTACAATTCTGTGTTAAAGAAATAAAATCCTTCAAATTCTGTAGAATTCTGGGCCTTGGGTGTGTTAGGAGTCAGAGGATCCTAGAGACATTGCCATATATAAACTTAAATATTCAGAAAGTTTTGTTAAAAATACTATATGAAATGTAAGATAATAAAACACACTTCTCATTAGTGCATCTAAGCATCATATTTCTCCTTATACCATCTGAAGTAGTAAAGTAAGTACAATATTGGCAACTTATGGATAAGGGTGGATTATTCTTTAGGATAAACATTACAATCCACCTGAAATTCCAAACTTATAAATGCTGAGAAAAAATGCACATTGCAGTACCAAAGAAAAAATAATACAGCACTTTTAAATTGATGCTTAAATAACTTATTTCCACATGATTGGTTGAATTTACTTTGGTCTTCTCCATAAAACATGGTGGTGGTGGATATAATGGGTCACTTCTCCATGAGTCAGTGATGTTCACATAACGTCATCATATCCCAGAGGAAAGGATTCCGCCTTTGTTTTAGCATATTTTATGAAAATTTCATGTATGCATTTCACAGTCATGTAAAGTTATGCAATTTTAATCAAGTTTATTAAAGTACCTTTACAGTATCCTTCATACATAATCTGTAAGTGTTTCAGTAAATTTGAAGTTTCTATAGATTATTTGATAACAATTACAAACTCTGATTTCTTTTTTAGTATTTGTGCAGTTAAGTATTAAACATCATAGAACAATCTCTACACCTTCATTTTTGTCTTACTAGGCTTCTACTGTTGTGATAAAACACTATGACCAAAACCAACTTGGGGATTAAAAGCTTTATTGTGGCTTAGAGTTGCAGTCCAGCAGGAAGAGAATTTAAGGCAGGAACTCAAAGGCACATGAACACTTCTACACACACACACACACACACACACACACACACACACACACACACACACACGGAAGGCATCAGATGTGTTGGGCACAATCTAAAAAGGAAACACTGTTTCTTAGTGGAGATAAAGTAGAAACATAGAGGGTAGAAATGTGCCTCCAGGAGATTCCAAGAATTACTCGCTTTCAGGAATTCTCATTTCATTTGTTTGTTTGTTTTTCGAGACAGAGTTTCTCTGTGTAGCTATGGAGCCTATTGTGGGACTCTTTCTGTAGACCAGACTGACCACAAACTCACAGAGATCCACCTGTCTCTCCCTCCCGAGTGCCAACACCTGGCAGGAATTTTCATTTCTGATATGTCCTCCAACTCATTCCATTTATCTGACAGCTTATTGGATGGCAGATGCTTTCTTAGTGTTAGTGTTACTAGTTTTATTATTATTTGATTACATCAGTAGATACAAATGAAAAAATAGGAGATATTTCATTTTTCAGAAAATGTTACCTTTACTCCACTTATGTAAAATTTTCTATTCTAAATCTTATTCTTTAAAAATATGGCCACATCCCAGGCAGTGGTGGAGCACATCTTTAATCCCAGAACTTGGGAGACAGAGGCAGGAAGATCTCTGTGAGTTTGAAGCCAGCATACTCTACAGATCAAGTTCCAGTACAACCAGGGTTTTCACACAGAAAAACACCATCTCAAAAAAAAAACAAAAACAAAAACAGCCGGGCGGTGGTGGCACACGCCTTTAATCCCAGCACTCGGGAGGCAGAGGTAGGCGGATCTCTGTGAGTTCGAGGCTGGGCTGGACCGATAGCCTCCAAAACAATACAGAGAAACCCTGTCTCAAAAAACAAAAACAAAAAATCCATACCCTAAAACCAAAATGTAGCAATATACAGAATTTTTTTCTTTATGTCTGTCTAGATATATAGTTTATATATTGACTTATCAAACATCTTTCCCATCAATCATGATCAACAAGGAGAATACAAATCATCAATCCTGTTGGTTAACATTTTCACCAGTGGAGAGTGAATTCATATAATAATTTAATAATTAAGTATAAAATAGATGTCTTTTATGTGTTTACTAGTATCACCCAAATAACCAGACTCTGTTGCAAAGTTCCTTTTAAACACATTGCTATTTTAATTCTTTTTCTCTGATCGTACTCAGTAGGATGTATATTAAAAGTTGCATGCACCTTTTCTGCACCATTTACAATATCACCCAATTTCCTCAATATCAAACAAAGTGATGATTTTTCTACAAAATACACTAGGTAGGACAAGATGTTTCAATTTTCTGAGACAGGGTTTCTCTGTATAGTTTTGGAGCCTGACCTAGAACTCACTTTGTAGACCAGGCTGGCCTCAAACACACAGAGAACCATCTGCCTCTGCCTCCAGAGGGCTGGGATTGAAGGTGTGTACCACCCCTTCCAGCTGCAATTTTTAATACTTAGCTGTTTCTATTCGTATTTTAGAGATAGGAGTCCAACTAATGTAATTTTCAAGCCAAATGCAATGTGTAATATGTACTAAAGTTTATCTTTCCAAGAATATGATAGTAAAAGAGTGTTCTCTAAGATTAGTCATAAAAGTAACCCAAAATTATTCCTCCTAAATGACATAGTAACAGCACAGCTGCAGAACATATGAACTCAGAACAAGAGGAACTAATAATCTTGGCTATAGTCTCGTATGTTTGAGGAGTCGGTGTCTATAGGAACTTTGGAGGTTATAATTGTTGTGATTCCCGAATTCTCAGCCTCATTGGACAAATATGCTCTTTACAAAGGATTAGAAAGTTATTTTTCTTTGCCTTGCATGTTAATAGTTCATAGATTTTATGTAAATCTGTAAATAGTCGTATGACAATACTTCTAGTAAGAAAAAACACAGTCTACCAATTCCAGAGAGGGAGCCCATAACAGACAAAAGTATCTGTATCACACAAGTCTATGTGATGAAGAAATGAGTTGTATTGGAGTTTTACCTCTGCAGTATTACAGGAACACTGTGGGGGGTGGTGTTACTCGCAGGCACAGAAATGACTCAAGAACGCTCATATCACCAAAGCCCACTCTAGCACTGGCAACAGCTCACATATTCATTCTTAGCTCTGTGAACATATAGACAGATGCAAACACTACATTAATAAAAATAATAAATGACAATTTTAAAGATGACACTGTTCTCCATAGACCTATGTGTATGAATATATTGTACCTAGTAGGCATAGTGGTGACAATTGTGAGCACAAAGTCAAGAGTCTGGGGCAGGAGGACTGTGAGTTTGAGGTGAGCCCAGACTACACAGTGAGACCCTATCTCAACATACAAACAAATAATAAACCAAGAATTCTAAGCACATTGTATCCCTAACTATGTGCACACACATTGAATACTTGAGTTTGTGTGTATGGTATGTATGTTGTATGCAAAAAGTATGTGGATAGTTATGTGCATGCTTTTATGAGTATCCATATTGTATACATAATTTACACAAACATATCTAGCTGATATACATGCATATATATAAGTAGAATTATGAACTGTAATCCCAGCTCTCAGACACCAGGCAAGGAAGAAGCAGAGCTTTCCAAGGAGAGTGGCCAGCTTGCTGTGTCCGCTCTTGTCTGCTTGCCATGCTGAGTTCCTCTTATGTTTCATTGAAAGGCATCAGTTATTCACAACAGAGACATTATACTTGCCTTATTAGAAACTATGTAAAATCTAACTATCAAGTAGAAGAAACAAGAGAAATAAGATTTGCTTAATCATATAGAGATAAATATCAAAACCACTTTCTAGGCTTTTTTTCTCTTAGGGTTTTTGAGACAAGGTTTCTCTGTGTAACAGCCTGGCTGCCCTTGCACTCGCTTTGTAGACCAGGCTATCCTCGAACTCAGAGATCTACCTGCCTCTGCCTCTCAGGATTAAAGGCATGCACCACCGCTGCTCAGTCAAGGTTTTTTACTATGCCTACATATTATTCCACTATTTTAATATTAATCCTATTTTTAAAACCTTTTTATTACCTAAATAATACAGTCTTAAATATATTTAGGTCATGAGGAATCATTCTCCATAACTGTTATGGCCACTACCATCCCTATTTAAGACAGCTTCTGATTGACTACAAGTAGAGTTGTTAATTTCTAAATCTACTAGTTTATGTTTCTGTGTAGGCTTTGAGGGCACAGAGGTCACAAGAGTGAGCAGCATAGGAAGAAGATGGCTTGGGTTGACTGACTGCATGTGTCCTAAAAGCTCTAGCTAAATGGGTGAAAAGTCATGTCCAAGGAAACAGGAGGCAAAAAGGCAGAACACAAAGAGAAAGGTGTTCCAGACTGCATGCTGCTACTCATTGCTAAGCAAAAGATCAGCTCTCATCCACCGCATGACACACAGCTGTCGAATATTTCCACTTAGCAAGGTGAATTCATGGACCTCGGGCAGCAGTGACATCTGTGGAGATGACACAGATCTGAAAGTATTTGCAGCAAATACAGCTCAGTTTATACCTGAAACCCCTACAAGGCATTCTGCATCTGAGCTTTTTTATACAGAGACCTATGACAAAGGGTGTTCCAAAAATGCAATTCATTTTGAGTCCATTGTTCTCTGTAATTATTTTGGATAACTCCAAAGTATCCTTAGAAGGAAGACTAAAACACTTTTACAGTGACTCTAATAGGTGGTTTTGAAGAGGATAGCACTCTTTAAAAGGAACACATTTTATTATCATTTGGTCCACAGATAAGTTTTACAAGAAAAGTAGTAAATAGGGAGGAAAATACGTTTTCCTTCTACCTATCTTAGGTTCCTTGTTGGGGACTCCAGAGCACATGGAGATTAACAAAAGACAGGCATGAAGACTTACCTAGAATGAACTTTCACAGCACCACACCCTTCCAAAGGAAGGGAAGCCCCCAGCAAGTGCTCAGACCTGAGGATTTGTGCTAGAGTTGATGGAAAGTGGAACATTATGGGTTGTGTGACAAAATTTATGAGCCGAGCAGATGAATGGCAAATAGTGCTTGGGCTCCTGTCCCATGTGTGCCTTCATCAGTCTTCAGATTTGAGGTTGCTCCTCCCTCCATGGAGGGACACCTGGTGCTTCTGACCTACCTTTCCTCTTTAGCTGCTTGCTCTGACCTTGCTAACAAGTCCTTTCCTTCACTGGCACTGGAGCTGTATTGGGATTCCAGACTCTACTAAAGACTGCTGAGACATCCAGGCTCATGGACTGAGCAACTCCTGGGTTCTTGCACTTCACAATCACAGTCAGAAATACCATTTATGTACACAGAGAAATTCATTCTGTGATTCATTCTGTAAATTCTTTTACCTTATAGAGCCCTGACCAATACACCAAACATGCACAGAAGAACAGGGTATGCTGGTCTTCTCAATAACCTCATCTCCATTATAAATTGTAAGCATTTCCACAGATCTGATGGCATGGATAGGGATGGATTATGGCACTTGGGAGCCAAAGAATACGAGTGTTACAGCTCGGATGGAAAGGTATTCTGTCACTAAGGAGTCAAGGAATACCACAGGTCACAGTAAGCTTAGCAGCTTACAGCCTTGCTTTAGGGAAAGGCTTCTCTACTGTATCAGCTCTGCTCCCACAGGAGAGGGCTTTCCTGGCAAAGTTGTGACAGTTCAGCTCCAGTCCCATGGAGAGCCGAGTGTAACAACTTTGCTTGGCCAGGGAAGCTTTCCCCCAGCAAAAAGTGTTACCGCTCTGTCTTCTCTGCTCCCCCCAAAGAAGGTCTCACCCAAACCTCATAATCTATTGGAAGGGAAGAATCCAGGAGAGTGACTGCCCTCTTAGATACCAGGTGAATGTGAGTAACCTGGAAAACTCTATGCCTGCCCTCTAGTGGAGCCTACAAAACACTGCAGAGAAGGTTCTGTTTATTCCTACAGCTCAGACCCTGCATGGGAGTAATTTGTCAACTCCTAATCTGTTTATTACCAGAGAAATCTTCTCACAGGAAACTGATGAACACCACAGTAGTGTGCTGTGCTGCATGCTGATGTGCTGAAGGGTAGGAACTTATCTCTAAAGCTGATGTTCCTGAAGGAAAGTAAAGTGGTGGAGGACACACTGTCCTTCACAATTGACCTCCCCCTTCAAGGTTTGGGGATACCATGGGAGTATTTGTGGGGCGAACTAACCTAAGTAATGAGATACCCAGACCATTCTAGAGATCTCGGAAGGGAAGAAGGGGACATGATGCCCATAGGAGTAAGTATCAAGCATGTTGTTTTCTAGAGAGAAGTTCCTGTTGACTTAGCCAGAATGATAACTCTGAGTTATTATTTCCCTGGCTGTGCCTAGGGCCAAATGAACAGTAACCCAAAGAGGACAGAGATCCAGGTACAGGGGACCCTCTTGACTCCACCTGCTTCTTCGAGTCTGGGCTACTACCTCATCTGGGACACAGTGAAGTGATGTTGCATCTTTATTGCAAAGTCCTTTTGCTGGGTAACGAGTTCCTTCTGCTTCAGCAGGGACTGAAGATTTTCCTCCAGTCTTTGAGGTTCCTGTTCATTTCAAGATTGTATTCTTAGGACAGGGTTTTCTGCACCCATGTACACATGTGTGCATGCATTTGCCCACACATTTACAAACACACACACACACCTGAACACACACAGGTGTATGGATTCACACATACAAACACACTGCATTGTATCTGCACGTTTAGTTTCTAAATACACTAATATAAGAAGAGATCCCATGAGATACTATGGAGAAGAGAGTTAGCTCTCATCAGCCCTCATGCTCTACCCATATTCCAACCCAGAGGCAGGAAAACACAGGATGCTCTGAGCACAGGGGTGAGGTGATGTAGAGAGGCTTGTGTGCTTTTTGTAGGAAAAGGTGACCAGTCAAAGAAACATACCCTGAGCAGAACCAGAGAAGCACACTTTGGCCCTGCAACCAGAACCAAAGAAATGTACCCTGACCCTGAAACCAGTGCCAAAGGAACACACTTTGTCCCTGGAATCTGAGTCAATGAAAGAACTGCACCCTGGCCCTAAAATTGGAGCCAAAAGGCTAAAAGGGACCAGAGAAAGAAACACACTTTGGCTCTGAAACCAGAGTCAAATCTGACCCTAATCCTTTGCAGAAAGCTAACCAATCTATGAGCAGAGCTCTAGCCAATCTGAGCTCAGCACTAAAGTCTGAACAATCCCCACCCTGGAAGCCCTGTATAACCCCCGTGTCTGTTCAGCTTTTGTCTGGAGAAGGCCATGGTGAGGGACTCTGTCCCTTGAAGGGGTGGATCAGAAATGGAGTCATAAGCAGGTTTGTGGCCTTAGGCTCCTATGCCCTGAGCCTTTGGATGTGTGGTGTGTTCTTCCCTTCACCATTCCAGGTTTCCTGAGGGCTGGAGTAGGGACACTGCATTACCCACAGTGTCTGAGACCTGTAAGGCAGGCAGGGCACAGACTGACTACTGCACTCAAGGAGTTGAAACCCCAGCTTCATCTGGGAAGCTTCCCAGGCAAGTTCTGTGTCAATGACAGAGCCCTCTGGCCAGCAGAGGACACAACAGTGCTAGGCAACCCCAAGAGCGCCATTGGCCAATAGAGGGAAGGCTTCAATTTGTGCACATCTGGCCAGAGGGCTCTGTTCAGCAACCTGATTTTCCACAGCCACCCTGGCCTTGCCTCTCACTCTGCAACAACTGCCTTTGAAGTTGCCTGGTATCTGTCACGTGCTGTGTGACAATGATGTGCTTGGACAACCAGACCTCCCAGTGCCAACTGGATGTCACCTGCCTGGCCTACCTGAGCTGCATTTTGTTACTGCTGGACATGGCCTATGCTATGAAGCCACCGTGCACACTGGCAGCCAGTGGTTGACTCTGAGGCCATGCACTCAGAGTGATGCCCTGGTACCGGCTTCAGAGATGGCCTCTTTCCTAACCAGCAATGTGCTGTTGCTGTTGCTACTGTTGTTGCTGCTGCTGCTGATGCAGCACTATTTGAGTTCAAGCCCCTATGTGCTCATCCTGGTGGTTAGCACCCCCAACAGCTGTCCCTGCACAACACACAGTGTCTTCAGAACTTCTCTGCTAGAACTTTGACACCTTACTCTGTGTGACAATCCCAGGGGTGCTCAGTCACTGCCCACATCCTCCTGGTCTCTGTCTCCACAAAATGTCCCGTCCTGCCAAATGTGTGGCCAGTGGCAATGCCTGGGTGTCCCTGTGGCCTCTGTGACCCTCACTGCGGAATGGGCACTTCAGAAATGCCCACACAGCTGCCCTGGCAACCTGAGGCAGGGCTCCCCAGAGAGCTCAATGTCACAGGAATATATTGTCCTGACTTTTCAGTTGAGATTTGCATATTGAGAGTGATTTTGTAGAGGTGGAAACCTGAGATTGTCACCTCTGGGGACCTGGGAGCTGATGGACAGGACCCACAGAGTCATTCTTTTCTCTGAGATCATCAAACATCTGCCTGCAAGAAACATCCCCGCCACTGTAAGGCTAGGATGGCTGAGGCCACACAGTAAGCAGCTGCAGGGAGGCCTGGCAGTCCCTGACCTCGATGCTCAAAGGCTCCACAGGCTCCTTTGCAGCAGGAAGGCTCATGAGTCAATTGCATCAATCCAAACCTAGGGGAGCACCACAGTTGCTAAGAATCATTCCTACCCCATGTTGTTGTGACCTTTCCAATTCCATTCCCCTGCACTGCATCCCTGCCTCAGACGGTGTCTCACTATGTTGGTCTCATGACTCCCGGGCTCAGGACCCTCCAGCCTCAGCCTCCTCTATTGGACACTGTGGCTCAGTAGTCAAGCTGTCTCCACCTCCGTGTGCTGGAGTTACAGCTGGGAACCACTTTGAGCTGGGCATGGAACTCAAACATTTGTGCCTGCCAGGCAAGAACACTAACAGCTGAGCTACATGGCTATCCCATTTTAACTTCTCAAGACAGGGCCTTATGTAGTCCAGGGTAGCTTCAAGCTTCCCAGGACACTAAGGATTACCCAGAACTCTAGGTTTGAGACAAGGTCTCACTGTGCAGGGCTGGCTGACCTGCGAATCTATATGTAGACCGGGCTGCCCTGACTCTGTCGTGTCTATACTAAGATTAAAGACATGTGCCACTACCACTGGCTCAGTGTGGTTTCTTTAAAATTTTCTATTTATTGTGTGTGTAGAGGTCAGAGGTCAACTTGCTGGAGTTGGGTCTTTCCTATGTGTCCCAGAGATGAAACTGTGGCTACCAGGCTTGGCAATAGGCACCTTTGCGTCTTCCAGTGCCCTAATTGGATATTGAGAGTCGCCACAAAAGCTCACCTATTAACAACAAGTACCACAGTGGATGGGAAGAAGTTGAAGGCTGTTCTGAGACCACAATCATTCTCTTTTTATTGGCTCCCACAAGATGGTCAATCCCAGTACAGCTTGGAAAGGGACAGAGCCATGGCCTTAGACTGAAGCCTCTGGAATCTTGAGACAGAGTCAGCCCCAGGCTATAATGCCACCATGTAAGGGTGAGAGTCTGGGTTTAGACCCCAGAAACCAGGTGAAGAACCCAGCATGGCATTCCGTGCTCATGCTCCCAGCACTGTGGAGTTAGAGACCAGAGGATCCTGGGGCTCAGTGGCCTGGCAGGCTAGGAGGTCGGTGTAGTCATGGTCTTTTCAGAGGATCAGTATAGAGGGATGAATATTTGAAAATGAATCAATCAGAATTTCTTAAGGCTGATTTAAAGCTACAAGGACAATGGCTGGGGACCCCTTAGTTACTAGGCTCCAAGAAAGCCAGGGCTCTATAGAAAGAACCTGTGCAAAACATACAAAAAAACAAAACAGAAGAGCTGATGATGTCCAAAGTGGAAGGTATAGAAAAAGAAAGTACATCAAATTATCTCAAATACTGCCTCACCTGCACTTCCTTCAGTATGTGTGCACAGGGCACAGAGGACTTGTAAACAGACCAGACCAGCACACAAACATTTGATCAGACAAATCAAAAATGCTGTGAGAATTTAAATGACCAAAAAACAGGGCAGTGTGGTAGGTCTGGCTCTCATTCTGCAAACCTGAGGACCTGAGTTTGAATCTTCACCTTCTACATAAAAACAAGCCCATAAGAGTCTCTAACCCTAGCAAGGGATGAGGCCCACAAAAAGATCCTGAGAACTGGTAGTTCAGTGAGACTGTCACAAACGAAAGACACCTGATATTTCACTCTGGCATCCACATGCACATGCATGGTTGTACAGCCTGGCACAGTCACACCCTCATCCCACACATGCACACACATGGCTGGTGGAAGGTTGGCAGCAGACGGATCCCTGGAACTCTCTGTCTAGTCCAGTCTAATCCTTGAACTTCAGACTCTGTGGGAGAGCTTGTTTGCAGACAAGGCCTCCTCTCTCCTTCTGTGGTTCCTCTTGCTTCCCTCCCCCTCTCCTCATACCAACCCAAGGAAGTCAGTTGCATTCACAAGAACACAGGTAACAGAAGAGCTTACAGAAAAAATTCCAAAAGAGGGAATAGGACACAAAATGCTATCACCAACAAACAAATAAACAAACAAACAACCTTTCTGTCTTTATGGCAGCTATATTTTAACAGAATAATAATAACATGACTCCACTAGAAAGCTGGTTTTGAGTGCTTTTATCTTAAAACTTACAGACTGTAGGGACTAGGGAGATGGTTCAGGTGACGATATAATAGTGGAACCTGAGTCAGGTGCCCCAGTGCTGACATAAAACTCCACACACTTGTAGTTCCAGTGCTTCCTTTGGGAGCAGAGACTGGCTGCCTAAATCATACAGTTTTGGTTTCACTAAGAAACCCTGTCTGGAACAAAATAAGATGGACAGCAGTTAAGGAAGACATCTGATTTCAAACTCTGGCCACCACATGATGTGCACACACAAACACAGACACACATACACACACACATACACACACACACACACACACACATACACACACAGAACAAAAAAACTACTAGTCTCTGTTTCAAAGCATTATTATGTCTGGATAAAATTGAAAACAAAGGACAGGTAGGTCCCATATACTCCATAATTTATTCTAGCATATGATTTCCCATATTATTAATTATTTAAATGGAGTAGAATATGTCACAATTTATAAACCAAACTGGATAAATCATTATTTAGTAAAGATATGATATCAATGATACACCACAAACAACATAACACTGAAAGATTTCACTTCCTCAATTGATGTGTTTCTGTGCTCCAGGGCAATAAAGATATGTCAATGTATTTTGTTCTCAATATCTTAGGGTAGAATAATTTACTAATATTTTCAGTTCATTTTCTTCTACTTAAGAGGGAAAAAGTTACAGATACCCCACATACCCTAATAAAACCACAAAAATGTGAAAAATAAATGCTGTGTACATATAGATGGATTATAACAACACTTTTGAGGCAGAATCTGTAGTAATTGTAGACCTCAAACACCCTATTGTACATAAAGATGGTCTTGTCCTCCTGATTCTCCTATCTTCTGATCTGCCAGTGCTGGGATTACAGATGTTTGTAATAATGCCAGTTTATGTGGTGCTGAAGAGAAAACCCAAAACATTGAACATGATAAAAAGAAACAAAGCTATACCCCAATCCCTCATGAAAATATTATCATCCATATCTGAAGATAAAATTTTCTGGACGCCAGCCTGGTCAAGTCTTTCCAGAAGGACTTCATCTCAGGAGGAAGCCCTGTTGTCAGTGGGGCTGAATGACATCATGGCACCAGGGACTGGAGAATATGAGCTTCAAACATGTTTTCCATTTTGTGCTTTTTTAAACATGAAGGACTGCAAATGTGACGCTCCAAGGAAGAATAATTTTGAGAAACCTCCAGGGGATATTAGAAACTGAGTTGAAGGAGCTGTGGGAATGGGGGTGGCCATCAGAGTCAACGACAAAATTGTGATTTATATGAATGGATACAAATACATAGGATATGTATACACCTGCTGGCTCTGAAAATTTGAACTCTACGCAGAGTTAGACTTTGTAGATACTTCCATGATGCTTGTCCTGCTCTTTATGTTCCTGGTCCTGCAGTATTCCACCAATGTCTACTCCTTTGACCGTTCTTACTGTGCTTCAAGGACAAAACCCAGTGTGTACAAGGATGGGGAAATGGTGGTTGCTGCATTTTTTCCACTTTTTACTATTGTTTTAGATTTCATGAGTGAGGAACCAAGCAATATGTCCTACTATGTTCAGTAAGTTCATTTGTTTTCATTCCTTCATTGTCTTCCTTACTTTTGACTAGATAATGCCTAGAAATACTATGTGTGCATACACTGGTGCTGTCTACATCCTGCATAGTGCTCTTTCTACTCCATAAATGGCCATGTCTGCCATTTATTTTTACTGTTTCTATTTACTAGGTTCTTTGCCTCAAAAGAACAAAAGAATTCTAGTTTCCTTAATTCTGGCTTCTCCTTTCTGAGACTCAATTCTCTCCTTATTACTTCCCCATTCCTGGCCCTCTTCAAACCTGTGTTGTCACTGAATAATATCCAACAGTATTGCCTAGAATTACAACACCAGTCTTTCGCATGGAATCTGCACAATGAGTATATGAAAAGTTTCCTTCCAAATAGCATAGGATCTTTATTTTTTGTTATTTCTGTTATCTTCTTTGACTTATTTGTATTTATACTGGCATTAAACCTCTGTTAAATGTATAGTTGGCAAAGATTTTCTTACTCGGTGTGCTTTTTTGTTGATTACTGTGCAGAAGACTTTTAGCTTCATGAATACCCAAATTATCAATTTTTGGCCTTAATACTTGAACAAACATAGTCATTCCCTACAACTATATTATGGAGGGCACTACCTATGTTCTCTTCTAACAGTTTTGGTGTTTCATTTAGGGCTTTGATCCACTTGAATTAGTTTTTTGTGAAGGTTATAGATAAAGGGTTAATTTCATTCTTCTGCTTGTGGACATCCAGTCTTCCCAGAACCATTAGTTGAAGATGCTTCTTTTCTTTGTAATGTGTATTTTTGGCATCTTAGTCAAATATTAAATTGCTGGGGTTACATGTTCTCAAGTTTGGAATTTGATTTAGTTCTAATGCTCTACATGCATGCTCTGTGTCGGTACTGTGTTGTTTTATTACTATTGCTCTCTAATATATATTAAGATCTAGAATTGTAACCGCTCCAGTATTGTTATTTTTTCTAGGGTTTGCTTTGCATTTCATTTAAATTTTACGATATATTTTTATTTGTTCCTGATAAAACTAAGATGGGGTCTTGACTAGGATTGCATTGAATCTATAAAGGGCTTTTGGTAGAAGGGTCATTCTATCCGTCCATGAGCACAGGTATCTTTGCATTTACTAGTGTCTTTTCTTCTTTGGAACTTTAAAGTTTCATTAAAGAAATACTTCATTTCCTTGGTTAGATTTATTCCTAGATAGTTTATTTTGAGGCTATTATGGATGGGCATGTATTAATTATATCCTTTTTTGTATATTTCTGTTGGTATGTCAAAAAGCTATTGATTATACAAGTTGATTCTGCATCCTCCCACATTACTGAATGTGACAATCATTTCTTATCTGATAGAATTTTTGGATATCTAATATACAGAATCATGTCATCTATAAATAATGATAATTTGACTTTTTCTTTGTTTAATTGTACTCCCCTAATTTCTTTCTCTTGCCTCATTGTTCTAGCTAGAATTTAAAGCCCAATGTTAAAAACGAATGGAGGTGGTGGATAGCCCTGACTAATTTCTGAGTGGGATTACTCAGTCTTATCTCCATATATGTTGGCAATGCTGACGGGAGGTTTTATCATATATATCTCTTTTATGTTGAGTCATGTTCCCTCTAGCCCTACACTTTTTTGGGACCTCGAACTTGAAGTCATGATGGATTTTGTCAAAGGCTTTTTATGTATCTGTGTTGATAATCATGTGATTTTTGTCTGTAAGTTCATTATGTGTTTTATTTCATTTATTGACTTGAGATATGTGTTGAACTATCCCTAAATTTCAAGGATAAAGTCAACTTGGTCATGGTTGATGGTCTTTTTGTTGGATTTTGTTTGCAAGTGTTTTGTTGACTATTTTTTAGTCTATGTTCATTAGGGATATTGGTCTATGATGTCTTTCCCTGGTTTTTTGTGTTAGAGTGATACTTGCTTTTTAGAAGGCTGGGAGTGCTCATTGTGTTTCTTTTTTTTTAATGGTTTAAGAAGGACTGACTTAAGAAGGATCTGAAAGATTAAAAATCTGGTAGAATATGTGGTGAAACCATCTGGCCCTGGACTTTTTCAACTGAAGACTTTTCATTGTCATTTTAATCCTTTCATTTGTTGTAGTTCTATTTAGATTTTGGATTTCTGCTTGGTTTAATCTTTGTGATCTGGTGTAATCTGGAAAGTCATCTTAATTTAAAATTCCAGTTAACAAAAAACAGGTGCTAAAAATTTCCCTCGTGATAGTATCAATTTCTTAGGTGCATGTTGTAAAGTTTCCCTTTTCATTTCTGATTTTACTAATTTGGTTCCTCTCTTTTTTATTTTCGTTAGTTAGAACATGGGTCTGTAAATTTTGTTTATCTTCTCAAAGAACAAGTTACTTGATTCACTGATTCTTTGTGTTATTTTGCTTGTTTGAATATTTCTTTTTTATTGACTTCTACTCTGATTCTTACTATTTCTTGCCCTTGACTGGTTTTAGATTTGGTTTAGGTTGCATTTTCCTTTTCTATTTTTTTCAAAATTTGAGTGGTATCATTAAGCCATTTATTTATATGCTTTCTAATTTCTAATGTGCATGCATAGAGCTTTAAATTTTCTCATAACAATGGTTTCAATGTGTCCAGAGGTTTGTGCTGTGCTTTCATTTTCCTTTACTTCCAGGAAGTTTTTTCATTTTACTCTTAATTTCTTCATTGACTAATTTATCATTCAGCAATAATTTGTTTAATCACCATAAGTTTAAATATTTACTAGATAGATTTTTCTGTCAATTTTGTTTTATTGATACAAGATAGAAGAAATGATTTCAATCCTTTTGAATCTGTAAAGATTTGTTTTGTGTTCCAGGATGTGGTATATTTTATGAAAGGTTCAAGGTGCCACTGAGTAGAATGTGTATTCTTTTTTGCTGTTTTGTTAGAATATTCTGTAAATATCTGTTAAGGATATTTGATATATGATGTCAGATAATTCTAATGCTTCTCTATTTTTTCCAGTTGACCTACCTATTAAAGAAAGTGGGGATGCCCAAGGCTTGGGAGAATATATGTTTAGGATACTAAAATCTTCTGGTTAACTGATGCCTCTTCTGATTAGTTTTAGTTTGAAATCTATTTTGTCAGATACTAGCTTAGCAATGCCTGTTTCCTTCTGTGTCTCATTTGATTGAAGTAATTCTGTCCAACAATTTACTCTAAGATGGTGACTACATTTAAAAATGAGATGTGTCTCTTGGCAACCAAAGATAGATGAGATGGACTTTGTTTCTTGATCTATCAGGTCAATCTGTGTGTTTTAATTAGAGAATTGAAGTTATTGGTATTTGATGTTATTGTTTTTCTAGAAAATTTTTTCATTCAATATATTCTGATTATGGCTTTGCCTCCCCACCTCCTCCCATGTCCTTCCTACTTTCCCACCCACCCAAACCACACTCTTGCTTTTTCTCTTTCATTAGAAAACAAACAGGCATTTAAAATAATAGTATAAGATTTAAAAACAGGACAAAGCAAACAGAAAAAAAAGCCAAAGTCAAAGAACAAGAACCACAGACATATATACACACACATTAACCCACAAAGAAATTCCATGAAAACAAAATTAGAAATCATTATATGTGTGTGTCTGCGTATATATATATATGTGTGTGTTTGTGTGTGTGTGTGTGTGTGTGTGTGTATATAGACATATATATGTATGAAGCTGTGTAGATAGATAGACATGGAAAGAGAGGGAGGTCTTTAAGGGAGGAAATGCCTAGGCAAATCACTACAAAACAATAAAATCTCCAAAATTCATTTCTCTTGGCCACCTATTTCTGGTCATGAGTTTGTATACCCAATTAGACTCCATCGGGGAAAAAACTGATTTTTCCTTTGCAAGTTGTTGTCAACTTAGGCTAGCTTTTGGATTAGGGAATGGAGCTTGTTGTGTCTACTTCACCTTTCCGTGCTGAGACCTCGACTGGCTTAGACATGTGCAGGTCCCATGCATGCTGCCTCGCTCTGTGAATTCAAATGTGTGTCTATCCTGGTGTGCCTAGAAGTCCTTGTTCTCTGGTGTCCTCCGTCCCTTATAGCTTTTATGATCATTCTACCTCATCTTCCATAGGGTTCCCTGAGCTCTGTGGAGAGGGATTTGATGGAGACGTCCCATTTATGACTGAGTGTTCAAAGACCTCTAATATCTGCACATTTTCTAATTGTAGATATCTGTATCTATTCCCTTCTCCCATGGAAGAAAGCTTCTATGATGATGGCTGATCAAGACACTGATCTAAGATTACAGTATGTCATCAGGAGTCATTTTATTGCTATGTTCTTTAAGTAGAACAGTAGTGTTTGGATTCCACTTAGGATCCTGCGCTGTATAATCTTGGGTTCTTGGCCACCAAAGCAGCATTGGATATTAGTTAATTACTCTCACAACTTTTGGGGCACTGTTGTATTAGTGTAGCTTACAGGCAGGTCACCATTGTAGATCACAGAGTTTGTAGCTAGTTTGGGGTTTAACTTTCTCCTCTGCAAGTGTGCAATAACACTAGTCAGTAGAGGTGAAGGCTCTAAATAGGCACCAGTTCAAATTCTCCTAGGTTGTGTCTAGAGATTGGAAATGACTTGGGTGAAATGAAGTAATATGAAAAGGGGGACAAGGATGGTATACAGGATATAGATTCTTTTTGTATGTCTAGATTGTGAGGGCAGATCTGGATGGGTGGAAAGTTTCATATGGTGTGGTATACTCCTGTGGGTTCATACATAGCTGTTGAGAATCCTGGCCCAAACCTCTTTTATGGTGCAGGCAGGAAAGGCCAGACTGTGCTGGTACACTGGTTGTGGGACCTAGTCTAGATCTGGTGGGTTGTGGGGAAGGAATGGAGGGCCAGGTGTATTTACCAGGCTAGACCCTGAAGTAAGACATGGAAAGTCTGGGTACATAGTGAGGTGATGTAGGCAGTGCAGAAAGGACCTGTGGGTGGTTGCAGGTAGAGCAAGTACTGGAAGAAGCCCAGAGCTTTTCTGTATTTGAACTGGGATTCTGCTTAGGGGTGGGGGCATGTGTCCACTTCTCCATTCAGCTCTTAAGATCCCATCAGGACACAGGCCCTGTGCATTCTGCTCCAGTCTCTGTGAGTTCATATGTGCACCAGCCCGACTATGTCTAGGAGACCTTGAAATCTTAGTGTCCTCCATCACCTCTGGCTCTTACACTCTTGAGTCCTGAGGGATGAGATTTGATGGAGACATCTCTTTTAGAACAAGGACAAGTGTTTCAAGGTCTCTAACTCTCTATCTACTGTCTGGCTGTGGGTCTCTGTGTATGTTCCTATTTGTTGCAGGAGGAAGCTTCTCTGATGATGGCTGAGCAAGGAACAGATATATGAATATAACAGAATGTTATTAGGAGTCATTTTATTGCTGGTTTTCATCTATGTTCCTGAACTATCTAATCTCAGGTTATTGGTCACCCAAGCAGCATTGGATAATATCTCATAGTGTGGACCTTAACTCAAACCACGGTTGCACCAGAATATCTTGAAAGCAGGTCATAACTGCATATGAAATTGTTTGCAGTTGCATTGGTATTTACCTTTCTCCTCTAATAGCATGCAAAATACCCTCAAGTCCCATGAATAATAAATAGTCCATAGAGGTAAATTTGTCTTTCTGGATCTGAGTTACCTCACTGAGGATGTCTTCTCCATCTTCAATGACTTGTGTAGAATCCTGTCTTCAGAAATAGTGCCTTTCTACCAATTTGTGGATACAAAAAAATAGCCTTGGCATTAGCTTAGGTTGTTTGGGGGTTGTGCTGGGACCCCTATGAACAACAACACAATTAGATATAACCTATCCTGGCACTGGTTGTTGCATTTAGTGACAAGAGATGTCCATTTTGGGCTCTGTATTACTATCATTCGGCAATTTTATTTAGAACACTTTCATAAATGTATATATTATAGGAAGCTTCTACTGTATTGTTTTCTTATGACCCTTCACAGTTTTGGCTGGACCTCCCCAAATTTTCTCCCTCACCCTTCTTCCCTCTCCTGGCACTGTTTGAACACCCCATTATAGGACATACTCAACCACTCATAACTATCTATTCTATTTCACCTTCCCAGGGAGATCCATCCCTTTCCCCATCCAATCCCTTACTTTCAACCTAACCCTTGTGTAATACATATTGTAACTCGATTATCAATGATTTATCAGCTAACATCCACACATGAGCAAATGCATACCATATTTGTCTTTCTGGCTCTGAGTTACCTTACTCAGGATGTTTTTTTTCTAGTTCTATTTATTTATGTGAAAATTTCATGAATTTGTGTCTACTTTCATGTCATCTGTGCATATATGGTTTTATGTATGTATATAAAATCTAGGACTTACCAATAGAAAAAATATGTGATATTTGTCTTTTTAAGACTGACTTAATTCACTTAAAAGGATTTTGTCCAGTTAAACCCATTTTCTTGCAAGTGACATAAATGCATTCTTTACAGCTGAATAGAATTCTGTTGTACATGTGTAGCACTTTTTCTTTACTCATAGCTCTGTTAATGGACACTGTGGTTGATTTTATAACTTAGCTTCTGTGAATAGTGCTGAATATGGCTAATAAGAGAGATGTGCTTCTCCTGGAGGTGGTATTTCAGGAGACTCCTCTCTCATAGCTCAGCGTTTGGATGCAGCTTCTGCCTTCTCTCTTGCTGCCAAGGAGCTAAATTCCTGAGGTTGTATTCGTTTCTCTCTCAGTGCCCTGTTTTGCTGTTTACTGCCATTCTTTTACTTCTTTGTGGAACTTTGAAGTCTTTTGATGGGGGATGTCCTTCTGTATATATGTTTCTCTTATTGGTTGATGAATGAAACACTATTTGGCCAATAGAGGCTGGAAGATAGGGAGGTCCAAGAGGCGAGGAGAATTCTAGCAAAGGAAGGTAGAGGGAGATTGAGACAAGACCCTATGAAGCTGCCAAGAGGAATAACAGGTCCAGTAAGCCAAGACCACGTGGAAATATACAGATCAATAGAAATGGGTTAATAGTTAAGATAGAGCTAGTCAATAAGAATCCCTAGCCATCAGTTAACAGTTTCATAATTAATACAGCATCTCTGTGCTTATTTGGGGCTGAGAAGGGCTGTGGGACCTTGTGAGACAAGAAAACGCCCAGAACAGCTCTTCCTCTATTCTCCTCAGAAATAAAAGTTCTGGGTGCGTTTTTAAACATCTTTGCTTTGTTGAGATGAATACGGGAACTTTTGAATTGTAACCTTGAAATTTTTATGTTAAAATAATGTCTTTATTTAAAATTGTTTTATTCATTTTACATATCAACCACATTTCCCACTCCCTCCTCTCCTGCTGCCCCCCTCCTACTTCCCCCAACCCACCTCCCATTCACTCCTTAGAAAGGGAAAGGCCTCCCATGGAGAGTGAAAAAAGCCAGACACATTGAGGAAGGACCAAATCCCTCCCCATTGTATCAATGCTGAGCAAGACATCCCACCATTGGGAATGGGCTAAAAACAGCCAGATCATACACCAGGGATAGATTCTGGTCCCACTGCCAGGAGCACCACAAACACACCAAGCTACAAAACTGTTACCCACATACAGAGGGCCTAGTTTGGTCCCATGCACACTCGCCAGCTGTCCATCTAGAGTACCTGAGCTCCCACAGACTCCTGTCAAATGTCTTTGTGGGTTTCTCCAATGTGATCTTGACCAACTGCCCCCTTGCTCATATAATCCCTCCTCCTTAACTTTGACAAAACTCCTGGAGCTTTCTAGATGCTGAGATTAAAGGCATGTACCAGGATGCCTAGTTCTCAAACTTTAATTGATTTAGAAAATGATGTTAATAACGTATTAAAAGCAATTGTCAGTCCTAATTTAAATATCCATATCTTCCTAAAAAGTTTCTGATGTTACCTCCGTCCTTCATACCTCCATTATTCAGAGATGAATAGGCTTTTCAGTTTCTCCAAATTTTTGTTTTGACTTGACCTACTACTGTAAAGCTTTAAAGTGTATTATATATGTTATCAACTTAAAGTCTATTATCTTGTGTTGTTTTGTCTCTTTTAAAACACATGTAGAATATTTCTTTTCCATTGCTGTGATAAAATACCATAACAAAATTGTTGGGCCCCAACATCCACGGACCTCTGTATATTGTTTGTCACATGATAGCCACAGATGCATCTTGTTCTCTAGTCAGGGCTTACAGCCCCGGGCTTGCCCACCTGACATCAATATCTAGCATGAGGAAAACATGGGCTACAGAACCTGGGGTTTCTCCACTGTGCTGTAAGTCTGTATATAAGGCTGCCCACTACTTACGGCACACAGACAGCAGGCAGAGACACAGATGCACATGCATTCTCCTAGCAGTAAAGATGGCAGAAGCATTCTCTTAGGACAAACATAGGACATCTTGTCTTTCATCTTCTGATACCTAGGACTTGTTCATGGTGTGGACACCACACGAAAGCAAGTTAAGGGCAAGTGTTTTTTTTTTACTTACAATTCCAGAGAGTTGCTATTCATCAGGTCAGGTAGGGCATGACAGTAGGGAGAGAAATCACAATGGCAGGAGCAGGAATTTCGCTGGTCACATTGTATTTTCCCTCAGGAAACAAGACATTGGAGAGGAAATGATGACGAGACGTAAAGCCAAAGGCCTCTCCCATGTGACCCACTTGCTCCAATGAGGGTTAGCCTTTTGAAAGATCCACAGCCTCCGTTAATGTCATCAAATGAGGACAGAGTCCAGATAAGAGTATGTGGGAGATACCTGACATAAAACCACAGCACCCCTAAATATGTGTGTGTCTTCTGTTCAGGTTAAATTCAAAGAACTACCAGCTTGTTCTCGCGATGGTTTTTGCCATTGAGGAGATCAACCAAAACCCACACCTTTTACCCAATGTGTCTCTGGGATATGACATCTATAATGTCCTGTTCAATGAATGGTGGACTTTGGATAGATGCATCACATGGCAATCAGGCCCAAAGAAGTATGTTCCTAATTACACCTGTAGGAGAGAAATGAAGTATGTTGCAGTACTCACAGGAGTATCATCGATAATATCTTCCCATATAGCGACACTGCTGGGACTCTACAAATATCCACAGGTGAGAATGAGTGGAGTGAAGAGACATAAAAACACTCGTAAGTTCAGTGCCATTCCAGGAGGCAAAAGATGATGAAAAAATTGTGCTCATGCATCTGACAAAGGTTATAATCCCAAACAGTAATTATTCAGTGACTTGATGACATATCCACATTTTCTTTGTCTACCACAGAGAAAAGATAAAAGCAGGAACAGAGAGTGATTACCTGGAACTCTGTATAATCAAGAATTTTCTAGAAAGTTCTCAGAAATTAGAATGGCAGAATTTTAATGGTACTATGGTCTAGAGAGTTAGATTTTGAAAGGAAGTATTTAATTCAAAGCATGAGATTGGATCTCTATCACTCAAATAAAACCTAGCCATGGCATTATACATCTTTAACGTCAGTTCTGGTAAAGCAGAGAGCCCCTCATAGGCAAACAGTGAGCTGCAGGTTCAATTAGAGATCTATGCTCAAAAGAAAAGAAAAAACTGAAGAATGACAGAGTAAGGATTCCAGAATTAACCGTGGACCCCATGTGCCCACATATACAGATGTGATGATCAAATACTCTTCATCACTCTAGCTGCTTCAAAAACTGTGTCATGATTGGGAGTGTGCACTAGGCTCCATTCTCTTAATTCTGCTTCTCTCTTCTTTACCTTTTAGCTGGCTATTGGGTCTTTTGATCTTCACCTGAACAATCATGACCAGTTTCCTGATCTCTATCAGACGGCCTCCAAGGATATGTCTCTGGCCAATGGCATTGTCTCCTTATTGAATTATTTCCACTGGAATTGGGTGGGGTTGATTGTGTCTGAAGGACAAAAAGGTGTTGAGATCATCGCAGACTTGGGGGCAGAAATGGACAAAAACAGAATATGTGTAGAATTTGTAGAAATGCTCCCAGTCAGCAAAGTATCCTTTTTAGCAAACATACAGTTGAATCCTACACGGCTTCTGAAGTCATCAGCAAATGTGATCATTGCCTATGGTGACAGTGACTTTCTGAGAGGTTTACTGTTTTATTTAAAACATAGTTTAGTAACCATGAAAGTCTGGATCATGAACTCAGAATGGGATATTTTCCTCCATTCAAAACATTTCATTTTGCAGTCATTCCATGGGAGTCTCATTTTCACACATCACCACAAGGAAATCTCTGGTTTCAGAAATTTTATCCAATCAGTTCACCCTTCCAAATACCCAGAAGATTTTTACCTTACGAGGTTCTGGTTCTACTTTTTTAACTGCTCATTTGCTGATGATGACTGTAATACACTGGAGAACTGTGCGCCTAACGTTTCCTTGCATGAATCACCTAAAAACTCTTTTGATATGGTCATGACTGAGTACCCTTATAACACATATAATGCTGTGTATGCTGTGGCCCACAGCCTTCATGAGATGCTTCTTCATCAAGTAGAAGAAAAGCAAATAAGAAAGTCACAAGACCTGATATTTCCAGCCTGGCAGGTAATGTGTCTCCCCCAGGATTGCTCACAACTTCAGCAATGCGATTTTTCTAAATTTATTCTTTAGGAGGCCACATTACTAGTATTAGGATCTCTAAGAGCACAAAATAAACTACTTGTAACACTGAAAAGCAGGCAAGTCAAGATGTATACAGACATGGTTCAAAGAACAAAGTATCTGTGGAAAGAAGGAAATTTGTTCTAAATCTACATTAGTGTTTTGTGTTGCCAGATCAAGGATTTCTATAGGAAAAACGCATAATATATCTAGTCTTATGAGTCCCATGTGGAGTCCCAGTGGAGGCTGGGAGGCCAGAGCTGACTGTAGAGGATACAGTGCCTAGAGACATGGAATCACACAACATAGAGAAAGAGTCTACAGAGAAAAGCTGGAGGGAAGGACCAACTGAGAATATTACACTTAAGTATGTAGAGTCCCATCCATGGACAAGAGGCTTCAGAAGAAAGGGAAGGGACTGAGCTAAATGGAGATGGAATACTTCATGGGACTACCACAACATGCAGCAAGGCCTGTGGAGTCAGACTGGGCAGCAGAGAAAAATAAGGGTAGGATGCCCAGGCATATGTAATTCCACAGCATTCAATAAAGACTACAGACGAAGTTAGGGGTGGAGCTGGCCCAGGGTAAGGTGCTCAGACACGGACAGATAATCTAATTTCAACAGAAACAATAAGTTAAGAAAAGGTAATAGAAGGATACAAATAAGAGAGGGGGAAGCCAAAACATCCTTCCTGGTAGATAATAATATTCTATACATAAGAGACCCTAAAGACTCCATCAGAAACTCTTAGACATGAAAAACACTTTTAGCAAATTGTCAAGACAAAAAATTATCACAAAAATAATCACTCTTCCTGTATACCAATGTTGAATGTACAATCAAAAAATGATGAAATAGTCCCATTGAAAACAGCCACAAAGAAATTAAATATCTGAGAATAAACCTTACCAAAGAAATGAAACTTCTCTACAATGAAAACTTTAATACACTGAAGAAAGTAATTGAGGAAGGCCCCAAAAAGTGCAATGACCTCCCATGAAAATAGATCATATCAATTGATATTGTATAAGTGGTCATCCTATAGAGCAATTAACATATTAAATGTAATTTCAATCAAAATTACAACACCATCACGAAATGTAAGCAGGCATAATGAAAACACCAGTTGATCTGTCAACCTGAACAGTGGAAATTCACAAACTCCCTCAACGAGGTGAAGACCTTCAGGCAGTAAGTGCATACTGAGTGAGGGAGAATAAGTTTTCCTCAGAGATGTGTACCCTGATAGGTTGTCTTATCCCAAGCGATCAGCACTTGTACATACAAAAACACTAAAGGGACTCAGTATGGTGTCAGTGTGTGTGTGTGTGTGTGTGTGTGTGTGCATGTGTACAAAGGTCATAAGATTAAGAGGGAGGTGGGTGTCATGGGAGGACTTGAGATGAAAATGGAGAATAGAAATTATGTAAATGCAGTTTACTTTACTTAGGTATGAAATTCTCTAGAAAATAATTTTTAAAACAGCATATTCTTCACAGGGATATACAAATTCTTAGGAATGTGCGTCTTTTGGGTATATGCCTAAGAGTGGAATTGCTGGATCTTGTGGCTGACTGATTCCCATTATCCGGAAGAACTGCCGTACTGAATACCAAAGTGGCTGTATGCGTTTGTACTCCCCCCAGCAGTGGAGAAGTGTTCCCCTTTCTCCACATCCTCTCCAGCATAAACTGTTATTGGTTTTTTTTTTATTTTAGCCATTCTGACAGGAGTAAGATGGCGTCTCAGAGGTGTTTTGATTTGCATTTCCCTGATGGCTAAGGATGTTGAGCACTTTCTTATGTGTCTTTCAGTCACGTTAGACTCCTCTATTGGGAATTCTCTATTTAGGTCTGTACCCCATTTTTGAATTGGACAATTGGTGTTTTGGTGACTAACTTCTTGAGTTCTTTGCATATTTTGGAAGGCAGCCCTCTGTCAGATGAGGGGTTGGTGAATATCTTTTCCTATTCTGTGGGCTGCTGTTTTGTCTGTTGACAGTGTCCTTGCCTTACAAAAGCCTGTCAGCTCCAGGAGTTCCCATTCATTAATTGTCAATCTCAGCTTCTTGGCTACTGGTGATATGTTCAGGAAGCAGTCTCCTGTATCATTCCTTCTAGGATACCACCTACCTTCTCTTCTAAAAGGATCAGTGTGGCTCTTTGTGACATTGATTCTTTGCATTGTTTTCATAACTTCTCCTTTACTGTTTTCAGCCCTCAATGTGATCATTTCTGGGTGTCTTCTCCTTCAGAGTGAGTGTGCATCTTTTTGTTCTAGAGCTTTTAGTTGTGCTGTTAATTCTCTAGTGTGACTTTTATCCAGTTTCTTTATGTGGGCATTTAGTGCTATGAACTTTCCTCTTAGCACTGCTTTCAAATTGTCCCATCAGTTTGGGTATGTTGTGTCCACATTCTCATTGAATTCTAAGAAATATTTCATTTCTTTTTTTATTTTTTCCTTGACCCAGGAATGGTGCAATTGGGCATTGTTCAATTTCCATGAGTTTGTAGGGTTTCTGCAATTTGTGTTGTTGTTTAAGTCTAACTTTAAACCACGGTACTCTGATAAGATACTCCGGGTTATTCCAATTTTTTTGTACCTGTTGCCAAGTATGTGATCAATTTTAGAGAATGTTCCAAGTGGGGCTGAGAAGAAGGCATATTCTTTTTGTGTTTGGATGAAATGTTCTATAGATATCTGTTAAACAAAATTGGGTCATAACTTCTATTAGTTCCTATGCTTCTTTTCTAAGTTTCTGTCTGGTGGTCCTGTCTAGTGGTGAGAGTGGGATGTTGAAGTTTCCCATTATAAATGTGTGAGGTTTTATGTGTGATTTGAATTTTAATAATGTTTCTTTTACCAACATGGATGCCTTTGTATTTGGGGCATAGATGTTCAGAATTGAGACTTCATACTGGTGGATTGCTACTGTGATGAATATGAAGTGACCTCCTTTATCTCTTTTGATCAATTTTAGTGTAAAGTCTAATTTGGTAGATATTAGGATTGCTACCCCCGCTTGTTACTTGGGTCCATTTGTTTGGAAAATCTTTTCCCAACCCTTAACTCTGAGGTACAATTTATCTTTCAGGTTGTGATGGGTTTCTTCTATGCAGCAGAAGGATGGATTCTGTCTTCGTATCCATTCTGTTAGTCTGTGTCTCTTCATAGGTGAGTTAATACCATTAATATTAAGAGATATTAATGAACATTGATTGTTCCTTTTTAAATTGTTGGTGGTGGTGAAATCATGTGTGGATTTCCACCCTTTTTTCTTTTGGCTATTGGTAAGGTGGGACCGTAGTTAACTCCATTGGGTTGGTGTTTTCCTTCCAGAACATTCTGTAGAACTGCATTTGTAGATGTTTAATATTTAAATCTGGTTTTGTCATGGAATATACTTTTTCTCCATCTATATTAATAGAAAGCTTTGCTGGGCATAGTGGTCTGGGCTGGCATCCCTGGTCTGTTAGTATTGGTAGAATATCTATCCAGGACCTTCTGGCTTTCAGAGTTTCCATGGAGAAGTCAGGTGTAATTCTGATAGGCTTGCCTGTGTGTATTATTTGACATTTTTCCTTAGCTGCTCTTAATATTCTTTCTTTATTCTGTGTGTCTGGGGCTTTGATTATTATGTGGAGAGGGGACTTTCTTTTTTGGTCCAGTCTATTTGGTGTTCTGTAAGCTTCTTGTACTTTCATAGGAATTTCCTTCGTTAGGTTGGCAATGTTTTCTTCTATGATTTTGTTGAATATCTTTTCTGCACCTTTGATTTGTGTTTCTTTGCTTTCTTCTATACTTATTATTCTTTTTTGTTTTGTTTTATTTTGTTTTTGTTTTGTTTTATTTTTTATTTTTTATAATTTTAATTTTAAATAGCTTGTTTTACATGTCAACCCCAGTTCCTCTCCCTCCCCTCCTCCCACACCCCCATGCTCCCCATCATCCCACCCTATTGCCAATTCCTTCCACATAGGGGATATCTAGAGTCTGTCATTTCACTCAAGGTAGGGTCCAGGCACTCCCCTAAGAGTCCAGGCTGAGAGAGCATCCCTCTTTGTGTTATGGACACACAATGTATGTTAGTATTTGAGGGATAAACACTGATCCACTGCTTAGGGCCCCTTTGGTTGCCCAGGCCTCCTCACTGACTCTCACATTCAGGGGGTCTGGATCAGTCCCATGCTGGCCTCCTAGCTGTCATTCTGGGGTCCAAGAGCTCTCCCCTGTTCGGATCAGCTGTCTCTGCTGGTTTTGCCAACCCATTATTTGCCAATTTGCTCTTCGCTCCTCTCTCTCTGTCGCTGGGTTCCTTGGGTTCAGTTCAGTATTTAACTGTGGGTGTTTGACTCTGCTTCCATCAGTCACTGGATGAAGGCTCCAGGATGGTTATAGACATCAAGTTCATTATCAGGAATGGGCATTCGGGGTTGTCTTTACACTATTGCTTAGCTTGCCAATTGGTGTCATCCCTTTAGATCACTAGAGGTCACAATGGTCCCTGATCTATCTTCTAACCTATGATTCCCTCTTCCCCCTATCCTATCCCCCCAGGCAACCTTCCTGTTCCCCCGTGACCTACTCTCTCTTCCTCTTCTCCCTCTCTCTATTTCCTAGATCCCCTTCCCCCCACCCCTCACCGTGTTCCCCATCTGTTCAGAGGATCTTGCCTCATTTCTCTTCTCTTGGATACCACGCATATCTTTTATGTTCTTTCCTGTTTCCCAGACTCTCTGTCATTGGAAGTGCAGACGGACACTCTCCTGATCCATGTCTAAAATCCATATATGAGTGAGTACATACCATATTTGTCTTTTTGTGACTGGGTTACCTCACTCAGGATGGTTTCTTCCAGTGCTATCCATTGACCTGTGAATTTCAAGATTCCATTGTTTTGTTTTGTGCTGAGTAATACTCCATTGTGTAAATGTACCACATTTTCTCTATCCACTCTTCAGTTGAGGGGCATCTAGGTTGCTTCCAGGTTCTGGCTATTACAAATAATGCTGCTATGAACATAGTGGAGCAGATGCCCTTGTTGTTTGGATTTGCCTCATTTGGATATATGCTTAAGAGTGGAATTGCTGGCTCTTGTGGTAGATTGATTCCCATTTTCCTGAGGCATCTCCATACTGATTTCCAAAGTGGCTGTAGGAGTTGGCACTCCCACCAGCAGTGGAGGAGTGTTCCCCTCTCTCCACATCCTCTCCAGCATAAATTGTCTTTGGTGTTTTTGATTTTAGCCATTCTGACAGGAGTAAGATGATACCTCAAAGTTGTTTTTATTTGCATTTCCCTGATGGCTAAGGATGTTGAACACTTTCTTAAGTATCTCTTGGCCATTTTAGCCTCCTCTATTGAGAATTCTCTATTTAGTTCTGTACCCCATCTTTTAATTGAATCCTTTGGTGTTTTGGAGACTTGCTTCTTGAGTTCTTTGTAAATTTTGGAGATTAGGCCTCTGTTAGATGTGGGGTCAGTGAATATCTTTGCCCATTCTGTGGACTGCCTTTCTGGCTTGTTGATTGTGTCCTTTGCCTTACAGAAGCTTTTTAGTTTCTGGAGGTCCCATTTGTTAATTGTTGATCTCAGTGTCTGTGCCACTGCTGTTATGTTCAGGAAGTGGTCTCCTGTACCAATTCTTTGAAGAGTATCTCCCCATTTCTCTTCTAAAAGTTTCAGTGTGGCTGGATTTATGTTGAGATCTTTGATCCATTTGGACTTAAGTTTTGTACAAGGTGATAAACATGGATCTATCTGCAGTCTTCTGCATACCAGCACCCAGTTATGCCAGCACCATTTGTTTTTGGTTTTTTTAGATTTTCTTTTTTATTAATTTTTCATTTAATTTTAAATAGCTTATTTTACATGTCAATCCCAGTTCCCTCTCCCTCCCCTCCTCCCGCACTCCCCATCCCCCCCCACAGGCTCCCACCCTATTCCCAATTCCTTCCACATAGGGGATATCTAGAGTCTGTCATTTCACTCAGGGTAGGGTCCAGGCACTCCCCTAAGAGTCCAGGCTGAGAGAGCATCCCTCTTTGTGCTATGGGCACACAATGACTTTATTCCAGGGATAGACACTGATCCACTGTTCAGGGCCCCATAGGTTGCCCAGGCCTTCTCACTGACACTCACATTCGGGGGGTCCAGATCGGTCCCATGCTGGCCTTCCCGCTGTCGTTCTGGGGTCCAAGAGCTCTCCCCTGTTCAGATCAGCTGTCTCTGCTGGTTTTGCCAGCCCATTCTTTGCCAAATTGCTCATCACTCCTCTCTCTCTGTCACTGGGCTCCTTGGGTTCAGTTCAGTGCTTAATTGCGTGTGTTTGCCTCTGCTTCCATCAGTCACTGGATGAAGGCTCCAAGATGGTTATAGACATCAAGTTCATTATCAGGAGTGGGCATTCTAGGTGGTCTCTCCACTATTGCTTAGCTTGCCAATTGGTGTCATCCCTTTAGATCACTAGAGGTCACTCTGGTGCCTGATCTGTCTTCTAACCTATGATTCCCTCTTCCCCCTATTCTACCCCCACCCACTCAAACTTCCTGTTCCCCCATGACCTACTCTCTCCTCCTCTTCTCCCCCTCTCTTCTTCACAGCTCCCACTCCCACCGACCCCTTGCCCTGTTCCCCATCCATTCAGAGGATCTTGTCTCAATCCTCTTCTCTTGGGGACTATGGATATATGCATATCTTTTATGTTCTTTCCTGTTTCCCAGACTCTCTATCAGTGGAAGTGCAGACTGGCACTATCCTAATCCATGTCTAAAATCCATATATGAGTGAGTACATACCATGTTTGTCTTTTTGCGACTGGGTCACCTCACTCAGGATGGTTTCTTCCAGTGCTATCCATTTACCTGCCAATTTCAATATTCCATTGTTTTTTTGCTGAGTAATACTCCATTGTATAAATGTACCATATTTTCTCTAACCACTCTTCAGTTGAGGGGCATCTAGGTTGCTTCCAGGTTCTGGCTATTACAAATAATGCTGCTATGAACATAGTGGAGCAGATGCCCTTGTTGTATGAATTTGCCTCCTTTGGATATATGCCTAAGAGTGGAATTGCTGGGTCTTGTGGTAGATTGATTCCCATTTTCCTGAGGCATCTCCATACTGCTTTCCAAAGTGGCTGTAATCCCAAAGTATCTGGCACTCCCACCAACAGTGGAGGAGTGTTCCGCTCTCTCCACATTCTCTCCAGCATAAATTGTTTTCGGTGTTTTTGATTTTAGCCATTATGACAGGAGTAAGATGGTATCTCAGAGTTGTTTTGATTTGCATTTCCCTGATGGCTAAAGATGTTGAGAACGTTCTTAAGTGTCTCTTGGCCATTTTAGCCTCCTCTATTGAGAATTCTCTATTTAGTTCTGTACCCCAACTTTTAATTAGATCCTTTGGTGTTTTGGAGACTTGCTTCTTAAGTTCTTTGTAAATTTTGGAGATTAGGCCTCTGTCAGATGTGGGGTTAGTGAATCTCTTTTCCCATTCTGTGGACTGCCTTTTTGTCTTGTTGACTGTGTCCTTTGCCTTACAGAAGCTTTTTAGTTTCAGAAGGTCCCATTTGTTAATTGTTGATCTCAGTGTTTGTGCCACTGCTGTTATGTTCAGGAAGCTGTCTCCTGTACCAATTCTTTGAAGAGTATCTCCCCATTTCTCTTCTAAAAGTTTCAGTGTGGCTGGATTTATGTTGAGATCTTTGATCCATTTGGACTTAAGTTTTGTACAAGGCGATAAACATGGATCTATCTGCAGTCTTCTGCATACCAGTACCCAGTTATGCCAGCACCATTTGTTGAAGATGCTTTCTTTTTTCCATTGTATAGTTTTAGCTTCTTTGTCAAAAATCAAGTGTTCATAGGTGTGTGGGTTAAAATCAGGGTTTTCAATTCGGTTCCATTGGTCAACCTGCCTATTTTTGTGCCAATACCAAGCTGTTTTCAGGACTATAGCTCTAAAATAGAGATTGAAGTCAGGTATGGTGTCGCGTCCTAAAGTTCCTTTATTGTATAGGGTTGTTTTGGCTATCCTGGGCCTTTTGTTTTTCCATATAAAGTTGATTAATGTTCTTTCCAGGTCTGTAAAGAATTGTGCTGGAATTTTGACAGGGATTGCATTGAATCTGTAGACTGCTTTTGGCAAGATTGCCATTTTTATTATGTTGATTCTACCATTCCAAGAGCATGGGAGATCTTTCCATTTTCTGGTATCCTCTTTGATTTCTTTCTTTAAAGACTCAAAGTACTTGATATACAGGTCTTTCACTTCCTTGGTTAATATTACCCCCAGATATTTGATGCTGTTTATGGCTATTGTAAAGGCTGAGGTTTCTCTGATTTCTTTCTCAGTCACTTCATCTTCTGTATATAATAGGGCCACTGATTTTTTTGAGTTCACCTTGTATCCTGCCACTTTGCTGAAGGTGTTTATCAGCTCTAGGAGTTCCCTTGCGGAATTTTTTGGGTCATTTATATAAACTATCATATCATCTGGAAATAGTGAAAGCTTGACTTCTTTTTCTATTTGTATCCCCTTGATCTCCTTTTTTTGTCTTATTGCTGTAGCTAGAACTTCACGTACAATATTGAAGAGATATGGAGAGAGTGGACAGCCTTGTCTTGTTCCTGATTTTAGAAGAATTGTGTTGAGTTTCTCTCCATTCACTTTAATGTTAGCTGTTGGTTTACTGCATATTGCTTTAATTATATTCAGGTATGTTCCTGTTATCCCCAATTTCTCTAGGACCTTTATCATGCAGGGATGCTGGATTTTGTCAAAGGCTTTTTCAGCATCTAGTGAGATGATCATGTGGTTTTTCTTTCGAAGTTTGTTTACATGGTGGATTACATTGATAGATTTTTCTAGTGTTGAACAATTCCTGCATCCATGGGATGAAGCCTACTTGATCATGGTGGATGATTTTTCTGGTGAGTCCTTGAATCCGGTTTCCCGGTATTTTATTGAGTATTTTTGCATTGATGTTCATGAGGGAAATTGATCTATAGTTCTCTTTCTTAGTTGTGTCTTTGTGTAGCTTGGGTATCAAGGTAATTGTAGCCTCGTAAAAAGAGTTTGGCAGTAAGCCTCCTGCTTCTATTGTGTGGAATACTTTGAGGAGTATTGGAACTAGCTCTTCTTTGAATTTCTGGTAGAATTCTGCACTGAAGCCACCTGGGCCTGGGCTTTTTTTGTTTGGGAGACTTTTGATGACTGCTTCTATTTCATTAAGTGTTATAGGTCTGTTTAGATTGTTTATCTGTTCTTGATTTACTTTTGGCAAGTGATATCTATCCAGGAAATTGTCCATTTCCTTTAAATTTTCAAATTTTGTAGAGTACAGATTTTCAAAGTATGCCCTGATGATTCTCTGGATTTCCTCAGAGTCTGTTGTTATGTCCCCTTATTCATTTCTGATTTTGTTAATTAGCATGCTCTCTCTCTGTCTTTTGGTTAGTTTGGACAGAGGTTTGTCTATTTTGTTGATTTTCTCAAAGAACCAACTCTTTGTTTCATTGATTCTTCTCAATGTTTTCCTGGTTTCTACTTGATTGATTTCAGCCTTCAATGATTATTTCCTGGTGTCTGCTCCTCCTGAGTGAGTTTACTTCTTTTTGTTCTAGAACGTTCAGCTGTGCTATTAATTCTCTAGTATGACAGTTCTCCAGTTTCTTCATGTGGGCACTTAGTGCTATGAACTTTCCTCTCAGCACTGCTTTCAATGTGTCCCATAAGTTTGCGTATGTTGTGTCTTAATTCTCATTGAATTCCAGGAAGCCTTTAATTTCTTTTTTTTTCTTCCTTTACCAAGGGATGTTGCAATTGTTCATTGTTCCATTTCCATGAGTTTGAAGGGTTTCTGATATTTGTGTTATTGTTGAATTCTAATTTTAATGCATGGTGGTCTGATAAGATACAGGGGGTTATTCCAATATTTTTGTATCTGTGGAGACTTGCTATGTTTCCTATTATGTGGTCAATTTTAGAGAAGGTTCCATGTGGTGCCGAGAAGAAGGTATATCCCTTTGTGTTTGGGTGGAATGTTCTATAGATGTCTGTGGAACCCAGTTGGGTCATAACTTCTATTAGTTCTTTTGTTACTTTGTTAAGTTTCTGTCTGGGGGTCCTGTCTAGTGGGGAGAGCAGAGTATTGAAGTCTCCTACTATTAGTGTGTGAGATTTTATGTGCAATTTGAGCTTTAGTAATGTTTCTGTCACAAATGTAGTTGCCTTTGTATTTGGGGTGTAGATGTTTAAAATTGAGACTTCATCTTGATGGACTTTTCCTTTGATGAATATGAAATGTCCTTCTTCGTCTCTTTTAATTGATTTTAATTTGAAGTCTAGTTTGTTAGATATTAGGATTGCTACACCCACTTGTTTCTTGGGTCCGTTTGATTGGAAAATCTTTTCCCAACCCTTTACCATGAGATACCGTCTGTCTTTGATGTTGAGATGTGTTTCTTGTATGCAGCAGAAGGATGGGTTCTGTCTCCCTATCCATTCTGATAGTCTGTGTCTTTTTATAGGCAAGTTGAAGCCATTGACATTGAGGGATATCAATGATCATTGATTGATGATTCTTGTTTGTGCTTGATTTATTGGTAGTGAAGTTATTTTGTGTAGTTTCTCCTCCCTTTTTCTTTTGGTGTTTTGTAAAGTGGAATTATATATTGCCTGTGTCTTTGTGAGTGTAGTTATCTTCCTTGGATCTAGGTTTTCCTTCTAGCACTTTCTGTAGAGCTGGGTTCATGGATACATATTGTTTAAATCTGGCTTTGTCATGGAATATTTTGTTTTCTCCATCTATGGTAATTGAAATCTTTGCTGGATATAGTAGTCTGGGCTGGCTTCCTCGTTCCCTTAGCGTTTTTAGGACATCTGTCCAGAATATTCTGGCTTTCATCATTTCCATTGAGAAGTCAGGTGTAATTCAGATAGGTCTGCCTTTATATGTTACTTGGCCTTTTTCTTTAGTTGCTCTGAATATTTTCTCTTTATTCTGTAGGTTTCATATTTTGATTATTATATGGCAAGGTGACTTCTTTTTTCTGGTCCAGCCTATTTGGTATTCTGTAAAATTCTTGTATTTTCATAGGCATATCCTTCTTTAGGTTAGGGAAGTTTTCTTCTATGATTTTGTTGAATATGTTTTTGTGCCTTTGAGCTGTATTTCTTTGACTACTTCTATACCTATTATCCTCAGGATTGGCTTCTTCACGGTGTCCCATATTTCCTGGATATTTTGTGTTAGGGATTTGTTGGTTTTGAGGTTTTCTTTGGTTGACGACTGTATATCCTCCAATGAGTCTTCAACACCTGAGATTCTCTCTTCTATCACTTGTTTTCTATTGGTGATACTTGCATCTGTAGTTCCTGATCATTTACCCAGCTTTTCCATTTCCAGCATCCCCTCATTCTGTGTTTTCTTTCTTGTTTCTATTTCAGCTTTCAATCCTTCAACTGTTTGACTTGTTTCCTTCATTTGTTTGGTTGTTTTTTCTTGGTACTATTTAGATTCTTTGAGAGATTTGTTTATTTCTTGAATTTTTCCCCCATTTCATGGATTTTTTGTTTGTTTTTCCTCTATTTCTTTAAGGGATTTCCTCGTTTCTTCTTTGACGGTCTCTATCATCTTCATAAAATGAGTTTTAAGGTCTGTCTCCTCTGCTTCATCTATGTAGTGCTTTTCAGGTCTTGCTGGCATTGGTTCCCTAGATTCTGGTGGAGTCATGTTGGTCTTTTGATTGCTGAGTGAGCTCTTATTCTGTCTTCTTCCCATCACTCCTTCCAGTGTGTGCTGGTGGGGCCTTTCTGTCTCAACTGGGCAGTGATGAGCATAACTTCATGCAGAACTTCTGTAGGTAATAACAGCTGCAATAAATTCATGAATGCAACAACAGAGTCTTATACAAAATTCTCATCCTCTGAATCAACCTTCTTTGGGTCTTCTCTTCCACAATACACCCTGAACCTTAGTGTGAGTGATTTATATGTTCTGTCCAGGACCAAGCACTCGGTATTAATTACCTTTATGTTGCTATATAAAGCACCATGGCTAGGGAAAATTATAGAAGTGAAGGCCCTTCTTGCACTTTTTCATTCTAGATCTATGTAAGAGTTATTAATAATGATGATGCCAGCGATTTGATATTAATTAGGCTGTCTTAACTTTCCCTTATCAAATGAATTAGTCCATTACTTTTTAAATTAACCTTGGGCATGTTTTAGGACAAAGGTAGAGGCAACATTTTTCCCAAAATATCACAGGAATGACCTCTAACCCAGTTACTGCAATAGTTCCTCCTGCAACCTCTGAAGTGCCCAACATTACCAATTTTTCCAGCACCACTGTCTTCCACGCTCTTACTAGGAAGGTCCTTTCATCTTTGCCTACTGCATTTGATTTTTTTATTCCAAAGTTCCAAAAACTACAACATTCCTCCATAAAAAAAACATGAAAAGTTTCTTCACATCAACACTTCCTGCCTGATAACAACTTCTGTGTTAGTTACTTTTTGATTGCTATGCTAAAACACTGTAACCAAGGCAACTTACAGAAAACAGAGTTTATTTCAGCTTATAGTTCCAGAGGTTCACAGTCCACTATTTTGAGGCTAGCATGGCAGCAACAAATAGGTCTGGTTACCAAGTAGAGTATCAAGCTGAGAGTAGCTGACACCCTCTATCTCACTCAGAGCTAGGAAACTGGAAGTGGTATGGGTCATTAAACTCTGAAAGAAAATACCCAGTAGCATAATTCCTCCAACAAGGCAGTATCTCCTAACCTCCCCAAAGAGTAACAGCAATTGGGGACCAAGTACTCAAATGTCTGTGCTTATGAGAGACATTTCATCGTTCAAATCACTTTGTGCTTCAGTCACTTGTTATTAGTACTTTGACCAGTTGAGAACCTCTGCTCATTCCAAGAAATGTCTCTAACGACTGCTAAAAGCAGCACTGATCTATCAGTGTCAGCGTAAGAATTTTGAAAGCAGTTTGACACCACATCAACTCAGCAAAATAACAAAAGTTCAGTACCTTTAGGGTCAATGTCCTCTTCAGCCATAAGTAGCAGCTATGAATTTCCTCCTATGTGCTTCAATTTCACCATAACATTCATGTGCTGTTACACCAGTGAGTTTATCTCGACAGGAAGGTCATTATTATAATCAAGGGTATTGCAACTAGTTAGGGCCAATGATGATTTGGCTTCCCCAACAGCATCCACGGCATCCACCACTGAAGGCTAGCCTAGAGTAAGGACGTCCAGCTCAATTCTACTTTGGTGTCTTCAACAATAGTATCTCAGTTATGGACAAGTAGGAACAATGGCAGCAACCTGTATTTTGGGGGGTATTCTGGGCCTCCCTGGAAAACAACTCCTAAAAAGTTCTCTATACCCAATACTGGGATTTTGGCTTAACAATCTTTGGCTTCTGAGGGCAGCAGTATTCAATCATGAGTGGTGCCTCCACTCAAATGCAGAGATAGCAGAGTTGTACCACAATGCCAAGTTTTACGCAGAATAGGGATCAAACCCAGGATTTCACTCATGCTAGGCAACTCAATCAACTGAGATATATCCATGCCCCCAAAACTACTTAAGGGTCTAGGTGATGTTAAAACTACTCTTGACTCTTTACATAAAGACTCTCATCTAACACACCAAGGTATTCAAAGCTTTATTTCAGACACTCTCTGGACAATGTACAGGTTACATTTTGACAATTTAAATCAAATGAGACTCACTTGGGAAGATGTAATCTAAGTTGAAAATTATATCCATCAGATTGGTCCATGAGCAAGTCTGTGGGAATTTTATTGACCAATGATTGTTGTGGGAGGGCCCAGCCCACTGTGGACAGTGTGACCCCTGGTCAGGTTGTCCTAGGTTGTATAAGAATGAAAGCTGAGCAAGCCATGTAAAATAAGTCAATAAGCGCATTCCTCCACGGTCTCCTTTTCATTTCCCACCTCCAGGTTCCAACCTTGAGTTCTTGATTTGGCTTCCTTCAGTGATGGCCTGTAACATGTAAACTTTTGTCACAGCAATAGAAAGAAAAGCAGGATGGGTTAATTCTGAAAATAAATAGATATGGCTAACTTTTGTTAGATAAACTGGCAATTGCCAGGTTTTCTTTCATTTACCAATCATTTTGTTGCTTGTGATTGAGAACTACTGTCTGTTGAACAGATGAATGTTTTCAGAAATGTTATAAAATGTTAGTTTTCATGGGTTGCAATTTGTCCTACATTCTTGAAACTTATGTTAAATTTGTTTTATGGACCAAGGATTTAAACAATATGAGACGTTCCCTAAAACTTGGGTTATTTGTCTTCACTCCGGTACCAACTTCATAAGATAATGCAACTTTTTTAGCTGCACCCGTTTCTGAAGAACATGCAGTTTACTAATCCTGCTGGAGAACAAGTGAATTTGGATGACAAAATAAAATTGAATGCAGACTATGACATTCTCAACTACTGGAACTTTCCAGAAGGACTTGGACTTAAGGTGAAAGTTGGACGGTTTTCCCCATATGGTCCACGTGGTCAACAATTATCTTTATCTGAGGACATGATAGAATGGGCCACAGAAATTACAGAGGTGAGTTGGGTATTATTGTAACTCTATGAATTACACATGCTAGAACAAATTTTGCTCAGGATCCCCTAAATAAAAAGCTATCTGCAGTGAACACCTTCTTGCAAAGGAAACAGTAACTTCTTCTCATAGAGTCTCGTTTCTGGGAAGACTCCACACCCAAGAAAGTCAGTGTTATTTCTGTAGAAATTTTATGTCATATTTCTTACTGTGTTACTGACCTTTTGCTTTATGTGTGCGTGTCTCTTATGGGTTTTGTTTGTTTTCATTTTGTTTGCTTGTTTTTTAAACACTGTGAAAGAACTCAGCCTGGACATGGGGGAGGGCCCAGACCCTGCCCAGGGTGATTTAACAGACATTGAAAACCCCCATGGAAGGCCTTGACCTACCTTGGGGGAAGAGGAGGGATAGAGTGGGGTGTTGGGGATGATGGAGGGAGGGGGGAAAGGGAGGGAGTGGGAGCTGGAAGAAACGTGTAAAAAGTTAAATAAAATTTTTTTAAAAGAAAGGAAAGGGCATGGAGTTGAATGAGTGGGGAGTTGGGGTAGAGGAAACACATCTTCAAAATGCTTCATTGACAAAGCTTTTGAATGTTTCATATTATATTACATATTTTTGTGTATTTTTCTTTTGCCTGAGAATTTTGTGATATTTTTAATATACTGACATGTAAAATTTTTCCACATAAACTTTTAAAATATTATAGAGTATTAAAAATAATATAAATAGATAAAATGTTATGTGTTGTTTTTTGTGGGCCCATATAAAATTTAGGATAGTACTATTTCTGCATAGAATGAAATAGGGATTTCAGTTGGTGTTGTACTGAATCCATAAGCAGTTATCGGGAATATGGTCATTCCCACAATATTATTACTACGACTCATTGAGCATGGAATGTCCTAACATCTTTATGGGGGAAGTCAATTACAATAACAAATACAGTAATTGTACAGAAATATCAATGCTAACTTACTGTAGACGATACCTATGTATTTTTCTTTTGTTTTCCTAACATGGTTCAGAGACAGCACCACTAGGATACTGGGGAAAATATATTTCACAGGTTTTTGGAGATAAGGATGTGATAATTACTTAAATAGAAAAATGAGGATGGAATTGTGGAAATGAGAGAAGAGAGAGTAAATTATGAATGAGAAGCACAGTGCATGGTGTAGGGCATGAATGACACTAGAGAAAATATTCCACAGGAGTTCACCAAGGCTGTGACAGGAGTGTTTTCTGCTCAGGAAATTGTCTCCAGGATGACCAGGGAGAATCTCAGCTAAAACTCCTCTGCCTCATTTCTTCTGCTCACCCACTGCTTGCATCTCTGTACATTGGGCTGACATGTTCCAGCCTGTTGTTTTCAGTGTCCATGTCCAACAGTGCCTCACTGGCTGCTACTTTTGTCCTTGACCAGTGCAAGCAAGATGCTGAAACAGTGCCTGCTTGACTGTTCCTGTTGGAAACAAAAATTCCATACTGCCTTATTTCTTTTTCTGATAAAGGTAGAGTCTTTTTTATTTTTACTGTGACTCCTGTCGTTCACTGAATCTCACAGAGGCAGCTTTTAATCCATTATATTATCCAGAAATCCCTGAACTATATATGTGATTTTACAGTTTTATACTTCCATTTTAAGGAAGAGAATTTTCTTACATACTCTACATAACTGGAGCATGTTGGTTGACCAGTATGAGTCTACATGCTCACACATTGCATGTCAAAATATGCACATCCTCTATGGTGGGTTTTCATTACTAACATATCTCTAGATTGAGTTTGGTGGTTTCTGAGATCCATTTAACTGTTACTTTTGACTCTCAGATAAGGCACCATAGTGTGCATTGTGGCAGTAGAAACCACTCATCTCTTAGCAGCCAGGTAACCAAACTAGAGGTAAGATTAGTCAATTGTCCCAATATGCCTTCCAATTGCCAGCCTCCAACTACTAACTTCCTCACCTTTTAAAAGAGAAGAGGATGGAGACAAGATCCTCTGAATGGATGGGGAACAGGGCGAGGGGGGGGTAGTGGGACCTGGGAAGAGTAGAGGGGGTAAAGAGGAAGGGAGTTGGTCATGGGGGAACAGGAAGTTGAGGGGGTGGGGGTAAAATAGGGGGAAGAGGGAATCATAGGATCGAAGACAGATCAGGCACCAGAGTGACCTCGAGTGATCTAAAGGTATGACATCAATTGGCAAGCTAAGCAATAGTGGAAGGACCACCTCGAATGCCCATTCCTGATAATGAACTTGATGTCTATAACTATCCGGGAGCCTTCATCCTGGGACTGATGGAAGCAGAGGCAAACACACAACTAAGCACTGAACTGAACCCAAGGAACCCAGTGACAGAGAGAGAGGAGTGATGAGCAAATTGGCAAGGAATGGGCTGGCAAAACCAGCAGAGACGGCTGATCTGAACAGGGGAGTGCTCTTGGACCCCAGACCGACAGTGGGGAGGCCAGAATGGGACTGATCTGGACCCCCCAAATGTGAGTGTCAGTGAGAAGGCCTGGGCAACCTATGGGGCTCTGAGCTGTGGATCAGTGTCTATCCCTGGTATACAATCTGTCTTCATGTGCCTATGGCACAAAGAGAGATGCTCTCTCAGCCTGGACTCTTAGGGGAGTGCCTTGACCCTACCAAGAGTGAAATGATAGACTCTAGACATCCCCTATGTGGAGGGATTTGGCAATAGGGTGGGAGGGAGGGTGGAAGGGGAGTGCGGGAGGAGGGGAGGGAGAGGGAACTGGGATTGACATGTGAAACAAGCTATTTAAAATTAAAATAAAAAATGATTAAAAAAAAAAATATATTGTTTTTATTTTTCATTATGGCAATCTGCATGTTGAGTGCAGGTGCCCATGGAAGCCAAAAGCGGCTGTTGGGTTTCCTGAAGCTGGAGGTCCAGGCAGGTTTGAGCCGTGTAATATGGGAGCCAAATTCAGAACCTCTGCAAGAGCACTCCATGCTGTCAATACTGAGCCATTTCTCCAGCCCAAGTTATCTCCACTGAAAGGCTTCACCATGTCTCAGAAACACCACATGTTGAAGGTCATCACCACTAAGGGGGCATGTGATGTCCACGCTATAGCGACATCTAATCAGTTGATTATTTACGGATACAAAAACTGGATTCATTAATGTTCCAGCTTGATGAACAGCATACTTAATAAAGTAGTAGGCAAACATCTGATGGTAACTTGCCCACATCTGATTTTCCTCAGACTCCCCAGTCTGTATGCAGTGAAAGCTGTGGTCCTGGGTACAGAAAATCCCTCCCAGAAGGAAAGGCGGCTTGTTGTTTTGTCTGCACTCCATGCCCAGAGAATGAGATTTCCAATGAGACAGGTAAGTGTGAGTTTCATGGAGAAATTCTCGACTTCTAATTAATGTCTTTTTTTTGAGGCTTCTGGACATCTGCACTCAGATTGTCACATTTGCACAGCAAACACTTCACACACTAAGCCATCCCCCTCGTCTGAGATGTTTGTTAACAAGAGAAAGAAAATTAAGTAAAGTGTAGTCGTGCACACCTTCTGCACCCAGGAGGCAGAGGCGGGATGATCTCTGTGAGTTTACAACCAGACTGTTCTACATAGCAAGTTCCAAGACAGCCAGGACTACACAGGGAGAACTGTTTCAAAAGTAATTTTAATAACGAATAAATTCCTTCACACTGATGTTTTAGAATGCTATCAGGGGGATAAGAGGGCTGCAGCCTACATTCATCAGTGATGCCCTGTGTGTCTTCTGAGGTGGAGTGCAACACACAGGGTGTGACTAGCCCGTTTCACACTCACATTCTCACACTCTTTTTAACCTGGTTAAACAAAAGGTGCTTAGCTGACCTGGTTTGAACCTGAAAATACTTGAAATTCCCCTCTGTTTCTTTATGAACTGGAACGAGGTGGTTGGGGGCAAATGTTTCCCTATGGGGTATGTCTGATCTGTATGAAGGGGTGACAGATATTCAAAGATCGGTTCTGGGAGAGGGAACAAGAACAAACATGATCTGCCAGCTGCATTCCTGGAGCCCTCACACTCAACCCCTAGCTTAACACATAGGCTGTCCTAGACCCCACACCACCCAGAAGGGATTAATCCATTTTCAGAGGAAGCATCTTTCACCTCATTCTGTAAGTTGAAATTCCCCACAGTACAAAACTCTTAACAGGTTTATGCCAGAGGTGCACCCCAGAACCAAGACAGTCACATGAGTGACCACTCACTGACCTTTCCGGAAATAAGAAAAGGCAGGTGTTTCCGACCACAGAGAAGCTCAAACAATAGGACATATCTCAGCCAGCATCTCATACTGCTTATTGAAAATCTGCAGAGTAACAGAGGCCTCTTCTTCTAAATGAACCTGATTGATAGGTTTCAGGTGTCTTGTCTTTTGAGACTGTAGTCTGGAGTGGGTTAGCCTCTACTCCAATAGAGTGAGCTCTCCTGCAGCAATATTGTCACAATATGGGTCCTAGGTCCTAGGTCCTCTTTTGATGACCATTTCACTATGAAAGATCTCTGGGTTGCACCAGGCTGGAGTTTTCTTGTTGAATCCTGGAGCTTTCATGTAGCTATCCCTGTTAACATACATCTAGCCAATGCTGTTTCAGTTTCATCTGGTTGGAAAGTACGAGAGGACTCTCTGCCTCTTTTTCACTATATTCCCTCTTTCTTGAGGTTCTTTACATCATTAACAATGAAATAAAAGACACTCATCAATCACTGAATACTAATAGTTGATAAACATTATGGAAATTACAAGATTAATGATTAATGGAATCTAGTATTGCAAAGATAAGTAGAAATTGCAAACTATTACATAGTCCCAACTCATTTAGTATTGAAATTCCAAGTGATGCAGAGATCCACAGCTAAGCACTGAACTGAACTCCCGGAATGCAGTTGTAAAGATGGAGGAAGTGAGCAAAGGGATCAAGATTGTGTTGGGAAAACCCACAGAAACAACTGAACTGAGCAAGTTGGAGCTCATGAACACAAGTCTGAAAGCATGGGAACCAACAAGGACTGAACCAGGACACTGAAAGTAGGTGTCAGTTGAGAGGCCTAGACAGTCTCTCGGGCCTCCGACAGGGGAACCATATTATCCTAGTGCACAAACGGATTTTGGGAGTCCATTCCCCATGGAGCGATATTCTCTCAGCCTAGACACACAAGGGAGGGCCTAGGACCTGCCCCAAATGATGTGACAGACTTTGATGATCACCTATGAAAGGACTCACCCTCCCTGAGGAGTGAGTGGGGGTGAGATTGATGAGTCTGTAGAGGGCATGGGAGAATGGGAGGCAGAGGGAACTGGGATTGATATGTAAAATAGGATTGTTTCTAAATTAAATAAAATTTATTTTAAAAGTTTCATTTAAAACTGGCAAAAAATGAATATTAAATAGGATGTCTGTTCCACTATGTTCATAGCAGCATTATTTGTAATAGCCAGAACTTGGAAGCAACCTAGATGCCCCTCAACTGAAGAGTAGATAGAGAAAATGTGGTACATTTACACAATGGAGTACTATTCAGCAGAAAAAAACACTGGAATCCTGAAATTTTCAGGCAAATGGATGGCACTAGAAGAAACCATCCTGAGCGAGGTAACCCAGTCACAAAAGCAAAAACATGGCATGTACTCTCTCATATATGGATTTTAGACATAGATCTGTGGAGTGCCAGCCTACAATCAATCCCATGGCCAGAGAGTCTGGGAAACAGAACCTTCATTCAGTGGCTGATGGAAGAAGAGGCAGACTCCCACGGATAAGCACTGAGCTGAACTCAAGAAATCCAGTGACAGAGAGGGAGGACTGATGAGCAAAGGGGTTAAGACTGGGCTGGTTTAACCCCCAGAAACAGCTGACCTGACAAGGGTTAGCTCTTGAATCCCAGACTGATGCCTGGGAATCCAGCATGGGACTGATCAAGACTCCCTGAATGTGGGTGTCAGTGAGGAGGCCTAGGTAATCTATTGAGCCTTGGGTAGTAGATCAGTATTTATCCTGGCTATACAAATGGACTTTGGACTCCCATCCAATGAGAGACGCACTCTCATCCTGAACTCTTGTGGGAGGGTCCAGGCCCTGCCCTGGATGAAATGACAGACTATGGACACCGCAATGGAGGGGAAATGAGAGGATATGAAGGGGTTGTTGGAGGGTACGGGAGGAGGGGAGGCAAACGGAGAGGGAACTGGAATTGACATGTGAAGTAACCTTGTTTCTAATTTAAATTTAAAAATGAAAAAAATATATTAAAAAGTTTCATCTAAAAGTAGAAAAAATTAAAAATGGAATACAAAAAAGAAAAGTAGAGGAGATTATTAACAAGAGGCATCTTCAGGAAAACAGAAGATAATGAAAAAATGAGAATACTAAAAAATAAATTTCAGGGCTAGAAAGATGAATCAGTGGTTAAGAGCACTGGCTGCTCTTCCAAAGGACCCAGGTGCAGTTCCCAGCTAACATGTGGAGTCTCACAATTGGAAACTCTAGTTCATTGGGGATCTGACTCCCTTTTCTGACTCTTCCGGATACTGGACACACGTGGTGCACAAACACACATCCAGCAAAACACACAGACAACATAAAATAAAACAAATTAAAATTTAAAAATTTTAAACTAAATATTAAACAGTTTAGAAGTTTCATACCCATAAGGAGAAAAACTGAAAAAAGATTAATACTGCAAATGAGTCACTGAAATTTTAATAAAATGAAATATGATATAAATAATTTCACATTCACATATTTAAATTCTAGGTGAATTGACAAGCAGAAAGGAAATAAAAATTAACAAATGCCCCAACAATACACGATTAAATTATCAAGAACCCACTACCTAGGGACTGGAGCAATATCTCAGCGGCTAATAATACTTGCTGCTCTTGCAGACCTGAGTTAAGTTCTCAGCATCCACATCCAGTTGGTCACAATCATCCATAACTCCAAGTCCAGGGGACCAAAGGCCACCTTCAATCATGCACTCAAGCCCACACACACACACACACACACACACACTTACACATAAGTAAAGTGGGTCCTGGGAATCCAAACTCAAGCCATCAGGATTGAGCAGCAAGGCCTTTACCCAATTAATCATCTTCCCCACCCTAGGCAATATTTCATGTGAAGGCAATATTGTGACCGAATTGAAGCTGTATAGTGGAAGTAAGTAGGGAAGTTTCTGAAAAGGGGGAAAATGACATCAGAATCTTCAAAGCAACACACAAGTTTCTTTATATCACCATGAAGGCAATGGGCAATAGTCACATTAACCCCACCTTGCATACTTTCATTTGATATCTGAAATAGCAAAGGAGGGCTACTAGGCTCACCTAGTCAAATGAGCGAGTGAAGTGGACATCAGAAAGATAATGACCATGAAATAACACTCATGTTTTCACCAGATGTGGATCAGTGTATGAAGTGTCTAGATCATCAATATGTCAACACAGAGCGAAACCACTGCCTCCAAAAGTCTATGACCTTCCTGGATTATGACGACCCCCTGGGGATAGGTCTGTCATGCATGGCCTTGTGTTTCTCTGCACTATCAGCTCTGGTTCTTGGGATCTTTGTGAAGAAGCAAGACACTCCCATTGTAAAGGCAAATAACCGCACTCTCAGCTACATCCTGCTCCTCACCCTTCACTTCTGCTTTCTCTGCCCTTTTCTCTTCATTGGCCATCCCAACACAGCCACTTGCATCCTACAGCAGACCACATTTGGAGTGCTGTTCACTGTAGCTGTCTCCACTGTCTTGGCCAAAACTATTACTGTGGTTCTGGCTTATAAGGTCACTGCTCCCGGAAGAAGAATCAGGTGGTTGTTGGTAACACGGGCTCCTAACTTCATTGTTCCCATCTGCACCTTGATCCAAATTGTCCTGTGTGGAGTCTGGCTGGGGAACTCTCCCCCCTTTGTTGACACTGACGCACACTCTGAACAGGAACACATTATTTTCCTGTGCAACAACGGCTCTGTCACTGCTTTCTACTGCATGCTGGGATATCTGGGAGCTCTGGCCTTGGGAAGCTTCACTGTGGCTTTCCTGGCCAGGAACCTGCCTGACACCTTCAATGAAGCCAAGTTCCTGACCTTCAGCATGCTGGTGTTCTGCAGTGTCTGGGTCACCTTCCTGCCTGTCTACCACAGCACCAAAGGGAAGGTCATGGTGGCTGTGGAGGTCTTCTCCATCTTGGCCTCCAGTGCAGGGCTTCTAGGGTGCATCTTTGCCCCCAAGTGCTACATCATTTTGTTAAGACCACAAAGGAACTCTATTCAGGGTCTCAGGGACAAAATACATTGTAGGTACAAGTCTTAATACATTTTTAATTAATTTTCAACTTTTACATGAAGGAAATTTCATTATTACATTCTCATATGTGAATTTTGTTCTTATCTGTCCCCCGCACAAACTGATGCCCTATCCCCTCTACTTCCTCCTGTTTCTTCCTTATCTTAAAACACTCCTCGTTTCTACATTCACACATGTGTTTCTTTACCCCTTCCCTTTTCCACCTCTCTTACTTTCTCCCCTCTCTCAGCTACATTCTTCTTTCAGGTTGAGGAGAGAGACAGAAAATGCCAGCCCTCTTTGGTATTTATACTGTGGGTTAAGTCACCAAATTTAAAATTTTCCAGTTCCAAAATTTTCCTGCCAAATGTCATGACTTTTATTCTTCCTTAATGCCACTGTGAATATGTTCCACATTTACTTTATCTGTTCATCTGCTGATGGTATTCTTCATGCTTCCTTTTCTCAACTACCATGCAAGTACAGTAACAATCATATATGTGCAAATATCTTTTTAGGTGTCTTCTGGGTTTATATACCTAGCAGTGCTGTTAGATTGATTGGTAATCTTCATTTAATTTTGTTAGTAACTTCTACATTCTTTTGGCAGTGGTTAAAAAAGCCGTACTAAACATGGAACACGGCTCACAAAGGAAAAAAAAGATGAGGTGTGGGGTCAACTTTCTAAGGTTTTAGACTTTAGAGTCTAGCAAGAAGATCAGCAAACTTGTAGTGCTAACTTTCCCCATAGTCTAAGCTGCTGCTGAAATTCACCAACACTGCCACCTCTCTAAAATCCACAAGAGACAGAAACTAGCAGATGTACAGACTACAAAACAAAATAAAAACAAACATAAAAAGGAAGTCAATATAATTTCTCTAAGAGAGCATAACTCAACTGATCAACTCAACATTCTGAAATAGATAAACTATCAGGTGAACATTTCAGAATTATTCTTGGAAAAAAAGTCAGTGACCTCTAAGAGGATACACTCAGGTTAATTCAATGCATATCATCAATACCTCCAGAGAAACTCATTAATACAGAGGAAAAAGGCTGCAAGACAGATGAAAAATTGGTCCTCATATGATATTAGTGGGTGAATTCAATACCAAACTCTCATGAATAGGTCATCCAAACTAAAAGTCAACAAAGATGCTCCAGAGTTAAACTATATCATAAGTCAGGTGGACTTAGAATTTACCTACAGAATATTCCATCTGATCAATATTAGCCATCATATTTGGCTATATACATTCTTATTCATATTTCTTTTTGTCTTACTGGTCTTTTTGTGTTATGTGTGCATGTCTCTCGTGGGTTTTGTTTGTTTTCCTTTTGTTTGCTTGTTTTTAAAAAGTGAGAAAGAACTCAGGCTGGACATGGGGGAGGGCATAGTCCCTGCCTGGGATGATATAACAGACTTTGAAAATCCCCCATGGAAGGCCTTACCCTCCCTGTGGAGCAGAAGGGTGATGGAGTGGGGTGTTGAGGGGGATTGGGAGGAGGGGAGAAGGGAAGGCTGAGGGAGCTGGAAGTAACATGTGTAAAAAGTTAAATAAAAAATTTTTAAAGGAAAGAGCATGGAGTTGAATGAATGTGGAGTTGGAGGCGATATGACAGGAGACACATCTTCAAAAATACTTCAAATGACAAAGATTTTGATTATTTGCATATTATATTACATATTTATTCTGTATTTTTTGCTTGAGAATTTTTGTGATATTTTGATATGCTGATATTTTAAAATTTTCCACATAAACTTTTAAAATATTATTATGTATTAAAAATAATATAAATACATAAAATATGTTATTTTTGTGGGCCCATTTAAAATCTAGGATAGTACTATTTCTGCATAGAATGAAATAGGGATTTCAGTTGGTATTGCACTGAATTCATAAGTAGTTTTCAGGAATATGGTCATTTCCACAATATTAATTCTACAAATCCTTGAGCATGGGATGTCCTAACATCTTTATAGGGGAAGTCAATTACAATAACAAATACAGTAAATTGACAGGAATATTGATGCCAACTTGCTGTAGATGACACCTATGTATTTTTCTTTTTTTTTCCTAACATGGTTTAGAGATAGCACCACTAGGGTATTGGGGAAGATATACTCTACAGGTTTTTAGAGCTAAGGGTGTGATAATTACTTTAACAAAATGAGGATGGAATTGTGGAAATGAGAGAAGAGAGAAAAGTATGAATGAGAAGCGCAGTGCATGGTGTAGGGCATGAATGACACTAGAGAAAATATTTCACAGGAGTTCACCAAGTCTGTGACAGGGTGTTTTCTGCTCAGGCAATTGACTCCAGGATGACCAGGGAGAATCTCAGCTAAAATTCCTGTGCCTCATTTCTTCTGCTCACCCACTGCCTGCAACTCTGTACATTGGGCTGACATGTTCCAGCCTGCTGTTTTCTAGTGACCATGTCCAACAGTGCCTCACTGGCTGCTACTTTTGTCCTTGACCAGTGCAAGCAAGATGCTGAAACAGTGCCTGCTTGACTGTTCCTGTTGGAAACAAAAGTTCCATACTGGCTTATTTCTTTTACTGCTAAAGGTAGAGTCATTTTAGTTTTTACTGTGACCCCTGTCTTTCACTGAATCTCACAGAGGCAGCTTTTAATCCATTATAATATCCAGAACTCCTTGAACCATATATGTGCTTTTAAATTTTTATACTTCCATTTTAGGGAAGAGAATTTTCTTACATACTGTATGTAACTACAACATGTTGATTGACCAGTATGCACCTAAATGCTCACACATTTCCTGTCAAAATATTCACACCCTCTGTTGTGGGTTTTCATTACTGACATATCTCTAGATTGAGTTTGGTGGTTTCTGAGATCCATTTAACTGTTACTTTTGAGTCTCAGATAAGGCACCATAATGTGGTTCGTGGCAGTAGAAACCACTCGTCTCTTAGCAGCCAGGTAGCAAAACTAGAGGTAGGATTAGTCAATTGTCCCAATATGCCTTCCAATGGCCAGCCTCCAATCACCAACTTCCTCACCTTTTAAAAAATATTTTGTTTTTATTTTTCATTTTTTGTAATCTGCATGTTGAGTGCAGGAGCCCACGGAGGCCAAAAGCGGCTGTTGGGTTTCCTGAAGCTGACGGTCCAGGCAGTTTTGAGCCATGTAAGGTGGGAGCTAAGTTCAGAACCTCTGCAAGAGCACTCCATGCTGTCAGTACGGAGCCATTTCTCCAGCCCAAGTTTTCTCCACTGAAAGGCTTCACCATGTCTCAGAAACACCACATGTTGAAGGTCATCACCACTAAGGGGGCATGTGATGTCCACGCTACAGCGACGCCTAATCAGTTGATTATTTACGGATACAAAAACTGGATTCATTAAAGATCCAACTCTATGAACAGCATACTTAATAAAGTAGTAGGCAAACATCTGATGGTAACTTGGCCACATTTGATTTTCCTCAGACTCCCCAGTCTGTATGCAGTGAAAGCTGTGGTCCTGGGTACAGAAAATCCCTCCCAGAAGGAAAGGCGGTTTGCTGTTTTGTCTGCACTCAATGCCCAGAGAATGAGATTTCCAATGAGACAGGTATGGAGAAATTCTCGACTCGTCTGAGATGTTTGCTAATAAGAGAAAGAAAATTAAGTAAGTAAAGTGTAGTCGTGCACACCTTCTGCACCCAGGAGGCAGAGGCAGGCTGATCTCTGTGAGTTTACAACCAGACTGTTCTACATAGCAAGTTCCAGTACAGCCAGGGTTACAGAGGGAGAACTGTTTAAAAAGTAATTTTAATAATGAATAAATTCCTTCACATTGATGTTTTAGAATGCTATCATGGGGATAAGAGGGCTGCAGCCTACATTCATCAGTGATGCCCTGTATGTCTTCTGAGGTGGTGTGAAACACACAGGATGTGACTAGCCCATTTCACACTCACATTCTCACACTCTTTTTAACCTGGTTACACAAAAGGTGGTTAGCTGACCTGATTTGAACCTGAAAGTACTCTCTGTTTCTTTATGTACTGGAAAGAGCTGGTCGGGGGCAAATGTTCCCCTATGGGGTATGTTTGATCATGAGCAAGGGGTGACAGAGCTTCAAAGATCAGTGCTGGGAGAGGGAAGAAGAACAAACATGATCTGCCAACCGCATTCCTGGAGCCCTCACACTTGAACCCTAGCTTAACACATAGGCAGTCCTCGACCCCACACCACCCAGAAGAGATTAGTCCATTTTTCAGAGGAAGCACCTTTCACCTCATTCTGTAAGTTGAAATTCCCCACAGTACAGAACTCTTAACAGGTTTACGCCAGAGGTGCACCCCAGAACCAAGACTCTCACATGAGTGACCACTCACTGACCTTTCCAGAAATTCCAGAAATTCCCAGGTATTTCCGACTACGGAGAACCTCAAACAATAGGACATATCTCAGCCAGCATCTCATACTGCTTATTTAGAATCTGCAGAGTAACACAGAGGCCTCTTCTTCTAAATGAACCTGATTGATAGGTTTCAGGTTTCTTGTCTTTTGAGACTGTAGTCTAGAGTGGGTAGCCTCTACTCCAATAGAGTGAGCTCTCCTGCAGCAATATTATCACAATATGGGTGCTAGGTCCTAGGTCCTCTTTTGATGACCATTTCACTATGAAAAATCCCTGGGTTGCACCAGGCTGGAGCTTTCTTGTTGAATCCTGGGGCTTTCATGTAGCTATCCCTGTTAATATACATCCAGTCAATGCTGCTTCAGTTTCATCTAGTTGGAAAGTATGAGAGGACTCTCTGCCTCTTTTTCACTATATTCCCTCTTTCCTGATATTCTTTACACTTTTAAAAATGAAATAAAAGACACTCATCAATTACTGAATACTAATAGTTGATAAACATTATGGAAATAACAATATTAATGATTAATGGAATCTAGTATTGCAAAGATAAGTAGAAATGGCAAACTATGATATATTCCCAATTCATTTAGTATTGAAATTCCAAGTGATGCATGGTGGAACATAATGAAGACTCAGGGAATCAGAAGGCAAAGGTAGAAGAATGGTTTCAGACCAAGAGTTCAAAACCAGCATGGGCAACACAGTGAGACATGTCTTTGAAACTGTTTTAAATGGTTTCATATACAAGCCATTGGGCAACAGCAATATCAACAGATATACTAACTCAGAAAGTTGACTTTTCATGGAGACATGATAACTGACTTCCTTTACATTTTGTTCCATGGTCTATGTTGGAGTTGGCTGAATACTTGTAAATCTAATATTTAATATCTTTTCAACAAGCCATAGGCTAAAGAATAGAGAATAGTGTTAGAGAGATGGCTCAGGAAGTAAAATAAAATAAACATGAGGACTTAAGTAGATTCCAAACAATCACATAAAAAGCCAGGTGTGGTGATGACCTATGCCTGAAAATCCAACACTGGAAAGGCAGAAATAGGCAAATCCCTGGCACTCCTTGACCAGCCAGCCTAGCCTAATCAGCAAGCCTCAGAGAGATCATATTTTAAAATAAAATAAATGATTCATGAGAAATGCATCTGAGGCTGACCTCTGAATGCTACATGGACACACACAAGCATGCATACACATCCATGAACACACATACACCCGCACAAACACAAATATGCATGTACACATATACACAGTCACACATGCACAATTAAAAATAGAAACAAAACATACATTATAAAGACTCCAGGATTAAAAATATCACTGCTTAAACATGGTACACTGAAGATAAAATTATAGATTTCTATGAGCTAAATAGTGTGTAGCCATGGCATATATGCTTTTACTGTGTTTAATAAAGAAAAGCTGAAGTTCTACAAATCATTATAGATCTATAATGAAACTTTGATTTGTAGAACTTAAGAGCCATTACAGTTTAAAAGAGAAATCTGGCACTAGGGGTGTGCCCAGAGATACACAACTAATGATGAAACCAACTAATAATCTAAGCAATAGTTGGAGAGGCTACCTTAAATGTCCTTCCCCTATAATGAGATTGATGACTACCTTAAATGCCATCCTAGAGCCTTTATCCAGTAGCTGATGGAAGCTGAAGCAGAGATTCACAACTAAGCACTGAACTGAACTCCTGGAATTCAGTTGTAAAGATGGAGGAAAGATGAGCAAAGGGGTCAAGATTGTGCTGGGGAAATCCAGAGAAACAACTGACCTAAGCAAGTGGGAGCTCATGGACCCCAGTCTGAAAGCTGGGGAGCCAGCATAGGACTGAACCAGGCCTCCTGAAAGTGGGTGTTAGTGGAGAGGCCTGAGCAGTCTATGGGGCCTCTGGCAGTGGAACCAGTATTATCCTAATGCACAAATGGACTTTGGGAGTCCATTCCCCATGGAGTGATACTCTCTCACCCTAGTTTCACAGGGGACTACCTAGGATCTGCCCCAAATGATGTGACAGACTTTGATGACCCCTATAGAAGGCCTCACCCTCCCTGAGGAATGGTTGGGAAGAGATTGATGGGTCGGTAGAGGGGATGGGAGGATGGGAGGCAGAGGGAACTGGGATTGATATGTAAAATGGGATTGTTTCCAAATTAAATAAAAATTTATTTTAAAAGTTTCATATAAAAGTGGAAAAATACAAAAATTGAATACAACAAAAGTAAAGTAGAAGAGATTAACAAAGGAACATCTTAAGGAAAAGAGAAGATAATAAAAAATGAGAATACTAAAAATTAAATTTCAGGGCTGGAAAGATGAATCAGTGGTTAAGAGCACTGGCTGCGCTTCCAAAGGACCAAGGTGCAGTTCCCAGCTCCCATGTGGAAACTCTAGTTCATGGGGGATCTGACTCCCTTTTCTTACTCTTGCGGATACTGCGCACATGTGGTGCACAAACACACATCCAGCAAAACACACAGACAACTTAAAATAAAACAAATTAAAACTTAAAATTGTTAAACTAAAATTTAGAATTGTTTAGAAGTTTGATAACCATAGGATAAAAACTTAAAAAATATTAATACTGCAAATGGAGTCATTGAAGTTTTAATAAAATGAAATATGATATAAATAATTTCACATTCACATACTTGAAATTCTAGGTGAATTGACAATCATAAAGGAAATAAAAATTAACAACTGCCCCAACAATACACGATTAAATTATCAGGAGCCCACTACCTAGGAAATGGAGCAATGTCTCAGCGGTTAAGAACACTTGCTGCTCTTGCATACATGAGTTCAGTTCTCAGCACACACATCCAGTTGGTCACAACCATCCATAACTCCAATTCCAGGGGACCGAAGGCCACCTTCAATCATGCGCACAAGCCCACACACATGCACACTTACACATAATTAAAATTTTTTAGTCTTCCCTAATAAAAATTGATCTACACAAAAAGAATCCAATGTCTATAAATGAAGTGAATTTTTCCCACATTTTTTGTTAACACCTTTAAACAGTCTGCTTTTTGTTGTTTGTTGTTATTTTCCAGAAACGATCTCATGAGGACCAGGCTGTTCCCCTTGCCAAATAGCTGTATCTGGCCTTAACTCCTATTCCTCCTGACTCCACCTCCCAATGACAAGGACTACAGATGTGTGCCACCATGTGACAAACTGTTAGAATGCAGTACTTACTTATTAAACCCCTTCAGACAGAATAAAAGCAACCAGGGAAGTCAGTTCACCTTTGAACTCCATATCTGAGAACACTGTTACTAGGAGAGAGCTTCAGAGGCCCCTTCTTACATCACTAAATTAATTTTTCAAAATTGTGTGTGTGTGTGTGTGTGTGTGTGTGTGTGTGTGTGTGGTGTGTCCATGTGAGCGGGTGCGCGTGTGTCATGGGGCACAGATGGAACTGGAGAGACAGCCAATACCCTTCCACTTTGCTTGAGACCACATTTCTCCACAGATGCATTAGCCAGGCTACATGGCCCCATGAGCTCCTGGGAAGTACTGTCTGTCTCTCATCTTACTGTAGGGGTACACTGAGATTAGAGATGCTTGTGCTGCTGAATTCAGCTTTTACGTGGGTCCTGGGAATCCAAACTCAAGCCATCAGGCTTGAGCAGCAAGGCTTTACCCCATGAATCAGCTTTCCCAGCCCAGGCAATATTTCATATGAAGGCAATATTGTGACTAAATTCAAGCTGTGTAGTGGAAGTAAGTAGGGAAGTTTCTGGAAAGGGGGTAAATGATACCAGAATCTTCAAAGCAACACACAATTGAATAAGCAGGAGAAAATGTGACTTTCTTCATGTCACCATAAAGGCAATGGGCAATAGTCACATTAACCCCACACTGCATACTTTCATTTGTTGTCTGAAGTAGCAAAGGAGGGCTACTAGGCTCACCTAGTCAAATGAGTGAGTGAAGTGGACAACAGAAAGATAATGACCATGAAATAACACTCATGTTTTCACCAGATGTGGATCAGTGTATGAAGTGTCTAGATCATCAATATGTCAACACAGAGCGAAACCACTGCCTCCAAAAGTCTATGACCTTCCTGGATTATGACGACCCCCTGGGGATAGGGCTGTCATGCACGGCCTTGTGTTTCTCTGCACTGTCAGCTCTGGTTCTTGGGATCTTTGTGAAGAAGCAAGACACTCCCATTGTAAAGGCAAATAACCGCACTCTCAGCTACATCCTGCTCCTCACCCTTCACTTCTGCTTTCTCTGCCCTTTTCTCTTCATTGGCCATCCCAACACAGCCACTTGCATCCTACAGCAGACCACATTTGGAGTGCTGTTCACTGTAGCTGTCTCCACTGTCTTGGCCAAAACTATTACTGTGGTTCTGGCTTATAAGGTCACTGCTCCCGGAAGAAGAATCAGGTGGTTGTTGGTAACACGGGCACCTAACTTCATTGTTCCCATCTGCACCTTCATCCAAATTGTCCTGTGTGGGGTCTGGCTGGGGAACTCTCCCCCCTTCGTTGACACTGACACACACTCTGAACAGGAACACATTATCGTCCTGTGCAACAACGGCTCTGTCACTGCTTTCTACTGCATGCTGGGATATCTGAGAGCTCTGGCCTTGGGAAGCTTCACTGTGGCTTTCCTTGCCAGGAACCTGCCTGACACCTTCAATGAAGCCAAGTTCCTGACCTTCAGCATGCTGGTGTTCTGCAGTGTCTGGGTCACCTTCCTTCCTGTCTACCACAGCACCAAAGGGAAGGTCATGGTGGCTGTGGAGGTCTTCTCCATCTTGGCCTCCAGTGCAGGGCTTCTAGGGTGCATCTTTGCCCCCAAGTGCTACATCATCTTGTTAAGACCACAAAAGAACTCTATTCAGGGTCTCAGGGACAAAATACATTATAGGCCCAAGTCTTAATACATTTTTAATTAATTTTCAACTTTGTACATAAAGGATATTTCATTATTACATTTTCATGTGTATTTTGTTCTTATCCATCCTCTTCACAATCTGATACCCTATCCCCTCTACCTCCTCCTGTTTCTTCCTTATCTTAAAACACTCCTCGTTTCTACGTTCATACATGTGTTTCTTTACCCCTTCCCTTTTCCACCTCCCTTACTTTCTCCCCTCTCTCAGCTACTTTCTTCTTTCAGGTTGAGGAGAGAGACAGAAAAAGCCAGCCCCTTGTGGTATTTATAAATGACCATGGATTAAGTCACCAAATTAAAAAATTTCCAGTTCCAAAAATTTCCTTTTAAATGTCATGACCTTTATTCTTCCTTAAGGCTGAACTAATGCCACTGTGAATATGTTCCACATTTACTTTATCTGTTCACCTGCTGCTTCCTTTTCTCAGCTACCATGCAAGTACAGTAACAATCATGGATGTGCAAATATCTCTTTAGGTGTCTTCTGGGTTTATATAACTAGCAGTGGTATGTTAGATTGATTGGTAATCTATATTTAATTTTGATAGTAACTTCTACACTCTTTTGACAGTGGTTTAAAAAGTCCTAGTAAACATGGAACACTACTCACAAAGGAAAAAAGATAGGGTGTGGGGTCAACTTTTAAAGTTTTAGACTTTAGAGTCTAGCAAGGAGATTGGCAAATTTGTAGTGCTTTCTTTCCCCATAGTCTAAGCTGCTGCTGAAATTCATCAACACAGCCACCTCTCTAAAATCTACAAGAGACATCTTGCTTTGGGGAAGAGATTGTGCTTTTCTTTCCACAGGAAACAAAAGGCTGTGAATTTGTTCAAGGTTTATAAAGATAAGATTTGATCATGGAAGAGCCCCCTGAAAGCCTGGTTACAGACATAAAGAAATATGACAGATGCATATTTTACCTTCTCGAACAAACAAACAAATCTTTGGTTGGTTTGTGTGCATGCACAGTCCTTGCTTGTGTAAATGCAGATATGTGTGTTACGTTTAAAAGTTTGTGTTTTCAAAGCAAGGGGGCCAGACACCAATGAAAATGGGTGGCCCAGGTGATCCAGCCTCTCAGAAAATCTCTGTTGCAGTTTCCTCATTCAGAACAGCTTCAAGGCTGCTGGCTGAGATGATCCAATGTCACAATTCCACCTGGAACTTGACCATTATCCTAATTTTTCAGGGTCCCCCAAAGATGCCTGCACCCCCAGACAACAGAAAGCAGCCCAGAGAACACAACACCAAAATTACCAAGAGGTGGGGTGGGTGTTTGGGGCATTTGTTGGGTTATAGATGCTTGTCATCATTTAGGAGGTTGGTTACAAATTGTTACTGGTCATGGTCAGGAAGAAAGTTAAATAAAGGACATTAGATCCGGGGATCTCTTTCTGAAGGGAAAGGCATGTACAGACATGATAGAATAAAATGTGGATTTTGAGACTACTTTTGAACAAACACTGTCTCAAATATTTTACATTGGTATGTAGTTTTATATATTGATGTAATTTTAAGATTATTTTTGTTCTACAAAATTACATTTCTACTCTTGTTTGGGGTATTGTTCTTACACGGCTCCTTTAAAAATGTAATGTATAAATAAGAAATGCAGGTTAGTGGTTTTTCATCTATAATTATCAAGGTTAAACCAATATAGATAGATATTCTTCAAATACTTCAAAGACCTATAGAATATGGCATTTAAGATGTTTAATAACCTGAGGCTTTTCTTAACAGTGAGACATGTCTGCTCCTGGAAAAACCAATTTACTTCAGAGAAGATGATGGGAGTCAAAGAAATTCCTTATGAAGTTTGCTTTCATTGTGGCAAGGTTAGCCATTGGGCAAAGAAAACGTTCTTGCCCTGACTGCTGACAATATAGTATTCAAACAGGACACAAAGGACAAAGACTATTGAACTTTGCCAAGATAAGGCAGGTTAGTCCTTCAAATTTCAATAAAAGTCTGGAAGTACAAACTGGACAAGCAGAAAACAAAGGAAAATTTGTGAAGGTAAGACTTAAAAATTCCTGCTTCATAGAAAAGCCTGCCAGATATCCTAGGCCTGTAGGGTGAAGATGGATGCACCAACATTGCAAAAGAATCTTGGGTGACTGTCCAGACAGCCAGATGTCTGTCATTTCTATATGTTTAGAAGCAAGTTGTACTGCACTTCCTGTTTATTCAGGTAATATTTTATCCTTATAGGGTCTTTGATAGAATTGAAAACAGTTATAGTTTTCCTTAGTTATGATAGAGGATAAATTAGTACGAAATTTTGGACTCATCAAGAGAAGATAGATAATGAAGTATTTTCTCAAAATTTGCCAAATACAAATGGAATGAACATTGTATATGTAATTCTTACCTGATAACTATCCTTACCTTACACTTTCATTTGTTAAAGTGAATACCTTTCCTTCCTATTTCGATAGTACCTGATAATTGTTCTTATTGTATATAGCTTTACTATGTTAGAGTTAAAACCTTCCCTTTTTATTTAGACAAAAAGGGAGAAATGTTGTAGAAGAATCTTTTTGTACATTGTTAATATGTGTCACTAAACAGTCAATAGCTAGGCAGGGTTTTCAGGACATGGAGAACACTGGGAAGAGGAAGGGCAGAGTCATGAGGAGATGCCAGAGATGCAGAGCAAGCAGCATGAGTTTCACAAAATGAAGATGACTGAGCCACATAAAAGAATGTAGATTAAAAGACACAGGCTAATTCAAGTTATAAGAACTAGTTAGACACAAACCTAAGCTATCAGTCAAGCTTTCATAAGTCTTTGTGTTATGATTTGTGATCTGGCTGGCAGAAAAGAGAAAGACTCACATCAAACCTATGATCTTCATCCTTTAGCATCCATAGTACTGTGATTTCTGGCTTGTGACCATACCCCATTTCATCCCTCAAGTTCTCTTGGAGCTGTTTCTCTTCAATATCCCTCTTCCTTCCTTCCTTCCTTCTCAAATGACCCTGCCTAAACTTTTACAGGTTTCTCATCCATGCACTATCTACATTTTTCTCTTTCTCCTTTCCTTTTTTCTTTATTCTTCTTTTCTTCTCTTTCCACATTGACTCCTGTTCCGTTCCTTCTGTTACCTTGTCTTTCAGGCTCTTTCACAAGTCTCTGTGCAGTCTCTGCCTATGTTGGTTGACTTTAGAAGCTACATTTCTCTTTCTTTCTGCCATGTATATCAAGAAAACAAAATTCATGTCTCATCTCAACATCCTGCTCTGTATCCAGAGCTGGCCCTCATTCTTTCACATTTCCCCATCTTTATTTTGAGCTGTTCCTATCTCTCAGATTTTTTGTCCACTTTTCTCTTCTGGGTACCTGTTCATCGACACTCCCTCCCATTGCTTGATTTGATACTGGGTCCCAGGCTTGTGTGTTTTTCTAGTCTGTTGGCTTCTTCCTCCCTAGTGTTAGATGATAATCATGAGTTGCCATGCTAGGCTCTGCTCTTTGTCTCCAAAGCATTTATTTTTGGATATCCCTTGAGATGGCCCTCTTCATTGTCTCTGCTTGTCTCTCTTACATGGCACTTAGTCCCTCTGGCATACTCCCAAGGACAGTATGATCTGACCAGGAATGGAACCCGTGGCTTTGATTTCTGAGTTTAATGACACTGGTCACCTAGCCTCCGTCTTGGAGGAGGTTGTTTTCCCATAGCACATCTAAAAACAGTGACCTCACACTGACCCATAGGTCTCCACTGTCCAGAGAGTATAAAGACCCCAGGGTTGGGCTGAAGGCTGCTTTTATCAAGGGACTACAAGGACATGTTTGGGTTTCTGCTGTACCTTCTGACTTGGATCAGGAATGGTGTGTAACCTCAGACAGAGGAGCTGTATCTAAGCACAATAACTTTTTTCCTGTAAAGCAGAGCTCTCAGCTAATACCAACATCCTGAGGAGTTACTCTGGAGAACATGGAAGGTGTTGACTGAGGGGCAGGGAATATCTTTACACCATGATGCCATGTGGTTAGGAATGGACATAAATCCTAACAAGGCAGGGAGGAATCCTGTCAGCAGAGTAATGGAGAGGAAGAACTGGGAAGGGAACCAAAGCTCTCAGCCAGAGAATTCATCTCTGTTGAAGTTTTATTGGTCTTTGGAGCCAGGGCTCCCCACAGCCCCCAGGCTACAGCCTGATGGTGACTCTGAACAGATGCAGAGTCTAGTGCTCCTCCAGGCTCCGTCCAGTTGCTCAAAGGGATAAAGGGATAGGAGGGACATACAGGAAACAGATCATCAGTCCTCTTCCTATCTTGGGGAGGGCCTCCCTGTCTCCCAAGGTCACCAACCCAGCATCTGAACAACCACAATGCTGAAAGCAACCCCTCAATGTCAGTTGTAGGTGGCCTGGGTGTGCCCATTAGTCAGTTGACCACCTGCCAGGCTCTGTGAGCCATTGGCAATGGCTGGCCCAGACCTTTGAGCCATTCATTCTGTTCTTCAATTGAAGACCTCTAGGAACTGGCCATTCATCACTGGAGTCTTATTCTTCTGCATCACTATGAAGGTCCTTTGCCATCTGTGAAAACAGATGGTTCCAGAGCTCAGAACAGAGAAAAGAGCACTGAGCCAAGGAGGGACATTGGGGGCTGACCATGCCAGACCTCCATACCTGAACCTTCCTCGAGAAATTGCAGACCATGCCCAGGATGAGACAGAACCAGTGCACATGAAGAATCTGCAGTATCACCAGGAGCACATTAAAGTAATAGTAGCCGAAGAAGGGGCCTGAGTTCTTAATGGAGTCAAACAGAGTGGAGTAGATGACCCTAAGGCAGGAAGCAAGAAGGAGTTTCACCAATCTGTGTGGCTCCACATTCTAGGAACTTGCATGGACCATCTCTGCTCCTGAAACTCCCTAGTGCCACATCCTGAGATGATATCTTTCTTGACCTGCTTACACTAAGTCAGTGGAACACACAATTTGCCAACTGGCATTTCTGTACCACAAACCCCAAGGCAGTACCTAGTGTCCTACTGTCTCTGCTAGGTGACATTTTCTGTTTACTGATCTGTCTCTAGATATACAATGACTCTCTACATCAACCTGAGACCAACATACTCGTCTCTCAGAGCCACCAGATGGCAGTCAAGAGACAATGTGCCTGAACCCACTTTCCTGCACCACCACCATCTGGCCCAAGCTCTGCCCATACCAAGTATTTGCAGGGTCACAGCTTTGTTTCCAACACACAACCTTTACCATCAAATCCAACCCTGCTGTTGTTTTATATGCAAAAAAGAAAAAATCCAAACACACCCTTGATCAGTCTTTGTCCCTGGCTACTTCACCCCCCCTTGAGACTCTTATGACTTCTAGGAGCCCAAATGCCCACCCCTCTTGTGCCCTAATGTCTCCTCTTCCTATGCACTCATCTCCCTTCCTCCTCCTCTCCTTCCTCCTTCCTGCGTCCTCCCCTACTCCTACGGCTCCATCTTCTTCACCAAGTCCCGCTTCCTTCTTTCCTTCCATCTTTCTCTTCCTGCTTCCTCATCCTTTTTCACCACCTTTCCTTCCATCTTCTCCATTTTCTTTCTTTCTTTCCCCTTCCTTCTCTCTCTTCCCTTTGACTCCCTCTCCTCTAGGAGATCTTTACCACTGAACTTCACAACAACTCTAGCCTTCCCCTCTCATAACTTTTCCATCAGTCTCCAACAAAAGTTAGAGAACTCTAGGAATTGGCTTTTATCCACACCTTAGCCACAGATGACACTGCCCAGCCTCCTGAAGCAAATCCGTACCACAAGCTGGCAGTTCCAGCGTTTACACCCCATCCTTTCCAGAAAGCCCAGCCGGTCATGCCATCTACTTCCCTTATGTCTACAAAGGAGCACAAGCCCCTCAAAACCAGCACGAAGCAGCTGGGCTCCTGATGCCTCCTGAAGTTTCTCCTAGCCCTGTGGTGTCTCTTTCTGGTTTTCTCTCACCTGCTCTGATCCACCTGCCCCAGGTTCCCACCATCTGCCCTCAGCCCTCCATGGCTCCCACCTCCCTTCAGATAACATCCCATAGGGTCCTTCATGACTTCCCCTGGTGACCTACCTGCATTCACCTTATCCTTCTCTGTGATTCAACCACATGAACTCATTTCCTTTCTCCCAACACTGGAACACAGTCTAGCCTTGGAGCCTTTGCATATGCTGTTCCCTCCACCTGGACCATCTTCCTCTATGGTCAGTATGGTTCTTGAACCCCATTCATTCTCTATGTACAACAGCTGTCATGGAAATATCCCTGAAGAGGGGCTCATCTCATCCAGGGCCAGCTACCTACAAGCCTGCTTCCTGTACACTAGCTTGATTTTCTCTCAAGTTCTATCACTACCTTGTGCCTTGTGGTCTGTTTGCTTGCCTGTGTATCCTTTTTCTCACCCCCACCTATCTGAACGATTCAGGCATCCGCATGTCTCTCTCTGGTATCTCTTCACCTCCGGACATATTCCAGAGGATCAGCAAATCTCAAAAGACATTTACTAGACAATTTTAGTGATCAGGCCCTTAGACAGCCTCCTCCTCTCTCTTCCTGTCCAGGGAGTGCACTGCACTACTGCTGCACTCAGTCTCTGCTCCTCTAACCTCTACACCTTTGCATTTGCCCTGCTCTGGTTCTGCCTCCTGGGAAAATCTCAGCCAGCTCCTCCAGTTTCCTGAGGTGCAGCACCAAGAGGGTGGCCTGCATGGATCCTGGACACACCCTCCCATCTCCTTAACCCTCAGGACTTGCTGGGTGTGGAAGTATTTGAGGCGACTGTAGAAGAAGACTAAGGAGAAGATGATGAAGAGAGCATTGCAAACTCGCCGAAAGTGGCTATAGTTGAGCCTGGGAAGAGCAGCAAAGAGAAACAGCCTTAGGACCAAGAATCCATGGAAAGCGGTAGATCAGATGAGGGGGGTCCTCAGCTTGGGGACAGGAAGCTATGGGGTGAGGCCAAGTGAACTGTGGAAAGGACATATCTCCAGCACAACCTAAGAACGGCAAAGAATGTGAGATGAGCAGAGACAAGACAGAGACAGAACAGCCCATCTCCAGGGAGACTGAGGCATGGTGCCTATAGTCCCTGAAAGCCTAGGAGGGGCAGAGTCTTATATACAAATGAGTCAGACAGGGATGGGGATTTCCTTTCCCAGAGAGACCAAGACTGAACAGACGTTATATCAAAAGGAAACTAAAGAGGGAAGAGCGTGAGGGGAGCATTAGAGGAAGTCATATCAGATAGCCCAATTATAGCAGGACCTCCTCTGATCCCATTTCTACCATGTAGTCAGAGAAGACATGCAGCAGCAATACGACAACCCAATGCACAGAAAGTTGGAGCTGTAGAAGAAGGCTATCAGCCCCATGGCCACAAAGTGGTGCACCACCTGCTTCTTGAAGTCCTGCTGAAGGCAGGGGGTCACCACTGGGACAAGTCTCCAAGACCAGAGGGCCACATACCTGGAAGAAAGCCTCTTCAGGAGATCCATAAGGCTGCTGGACCCCATACCTTCTGACAGGTAACAAGGGCATCTCAGGGTACAATGTCAAGACCAATTCATCCCATTTCGGCCCCTCCCCACAGATTAGGAAGCATCTCTCCCATGGGGCCCACACACCCAGATGGATATGTCGTTCATAACTCACCTTGCATTTAATGTCAAAGGGAAAAGTGATTAGCAGTGAAATGTAGAAGCCCGGCTCCAGGAGGTACCACCAGTACAGGGCCACATTCAAGATCTACAGCAGGGTTTGGACAAATTAACTATGACATGTGGAGGCTCCTAACTGGAAAAGACAGGGATGGGGATCGCTCAGGTTGCCCAAAACCTGGACAGGTGAGTAACAGGAAGTGAGCAAAGCATGAACTCCCCATCGCTGGAGGTCACACAGAGCAGTGGTCTGGGGGAGGTCCTGGTCTTATTTTCCTCCCTTTACAGAAGAATCAGAAACAGAATTGGGAGTGCAGTGTCCTCACATTACAAAGGCAGAGAACAGGATCTCATGCACAGAGAAGCCCCAAGAGGTGGGCCTTAGCAGTCCAGAAAGTTGAAGCAAAGCTTCAAGTCCCAGGAGACCAGAAAAGACTAAGCATCATAGCCAAAGGAGTTTAGGGGACAGGGAAGGGGGTTCTTATCCCTTGGAAGTTGGAAAGGACTCATCTGCCTGGGACACTGAAGAATGATCAGGCCTCAAGTTCCAGGGAGGTTGGGAGAGTCAGGGCCTCAAGTACCAAGAATGCTAGAAAGAATGGGCCCTCAGCACCCAGGAATGATGTGAAAGGCCAGACCTTATCACTCTGTTAGGAAGGAGGGGAGGAGCCTCATCATCCAAGCTGCTAAGTAGGGCTGGGCCTCATCATACATGCAGGTAGTGGGGTTGGGCCTCTTTTTCCTGTGACCACAAGAGCTAAGATTCTCCACAGCCCACTTGCCACTCACCTGTTGTGGGTAATCTTCCAAGCACAATGCCAGTGTCCAAAACCATGGCTCCTATGAAAAACAAAGGATCTCAAGCTCTCCAAAGAAAAAAGCCAGACTCCTCACCTGGATCTGAACACCCCAATACAAGAGCTTCCACAGCATTCCATATACCGACTTCAACTGCCCTTTTATATTTCTCAAGCAAGGGTCTCACTACATAGCTCACGTTGACCTCAAATTCATGATCCTTCTGCCCACAACTCCTGACTGCTAAGTCAGACAGTGGTTTTTACTGTGAAGTTGACATAGCTGTCAAAGATTTCCACTTAGCAAGGTGAACTCATTGACACTGGGCAGCAGGGATGTCTGTGGAGATGACACAGTCTGAAAGTGTTTGCAGCAAATACAGCTCAGTATACACACGAAACCCCTACAAGGCATTCTGCATCTGAGCTGTTTTATACCAGAGATCTGAAGCAAAGGGTGTTGCAAAAATACAATTCATTTTGAGTCCAATGTTCTCTGTAATTTTTTTGGATACATACAAATTATCCTTAGAAGGAAGACTAAAGCACCTTTAAAATGACTCTACTAGGTGTTTTTGAAGAGGAGAGCACTTCTTTAAAAAGAACACTTTTTTGTTATCATTTGGTCCACAAATAAGAGTTTTACAAGAAAAGTAATAAATAGGGAGGAAAAATACTTTTTCCTTCTACCTATCTTAGGTTCCTTGTTGTGGACTCCACAACACATGGAGATTAACAAAAGACAGGCATGAAGACATACCTAGAATGAACTTTCACAGCACCACACCCTTCCTAAGGAAGGGAAGCCCCCAGCAAGTGCTCAGACCTGAGGATTTGTGCTAGAGTTGATGGAAAGTGGAACATTATGGGTTGTGTGACAAAATTTATGAGCTGAGCAGATGAATGGCAAATAGTGCTTGGGCTCGTGTCCCATGTGTGCCTTCATCAGTCTTCAGATTTGAGGCTGCTCCTCCCTCCATGGAGGGACACTTGGGGCTTCTGACCTGCCTTTCCTCTTTAGCTGCTTGCTCTGACCTTGCTAACGAGTCCTTTCCTTCACTGGAATTGGAGCCAACTGTTTTGGCATTACAGACTCTAATAAAGACTGCTGAGACATCCAGGCTCATGGACGGAGCAACTCCTGGATTCTTGGACTTCACCATCATCGCCAGAAATACCATGTGTGTATACAAAGAAATTCATTCTATGATTCATGCTGTGAGTTTTTTTACCTCATACAGCCCTGACCAATATACCAGACATGTACAAAAGAACTTTCAGGGTTAGGCTGGTCTTTTCAATACCTTCATCTGAGTTGTAAACTGTAAGCATTTCCACAAATCTTATGGCATGGATAGGGATGGATTATGGCACTCGGGAACCAAAGAACACTGAGTGTTACAGCTCAGATGGAAAGGTATTCTGTCACTAGGAAGCCAAAGAATACCACAGTTCAGAGTAAGCAAAGCAGCATACAGCCTTGCTTTGGAGAAAGGCTTCCCTAGTGTATCAGCTCTGCTCCTGCAGGAGCAGGCTTCCATGGCAAAGTTGTTAGAGTTCACCTCCAGTGCACTAGAGAGCCGAGTGTAAACAACTTTGCTTTCCCAAGGAAGGTTTCCACAGCAATAAAAAAAATGTTACATCCCTGCTCACTCTGCTCTGCCCAGGGTCATCTCTGCTCCCACCAAAGAAGGTCTCACCCAACCTCATACATTTATTGGGAGGAAACAATCCAGGAGAGTGACTGCCCTCTTAGACACTAGGTGAATGTGAGTAACCTGGAAAACTCTATGTCTGCCCTCTAGTGGAGCCTACAAAACACTGCAGAGAAGGTTCTGTTTATTCCTACAGCTCAGACCCTGCATGGAAGTAATTTGTCAACTCCTAATCTGTGTATGACCAGAGAAATCTTCTCACAGGAAACTGATGAACACCGCAAAGAACTGTAATCAGCAGGAGTATGATGCATGCTGATCAGCTGAAGGGTAGGAACTTATCTATGAAGCTGATGTTCCTGAAGGAAAGTAAAGTGGTGGAGGACGCACTGTCCTTCACAATTGGTCCTCCCATTCGAGGTTTGGGGATACCATGGGAATATTTGTGGGGAGACCTAACCTAAGTGATGAGATACTCAGACAATGCTAGAGATCTCAGAAGGGAAGAAGGGGACATGATACCCATAATAGTGAAAATCAGCATGTTGTTTCCTTAGGAGAAGTTCCTGTTGACTTAGTCTGCTTGGTATGCTGAGGTATTCTTTCCCTGGCTGTGCCTAGGAACCTTGGAAAATTAAACGGAAACCCAAAGGGGACAGAGATCCAGGTACAAGGGACCCTCTTGACTCCACCTGCTTTCTCCATGGAAACTCTGAAAGCCTGAAAGTCCTGGATACATATTCTACCAACACTAAGAGACTAGGGATGCCAGCCCAGACCACTATAGCCAGGAAAGCTTTCAATCGCTATAGATGGAGAAAACAGATATGTCATGACAAAACCAGATTTAAACAATCTGTATCAAAAACCCAGCCTTACAGAATGTTCTGGAAGGAAAAAACCCAACCCAAGTGAGTTGACTACAACCAGAAAAACATAGGCAATAGATAATTCCACTTTACCAACAGCCAAAACAAAAGAGGTGGAAATCCACATATAATTTCAACAACAACAACTATTCCAAAAAAACAAGAATGAGCAATCAATGGTCATTAATATCCCTCAATATTAATGGTCTTAACACTCCCATAAAGAGAAACAGGTTAACAGAATGGATTCGAAGACAGAACCCATCCTTCTGCTGCATACAAGAAACACACCTCAGCCTCAAAGACAAGACATTACCTCAGAGTTAAGAGTTGGGAAAAGATTTTGCAATCAAATGGACAAAAGAGACAAGCGGGGGTAGCAATCCTAACAAATAACAAATTAGATTTTAAAACAAAATCAATCAAAACAGATGAAATGGGGCACTTCATACTCATCACAGGAAAAATCTACCAAGATTAAGTTTCAATTTTGAACATCTATGCCCTGCATACAAAGGCACCCATGTTCATAAAAGAAACGTTACTAAAATTCAAATCACATATAAAGCCCCATACACTTATAGTGGGAGACTTCAACACCACACTCTCACCTCTAGACAGGACTAACAGACAGAAACTTAACAAAGAAACAAAGGAACAATAGAAGTTATGACCCAATTGGGATTAACAGACATCTATAGAAAATTCCAACCAAATAAAAAAGAATATGTCTTCTTCATTCACCACATGAACCTTCACAAAAATCAACCACATACTTGGCAACATATCAATTCTCAACAGGTACAAAAAAATTGGAATAACTCCATGCAGCTTATCTGACCACCATACGTTAAAATTAGAATTCAACAGCAACACAAATTTCAGAAACCGTACATACTCATGGAAGTTGAATAATGCACAATTGCACCATTCCTGAGTCAATGAAAAAATAAAAAAGAAATTAAAGACTTCCTAGAATTCAATGAGAATGATGACACAACATACACAAACTTATGGGACACTTTGAAAGCAGTGCTACGAAGGAAGTTCCTAGCCCTAAGTGCCCACATGAAGAAACTGGAGAATAGTTACACTAGAGAATTAACAGCACAACTGAAAGTTCTAGAACACAAAGGAGCATATTAACCCAGAAGGAGTAGACACCAAGAAATAATCCAATTAAGGGCTGAAATCAATACAGCAGAGACTCGGAAAACAATACAAGAATCAATGTAACAAAGAGTTGGTTCTTTGAGAAAATCAACAAGATAGACAAACCTTTATGCAAACGTACCAAACAACAGAGTGTGAACATGTAAATTAACAAAATCAGAAATGAAAAGAGGGATATAACAATGGACACTGAGGATATTCAAAGAATAATCAGGGCATACTTTGAAAACCTGTACTCCACATAATTTGAAAATCTAAAGGAAATTAACAATTTGCTGGAAAGATATCACTTGCCAAAATTAAATCAGGAACAGATTCCCATTTTAAATAGACCTATAACCTCTACGGAAATACAAACAGTTATCAAAATTCTCCCAACCAAAAAAAGGTCAGGGTCAGATGGCCTCAGTGCAGAATTCTACTAGAAATTCAAAGAACAGCTTATACCAATCCTTCTCAAAGTATTCTACACAGTAGAAGCAGAAAGGTCTTTGCCAAACTCTTTCTACGAGGCTTCAATAACCTTGATCCCCAAGCCACACAAAGACACAACTAAGAAAGAGAACTTCAGACCAATATCCCTCATGAACATTGATGCAAAAATACTCAATAAAATACTAGCAAATCGGATCCAAGAACACATCAAAACAATCATTCACCACGATCAAGTAGGTTTCAATCCAGGGATGCAGGAATGGTTCAACATACGAAAATCCATCAACGTAATCCACCACATAAACAAGCTGAAAAACAAAAATCACATGATCATCTCACTTGATGCTGAAAAAGCCTTTGACAAAATCCAACACCCCTTCATGATAAAGGTCTTGGAGAGATCTGGGATAACAGGGACATACTTAAACATAATAAAAGCTATATACAGTAAACCAACAGCCAACATCAAACTAAATGGACAGAAACTCAACTCAATTCCTCTAAAATCAGGAACAAAACAAGGCTGTCCACTCTCTCCATACCTTTTCAACATGGTACTTGAAGTTCTAGCTATTGCCATACGACAACAAAGGGGGATCAAGGGGATACAAATTGGGAAGGAAGAGGTCAAACTTTCACTGTTTGCAGACGATATGATAGTTTACATCAATGACCCAAAGAACTCTACCAGGGAACTCTTACAGCTGATTAACACCTTCAGCAAAGTGGCAGGCTACAAGATCAACTCAAGAAAATCAGTAGCCCTACTATATACAGATGATAAAAGGGCTGAAAGAGAAATCAGAGAAACATCACCCTTTACAATTGCCACGAACAACATAAAATACCTTGGGGTAACGCTAACCAAACAAGTGAAAGACCTGTATCGTAAGAACTTTGAATCTTTAAAGAAAGAAATTAAAGAAGCCCTCAGAAAATGGAAAGATCTCCCATGCTCTTGGATAGGTAGGATCAATGTAGTAAAAATGGCAATCCTGCCAAAAGCAATCTACAGATTCAATGCAATCCCCATTAAAATCCCAGCACAATTCTTCACAGACCTTGAAAGAACAATAATCAATTTTGTATGGAAAAACAAAAGACCCAGGATAGCCAAAACAACCCTGTTCAACAAGGCAACATCCGGAGGCATCACCATCCCTGACCTCAAGCTCTATTATAGAGCTATAGTCCTGAAAACAGCTTGGTATTGGCACAAAAATAGACAGGTAGACCAATGGAATCGAATTGAAAATCCGGGTATTAACCCACACACGTACGAACATCTGATCTTTGACAAAGAAGCTAAAAATATACAATGGAATAAAGAAAGCATCTTCAACAAATGGTGCTGGCATAATTGGAGACTGGCATGTAGAAGAATGCGGATCGATCCATGTTTATCGCCATGCACAAAACTTAAGTCCAAATGGATCAAAGACCTCAACATAAATCCAGCCACACTGAACCTCTTAGAAGAGAAAGTGGGTGGTACCCTTGAACGAATTGGTACAGGAGACAGCTTCCTGAATATAACACCAGTAGCACAGACAGTGAGATCAACAATTAATAAATGGGACCTACTGAAACTGAGAAGCTTCTGTAAAGCAAAGGACACAGTCAGCAAGACAAAAAGAAAGCCAACAGATTGGGAAAAAATATTCACTAATCCCACATCTGACAGAGGGTTGATCTCCAAAATTTACAAAGAACTCAAGAAGCAAGTCTCCAAAACACCAAAGGACCCTATTAAAAAGTGGGCTGCAGAACTAAATAGAGAGTTTTCAATAGAGGAGTCTAAAATGGCTGAGAGGCACTTGAGAAAGTGCTCAACATCCTTAGCCATCCGGGAAATGCAAATCAAAACAACTCTCAGATACCATCTCACTCCTGTCAGAATGGCTAAAATCAAAAACACCAATGACAATTTATGCTGGAGAGGATGTGGTGAAAGGGGGACACTCCTCCATTGCTGGTGGGAGTGCCAACTGGTTCAGCCACTTTGGAAATCAGTGTGGAGATTCCTCAGAAAAATGGGAATAAACCTACCACAAGACCCAGCAACTCCACTCTTAGGCATATATCCAAAAGATGCCCATTCATACAACAAAGATGTCTGTTCCACTATGTTCATAGCAGCTTTATTTGTAATTGCCAGAACTTGGAAGCAACCTAGATGTCCCTCACCTGAAGAGTGGATAGAGAAAATGTGGTACATCTACACAATGGAGTACTATTCAGCAGAAAAAAATAATGGAATCATGAGATTCGCAGGCAAATGGATGACACTAGAAGAAACCATCCTGAGTGAGGTAACCCAGTCACAAAAGCAAAAACATGGCATGTACTCTCTCATATATGGATTTTAGACATAGATCTGGGGAGTGCCAGCCTTCAATCCTATGGCCAGAGAGTCTGGGAAACAGAAACTTTATTTAGTGGCTGATCGAAGAAGAGGCAGACTCCCTTGGTTAAGTACTGAGCTGAACTCAAGAAAGCCAGTAACAGAGAGGGAGGACTGATGATCAAAGGGATTAAGACTGGGCTGGTTTAACCCCCAGAAACAGCTGGCCAAAGGTTAACTCTTGAATCCCAGGCATCAGCCTGGGAATCCAGCATGGGACTGATCAAGACCCCCCTGAATCTGGGTGTCAGTGAGGAGGCCTAGGGAATCTATTGAGCCTTGGGCAGCAGATCAGTACCCATCCCAAGTATACACACGGACTTTGGACTCCCATAGAACAATGTGAGGTGCACTCTCACCCGAACTCTTGGGGAAGGGTCTAGGCCCTGCCCTATATGAAATGACAGACTATGCACACCCTCATGGAGGGCCTCACCCTCCCTGGGGAAATGAGGGTATAACGGGGGGGGGGGGAGGGCTCGGGAGGAGGGGAGGGAATGGGAGAGGGACCTGGAACTGACTTGTGAAGCAACCTTGTTTCTTATCCAAATTTAAACTGGAAAATAAAATTTTAAAAAAAAAGACTCCCAATTCCCCCATCGCCTGCCAATATTAGTTTTCTTCAAATCTGTAAAGTATACATTCTAACAGGAATGGAGGGATAGTCATTGTGATTCTGACCGATATTTCACAAATGAGTAATGACATTCAGTATATTTTCCTATGCCTCTTCTTTTGGATGCCTTCTTTAAAGAAATGTTAGTACAAGGCCCTTGTCCATTTAGTGCCTGTGTTATTAATTCCCTGATGTTAGTGTCTAGATTTTTAGTTTCCTTGGAGATGAATAGCATCTCAGGTACATATCATTCGCATATATTCTACTGTCGCACTGGCTGTCTTCTCACTCCATTATCGTTTGATAGGCAGAAGGTTTATACTTTGATTTATTCTTGCTTATTCTTTTTTTTGTTTTGCCACATATGCTTTTGGTATCAAATTCAGAAAGTCTGAGTTGTTATCAATGAACTTCCTCCTGTTTCTAGGAGTTCTAGAGCTTTTTCTCTGGAGGTTTTACAGTTTCACGTCTTCATATTTAACTCCACATTGTATTTTGTGGCTGGTGTGAGGTAAGGTTACAGTTCTCTTCTACTGGATGTGGATATTCATTTTCTTCTAGTACCATTTGTTAAAGCAAAATTCTATTTCCATTATATATTCTTGGAACTCTTGCTGGAAAAATCAGCTCAATGTGTATCTGTGGATTTATCACTAAAATCTGTCGGGGTTTTGAACATTAGATAGAATTAGCATTTCTATCTAAGTCTTATGAGACTAACCTATGATTTTTTTCCTTATTTTCTCATTGTGAGTACTGCAGTTATGGATTTTTCATATGCTGAATGAGCTCTTAGCCCCAGGATCAGTTAAATTTGCCCCTGGTATATTATGATTTTAATGTGGTGCTAGATTCTACTGACCAGCATCGGGCTGAAGTTCTTAGCATTGCACTCATCAGTGACATTGGTTTGGTATTGTTATGTTACCTTATTTGGACTTTGTATTTAAGGTGATGCTGACCTCATAAAATAAATTTGAAAGTGTTCTCTAAAAACAAAAAATACTTGCAAATCGGATCCAAGAACATATCAGAAAACTCATCCACCATGATCAAGTAGGCTTCATCTCAGGCATAAAGGGTTTCTTCAACATTTAATATCCATCAATGTAATCCACCATATAAACAAGCTGAGAAAGAAAAAATCACATGATCATCTCATTGGATGCAGATAAAGCCTTTGACAAAATCCAACACCACTTCATGATAAAGGTCTTAGAGATATCTGGGATAAGAGTAACTAACCTCAACATAATAAAAGCTGTATACAGCAAACCAACAGCCAAAATCAAACTAAATGGACAGAATCTCAACGTAATTCCACTGAGGTCAGGAACACGACAAGGCTGTCCAGTCTCTGCATGTCTCCTCAATATTGTATTTGAAGTTCCAGATATAGAAATATGACAACAAAAGGAGATCAAGGGAATACAAATTGGAAAGGAAGAGGTCAAACTTTCAATATAAGCAGACGATAAGGTAGTTTACATAAGTGACTCAAAAAACTCTACCAGGGAACTCCTGCAGCTGATAAATACTTTCAGCAAAGTAGCAGGATACAAGATCAACTCAAAAAATCAGTAGCCCTACTATATAAAAATTATAAAAGGGCTGAGAAAGAAATCAGAGAAACATCACCCTTTACAATACCCACAAAGAACTTAAAATACCTTGGAATAATACTAACCAAACAAGTGAAAGACCTGTATCAGAAGAACTTTGAATCTTTAAAGAAAGAAATTAAAGAAGACACCAGAAGGTGGAAAGATCTCCCATGCTCTTGGATAGATAGGATCAATGTAGTAAAAATGGCAATCCTGCCAAAAGCAATCTACAGATTCAATGCAATCCCCATTAAAATACCAGCACAATTCTTCACAAACCTTGAAAGAACAATAATCAATTTTGTATGGAAAAACAAAAGAACCAGGATAGCCAAAACAACCCTGTTCAGCAAGGCAACGTCTGGAGGCATCACCATCCCTGACTTCAAGCTACATTATACAGCTATAGTCCTCAAAACAGCTTGGTATTGGCACAAAAATAGACAGGTAGACCAATGGAATCGAATTGAAAACCCTGATATTAACCCACACATGTATGAATATCTGATCCTTGACAAAGAAGCTAAAAATATACAATGGAAAAAAGAAAGCATCTTCAACAAATGGTGCTGGCATAACTGGAGGCTGGCATATAGAAGAATGCAGATTGATCCATGTTTATCGCCATGCACAAAACTTCAGTCAAAATGAATCAAAGACCTCAACATAAATCCAGCCACACTGAACCTCTTAGAAGAGAAAGTGGGTAGTACCCTTGAAGGAATTGGTACAGGAGACAGCTTCCTGAACATAACACCAGTAGCACAGACAATGAGATCACCAATTAATATATGGGACCTCCTGAAACTGAGAAGCTACTGTAAGGCAAAGGACACAGTAAGCAAGACACAAAGAAAGCCAACAGAATAGGAAAAGATCTTCACTAACCCCACATCTGACAGAGGGCTGATCTCCAAAATTTACAAAGAACTCAAGAAGCAAGTATCCAAAACACCAAAGTATCCAATTAAAAAGTGGGCTGCAGAACTAAATAGAGAATTTTCAATAGAGGAGTCTAAAATGGCTGAGAGGCACTTGAGAAAGTGCTCAACATCCTTAGCCATCCGGGAAATGCAAATCAAAACAACTCTGAGTTATCATCTTGCTCCTGTCAGAATGGCTCAAAACAAAAACACCAAGGACAATTAATGCTGAAGAGGTTGTGGTGAAAGGGGAACACTCCTCCACTGCTGGTGGGAGTGCCAACTTGTACAGCCACTTTGGAAATCAGTATGGAGATTCCTCAGTATAATGAGAATAAACCTACCACAAGACCCAACAACCCCACTCTTAGGCATCTACCCAAAAGATTCACATTCATACAGCAAGGACATCTGTTCCACTATGTTCATAGCAGCATTATTTGTAATAACCAGAACTTGGAAGCAACCTAGATGCCCCTCAACTGAAGAGTGGATAGATAAAATGTGGTACATTTACACAATGGAATAATATTCAGCAGAAAAAAAGCAATGGAATCCTGAAATTTGCAGGCAAATGGATGGCACTAGAAGAAACCATCCTGAGCGAGGTAACCCAGTCACAAAAAGATAAACATGGCATATACTCTCTCATATATGGATTTTAGACATGGATCTGGGGAGTGCCAGCCTACAATCCCATGGCCAGAGAGTCTGGGAAACAGAACCTTCATTCAGTGGCTGATGGAAGAAGAGGCAGACTCCCACGGATAAGCACTGAGCTGAACTCAAGAAATCCAGTGACAGAGAGGGAGGACTGATGAGCAAAGGGGTTAAGACTGGGCTGGTTTAACCCCCAAAAACAGCTGACCTGACAAGGGTTAGCTCTTGAATCCCAGATTGATGCCTGGGAATCCAGCATGGGTCTGATCAAAACCCCCTGAATGTGGGTGTCAGTGAGGAGGCCTAGGTAATCTAATGAGCCTTGGGTAGTAGATCAGTATTCATCCTGGGTATATAAATGGACTTTGGGTACCCATCCAACAATAAGAGATTCACTCTCAACCTGAACACTTGGTGGAGGGTCTAGGCCCTGCAATTGATTTAAATGAGAGACTATGGACACCCTCATGGAGGGCCTAACCCTACCTGGGGAAATGAGAGGATATTGCATTGGTTGGTGGGTGGGCATGGGAGGATGGGGAGGGAAAGGGAGAGGGACCTGGAAGTGACATGTGAAGCAACCTTGTTTCTAATTTAAATTTAAAAATAAAAATAAATTATGAAGTTGTTGGCCATTTAATTGGTTTCGTATCAGCTAGCTCTGACTTAATAAATAACCCATAACTGCTAATCTGAGCATTTCCACTGTCTTCTCTTACCAGAGAAAATGTCCGGACCTCTTACTCCTCTGGTGTCCCACATTATCACTGAATGTGCCTCTGTTTCCCAGAATCTTCCTTGACCTCTAGTACCACCTATCTTGCTTCCCTATTGGCCAACAGTGCTTTATTAAATCAACCAATAAGACAACATATATACAGAAGGACTTCCCCCATCAAACAATGCAAAAATATTCAACAAAATACAGGCAAATCGATTCCAGGAACACATCAGAAAAATCATCCACCATGATCAAGTAGGCTTCATCCCAGGGATGCAGGGATGGGTGAATATTCAAAAATACATCACTGTGATTGATCCACCATATAAACAAACTGAAAAAGAAAAACCACATGATCACCTCCGTCCATGCAGAAAAGGCTTTTCACAAAATCCAGCACCCCTTCATGATAAAGATCTTGGATAGATCAGCAATAATAATAAGAACATATCTAAATATAATAAAAGCTGTATACAGCAAACCAACAGCCAACATTAAGCTAAAACGAGAGAAACTCAACCCAATTCCTCTAAAATCAAGAACAAGACAAGGCCTCCCATTCTTTCCATATCTCTTCAATATTGTACTTGATGCTCTAGCTAGAGCAATAAGACAACAAAAGGAGATCAAGGGGATACACATTGAAAAGGAAGAAGTCAAACTTTCACTATTTGCACATGATATGACAGTTTACATAAGTGACCCAAAGAGTTCTACCAGGGAACTCCTACAGCTGAAAAACACCTTCGGCAATGTGGCAGGATACACAACTAACTAAAAAAACAGTATCCCTTCTATATACAGAACATAAATTGGTTGAGAAAGAAATCAGAGAAACATCACACTTTACAATAACCACAAACAACATAAAATATCATGGAGTAACGCTAACCAAACAAGTGAAAGAACTGTATAGTAAGAATTTTGAGACTTTAAAGAAAGAAATTAAAGAAGATGCCAGAAAATGGAAAGATCTCCCGTGCTCTTGGATAGGTAGTATAAACATAATAAAAATGTCAATTTTTCCAAAAGCCATCTACAGGTTCAATGCAACTCCCACCAAAATCGCAACACAATTCATAACAGATATTGAAAGATCAATTCTCAACTTTATATGGAAAAACAAAAAACCTAGGATACCCTGTACAATAAAGCAACTTCTGGAGGCATCACCATCCCTGGCTTCAAGACATATTATAGAACCATAGTCCTGAAAACTGCTTGGTATTGACACAAAAGTAGATAGGTAGACAAATGGAATTGAATTGAAACCCCTGATACTAACCCACACAACTATGAACATCTGATCTTTGACAAAGAAGCTAAAGGTACACAATGGAAAAGAGAAAGCATCTTCAACAAATGGTGCTGTCATAACCGGATGCAGACATGTAGAAGATTGCAGATAGATCTATATCTATCACCATGCACAAAACTGGAATCCAAATGAATCAAAGACCTCAGCATAAATCCAGTCACACTGAACCTCTTACAAGAGAAAGTGGGAGGTACCCTTGAACAAATTGGTACAGGAGAGTGCTTCCTGAACATAACAACAGTAGCACACACATTGAGATCAACATTAATAAATGGGATCTCCTGAAACTGAGAAAAAAACTCACAGGCTGTTTGGTAGTCACACCTGCCATCTGGCCTTCAGGTCTAGAGTAAACGCACATGGACCCAAGAATATTGTTATTTTGATAAGAGATGTACACCATCAAGGCCAAAACATCCTGTAGTCACCAAACTAATGTCTTATGGACAGTAAGACAGATTTGAGCTCTCTGAACTTAAGGCAAGATGGAATGGACTCCTTTTCATGGGTCCTGACACAATTAATTAATTAGAGGTTAGAGGGAGATGCAGTTGTCTTGAAACAGAGTACACAGGACAAGCAAGACTTCATTAACAGGGGACAGTCACATGCATCAGGCACAGGAAACTAATGGCACATCTGCTGTAATGCCTTTATCACCCCAGTTCTTTTGATGGGCCTGTACTCCTGTGTGCTGTGGAGATGCAGGCAACTGACTTCCTATGGCATTGTCAGGATGCGTTTGTGTTCTGCACTTACTACTTTGGACTTAGGAAGACACCAGATCTCTACACTGGAGTCAGCCTTCAAGGCTCACAAACAGCAGCAGCACCACCACAAGCAACAGTGGGTGTCAGACTCCCAGTTACCACAGGTGCCATCTTGTTCCAAAACTGCTTGTTCCTGCCCCTTCCCTCAGTGCTCATTGCTAATTTGCATAGGAAATACACGTGAATCATGCACACACGTGCACACTTGCATGCATGCAAGGAGATCTGGCTCCCTGTCCTGGTTGTACTGTAATAGAAGGGCTGTAGGACTTAGGGTCAGTCCAACTAACAGAACGCATTGTGAAAGTAACTGGACTGAGTGTGAACAACAAGTTGAAGAATTGGCTCAGTGGTAAAGGGCTCTTTCTGATCTCATGGAGGACCAGGTTTCAACTCCCAGAACCCTCAAGATAACTCTGGCTCCAGGGGATCTGATTCACTCTTCTGGCCTCCAAAGGAGTTATACTGAACATGACACACTGATATTTACTGGAAATATTCATGTACATAAAACAAAGAAAAAAATCTTAAAAAGAGGAAGGGAGGGAGGAAAAAAGGGACAAAGGAATGAAGGGAGGGAAAAACCCAAAAAGCACTATTGGTCATTTGTAAACAAATCTAAGACTTGTGCTCATTGAGACAGACTTCTGACTGCAGCTGCTGACAACTGGCCACAAAGACTGATGACAGAAACCCTTCTACTCTGTAGTGAGAAAAATCTCTGATTTAGAAAACATTTGATCAGACAAGTCAACAATGCTGACTACAGAAACCCTTTCATTCTGCAGTGAGAAAAATCTCTGATTTAGAAAACATTTGATCAGACAAGTCAACAATGCTATGAGCATTTAAATGACCAAAAACCAGGGCAGTGTGGTAGGTCTGGCTCTCATTCTGCAAACCTGAGAACCTGAGTTTGAATCTCCAGCATCCACATAAAAACAAATCCATGAGAGCCTCTAACCCTAGCATGGGATGAGGCCCACCAAAAGGTCCTGAGAACTGGTAGTTCAGTGAGACTGTCACAAACGAAAGATACCTGATATTACACTCTGTCATCAACATGCACATGCATGGTTGTACAGTGTGGCACAGTCACACCTATATCCCACACATGCGCACACATGGCTGGTGGAAGGTTGGCAGCAGATGGACCCCTGGAACTCTCTGTCTAGTCCAGACTAATCCTTGAACTTCAGACTCTATGGGAGAGCTTGTTTGCAGACAAGGCCTCCTCTCTCCTTCTGTGGTTCCCCTTGCTTCCCTCCCCCTCTCCTCACACCAACCCAATGAAGTCAGCTGCATTCACAAGAACACAGGTAACAGAAGAGCTTACAGAAGCAAATTCCAAAAGAGGGAATAGGACACAAAATGCCATCACCAACAAACAAACAAAAAACTCAGGAACTAGCAATCACTGGTCATTAATATCCATTAATATAAAAGGTCTCAATTCACCTATGAAAAGGCACAGGCACCTTCCAGACCCTACCCTCCAGCGTCCCCAGGTTCAGGTGAACTTTAGTCCTCCTGGAACCACCCTCCTGCCACAAATCACCCACTCCCTCAATCTTCCAGGGCTGCTCCTGGCATCCAAAGTACCCACCCACACAGGAAAAGCAGCAGTCCTTCCAGACCCCCACCCTCCAGCATCCCCAGGTTCAGGTGAGCTTGGATCCTCTTGGGACCACCCTCCTGCCACCCATCACCCACTCCCTCAATCTTCTGAGGACCCACTCCTGACATCCAGAGGATCTGCCACACAGTATAGGCATAAGACCTTCCAGACTCCACCCTCTGGAATCCCCAGCATCAGGTGATCTTGAGTCCTTCTGGGAATACTCCTCTACCCATCACCCACTCCCTCAATCTTCTGAGGACCCACTCCTGACATCCAGAGGATCTGCCACACAGTATAGGCATAAGACCTTCCAGACTCCACCCTCTGGCATCCCCAGCATCAGGTGATCTTGAGTCCTTCTGGGAATACTCCTCTACCCATCACCCACTCCCTCAATCTTCTGGGGACAGCTCCTGGCAAACAGAGTACCCTCCCACACAGGAAAGGCATCAGTCCTTCCAGACCCCACCCTCCAGCATCCCCAGGTTAAGGTGGGTTTGGATCACCCTAGGACCACCCACCCCACCGCCGCCTCCCATCACCCACTCGCTCAATCTTCCGGGGCACACTTCTGGCATCCAGAGGACTGGCCCACACAGGAAAGGCATCAGTCCATCCAGACCCCACCCTCCAGCATCCCCAGATCAGCTTCAGCAAAAAAGGAGACCAGTGGAAACAGAAAGACCCCACTTGCACCCACTGGAAGAAAAGATGGGAAGAAGACAGGATAAGAGCTCACTCAGTAATAGAAAGTCCAACATGACTTCACCAGACTATAGAGATCCAACGACATCAAGACCTGAAAAGCACAATATAGATGAAGCAGAAGAGACAGACCTTAAAAATTATTTATGAAAATGATAGAGACCCTCAAAGAGGAAATGAGGAAATCCCTTAAAGAAATAGAAGAAAAAACAAACAAAAAATGCATAAAATGGAGGAAAAGACGAACCAAAAAACTGTAAAAATAAACAAAGCTCTTATAGAATCTAAAGAGTACCAAGAGAAAACAACCAAACAAATGAACTAAACAACTCAAACAGTTGAAGGATTGAAAGCTGAAATAGAAAAAAATAAAGAAAACACAGAATGAAGGGATGCTGGAAATAGAAAAGCTGGGTAAACAATCAGGAACTACAGATGCAAGTATCACTGATACAATACAAGAGATAGAAGAGAGAATCTCCGGTGTTGAGGACTCATTAGAGGATATACAGTCATCAACCAAAGAAAATCTCAAAACCAACAAATCATTAACACAAAATATTCAGGAAATATAGGACACCGTGAAGAAGCCAAACCTGAGAATAATAGGTATAGAAGGCGGCGAAGAAATACAGCTCAAAGGTACAGAAAACATATTCAACAAAATCATAGAAGAAAATTTCCCTAACCTAAAGAAGGATATGCCTACAAAAATACGAGAATCTTACAGAACACCAAATAGGCTGGACCAGAAAAAGAAGTCACCTCACCAAATAATAATCAAAACATCAAACCTACAGAATAAAGAGAAAATATTAATAGCAACAAAAAAAACAAGCCAACTAACATATACAAGTAGACCTATCGGAATTACACCCAACTTCTCAATGGTGAAAGCCAGAAGATCCTGGACAGATGTCCTACAAACACTAAGGGAACAAGGATGCCAGCCCAGATTACTATATCCAGCCAAGCTTTCAATTACCATAGACGGATAAAACAAAATATCCCATGGCAAAGCCATATTTAAAAAATACATATCCATGAATCCAGCTCTAGAGAATGTGCTAGAAGAAAGACCTAGACCCATCGAAGATAACTACACTCACAAAGACATAGGCAATAGATAATCCCACTTTACCAAGAACCAAAAAAAGGGAGGAGAATCTACAATCAATAACACCACTAACAATAAATCAAGCACAAACAAGAATCATCAATCAATGGTCATTAATATCCCTCAATGTCAACGGTCTCAACTTGACCAAAAAATGACACAGACTAGCAGAATGGATACAAAGACAGAACCCAACCTTCTACTGCATACAGGGAACACATATCAACGTCAAAGGCAGAGGTTACCTCAGAGTAAAAGGTTGGGAAAAGATCTTCCAATCAAGCAGACCCAAGAAACAAGCTGGTGTACCAATCCTAATATCTAACAAATTAGACTTCAAATTAAAACCAATCAAAAAAGATGAAGAAGAACATTTCATATTCACCAAAGGAAAAGTCCATCAAGATGAAGTCTCAATTTTGAACATCTATGCCCCAAATGCAAAGGCAACCACATTCGTGAATAAAACATTACTAAAGCCCAAATCGCACATAAAATCTCACACACTAGTAGTAGGAGACTTCAACACTCTGCTCTCACCGCTAGACAGGACCTCCAGACAGAAACTTAACAAAGAAACAAAAGAACTAAAAGAAGTTATGACCCAACTGGGTTTAACAGACATCTATAGTATATTCCACACAAACACAAATGGATATATCTTCTTCTCGGCACCACATGGAACCTTCTCTAAAATCGACCACATAATAGGAAACATAGCAAACCTTCACAGATACAAAAATTTGGAATTTCTCCCTGTATCTTATCAGACCACCATGCGTTAAAATTAGAATTCAACAATAACACAAATCGTAGAAAACCTACAAACTCATGGAAATTGAACAATGCACAATTGCACCATCCCTGGGAAAAAGGAGAAATAGAAAAAGAAATTAAAGTCTTCCTGGAATTCAATGAGGATGAAGACAAAATGTATGCAAGCTTATGGGACACTTTGAAAGCAGTGCTGAGAGGAAAGTTCATAGCACTAAGTGCCCACTTGAAGAAACTGGAGAACAGTCACACTAGAGAATTAATAGCACAACTGAATGAGTTAGAACAAAAAGAAGCAAACTCCCCCAGGAGGAGTAGATGCCAAGAAATCATCAAATTGAGGGCTGAAATCAATCAAGTAGAAACCAGGAAAACATTGCAAAGAATCAATGAAACAAAGAGTTGGTTCTTTGAGAAGGTCAACAAGATAGACAAACCTTTGTCCAAACTAATCAAAAGACAGAGAGAAAGCATGCTAATTAACAAAATCAGAAATGAAAAAGGAGACATAACAACAGACACTGAGAAAATACAGAGAATCATCAGGGCATACTTTGAAAACCTATACTCCACAAAATTCGAAAATTTAAAGGAAATGGACAATTTCCTGGATAGATATCACTTGCCAAAACTAAATCAAGAACAGATAAACAATATAAACAGACCTAACACACTTAACAAAATAGAACCAGTCATCAAAATCTCCCAACCAAAAAAAGACCAGGGCCAGATGGTTTCAGTGCAGAATTTTACCAGAAATTCAAAGAAGAGCTAATTCCACACAATAGAAGCGGGAGGCCCACTGTGAAAGAAACTCTTTTTACGAGGCTACAATTACCTTGGTACCCGAGCCACACAAAGACACAACTAAGAAAGAGAACAATAGACCAATTTTCCTCATGAACATTGCTGCAAAAATACTCAATAAAATACTAGCAAATCAGATTCAAGAACACATCAGAAAAATCATCCACCATGATCCCAGGAATGCAGGGATGGTTCAACATTAGAAAATCTATCAATGTAATCCACCACATAAACAAACAATGGGGGAGGGTCTAGGCCCTGCCCTGGATGAAATGACTATGGACAACCCATGGAGGACCTCACCCTCCCTGGGGAAATGAGGGGATATTGGGGGGGTTGGTGAGAGGGCACGGGAGGAGGGGAAAGAATTGGAGAGGGACCTGGAATTGACATGTGAAACAACCTTGTTTCTAATTTAAATTTAAAAATTAAAAATATATTAAAAAATAAAAATCAAAGAAATAAAAAACAAATAAAAGAAAACCACATGATCTTCTCAGTAGATGCTGAAAAAGCCTTTAGCAAAATCCAGCACCCCATCATGATAAAAGTCCTAGAGAGATCAGGGATAACAGGAACATAATAAAAGGAATATACAGTAAACCAACAGCTAACATCAAACTAAATGGAGAGAAACTCACCGCAATTCCTCTGAAATCAGGAACAAGAAAAAGCAGTGCACTCTCTTCATACCTCTTCAATATTGTACTTGAAGTTCTAGCTAGTGCAATAAAACAACAAAAGGAGATCAAGGGGACACAAATGGGAAAAGAAGAAGTCAGGCTTTCACTATTTGCATATGATATGATAGCTTACATAAGTGACCCAAAAATTCTGCAAGGGAACGCCTAGAGCTGATAAATGCCTTCAGCAAAGTGGCAGGATACGAGGTTAACTCAAAAAAAATCAGTAGCCCTATTATATACAGATGATAAAGTGGCTGAGAAAGAAATCAGAGAAACATCACCTTTTACAATAGCCATAAACAGCATCAAATATCTGGGGATAACATTAACAAAAGAAGTGAAATATCTGTACATCAAAAACTGTGAGTCTCTAAAGAAAAAAAATCAAACAGGATATCAGAAAATGGAAAGATCTCCAATGCTCTTGGATTGGTAGGATCAACATAATAAAATGGAAATCTTGCCAAAGCAATCTACAGATTCAATGCAATCCCTATCAAAATTCTGGCACAATTCTTCACAGACCTTGCAAGATCAATAATCAACTTTATATGGAAAAACAAAAGACCCAGGATAGCCAAAATAACACTATACAATAAAGGAATTTCAGGAGGCATCACCATCCCTGACTTCAAGCTCTATTATAGAGCTATAGTCCTGAAAACAGCTTGGTATTGGCACAAAAATAGACAGGTAGACAAATGGAATCGAACTGAACACCCTGATTTTGACTCACACACCTATGAACACTTGATTTTTGACAAAGAAGCTAAAATTGTTCAATGGAAAAAGAAAAGCATCTTCAACAAATGGTGCTGGCATAACTGGACATGAGCATGCAGAAGACGGCAGATAGATCCATGTCTATTGCCTTGCACACCACTTAAGACCAAATGGATCAAAGACCTCAACATAAATCCAACCACACTGAAACTCTTAAAAGAGAAAGTGGGAGATACTCTTCAACCAGTTGGTACAGGAGACTGCTTCCTCAACATAACACCAGTAGAACAGACACTGAGATCTACAATTAACAAATGGGACCTCCTGAAACTAAGAAGCTTCTGTAAGGCAAAGGACACAGTCAACAAAATAAAAAGGCAGCCCACAGAATGGGAAAAGATCTTCACTAACCCCACATCTGACAGAGAGCTGATCTCCAAAATTTACAAAGACCTCAAGAAGCAAGTCTCCAAAACACCAAATGAGGCAATTATAAAGTGGGGTACAGAACTAAATAGAGAATTCTCAATAGGTGAGTCTAAAATGGTGGAGAGACACTTAAGAAAGTGCTCAACATCCTTAGCCATCTGGGAAATGCAAATCAAAACAACTCTGAGATACCATCTTATTCCTGTCAGAATGGCTAAAATCAAAAACAGCAAAGACAATTTATGCTGGAGAGGATGTGGACAGAGGGGAACACCCAATTTGGAAATCAGTATGGAGATTCCCCTGGAAAATGGGAATCAATCTAGCAAAAGACCCAGCAATTCCACTCTTAGACAAATATCCAAAAGATGCAAATTTATACAATAAGGACGTGCGTTCCACTATGTACATAACAGCATTGTTTGTAATACCCCGATCCTTGAAGCAACCTAGATGCCCCTCAACTGAAGAGTGGATAGAGAAAATGTAGTACATATACAGAATGGAGTACTACTCAGCTGAAAAAAAAATGGAATCTTGAAATTCCCAGACAAATGGATGGCACTAGAAGTAACCATCCTGAGTGAGGTAACTCAGTCACAAAATGAGAAACATGGTATGTACTCACTCATATATGGATTTTAGACATAGATCAGGATAGTTCCAGTCTGCAATGCCACTGACAGAGAGTCTGGGAAACAGGAAAGAACCTAAGGGAGATATGCATGGTTCCCCAGAGAAGAGGTATGAGGCAAGATCTCCTGAACAGATTGTGAACATGGTGGGAGGTGTGTGGGGGGGAGTGGGAGCTGAGAAAAGAGAGGGGAAGAAGAGGAGAGAATAGGTCATGGGGGAACAGGAATGTTGAGTAGGGGGAGAATAGGGGGAGAATAGGATGAGTAATACTATAATAGAGTGACTCACTGTAGGAATGAACCCCACAAAGCTATCCGCCCATCAGGGTGGGGTCAAGGTAGAGATAAAAGGAAGTGAAAGGAAAAGGGGCTTCCCTTTTTTTTCCTGGAAGCCAGCCACGCTTCTAACTCCTGGTCTGTGCGCCTCTCTCTCTCTCTCTCTCTCTCTCTCTCTCTCTCTCTCTCTCTCTCTCTCTCTCTCTCTGGTAAATAAATATATTGTTTTCCCTATATAGCATTGAATATCGTTATATCTGGTGCAGAAGTGGTTTGGTGGTTTGGAATTACAGCCCACGCCACAGTGGTGGGTAACCGCCTGAAATCGGCATCCCGAGGTGAGTGCTAATCGGCATTCCAGCTGCCGCCACAGCACCTGCATTGTGCATGCTTGCTCCCATTTCTCTCGAATTCCATTTCTCACGTCTTCTGCTGCCCAATCCGGATCCCGGGGTGGGACGCAGCAAAAGACTCGCCGCCGCACGTGTCATTCACCGCAGCTGCTGCAGCTGTGGCCTCCACTGCGTCCAGAGCTGCTGCAGTTCGCCCACTGTGCGTGCCGTTTGCCGCAGCTGCCACCGCCGCAGCAGCAGCCTCCGCTGTGTCCGGAGCTACTGCAGTTCGCCAGCTACGCGTGCCTGGAGCCGCAGCCTGGAGCCGCCGCATGTGCAGAAGGCTGCCAAGAGGACCGCATTCCCCGCTGCAGGCACCCCGGCCATCTGCTGACCGCCCCCCCCCGCCACCCGCCCGATTAGTTCTGCTTTGCACTGCCTCAGCAGCTACCAGAGCCACATTTATGGCTAAGATGGAATCTAGCCAGGAGGAATTTTCAAAATTAGCAGGGTCAATTCAATCTATGTCTGATAATAATGACTATCTAGCAGACCGAATGTGTTTTCTGGAAGGAAAAATAGATGCCTTTGGAGTTTTTAGGGAGGATGGTATGAAAAGCTTGGAATCACGTTTAACTGAAGAGTCCAAAGATTTAAAACAATCTTTAATGCAGAAAATCCAAGACCTTAATGAACAATCCGAGGACTTGGAACAATTTTTAGTGGAGGAAATCCAAGACCTCAATGAACAGTCCAAGGACTTGGAACAATTTTTAATGCAGGAAATCCAAGACCTAAAGGATGACATGGTTGCAAAATTTCAATCTCTTGAAGATAAATCCTCTGAAACATCAGATGTTGAGTCAACAGATGCTAGGCTACCAGGAAATAAATGAAATATGGCTACTAGTTATCCTAAGGTGGCCTTTCCAGTAACCATTGTAGAAAGGCTATCATCATGGAGGAACCAATCTGGTTCCACTACACATAAATGGGAACCTATTCCCATGAAAGAAGTGAAAGCTATAAAGCAAGCGATAATGACTTTTGGGGTCCACAGCCCTTATGTAAAACAGTTACTAAACACATGGGCTACTACCAATAAGATAACTCCCTCAGATTGGAATGATTTAATATCTGCAGTGCTGGACCAGTCTTCCCAAATACAGTGGAAAGCTTTGTGGAGACAGGAAGCCAAGGCCCTTGAACTTCAAGGTTTGAAGGATGGCTTTGAAGCTTCCGAAAGTAAAATTATTGGGGAGAAACAATTTTCTGACCCGCAGGTCCAAGCTGGTTATGATGAGTGTACATTTGATTTATGCAAAGCAGCAGCACTAAATGCTTTGGATAAGGTTTGTGAACCAGGGGAATGAGTGGAATCATATTCAAAAGTGATACAGGGTCCGAGAGAAAGATTCTCTGAATTCTTACAAAGATTATCCAGAGCAGTAGATTTACAAATAACTGATCCTAATATTAGGCGACTTCTTACAGAATCGTAGGCTTATGAGAGTGCAAACCCACATTACAAACAGATACTGTGGCCATTAAAGGTAAGATCAGCACCACTGGAGGAATGGGTCTTATATACAACTAATGTTGAGTATGACAATCCAGAGGCAGGAACTTGGATAGGAGAAGCCATTTCTAAAGGATTTAGGAGGAATCAGGATGAAATATGGCCTACCCAAGAGGAGATACCAAATTGGGTTGGAGAAGCAATCTTTAGAAGTTTCAAAGGATATCAAAACTTTAGATGTTTTAATTGTGGTAAAATAGGGCATCTGAGTAGGAACTGTAGACAACGCATTCCTAGGAATAATGCTTCTACCAGGAATGTGTCAAACAGAAGGCCTCAGCCTCCTGGTCTCTGCAGGAGGTGTGGAAAGGGCCAACACTGGACTGACAAATGCTGGTCCACAAGAGATAGACAAGGTACATCTTTAAAGCCGGGAAACGGGGATCAGGGGCTCAAGCAAGCCCCCAGAAAGTAACATTATCTGGTCATTCCCAGTGACAGTGGAGGACAGCCTCTCCCAGGACAATTAGAAGATCCACTGCCCATTGTAAATAATACGGTACTGGATAATACATTGGCTCCAGAGGATGAATCAATTATATCAGGAGGAGATACAAAACATATATTTTGGCAAACTTCTATACAATATCATAGACCCAAGTTATCAGTTAAGGTAAATAATATGGTGATTAATGGCATTTTAGACACCAGAAGTGACGTCACTATCATTAATCAGAAGTCCTGGCCCCACAATTGGGCTTTAAAAGAGGTTAACGTTCAATTCTTAGGGATTGGAACCCTATCTGAAGTTAAACAGAGCGTTAGATGGATTAACTTTATTGGGCCAGAAGGACAGAGAGGAAGGTTAAAGCTATATGTTGCAGATATTGCTATAAACCTCTGGGGTTGTGATCTATCACAGCAATAGAATACACAGATTAACATTCCTCCTGTATCAGCTAGGAATTATAGACAAGCTCTTAGTGGTAGAAAGAATATAGTAAGGCAGTACAGAAAACAGATGCTAAATGTACAGGCTGTACAGAAGCAGGATGCTAGTGCCAAACCAACAGAGCAACCAAAAGCTCTACCCTTAAAATGGCTGACAGATGAAAATGTCTGGGTGGGTCAATGGCCTATGACATCTGAGAAGTTAGAGGCTTTGGAGAAGTTAGTTCAGGAACAGCTAGATGCCGGACATATTGAGGAGTCAACTAGTGCCTGGAATTCACCTGTTTTTGTTGTCAAGAAGAAGTCTGGTAAGTGGAGAATGGTTACTGATCTTAGAGCCATCAACAAGGTAATTCAGCCTATGGGGTCTCTACAACCTGGGATGCCATTACCTTCTCTAATTCCTAGGGAATTAATTCAAAGTTATAGACTTAAAAGTTTGCTTCTTCACCATACTGTTACAAGAAAACGGCAGAGAAAAGTTTGCCTTCATGGTACCTACCTATAATAATTCCCATTCGGTACAGAGATTCCAGTGGAAGGTACTACCTCAAGGTATGTTAAACAGCCCAACTTTGTGTCAATATTTTGTGAATAAACCTCTAGAAATAGTTCATAAAAAATTTCCACATTCGTTAATATATCATTATATGGATGACATATTATTGTCTGATTCAAATAAGGATACTTTGGAAAAGATGTTTTTAGCAGTGAAGGAAATTTTGCCTGGGGATTACAAATTGCCCAAGAAAAAAATACAAAGAGGAGATTCTATTAACTATTTAGGTTATAAAATAGATGCTCAGAAAATTAGAGCTCAGAAAGTACAGATCAGAAGAGATCGTTACCAGACTCTTAATGATCTTCAAAAACTATTAGGAGAAATCTCTCAATTACAGACAATTACCAGTATAGAAGGGCATGGTTTAAAACACCTGAAAATGGCTTTAAAAGGAGATAAAGACCTAAACAGCCCATGAGTACTATCAGCTGAGGCTGAAAAAGAATTAGAATGGGTAAAAAGAGAATGTTAGAAGCACATGTGGACCGTGTGGATCCAAATCTGGACTGTATTCTGGTTATTTTACCATCTAGAGAATACCCCTCAGGAATCTTAATGCAGAGGGAAGACATCATTCTAGAATGGGTATTTCTGCCACATAAACAGAATAAAAAACTGAAAACATATATAGAAAAGATCTCCGATTTGATATTAAAAGGTAAGTTAAGGCTTCGTCAACTGACTGGGAAAGACCCAGCTGAAATTATTGTACCTTTAACGAATGAGGAAATTCCTCCTTATGGAAGGATAATGAGTATTGGCAAATAGCTTGCAGTGACTTTTTTGGAAGTATTAGTAATAACTATCCCAAAACAGAGAGAATCAAATTCATAAAGAAAACAATTTGGATTCTTCCACATATCGTGAGACAAACACCTATTTCTGGAGTTCTTACCTTCTACACAGATGCAAACAAATCAGGTAAGGCAGGGTATAAATCAGGAAATATAAGTAAAGTAGTTTAAAGCCCTTACAACTCCGTACAAAAGGCAGAGTTATATGCCATTCTCATGGTACTTAAAGACTTTACAGAGCCTCTCAATATAGTCACGGATTCTCAGTATGCAGAAAGAGTTGTCTTGCACATTGAGACTGCAGAATTTGTTCCTTATAATACAGAATTAACCTCATTGTTTTTACAATTGCAGGAAATCATCATAAACAGGACTCATCCTATATATATAACTCACATCAGATCCCATACAGGTCTGCCAGGTCCTCTGGCACAAGGCAATGATAAAATTGATTGTTTGTTAGTAGGTAATGTGTTGGAAGCTTCAGAATTTCATAAGAAACACCATGTTAACAGCAAAGGCTTAAAGAAGGATTTTTCTATCACCTGGCAACAAGCCAAAGAAATAGTAGAAAATTGCCCCAGTTGCTCATTCTACAATCAAACTCCATTGCCAGCAGGTTGTAATCCTAAAGGTATTCACAGAAATGGATGTATTTCACTTCCCAAAATTTGGCAGTTTAAAATACGTACACCATACCATAGACACGTTCTCAGGATTCCAATGGGCTACCGCCCTCAGCTCTGAAAAGGCTGACTCTGTTATTACACACCTCTTAGAGGTGATGGCTGTTATGGGTACACCTAAAACGATAAAAACTGAAAATGCTCCAGCATATGTCTCCAGTAAATTGGAACAATTTTTCAAATATTATAATATAAAACATGTAACTGGTATACCTTACAATCCCACAGGACAAGCAGTGATTGAAAGATCTAACCGAACCTTAAAAGAGATGCTTCATAAACAGCCAGGGAGAACAAAGACCCCTAAACACAGGTTACATAATGCTTTACTAACCTTGAATTTTCTTAATGCTGATGAAAAAGGACAAACTGCAGCAGAAAGACACTGGACTACAGAGAAGACTTCTGAACTGAACCAACCGGTGTATTTTAAGGATGTTATGACCTCAATCTGGAAACCACAATAGGTGTTACATTGGGAAAGGGGTTATGCTTTTGTTTCCACAGGAGAAGAAAAGCTTTGGGTCCCATCTAAATTAAGATTCGATAAGAACAGAAAATGTCTCAGGAGGAAGAAGGATGATGGCTCATGTACAAGGTCTGCTATGTATAAGGAGACCTCATTAAAGGAAAGAGAAGTATTCTGTTTGTGTCTTTATAGGATGATTAGTTCTGAACAGTGAAAAAATACTAGGTATATGGATACCTAAAGAATAAAGGATAGCTACTCAGAGGACCATCAAACATGCAATAATACAATGTGTTATCAATGTCTAAATCTCTCTATTTTGTTATTGTAATTTCTATTTCTTCCACTTCTTAATATGCCTGAGTCCCAATTCATCTAATTAATGCTGGATTTGGAGTTGGATTGACTCTTCTGCTTTAAACCCAAGCATATTGTTAAAATGCAATTCAGACTTTCTGTATTATATCAAAGAGCCATTGATATGACAGAAACAACAACAACAAAAAAAGATATATATATGGGGACTGTCATCTATGTATATTTGATTCTTTCTAAAACTCTAATCTCCTTCATGTGTATTATCTTCCTTAGGGTCGCCTTTCCCAGTATTCATACACATAAAAGTTAAGAATTTCTGTGCTAATATTAATATTTCAGTTTTCCAGAGACAAAGGGATTTCTTGACAGCGATCTTCAACTGCTTCAGAAAGAGAATGTGGATTCACTTCCCCGACTCCACCTGATTCGACTGGATACATCTAAGCTGCCCCACATCATCGACCCCACCTGACAAGCACCATCCTGAAACCAGCTTGGAACTACATCAATTGACACATCGTCAGGCCAAGGAACTGATACAGTGCATCTTCTACAATCTGATCAGAGCTTCAGACAAGAGCTTCAATCAAAATCAGAAATCTAATCTGAAACTTCAGTCAAGCCTCTCCTGCAAAACAGAGACTAACAGACCTACTTAAGACTCTTGTTACACTAACAATTTCTTCGCACAGATCCCCATGATTGTCATTGTCCCACTTCAGCAGGAAGTAAATTTGAGAATTCCACGTCCCTTCTCCCTACTATTGACATTAGAGGATAGTTTACACCTGTTAGTGTTAATTTGCAATTATTTTAGGGTTGGGATTGGAAGGAAGTGTTCAGACATAGGCATCCCTTTCAGATAAGTTTAGAATTTAGGTGGAATGGATATGTTTAGTTTAGGAAAAGTAGATTATAACTTAATTATCACCCTCTACGTATATATGTTGTATATGTTTGAGTTTGTATCAAATTTAAATCTTCTATTTAGACTAAAAGGGGAATTGTAGGAGTGAACCCCACAAAGCTATCTGCCCATCAGGGCGGGGTCAAGGTAGAGATAAAAGGAAGTGAAAGGAAAAGGGACTTCCCTTTTTTTCCTGGAAGCCACCCACGCTTCTAACTCCTGGTCTGTGCGACTCTCTCACTCTCTCTGGTAAATAAATATATTGTTTTCCCTATATAGCATCGAATATCGTTATAAGTCACAGCTTAGAAGAGAGATCTGACACGAGTGAGACCTCTAGAGATCTAAAAGGATGACACCAACTGGCAAGCTAAGCAATAGTGGAGAGACTACCTTAAATGCCCATTCCTGATAATGAACTTGATATCTACTTTATATGCCATCCTAGGACCTTCATCTAGTGATTGATGTAAGCAGAGGCAAACACCCACAGTTAAACACTGAACTGAACCCATAGAACCCAGTGACAGAGAGAGAGGAGCTATGAGCAAATTGGTAAAGAATGGGCTGGCAAAACCAGCAGACACAGCTGATCTGAACAAGGGGGCGTTCTTGGACACCAGACCGACAGCTGGGAGGACAGCATGTGACTGATCCAGAACTCCTGAGTGTGAGAGTGAGTGAGGAGGCCTGGGCAACCTATGGATCCCAGGCAGTAGATCAGTATTTATCCTTGGCATACAAACGGACTTCATGTGTCCATAACACAAAGAGGAATGATCTCTCAGCCTGGACTCTTAGGGGACTACCTGACCCTGCCCTGAGTGAAATTACAGACTGTGGTTATCCCCTACGTGGAAGGAAGTAGGGATAGGGTGGGAGGCTGGTGGGGGGAGAAGGAAGGGGGATGCAGGAGAAGAGGAGGGAGAGGGAACTGGGATTGACAAGTGAAGCAAGTTATTTACAAATAAAAATAATAAAATAAAATAAAGACACGGGCTAATACATTGCATTTAAAACTGGAATCCAACCTTTTGCTGTATAGAAGAAACACATATCAATCTCATAAGTAGATATTACCTTACTATAAAGGGTTCTAAAAAAATTATCCAATCAAATGAACCTAAGAAGCAAGCTGGTGCAGATTTCCTAATATCTAACAAAATAGATTTCAAACTAAAATCAGTCAATAAATAAACAAGAGTATTTCATATTCACCACATAAAAAAGGCCATCAGGGGAAATCCCATTTCTCAACATCTATGCACCAAACACAAGGGCTGCTGAATCTATAAAAGAAAGATTACTAAAGCTTAAATCGAGAATCAAGCCCCACACACTAATAGTGGTAGGCTTCAACACCCATTCTCACGACTGGACACATATGCCAGACAAAAACTGAACAGAAAAATGAGGGAACTAACAGATGTTATAACTCAAATGAACTTAATTAACAGACATTTGCAGAACAGTTCACCCAAACAAGAAAGAATATACATTCTTTTCAGCATCTCATGGAACCTTTTCAAAAATAGGTCACATACTTGATAACAATGCAAACCTCAACAAATATTAAAAAATTGAATAAGTCCTGTATCCTATTAGATCACCACATCTTAAAATTCAAAGGCAACATTAATTTGAGAAAGCCCACAAACACATGGAAATCAAACAATGGTCAACTAACCATCACTGGATCTAGAAAGAAAAAAGGAAAAAATAAAAGACTTACTAAAATATAATGAAAATGTCCTCACAACATACCCAAACTTATGGGACACAATGAAAGCAGTGCTAAGAGGAAAGTTCACAGCAATAAATGACTATAAAAAGAAGCTAGAAAAATCCCACACTAACGAATTAACAGAACAACTGAAAGCTCTAGAACAAAATTAAGCTAACTCACACAAAAGGAGCAGGAAGCAAGAAACAGTCAAATTGATGCCTGATAACAATAAAATAAAACCAAAGAAAACAACACAAAAAATCAATGAGACAAAGAGTTAGTTATTTGAGAAATTCAACAAAATAGACAAACATTTATCCAAATGAACCAAAAGACAGAGAAAGAATACCAAATTAACAAAATCAGAAACGAAAGGGAGACATAGCAACAGACACTGAGAAAATCCAGAGAATCATCAGGTTTACTTCAAAAACACTATACTCCACAAAATTGGAAAACTTTAAAGAGATGGGCAATTTCTGGTTAAGTACCACATAACAAAATTAATGGAAGAACAGATAAAAAACTTAAATACACCTATAACTCCTAAGGATATAGAAACAGTTATCAATAGTCTCCCAAACAAATAAATAAAGTCCAGGCATAGATGGTTTGAGCACACAATTCTACCAGATATTCAAAGAAATCTAATACTCATACTCCTAGAATTATCCCACACAATAGAAACAGAAGGAACATTACATTGCCAATTTGTTTCCTTTTTATTTAAATTAGAAACAAGCTTCTTTTACATGTCAATCACACTTCCCCTTCTCTCCCCTCCTCCCCTATTCCCAACAAACCCATTATCCAGCCAAATTCTTTTTACACAGCTACAGTTACACTGATACCCAAACCACATAAAGACTCAACTAAGAAAGAGAATTTTACACATGGACTTTGGAATCCGATCCAACAATGTGAGATGCACTCTCACCCTGAACACTTGGGGGAGGGTCTGGGCCCTGCCCTGGATGAAATGACAGACTGTGGACACCCCCATGGAGGGCCTCATCCTCCCTGGGGAAATGAGGGGATATTGGGGGGGTTGGGGGGAGGGCACAGGAGAAGGGGAGGGAAACTGAGAGGGACCTGAAACTGACTTGTGAAGCAACCTTGTTTCTAATCTAAATTTAAACTTAAAATAAATAATAAAAAAGAAAGAGAATTATAGATGAATTTTCCTCATGAGCATACATGCAAAACTACTCAATAAAATACTGGCAAACCAAATCCAAGATGCATCAGAAAAATCATCCACCACGACCAAGTAGGAAACACCCCAGAGATGCAGGGATGGTTCAACACATGAAAATCCATCAATGTAATCCACCATTTAAACAAACATAAAGGAAAAAAACATGATCATCTCATTAGATGCTAAAAAAGCCTGAAACAAAATTCAACACACCGTCATGATAGATGTCTTGGAGAGAATACAAGGAGCATACCTAAACATAAAAGGCAATATACAGTAACCCAACAAACAGCATCAAACTAAATGGAGAGAAACTCAAATCAATCCTACTGAAATCAAGAATAAAACAAGACTGTCCACTCTCTACATATGTAGTAAATATAGTGTTCATAGTTCTAACTAGAGCAATAAGACAACAAAAGGATATGAAGGAAATACAAACTAGTAAAGAAGAAATCAAACTCTTGCTATTTGTTGATGATATAATAGTTTACATAAGTAACCCCAAAAATTCTACAATAGAACTCCTACAACTGATAAACGGGCTGATAAAAATATCAGAGAAACACCACCATTTGCAATAGTCACAAATTAGCATAAAATATCTTTGGATAATTCTAACAAAACAATTTGAAAACCTGTGTGACAAGAACTTAAATCTTTAAGAAATAAATTGAAGAAGATATCAGAAAATGAAAGATCTCCCATAATCTTGGATGGGTAGGATCAACATAGTAAAAATGGCAATCCTACTAAAAGTAATCTACAGATTCAATGCAATTCCCATCAAAATTCCAGCAAATTCTTCACAGACCTTGAAAGAATAATACTCAAATTCATATGAAAAAACAAAAAATCCAGAATACCCAAAACAACCCTGTTCAATAAAGGATCATTTAGGAGCATCACCATCCCAGATTTCAAGCTCTACTATAGAGCTATAGTAATGAAAACAGATTGGTATTGTCATAAAAACAGACAAGTGGACCAATGGAATCAAATCAAAGACCCTGATATCAACCCATACAACTACGAACACCTAGTTTTTGACAAAGAAGCTAAAAATACAAAATGGAAAGAAGAAAGTATATCCAACCAATGGTGCTGGCATAACTGGCTGTCGACATGTGGAAAAAATCAAATAGATCCATATCTATTGCTATGCACAAAACTGAAGTCCAAATGGATCAAAGACATCAATATAAAATCATTCACACTGAAACTCATAGAAAAGAAAGTGTGAAATACACTTGAAAGCATAAGTACAGGAGTCATCTATGTGAATATAACACCAGTAGCACAAACACTGAGAGCAACAATGAATAAATGGGACCTCCTGAAACTGAGAAGCTTCTGAAAAGCAAAGAACACAGTCATCAACACAAAACAGCGCCCTATAGAATGGGAAAATGTCTTCACCAACCCCACATCTGACAGAGCGCTAATCTCCAAAATACACAAAGAACTCAAGAAACTAGATATCAAAATATCAAGAAATCCAATTTAAAAATGGGATGCAGATCTAAACAGAAAATTCTCAACAAAACAATCTCAAATGGGAGAAAGTCACTTATGGAAATGCTCAACATCTTTAGTCATCAGGGAAATGCAAATCAAATCCACTCTGTAATTCCATTTTACACAGATTAGCATGGCTAAGATCAAAAACACCAATGACAGCTTATGCTAGAGAGGATGTGGGGTAGGAGAACACTCCTCCAATGCTCGAGTGAGTGCAAATTTGTACAGCCTGTGTAGAAATCAGTATGGTGATTTCTCAGAAAATTATGGATCAACCTACCTCATATCCCCACAATACCACTTTTGGGCATATACCCAAAGGAGGCACATTCACACCACAAGGACATTTACTCAACTATGTTCATAGCAACATTATTCATAATAGCCAGATCTTTGAAACAACCTAAATGCTCCTCAGCATCCAGGTTGTATATGAGCGCAGACTGAGCAAGGCAGTATCAGCACTCCTCCATGGTCTCTATCTCACAAACTGTCTCACGGTTCCTGCTTTGAGTTCCTGCTCTGACTTCCCTCAGTGATGGAATGTGATGCTAGAGTTGTAAGATAAGATGAAACCTTTCCTTCTAACCTCCCAAAAAAATGAACACACCATTAGGAATAGATAACTGGCTTCTTTTTAACTAAAAGATCTCTATACATGTTGTTTTATGTTGCAGTATTTTTCCAGTAAAGTTATAAAATTTGCCTGCTTTATGTTTCAGTATTTTAAAAAAGTTGTGATATCAATTACAAATAAATAAATATCCATCAAAGGAGTACACAGTACTTCATATGCAGTTAGGTTGAAAACAAAGAGTTGGCATCACTCCTGCTGTATATCTGACTGGGGTAGAAAATAAAATGAACATGACATAAACTCCACACACTTGTAGTTCTGGTGATTCCTTTCAGAGGCAGAGACTGGTTGCCTAAATCATACAGTTCTGGTTTCATTAAGAAACCCTGTCTGTAACAAAATAAGATGCACAGCAATTAAGGAAGACATCTGATTTCAACTTCTGACCTCCACTTGATATCCACACACAAACACAGACACACATGCACACACACACGCACACACACACACACACACACACACACACCAAAAAGAACTAGAAGTCTCTATTTCAAAGAATTATTATGTCTAAATAAAATTGAAACAAAGTACATATAGGCACCATATACTCCATATTTTATCCCAGCCTTATGATTTCCCATATTGTTAATGATTTACATGGACTAGAACGTGTCACAGTTTATAAACCAAACTGGGTACATCATTATTTAGTAAAGATATGATAGCAATGATACACCACAAACAACATCACACTGAATCATTTCACTTCCTTGATGTGTTTCTGTGCTCCAGGGCAATAAAGATATGTCCATGTATTTTGTTCTCAATATCTTACTGGTAGAATAATTTACTAATATTTTCAGTTCATTTTCTTGTGTTTAAGAGGGAGAAAGTAGCAGATACCCCACATACGCTAAGAAAACCACAAAAATGTGAAACATACATGCTTTGAATATATAGATTGATTATAACAACACTTTTGAGACATAATCTGTAGTAATTGTAGACCTCAACCATCCTATATATACATAAAGATGGTCTTGGCCTCCTGATTCTCCTGTCTTTTGGTCTTCCAGTGCTGAGATTACAGATGTTTGTAATAATGCCAGTTTATGTGGTGCTGAAGAGTAAACCCAAGGCTTGAACATAATAAAATGAAACAATGCAATTCCCCAATCACTCATGAAAATATTATGATCATAACTGAAGGTAAAAGTTTCTGAACGCCTGCTCGGTCAAGTCTTTCCAGAAGGACTTCATCTCAGGAGGAAGCCCTGTTGTCAGTGGGGCTGAATGACATCATGGCACCTGGGCCTGGAGAAGATGAGCCTCAAACATGTTTTCCATTTGTGCTTTTTTTAAAACTGAAGTATGACTGCAGATGTGACACTCCAGGGAAGAAAAATTTGAAAAACTTCCAGAGGATATTAGAAACTGAGTTGAAAGAGCTGTGGGAATAGGGGTAGCCATCAGAGTCAACAACAAAATTGTGATTTACACGAATGGATACAAGTACATGGGATATGTATACACCTGCTGGCTCTGAAAATTTGAACTCTACGCAGAGTTAGACTTTGTAGATACGTCCATAATGTTCATCCTGCTCTTTATGTTCCTGGCCCTGCAGTATTCCAGCCATGTCTACTCCTTTGACCGTTCTGACTGTGCTTTAAAGGCAAAACCCAGTGTGTACAAGGATGGGGAAATGGTGGTTGCTGCATTTTTTCCACTTTTTACTATTGTTTTAGATTTCTTGACTGAGGATCCAAGAAATATGTCCTACTATGTTCAGTAAGTTCATTTTTTTCATTTCTTCATTGTGTTCCGTATTTTTGACTAGATAATGCCTAGAAATACTATGTGTGCATACACTGGTGCTGTCTACATCCTGCATAGTGCTCTTTCTACTCCATATCCCAAGGATTGTCTGTGATTTATTTTTACTGTTTCTATTTACTAGATTCTTTGCCTGAAAAGAACAAAAGAATTCTAGTTTCCTTCATTCTGGCTTCTCCTTTCTGAGACTCAATTCTCTCCTTATTACTTCCCCATTCCTGGCCCTCTTCCGACCTGTGTTGTCACTGAATAATATCCAACAGAATTGCCTAGAATCAAAATACAAGTCATGGGCATGGATTTGGACAATGAGTATATGAAAAATTCTCTTCCTGAATAGCAAAGGATCTTAATTTTTCAGTTATTTCTGTTAGCTTTTTGACTTATTTGTATTTATATTGATATGAAACCTCTCTTAAATTATAGTTAGCAAAGATTTTCTTACTCAGTGGGCTTTTGCTTTACCTCGTTGATTACTGTGCAAAAGACTTTTATTTTCATGAATACCCATTAATTAGCATTATTCTTCAACAAACATAGTCATTCCCTACAACTATATTATGGAGGATACTGCCTATGTTCTCTTCTAGCAGTTTTGGTGTTTCATTTAGGTCTTTGATCCACTTTAATTAGCTTTTGTGAAAGTTGATATCTAGAGATTTAGTTTCATTCTTCTGCATGTGGATATCCAGTCTTTTCAGAACCATTAGTTGAAGATGCTTCTTTTCTTGGAATAGGTATTTTTGGCTTCTTAGTATTATATTAAGTTGCTGGGATTACACATTCTCAAGTTTGGGAATTGAATTTGTTCTATTGCTCTACGTGTCTGCTCTGTGTCAGTACCATGTTGTTTTATTACTACGGCTCTCTAATATATATTAAGATCTAAAATTGTAACCGCTCCAGTATTGTTCTGTTTTCTTAGGATTTCTTTGTATTTCATTTAAATTTTTTAGGATAGAATTTTTATTTGTTCCTGATAAAAGTAGTATGGTGTCTTGACTAGGATTGCATTGAATCTATAAAGGGCTTTTGGTAGAATGGTCATTTTCATTACACTTTCTACCTGTCCATGAGCACGGGTATCTTTGCATTTACTAGTGTCTTTTCTTCTTTGGAATTTTAAAGTTTTCATTAAAGAAATACTTCATTTCCTTGGTTAAATTTATTCCTACATAGTTTATTTTCCTTAAGGCTATTGTGAATGGGTATGTATTTATGATATCCTTCTTTGTATGTTTGTCGTTGGTGTGTCAAAAAACCTATTGATTATACAAGATGACTCTACATCCTCCAACATTACTGAATGTGACAATCATTTCTTTTCTTGTAGAATTTTAGAACATCTAATATACAGAATCATGTCATCTGTAAATAATGATAGTTTGACTTTTTCTTTGTTTACTTGTATTCCCCTAATTTCCCTCTCTTGCTCATTATTCTATTAAATATTGCAAGATTCTATGATGCCAATTAGAGTCACTAATCTGATTACAATGGAAGGTCAGTTAGGCTCCCAATTCTCTCTCTCTCTCTCTCTCTCTCTCTCTCCTTACTCACTTTCTCGCTCACACTTTCTCGTTGTTCTCTCTCTGATAGCTCTGTCTGCCCTGGGACTTATTGTATATATTAGGCTGGCCTTGAATTCATATTGATTTTCTCCCTCTACTTTCTAGAAGTTGAGATTAAAGGCATGTACCCGGATGCCTAATTCTCAAATTTTAATTGTTTTAGAAAATGATATATATGATGCTTTAAAAGCAATTCTCAGTTCTTATTTCAATATTCATATCTCTATAAGAACTTTCTAATGTTACCTCCTTCCTTCATACTTCCAGTATTCAGAGATGAATAAGCTTTTCAGTTTTTCCAAATTTTTGTTTTGACTTGACCTACTACTGTAAGGCTTTAAAGTGTATTAAATATGTTATCAACTTAAAGTATATAATCTTGTGTTGTTTTTTCTTTTGAAAACAAATGTAGCATATGTTTTTCATCTTGTTAATATTACTTATCCATTACCGTGAAAAAACACCATAACAAAATTGTTGGGCCCCAACCCCCACGGACCTCTGTGCATTGTTTCTCAGCTGATAGCCACAGCTGCACCCTGTTCTCTAGTCCTGGATTACAGACCCGGCTTTGCCCACCTGACATCGATATCTAACAAAAGGAAAACACAGGCTTCTGCACCTGGGGTTTTCCCATTGTGCTGTAAGTCTGTATATAAGGCTGCTCACTATTTACAGCACACACACAGACAGGCATGCAGCATGCAAAGACACAGACACACGTGCATTTTCTTAGCAATAAAGGCGGCAGACTCATTCTCTTAGCACAAACATTTGGACATCTTGTCTTTCATCTCCCAATACCTTGGACTTGTTTGTGGTGTGGACGCCACACAAACGCAAGTTAAGGGAAAGTGGTTTGTTTGGACTTACACTTCCATAGAGATACTATTCATCGGGGAGGTAGGACATGACAGTAAGGAGAGAAATCACAATTATGACAGGAGCAGGAATTTGGCTGGTCACATTGTATTTTCCCTCGGGAATCAAGAGATTGGAAGGGAATGGACGTAAACATGTAAAGCCAAAAGGCCTCTCCTCCATGACCCACTTCCTCCGTTAGGGTCAGCCTTTTGAAAGATCCACAGCCTCCATTAATGTCATCAACTGAGGACAGAGTCCAGATAAGAGTATGTGGGAGATACCTGACATAAAACCACAGCACCCCTAAATACGTGTGTGTCTTCTGTTCAGGTTAAATGCCAAGAACTACCAGCTAGTTCTTGCAATGGTTTTTGCCATTGAGGAGATCAACCAGAACCTCCACCTTTTACCCAATGTGTCTCTGGGATATGACATCTATAATGTCCTGTTCAATGAATGGTGGACATTGGATAGATGCATCACATGGCAATCAGGCCCAAAGAAGTATGTAACTAATTACACCTGTAGGAGAGAAATGAAGTCTGTTGCAGTACTCACAGGAGTATCATCGATAATATCTTCCCATATAGCGACACTGCTGGGACTCTACAAATATCCACAGGTGAGAATGAGTGGAGTGAAGAGACATAAAAACACTCGTAAGTTCACTGCCATACCAGGAGGCAAAAGATGGTGAAAAAATGTGCTCATTCATCTGACAAAGTTTATAATCCCAAACAGTAATTATTCAGTGACTTGGTGACATATCCATATTTTCTTTGTCTATGACAGAGAAAAAAGAAAGGCAGGGGCAGACAGTGATTACCTAGAACTCTGAATGATCAGGAATTTTCTAGGAAGTTCTCAGAAAGTAGAATGCCAGAATTTTCATGGTATGATAGTCTAGAGACGTAGCTTTAGGAGTAAAGTATTTGATTCACAAGCATGAGTTTGGATCTCTATCACTCAAATAAAATCTGCCCATGGCAGTGTACATCTTCTTTTAATAATTTATTTCTTTTATCATGTTATGTGCATCAGTGTTTTGACTGCATACACATCTGTGTAAGGATGTCAGATCTTAAAGTTATAGATAACTGTGAGCTCCCATTTGGGTGCTGGGAATTGAACCCAGGATCTCTGGAAGAGCAGTCTTAAACCACTGAGCAGTATACATCACTTCTGGTAAAGCAAAGAGTCCCTCACAGACAAACAGTGAGCTGAAGGTTCACTTAGAGATCTATGCTCAAAATAAAAAGAAAAAAATAAGTGAAAAATGACAGAGTAAGGATTTCAGTATTAACCTCGGACCCCATGTGCACATATATACAGATGTAATGATCAATCAAATACTCCTCATCACTCTAGCTGCTTCTAAAGGTCTGTCATGATTGGACGTGCACACTATGCCCCCTCCTCTTAATTCTGCTTCTCTCTTCCTTTTCTTTTAGCTGGCCATTGGGTCTTTTGATCTTAACCTCAACAATCATGACCAGTTTCCTGATCTCTATCAGATGGCCTCCAAGGATATGTCTCTGGCCCGTGGCATTGTCTCCTTATTGAATTATTTCCACTGGAATTGGGTGGGGTTGATTGTGTCTGAAGGACAAAAAGGTGTTGAGATCATCTCAGACTTGGGGGCAGAAATGGACAGAAACAGAATATGTATAGATTTTGTAGAAATGCTTCCAGTCAGCGAAGTATCCTATTTAGCAAACAGACCGTTGAATCCTACACGGCTTCTGAAGTCATCAGCAAATGTGATCATTGCCTATGGTGACAGTGACTTTCTGAGAGGTTTCCTGTTTTACTTAAAACATACTTTAGTTACCACGAAAGTCTGGATCATGAACTCAGAATGGGATATTTCCCTCCATTCAAGGCTTTTCATTTTGCAGTCCTTCCATGGGAGTCTCATTTTCACACATCACCACAAAGAAATCTCTGGTTATGGGAATTTTATCCAATCAGTTCACCCTTCTAAATACCCAGAAGATTTTTACCTTACGAGGTTCTGGTTCTACTTTTTTAACTGCTCATTTGCTGACGATGATTGTAATACACTGGAGAACTGTGCGCCTAATGTTTCCTTGCGTGACTCACCTAAGAACTTTTTTGATACGGTCATGACTGAGTACGCTTATAACACATACAATGCTGTGTATGCTGTGGCCCACAGCCTTCATGAGATGCTTCTTCATCAAGTAGAAGGAAAGCCAACAAGAAAGTCAGAAGACCTGATATTTCCAGCCTGGCAGGTAATGTGTCTCCCCCCAGGATTGCTCACAACTTCAGCAATGTGATTTTTCTAAATTTATTCTTTAGGAGGCCACATTTCTTGTCTTAGGATCTCTAAGAGCACAAACTAAACTACTTGTAACACTGAAAAAGCAAGTAAGTCAAGATGTATACAGACATGGTTCAAAGAACAAAGTAGTATCTGTGGAAAGAAGGAAATGTGTTCTAAATCTACATCAGTGGTTTATGTTGCCAGATCAAGGATTTCTATAGGAAAAATGCATAACATATCTAGTCTTATGAGTCCCATTGGAAGTAGTGGAGGCTGTGATGCCGTAGCTGACTGTAGAGGATACAGTGCCTAGGCACATGGAATCACACAACATAGAGAAAGAGTCTACAGAGAAAAGCTGGAGGGAAGAACGAACTGAGAATATTACACTTAAGTATGTAGAATCCCACCCATGGACAAGAGGCTTCAGTAGAAAGGGAAGGGACTGAGCTGACTGGAGACAGAATACTTCACTGGACTACCACACCATGCAGCAAAGCCTGTGGAGTCAGACTGGGCAGCAGAGAAAAATAAGAGTAGGATGCCCAGGCATATGTAATTCCACAGCATTCAATAAAGACTACAGAAGAAATTAGGGGTGGAGCTGTCCCAGGGTAAGGTGCTCAGAAACAGACTGCTAATCTAATTTCAACAGAAACAATAAGTTAAGAAAAGGTAATAGAAGGATACAAATGAGAGAGGGGGAAGCCAAAACATCCTTCCTTGTAGATAATAATATTCTATACATAAGAGACCCTAAAGACTCCATCACAAATTCTTAGATCTGATAAACACTTTTAGCAAATTGTCAAGACAAAAAAATTAACACAAAAAATCATCAGTCTTCCTGTATACCAATGTTTAACATACAACCAAAAATGAATAGTCCCATTGACAATAGCCACAAAGAAATTAAGTATCTGAGAATAAACCTACCAAAGAAATGAATCTTCTCTACCATGTCTTTAATACACTGAAGAAAGTAACTGAGGAAGGCCCCAGGAAGTGCAAAGACCTCCCATGATAATAGATCAGATCAATTGATATTGCATAAGTGTTCATCCCATACAAATCAATTAACATATTAAATGTAATTTGAATCAAAATTACAACACCATCACGAAATGTCAGCATGCATAATGAAAACACCAGTTGGTCTGTCAGCCTGAACAGTGGAAATTCACAAAGTCCCTCAACGAGGTGAAGACCTTCAGACAATTGGTGCATACTAAGTGAGGGAGAATAAGTTTAACTCAGAGACGTGTAACCTGATAGGTTGTCTTATTCCAAGTGATCAGCACTTGTACATACAAAGAACACTAAATGGACTCACTATGGTGTCAGTGTGTGTGTTTGTTTGTGTGTGTGTACAAAGGTAAAAATATTAAGAGGGAGGTGGGTGTCATGGGAGGAGCTGAGATGAAAATGGAGACCAGAAATTATGTAAATGCAGTTTAATTTACTTAGGTATGAAATTATCTAGAAAATAATTTTTAAAAAGCATATTATTCACAGGGATATAAAAATTCTTATGAATGTCTGTCTTTTGGGTATATGCCTAAGAGTGAAAATGCTGAATCTTATGATAGACTGATTCCCATATTCCGGAGGAAGTGCCGTACTGAACACCAAAATGGCTGTATAGGTTTGCACTCCCCCTCCCCCAGCAGTGGAGGAGTGTTCCCCTTTCTCCACATCCTCTCCAGCATAAACTATCATTGGTTTTTTTTTTTAATTTTAGCCATTCTGACAGGAGTAAGATGGTGTCTCAGAGTTGTTTTGATTTGCATTTCCCTGATGGCTAAGGATGTTGAGCACTTTCTTATGTGTCTTTCAGTCACCTTAGACTCCTCTATTGGGAATTCTCTATTTAGTTCTGTATACCACTTTTGAATCGGACAATTGATGCTTGGTGACTAGCTTCTTGAGTTCTTTGTATATTTTGGAAATCAGCCTTCTGTCAGATGTGGGGTTGGTGAATATCTTTTCCTATTCTGTGGGTTGCAGTTTTTTCTTGTTGACTATGTCCTTTGCTTTACAAAAGCCTGTCAGTTTCAGGAGTTCCCTTTTATTAATCGTCAATCTCAGCTTCTTGGCTACTGGTGATATGTTCAGGAAGCAGTCTCCTGTACCATTCCTTCTAGGATACCACCTACCTTCTCTTCTAAGAGGATCAGTGTGGCTCTTTGTGACATTGATTCTTTGCATTGTTTTCATAACTTCTCCTTTACTGATTTCAGCACTCAATGTGATCTTTTCTGAGTGTCTTCTCCTTCAGAGTGAGTGTGCATCTTTTTGTTCTAGAGCTTTCAGTTGTGCTGTTAATTCTCTAGTGTGACTTTTATCCAGTTTCTTTATGTGGGCATTTAGTGCTATGAACTTTCCTCTTAGCACTGCTTTCAAATTGTCCCATCAGTTTGGGTATGTTCTGTTCCCATTCTCATTTAATTCTAAGAAATATTCAATTTCTTATTTTATTTTTTCCTTGACCCAGGAATGGTGCAATTGGGCATTGTTCAATTTCCATGAGTTTGTAGTGTTTCTGCAATTTGTGTTGCTGTTTATGTCTAACTTTAAACCACGGTATTCTGATAAGATATTCCGGGTTATTCCAATTTTTTGTACCTGTTGAGGTTTGCTATGTTGCCAAGTATGTGGCAAATATTAGAGAAGGTTCCAAGTGGGGCTGAGAAGAAGGCATATTTTTTGTGTTTGGATGGAATATTCTAGAGATGTCTGTTAAACAAAATTGGGACATAACTGTTATGAGAAGCCTTTTCTTGAGAGGAACCTTCCCGCCAGCCTGGTTCTAGAGCCGCATCAGTCCCAAATAAACACACAGGAGGCTATATTCATTATGAAGCTGTTGGCCTTACTTGTTTCTTACTAGCTAGCTCTGACTTAAGTAATTACCCCATAATTGTTAATCTATGTATTTCTCTTACCGGAGACATTTCCGGGCTTCCTACCCCATGGCGTTACATGTCGAACTCTCTTGTGTTTATCTTACCCAGAGTCCTTCTTGACTCCTAGTCCCTCCTATCTAGATTCCCTATTGGCCAGACAGTGCTTTATTGGCATGAGACTTCCCCAACACATAACTTCTACTAGTTCCTATAATTCTTTGTTAAGGTTCTGACTGGTGGTCCTGTCTAGTGGTGAGAGTAGGATGTTGAGGTTTCCCACTATAAACGTGTGAGGTTTTTTGTGTGATGTGAATTTTAATAATGTTTCTTTTACCAACATGGATGACTTTGTATTTGGGGCATATATGTTCAGAATTGAGACGTCATACTGATGGATTCCTACTGTGATGAATTAGAAGTGACCTCATTTATCACTTTTGATTGATTTTAGATTAAAGTCTAATTTGTTAGATATTTTTATTGCTACCCCTGCTTGTATCTTGGGTACATTTGATTGAAAAATCTTTTCCCAACCCTTAACTCTGAGGTACCATCTGTCTTTCAGGTTGTGGTGTGTTTCTTGTACGCAGCAGAAGGATGGATTCTGTCTTCGTATCCATTCTGTTAGTCTGTGTCTTTTTATAGGTGAGTTAAGACCATTAATATTGAGGGATATTAATGAACATTGATTGTTCATTATTGTTTTTGCCATGGAATATCCTTTTTTCTCCATGTATAGTTATTGAAAGCTTTGCTGAGTATAGTGGCCTTGGCTGGCATCCCTGGTCTCTTAGTGTTGGTAAAATATCTATCCAGGACCTTCTGGATTTCATAGTTTCCATGGAGAAGTCAGGTGTAATTCTGAGAGGTTTGCCATTGTATGTTATCTGAAATGTTTCCTTAGCTGCTCTTAATATTCTTTCTTTATTCTGTATGTTTGAGGTTTTGAATATTATGTGGCGAGGGGACATTTTTTGTGGTCCAGTCTATTTGGTGTTCTGTAGGCTTCTTGTACTTTCATAGGAATTTCCTTCTTTAGGTTGGAAAAGTTTTCTTCTATGATTTTGTTGAATATCTTTTCTGCACCTTTGAGTTGGGTTTCTTTACCTTCTTCTATACCTACTATTCTTAGGATTGGTCTTTTCACGGTGTCCCATATATCCTGGATATTTTGTGTTAGGGATTTGCTGAACTTAAGATTTTCTTGGGTCAATGAATCAATTTCTCCTAGTGTATCTTCAACACCTGAAATTCTGTCTTCCATCTCTTGTATTCTGTTGGGTATGTTGCATCAATAGTTCCTGATCGTTTATGCAGCTTTTCTATTTCGAGAATTCCCTAAGTTTGTGTTTTCTTTTTTGCCTCTATTTCAATTTTCAGGTCTTGAGCTGTTTGAATTGTTTTTTCATTGTCTTTTCTTAAGATATTTGTTGACTCCTTTTATTTTTGGTTTTTTTTTTCTTCAGTTTCTTTAAGGGATTTTCTCATATCCTCTTTAAGGGCCTCTATCATTTTCATGAAGTTGGTTTTAAGGTCATTCTCTTCTGCTTCATCTTCATTGGGATGTTCAGGTCTTGCTGCTGTAGGGTCCCTATCTGGTGGTGTCATACTGATTTTTCTGTTGTTGAATGTGTTTTTATATTGTCCTATTCCCATGCCTTCTTCCAGTGGGTATAGAAGTAGTCTATTCCTCACTAGGTAGGTACGAATCTCAGTCTTAATGTGAGAAGCCTCTCTTTACAGTCCAGTTACACCTGCTTCAGTTGCTGAGAATAAGTGACTTGTAAGTGTTATTTCCTATACTATGGATTTACAACAACCCCTCTTAGGCTCAGAGAACATTGCAGAAGAGAAGAGTGGAAACAATATTGGAGTTGAAGGCAGAGAGAAGTGCTGTAAAATGCCATCTTCTGACAACACAGCCATGGCAACCTTGAGCTCATAGGAACTGGAGTCATTTGTGCTGGATCTGCACAGGACTAACTCTAAGCAAGAAGTTATGGGAATGGGAGGGCATCCTACTCTCCTTGTGGATGCATTGGGTGTTAAAATGTCCAGAAGATTGGAAGTCATTTCCTACAGTTTTGTACAAACTTGAAACCCACTCCCAAGTTCAAGCAATTTAAAAACCATGATCAAAGCAAAGGCCCCAGCTTCCTCATGATGTCCTTAAATGACAGAAAAAGGAAGTCACCTTTTCTGTTTCTCCTAGAATATAGTTTTTCAAATTTTTGATCATTTGCTACATGTATATTATGAGCTTTTGATCTGTTCACCATAATTAAGTATTCTAACCCCTCGTGCTCTTCTTGAAACCTCTTCCCAATAGTCCCTCCTCCTACTTTCACACCTTCTTTGTAACTCACTGAGTTCAATTATGATTCTTCAAATAAACGTGAGTGTGATTTACTGAAATATGCACAATCTAATATCAGCTGCAACACTGAAATGAGTATCACACACACACACACACACACACACACACAGACACACACACACACACAGCAACCACTGACTGCCCGTAATCTTTCTGTCAGGTATAGTTCCTCCCCACTGAATAATGTGTGGTGATGAGCATAACTTCATGAAAAACTTCTGTAGGTAATAACAGCTGCAATAAATTCATGAATGCAACAACAGAGTCTTATTCAAAATTCTCATACTCTGGACCTTACCTCCTTTGGGTCCTCTCTTCCACAATACACTCTGAACCTTCATTTGAGTGATTTATATGTTCTGTTCAGGACCAAGCACTTGGTATTAGTTACCTTTATGTTGCTATATAAAGCACCATGGCTAGGGCAAATTATAGAAGTGAAGGCCCCTCTTGCACTTTTTCATTCTAGATCTATGTAAGAGTTATTAATAATGATGATGCCAGTGATTTGATATTAGGCTGTCTTAACTTTCCCTTATCAAATGAATTAATCCATTACTTTTTAAATTATCCTAGGGCATGTTTTAGGACAAAGGTAGAGGCAATAATTTTTCCCAAAATATCACAGGAATGGCTTCTAACCCAGTTGCTGCTATTTTTCCTTTCTGCAACCCCTTGAAGTGCCCAAGAGTACTCATTGTTTAAGCACCACTGGATTCCAGGCTCTTACTAGGAAGGTCCTTTCATCTCTACCTACAGCATTCGATGGTTTACTATTCCAAATTTCCAAAAGCTACCACATTCCTCCAAAAAAACATGAATAGGTTCTTCATATCAATACTTCCCTCCTGATAACAACTTCTGTGTTAGTTACTTTTTATTGCTTTAATAAAGCACTGTAACCAAGGCAACTTCCAGAAGACAGAGTTATTTCAGCTCACAGTTCCAGAGATTCAGAGTCCACTATTTTGAGGCTAGCATGGCAACAAGAAATAGGTCTGGTTACCAAGTAGAGCATGAAGCTGAGAGTAGCTGACACCCTCTATCTCACTCAGAGCTAGCAAACTGGAAGTGATATGGATCTTTAAACTCGCAAAGGCCACACCCAGCATAATTCCTCCAACAAGGCAGCATCTCCTAACCCCCCCCCAAACAGTAACAGCAACTGGGCACCAAGTGCTCAAATGTCTGTGCTTATGAGGGACATTTCATCGTTCAAATCGCTTTGTGCTTCAGTCACTTGTTATTAGTACTTTGACCAGTTGAAAACCTCTGCTCATTCCAAGAAATGTCTCTAACGACTGCTGAAAGCAGCACGATCTATCAGTGTCAGCATAAGTATTAGAGAGCAGTTTGACACCACATCCACTCAGCAAAATAACAGAAGAGCATTCATTACCTTTAGGGTCAATATCCCCTTCAGCCATAAATAGCAGCTATGAATTTCCTCCTTTGGTGTGTGCTTCAAATTCACCATAACATTCATGTGCTATTATACAAGTGAGTATATCTCGACAGGAAGGTCATTATTATAATCAAGGGTATTGCAACTAGATAGAACCAATGATGATATTGCTTCCCCAACAGCATTAATGGCATCCACCACTGAATGCTCACCTGGAGGAAGGACTTCCAGCTCAGCTCTAGCTTGGTGTCTTCAACAATAGTATCTCAGTTATAGACAAGTAGGAACAATGGCAGCAACCTGTATTTTGGAGGGTATTCTAGGCCTCCCTGGAAAACAACTCCTAAAAAGTTCTCTATACCAAATACTGGGATTTTGGCTTAACAATCTTTGGCTTCAGAAGGCAGCAATATTCAATAATGAGTGGTGCCTCCACTCAAATGCAGAGATAGCAGAGTTGTACCACAATGCCCAGTTTTATGCAGAACATGGATCAAACCTAGGATTTCACTCATGCTAGGCAACTCAATCAACTGAGATATATCCCTGCCTCCAAGACTACTTAAGGGTCTAGGTGATGTTAAAACTACTCTTGACACTTTACATAAAGAATCTCATCTAACACACCAAGGTATTCAAAGCTTCATTTCAGACACTCTATAGGCAATGTACTGGTTACTTTTTGTCAATTTAACACAAATGAGACTCACTTTGGAAGGTGTAACCTCTGTTGAAATTGATATCCATCAGATTGGCCCATGAGCAAGTTTGTGGGAATTTTATTGACCAATGATTGTTGTGGGAGGGCCCAGCTCACTGTGGACAGTGTGACCCCTGGTCAGGTTGTCCTGGGTTGTATAAGAATGAAAGCAGGGCAAGCCATGTCAAATAAGTCAATAAGCGCATTCCTCCATGGTCTCTGTTTCATTTCCTACCTCCAGGTACCTGCCTTGAGTTCTTGATTTGGCTTCTTTCAGTGATGGCCTGTAACATGTAAACTTTTGTTACAGCAATAAAAAGAAAAGCAGGACAGGTTAATTCTGAAAATAAATATATATGGCTAACTTTTGTTAGACAAACTGGCAACTTCCAGGTTTTCTTTCATTTATCCATTATGTTGATGCTTGTGTAAGAACTACTGTCTGTTGAACAGATGAATGTTTTCAGAAATGTTATATTTCAGTTTTCATGAGCTGCCATTTGTCCTACATTCTTGATACCTATGCACCAAGGATTTAAAAAATACAACACTTTCCCTAACACTTGGGTAATTTGTCTTCACTCTGGTACCAACTTCATAAGATAATGCAACTTTTTTAGCTGCACCCGTTTCTAAAGAACATGCAGTTTACTAATCCTGCTGGAGAACAAGTGAATTTGGATGACAAAATGAAATTGAATGCAGACTATGACATTCTCAACTACTGGAACTTTCCAGAAGGTCTTGGACTTAAGGTGAAAGTTGGACAGTTTTCTCCATATAGTCCACGTGGTCAACAATTATCTTTATCCGAGGACATGATAGAATGGGCCACAGAAATTACAGAGGTAAGTTGGGTATAATTGTAACTCTATGAATTACACGTACTAGAACAAATTTTGCTCAGGATCCCCTAAACAAAAAGCTATCTGCAGTGAACACCTTTTTGCAAAGGAAACAGTAACTTCTTCTTATAGAGTCTCGTTTCTGGGAAGACTCCATACCCAAGAAAGTCAGTGTTATTTCTGTAGAACTTTTATGTCATAAAATCTTACTGTGTTACTGGTCTTTTGCTTTATGTGTGCTTGACTCTTGTGGGTTTTGTTTGTTTTCATTTTGTTTGCTTGTTTTTAAACACTGAGAAAGAACTCAGCCTGGACATGGGAGAGGGCCTAGACCCTGCCCAGGATGATATAACACACTTTGAAAATCCCCTATAGAAGGCCTTGAACTCCCTGGGGAGCAGAGGTGTGGTGGAGTGGGATGTTGAGGGGATTGGGGAAGGGGGAAGAGGAGGGAGAGGGAGCTGGAAGTAGCATGTGTAAAAAGTTAAATAAAAAATGTTTTAAAAAAAGGAAAGGAAGATCCAGGTAAAGAAGACCCCACATCACGGCATGCCTTCCAGGGACTGGGGACGGCCACAGAACTTCCCATTCTGGCAGGAGCCTAGCACCCCTGATCCCAGGTATTCTCTTCCACCAAGGAGACCAGGGGATCAGCATGTCTGGCAGGACCAGGTAAAACAGGCCCTGGATACAGGCCTGCATTCCAGTGCCTGGGGATTGCCTGGAAACGTCACAGAGCTCCCCATCCTGGTGGGAGCCAGCACTCCTGTTTCCAGGTCTTCTACCAATGAGACCATGAAACCAGCAGAACCAGGGACCAGGGGACCATGTAGGAGGCTAAGCACCCCAGATTCCTGGTCTTCTTCTCCACCCACAGGACCAGAACTAGGATGAGGAATAGAAGAACTACCAGAATATTGGACTTGCTAGCACCCACTGAAAGGGAAATCTGGTCCCCTAACCGCCAGACCACTAAGGTGCTCTTTCTGCACCCACTAGAAGAAGAGATGGGAAACACACAATACAAAACACACTCAGCAACAGAAAAACAAATGTGACACTGCCAGATTCTAGAGACTCCACACCAGCAAGACTCCAACATTCCAATGCAAAGGAAACATAAGAGAATGACCTTAAAAACAAATTCATGAAAATGATAGAGGCCCTAAAAGAGGATATAGGAAACCCCACAAATAAATGGAAGAAAAAACAAACGAAAAAAGGCATGAAAAGGAAGAAAAAACAAACAAAAATTGCAAGAAATGGAAGAAAAAGCAAACCAAAAAATGCAAGAAATGGAAGAAAGAACAAACCAAAAAGTTCATAAAATGCAACAAATGGACGAAAAGATAAACCAAAAATTGCAAGAAACAATACAAGCAGTGCAAGTGTTGAAAACTGAAATAGAGACAATAAAAAAAACACAATCTGAAGAAGGGCTGTAAATAGAAAAGCTGGGCAAATGGTCAGGTACTACCAATACAAGCATTACCGACAGAATACAAGAGATGGAAGAGAGAATCTCAGGTGTTGAAAATACAGTAGGAGAAATGGATTCATCAACCAAAGAAAATCTTAAGTCCAACAAATCCTTAACACAAAACATCCAGGAAATATGGGACACCATGAAAAGACCAAACCTAAGAATAATAGGTATAGAAGAAGGTGAAGAAAACCACCTCAAAGGGGCAGAAAACATATTCAACAAAATCATAGAAGAAAGCTTTCCCAATCTAAAGAAAGACATGCCAATGAAGGTACAAGAAGCCTACAGAACACCAAACAGAGTAGACCACAAAAAAAGTCCCCTCGCCACATAATAATCAAGACCCCAAATATACAGAATAAAGAAAGACTATTAAGAGCAGCTAGGGAAAAAGGCCAAGTAACATATAAAGGCAAACCTATCAGAATTACACGTGACTTCTCCATGGAAACGATGAAAGCTAGAAGGTCCTGGCTAGATATTCTACCAACACTAAGAGACCATGGATGCCAGCCCAGACTACTATAGCCGGCAAAGCTCTCAATCACTATAGATAGAGAAAAAAAGATATTCCACGAAAAAAATATATTCAAGAAATATGTATCCACTAGCCCAGCCCTACAGAAAGTTCTGGAAGGAAAACTCCAACCCAAGGTAATTAGCTACAACCAGAAAAACATAGGCATTAGATAATCCAACTTTACCAACAGCCAAAAGAACAAAGGGGGTAGAATTCCACCAGCAACAACCATCCAAATCAAAGAAGAATGAGCAATCAATGGTCATTAATATCCCTCAGTATTAATGGCCTTAACTCACCCATAAAAAGACAAATGATAACAGAATGTATCCAAGAAAGAACACATCCTTTTGCTGTATACAAGATACACACCTCACCCTCAAAGTCAAACATTACCTCAGAGTTAAAGATTGGGAAAATATTTTCCAATCAAATGGACCCAAGAAATAAACAGGGGTAGAAATCATAATATCTAACAAATTAGGCTTTAAAATAAAATAATCAAAAGAGATGAAGGAGTTCATTACATAATCATCACAGGCAAAATCCACCAAGATGAAGTTTCTATCCTGAACATCTATGCCCCAAATACAAAGTCATCCACATTCTTAAAAGAAACATTACTAAAACTTAAATCACATATAAAGCCCCACACACTTACAGTGGGAGACTTCAACATCCCACTCTCACCACTAGACAGGAATACCAGACAGAAACTCAACAAAGAAGCAAAGGGTCTAATAGAAGTAATGACCCAACTGGGATTAAGAGACATCTATAGAACATTTCATCCACATAAAAAAGAATATACCTTCTTCTCACCACCACATGGAACCTTCTCAAAAATCGACCACATACTTGGCAACATATCAAACCTCAGCAGCTTCAAAAAAATTGGAATAACTCCATACATCTTATCAGACCACCCTGCATTAAAATTAGAATTCAACAACAACACAAATTGCAAAAAACCTACAAACTCATGGAAATTTAATAATGCACAACTGCACAATTCCTGGGTCAAAGAAGAAATAAAAAAAGAAATTAAAGACTTCCTAGAATTCAATGAGAATGAGGACACAACATACCCAACCCTATGGGACACTTTGAAAGCAGTGCTACGGGGGAAGTTCATAGCAGTAAGGGCCCACATGAAGAAGCTGGAGAATAGCTGTACTAGAGAATTAACAGCACAGCTGAAAGCTCTAGAACACAAAGAAGCAAACTCCCCCAGGATGAGTACATGCCAAAATAATGAAATTGAGGACTGAAATCAATAAAGTAGAAACTAGGAAAACAATACAGAGAATCAATGCAACGAAGAGTTGGTTCTTTGAGAAAACCAACAAGATAGACAAACCTTTCTCCAAACTTACCAAACAGCAGAGAGTGAACATGCAAATTAACTAAATCAGCAATGAAAAGGGGGACATAACAATGGACTCTGAGGAAATTCAGAGAATCATCAGGTCATACTTTGAAAATCTGTACTCCACAAAATTCGAAATTTAAAGGAAATGGACGACTTTCTGGATAGCCATCACTTGCCAAAATTAAATCAAGAACAGATAAGCAATTTAAATAGACCTATAACCCCTATGGAAATAGAAGCAGTCATAAAAAGTCTCCCAGCCAAAAATAAAGTCCAGGTCCATATGGCCTCAGTGCAGAATTCTACCAGAAATTCAAAGAACAGCTTATACCAATTCTTCTCAAATCATTCCACGCAATAGAAGCAGAAGGGTCTTTGGCAAACTCTTTATATGAGGCTTCAATAACCTTGATCCCCAAGCCACACAAAGACACAACTAAAAAAGAGAACTTCAGATCAATATCCCTCATGAATATTGATGCAAAAATACTCAATAAAATACTGGCAAATCGGATCCAAGAACACATCAAAACAATCATTCACCACCATCAAGTAGGTTTCAATCCAGGGATGCAGGAATGGTTCAACATACGAAAATCCATCAATGTAATCCACCATATAAACAAGCTGAGAAACAAAAATCACACGATCATCTCACTAGACATTGAAAAAGCCTTTGACAAAATCTGACACCACTTCATGATAAATGTCTTGGAGAGATCTGGGATAACACGAACATACCTAAACATAATACAAGCTATATACAGCAAACCAACAGCCAAAATCAAACTAAATGGACAGAAACTCAATGCAATTCCCTTAAAATCAGGAACAAGACAAGGCTGTCTACTCTCTCCATACGTTTTCAATATTATACTTGAAGTTCTAGCCAGAGCCATACGACAACAAAAGGAGGTCAAGGGGATACAAATTGGAAAGGAAGAGGTCAAACTTTCACTATTTGCAGATGATATGATAGTTTACATAAATGACCCAAAGAACTCTACCAGGGAACTCTTAAAGCTGATTAACACCTTCAGCAAAGTGGCAGGCTACAAGATCAACTCAAGAAAATCAGTAGCCCTACTATATACAGATGATAAACGTGCTGAGAAAGAAATCAGAGAAACATCACCCTTTACAATTGCCACGAACAACATAAAATGCCTTGGGGTAACGCTAAACAAACAAGTGAAAGACCTGTATCACTTTGAGGCTTTAAAGAAAGAAATTGAAGAAGCCCTCAGAAAATGGAAAGATCTCCCATGCTCTTGGATAGGTAGGATCAATGTAGTAAAAATGGCAATCCTGCCAAAAGCAATCTACAGATTCAAAGCAATCCCCATTAAAATACCAGCACAATTCGTCACAGACCTTGAAAGAACAATAATCTATTTTGTATGGAAAAAAAGACCCAGGATAGCCAAAACAACCCTGTTCAACAAGGAAATGTCCAGAGGCATCACCATCCCTGACTTCAAGCTCTATTACATAGCTATAGTCCTGAAAAAAGCATGGTATTGGCACAAAAATAGACAGGTAGACAAATGGAATCAAATTGAAAACACTGATATTAACCCACACATGTATGAACATCTGATCTTTGACAAAGAAGCTAAAAATATACAATGGAAAAAAGAAAGCATCTTCAACAAATGGTGCTGGCATAACTGAACACTGGCATGTAGAAGAATGCGGATTGATCCATGTCTATCACCATGCACAAAACTTAAGTCCAAATGGATCAAAGTCCTCAACATAAATCCAGCCACACTGAACCTCTTAGAAAAGAAAGTATGTAGTATCCTTGAACGAATTGGTACAGGGGACAGCTTCCTGAACATAACACCATTAGCACAGACAGTGAGATCAACAATTATTACATGGGACCTCCTGAAACTGAGAACCTTCTGTAAGGCAAAGGACACAGTCAGCAAGACAAAAAGGCAGCCCACAGAATGGGAAAAATATTCACTAACCCCACATCTGACAGAGGGCTGATCTCCAAATTTACAAAGAACTCAAAAAGCAAGTCTCCAAAACACCAAAGGATCCAATTAAAAAGTGGGCTACAGAACTAAATAGAGAATTTTCAATAGAGGAGTCTAAAATGGCTGAGATGCACTTGAGAAAGTGCTCATCATCCTTAGCCATCCGGGAAATGAAAATCAAATAACTCTGAGATACCATCTCACTCCTGTCAGAATGACTAAAATCAAAAACACCAACCACAATTTATGCTGGTGGGAGTGTCAACTTGTACAGCAACTTTGGAAATCAGTATGGAGATTCCTCAGAAAAATGGGAATAAACCTACCACAAGACCCAGCAACTCCACTCTTAGGCATATATCCAAAATATGCCCATTCATACAACAAGGATGTATGTACCACTATGTTCATAGCCGTATTATTTGTAATACCCAGAACTTGGAAGCAACCTGGATGTCCCTCACCTGAAGAGTAGATAGAGAAAATGTGGTACATTTACACAATGGCGTACTATTCAGCAGAAAAAAACAATGGAATCCTGAAATTTGCAGGCAAAAGGATGGCACTAGAAGAAACCATCCTGAGCAAGTTAACCCAGTCACAAAAACAGAAACATGGCATGTACTCTCTCTTTTTTTTTTAATTTTAAATAGCTTGTTTTACATGTCAATCCCAGTTCCCTCTCCCTCCCCTCCTCCCGCACTCCCCTTCCACCCTCCCTCCCACCCTATTGCCAAATCCTTCCACATAGGGGATGTCTAGAGTCTATCATTTTACTCTTGGTAGGGTCAAGGCACTCCCCTAAGAGTCCAGGCTGAGAGAGCATCTCTCTTTGTGCTATAGGCACATGAAGACAGATTGTATACCAGGGATAGACACTGATCCACAGCTCAGAGCCCCATAGGTTGTCCAGGCCTTCTCACTGACACTCACATTTGGGGGGGGTCCAGGTCAGTCCCATTCTGGCCTCCCCACTGTCGGTCTGGGGTCCAAGAGCACTCCCCTGTTCAGATCAGCTGTCTCTGCTGGTTTTCCCAGCCCATTCTTTGCCAATTTGCTCATCATTCCTCTCTCTCTATCACTGGGTTCCTTGGGTTCAGTTCAGTGCTTAGTTGTGTGTTTGCCTCTGCTTCCATCAGTCCCAGGATGAAGGCTCCCGGATAGTTATAGACATCAAGTTCATTATCAGGAATGGGCATTCGAGGTGGTCCTTCCACTATTGCTTAGCTTGCCCATTGATGTTATACCTTTAGATCACTCGAGGTCACTCTGGTGCCTGATCTGTCTTCAATCCTATGATTCCCTCTTCCCCCTATTCTACCCCCACCCCTCAACTTCCTGTTCCCCCATGACCAACTCCCTTCCTCTTTACCCCCTCTATTCTTCCCAGGTCCCACTACCCCCCCTCGCCCTGTTCCCCATCCATTCAGAGGATCTTGTCTCCATCCTCTTCTCTTGGGTACTATGCATATATGCATATCTTTTAGGTTCTTTCCTGTTTCCCAGACTCTCTATCTGTGGAAGTGCAGACTGGCACTATCCTGATCCATATCTAAAATCCATATATGAGTGAGTACATACCATGTTTGTCTTTTTGCGACTGGGTTACCTCACTCAGGATGGTTTCTTCCAGTGCTATCCATTTCCCTGCGAATTTCAAGATTCCATTGTTTTTTTCTGCTGAGTAATACTCCATTGTGTAAATGTACCACATTTTCTCTATCCACTCTTCAGTTGAGGGGTATCTAGGTTGCTTCCAGGTTCTGGCTATTACAAACAATGCTGCTATGAACATAGTGGAGCAGATGCCCTTGTTGTATGAACCTGCCTCATTTGGATAAATGCCTAAGAGTGGAATTGCTGGGTCTAGTGGTAGATTAATTCCCATTTTCCTGAGGAATCTCCATACTGATTTCCAAAGAGGCTGTATGAGTTGGCATTCCCACCAGCAGTGGAGGAGTGTTCCTCTCTCTCCACATCCCCTCCAGCATAAATTGTCTTCGGTGTTTTTGATTCTAGACATTCTGACAGGAGTAAGATGGTATCTCAGAGTTGTTTTGATTTGCATTTCCCTGATGGCTAAGGATGTTGAGCACTTTCTTAAGTGTCTCTTGGCCATTTTAGCCTCCTCTACTGAGAATTCTCTATTTAGCTCCGTACCCCACCTTTCAAGTGGATCCTTTGGTGTTTTGGAGACTTGTTTCTTGAGTTCTTTGTAAATTTTGGAGATTAGCCCTCTGTCAGATGTAGGGTTAGTGAATATCTTTTCCCATTCTGTGGCCTGCCTGTTTGTCTTTTTGATTGTGTCCTTTGCCTTACAGAAGCTTTTTAGTTTCAGAAGGTCCCATTTGTTAATTGTAGATCTCAGTGCCTGTGCCACTGGTGTTATGTTTAGGAAGTGGTCTCCTGTACCAACTCGTTGAAGAGTATCTCCCACTTTCTCTTCTAAAAGTTTCAGTGTGCCTGGATGTATGTTGAGATCTTTGATCCATTTGGACTTAAGTTTTGTACAAGGCGATAAACATGGATCTATCTGCAGTCTTCTGCATACCACTACCCAGTTATGCCAGCACCATTTGTTGAAGATGCTTTCTTTTTTCCACTGTACAGTTTTAGCTTCTTTGTCAAAAATCAGGTGTTCATAGGTGTGTGGGTTAAAATTAGGGCTTTCGATTCGGTTCCATTGGTCTACCTGCCTATTTTTGTGCCAATACCAAGCTGTTTTCAGGACTATAGCTCTATAATAGAGCTTGAAGTCAGGTATGGTGATGCCTCCTGAAGTTCCTTTATTGTATAGGGATGTTTTGGCTATCCTGGGCCTTTTGTTTTTCCATATAAAGTTGATTAATGCTCTTTCCAGGTCCTTGAAGAATTGTGATGGAATTTTGATAGGGATTGCATTGAATCTATAGACTGCTTTTGGCAAGATTGCCATTTTTATTATGTTGATCCTACCAATCCAAGAGCATGGGAGATCTTTCCATTTTCTGGTATCTTCTTTGATTTCTTTCTTCAAAGACACAAAGTTCTTGATATACAGGTCGTTCACTTCCTTGGTTAACATTATCCCCAGATATTTGATGCTGTTTTTGGCTATTGTAAAAGGTGATGTTTCTCTGATTTCTTTCTCAGTCACTTCATCTTCTGTATATAATAGGGCCACTGATTTTTTTGAGTTTACCTTGTATCCTGCCACATTGCTGAAGGTGTTTATCAGCTCTAGGAGTAACCTTGCGGAGTTTTTTGGGTCACTTATGTAAACTATCATATCATCTGCAAATACTGAAAGTTTGACTTCTTCTTTTCCTATTTGTATCCCCTTTATCTCCTTTTGTTGTCTTATTGCTGTAGCTAGAACTTCAAGTACAATATTGAAGAGATATGGAGAGAGTGGACAGCCTTGTCTTGTTCCTGATTTTAGAGGAATTGCTTTGAGTTTCTCTCCATTTAGTTTGATGTTAGCTGTTGGTCTACTGTATATTGCTTTTATTATATTCAGGTACGTTCCTGCTATCCCTGATCTCTCTAGGACCTTTATCATGAAGGGGTGCTGGATTTTGTCAAAGGCTTTTTCAGCATCTAGTGAGATGATCATGTGGTTTTTCTTTCGCAGATTGTTAATATGGTGGATTACATTGATAGATTTTCGTATGTTGAACCATCCCTGCATTCCTGGAATGAAGCCTACTTGATCATGGTGGATGATTTTTCTGATGTGTTCTTGAATCCGGTTTGCAAGTATTTTATTGAGTATTTTTGCATCAATGTTCATGAGGGAAATTGGTCTATAGTTCTCTTTCTTAGTTGTGTCTTTGTGTGGCTTGGGTATCAAGGTAATTGTAGCCTCGTAGAAAGAGTTTGGCAGTGAGCCTCCTGCTTCTATTGTGTGGAATACTTTGACGAGTATTGGAATGAGCTCTTCTTTGAATTTCTGGTAGAATTCTGCACTGAAGCCATCTGGGCCTGGGCTTTTTTTGTTTGGGAGACTTTTGATGACTGCTTCTATTTCATTAGGGGTTATAGGTCTGTTTAGATTATTTTATCTGTTCTTGATTTAGTTTTGGCAAGTGATATCTATCCAGGAAATTGTCCATTTCCTTTAAATTTTCAAATTTTGTGGAGTACAGATTTTCAAAGTATGCCCTGATGATTCTCTTGATTTCCTCAGAGTCCGTTGTTATGTCCCCTTTCTCATCCCTGATTTTGTTAATTAGCATGGTCTCTCTCTGTCTTTTGGTTAGTTTGGACAGAGGTTTGTCTATTTTGTTGATTTTCTCGAAGAACCAACTCTTTGTTTCATTGATTCTTCTCAGTGTTTTCCTGGTTTCTACTTGATTGATTTCAGCCCTCAATTTGATTATTTCCTGGCGTCTGCTCCTCCTGGGGGAGTTTGCTTCTTTTTGTTCTAGAACATTCAGCTGTGCTATTAATTCTCTAGTATGACTGTTCTCCAGTTTTTTCATGTGGGCACTTAGTGCTATAAACTTTCCTCTCAGCACTGCTTTCAAAGTGTCCCATAAGTTTGTGTATGTTGTGTCTTCATTCTCATTGTAATCGAGGAAGTCTTTAATTTCTTTTTTTATTTGTTCCTTTACCCAGGGATGGTGCAATTGTGCATTGTTCAATCTCCATGAGTTTGTAGGGTTTCTGCGATTTGTGTTATTGTTGAATTCTAATGTTAATGCATGGTGGTCTGATAAGATGCAGGGGGTTATTCCAATTTTTTTGTATCTGTGGAGATTTGCTATGTTTCCTATTATGTGGTCAATTTTAGAGAAGGTTCCATGTGGTGCCGAGAAGAAGGTATATCCCTTTGTATTTGGGTGGAGTGTTCTATAGATGTCTGTGTAAACCCAGTTGGGTCATAACTTCTATTAATTCTTTTGTTTCTTTGTTAAGTTTCTGTCTGGAGGTCCTGTCTAGCGGTGAGAGCGGAGTGTTGAAGTCTCCTACTATTAGTGTGTGAGATTTTATGTGCATTTTGAGCTTTAGTAATGTTTCTTTCACAAATGTAGGTGCCTTTGTATTTGGGGCGTAGATGTTTAAAATCGAGACTTCGTCTTGATGTATTTTTCCTTTGATGAATATGAAGTGCCCTTCTTCATCTCTTTTGATTGATTTTAATTTGAAGTCTAATTTGTTAGATATTAGGATTGCTACGCCCGCTTGTTTCTTGGGGCCGTTTGATTGGAAGATCTTTTCCCAGCCCTTTACTCTGAGATAACGTCTGTCTTTGGTGTTGAGATGTGTTTCTTGTATGCAGCAGAAGGAAGGGTTCTGTCTTCGTATCCATTCTGCTAGTCTGTGTCTTTTTATAGGCAAGTTGAGGCCGTTGACATTGAGGGATATTAATGACCATTGATTGGTGATCCTTGTTTGCGCTTGATTTATTGTTAGTGAAGTTATTTTGTGTAGTTTCTCCTCCCTTTTTCTTTTGGTGTTTTGTAAAGTATGATTATATATTGCCTGTGTCTTTGTGAATGTAGTTATCTTCCTTGGCTCTAGGTTTTCCTTCTAGCATTTTCTGTAGAGCTGGATTCATGGATACGTATTGTTTAAATCTGGCTTTGTCATGGAATATTTTGTTTTCTCCATCTATGGTAATTGAGAGCTTTGCTGGATATAGTAGTCTGGGCTGGCATCCTTGTTCCCTTAGCGTTTGTAGGACATCTGACCAGGATCTTCTGGTTTTCATCGTTTCCATTGAGAAGTCAGGTGTAATTCGGATAGGTCTGCCTTTATATGTTACTTGGCCTTTTTCTTTAGCTGCTCTTAATATTTTCTCTTTACTCTGTAGGTTTGATGTTTTGATTATTATATGGCGAGGTGACTTCTTTTTCTGGTCAAGCCTATTTGGTGTTCTGTAAGATTCTTGTACTTTCATAGGCATATCTTTCTTTAGGTTAGGGAAGTTTTCTTCTATGATTTTGTTGAATATGTTTTCTGTACCTTTAAGTTGAATTTCCTTACCTTCTTCTATACCTATTATTCTCAGGTTTGGCTTCTTCACGGTGTCCCATATTTCCTGGATATTTTGTGTTAAGGATTTGTTGGTTTTGAGATTTTCTTTGGTTGACGATGCTATGTCCTCTAATGAGTCTTCAACACCTGAGATTCTCTCTTCTATCTCTTGTATTCTATTGGTGATGCTTGCATCTGTAGTTCCAGACTGTTTACTGAGCTTTTCTATTTCCAGCATCCCTTCATTCTGTGTTTTCTTTATCGTTTCTATTTCAGCTTTCAATCCTTCAACTGTTTGAGCTGTTTCCTTAATTTTCTTGGTTGTTTTTTCTTGGTGCTCTTTAGATTCTTCGAGAGATTTGTTTATTTCTTGAATTTTTCCCCCATTTCATGGATTTTTTGTTTGTTTCTCTTCTATTTCTTTAAGGGATTTCCTCGTTTCTTCTTTGAGGCTCTCCATCATCTTCATGAAATAATTTTTAAGGTCTGTCTCCTCTTCTTCATCTATGTAGTGCTTTTCGGGTCTTGCTGGTGTTGGATCCCTGGATTCTGGTGGGGTCATGTTGGTGTTTCTATTGCTGAGTGCTCTCTTATTCTGTCTTCTTCCCATCTCTTCTTCCAGTGGGTGCTGGTGGGGTCTTTCCATCTCCACTGGTCTCCTTCCTTACTGCAGCTGAAGCTGGGGTTGCTGAAGCTGGACTCGCTGGGGTTGGGATATAAAAATTATTGTATTAAATATTTCAATAAATGTAAGTGAGATCAGTGTTAAGAAAGGAAAGGGCATGGAGTTGAATGAGTGGGGAGTTGGGGGAGATCTGAGAGGAGACACATCTTCAAAATACTTCATTTGACAAAGCTTTTGAATATTTTCATATTATATTACATATTTTTTCTGTATTTTTCTTTTGCCTGAGAATTTTTGTGATATTTTTTATATACTGACATTTTAAAATTTTCCAGATAAACTTTTAAAATATTATTGGGTATTAAAAATAATATAAATACATAAAATATTATATGTTGTTTTTTGTGGGCCCATGTAAAATTTAGGTTAGTACTATTTCTGCATAGAATGAAATAGGGATTTCAATTGGTATTGCACTGAATCCATAAGTAGTTTTCGGGAATATGGTCATTTCCACAATATTAATTCTACAAATCCTTGAGCATGAGATGTCCTAACATCTTTATGGGGGAAGTCAATTACAATAACAAATACAGGAATTTGACAGAAATATCGATGTTAACTTGCTGTAGATGACACCTATGTATTTTTCTTTTTTTGTAACATGGTTCAGAGATAGCATCACTAGGGTATTGGGGAAAATATACTCTACGGGATTTTAGAGCTAAGGGTGTGAAAACTACTTAAATAGAAAAATGAGGATGGAATTGTGGAAATGAGAGAAGAGAGAGAAAAGTATGAATGAGAAGCGCAGTGCATGGTGTAGGGCATGAATGATACTAGAGAAAATATTTCACAGGAGTTCACCAAGGCTGTGATGGGGTGTTTTCTGCTCAGGAAACTGTCTCCAGGATGACCAGGGAGAATCTCAACTAAAACTCCTCTGCCTCATTTCTTCTGCTCACCCACTGCTTGCATCTCTGTACATTGGGCTGACATGTTCCAGCCTGCTGTTTTCTAGTGTCCATGTCCAACAGTGCCTCACTGGCTGCTACTTTTGTCCTTGACCAGTGCAAGCAAGATGCTGAAACAGTGCCTGCTTGACTGTTCCTGATGGAAACAAAAATTCCATACTGGCTTATTTCTTTTTCTGATAAAGGTTGAGTCCTTTTGGTCTTTACTGTGACTCCTGTCATTCACTGAATCTCACAGAGGCAGCTTTTAATCCATTATAATATCCAGAATGACTTGAACCATATATGTGCTTTTAAAATTTTATTCTTCCAATTTAAGTAAGAGAATTTTCTTACATACTATATGTAATTAGAGCATGTTGATTGACCAGTATGCATCTAAATGCTCACACATTTCATGTCAAAATATGCACACCCTCTGTTGTGGGTATTCATTACTAACATATCTCTAGGTTGAGTTTGGTGGTTTCTGAGATCCATTTAACCGTTACTTTTGAGTCTCAGATAAGGCACCATAGTGTGGTTCGTGGCAGTAGAAACCACTCATCTCTTAGCAGCCAGGTAGCAAAACTAGAGGTAGGATGAGTCAATTGTCCCAGTATGCCTTCCAATGGCCAGCCTCCAATCACTAACTTCCTCAACTTTTAAAAAATATTTTGTTTTTAGTTTTCATTATTGTAATCTGAATGTTGTGTGCAGGAGTCCATGGAGGCCAAAAGTGGCTGTTGGGTTTCCTGAAGCTGAAGGTCCAGGCAATTTTGATCCATGTAATGTGGGAGCCAAATTCAGAACCTCTGCAAGAGCACTCCATGCCGTCAGTACTGAGCCATTTCTCCAGCCCCAAGTTCGCTCCACTGAAAGGCTTCACCATGTCCCAGAAACACCACATGTTGAAGGTCATCACCACTAATGGGGCATGTGATGTCCACGCTACAGCGACATCTAATCAGTTGATTATTTACAGATACAAAAACTGGATTCATTAAAGATCCAACTCTATGAACAACATACTTAATAAAGTAGTAGGCAAACATCTGAATGTTAACGTGCCCACATCTGATTTTCCTCAGACTCCCCAGTCTGTATGCAGTGAAAGCTGTGGTCCTGGATACAGAAAATCCCTCCCAGAAGGAAAGGCAGTTTGTTGTTTTGTCTGCACTCCATGCCCAGAGAATGAGATTTCCAATGAGACAGGTATGTGTGATTTTTATGGAGAAATTCTCGACTTCTAATTAATGTCTTTTTTTGAGGCTTCTGGACATCTCGACTCAGATTCTCACATTTGCACTGCAAACACTTCACACACTAAGCGACTCCCCTCGTCAGAGACATTTGTTAATAAGAGAAAGAAAATTAAGTCAGTAAAGTGTAGTCGTGCACACCTTCTGCACCCAGGAGGCAGAGGCAGGCTGATCTCTGTGAGTTTACAACCAGACTGTTCTACATAGCAAGTTCCAGGACAGCCAGGGCTACACAGGGAGAACTGTTTCAAAAGTAATTTTAATAACAAATAAATTTCCTTCACACTGATGTTTTAGAATGCTATCACGGGGATAAGAGGGCTACAGCCTACATTCATCAGTGATGCCCTGTGTGTCTTCTGAGGTGGAGTGCAACATACAGGGTGTGACTAGCCCGTTTCACACTTACATTCTCACACTCTTTTTAACCAGGGTACACAAAAGGTGGTTAGCTGAACTTGTTTGAACCTGAAAGTAGTTGAAATTCCTCTCTGCTTCTTTATGTACTGAAAAGAGCTGGTTAGGGGCAAATGTTCCCCTATGGGGTATGTCTGAATATGAGCAAGGGGTGGCAGATCTTCAAAGATCACTGCTGGGAGAGGGAAGAAGAACAAACATGATCTGCCAGCTGCATTCCTGAAGCCCTCACACTCAACCCCTAGCTTAACACATAGGCTGTCCTAGACCCCACACCACCCAGAAGGGATTAATCCATTTTCAGAGGAAGCATCTTTCACCTCATTCTGTAAGTTGAAATTCTCCACAGTACAGAATTCTTAACAGGTTTATGCCAGAGGTGCACCCCAGAACCAAGACAGTCACATGAGTGATCACTCACTGACCTTTCCAGAAATAAGAAAAGGCAGGTGTTTCCGACCACAGAGAAGCTCAAACAATAGGACATATCTCAGCCAGCATCTCATACTGCAAATTGAGAATCTGCAGAGTAACACAGAGGCCTCTTCTTCTATATAAACCTGATTAATAGGTTTCAGGTGTCTTGTCTTTTGAGACTGTAGTCTGGAGTGGGTTAGCCTCTACTCCAATAGAGTGAGCTCTCCTGCAGCAATATTGTCACAATATGGGTGCTAGGTCCTAGGTCCTCTTTTGATGACCATTTCACTATGAAAGATCTCTGGGTTGCACCAGGCTGGAGTTTTCTTGTTGAATCCTGGAGCTTTCATGTAGCTATCCCTGTTAACATACATCCAGCCAATGCTGTTTCAGTTTTATCTATTTGGAAAGTATGAGAGGACTCTCTGCCTCTTTTTCACTATATTCCCTCTTTCTTGAGGTTCTTTGCACCATTAACAATGAAATAAAAGACACTCATCAATCACTGAATACTAATAGTTGATAAACATTATGGAAATTACAAGATTAATGATTAATGGAATCTAGTATTGCAAAGATAAGTAGAAATGGCAAACTATGACATAGTCCCAATTCATTTAGTATTGAAATTCCAAGTGATGCATGGTGGAACATAATGAAGACTCAGGGAATCAGAGGGCAAAGGTAGAAGAATGGTTTCAGACCAAGAGTTCAAAACCAGCATGGGCAACATGGTGAGACACGTCTTTGAAAATATTTTAAATGGCTTCACATACAAGCCATGGGGCAATGGCAATGTCAACAGATATACTAACTCAGAAGGGTGAATTTTCATGGAGACATGATAACGTTGTTCCTTAACATTTTGTTCCATGGTCTATATTGGAGATGGCTGAATACTTGTAAATCTAATATTTAATATCTTTTCAACAGGCCATAGGCTAAAGAAGAGAGAACATGGTTGGAGAAATGGCTCAGGAAGTAAAGTAATACCCATAAACGTGAGGACTTAAGTAGATTCCAAACAATCACATAAAAGGCCAGGTGTGGTGATGACCTGTGCCTGACAATCCAGCACTAGACAGACAGAAATAGGCAAATCCCTGGCCCTCCCTGACCAGCCAGCCTAGCCTAATAATCAGCAAGCCACAGAGAGATCACATTATAAAATAAGATAGATGATTCATAACGAATGCATCTGAGGCTGACCTCTGACTGCCACATGGACACACACAAGCATGCATGCACATCCATACACACACCTGCACAAACACAAATATGCATGTACACATATACACAGTCACACATTTACAATTAAAAATAGAAATAAAACACACATTACAATGACTCCAGGATTAAAAATACCACTTCTTAATTATGGTACACTGAAGATAAAATTATCTTCAGAAAGAAATCTATAAGCTAAAAAGTGTCCCCAAGGCATATTTGCTTTTACTGTGTTTAATAAAGAGAAGCTGAATTTCTACAAATCATTATACATCTATAATGAAACTTTGATTTGTAGAACTTCAGAGCCATTACAGGTTTAAAAAGAAATCTGGCACTAGGGAAATGTCCCGAGATCCACAAGGATGACACTAACTAATAATCTAAGCAATATTGGAGAGGCTACCTTAAATGTCCTTTCCCTATAATGAGATTGATGACTACCTTAAATGCCATCCTAGAGCCTTCATCAGAAGCAGAAACAGAGATCCACAGCTAAGCACTGAACTGAACTCCCAGAATTCAGTTGTAAAGATGGAGGAAGGATGAGCAAAGGGGTCAAGATTGTGCTGGGGAAACCCACAGAAACAACTGACCTGAGCAAGTGGGAGCTCATGGACCCCAGTCTGAAAGCTGGAGAACCTGCATAGGACTGAACCAGGCCCCCTGAAAGTAGGTGTCAGTGGAGAGGCCTGAGCAGTCTATGGGGCCTCTGACAGTGGAACCAGTATTATCCCTAGTGCACAAATGGACTTTGGGAGTCCATAACCCATGGAGTGATACTCTCTCAGCCTAGACACACAAGGGAGGGCCTAGGACCTGCCTCAAATGATGTGCCACACTTTGATGACCCCTATGGAAGGCCTCACCCTCCCTGAGGAGTGGTTGGGGTGAGACTGGTGGGTCGGGAGAGGGCATGGGAGGATGGGAGGCAGAGGGAACTGGGATTGATATGTAAAATAGGATTGTTTCTAAATTAAATAAAAATTTATTTTAAAAGTTTCATTTAAAACTGGAAAAATAAAAATTGAATACAACAAAAGTAAAGTAGAAGAGATTAACAAAGGAACATCTTAAGGAAAAGAGAAGATAATGAAAAATGAGAATACTAAAAATTAAATTTCAGGGGTGGAAAGATGAATCAGGGGTTAAGAGCACTGGCTGCTCTTCCAAAGGACCCAGGTGCAGTTCTCAGCTCCCATGTGGAGTCTCACAATTAGAAACTCTAGTTCTTGGGGGATCTGACTCCCTTTTCTGACTCTTACAGATACTGCACACATGTGGTGCACAAACACACATCCAGCAAAACACACAGACAACTTAAAACAAATTAAAACTTAAAAATTTTAAACTAAATATTAAACTGTTTAGAATTCTCATAACCATAAGGAGAAACACTGAAAAATATTAATACTGCAAATGGAGTCATTGAAATTTTAATAAAATGAAATATGATATAAATAAATTCACATTCACATACTTGAAATTCCAGGTGAATTGACAAGCAGAAAGCAAATAAAAATTAACAACTGCCCAACAATACACGATTGAATTTTCAAGAGCCCACTACCTAGGAAATGGAGCAATATCTCAGCGGTTAAGAACACTTGCTGCTCTTGCAGACCTGAGTTCAGTTCTCAGCACACACATCGAGTTGGTCACAACCATTCATAACTCCAACTCCAGGGTACCAAAGGCCACCTTCAATCATGCGCACAAGCCCACACACATACACACTTACACATAAGTAAGTGGGTCCTGGGAATCCAAACTCAAGACATCAGGCTTGAGCAGCAAGGCTGTTACCCAATCAATCAGCTTCCCAAGCCCAGGCATTATTTCATATGAAGGCAATATTGTGACCGAATTGAAGCTGTGTAGTAGAAGTAAGTAGGGAAGTTTCTGGAAAGGGGGTAAATGATACCAGAATCTTCAAAGCAACACACAATTGAATAAGGAGGAGAAAATGTGACTTTCTTCATGTCACCATGGAGGCAATGGGCAATAGTCACATTAACCCCACCTTGCATACTTTCATTTGATTATCTGAAGTAGCAAAGGAGGGCTACTAGGCTCACCTAGTCAAATGAGCGAGTGAAGTGGACAACAGAAAGATATTGACCATGAAATAACACTCATGTTTTCACCAGATGTGAATCAGTGTATGAAGTGTCTAGATCATCAATATGTCAACACAGAGCGAAACCACTGCCTCCAAAAGTCTATGACCTTCCTGGATTATGACGACCCCCTGGGGATAGGGCTGTCATGCACGGCCTTGTGTTTCTCTGCACTGTCAGCTCTGGTTCTTGGGATCTTTGTGAAGAAGCAAGACACTCCCATTGTAAAGGCAAATAACCGCACTCTTAGCTACATCCTGCTCCTCACCCTTCACTTCTGCTTTCTCTGCCCTTTTCTCTTCATTGGCCATCCCAACACAGCCACTTGCATCCTACAGCAGACCACATTTGGAGTGCTGTTCACTGTAGCCGTCTCCACTGTCTTGGCCAAAACTATTACTGTGGTTCTGGCTTATAAGGTCACTGCTCCCGGAAGAAGAATCAGGTGGTTGTTGGTAACACGGGCTCCTAACTTCATTGTTCCCATCTGCACCTTCATCCAAATTGTCCTGTGTGGGGTCTGGCTGGGGAACTCTCCCCCCTTCATTGACACAGACACACACTCTGAACAGGAACACATTATCGTCCTGTGCAACAACGGCTCGGTCACTGCTTTCTACTGCATGCTGGGATATCTGGGAGCTCTGGCCTTGGGAAGCTTCACTGTGGCTTTCCTGGCCAGGAACCTGCCTGACACCTTCAATGAAGCCAAGTTCCTGACCTTCAGCATGCTGGTGTTCTGCAGTGTCTGGGTCACCTTCCTGCCTGTCTACCACAGCACCAAAGGGAAGGTCATGGTGGCTGTGGAGGTCTTCTCCATCTTGGCCTCCAGTGCAGGGCTTCTAGGGTGCATCTTTGCCCCCAAGTGCTACATCATTTTGTTAAGACCAGAAAAGAACTCTATTCAGGGTCTCAGGGACAAAATACATTATAGGTACAAGTCTTAATACATTTTTAATTAATTTTTAACTTTTTACATGAAGGAAATTTCATTATTACATTTTCATATGTGAATTTTGTTCTTATCCATCCCCTGCACAAACTGATACCCTATCCCCTCTACTTCCTCCTGTTTCTTCCTTATCTTAAAACACTCCTCGTTTCTACATTCATACATGTGTTTCATTACCCCTTCCCTTTTCCACCTCCCTTACTTTCTCCCCTCTCTCAGCTACTTTCAGGTTGAGGAGAGAGACAGAAAATGCCAGCCCCCTGTGGTATTTATACACATGACTATGGGTTAAGTCACCAAATTTAAAATTTTCCAGTTCCAAAATTTTCCTGCTAAATGTCATGACTTTTATTCTTCCTTAAGGCTGAATTAATGCCACTGTGAATATGTTCCACATTTACTTTATCTGTTCATCCGCTGATGGGATTCTTCATGCTTCCTTTTCTCAGCTACTATGCAAGTACAGTAACAATCATATATGTGCAAATATCTTTTTAGGTGTCTTCTGGGTTTATATACCTAGCAGTGGTATGTTAGAACTATTGGTAATCCAAATTTAATTTTGTTAGTAACTTCTACACTCTTTCTAAAGTAGTTTTAAAATGTCCTACTAAACATGGAACACAACTCACAAAGGAAAAAAGATGAGGTGTGGGGTCAAATTTCTAAGGTTTTAGATTTTAGAGTCTAGCAAGGAGATTAGCAAACTTGTAGTGCTTAGTTTCCCCACAGTCTAAGCTGCTGCTGACACCTCTCTAAAATCCACAAGAGACAGAAACTAGCAGATGTGCAGGCTATAAAACAAAATACAACAAACATAAAAAGGAAGTCAATATAATTTCTCTAAGAGAGCATAATTCAACTGATCAACTCAGCATTCTGAAATAGATAAACTATCAGGTGGACATTTAAGAATTATTCTTGCAAAAAAAGTCAGTGACCTCAAAGAGGATACACTCAGATTAATTCAATGCATATCATCAATATTTCCAGAGAAACTCATTAATACAGAGGATAAAGGCAGCAAGACAGATGAAAAATAGGTCCTCATATGGTATTAGTGGGTGAATTCAATACCAAACTCTCATAAATAGATCATCCAAACTAAAAGTCACCAAAGATGCACCACAGTTAAACTATACCATAGGTCATGTGGACTTAGCATATACCTACAGAATATTCCATCTGATCAATATTAGCCATCATACTTGGCTATATACACTGTCTTTAGAGGGAATGATGCCACCCACAGTGGGCAGGTCTTCTCACTTCAATTAACCTAATTAAAACACTCCCTTATAGATATGCCTAGAGGCCCACCTCCCAGTTGATTATATCTCATCAAGCTGATAATGGAGGTTAATATCACAACTACTCATCCCATTTTAAGAATCCACCATTACTCTGTACTACAGATATTATTAAGATTGGTGTGTGTTTTAGGTTTATTGGTCCTGTTTTTTATTGCTGTTATGTACATTAAATAAAAAGTATTGGGTTTTACCACAGCCAAGCACTGAGCTAAGCTTCTGGAGTTCATTTCAACAGAGGAAGATGGAATAATATGAACTACAGTGGTCAAAGTAAGATTTGGAAAACCAAAGAGACAGATGACCCAAGCTAGTGGGAGTTCACAGACTGTGGAATGGCAGCTAGGGAACATGCATGGGACTGAATTAGGCCCTCTGAATGTGAGTGAGAGTTATGTGGCTTCATCAGTTGGAGGGGACCATGGCAGTAGGACCATTTTTAAAAGAATAAGCCAAACAGAGAAGGAAAATACAAAGGAAGTCAAGACCTGTATGTTATGCTGCTGTCTTTGAACTTTTTGATTGCTGACAAGCAAATGACAGTTGCTGGAAGACACAGAATTGTAAGGGGAATGCTGAATCTTTAAGAATGTCTTAACTTTAAAATGGAACTCAAAAAACATCTTGCTTTGGGGAAAAGATTGTGCTTTTCTTCCCACAAGAAACAAAAGGCTGTGAATTTGTTCAAGGTTTATAGAGATCAGATTTGATCAGGGAAGACCCCCCCCCAGAAAGCCTGGTTACAAACATAAAGAAATATGACAGATGCATATTTTACCTGCTCCAACAAAAAAAAACAAATCTTTGGTTGGCCTGTGTACATGCACAGTCCTTACTTGTGTAAATGCAGATGTGTGTTCCTTTTGAAAGTTTGTGTTTTCAGAGCAAGGGGGCCAGACTCCAATGAAAATGGGTGGCCCAGGTGATCCAGCCTCTCAGAAAGTCTCTGTTGCAGTTCTGCATCCAGAACAGCTTCAAGGTTACTGGCTGAGATGGTCCAACTTCACAGACTATTCCAGCTGGAACTTGACCATTATCCTAATTTTTCAGGGTGCCCCCAAAATGCCAGCACCCCCAGACAACATAAAGCAGCCTAGAGAAAACAACACTAACATTCCCAATAGGTGGCTTTGGTGTTTGGGGCATTTGTTGGGTTATAGATGCATGTTATCAATTAGGAGGTTGCTTACAAATTGCTACAGTTCATGGTCAGACAGAAAACTAAATAAAGGAGATTAGATTCAGGGATCTCTTTCTGAAGGGAAAGGCACAGATATAGTACAGATATGATGGAATAAAATGTGGATTTTGAGTCTACTTTTGAACAAACACTGTCTCAAACATTTTACATTGGTATGTAGTTTTATATATTGATACAAATTTAAGATTATTTTTGTTCTACCAAATTACATTTCTACTCTTGTTTGAGGTATTGTTCTTATGCAGCTCCTTTAAAAATGTAATGTATAACTAAGAAATGCAGGTTAGTGGTTTGTCATCTATACTATTCAAACTTGTAGTTCTATTAGGTATATTTTCAAGGTTAAACCAATAGAGATAGATATTCTTCAAATACTTCAAAGACCTATAGAATATGGCATTTAAGATGTTTAATAACCTGGGGCTTTTCATAACAGTGAGACACGTCTGCTCCTGGCAGCACCAATTTACTTCAGAGAAGATGATGGGAATCAAAGAAATTCCTTATGAAGTTTGCTTTCATTGTGGCAAGGTTAACCACTGGGAAAAGAAACTGTTCTTTCCCTGAGTGCTGACAACATAGTGTTCAAACTGAACACAAAGGAAAAGACTATTGAACTTTGCCAAGGTAAAGCAGGACAGTCCCTCAAAATTCAAATAAAAGTCTTCCAGTACAAACTGGGCAAACAGAACACAAAGGAAAAATTTCCAAGGTAAGACAGGGCAGTACTTAAAAGGCCTGCTTCATCGAAAGTCTGCCAGATATCCTAGGCCTGTAGGGTGAAGATGGATGCTCCAACATTGCAAAAGAATCCTAGGTGACTGTCCAGGCAGCCAGATGTCTGTCATTTCTATATATTTAGAAGCAAGTTGTACTGCACTTCCTGTTTACTCAGGTAATATTTTATCCTTATGGGGTCTTTGACAGAATTGAAAACAGTTATAATTTTCCTTAATTATGATAGAAGGTAAATCAGTACAAATTTTTGGACTCATCAAGAGAAGATAGATAATGAAGTATTTTCTCGAAAGTTGCCAAATACAAAAGGAATGAACATTGTAAATGTAATTCTTACCTGATAACTATCCTTATCTTACACTTTCGTTTATTAAAGTTAATAGTTTTCCTTTCTATTTCGATAGTACCTGATAAATTTTCCTATTGTATATAGCTTTATTATGTTAGAGTTAAAAAATTTCCTTTTTATTTAGACAAACAGGGAAGAAATGTAAAGAATCTTTTTGTACGTTGTTAATATGTGTCACTCTGGTTTAATAAAATGCTGAACAGCCAATAGCTAGGCAGGGTTCTCAGGACATGGAGAACACTGGGAAGAGGAAGGGCAGAGTCATGAGGAGATGCCAGAGATGCAGAGCAATCAGCATGAGCTTCACAAAATGAAGGTGAGTGAGCCACATAAAAGAATGTAGATTAAAAGACACAGGCTAATTCAAGTTATAAGAACTAGTTAGACACAAACCTAAGCTATCAGTCAAGCTTTCATAAGACTCTGTGTCATGATTTGGGAGCTCCCTGGAAGAACAGAGAAAGATTCACTACAAAACTATGATCTTCGGGCTTTAGCATCCACAGTACTGTGATTTCTGGCTTGTGACCATACCCCATTTACATCCCTCAGGTTCTCTTGGAGCTGTTTCTCTTCAATATCCCTCTTCCTTCCTTCCTTCCTTCTCAAATGGCCCTGCCTATTCCTTTACTTTTTTCCTTATTCTTCTTTTCTTGTCTTTACACATTGACTCCTGTTTCTTTCCTTCTGTTGCCTTGTCTTGCTGGCTCTTTCACAAGTCTCTATGCAGTCTCTGCCTATGTTGCTTGACTTTTGATGCACTTGAACTGCTACAGAAGCTACATTTCTCTTCCTTTCTGCCATGTTCTCAAGAAAACAAAATCCATGTATCATCTCAACATCCTGCTCTGCATCCAGAGCTGGCCCTCATTCTTTCGCATTTCCCCACCTTTATTTTGAGCTGTTCCTATCTCTCAGATTTTTGTCCAGTTTTCTCTTCTGGGTACCTGTTCATCGACACTCCCTCCTATTGCTTGATTTGAGACTGGGTCCTGCTTTGTATCCCAGGCTTGTATGTTTTTCCAGTCTGTTGGCTTCTTCCTCCGTGGTGTTCGATGATAGTCATGAGTTGCCATGCTAGGCTCGGCTCTTTGTCTCCAGAGCATTTATTTTTGGATATCCCGTGAGGTGGACCTCTTCTCTGCATTGTCTCTGCTTGTCTCTCTTACATGACACTTAGTCCCTCTGGCATACTCCCAAGGACAGAATGATCTGACCAGGAATAGAACCCGTGGCTTTGATTTCTGAGTTTAATGACACTGGTCACCTAGCCTCCATCTTGGAGAAGGTTGTTTTCCTATAGCACATCTAAAGACAGTGACCTCACACTGACCCTTGGGTCTCCACTGTCCAGAGAGTATAAAGACCCCAGAGTAGGGCTTTAAGCAAGGAACTTCAAGGACATGCTTGGGTTTCTGCTGTACCTTCTGACTTGGATCAGGAATGGTGTGTAACCTCAGATAGAGGATCTGGATCTAAGCACAATAACTTCTTTCCTGTAAGCAGGGCTCTTAGCTAATACCAACATCCTGGGGAGTTACTCTGGAGGAGAACATGATGCCATGTGGGTAGGAATGGACATAAATCCTGACATGGCGGGAGGAATCCTGTCAACAGAGTAATGGAAAGGAAGAGCTGGGAAGGGAACCAAAGCTCTCAGGCAGAGAATTCATCTCTGTTGAAGTTTTATTGATCCTTGGAGTCAGGCTACAGCCTGATGGTGATTCTGGACAGATGCAGAGTCTACTGCTCCTCCAGGCTCCGTCCAGTTGCTCAAAGGGATAAAGGGATAGGAGGGACGTACAGGAAACAGATCATCAGTCCTCTTCCTACCTTGGGGAGGGCCTCCCTGTCTCCCAAGGTCACCACCCCAGCATCTGGAAAACCACAATGCTGAAAGCAACCCCTCAATGTCAGTTGTAGGTGGCCTGGGTGTGCCCACTGGTCAGGTGTCCAGCTGCCAGGCTCTGTGAGCCGTTGGCAATGGCTTGGCCAGACCCTTGAGCCATTCTGTTCTTCAGCTGAGGAACTCCAGGAACTGCCCCATCATCACTGGAGTCTGATTCTTCTGCATCCCTATGAATGTCCTTTGATATCTGTGAAAACAGATGGTTCCAGAGCTCAGAACAGAGCAAAGAACACTGAGCCAAGAAGGGACATTGGGAGCTGACCCTGCCAGGCCTCCATACCTGACCCTTCCTCGGGAAACTGCAGACCATGCCCAGGATGAGACAGAACCAATACACATGAAGAATCTGCAGCATCACCAGGAGAACATTAAAGTAATAGTAGCCGATGAAGGGGCCTGAGTTCATGATGGAGTCAAACAGAGTGGAGTAGATGACCCTAAGGCAGGAAGCAAGAAGGAGTTTCACCAATCTGTGTGGCTCCACATTCTAGGAACTTGCATGGGCCATCTCTGCTCCTGAAACTCCCTAGTGCCACATCCTGAGATGGTATCTCTCTTGACCTGCTTATACTAAGTCAGTGGAACACACAAGTTTGCCAACTGGCATTTCTGTACCACAAACTCCAAGGCAGTACCTAGTGTCCTACTGGCCCTGCTAGGTGACACTTTCTGATTACTGATCTGTCTCTAGATACAAAATAACTCTCCACATCAACCTGAGACCAACCTACTTATCTTTCAGAGCCACCAGATGGCAGTCAAGAGATAATGTGCCTGAACCCACTTTCCTGCACCTCCACCATCTGGCCCAAGCTCTGCCCATACCAGCTCTTTGCAAGGTCACAGCTTTGTTTCCAACACACAACCTTTACCATCAAATCCAACCCTGCTGTTTTTTCATACACAAAAAAGAAAAATCCAAACACACCCTTGATCAGTCTTTGTCCCTGGCTACTTCACCCCCCCCATTTGAGACTCTTATGACTTCTAGGAGCCCAAATGCCCACCCCTCTTGTGCCCTACTTCTTCCTCTTCCTCTACACTCATCTCCCTTCCTCCACCTCTCCTTCCTCCCTCCTCCTACTGCTCCTCTTCTTCACCAAGTCCCGCTTCCTTCTTTCCTTCCATCTTTCTCTTCCTCCTTCCTCATCCTTTTTCACCACCTTTCCCTCCATCTTCTCCATGTTCTTTCTTTCTTTCCCCTTCCTTCTCTCTCTTCCCTTTGACTCCCTCTCCTCTAGGAGATCTTTACCACTGAACTTCACAACAGCTCTAGCCTTCCCCTCTCATAACTTTTCCATCAGTCTCCAACAAAAGTCAGAGAACTCTAGGAATTGGCTTTTATCCACACCTTAGCCACAGATGATACTGCCCAGCCTCCTGCAGCAAATCCATACCACAAGCTGGCAGTTCCAGCGTTTACACCCCATCCTTTCCAGAAAACCCAGCCCACCATGCCATCTACTTCCCTTATGTCTACAAAGGAGCACAAGCCCCTCAAAACCAGCATGAAGCAGCTGGGCTCCTGATGCCTCCTGAAGTTTCTCCTAGCCCTATGGTGTCTCTTTCTGGTTTTCTCTCACCTGCTCTGATCCACCTGCCCCAGGTTCCCACCATCTGCCCTCAGCCCTCCATGGCTCCCACCTCCCTTCAGATAACATCCCATAGGGTCCTTTATGACTTCCCCTGGTGACCTACCTGCATTCACCTTATCCTTCTCTGTGTTCCAACCACATGAACTCATTTCCTTTCTCCCAACACTGGAACACAGTCTAGCCTCAGAGAATATGCTGAAGAGAGCGTTGCACACTCGCCGAAAGAGGGTATAGCTGAACATCTTACAAGCCTGGGGAGAGCAGCAAAGAGAAACAGCCTTAGGACCAAGAATCTACGGAAAGCGGTAGATCAGACGAGGGGGGTCCTCTACTTGGGGACAAGACGCTATGGGGTGAGGCCAAGTGAACTGTGGTAAGACCTTATCTCCAGCACTACCTAAGAACGGCAAAGAATGTGAGAGGAGCAGAGACAAGACAGAGACAGAACAGCCCATCTCCAGGGAGACTAAGGCATGATGCCTCTAGTCCCTGAAAGGCTGAGAGGGGCAGGGTCTTACATGCAAATGAGTCAGACAGGGATGGGGATTTCCTGTCCCAGAGAGACCAAGACTCCTTATATCATAGGGTAACTAAAGAGGGAAGGACGGGAGTGGAGCATTAGAGGAAGTCATATCAGATAGCCCAATTGTGGCAGGACCTCCTCTGATCCCATTTCCACCATGTAGTCAGAGCAAATAAGCAGCAGAAATACTACGGAGCCAATGTGCAGCAAGTTGGAGCTGTAGGAGAAGGCTATCAGCCCCACGGCCACAAAGTGGTGCACCACCTGCTCCTTGAAGTCCTGCAAAAGACAGGGGGTCACCCCTGGGACAAGTCTGCATGGCCAGAGGGCCACATGCCTGGAAGCAAGCCTCTTCAGGAGGTCCATAAGGCTGCTGGACCCCATATATTCTGACAGGTATCAAGGGCATCTCGGGGTACAATGTCAAGGCCAATTCATCCTGCTTCAGCCCCTCCCCAGAGATTAGGAAGCATCTCTCCCATGATGCCCACATACCCAGGTGGATGTGGCTCATAACTCACCTTGTGTTTGATGTCAAAGGGCAAAGTGGTTGGCAGTGAAATGTAGAAGCCCAGGTCGAGGAGGTACCACCACTATAGAGCCACATTCAGGGTCTACAGCAGGTTAAGGACAGATTAGCTATGACGTGTGGAGGCTCCTAACTGGAAAACACAGGGAAGGGGATTCGCCCAGATTGGTTGCCCAAAACCTGGACAGGTGAGTAACAGGAAGTGAGCAAAGCATGCACTCCCCATCGCTGGAGGTCACTCAGAGCAGTGGTCTGGGGGAGGTCCTGGTCTTATTTTCCTCCCTTTACAGAAGAATCAGAAACAGAATTGGGAGTGCAGTGTCCTCACATTACAAAGGCAGAGAACAGGATCTCATGGCACAGAGAAGCCCCAAGAGGTGGGCCTTAGCAGTCCAGAAAGTTGAAGCAAAGCTTCAAGTCCCAGGAGACCAGACGAAACTAAGCATCATACCCAAAGGAGTTTAGGGGACAGGGAAGGTGGTTATTATCCCTTGGAAGTTGGAAAGGACTCATCTGCCTGGGACACTGAAGAATGATCAGGCCTCAAGTTCCAGGGAGGTTGGGAGAGTCAGGGCCTCAAGTACCAAGAATGCTAGAAAGAATGGGCCCTCAGCACCCAGGAATGATGTGAAAGGCCAGACCTTATCACTCTGTTAGGAAGGAGGGGAGGAGCCTCATCATCCAAGCTGCTAAGTAGGGCTGGGCCTCATCATACATGCAGGTAGTGGGGTTGGGTCTCTTTTTCCTGTGACCACAAGAGCTAAGATTCTCCACAGCCCACTTGCCACTCACCTGTTGTGGGTAATCTTCCAAGCACAATGCCAGTGTCCAAAATCATGGCTCCTATGAAAAACAAAGGATCTCAAGCTCTCCAAAGAAAAAAGCCAGACTCCTCACCTGGATCTGAACACCCCAATACCAGAGCTTCCACTGACTCCACTCTGCCCTTTTATATTTCTCAAGCAAGGGTCTCACTACGTAGCTCACGTTGACCTCAAATTCATGATCCTTCTGCCCACAACTCCTGACTGCTAAGTCTGACACTGGTTTTTACTGTGAAGTTGACATAGCTGTCAAAGAATTCCACTTAGCAAGGTGAAGTCATTGACTCTGGGCAGCAGGGATGTCTGTGGAGATGACACAGATCTGAAAGAGTTTGCAGCAAATACAGCTCAGTTTACACCTGAAACCCCTACAAGGCATTCTGTATCTGAGCTTTGTATTCCAGAGATCTGTGGCAAAGGGTGTTGCAAAAATACAATTCATTTTGAGTCCATTGTTCTCTGTAATTATTTTGGTTACCTCCAAGGTACACTTAGAAGGAAGACTAATGCACTTTTACAATGACTCTAATAGGTGTTTTTGAAGAGGAGAGCACTTTTTTAAAAAGAACACTTTTTATTATCATTTGGTCCACAAATAAGAGTTTTACAAGAAAAGTAGTAAATAGAAAGGAAAAACACCTTTTCCTTCTATCTATCTTAGATTCCTTGTTGGAGACCCCACAGCACATGGAGATTAACAAAAGACAGGCATGAAGACTTACCTAGAATGAACTTTCACAGCACCACAGCTGTCCTAAGGAAGAGAAGGCCCCAGCAAGTGCTCAGACCTGAGGATTTATGCTAGAGTTGATGGAAAGTGGAACATTATGGGTTGTGTGACAAAATTTATGACCCGAGCAGATGAATGGCAAATAGTGCTTGGGCTCATGTCCCATGTGTGCCTTCATCAGTCTTCAGATTTCAGGCTGCTCCTCCCTCCATGGAGGGACACGTGGGGCTTCTGGCCTGCCTTTCCTCTTTATCTGCTTGCTCTGACCTTGCTAACGAGTCCTTTCCTTCACTGGTATTGGAGCCAACTGTTTTGGCATTACAGACTCTAATAAAGACTGCTGAGACATCCAGGCTCATGGACGGAGCAACTCCTGGATTCTTGAACTTCACCATCATAGCCAGAAGTACATTTCTGTATACAGAGTATTCATTCTATGATTCATTCCGTGAGTTCTTTTACCCCATAAAGCCCTGACCAATATACCAGACATGCACAAAAGAACTTTCAGGATTAGGCTGGTTCTTTCAATAGCCTTATCTCAGTTGTAAACTGTAAGCATTTCCACAGATCTCATGGCATGCATAGGGATGGATTATGGCTCTTGGGAGCCAAAGAATACTGAGTGTTACAGCTCAGATGGAAAGGTATTCTGTCACTAGGAAGCCAAGGAATACCACAGGTCACAGTAAGCATAGCAGCATACAGCCTTGCTTTACAGAAAGGCTTCCCTAGTGGATCAGCTCTGCTCCTGCAGGAGAGGGCTTCCCTGGCAAAGTTGTGACAGTTCAGCTTCAGTTCCCTGGAGAGCCTAGTGTAATCAACTTTGTTTTGCCAGGGAAGGTTTCCCCAGCAAAAAAGTGTTACAGCCCTGCTCACTTTGCTCTGCCCAGGGTAGTCTCTGCTCCTGCCCAAAAAAATCTCACCCAAACCTCATACATTTATTGGGAGGAAACAATCCAGGAGAGTGACTGCCCTCTTAGATACCAGGTGAATGTAAGTAACCTGGAAAATTCTATGCCCGCCCTCTAGTGGAGCCTACAAAACACTGCAGAGAAGGGTCTGTTTATTCATACAGCTCAGACCCTGCATGGAAGTAATTTGTCAATTCCTAATCTGTGTATGACCAGAGAAATATTCTCACAGGAAACTGATGAACACCGCAAAGAACAGTAATCAGCAGGAGTGTGATGCATGCTGATCTGCTGAAGAGTAGGAAATTATCTCTAAAGCTGATGTTCCTGAAGGAAAGTAAAGTGGTGGAGGACATTCTGTCTTCACAATTGACCCTCCCATTCGAGGTTTGGGGTTAGCATGGGAATATTTGTGGGGAGACCTAACCTAGCGATGAGATACTCAGACCAGGCTAGAGATCTCAAAAGGGATGAAGGGGACATGATCCCCATAGGATTGAGTATCAAGCATGTTGTTTCCTTGGGAGAAGTTCCTGTTGACTTAGACAGTGTGATACTTCGAGGTATTCTTCCCTTGGCTGTGCATAGGAACCTTGGAAAATTAAACAGAAACCCAATGGGGACAGAGATCCAGGTACATGGGACACTCTGGACTCCATCTGATTTCTCCATGGAAACTCTGAAACACAGAATGCCCTGGATAGATATTCTACCAACACTAAGAGACCAGGGATGCAAGCCCAGACCACTATAGCCAGGAAAGCTTTAAATCACTATAGATGGGGAAAATAGATATACCATGACAAAACCAGATTTAAAAAATATGTATCCATAACCAAGCCTTACAGAAAAGAAGGAAAAACCCAACCCAAGTGAGTTAACTACAACCAGAAAAGCATAGGCAATAGATAACCCCACTTTACCAACAGCCAAAACAAAAGAGGTGGAAATCCACATATAATTCCACCACCATCAACTATTGCAAAACAAACAAGAATGTGCAATCAATGGTCATTAATATCTGTCAATAGTAATGGTCTTAACTCTCCCATAAAGAGACACAGGCTAACAGAATGGATTCGAAGACAGAACCAAACCTTCTGCTGCATACAAGAAACACACCTCAGCCTCAAAGACAGACATTACTCAGAGTTAAGGATTGGGAAAAGATTTTCCAATCAAATGGACACAAGAGACAAGCAGGGGTAGCAATCCTAATATCTAACAAATTAGATTTTAAAATAAAATCAATCAAAAGAGATGAAGGAGGGCACCTCATACTCATCACAGAAGAAATCCACCAAGATGAAGTTTCAATTTTGAACATCTATGCCCCATATACAAGGCACAAATGTTCATAAAAGAAACATTACTAAAATTCAAATCACATATAAAGCCACACACATATAAAGTGGGAGACTTCAACACCACAATCTCACCTCTAGACAGGACTACCAGAAAGAAACTTAGCAAAGAAACAAAGGAACCAATAGAAGTTATGATCCAATTGGGGTTAACGGACACCTATAGAACATTCCACTCAAATAAAAAAGAATATACCTTCTTCACAGCATCACACAGAACCTTCACAAAATTCGACCACATAATTGGCAACATATCAAATCTCAACAGGTACAAAAAAATTGGAATAACTCCGTGCATCTTATCAGATCACCCTGCATTAAAATTAGAATTCAACAACAACACAAATTGCAGAAAACCTACATACTCATGGAAATTGAATAATGCACAACTGCACAATTCCTGGGTCAAAGAAGAAATAAAAAAAGAAATTAAAGACTTCCTAGAATTCAATGAGAATGGGGACACAACCTACACAAACTTATGGGACACTTTGAAAGCAGTGCTACGAAGGAAGTTCCTAGCACTAAGTGCCCACATGAAGAAACTGGAGAATAGTTACACTAGAGAATTAATAACACAACTGAAAGTTCTAGAACACAAAGAAGCATATTAAACCAGGAGGAGTAGTCACCAGGAAATAAATTGAGGGTTGAAATCAATAAAGCAGAGACTCGGGAAAACAATACAAGTATCAATATAATGAAGAGTTGGTTCTTTGAGAAAATCAACAAGATAGACAAACCTTTATGTAAATGTACCAAACGATGGAGTGTGAACATGTAAATTAACAAAATCAGAAATGAAAAGAGGGATATAACAATGGACACTGAGGAAATCCAAAGAATCATCAGGGCATACTTTGAAAACCTGTACTCCACACAATTTGAAAATCTAAAGGAAATTAACATTTTTCTGGATAGATATCACTTGCCAAAATTAAATCAGGAACAGATACACAATTTAAATAGACCTATAAGACCTACGGAAATAGAAGCAGTTATCAAAAGTCTCCGAACCAAAAAAAGGCCAGGTCATATGGCCTCAGTGCAGAATTCTACCAGAAATTCAAAGAACAGCTTATACCAATTCTTCTCAAAATATTTCACACAATAGAAGAAGAAGGGTCTTTGTCAAACTCTTTTTTTTCAGTTTTACGAGACAGGATTTCTCTGTATTGTTTTGGAGGCTGTCGGTCCAGCCTAGCCTCAAACTCACAGAGATCCGCCTGCCTCTGCCTCCCGAGTGCTGGGATTAAAGGTGTGTGCCACCATCACCCGGCGCCAAACTCTTTCTATGAGGATTCAATAACCTTGATACCCAAGCCAAACAAAGACACAACTAAGAAAGAGAACTTCAGACCAATATCCCTCATGAACATTGATGCAAAAATACTCAATAAAATACTGGCAAATCGGATCCAAGAACATATCAGAAAACTCATCCACCATGATCAAGTAGGCTTCATCTCAGGCATACAGGGTTGCTCAACATGGGAAAATCCATCAATGTAATCCACCATATAAACAAGCTGAGAAACAAAAATCACATGATTATCTCATTGGATGCCGAAAAAGCCTTTGACAAAATCCAACACCCCTTCATGATAAAGGTCTTAGAGAGATCTGGGATAACAGGAACTAACCTCAACATAATAAAAGCCAAACCAACAGCCAAAATCAAATTAAATGGACAGAAACTCAATGTGATTCCTCTAAGATCAGGAACAAGACAAGGTTGTCCACTCTCTCCATATCTCTTCAATATTGTACTTGAAGTTCTAGAGAAATATGACAACAAAAGGAGATCAAGGGAATACAAATTGGAAAGGAAGAGGTCAAACTTTCAATATAAGCAGACGATATGATAGTTTACATAACTGACCCAAAAAACTCTACCAAAGGAACTCCTGCAGCTGATAAATACTTTCAGCAAAGTAGCAGGATACAAGATCAACTCAAAAAAAGCAGCAGTCCTACTATATAAAGACGATAAAAGGGCTGAGAAAGAAATCAGAGAAACATTGCCCTTTACAATAGCCACAAACAACATAAAATACTTTAGAGGAGGCTAAAATGGCCAAGAGACACTTAAGAAAGTGCTCAACATCCTTAGCCATCAGGGAAATGCAAATCAAAACAACTCTGAGATACCATCTTACTCCTGTCAGAATGGCTAGAATCAAAAACACCGAAGACAATTTATGCTGGAGAGGATGTGGAGAGAGAGGATCACTCCTCCATTGCTGGTGGGAATGCCGACTCATACAGCCTCTTTGGAAATCAGTATGGAGATTCCTCAGGAAAATGGGAATTAATCTACCACTAGACCCAGCAATTCCACTCTTAGGCATTTATCCAAATGAGGCAGGTTCATACAACAAGGGCATCTGCTCCACTATGTTCATAGCAGCATTGTTTGTAATAGCCAGAACCTGGAAGCAACCTAGATGCCCCTCAACTGAAGAGTGGATAGAGAAAATGTGGTACATTTACACAATGGAGTATTACTCAGCAGAAAAAAACAATGGAATCTTGAAATTCGCAGGGAAATGGATAGCACTGGAAGAAACCATCCTGAGTGAGGTAACCCAGTCGCAAAAAGACAAACATGGTATGTACTCACTCATATATGGATTTTAAATATGGATCAGGATAGTGCCAGTCTGCACTTCCACAGATAGAGAGTCTGGGAAACAGGAAAGAACCTAAAAGATATGCATATATGCATAGTACCCAAGAGAAGAGGATGGAGACAAGATCCTCTGAATGGATGGGGAACAGGGCGAGGGGGGGTAGTGGGACCTGGGAAGAGTAGAGGGGTAAAGAGGAAGGGAGTTGGTCATGGGGGAACAGGAAGTTGAGGGGGTGGGGGTAAAATAGGGGGAAGAGGGAATCATAGGATCGAAGACAGATCAGGCACCAGAGTGACCTCGAGTGATCTAAAGGTATAACATCAATTGGCAAGCTAAGCAATAGTGGAAGGACCGCCTCGAATGCCCATTCCTGATAATGAACTTGATGTCTATAACTATCCGGGAGCCTTCATCCTGGGACTGATGGAAGCAGAGGCAAACACACAACTAAGCACTGAACTGAACCCAAGGAACCCAGTGACAGAGAGAGAGGAGTGATGAGCAAATTGGCAAGGAATGGGCTGGCAAAACCAGCAGAGACGGCTGATCTGAACAGGGGAGTGCTCTTGGACCCCAGACCGACAGTGGGGAGGCCAGAATGGGACTGATCTGGACCCCCCAAATGTGAGTGTCAGTGAGAAGGCCTGGGCAACCTATGGGGCTCTGAGCTGTGGATCAGTGTCTATCCCTGGTATACAATCTGTCTTCATGTGCCTATGGCACAAAGAGAGATGCTCTCTCAGCCTGGACTCTTAGGGGAGTGCCTTGACCCTACCAAGAGTGAAATGATAGACTCTAGACATCCCCTATGTGGAGGGATTTGGCAATAGGGTGGGAGGGAGGGTGGAAGGGGAGTGCGGGAGGAGGGGAGGGAGAGGGAACTGGGATTGACATGTGAAACAAGCTATTTAAAATTAAAATAAAAAAAAATACTTTAGAGTAACGCTAATCAAACAAATGAAAGACTTACTGTATAGCAAGAAATTTGAGTCTTTAAAGAAAGAAATTAAAGAAGACACCAGAAGGTGGAAAAATCGCCCATGCTCTTGGATAGGTAGGAAAAACATAGTAAAAATGGCAATCTTACTGAAAGGAATATACAGATTTAAGGCAATCCCCATTAAAATCCCAGCACAATATTTCACAGAACTTGAAAGAATAATAATCAACTTTGTATGGAAAAACAAAAGACCGAGGATACGCAAAACAACCTTATTCAACAAAGCAACATCTGGAGGCATCAGCATCCCTGACTTCAAGCTCTATTATAGAGCTGTAGTCCTGAAAACAGCTTGATATTGCCACAAAAATAGACAGGTAGACCAATGGAATTGAATTGAAAACCCTGATATTAACCCATACATGTATGAACATCTGATTTTCCACAAAGCTAAAAATATACAATGGAAAAAAAGCATCTTCAACAAATGGTGCTGGCATAATTGAGTGCTGGCATGAAGAAGAATATAGATAGATCAATGTCTATCGCCATGCACAAAACGTAAGTCCAAATTTATCAAACATTTCAACATAAATCCACTCACACTAAACCTCTTAGAAGAGAAAGTGGGTGGTACACTTGAACGAATTGGTACAGGAGACAGCTTCCTGAACATAAAACCAGTAGCACAGACAGTGAGATCAACAATTAATACATGGGACCTCCTGAAACTGAGAACCTTCTGTAAGGCAAAGGACACAGTCAACAAGACAAAAAGACAGCCCACAGAATGGGAAAATATCTTCACTAACCCCATGTCTGACAGAGGGCTGATCTCCAAAATTTACAAAGAACTCAAAAAGCAAGTCTCCAAAACACCAAAGGATCCAATTAAAAAGTGGTGTACAGAACTAAATAGAGAATTCTCAATAGAAGAGTCTAGAATGGCTGAGACACACTTGAGAAATTGCTCAACATCCTTAGCCATCCGGGAAATGTAATCAAAACAACTCTGAGATACCATCTTACTCCTGTCAGAATGGCTAAGAACAAAAACTCCAACGACAATTTATGCTGGAGAGGTTGTGGTGAAAGGGGAACACTCTTCCACTGCTGGTGGGAGTGTCAACTTGTACAACCACTTTGGAAATCAGTATGGAGATTCCTCAGAAAAATGGGAATAAACCTACCACAAGACCCAGCAACTCCACTCTTAGGCATCTATCCAAAAGGTTCACATTCATACAACAAGGACATGTGTTCCACTGTTTTAATAGCAGCATTATTTGTAATAGCCAGAACTTGGAAGTAACCTAGATGCCCCTAACTGAAGAGTGGATAGAGAAAAAGTGGTATTTTTACAAAATGGAATACTATTCAGCAGAAAAAAACACTGGAATCCTGAAATTTGCAGGCAAGTGGATGGTACTAGAAGAAACCATCCTGAGTGAGGTACCCCAGTCACAAAAAGAGAAACATGGCATGTACTCTCTCATATATGGATTATAGACATAGATCTGTGGTATGCCAACCTACAATCCCATGGCCAGAGAGTCTGGGAAACAGAACCTTCATTCACTGGCTAATTGAAGCAAATGCAGACTCCCACAGCTAAACACTGAGCTGAACTCAAGGAATCCATTGGCAGAGAGGGAGGACTGATGAGCAAAGGGGTTAAGACTGGGCTGGTTTAACCCCCAGAAACAGCTGACCTGACAAGGGTTAGCTCTTGAATCCCAGACTGATGCCTGAGAACCCAGCATGGGACTGATCAAGACCCCCTGAATGTGGGTATCAGTGAGGAGGCCAAGGTAATCTATTGAGCCTTGGGCAGCAGATCAGTATTCATCCTGGGTATACACATGGACTTTGGGCGCCCATCCAGCAATGAGAAATGCACTCTCAACCTGGACTCTTGGGGGAGGGTCTAGGCCCTGCCATGGATAAAATGATAGACTATGGACACCCCCATGGAGGTCCTCACCCTACCTGGGGAAATGAAGGGATATTGCAGGGGTTGGTGGGAGGGCATGGGAGGAGAGGAGGGAATCGGAGAGGGACCTAAACTGACATGTGAAGTGAACTTGTTTCTAATTAAAATTCAAGTTTAAAAATAAAAATAAATAAAAAATATGAAATTATGAAGTTGTTGGCAGTTTAATTGGTTTCCTATCGGCTAGCTCTAACTTAATAAGTAACCCATAACTGCTAATCTGAGTATTTCCACTTGGTCTTCGCTTACCGGAGAAAGGGTCCAGACCTCTTACTCCTCTGGTGTCCTACATTGTGACTGACTATGCCTCTCTTTCCCAGAATCTTCCTTGACTCCTAGTCCCACCTATCTTCCTTCCCTATTGGCCAACAGTGATTTATTTAATGAACCAATAAGACAACATATACACAGAAGGACTTCCCCCATCAAACTGTGCAAAAATACTCAACAAAATACATGCAAATCGAATCCAAGAGCACATCAGAAAAATCATCCACCATGATCAAATAGGCTTCATCCCAGGGATGCAGGGATGGGTGAACATTCAAAAATACATCAATGTGATTGATCCACCATATAAACAAACTGAAAAAGAAACACCGCATGACCACCTCCCTAGATGCTGAAAAACCTTTTCACAAAATCCAACACCCCTCATGATAAATATCTTGGAAAGATCAGGAATAATAAGAACATATATAAACATAATAAAAGCCGTATACAGAAACCAACAGCCAACATTAAACTAAAACGAGAGAAACTCAACCCAATTCCTCTAAAATCAAGAACAAGACAAATTGTTTGAGAAAGAAATCAGAGAAACATCACACTTTACAATAGCCACAAACAACATAAAATATCATGGAGTAACGCTAACCAAACAAGTGAAAGAACTGTATAGTAAGAACTTGGAGTCTTTAAATAAAGAAATTAAAGAAGATGCCAGAAAATGCAAAGATCTCCCATGCTCTTGAATAGGTAGGATCAACATAGTAAAAATAACAATCTTTCCAAAAGGTTCAATGCAATTCCCACCAAAATCCCAACACCATTCTTCACAGACATTGAAAGATCAATTCTCAACTTTATATGGAAAAACAAAAACCTAGGATACCCTGTACAATAAAGCAACTTCTGGAGGCATCACCATCCCTGGCTTCAAGCTATATTATAGAACCATAGTCCTGAAAACAGCTTGGTATTGACACAAAAGTAGATAAGTAGACAAATGGAATTGAATTGAAACCCCTGATATTAACCCACACAACTATGAACATCTGATCTTTGACCAAGAAGCTAAAGGTACACAATGGAAAAGAGAAAGCATCTTCAACAAATGGTGCTGTCGTAACCGGATGCAGACATGTAGAAGATTGCAGATAGATCTATATCTATCACCATGCACAAAACTGGAATCCAAATGAATCAAAGACCTCAGCATAAATCCAGTCACACTGAACCCCTTACAAGAGAAAGTGGGAGGTACCCTTGAACAAATTGGTACAGGAGAGTGCTTCCTGAACATAACAACAGTAGCACAGACATTGAGATCAACAATTAATAAATGGGACCTCCTAAAACTGAGAAAAAAAATCCTCTGGGTGTTTGGTAGTCACACCTGCCATCTGGCCTTCAGGTCTAGAGTAAACGCATCTGGACCCAGGAATATTGTTATTTTGATAAGAGATGTCCACCAACAAGGCGAAAACATCTTGTAGTCACCAAACTAATGTCTTATGGACAGTAAGACAGATTTGAGCTGTCTGAACTTAAGGCAAGATGGAATGGACTCCTTTTCATGGGTCCTGACACAATTAATTAGAGGTTAGAGGGAGATGCAGGAGTCTTGAAACAGAGTACACAGGACAAGCAGGACTTAATTAACAGGAGACAGTCACATGCATCAGGCACAGGAAACTAATGGCCTTTATCACCCCAGTTCTCTTGATGGGCCTGTGCGCCTGTGTGCTGTGGAGATGCAGGCAACTGACTTCCTATGGCATTGTCAGGATGCGTTTGTGTTCTGCACTTACTACTTTGGACTTAGGAAGACACCAGATCTCTACACTGGAGTCAGCCTTCAAGGCCTACAAACAGCAGCAGCACCACCACAAGCAACAGTGGGTGTCAGACTCCCAGTTACCACAGGTGCCATCTTGTTCCAAAACTGCTTGCTCCTGCCCCTCCCCTCAGTGCTCATTGCTAATTTGCATAGGAAATACACATGAATAGTGCACACACATGTACACATGCGTGCACACAAGGAGATCTGGCTCCCTGTCCTGGTTGTACTGTAATAGAAGGGCTGTAGGACTTAGGGTCAGTCCAACTAACAGAACGCATTGTGAAAGTAACTGGACTGAGTGTGAACAACAAGTTGAAGAATTGGCTCAGTGGTAAAGGGCTCTTTCTGATCTCATGGAGGACCAGGTTTCAACTCCCAGAACCCTCAAGATAACTCTGGCTCCAGGGGATCTTATTCACTCTTCTGACCTCCAAAGGAGTTATACTGAACATGACACACTGATATTTACTAGAAACATTCATGTACATAAAACAAAGAAAAAAATCTTAAAAAGAAGGAAGGGAGGGAGAGAGGGGAGTTACCATGAGGCTTTCTCAAAAAAGGAAGGATTGCCTGGGAGAGATCTTGTCTAGCTTGTGTGAGCCCTATATTCCACACAGCACCAGGAGGTAAAAACAAAATGTTGGTCCCATGAGATGACTCAGTGGATAAAGGTGCTTGCCACCAAGCCTGACAACCTGAGTTTTATCTGAAGGACCCGATTGCTGGAGGGTTGTCCTCTGACAGGCATATATACATGATGACTTGAACACTTCCTCTAATGAAATGAAAATGTGATAAGTTTTTGAAAGTCACCATGAAGCTCATTATTGTACAATCAATTTTATTTTAAATGTTTCATCAAGATGGTGGTGACACACACCTTTAATCCCAGCACTCGGGAGACAGAAGGATATAGATCTGAGTCCCAGGCAAACCTGGTCTACAAAGAGTGTCAAGGCAGACAGGGCTACACAGAGAAACCCTGTCTCAGTAAGTTAGTGAATAAACAAATAAATAAATAAGTATTTCACTTCCAGAATCACAACCTTGATAGTTCCAGAGTGAAAATGGCATGAGATGAAACCAGATTATTCCCCCAAATGTCATACATGAAACCCCGTGGGGAATCCCAAGAAGAGCCACAAGCTAAGGAGGGACACAAGTTCAGAGTCCTAAGCACTCTAAGATGGCAGTATGCCTCTGACTCAGGATTCCTTGCAGTCACAGCCCACACAAGTACTGGCGCTCTCACCGGGCATATGAAAGGCCTGGGTTCCATCAATACCATGACACCAGCCTGGGTAGGATGTGGTGACCCATACCTTTAAAACCAGTCTTCAGGAGATACAGACCAAGAGGCAGGTAGACCTCTGTAAGTGCCAGGCCTGCAAATGCTATGTAAGGAGACCCTTTCTAAAAGAAGGAAGGAAGGAAGGAAGGAAGGAAGGAAGGAAGGAAGGAAGGGAGGGAGGGAGGGAGGGAGGGAGGGAGGGAGGGAGGGAGGGAGGGAGGGAGGGAGGGAGGGAGGAAGGAAGGAAGGGAGTTAGGAAGGAAGGAAAGAAGGAAGAGAGGGAAGGAGGGAGGGAGCCAGGGAGCCAGGGAGCAAAGGAGCAAGGGAGAGAGGGAGGGAATTTAAATGACCAAAAAACAAGGCAGTGTGGTAGGTCTGGTTCTCACTCTGCAAACCTGAGGACCTGAGTTTGAATCTTCACCTTCTACATAAAAACAAGCCCATGAGAGCCTCTAACCCTAGCAAGGGATGAGGTCCACAAAAAGATCCTGAGAACTGGTAGTTCAGTGAGACTGTCACAAATAAAAGACACCTGATATTTCACTCTGGCATCCACATGCACATGCATGGTTGTACAGCCTGGCACAGTCACACCCTCATCCCACACATGCACACACATGGCTGGTGGAAGGTTGGCAGCAGACTGATCCCTGGAACTCTCTGTCTAGTCCAGTCTAATCCTTGAACTTCAGACTCTGTGGGAGAGCTTGTTTGCAGACAAGGCCTCCTCTCTCCTTCTGTGGTTCCTCTTGCTTCCCTCCCCCTCTCCTCATACCAACCCAAGGAAGTCAGTTACATTCACAAGAACACATGTATCAGAAGAGCTTACAGAGCAAATTCCAAAAGAGGGAATAGGACACAAAATGCTATCACCAACAAACAAACAAAAAACCCAGGAACTAGCAATCACTGGTCATTAATTTCCATTAATATAAATGGTCTCAATTCACCTATTAAAAAGACACAGGCTAATAGACTGGATTCAAAGACAGAATCCAGTCTGCACTTCCACAGATAGAGAGTCTGGGAAACAGGAAAGAACCTAAAAGATATGCATATATGCATAGTACCCAAGAGAAGAGGATGGAGACAAGATCCTCTGAATGGATGGGGAACATGGCGAGGGGAGGGGGGGAGTGGGACCTGGGAAGAATAGAGGGGGTAAAGAGGAAGGGAGTTGGTCATGGGGGAACAGGAAGTTGAGGGGGTGGGGGTAGAATAGGGGGAAGAGGGAATCATAGGATCGAAGACAGATCAGGCACCAGAGTGACCTCGAGTGATCCAAAGGTATAACATCAATTGGCAAGCTAAGCAATAGTGGAGGGACCACCTCGAATGCCCATTCCTGATAATGAACTTGATGTCTATAACCATCCGGGAGCCTTCATCCTGTGACTGATGGAAGCAGAGGCAAACACACAACTAATCACTGAACTGAACCCAAGGAACCCAGTGACAGAGAGGAGTGATGAGCAAATTGGCAAAGAATGGGCTGGCAAAACCAGCAGAGACAGCTGATCTGAACAGGGCAGTGCTCTTGGACCCCAGACTGACAGTGGGGAGGCCAGCATGGGACTGATCTGGACCCCCCAAATGTGAGTGTCAGTGAGAAGGCCTGGGCAACCTATGGGGCCCTGAGCTGTGGATCAGTGTCTATCCCTGGTATACAAACTGTCTTCATGTGCCTATAGCACAAAGAGAGATGCTCTCTCAGCCTGGACTCTTAGGGGAGTGCCTTGACCCTACCAAGAGTAAAATGACAGACTCTAGATATCCCCTATGTGGAAGGATTTGGCAATAGGGTGGGAGGGAGGGGGGAAGGGGAGTGCGGGAGGAGGGGAGGGAGAGGGAACTGGGATTGACATGTAAAACAAGCTATTTAAAATTAAAATAAAAAATGATAAAAAAAGAAAAAAAACAAAAAAAATTAAAATAAAAAATGATAAAAAAAGACAGAATCCATCATTTTTCTGTATGGAAGAAACACATATCAACCTCATGAGTAGATACCTCAGTGTAAAGGGTTCTGAAAAAATTGTTCCATCAAATGAACCTAAGAAACAAGCTGGTGCAGGTTTCTTAATGTTTAACAAAATACATTACAAACTAAAATCAGTCAATAAATAAAGAAGAGCATTTCATATTCACCACAGAAAATAATCCATCAGGGGAAATCTCAATTCTCAACATCTATGCCCCAAACACAAGAGCTCCTGAATCTGTGAAAGAAACATTACTAAAGCTTAAATCACAAATCAAGCCCCACATACTAATAGTGGGAGACTACAACACCCACTCTCACCACTGGACACATATGCCACACAAAAACTTAACAGAGAAATGAGGGAACTAACAGATGTTGTAACTCAAATGGACTTAATTAACAGACATGTACAGAACAGTTCACCCAAACACAAAAGAATATACTTTCTTTTCAGCATCTCATGGAACCTTTTCAAAAATAGATCATATACTTGGTAACAAATATAAAAAAATTTCAATAAGCCCTATATCCTATTGGATCACCACATCTTAGAATTCAAAAGCAACATTAAGTTCAGAAAGCCCACAAACACATGGAAATCAAACAATGATCAACTAACCACCACTGGATCAAGGAGGAAAACAGGAAAAAAATTAATGACTTCCTAAAATTTAATGAAAATGGCCTCACAACATACCCAAACTTATGGAACACAATGAAAGCAGTGCTAAGAGGAAAGTTCATAGCAATAAATGACTATAAAAAGAAGCTAGAAAAATCCCACCCTAACGAACTAACAGAACAACTGAAAGCTCTAGAACAAAATTTGGCTAACTCACACAGAAGGAGAAGACAGCAAGAAACAGTCAAATTGATGCCTGATAACAATAAAATAAAACCGCTCTTAATATTTTCTCTTTATTCTGTAGGTTTGATGTTTTGATTATTATATGGCGAGGTGACTTCTTTTTCTGGTCCAGCCTATTTGGTGTTCTGTAAGATTCTTGTATTTTCATAGGCATATCCTTCTTTAGGTTAGGGAAGTTTTCTTCTATGATTTTGTTGAATATGTTTTTTGTGCCTTTGAGCTGTATTTCATCGCCTTCTTCTATACCTATTATTCTCAGGTTTGACTTCTTCATGGTGTCCCATATTTCCTGGATATTTTGTGTTAGGGATTTATTGGTTTTGAGATTTTCTTTGGTTGATGACTATATATCCTCTAATGAGTCTTCAACACCTGAGATTCTTTCTTCTATCTCTTGTATTCTATTGGTGATACTTGCATCTGTAGTTCCTGATCGCTTACCCAGCTTTTCCATTTCCAGCATCCCCTCATTCTGTGTTTTCTTTATTGTTTCTATTTCAGCTTTCAATCTTTCAACTGTTTGAGTTGTTTCCTTTATTTGTTTGGTTGTTTTTTCTTGGTACTCTTTAGATTCTTTGAGAGATTTGTTTATTTCTTGAATTTTCCCCCATTTCATGGATTTTTTGTTTGTTTTTTCCTCTATTTCTTTAAGGGATTTCCTCGTTTCTTCTTTGAGGGTCTCTATCATCTTCATAAAATGATTTTTAAGGTCTGTCTCCTCTGCTTCATCTATGTAGTGCTTTACAGCAGTCTACAGATTTAATGCAATCCCTATCAAAATTCCAGCACAATTCTTCACAGACATGGAAAGAACATTAATCAACTTTATATGGAAAAACAAAAGGCCCAGGATAGCCTATACAAGAAAGGAACTTCAGGAGGCACCACCATACCTGACTTCAAGCTCTATTATAGAGCTATAGTCCTGAAAACAGCTTGGTATTGGCACAAAAATAGGCAGGTAGACCAATGGAGCCGAATTGAAAACCCTGATTTTAACCCCCACGCCTATGAACATTTGATTTTTGACAAAGAAGCTAAAACTATACAATGGAAAAAAGAAAGCATCTTCAACAAATGGTGCTGGCATAACTGGGTACTGGTATGCAGAAGACTGCAGATAGATCCATGTTTATCGCCTTGTACAAAACTTAAGTCCAAATGGATCAAAGATCGCAACATAAATCCAGCCACACTGAAACTTTTAGAAGAGAAAGTGAGAGATACTCTTCAACGAGTTGGTACAGGACACCACTTCCTGAACATAAAACCAGTGGCACAGACACTGAGATCGACAATCAACAAATAGGACCTCATGAAACTAAAAAGCTTCTGTAAGGCAAAGGACACAGTCAAAAAGACAGAAAGGCAGTCCACAGAATGGGCAAAGATATTCACTGACCCTACATCTGACAGAGGGCTAATCTCCAAAATTTACAAAGAACTCAAGAAACAAGTCTCCAAAACACCAAAGGATCCAATTAAAAGGTGGGGTACAGAACTAAACAGAGAATTCTCAATAGAGGAGGCTAAAATGGCCAAGAGACACTTAAGAAAGTGCTCAACATCCTTAGCCATCAGGGAAATGCAAATCAAAACAACTTTGAGATACCATCTTACTCCTGTCAGAATAGCTACAATCAAAAACACCTAAGACAATTTATGCTGGAGAGCATGTGGAGAGAGAGGAACACTCCTCCACTGCTGGTGGGAGTGCCAACTCATACAGCCACTTTGGAAAGCAGTATGGAGATTTCTCAGGAAAATGGGAATCAATCTACCACAAGTCCCAGCAATTCCACTGTTAGGCATATATCCAAAGGAGGCAAATTCATACAACAAGGGCATCTGCTCCACTATGTTCATAGCAGCATTATTTGTAATAGCCAGAACCTGGAAGCAACCTAGATGCCCCTCAACTGAAGAGTGGATAGAGAAAATGTGGTACATTTACACAATGGAGTATTACTCAGCAGAAAAAAACAATGGAATCTTGAAATTCGAAGGTAAATGGAAAGCACTGGAAGAAACCATCCTGAGTGAGGTAACCCAGTCACAAAAAGACAAACATGGTATGTACTCACTCATATATGGATTTTAGACATGGATCAGAGGAGTGCCAGTCTGCACTTCCACTGACAGAGAGTCTGGGAAACAGGAAAGAACCCAAAAGAAGAGAAATGAGGCAAGATTCTCTGAACAGATGGGGAACACGGCGAGGGGCGGGGGGGAGGGGGACCTGGGAAATAGAGAGGGGGAGAAGTGGAAGAGAGAGTAGGACATGGAGGAACAGGAAGGTCGACTGGGGGGGGTAGGATGGGGGAAGAGGGAATCATAGGTTAGAAGACAGATCAGGCACCAGAGTGACCTCTAGTGATCTAAACGGATGACACCAATTGGCAAACTAAGCAATAGTGTACAGACCACCTCGAATGCCCATTCCTGATAGTGAACTTGATGTCTATAACCATCCAGGAGCCTTCATCCAGTGACTGATGGAAGCAGAGTTAAACACCCACAGTTAAATACTGAACTGAACCCAAGGAACCCAGCGACAGAGAGAGAGGAGCGAAGAGCAAATTGGCAAAGAATGGGCTGGCAAAACGAGCAGAGACAGCTGATCCGAACAGGGGAGAGCTCTTGGACCCCAGACTGACAGCTGGGAGGCCAGCATGGGACTGATCCAGACCCCCTGAATGTGAGAGTCAATGAGGAGGCCTGGGCTACCTATGGGGTCCTGAGCAGTGGATCAGTGTTTATCCCTCGAATACTAACAGACATTGTGTGTCCATAAAACAAAGAGGGTTGCTCTCTCTGCCTGGACTCATAGGGAAGTGCCTGGACCCTACCCTGAGTGAAATGATAGACTCTAGATATCCCCTATGCAGAAGGAAGTGGAAATAGGGTGGGAGGATGGGGGGGGATGGTGGGGAGTGTGGGAGGAGGGGAGGGAGAGGGAACTGGGATTGACATGTAAAACAAGCTATTAAAAATTTTTAAAAGAAATGAAAAAAACAATAAAATAAAACCAAAGAAACGACACAAAGAATCAATGAGACAAAGAGTTGGTTCTTTGAGAAATTCAACACAATAGACAAACCTTTATACAAACGAACCAAAAGGCAGAGGAAGAATATACAAACTAAGAAAATCAGAAATGAAAAGAGAGACATAACAACAGACATGGAGGAAAGCCAAAGAATCATCAGGTCATACTTCAAAAATCTATACTCTGCAAAATTGGAAAACTTTAAGGAGATGAACAATTTCTGGTTAAGTACCACATACCAAAATTAATGGAAGAACAGATAAACAACTTAAATACACCTATAGCTCCTAAGGAAATAGAAACAGTTATCAATAATGTCCAGGCATAGATGGATTCAGCAGACAATTCTACTAGATGTTCAAAGAAGAGCTAATACTCATACTCCTCGAATTATTCCACACAATAGAAACAGAAGAAACATTACATTGCCAAACTCTTTTTTCCTTTTATATTTAAATTAGGAAAAAGCTTCTTTTACATGTCAATCACAGTTCCCTCTCCCTTCCCTCCTCCCCTACCCCCAACAAGGCCCCTATCCAGCCAAATTATTTTTACAAGGCTACAGTTACCCTGATACATAAACCACATAAAGACTCAACTAAGAAAGAGAATTATAGATGAATTTCCCTCATGAACATAGATGTAAAAACACCCAATAAAATACTGGCAAACCAAATCCAAGAATGCATCAGAAAAATCATCTACCATGACCAAGTAGGAATCATCCCAGAGATGCAGAGATGGTACAACACATGAAAATCCATCAATGTAATCCACCATTTAAACAAACATAAAGGAAAAAATGATCATCTCATTAGATGCTAAAAAAGCCTGAAACAAAATTCAACACACCGTCATGACAGAGGTCTTGGAGAGAATACAAAGAGAATACCTAAACATAAAAGGCAATATACAGTAACCCAACAAACAGCATCAAACTAAATGGAGAGAAACTCAAAGCAATCCTACTGAAATCAAGAACAAGGCAAGACTGTCCACTCTCTCCGTATGTAATCAATACAGTGTTCATAGTTCTAACTAGAGCAATAAGACAACAAAAGGATATGAAGGAAATACAAACTAGTAAAGAAGTCAAACACTTGCTATTTGCTGATGATATGATAGTTTACATAAGTTACCCCAAAAATTCTACCAGAGAACTCTGACAATTGATAAACGGGCTGATAAAGATATCAGAGAAACTCCACCATTTGCAATAGTCACAAATAGCATAAAATATCTTTGGATAATTCTAACAAAACGATTGAAAACCCTGTGTGACAAGAACTTTAAATCTTTAAAGAAATAAATTGAAGAAGATATCAGAAAATGGAAAGATCTCCCATACTCTTGGATGGATAGGATCAACATAGTAAAAATGGCAATCCTACCAAAAGTAATCTACAGATTCAGTGCAATGCCCATCAAAATTCCAGCAAATTCTTCACAGACCTTGAAAGAACAATACTCAAATTCATATGAAAAAAACCAAAAAACTCAGAATACCCAAAACAACCCTGTACAATAAAGGATCATTTGGGGGCATCACCATCCCAGACTTCAAGCTCCACTATGGAGCAATAGTAATGCTAACATCTTGGTGTTGGCATAAAAACAGACAGGTGGACCAATGGAATCAAATCAAAGACCCTGATATCAACCCACACAACTACAAACACCTAGTTTTTGACAAAGAAGCTAAAAATATAAAATGGAAAGAGGAAAATATATTCAAGAAATGGTGCTGGCATAACTGGCTGTGGACATGTGGAAAAACAAATAGATCCATATCTATTGCTATGCACAAAACTGAAGTCCAAATGGATAAAAGACCTCAATATAAATCCATTCACACCAAACCTCATAGAAAAGAAAGTGTGAAATAAACTTGAAAGCATAAGTACAGGAAACCACTTTGTGAATATAACACCAGTAGCACAGACACTGAGAGCAGCAATGAATAAATAGGACCTCCTGAAACTGAGAAGCTTCTGTAAAGCAAAGAACACAGTCAACAAGACAAAACAGTGCCCTATAGAATGGGAAAACATCTTCACCAGCCCCACATCTGACAGAGCGCTAATCTCCAAAATATACCAAGAACTCAAGAAACTAAGTATCAAAATATCAAATAATCCAATTTAAAAATGGGATGCAGATCTAAACAGAAAATTCTCAAAAAAAATCTCAAATGGAAGAAAGACACTTAAGGAAATGCTCAACATCTTTAGTCACCAGGGAAATGCAAATCAAATCCACTCTGAGATTCCATCTTACAAAGATCAGCATGGCTAAGACCAAAAACACCAATGACAGCTTATCCTGGAGAGGATGTGGAGTAAGGGGAACACTCCTCCAATGCTGGTGTGAGTGCAAACTTGTACAGCCTCTGTGGAAATCAGTATGGTGATTTCTCAGAAAATTATGGATCAACCTACCTCACATCCCTACAATACCACTTTTGGGCATATACCCAAAGGAAGCACATTCACACCACAAGGACATTTACTCAACTATGTTCATAGCAACATTATTCATAATGGCCAGATCTTTGAAACTACCTAGATGTTCCTCAGCATCCAGGTTGTATATGAGAGCAGACTGAGCAAGGCAGTATGACCACTCTTCCATGATCTCTACCTCACAAACTGTCTCACGGTTCCTGCTTTGAGTTTCTGCTCTGACTTCCCTCAGTGATGGAATGTGATCCTAGAGTTGTAAGATAAAATGAACCCTTTCCTTCTAACCTCCCAAAAAAATGCACACACCTTTAGGAATAGATAACTGGCTTCTTTTTAACTAAAAGATCTCTATACATGTTGTTTTATGTTACAGTATTTTTCCAGTAAAGTTATAAAATGTGCCTGCTATGTGTTTCAGTATTAATAAAAGTTTTGATATCAATTACAAATAAATAAATATCCATCAAAGGAGTACACAGTACTTCATTTGCAGTTAGGTTGAAAGCAAAGAGTTGGCATCACTCCTGCTGTATAACTGACTGGAGTAGAAAATAAAATGGGGTAGATATGGCAAAGAAAAAAATGTTTATGGTTAACATCCTGAGCTATCAAGTAAATGTAAATTTAAATTATTTTCATTTTTCATTGTACCCAGTGAAAATATCTATAATATGTGGTATTTGTACTAGCAAAGTAAGCTTCATATTTTTTTAAAGATTTCTTTATCTGTTATGTATACAGTGTTCTGTCTGCATGTATGCCTGCAGGCCAGAAGAGGGCATTATTACAGATGGTTGTGAGTCATCATGTGGTTGCTGGGAATTGAACTCAGGACCTCTGGAAGAGCAGTCAGCGCTTTTAACCTCTGAGCCATCTTTCCAGCCCCCAGGCTCCATAATTATTGTCATCAGTTATTTCACTTATGTGATAATGAATGACATATACTTATGAAAACCCTAAGAAATACAAAGTGCAAAGGTTGCCATTTTTAATATGGCAATCCAAGAGCATGGGATTTTTTGGGGTCACTTATGTAAACTATCATATCATCTGCAAATAGTGAAAGCTTGACTTCTTCTTTTCCTATTTGTATCCCCTTGATCTCCTTTTGTTGTCATATTGCTCTAGGTAGAACTTCAAGTACAATAAATATTGAAGAGATATGGAGAGAGTGGACAGCCTTGTTTTATTCCTGATTTTAGAGGAATTGCATTGCGTTTCTCTCCATTTAGTTTGATGTTAGCTGATGGTTTACTGTATATTGCTTTTATAATGTTCAGGTATATTCCTGTTATACCAGATATCTCTAGGACCTTTATCATGAAGGGATGCTGGATTTTGTCAAAGGCTTTTTCAGCATCTAGTGAGATTATCATGTGGTTTTTCTTTCGAAGTTTGTTTACATGGTGGATTACATTGATAGATTTTCTAATGTTGAACCATCCCTGCATTCCTGGGATGAAGCCTACTTGATCATTGTGGATGATTTTTCTGATGTGTTCTTGAATCCGATTTGCTACTATTTTATTGAGTATTTTTGCATCGATGTTCATGAGAGAAATTGGTCTATAGTTCTCTTTCTTAGTTGTGTCTTTGTGTGGCTTGGGTATCAAGGTAATTGTAGCCTTGTAAAAAGAGTTTGGCAGTGAGCCTCCCGCTTCTATTGTATGGAATACTTTGAGGAGTATTGGAATTAGCTCTTCTTTGAATTTCTGGTAGAATTCTGCACTGAAGCCATCTGGGCCTGGGCTTTTTTTGTTTGGGAGATTTTGATGACTGCTTCCATTTCATTAGGGATTATAGGTCTGATTAGATTGTTTATCTGTTCTTGATTTAGTTTTGGAAAGTGATATCTAGCCAGGAAATTGTCCATTTCCTTTAAATTTTCGAATTTATGGAGTATTGATTTTCAAAGTATGCCCTGATGATTCTTTGGATTTCCTCAGTGTCCGTTGTTATGTCCCCCTTTTCATTTCTGATTTTGTTAATTAGCATGCTCTCTCTCTCTCTCTCTCTCTCTCTGTCTCTGTCTTTTGGTTAATTTGGACAGAGGTTTGTCTATTTTGTTTATTTCCTCAAAGAACCAACTCTTTGTTTCATTGATTCTTCTCAATGTTTTCCTAGTTTCTACTTGATCGATTTCAGGCTTTAATTTGATTATTTCCTGGCGTCTGCTCCTCCTGGGTGAGTTTGCTTCTTTTTGTTCTAGAGCATTCAGCTGTGCTATTAATTCTCTAGAGTGACTGTTCTCCAGTTTCTTCATTTTGCCCTTAGTGCTATGAACTTTCCTCTCAGCACTACTTTCAGAGTGTCCCATAAGTTTGGGTATGTTGTGTCTTCAATCTCTTGAATTCCAGGAAGTCTTTAATTTCTTTTTTTATTTCTTCCTTTACCCAGGGATGGTGCAATTGTGCATTGTTTAATTTCCATGAGTTTGTAGGGTTTCTGCAATTTGTGTTATTGTTGAATTCTAATTTTAACGCATAGTGGTCTGATAAGATACAGGGGGTTATTCCAATTTTTTGTATCTATGTAGGTTTGTTATGTTTCCTATTATGTGGTCAATTTTAGAGAAGGTTCCATGTGGCACTGAGAAGAAGCTATAATCCCTTTGTGTTTGTGTGGAATATTCTATAGATGTCTGTTAAACCCAGTTGGGTCATAACTTCTGTTAGTTCTTTTGTTTCTTTGTTAAGTTTCTGTCTGGAGGTCCTGTATAGCTGTGAGAGTAGAGTGTTAAAGTCTCCTACTACTAGTGTATGAGATTTTATGTGTGATTTGAGCTTTAGTAATGTTTCTTTCACGAATGTGGGTGCCTTTGTATTTGGGGCGTAGATGTTCAAAATAGAGACTTCATCTTGATGGAATTTTCCTTTGATGAATATGAAATGTCCTTCATCTCTTTTGATTGATTTTAATTTGAAGTCTACTTTGTTAGATATTAGGATTGCTACACCCGCTTGTTTCTTGGGTCCGTTTGATTGGAAAATCTTTTCCCAACCCTTTACTCTGAGGTAACGTCTGCTTTGACGTTGAGATGTGTTTCTTGTATGCAGCAGAAGGATGGGTTTTGTTTTCGTATCCGTTCTGCTAGTCTGTGTCTTTTTATAGGCAAGTTGAGACCATTGACATTGAAGGATATTAATGACCATTGATTGATGATTCTTGTTTGTGTTTGGTCTATTGGTAGTGGAGTTATTGTGTGTAGGTTCTTCTCCCTATTTCTTTTGGTGTTTGGTAAAGTGTGATTATATATTGCCTGTGTCTTTGTGAGTGTAGTTATCGTCGTTGGGTCTAGGTTTTCCTTCTAGCACTTTCTGTAGAGCTGGATTCATGGATACATATTGTTTAAATCTGGCTTTGTCATGGAATATTTTGTTTTCTCCATCTATGGTAATTGAAAGCGTTGCTGGAAATAGTAGTCTGGGCTGGCATCCTTGTTCCCTTAGCGATTGTAGGACATCTGTCCAGGATGTTCTGGCTTTCGCAGGCAAAAGGATGACACTAGAAGAAACCATCCTGAGTGAGGTAACCCAGTCAGAAAAAGATAAACATGGTATGTACTCACTCATAGTGCCAGTCTGCACATCCACTAACAGAGATTCTGGGAAACAGGAAAGAACCTAAGAGAGATATGCATGGTACCCCAGAGAAGAGAATGAGGCAAGATCTTCTAAACAGATTGGGAACACGGTGAGGTGGGGGGTAGTGGGAGGTTGCAAGAAGTGAAGGGGAGAAGAGGAAGAGAGAGTAGGTCATGGGAGAACAGGAAGGTTGATTGGGGGGGTAGGATAGGGGGAAGAGGGAGTCATAGGTTAGAAGACAGATCTGGCACCAGTGAGACTTCTAGTGATCTAAAGGGATGACACCAACTGGAAAGCTAAGCAATAGTGGAGAGACCACCTTACATGCCCATTCCTGATAATGAACTTGATGTCTATAGCCATCCTAGAATCTTCTTCCAGTGACTGATGGAAGCAGAGGCAAACACCCACAGTTAAACACTGAACTGAACCCATGGAACCCAGTGAGAGAGAGAGAGAGAGAGAGAGAGAGAGAGAGAGAGAGGAATGATGAGCAAATTGGCAAAGAATGGGCTGGCAAAACCAGCAGAAACAGCTGATCTAAACAAGGGGGAGCTCTTGGACCCCAGACCGACAGCTGGGAGGCCAGCATGGGACTGATCCAGACCCCCTGACTGTGAGAGTCAGTGATGAGGCCTGGGCAACCTATGGGGCCCTGGGCAGTAGATCAGTGTTTATCCCTGGCATACAAACGGACTTCATATGTCCATAACACAAAGAGGGATGCTCTCTCAGCCTGGACTCTTAGGGCAGTGCCTGGACCCTGCCCTGAGTAAAATAACAGAATCTAGATAATCCCTATGTGGAAGGACATGGGGATAGGGTGGGAGGATGGGGGGATGGTGGGAAGTGCAAGAGGAGGGGAGGGAGAGGGAACTGGGATTGACATGTGAAGCAAGCTATTTAAAATTAAAGTAATGAAAATAAAAATAAGAAAACAAAATGCAAAGAGTAATTAAACTGTATTCTTTCAATCAACCTGCAAAAGAACAAATACCTAGTGGATCAAAGACCTTTTCTACAACCTGAAGCCCACAAGTTCAAGGAAGTTCCTAAAGCTAAAACTGCTCACAAGAGTGCTCCCCAGAGTTACATACGCAGCATCAACTGCTAGGAGAATAAAGTTTTCCAACCGTAGGGCAGCCTGCAAGTGGTTCAGGTTTTGTTGGGATGCAGGTTTTGCTGTGATTTCACTCGGAAGGCAGGAAACCTGGTGCCGTGGTGGCAAAGCATAAAGTGTGGTTGATTCCCATCACTGAATTATTCATCTAGTCATGACTGCTGCTGGCTAATTTCATGTTAATTTGAAACAAGCTAGATTCACCAGAGAAGAGGAAGCTTAAACTGAGGAAATGCCTCCAAAAGATTTGACTGTAGGCCCGATGTGATGGGCCCAACCCATTGTGGGTGGGGCCATCCCTGGGCTGGGCTACTGGATTCTATAAGAAATTGGGCTGAATAGGCCATAAGGAGCAAACCAGTAAGCAGCACTCCTCCATGGCCTCTGAATCGGCTCCTGCCTCTAGGTTGCTGCCCTGTTTGAGTTCCTGTCTGGCTTCTTTCGATGATGAACAATGATGTGGAATAATAAACCAAATAAACCATTTCCTCCACAAATTGCTTTTGGTCAATCTGTATATATATATATATATATCATAAAATACAAGATATTTTTTCTGTCAGAGTTGAGGTATATACTTCAAAATTAGAGCATTCAATGGTCCATCCTATGCATCCTCTGAACACCTAGATAGAATTCCTCTTGCCTTTTATAGTACCTGGTGGTGCCACAATTGAATATCAGCAATCCCTGAATTGCAACTGTATCACTCCATTATCTGTCTCTACATCCTGTAAATCTTTCCAAACTATATAGGACACCTGTCATATAGGCTTGGAGTCCAGCCCCAGGACCTCACCCTAATGTAATTGCAGCTACAAACATTTGATACCGAATAAACCCATAAAATCAGAAGTACAAAATTTAATATATTCCTTGATGAGATGCCAAACACCAGATAACAATAACATTTCCCTTGATTTTAGGAGATATGTTTGAGTGTGGCAAGTCATCATTCACTGGTGGATCAGCCATAAACTCCCATATATGCACTGGGTGTATCATGGGGTGCAATGCCAAAACCAGTACAGAACAAAGTCTTCATTATTTTTTATTTAAACCAATAAACCCAAAGTTTCAACATCATAGCATGAAACCAGATAAGGATGTGTGGACTGGGAATATCCCTTAGTAAAAAAGGACCTGCCTAGCATGTAGGAGGTACTGTATTCAATATTCAGTGCTGCAAATAAATATTTTCACAAAAAAATCTTTGAAATTCATTGCTTATTCTGTACTCAAAACCTTTCTGTCTTTATGGCAGCCATATTTCAAAAGAATAATAATAACAAGTCTCCACTAGAAAGCTGGTTTTGAGTGCTTTTATCTTAAAACTTGCAGACTGTAGGGACTAGGGAGATGGTTCAGGTGACGATATAATAGTGAGAACCTGAGTTAAGTTCCCCAGTGCTGACATAAAACTCCACACACTTGTAGTTCTGGTGATTCCTTTCAGAGGCAGAGTCTGGTTGCCTAAATCATACAGTTCTGGTTTCATTAAGAAACCCTGTCTGTAACAAAATAAGATGCACAGCAATTAAGGAAGACATCTGATTTCAACTTCTGGCCTCCACTTGATGTCCACACACAAACACAGACACACATGCACACACACACACACACACACACACACACACACACACACACACAAACTAGTAGTCTCTATTTCAAAGAATTATTATGTCTAAATAAAATTGAAACAAAGTACAGATAGGCACCATATACTCCATATTTTATCCCAGCCTTATGATTTCCCATATTATTAATGATTTACATGGAGTAGAACGTGGCACAATTTATAAACCAAACTGGGTATGTCATGATTTCGTAAAGATATGATAGCAATGATACACCACAAACAGCATCACACTGAACAATTTCACTTCCTTCATGTGTTTCTGTGCTCCATGGCAATGAAGATATGTCCATGTATTTTGTTCTCAATATCTTAGTGGTAGAATAATTTACTAATATTTTAAGTTCACTTTCTACTGTTTAAGAGGGAGAAAGTAGCAGATACCCCACATACGCTAAGAAAACCACAAAAATGTGAAAAATAAATGCTGTGACCATATAGATGGATTATAACAACACTTTTGAGGCAGAATCTGTAGTAATTATAGACCTCAACCATCCTATGTACATAAAGATTGTCTTGACCTCCTAATTCTCCTATCTTTTGATCTACCAGTGCTGGAATTACAGATATTTGTAACAATGTCAGTTTATGTGGTGGTAAAGAGTAAACCCAAGGCCTTGAACATGATAAAATGAAACAAAGCTATACCCCAATCCCTCATGACAATACTATCACCCATAGCTGAACATAAAAGTTTCTGGATGCCAGCTGGGTCAAGTCTTTCCAGGAGGACTTCATCTCAGGAGGAGGCCCTGTTGTCAGTGGGGCTGAATAACATCATGGCACCTGGGACTGGAGAAGATGAGCCTCAAACATGTTTTCCATTTTGTGCTTTTTTAAACATGAAGAAGGACCGCAGATGTGACGCTCCAGGGAAGAATAATTTTGAGAAACCTCCAGGGGATATTAGAAACTGAGTTGAAGGAGCTGTGGGAATGGGGGTGGCCATCAGAGTCAACAACAAAATTGGGATTTACACGAATGGATACAAATACATGGGCTATGTATATACCTGCTGGCTCTGAAAATTTGAACTCTACCTAGAGTTAGACTTTGTAGATACGTCCATGATGTTCATCCTGCTGTTTATGGTCCTAGTCCTGCAGTATTCCAGCCATGTCTACTCCTTTGACCGTTCTTACTGTGCTTCAAAGACAAAACCCAGTGTGTACAAGGATGGGGAAATGATGGTTGCTGCATTTTTTCCACTTTTTAGTATTGTTATAGATTACTTGAATGAGGATCCAAGAAATATGTCCTACTATGTTCAGTAAGTTCATTTGTTTTCATTTCTTCATTGTCTTCCTTATTTTTGACTAGATAATGCCTAGAAATACTATGTGTGCATACACTGGTGCTGTCTACATCCTGCATAGTGCTCTCCATATCCCAAGGATTGTCTGCGATTTATTTTTACTGTTTCTATTTACTACGTTCTTTGCCTGAAAAGAACAAAAGAATTCTAGTTTCCTTCATTCTGGCTTCTCCTTTCTGAGACTCAATTCTCTCCTTATTACATCCCCATTCTTGGCCCTCTTCCAACCTGTGTTGTCACTGAATAATATCCAATAGTATTGCCTAGAATCACAATACCAGTCTTTGGCATGGATTCTGTAAAATGAGTATATGAAACATTCTCTTCCTGAATAGCAAAGGATCTTATTTTTCAGTTATTTCTATTAGCTTCTTTGAGTTATTTGTATTTATATTGGTATAAAACCTCTGTTAAATTATAGTTGGCAAAGATTTTCTTACTTAGTGGGCTTTTTCTTTACCTTGTTGATTACTGTGCAAAAGACTTTTAGTTTCATGAATACCCAAATTACCAACTGTTGGCATTAATTCTTGAACAAACATAGTCATTCCCTACAACTATATTATGGAGGATACTGCTTATGTTCTCTTCTAGCAGTTTTGGTGTTTCATTAAGGTCTTTGATCCACTTGAATTAGCTTTTGTGAAAGTTGATAGATAGAGGTTTCATTCTTCTGCATGTGGATATCCAGTCTTTTCAGAACCATTAGTTGAAGATGCTTCTTTTCTTGGAATAGGTATTTTTGGATTCTTAGTCAAATATTAAGTTGCTGGGGTTACATGTTCTCAAGTTTGGGATTTGATTTTGTTCTGTTGCTCTACATGTCTGCTCTGTGTAGGTACCATGTTGTTTTATTACTATGGCTCTCTAATAGATATTAAAATCTAGAAATGTAACTGCTCCAGTATTGTTCTGTTTTCTTAGGATTTCTTTGTATTTCATTTAAATTTTTTAGGATAGAATTTTTATTTGTTCCTGATAAAAGTAATATGGTGTCTTGACTAGGATTGCATTGAATCTATAAAGGGCTTTTGGTAGAATGGTCATTTTCATTACACTTTCTATCTGTCCATGAGCGCAGGTATCTTTGCATTTACTAGTGTCTTTTCTTCTTTGGAAATTTAAAGTTTTCATTAAAGAAACACTTCATTTCCTTGGTTGTATTTATTCCTAGATAGATTTTTTCCTTAAGGCTATTGTGAATAGGTATGTATTTATGATATCCTTCTTTGTATGTTTGTCGTTGGTGTGTCAAAAAGCTATTGATTATACAAGTTGATTCTGCATCCTCCCATATTACTGAATTTGACAATCATTTCTTTTATGGTAGAATTTTTTGATATCTAATATACAGAATCTTGTCATCTGTAAATAACAATAGTTTGACTTTTTCTTTACTTGTATTCCCCTAATTTACCTCTCTTGCCTGATTGTTCTATCTAGTATTTCAAGCACAATATTAAAAAGGAATGGAGGTGGTGGACAGTTCTGACTAATTTCCGAGTGGGTATCTCTATTGTGATCTTGACCACCTACCCCCTTGTTCATATAATCCTCCTCCCTCTCTTTGACAAAACTCCTGGAGCTCAGCCTGGTGCTTGGCTGTGGATCTCTGCATCTGCTTCCATCAGTTGAAGATTCTATGATGACGATTAGAGTCACCAATCTGATTACAGTGGAAGGTCAGTTAGGTGCCCAATTCTCTCTCTGTCTCTTATCTTTCTCATTAGGCAAATTCTCTTTATGTAGCTCTGACTACCCTGGAAATTGTTGTATATATCAGGCTGGCCTTGAATTCACAGAGATTTTCTGACTGTGTTTTCTAGACGCTGAGATTAAAGGCATGTACCTCGATGCCTAATTCTCAAATTTTAATTGTTTTAGAAAATAATATTTATAATGATTTAAAATCAATTCTCAGTTCTAATTTAAATATGCATATCTCTCTGATATGTTTCTGATGTTACCTTCCTCCTTCATACCTCCAGTATTCAGAGATGAATAGGCTTTTCAGTTTTTCCAAATTTTTGTTTTGACTTGAAATACTACTGTAAGGCTTTAAAGTGTATTAAATATGTTATCAACTTAAAGTCTATTATCTTGTGTTGTTTTTTCTTTTAAAAACAAATGTAGTATATGATTTTCCTCTTGTTAACATTTCTTTTCCATTACCGTGAAAAGACACCATAACAAAATTGTTGGGCCCCAACCCCCACGGACCTCTGTGCATTGTTTCTCAGCTGATAGCCACAGCTGCACCCTGTTCTCTAGTCCTGGCTTACAGCCCTGGCCTTGCCCACCTGACATAAATATCTACCATGAGGAAAACACGGGCTCCTGCACCTGGGGTTTCTCCACTGTGCTGTAAGTCTGTATATAAGGCTGATCACTACTTACAGCACACACACAGGCAGGCAGGCAGGCAGCACGCAGAGACACAGACACACGTGCACTTTCTTAGCAATAAAGGTGGCAGACTCATTCTCTTAGCACAAACAGTTGGACATCCTATCTTTCATCTCCAATACCTTGGACTTGTTCGTTGTATGGATGCCACACAAAAGCAAGTTAAGGGAAAGTGGTTTGTTTTGACTTATGCTTCCTTAGAGATGCTATTCATCATGCCAGGTAGGACATGACAGTAGGGAGAGAAATCACAATTATGGCAGGAGCAGGAATTTGGCTGGTCACATTGTATTTTCCCTCAGGAAAAAAGAGATTGTAAGGGAACTGAAGTCAACATGTAAAGCCCAAAGGCCTCTCCTCCATGACCCACTTCCTCCCTTAGGGTCAGCCTTTTGAAAGATCCACAGCCTCTATTAATGTCATCAACTGAGGACAGAGCCCAAATAAGAGTATGTGGGAGATAGCTGACATAAAACCCCAGCACCCCTAAATACACGTGTGTCTTCTGTTCAGGTTAAATGCCAAGAACTACCAGATAGTTCTTGCAATGGTTTTTGCCATTGAGGAGATCAACCAGAACCTCCACCTTTTACCCAATGTGTCTCTGGGATATGACATCTATAATGTCCTGTTCAATGAATGGTGGACATTGGATAGATGCATCACATGGCAATCAGGCCCAAAGAAGTATGTGCCTAATTACACCTGTAGGAGAGAAATGAAGTATGTTGCAGTACTCACAGGAGTATCATGGATAATATCTTCCCACATAGCAACATTTCTGGGACTCTACAAATATCCACAGGTGAGAATGAGTAGAGTGTAGAGACATAAAAACACTCATAAGTTCAGTGCCATTCCAGGAGGCAAAAGATGGTGAAAAAAATGTGCTCATGCATCTGACAAAGTTTATAATTCCAAAGAGTAATTATTCAGTGATTTGGTGACATATCCACATTTTCTTTGTCTAGGACAAAGAAAAGAGAAAGGCAGGGGCAGACAGTGATTACCTGGAACTCTGTATGATCAGGAATTTTCTAGAAAGTTCTCAGAAAGTAGAATGCCAGAATTTTCATGGTATGATAGTCTAGAGACGTAGCTTTAGGAGTAAAGTATTTGATTCACAAGCATGATTTTGGATCTCTATCACTCAAAATCTGGCCATGGCAGTGTACATCTTCTTTTAATAATTTGTTTATTTTATCATTTTATGTGCATCAGTCTTTTGCTGCATACATGTCTATGTGAAAGTGTCAGATCTTGAAGTTATAGACAGCTGTGAGCTGCCATGTGGGTGCTGGGATTTGAACCCAGGTTCTCTGGAAGACCAATCACTGCTCTTAAACCACTGAGCAGTATACATCTATAACTTCTGTTCTGGTAAAGCAGAGAGTCCCTCATAGGCAAACAGTGAGCTGAAGGTTCACTTAGAGATCTATGCTCAAAAGAAAAAGAAAAAATAAGTGAAGAATGACACAGTAAGGATTCCAGTATTGACCTTTGACTCCATGTGCACACATATACAGATGTGATGATCAATCAAATACTCTTCATCACTCTAGCTGCTTCTAAAGGTCTGTCATGATTGGGCGTGCACACTATGCTCCCTTCTCTTAATTCTGCATCTCTCTTCTTTTCCTTTTAGCTGGCCATTGGGTCTTTTGATCTTAACCTGAACAATCATGACCAGTTTCCTGATCTCTATCAGACGGCCTCCAAGGATATGTCTCTGGCCCGTGGCATTGTCTCCTTATTGAATTATTTCCACTGGAATTGGGTGGGGTTGATTGTGTCTGAAGGAGAAAAAGGCGTTGAGATCATCTCAGACTTGGGGGCAGAAATGGACAGAAACAGAATATGTTTAGATTTTGTAGAAATGCTCCCAGTCAGCGAAGTATCCTATGATGCAAGCAGACAATTGAAACCTACACGGCTTCTGAAATCATCAGCAAATGTGATCGTTGCCTATGGTGACAGTGACTTTCTGAGAGGTTTCCTGTTTTATATAAAACATACTTTAGTTACCACGAAAGTCTGGATCATGAACTCAGAATGGGATATTCTCCTCCATTCAAAGCTTCTAATTTTGCAGTCATTCCATGGGAGTCTCATTTTCACACATCACCACAAAGAAATCTCTGGTTATGGGAATTTTATCCAATCAGTTCACCCTTCTAAATACCCAGAAGATTTTTACCTTACGAGGTTCTGGTTCTACTTTTTTAACTGCTCATTTGCTGACGATGATTGTAATACACTGGAGAACTGTGCGCCTAACGTTTCCTTGCGTGACTCATCTAAGAACTCTTTTGATACGGTCATGACTGAGTATGCTTATAACACATACAATGCTGTGTATGCTGTGGCCCACAGCCTTCATGAGATGCTTCTTCATCAAGTAGAAGGAAAACCAACAAGAAAGTCAGAAGACCTGATATTTCCAGCCTGGCAGGTAATGTGTCTCCCCCAGGATTGCTCACAACTTCAGCAATGTGATTTTTCTAAATTTATTCTTTAGGAGGCCACATTAATTGTCTTAGGATCTATAACAGCACAAAATAAACTACTTGTAACACTGAAAAAGGGAGTAAGTCAAGATGTATACAGACATGGTTGAAAGAACAAAGTATCTGTGGAAAAAGGAAACGTGTTCTAAATCCACATCAGTGTTTGTGTTGCCAGATTAATGATTTCTATAGGTAAAATGCAGAATGTATCTTGTCTTATGGGTCCCATAGGATGCAGTGGAGGCTGTGGACACAGGCTGGGAGGCCAGATCTGACTGTAGAGGATACAGTGCCTAGGCACATGGAATCACACAACATAGAGAAAGAGTCTTCAGAGAAAAGCTGGAGGGAATAACCAATTGAGAGTATTATACTTAATTATGTGGAGTCCCACCCATGGACAAGAGGCTTCAGAAGAATGGGACTGAGCTGACTGGAGATGGAATACTTCACGGGAATACCACAACATGCAGCAAAGCCTGTGGAGTCAGACTGGGCAGCAGAGATGAATAAGGATAGGACACCCAGGCATATATAATTCCACAGCATTCAATAAAGACTACAGAAGAAGGTAGGGGTGGAGCTGCCCCAGGGTAAGGTGCTCAGACATGGACAGCTACTCTAATTTCAACAGAAGCAATAAGAAAATGGAATAGAAGGATACAAATAAGAGAGGGGGAAGTCAAAACATCCTTCTTTGAAGATAATAATATTCTATACATAAGAGGCCCTAAAGACTCCATCAAAAACTCTTAGGCCTGATAAATACTTTCAGCAAATTGTCAAGACAAAAAATAAACACAAAAATCATCATCAGTCTTCCTGTATACCAATGCTTAATGTACAACCAAAAAGTGATGATATAATTCCTTGACAATAGCCACAAAGAAATTAAATATCTGAGAATAAACCTGACCAAAGAAATGAAACATCTCTACCATGAAAACTTTAATACACTGAAGAAAGTAATTGAGGAAGGCCCCAGAAAGTGCAAAGACTTCCCATGATAATAGATCATATCAATTGGTATTGTATAAGTGGCCATCCTATAGAGCAATTAACATAGTAAATGTAATTTCAAATCAAAATTACAACACCATCACGAAATGTCCACTTGCATAATGAAACACCAGTTGATCTGTCAACCTAAACAGTGGAAATTCACAAAGTCCCACAATGAGGTGAAGACGTTCAGGCAATCAATGCCTGCTGTGAGAGGGACAATAAGTTTTCCTCAGAGACGTGTACCCTGATAGGTTGTCCTATCCCAAGTGATCAGCACAAAGAACATTAAATGGACTCAGTATGGTGTGTGTGTGTGTGTGTGTGTGTGTACAAAGGTCATAAGATTAAGAGGGAGGTGGGGTCATGGGAGGAGTTGAGATGAAAATGGAGAATAGAAATTATGTAAATGCAGTTTAGTTTAGTCTAGTTTAGTCAGGTATGAAACTCTAGAAAAAAATTTTAAAACAGCATATTCTTCATGGCCATATAAAAATTCTTAAAATTAATATGAAAGCACAAAAAGCAAGGATAGTCAAAACAATCCTAAACAAAATGAATACTACTGGAGGTTCATCATACTTACACTATATTAGATACTACAGAATTGTGAGTCATTTTATACTCCAGAGCTATTGGTGAGTATTAAATAAATAACATGGTACTAGCATAAAAAACACACCTGTGATCAATGGAAAAGAACAGAATAGGATGGAAGAGAATAGAATGGGATAGAATACAACAGAAAGAAAGAGCCTAGATACAAATCCACACAATTACAGCTAACTCATTTTTTAAATAAGCTTACCAAATATACACAATGAAGAAAAGGCGGTATTTTCAACAAATGGTGCCATGTGAAAATTGGATTTCAATATGTAGGGAATTAAACTATATCCTTATCTCTTACTGTGAACAAAACTAAACTTAACATTGATCAAGAATCTCAGCATAAGTCACGACACCCTGTAACTGCTAAAGGGAAAGGGTCAAGAATATGCCTCAACTTATGGACACATGTAAGAGTTTTCCAAAATGACTCTGTCATCATAGGAAATAAGACAACAAAACAAACGGGATCTCATAAAACTAAAATTTTCTGTACAACAAAACAAACTGTCAAGGAAAAAGGCAGCCCACAGAAAGGAAAATATTTTCCAGCTGTATATCCAATTAAGAATTGGTATGAAAATATACAAAGAACTCTGAAAATCCAAACATGAAGAAAAAAATAATGCAGTTTAAAAATTGACTGGGGAACTGAACAGAAAGTTCTCAAAATAAGAAATACATGTGACAAGTGAACACTTTCACCATCCTTCACCACCAAGGAAATGAAGGTTAAAACTACATTAAGAGTCCACCTAACCCCAGTTAGAATGGTCATCATCAAAAAATAAAAAACCAAATGACAACAAATGCTATTATAGAAGTGGAGAAGAGGGACCCTTATACGCTGTGGACAGTAGCAGAAACTAGTGCAGCCACTCTGGAAATCCATCTGGAGGCTTCTTAAAAACCTAAAATGGCAATAGCACATTGCCCTGCTATACCATCCCTGGTAATACAACAAAGGACTCCATATCTGACTGCAGGGGAGCAGAGAACAGAAGAGATGGTTAACCACAATGAAGAGTATATAATAAAGTCACGTGCAGAGCTACCGTATGGAACCCAACTTAAAATAACAGTCTCTTAAAGTTAGAGAGCAGACACACTGCCTAGCTGGAGAATTTGGATGCTTATAGAAGCACCTAAGCATGATGTAACTATCCCATGGACAGTGGCAAATGCATTATATATTTAACAAGATCATAATTACTCCTGACATGATATCACTATGCCCCATACAATCACAAATGCCTTATAAATTTAGAATAGTTATGTTCTTGGATCCGATTTTCCAGTATTTTATTGAGTATTTTTGCATCAATGTTCATGAGGGATACTGGTCTGAAATTATCTTTCTTAGTTGTGTCTTTGTGTGGCTTGGGGGTCAAGGTTATTGAAGCCTCATAGAAAGAGTTTGGCAAAGACCCCTCTACTTCTATTGCATGAAATACTTTGAGAAGAATTGGTATAAGCTGCTCTTTGAATTTCTGGTAGAAGTCTACACTGAGGCCATCTGGACCTGGGCTTTTTTTGGTTGGTAGACTTTTGATGACTGCTTCTATTTCCTTAGGGGTTATAGGTCTATTTAAATTGCTTATCTGTTCTTAATTTAATTTTGGCAAGTGATAGCTATCCAGGAAGTTGTCCATTTCCTTTAAATTTTCGAATTTTGTGGAGTACAGGTTTTCAACGTATGACCTGATGATTCTCTGGATTTCCTCGGAGTCCATTGTTATGTCCCCCTTTTTGTTTCTGATTTTGTTAATTTGCGTGTTCACACTGCTGTTTGGTAAGTTTGGACAAAGGTTTGACTATCGTGTTGGTTTTCTCAAAGAACCAACTCTTCGTTGCATTGATTCTTTGTATTGTTTTCCTAGTTTCTACTTTATTGATTAAAGCCCTCAGTTTGATTATTTCCTACCGTCTACTCCTCCTGGGTGAGTTTGCTTCTTTGTGTTCTAGAGCTTGGAAGACAGTAGTGCAAAGAGTTATTTGAACTGTGAGGGGGCTTGCTCAAGATGTTTCAGAGAGGAAAAATTTTAGCATGTTGCCTAGAGATTGTGTTTGTGATATTTTGTTGAAGAATGTGGCTGCTTCTTGCCCTTGTCAGAAGAGTCTGCTTGGGGCTAAAGCGAAGTGTTTTGGATGAATCCCACTGACAGAGGAAATCTCAAAACAGCCTAGTATAGACTCTGTTGTTTGCTTATTAGTACAAAGGCTAATGGAGATGTATAATGAAAAGGAGCAAGCTGAGCAAATAAAAATACAAAATGTACAGATTGAGAAAAGGACACCAGGAAGTGGAAAAGAGCTAAATCCTGTGTTCAAGGAGATAAACAGATTAGGAATGGAATAAAGGGATTGATGACCTCAGGGCAAGATCCCACCCAGCTAAATTTCCAACTTGTGAAAAATGAATTAAAGAAAAGCTTAAAGCTGGCTGTGGTGGTACACGCAGATAAGCCCAGCACTTGGAAGTCAGGGGATAATGGCTCTCTGAGTTTGAGATCAGTCTGGTCTACAGATCAAGTTCAAGGACAGTCAAGCTTAGGCAGTAAAAGTAACAATCAAAAACAGAAATCTAGTGGAGATGTAATTTAATAAGGGGGCATGTTCCAGCCCCAGCAAGCAGCAGAACTTGGCAGCTTCGAACACACCATTCTGGCTTTAGAATTAAGGATAAAAGAACAGGTTATGAAATGTGCCAAGGCCAAGCATGTGTCGAGAGTGATCCTGAATGGAAGCCTAGAGAGACCATTGCATGAAGTTGTGAAGGTGAAGCCTGGATTGCTTTGGAGACGCCTAGGTAGAGATGCCACAGCTATGGGATACCTGCCAAGCAAAGTTGACAAGGCAATGGAACTAGCCCAAGAGAAAAAGTGTGTTGCAATCAACAAAGCTGAAAGGAATTGGAAATGTGAAGACCATTTCAACATCAGACATGGAGATGCAGAGTTTACAGTTTGCCCAGCTGGCTTTCGGTCTTGCTTTGGTCCAGTATTTCCTCACTATGCTTCCTCGTTTTGGAATGGTAATGTAAATCCCATGCCGTTATATGTTGAAAGTATGTGATCTGATTTTTTATTTCAATTTTACAGAGGGATTACAATTAAGACATTACATGAGTCTCAGATTTGGACTTTGGACTTTGTAACAAGTTTGAGACTATTATAGACTATGGGAACTTTTCAAGTTAGAATGAATGCATTTTTACATTATGCTATGGCTACATGCCATTGTGGGCCAGGGAGTAGAACCTGGTGGATTAAAGAAAATGGTCGCCAAAGGGACCATTGTCATGATGGCTCTTTACCGCAATTGAAACCCTATCTAAAATAATTATAATCCTCCATTCCATAACTGGTCATGTGACCTTAGCTGGTATTTATCACTACATTCTTCTACTACCCATTCTGTCTTTCCTCCAGCATTGGCAGATGCCTCAGCAGGTCTTAGCTCTTTTCCTGGAGGAGTGTGATCCATACCCCTGTGGCTGAATTAGGCTGTTGCAGTTTCCCACTGACTTTAATTGACACCATCCCTAGAGAATCTCCTGCACTCCAGTCATAATATTTCTTACATCCATTGTGGAAAAGCAATCTAATTTCCCCATGGAAATCTGAATCAATCACTCCTCCTAAATATTATTTATTTCTTAACCTGCTCAAGGAGCAGGGTATTGCTGTGACAGGCCTAACTATGCTTCTTATGTGCAGAATGTGGACTTTGTGGCTTTGTATTAGAAATGCAGTTAAATGTTTTAAGCAGGACATAAAGGGCCATTCTAATAGAAGCATGGAAGACAGCAATGCTGAGAGCAATGTAGATTATGATGGTCTGAATCAAGAGATTTCAAAGAAGAATATTATAAAATGGCCTACAAACCATTCTTGTGATATTTTGGAAAAGAAAATGGCAGTTTTTTGCCCTTGTACAAAAAAATGCCTAGACTTTAGTCTTCAATTTATTCAATAGTTCTGGATTAATGCCATTGGCAGAGGAGATTTTAATAACAGCCTAGTAATGACTCTGTTGTGTGTTTATTGGTGGTCACTCTTATGTAGGTTTATATGGAAAAGGAACAAGCTAAGCAAGGAAAAATAAAAGTGTACAGTTTGAGGAGAAAAGAAATACCAGTGAGTGTCATGGAGCTAAATCCTGTGCTCCAGGGAGATTTTTAAAAATTAAAGAAAAGCGCCGGGTGGTGGTGGTGCATGCCTTTAATCCTAGCACTCGGGAGGCAGAGGCAGGCGGATCTCTGTGAGTTCGAGGCCAGGCTGGACCGACAGCCTCCAAAACAATACAGAGAAACCCTGTCTTGTAAAACCAAAAGAAAAAAATTAAAGAAAAGCTTGAAGTTAAATGGAATAAAAGGAGTGGTGACATCTGGACAAGAACCCACCCAGCTAAGCTTCCAACTTGTGAAAAGGAATTGAAGAAAAGACAGTGGTGGTGTGTGCCTTTAATCCCAGCACTAGGGCAGCAGAGACAGGCAGATCTCTGTGAGTTTGAAGCTAGTCTGGTCTACAGAGTAAGTTCCAGGACAGCAAGAGCTACACAGAGAAACTTTGTCTCAGGAAACAGGAGGAAGAAGAGGAGGAGGAAGGGGAGGAGAAGGAGAAGGAGAAGAAGGAGGAATGCATCAAAACAGAAATCTGATGCAGATGTAATTCAACAACAAAGATGTAATTCGACACCATGTTCCAGCCCCAGCAAGCAACAGAACTTGACAGCATGGGCGACATAGTTTTTGTTTTAGAGTCAAGAACACAAGAAAGGAAGTATGGATTCTCCCTTCACAAATAAGAAAAGCCACTGAAGCCAGGCATGTGTCAGGGGTATCCCTTAATGGAGGCCCAGAGAGGTCACTGTGAGAACCTATGAAAGTTGAGTCTGTATTTTATTAGAGACCCAAAAATGTTGTCGATTCAGGAGGAGTGGGACACCTGCCAAGGAAAACTGTTAACTGGGTATTAAACCAGTCCAAAAGAGAGGAATTTGTTGCTGTCAACAAAGTTTAAAAGAGTTGATGATTTGAAAATTACTTTGACATCAGACATAGTGAAGCAAATTTTGGAGTTTGCCCAGCTGGGTTTTGGTCTTGATCTGGTCCAGTATTTCCTCAATATGCTCCCTTCCCTCCCTTTTGGAATAATGATGTATACTGGAGGCTTGTGGTCTGCTTTTTTATTTTAATTTTATAGGGGTTACAACTAAGAGTATGTCACTGGGGTTTCCAAGTACAAGTCAAATTCAATGGCTCTCACTTTTGTGCCCAAATTCTGAACCTCAAAATCACCAAGAGGCCCATTTTTTGCAAAAGCCATTCTGATGGGAGTAAGAGGGTATCTCAGTGTTGTTTTGATTTGCATTTCCCTGATGGCTAACGATGCTGAGCAATTTCTTATGTGTCTTTCAGTCATTTTCGATTCCTCTATTGAAATTCTCTATTTAGTGCTATACCCCACTTTTGAAAGGGGTTATTTGTGTTTTGGTGACTAGCTTCTTGAGTTCTTTGTATATTTTGTAAATCAGCCCTCTGTCAGATGTGGGGTTGGTGAATATCTTTTCCTATTCTGTGGGCTGCCGTTTTATATTGTTAACTGTGCCCTTTGCTTTACAAAAGCCTGTCAGTTTCAGGAGTTCCCATTTACTAATTGTCAATCTTGGCGTCTGTGCTATGGGTGTTATGTTCAGGAAGCAGTCTCCTATACCAATTCCTTCGAGGGTACCACCTACCTTCTCTTTTAAGAGGTTCAGTGTGGCTCTTCGTAACATTGATTATTTTTATTGTTTTATTAGATTCTACTTTATTGATTTCAGCACTCAATGTGATTATTTCCTGGTGTCTACTCCTTCAGGGTGAGTGTGTTGCTTTTTGTTCTAGATCTTTCAGTTGTACTGTTAATTCTTGAGAGTGACTATTCTCCAGTTTCTTCATGTGGGCATTTCGTGCTATGAACTTTCCTCTTAGCACTGCTTTCAAAGTGTCCCATAAGTTTGAATATGTTGTGTCTACATTCTTGGAGAATTCTAGGAATCTTTAATTTATTTTATTTCTTCTTTGACCAGGAATGGTGAAATTGGGCATTGTTCAATTTCCAAGAGTTTGTAGAGGTTCTGCAATTTGCACTGTTGTTGAATTCTCACTTTAAAGCACAGTGGTCTGTTAAGATACACCGGGTTATTCCAATTTTTTGTACCTGTTGAGGTTTGCTATGTTGCTAAGTATGTGGTCAGTTTTAGAGAAGGTTCCATGTGGCACTGAGAAGAAGGCATATTCTTTTGTGTTTGGATGGAATGTTCTATAGATGTCTGTTAAACACAATTGGGCCATAACTTCTATTAGTTCCTTTGTTTGTTTGTTAAGTTTCTGTCTGGTGATCCTGTCTAGTGGTGACAGTGGGATGTTGAAGTCTCCCACTATACGTGTGTGAGGTTTTGTGTGTGATTTGAGTTTTAGTAATGTTTCTTTTACAAATGTGGATGCCTTTGTATTTGGGGCATAGATGTTCAGAATTGAGACTTCATATTGATGGATTTCTCCTGTGATGAATATGAAGTAACCTCCTTCATCCCTTTTGATTGATTTTAGTGTAAAGTCTAATTTGTTAGATATTAGAATTGCTACCCCTGCTTGTTTCTTGGGGCCCTTTGATTGAAAAATCTTTTCTCAACCCTTAACTCTGAGGTACCATCTGTTTTTGAAATTGATGTGTGTTTTCTTTTATGCATAAGAAGGATGAATTCTGTCTTTGTATCCATTCTTTTAGTCTGTGTATTTTTATAGATGAGTTAAGACCATTAATATTGAGGGATATTAATGACCATTGATTGCTCATTCTTGTTACTTTTGGATTTGTTGATGGTGGTGTGGATTTCTACCCCTTTTTTCTTTTGACAGTTGCTAAAGTGGGACTATAGTTAACTCCATTGGGTTGGTGTTTTCCTTCCAGAAATTTCTGTAGGGCTGGATTTGTAGATATGTATTGTTTAAATCTGGTTTTGCCATGGAATATCCTTTTTCTCCATCTACAGTGATTGAAATCTTTGCTGGGTATAATAGTCTGGGCTGGCATCCCTGATCTCTTAGTGTTGGAAGAATATCTATCCAGGACCTTCTGGCTTTCAGAGTTTCCATGGAGAAGTCAGGTGTAATTCTAATAGGGTTGCCTTTGTGTGTTATTTGACCTTTTTCCTTAGCTGCTCTTAATATTATTTCTTTATTCTGTATGTTTGGGGTTTTGAATATTATGTGGCAAGGGGACTTCTTTTTGTGGTCCAGTCTATTTGGTGTTCTGTAAGCTTCTTGAATTTTCAAAGGCATTTCCTTCTTTAGGTTGGAAAAGTTTTCTTCTATGATTTTGTTGAGTATCTTTTCTGCACCTTTAAGTTGGGTTTCTTTACCTTTTTCTATACCTATTATTCTTAGGTTTGGTCTTTTCATAGTGTCACATATTTTCTGGATATTTGGGTAAGGGATTTTCTGGACTTAAGATTTTCTTGGGTCAATGAATCTATTTCTCCTAGTGTATCTTCAACACCTGAGATGCTCTCTTCCATCTCTTGTATTCTGTTGGTTATGTTGTATCTGTAGTTCCTGATCCATTTCCCAGTTTTTCTATTACCAGAATTCCCTCATTATGTTTTCTTTTTTGCCTCTATTTCAGTTTTCAGGTCTTGAACTGTTTGAATTGTTTCCTTCATCTGTTTGGTTTTGTTCTTGTATTTTCTTAAGATATTTGTTGATTTCTTGTATTTTGCAGTTTGTTTTTTCTTCCATTTTTAAGGGATTTTCTCATATCCTCTTTGAGGGCCTCTATCATTTTCATGAAGTTGGTTAAGGTCATTCTCTTCTGCTTCATCTGCATTGGGATGTTCAGGTCTTGCTGTTGTAGGGTCCCTAGACTCTAGTGGTGTCATACTGATTTTTCTGTGGTTGAATGTGTTTTTATATTGTCTTCTTGCCATCCCTTATTCCAGGGGATGCAGAAGGAGTCTCTTCCTCTCTTGGTGGGTACGGGACAGAGGTTCGCTTCCAGTGGGTGTAAGCAGGTCCAATACTCTAATGACTCTCCTCTTCCCGTGGATGTAGATGGGACTTGTACCAGGGCCATGGCAGTGTCTGGGTGAGCTGGACTGCTGGTTCCCCAGTGCACAGTCCCCAGGCCTCAGGTGGCTCTGGGCAGGACACCTGAATATGGGCTGGAAACAGGTCCATGCTTACCTCATCCTGTTGGTGGAGAAAGGGAGTAGGATGCTGGCAGTCTCTGGGTGGGCTGGACTCTGGCATGATTGAATCTGCAGTGAGCAGTTCCCAGGCCTCACGTGGCTTCCCCAAACTGCTTTTTAAATATCTGTTTAAAGATGTTTGGCAATGTAGGGATGCTCTCTCAGCCGGGTGGGATGCTTTCTCAGCCTAGACACATGGGGAAGAACTTGAGCCATTCCCAGGATGATGTGACAGAATCTGGAAATTCCTCATGAAGGCTCTTGCCCTCCCTGGGGAGTAGAGGGGGTATGGAGGGGGTGAGGGGTTGGGAGGGTTGGGGAGTGGAGTAGGAGGGGATGGAGAGAAAACTGAAAGTGATGTGGGTAAAAATTTAAATAAAAATATAAAAAAGAAAAATCCCTCAAAAAAAGATGTATAGCAATGCAAATCTCAATCTTAAAGTGAGAAGCCTCTCTTTACAGACCAGTTACACCTGTTCCAGTTGCTGAGAATAAGTGACTTGTAAGTGTTAAATCCTATACTATATATTTGCAACAACCCCTCTAAGGCTCAGAGAACATTGCACAAGAGGAAGGCAGAAAGAATGTTGGAGTTGGAAGACAGACAGAAGTTCTGCAAAATGGAATCTTCTGAAAACACGACCATGGCAACCTTGAGCTCATAGCAGCTGAAGTCATTTCCGTTGGATCTGCACAAGATTAGTTCTAAGCAAGGAGTTATGGGCATGGGAGGACACCCTACTCTCCTTGTGGAACTACTGGGTGTTAAAATGTCTGGAAATCAGTTTTGTACCAACTGGCAACCCACTCACAAGCTCCAGTAATTTAAAACCATGAACAAAGTGAAGGCCCCTCTGGCACTTTTTCATTCTAGATCTATGTAAGAGTTATTAATAATGATGATGCCAGGGACTTGATATTAGTCTGTCTTGAACTTTCCCTTATCAAATGAATTGGTCCATTACTTTTTAAATTATCCTCGGGCATGTTTTTAGGACAAAGGCAGAGGCAAACATAATTTTTCCCAAAATATCACAGGAATGACCTCTAACCCAGTTACTGCTATAGTTCCTTTCTGCAACCTCTTTAGCTGCCCAACAGTACCCATTGTTTCAGCTCCACTGTCTTCCAGGCTCTTACTAGGAAGTTCCTTTCATCTCTGCCTACAGCATTCGATGGTTTTCTATTCCAAAGTTCCAAAAACTACCACATTCCTCCATTAAAAAAACGACATGAATAGGTTCTTCACATAAATACTTCCCTCCTGATAACAATTTCTATGTTAGTTACTTTTTTGTTGCTTTGATAAAAAATTGTAACCAAGGCAACTTCCAGAAGACAGAGTTTCTTTCATCTTTCAGTTCCAGAGGTTCAGAGTCCACTATTTTGAGGCTAGCATAGCAGCAAGAAATAGGTCTGATTACCAAGTAGAGCATGAAGCTGAGAGTAGCTGACACCCTCTATCTCACTCAGAACTAGCAAACTGGAAGTGGTATGGATCTTTAAACTCTCAAAGGCCTAGCATAATTCCTCCAACAAGGCAGCATCTCCTAACCCCCCCCCAAAGAGTAACAGCAGCTGGGGACCAAGTGCTCAAATGTCTGTGCTTATGAGGGACATTTCATCGTTCAAATCGCTTTGTGCTTCCGTCACTTGTTATTAGTACTTTGACCAGTTGAGAACCTCTGCTCATTCCAAGAAATGTCTCTAACAACTGTTGAAAGTAGCAATGATCTATCACTGTCAGCATAAGTATTTTGAAAGCAGTTTGACACCACATCCACTCAGCAAAATAACAGAAGAGCATTCATTACCTTTAGGGTCAATGTCCTCTTCACCCATAAGTAGCAGCTATGAATTTCCTCCTATGGTGTGTGCTTCAAATTCACCATAACATTCATGTACTATTTATTATACAAGTGAGTATATCTCGACAGGAAGGTCATTATTATAATCAAGGGTATTGCAACTAGATAGGACCAATGATGATTTTGCTTCCCAAACAGCATCCATGGCTTCCACCACCAAAGGACTTCCAGCTCAGTTCTAGCTTAGTGTCTTCAACAATAGTATCTCAGTTATGGACAAGTAGGAACAATGTCAGCAACCTGTATTTTGGGGGGTATTCTGGGCCTCCCTGGAAAACAACTCATAAAAAGTTCTCTATACCCAATACTGGGATTTTGGCTTAACAATCTTTGGCTTCTGAGGGGAGCAATATTCAATCATGAGTGGTGCCTCCACTCAAATGTTGAGATAGCAGAGATGTACCACAATACCAAGTTTTATGCAGAACAGGGATCAAACCCAGATTTCATTCATGCTAGGCAACTCAATCAACTGAGATATATCCCTGCCCCCAAAACTACTTAATTGTCTAGGTGACATTAAAGCTACTCTGGACACTTTATATAAAGAATCTCATCTAACACACCAAGATATTCAAAGCTTCATTTCAGACACTCTCTGGGCAATGTACTGGTTACTTTTTGTCAATTTAACACAAATGAGACTCACTTGGGAAGGTGTAACCTAAGTTGAAAATTATATCCATCAGATTGGTCCATGGGCAAGTCTGTGGGCATTTTCTTGACCAATGATTGTTGTGGGAGGGCCCAGCCCACTGTGGACAGTGTGACCCCTGGTCAGGTTGTCCTGGGTTGTATAAGAATGAAAGCTGAGCAAGCCAAGTAAAATAACTCAATAAGAGCATTCCTCCACGGTCTCCTTTTCATTTTCTACCTCCAGGTACCTGCCTTGAGTTCTTGATTTGACTTCCTTCAGTAATGGCCTGTAACATGTAAACTTTTGTTACGGCAATAGAAAGAAAAGCAGGACAGGTTAATTCTGAAAATAAATAGATATGGCTAACTTTTGTTAGACAAACTGGCAACTGCCAGGTTTTCTTTCATTTATCCATTATGTTGATGCTTGTGATTGAGAACTACTGTCTGTTGAACAGATGAATGTTTTCAGAAACGTTATAATATTTCAGTTTTCATGGGCTGCCATTTGTCCTACATTCTTGATACCTATGTTAAATTTGTTTTATGCATCAAGGATTTAAACAATACGACACTTTCCCTAACACTTGGGTTATTTGTCTTCACTCTGGTACCAACTTCATAAGATAATGCAACTTTTTTAGCTGCACCCGTTTCTAAAGAACATGCAGTTTACTAATCCTGCTGGAGAACAAGTGAATTTGGATGACAAAATGAAATTGAATGCAGACTATGACATTCTCAACTACTGGAACTTTCCAGAAGGTCTTGAACTTAAGGTGAAAGTTGGACAGTTTTCCCCATATGGTCCACGTGGTCAACAATTATCTTTATCCGAGGACATGATAGAATGGGCCACAGAAATTACAGAGGTAAGTTGGGTATTATTGTAACTCTATGAATTACACGTACTAGAACAAATTTTGCTCAGGATCCCCTAAACAAAAAGCTATCTGCAGTGAACACCTTCTTGCAAAGGAAACAGTAACTTCTTTTAGTAGAGTCTCTTTTCAGGGAAGACCCCATACCAAAGAAACTCGGTGTTATTTCTACAGAAATTTTATATCATATTTCTTACTGTGTTACTGGTCTTTTGCTTTATGTGTGTGTGAATCTTGTGGGTTTAGTTTGTTTTCATTTTGTTTGCTTGTTTTTTAAACACTGAGAAAGAATTCAGCCTGGACATGGGGGAGGGCCTAGACCCTGCCCAGGATGATATAACAAACTTTGAAAATCCCCTATGGAAGGCCTTGCCCTCCCTGCATAGCAGAGGGGAGATGGAGAGGAGTGTTGAGGGAATTAGGGGAGGGGAGAAGAGGATGGAGGGGAAGCTAGAAATAACATGTGTAAAAAGTTAAATAAAAATTTTTAAAAAGAAAGGAAAGGGCATGGAGTTGAATGAGTGGGGAGTTGGGGGAGATCTGAGAGGAGATACATCATCAAAATACTTCAACTGACAAAGCTTTTGAATGTTTTCATATTATATTACATATTTTTTCTGTATTTTTCTTTTTCCTGAGAATTTTTAGGATTTTTTGATATAATGATATTTTAAAGTTTTCCACATAAACTTTAAAATATTATTGGTTATTAAAAATAATGTAAGTACATAAAATATTATATGTTTTTTGTGGGCCCATATGAAATTTAGGATAGTACTATTTCTGCATAGAATGAAATTCTGATTTCAGTTGGTATTGCACTGAATCCATGAGTAGTTTTCGGGAATATGGTCATTTCCACAATATTAATACTACCACTCCTTGAGCATGGGATGTCGTAACATCTTTATGGGGGAAGTCAATTACAATAACAAATACAGTAATTTGACAGAAATATTGATGCTAACTTGTTGTACATCTACACCTATGTATTTTTCTTTTTTTCTGACATGGTTCAGAGATAGCAACACTAGGGTATTGGGGAAAATATACTCTACAGGTTTTTAGAGCTAAGGGTATGATAATTACTTAAATAGCAAAATGAGGATGGAATTGTGGAAATGAGAGAAGAGAGAGTAAAGTATGAATGAGAAGCGCAGTGCATGGTGTAGGGCATGAATGATACTAGAGAAAATATTTCACAGGAGTTCACCAAGGGTGTGACAGGGTGTTTTCTGCTCAGGAAACTGTCTCCAGGATGACCAGGGAGAATCTCAACTAAAACTCCTCTGCCTCATTTCTTCTGCTCACCCACTGCTTGCAACTCTGTACATTGGGCTGACATGTTCCAGCCTGCTGTTTTCTAGTGTCCATGTCCAACAGTGCCTCACTGGCTGCTACTTTTGTCCTTGACCAGTGCAAGCAAGATGCTGAAACAGTGCCTGCTTGACTGTTCCTGATGGAAACAAAAATTCCATACTGGCTTATTTCTTTTTCTGATAAAGGTAGAGTCTTTTTTATTTTTACTGTGACTTCTGTCTTTCACTGAATCTCACAGAGGCAGCTTTTAATCAATTATATTATCCAGAAATTCCTTGAACCATATATGTGCTTTTACAATTTTATACTTCCAATTTAAGGAAGAGAATTTTCTTACATACTGTATGTAACTAGAGCATATTGGTTGACCAATATACGTCTAAATGCTCACACATTTCCTGTCAAAATATGCACACCCTCTGTTTGGTTTTCATTACTGACATATCTCTAGGTTGAGTTTGGTGGTTTCTGAGATCCATTTAACCGTTACTTTTGACTCTCAGATAAGGCACCATTGTGTGCATTGTGGCAGTAGAAACCACTCATCTCTTAGCAGCCAGGTAGCAAAACTAGAGGTAGGATGAGTCAATTGTCCCAGTATGCCTTCCAATGGCCAGCCTCCAGTCACTAACTTCCTCACCTTTTAAAAAATATTTTGTTTTTATTTTTCATTATTTGTAATCTGCATGTTGAGTGCATGTGCCCATGGAGGCCAAATGATGCTTTTGCGTTTCCTGTATCTGGAGGTCCAGGCAATTTCGAGCTATGTAATGTGGGAGCCAAATTCAGAACCTCTGCAAGAGCATTCCATGCTGTCAATACTGAGCCATTTCTCCAGCCCCAAGTTCGCTCCACTGAAAGGCTTCACCATGTCCCAGAAACACCACATGTTGATGGTCATCACCACTAAGGGGGGATGTGATGATCAAGCTATAGCAACATCTAATCAGTTGATTATTTATAGATACAAAAACTATATTCATTAATTATACAATTCTACGAATAACATGCTTAGTATAGTAGTAGGCAAACATGTGAATGGTAACTTGCCCACATCTGATTTTCCTCAGACTCCCCAGTCTGTATGCAGTGAAAGCTGTGGTACTGGATACAGAAAATCCCTCCCAGAAGGAAAGGCGGCTTGTTGTTTTGTCTGCACTCCATGCCCACAGAATGAGATTTCCAATGAGACGGGTAAGTGTGAGTTTCATGGAGAAATTCTCGACTTCTAATTAATCATCTTTTTTTGAGGTTTCTGGGCATCTGGACTCAGATTCTCACATTTGTACTGCAGACACTTCACACGCTAATCCATCCCCCTAGTCTGAAATGTTTGTTAATAAGAGAAAGAAAATTAAGTAAAGTGTAGTCGTGCACACCTTCTGCACCCAGGAGGCAGAGGCGGGATGATCTCTGTGAGTTTACAACCAGACTGTTCTACATAGCAAGTTCCAGGACAGCCAGGGCTACACAGGGAGAACTGTTTAAAAAGCAATTTTAATAACGAATAAATTCCTTCACACTGATGGTTTAGAATGCTATCACGGAGATAAGAGGGCTGCAGCCTACATTCATCAGTGATGCCCTGTGTGTCTTCAGAGGTGGAGTGCAACACACAGGGTGTGACTAGCCCGTTTCACACTCACATTCTCACACTCTCTTAAGTCTGGGTACATAAACAGTGGTTAGCTGACCTGGTTTGAACATGAAAGTAGTTGAAATTCCTCTCTACTTCTTTATGTACTGGAAAGAGCTGGCCGGGTGCAAATATTCCCCTATGGGGTATGTCTGAATATGGACAAGGGGTGACAGATCTTCAAAGATCGGTGCTAGTAGAGGGAAGAAGAACAAACATGATCTGCCAACCGCAGTCCTGGAGCCCTCACACTAGCTTAACACATAGGCAGTCCTCGACCCCACAACTCCCAGAAGGGATTAATCCATTTTCAGAGGAAGCACCTTTCACCTCATTCTGTAAGTCTGAATTCCCCAAAGTACAGAACTCTTAACAAGTTTATGTCAGATATGCGCCCCGGAAACAAGACTGTCACACGAGTGACCACCCACTTATTCTAGAAATAAGAAAAGGCAGGTGTTTCTGACCCCAGAGAAGCTCAGACAATAGTACCTTTCTCAGCCAGATTCTCATACTGCACATTGAGAATCTGTAGAGTAACACAGGGCCTCTTCTTCGAAATGACCCTGATTGACAGGTCTCGGGTGTCTTGACTTTTAAGACTGTAGTCTGGAGGTGATTAGATTCTGCTCCGATACAGCTAGCTCTTCTGCAGCAATATTGTCACAGTATGGGTCCTAGGTCCTCTTTTGATGACCATTTCACTATGAAAAATCTCTGGGTTGCACCAGGCTGGAGATTTCTTGTTGAATCCTTGAGGTTTCATGTAGCTATCCCTGTTAAGATACATCCAGCCGATGCTGTTTCAGTTTCATCTAGTTGGAAAGTATGAGAGGACTCTCTGCCTCTTTTTCACTATATTCCCTCTTTCCTGGAGTTCTTTACACCTTTAAAAATGAAATGAAAGACACTCATCAATTACTGAATACGAATAGTTGATAAACATTATGGAAATTGCAAGATTAATGATTAATGGAATCTAGTATTGCAAAGATAAGTAGAAATGCCAGACTATGACATGGTCCCAATTCATTTAGTATTGAAATTCCAAGTGATGCATGGTGGAACATAATGAAGACTCAGGGAATCAGAAGGCAAAGGTAGAAGTCTGGTTTTAGACCAAGAGTTCAAAATCAGCATGGGCAACACGGTGAGACGTGTCTTTGAAACTGTTTTAAATAGTTTCATATACAAGCCATTGGGCAATGGCAATATCAACAGGTATACTAACTCAGAAGGGTGAATTACCATGGGGTCCCACCCCAAACAAAGAACCGGTAGCAAGGCAACTGGTGACTGCTGAAATGGAGAATTAGCCTCTTCCTGAGGATGAGATCCATGATTGCCTGTCTAATACAAAACGATCAGCCCTAAAACCATGTACATAGACAAGAGAAAAAATGCTCTTGGCAGGCTGTATTTGTATATGTGTCCACTGATATATATATATATATATATATATATATATATATATGTAAGTGTGTGTGTGTGTGTGTGTGTGTGTCATTGATGATGGAAAGAAGCTATTGATTTGAGAGTCTGGAGACATGGGGGGACTTGGGAGCAGGAACATGGGAGGGAGGGACTGGAGGGAAGAAAGGGAAGGGGATAAGCAATATAAATACACTGTAATTTAAAATGTAAAAACATCAAGCAAGTATCTTTAAATAAGGCTCTGTAGTTAAGAACATTTGCTTGCTCTTTCAGAGGACAGACTTCAGTTCCTAGAACTCATCAGGTGGTTCACAACTATCCATAATAGTCCAGTTCCATGGGAGCCAATGCACGGGTTTTCATGGGCACCTGCACTCGTGTGTAGCTCCCCATATGAAACATACACTCCTTACATATACTTTAAAATAATAGAAATATTTTTAAAAAGAAAAGAGGTAGCAAGAATGTTTTCTGTTTTTAGAGGCATCATTAGGACTTCTATTGCTGTGAAGAAAAGCTATGACCATGACAACTCTTATAAAGGAAAACATTTAATTGGGGCTGGCTCACAGTCCAGAGGTTTAGTCCCCTGTCATCATGGTAGGAAGCATGGTGGCACAGAGGCATACATAGTACTAGAGACACAGCTAACAATTATACATCTGAATCTGCACAAGGCAGAAAAAGGACTGATGACTCACAGTGAGACCTCAAAGTCCACCCCCTTACTGACACACTTCCTCCAACCGTGCCATACCTACTCCAATAAGGCCACACCTCCTAATAGTTCCACTCCTTATGGGCCTATGGGGAGGACATTTTTATTCAAACCACCACAATTTTCTTGAACACTGGACTTACCTCCATTACATTTCCTGGTGCTCCTTTTCTCCTCAAACTGTACATTTTGTAGTTTTCGTTATTCAGCTTGCTACTTTTCATTATCAATCTGTGTAATACTGACTACTAATAACCTTGTAGCACAATCAATGATAGGTTGTCTTGAAATATCTTCTGCCAGTGCCTTTAAACCAAAACTCTTCAATTTAGCATCAGGCAGATTTTTGGGCAAAAGCAGAAAGCAGTCACATTCTTCTCCAAAATACCACAAGAACATTCTCTAGGTTATTTACTAATATTCTCCTCCTCTGAAACCTCTTGAGACAGGCCATCAAATCTACATTGCTCACAGCATCACTGTCTTCAATGCTACTACTAGGATGACCCATTAAGCCCCACCTAAATCACCCAACCACTTTTCTAGTCTGAAGTAGCAAAGAGTTCCACATTTGCTCCAACAACCATGGTCAGTCCAGTCACAGCAGCACCCCTACTCCTGGTATCAACTTCTGTCTTGGTCATTGTTCTAATTCTGTGAATCAATACTGTAACTACAGCAGCTCTTATAAGAGGAAGCATTTAACTGAGGCTTGCTTACAGGTTCAGAGGTTTGGTCCGTTATCATTGTCGCAGGAAGCAGTGTGGAATGCAGGCAGACATGGTGCTGGAAGAGTAGCTGAGACTTATACATCTGTATCTACGGGCAGCTGGGAGAGAGCCACTTGGCCTGGCTTGGGCTTTTGAAACTTCAAAACCTACCCCCAATGACACACTTTCTCTAAAACACCTCCTAATCCTTCTGAAGTAGTGCCACTCCCTGACATCTAAGTGTCCAAATGTGTGTGGCCTTTGAGGACCATTGTTAGTTGAACCACCACAACACACATGGCATGCAAGTGAAAATCAGAAGGCAACTTTGGGAGATAAGTCCCCTCCTTTCACGTTGTAGATTCTAAGCACCAAACTCAAGTAGTCAGGCTTGCAGGGTGAGTGCCTTTCCCCACTAAATAATATTGCTAGGCCCTGACAATGGATGTTTTATCAAAGCTCAGACCGCATCACCAGTGGTACCCTTCAGCTTTTACCTAAGTGTGGTGGTGTACACTGAACTAGAGTTCAGGTCAGCTTCTGTGGACGTTCTGTGGGCCCTTGCTTTCTTAGTACATGAGATAGATTTTAGAGACAGGATAGCCAAGTTTTCTACTTTCCTAAGCACAGTGGTGATGGTGCTGCTGCTGCTAGTGTGTGTCTGCATGTTCATGTGTGTAAAAATATATGTGTACATGTGTGGGTGAATGTACTCATCTGTATAGAAGCTGGAGGCCAAGGTTTGTATCTTCTTCAATGACTGTCTACCTCCTTCTTTTGAGACATGATCTCTCACTAAACCTGAGCCATTTTCTCAGCCCCTATGTAAATGGATATTTCCTGTCCCAGAACTGCTCAGTCCCAAATACCCAGTAGCTGCTTCCCAAATTACCACACAGAGACTTATATCAATTATAAATGCTCAGTTCACACTTGTTACTAGCTAACTCTTACACTTAAATTAGCCCATAATTCTCATCAATGTTTAGCCTTGGTACCTTTTCTCAGTACAGCTTTCTCATCTTGCTTCTCTGTATTTGCCAGTAAATCTCTGACTCCTCCCTTCTTCCCAGAATTCTCCTAGTCTGGCTGTCTCACTCAATCTCTTCCTGCCCAGCTATTGGCCCATCAGCTTTTATTTAACAATAAGCATAATCCACAGAACTCCCACAATGGATTTTGTCTATGATCTGCTCCCTTGTTGTCTCAGTTTAATAAATAACTTGACACCGCTGGCACCATTTCCCTTCTCAGCAACTGTTTCAAAGAGAATATTAGAATTGTTTCCAAGAATCTGCTTGATTTTATACATGGATTCCCCCAAATGCCCCCTCTCAACTTCAATGTCCTCTTCATTATTTGTTTGTTTATATAGTCAACTGAATCCAATTAGTACCACCCAAATACACATCTACTAGAACATAGCTGACCAACCAGGGACTATAACCCTGAAAAAAACTGATTTTTCTTTCCTCAAAAAATCATCAACTACCAGGAGCCTCAGCTAGGAGTGGGAGATAATAAGCCCCTCACCTCTCCACACTAAAATATTACCTGTCTTGACCTTATGCACGCCTTATGCAGGCAACCACCACTGCTGTGAAGTCATGGGTGCAACCACCATTTCCTCTCCAGAAGATAGGCTTGCAAAATTCCTCCTCACGCTTTTGCTCTTACAATTTTTCTGCCTCCTCTCCCAAGATGTTCCCTAAGCTTCAGGAGGAGTGGGTAAGATATAGATGTCCCATCTAAAACTTTGTTTCATTGTACTTGTTTCTAGAGAGTTCACTTTTATCTCTTTTTTTAACCTAGAGTGAAGAGAGACATGATAACCCTCCTTCCTTAATATTTTCCTCCATGGTCTATGTTGTAGTTGGCTGAATACTTGTAAATCTAATATTTAATATCTTTTCAACAGGCCATAGACTAAAGAAGAGAGAATAGGGTTAGAGAGATGGCTCAGGAAGTAAAGTAATACCCATAAACATGAGGACTTAAGTAGATTCCAAACAATTACATAAAAATCCAGGTGTGGTGATGACCTGTGCCTGAAAGTCCAGCACTGGAAAGGCAGAAATAGGCAAATCCCTGGCACTCCCTGTCCAGCCAGCCTAGCCTAATCAGCAAGCCACAGAGAGATCGTATTATAAAATAAAATAAATGATTCATGAGGAATGTATCTGAGGCTGTCCTCTGACTGGCACATGGACACACACAAGCATGCATATACATCCATGCACACACATACACCTGCACACCCACAAATATGCATGCACACATATACACAGACACACATGAACAATAAAAAGAGAAAACAAAACACATTAAAAAGAATCCAGGATTTAAAATATCACTTCTTAAATATGGTACACTGAAGATAAAATTATCTTCAGAAAGAAATCTATAAGCTAAATAGTGTGTCCCCATGGCACATTTGCTTTTACTGTGTTTGATAAAGAAAAGCTGAAGTTCTACAAATCAGATCTATAATGAAACAACTTTGGTTTGTAGAACTTCAGAGCCATTACAGGTTTAAAGAGAAATCTGGCACTAGGGAAATATCCAGAGATCCACAAGGAGGACACCAACTAATAATCTAAGCAATAATAGAGAGTCTACCTTAAATGCCCTTCCCCTATAATGAGATTGATGACTACCTTAAATGCCATGCTAGAGCCTTCATCCAGTAGCTGATGCAAGCAGAAGCAGAGATTCACAATTAAGCACTGAACTGAACTCCTGGAATTCAGTTATAAAGATGGAGGAAGGATGAGCAAAGGGGTCATGATCATGCTGGGGAAACACACAGAAACAACTGACCTGAGCAAGTGGGAGCTCATGGACTCCAGTCTGAAAGCTGGGGAACCAGCATAGGACTGAACCAGGCTCCCTGAAAGTGGGTGTCAATTGGGAGGCCTGGCAGTCTATGGGGCCTCCGACAGTGGAACCAGTATTATCCCTAGTACACAAATGGACTTTGGGAGTCCATTCCCCATGGAGTGATACTCTCTCAGCCTAGCTACAGAGGGGACTACCTAGAATCTGCCCCAAATGATGTGACAGACTTTGATGGCCTCTATAGAAGGCCTCACCCTCCCTGAGGAATGGGGGGGATGAGATTGGTGGGTCGTAGAAGGCGTGGGAAGATGGGAGGCAGAGGGAACTGGGATTGAAATGTAAAATAGGATTGTTTCTAAATTAAATAAAAATTTATTTTAAAAGTTTCATTTAGCTGGGTGGTGGTGGGGTATGCCTTTAATCCCAGCACTCGGGAGGCAGAAGCAGGCAGATCTCTATGAGTTCGAGGCCGGGCTGGACCGACAGCCTCCAAAGCAATACAGAGAAACCCTGTCTTGTAAAACCAAAAAAAAAACTTTCATTTAAAACTGGAAAAAAATAAAAATTGAATACAACAAAAGTAAAGTAGAAGAGATTAACAAAGGAACATCTTAAGGAAAAGAGAAGATAATGAAAAAATGAGAATACTAAAAATTAAATTTCGGGGGTGGAAAGATGAATCAGTGGTTAAGAGCACTGGCTGCACTTCCAAAGGTCCCAGGTGCAGTTCCGAGCTCCCATGTGGAGTCTCACAATTGGAAACTCTAGTTCATGGGGGATCTGACTCCCTTTTCTGACTCATGCGGATACTGGACACACGTGGTGCACAAACACACAACCAGCAAAACACACAGACAACTTAAAACAAATTAGAACTTAAAATTTTTAAACTCATAACCCTAAGGAGAAAAACTGAAAAAATATTAATACTGCAAATGGAGTCATTGAAATTTTAATAAAATGAAATATGATATAAATAATTTCACATTCACATACTTGAAATTCTAGGTAAATTGACAAGCAGAAAGGAAATAAAAATTAACAACTGCCCCAACAATACACGATTAAATTATCAAGAGTGTACTACCTAGGGACTGTAGCAATGTCTCAGCAGTTAACAACACTTGCTGCTCTTGCATACATGAGTTCAGTTCTCAGCACACACATCAAGTCGGTCACAACCATCCATAACTCCAATTCCAGGGGACCAAAGGCCACCTTCAATCATGCACACAAGCCCACACACATGCACACACACTTACACATAATTAAAATTTTAAGTCTTCCTTAATAAAAATTAATCTATTAAAAAAGAATCCAATGTCTATAAATGAAGTGAATTCTTTCCCACATTTTTTATGTTGACACTTTTAAACAGTCTGCTTTTCGTTGTTTGTAGTTATTTTCCAGAAACAATCTCATGGGGGCCAGGCTGTTCCCCCTGCCAAATAGCTGAATCTGGCCTTAACTCCTATTCCTCCTGACTCCACCTCCCAGTGGCAAGGACTACAGATGTGTGCCACCATGTGAGAAACAGTTAGAATGCAGTACTTACTCATTAAACCCCTTCAGACAGAAGAAAAGCAACCAGGGAAGTCAGTTCACCTTTGAACCCCATATCTGAGAACACCGTTACTAGGAGAGAGCTTCAGAGGCCCCTTCTTCCCTCACTAAATTATTTTTTCAAAATTGTGTGTGTGTGTGTGTGTGTGTGTGTGTGTGTGTGTGTGTGTGTGTGTGTGTGTCCATGTGAGCGGGTGCGCGTGTGTCACAGGTCACAGATGGAACTGGAGAGCCAGCCAATACCCTTCCACTTTGCTTGAGACCACATTTCTCCACAGATGCATTAGCCAGGCTACATGGCCCATGAGCTCCTGGGAAGTACTGTCTGTCTCTCATCTTACTGTAGGGGTGCACTGGGATTACAGATGCTTGTGCTGCTGAATTCAGCTTTTACCTGGGTCCTGGGAATCCAAACTCAAACCATCAGGCTTGAGCAGCAAGGCGTTTATCCCATAAATCAGCTTCCCCATCCCAGGGCAATATTTCATATGAAGGCAATATTGTGACCAAATTGAAGCTGTGTAACGTAAGTAAGTAGGAAAGTTTCTGGAAAGGGGGGAAATGACACCAGAATCTTTAAAGCAACACACAATTGAATTAGGAGGAGAAACTGTGGCTTTCTTCATGTCACCGTGAAGGCAATGGGCACCATGCATACTTTCATTTGATATCTGAAGTAGCAAAGGAGGGCTACTAGGCTCACCTACACAAGTGAGCAAGTGGACAACAGAAAGATAATGACCATGAAATAACACATATGTTTTCTCCAGATGTGGATCAGTGTGTGCAGTGTCTAGATCATCAATATGTCAACACAGAGCGAAACCACTGCCTCCAAAAGTCTATGACCTTCCTGGATTATGATGACCCCCTGGGGATAGGGCTGTCATGCACGGCCTTGTGTTTCTCTGCACTGTCAGCTCTGGTTCTTGGGATCTTTGTGAAGAAACAAGACACTCCCATTGTAAAGGCAAATAACCGCACTCTCAGCTACATCCTGCTCCTCACCCTTCACTTCTGCTTTCTCTGCCCTTTTCTCTTCATTGGCCATCCCAACACAGCCACTTGCATCCTACAGCAGACCACATTTGGAGTGCTGTTCACTGTAGCTGTCTCCACTGTCTTGGCCAAAACTATTACTGTGGTTCTGGCTTATAAGGTCACTGCTCCCGGAAGAAGAATCAGGTGGTTGTTGGTAACACGGGCTCCTAACTTCATTGTTCCCATCTGCACCTTCATCCAAATTGTCCTGTGTGGGGTCTGGCTGGGGAACTCTCCCCCCTTCGTTGACACTGACACACACTCTGAACAGGAACACATTATCGTCCTGTGCAACAACGGCTCTGTCACTGCTTTCTACTGCATGCTGGGATATCTGGGAGCTCTGGCCTTTGGAAGCTTCACTGTGGCTTTCCTGGCCAGGAACCTGCCTGACACCTTCAATGAAGCCAAGTTCCTGACCTTCAGCATGCTGGTGTTCTGCAGTGTCTGGGTCACCTTCCTGCCTGTCTACCACAGCACCAAAGGGAAGGTCATGGTAGCTGTGGAGGTCTTCTCCATCTTGGCCTCCAGTGCAGGGCTTCTAGGGTGCATCTTTGCCCCCAAGTGCTACATCATTTTGTTAAGACCACAAAGGAACTCTATTCAGGGTCTCAGGGACAAAATACATTATAGGTATAAGTCTTAATACATTTTTAATTCGTTTTCAACTTTTTACGTGAAGGAAATTTCATTATTACATTTTCATATGTGAATTTTGTTCTTATCCATCGCCCTCACAAACTGATACCCTATCCCCTATACCTCCTCCTGTTTCTTCCTTATCTTAAAACACTCCTCGTTTCTACATTCATACATGTGTTTCTTTACCCCCTTCCCTTTTCCACCTCCCTTACTTTCTCCCCTCTCTCAGCTACTTTCTACTTTCAGGTTGAGGAGAGAGACAGAAAATGCCAGCCCCCTGTGGTATTTATACACATGACTATGGGTTAAGTCACCAAATTTAAAATTTTCCAGTTCCAAAATTTTCCTTTTAAATGTCATGACTTTTATTCTTCCTTAAGGCTGAACTAATGCCACTGTAAATATGTTCCACATTTACTTTATCTGTTCATCCGCTGATGGGAATCTTCATGCTTCCTTTTCTCAGCTACCATGCAAGTACAGTAACAATCATGGATGTGCAAATATCTTTTTAGGTGTCTTCTGGCTTTATATACCTAGCAGTGGTATGTTAGATTGATTGGTAATCTACATTTAATTTTGTTAGTAACTTCCACAGTCTTTCGACAGTGGTTTAAAAAGTCCTACTAAACATGGAACACAACTCACAAAGGAAAAAAAGATGAGGTGTGGGGTCAACTTTCTAAGGTTTTAGACTTCAGAGTCTAGCAAGGAGATTAGCAAACTTGTAGTGCTAACTTTCCCCATAGTCTAAGCTGCTGCTGAAATTCATCAACACAGCCACCTCTCTAAAATCCACAAGAGACAGAAACTAGCAGATGTTCAGGCTACAACACAAATACAAGAAACATTAAAAGGAAGTCAACATAATTTCTCTAAGAGAGCATAACTCAACTGGTGAACTCAACATTCTGAAATAGATAAACTATCAGGTGAACATTTCAGAATTATTCTTGAAAAAAATTTAAAAGATTACAGGTGGATTAATTCAATGCAAATCATCAATACCTCTAGAGAAAGTCATTAATACAGAGGCAAAAGGCAGCAAGACAGATGAAAAATAGGTCCTCGTATGGTATTAGTGTGTGAATTCAATACCAAATTCTTATAAATAGGTCATCCAAACTAAAAGTCAACAAAGATGCACCACAGTTAAACTATACCACAGGTCAGGTGGACTTAGCATATACCTACAGAATATTCCATCTGATCAATATTAGCCATCATATTTGGCTACATACATTATCCTTAGCTGGGAATGATGCCACCCACAGTGAGCAGGTCATCTCACTTCAATTACCTAATCAAAATACTCCTTATAGGTATGCCTAGAGGCCCACCTCACTGTTGACTATATCTCATCAAGCTGATAATGGAGATTAATATCACAACTACTAATCCCATCTTAAGAATCCAGCATTACTCTGTACTACTATTATTAGTAAGATCACTGTGTGTTTTAGGCTTATTGGTCCTGTTTTTTATTGTTATTGTTTACATTTACATAAAAAGTATTGGGTTTTACCATGGCCAAGCACTGAGCTAAGCTTCTGGAGTTCATTTGAAGAGAGGGACATGGAATCATTGAACAGCAGTGGTCAAAGTAAGATGGGGAAAACCACAGAGACAGATGACCCAAGCTAGTGGGAGCTCACAGACTGTGGACTGACAGTAGGGAACCTGAAATAGGCCCTCTGAATGTGGGTGACAGTTATATGGCTTCATCAGTTTGGGGGGACGCTGGCAGTAGGACCATTTTTAAAAGAATAAGCCACACAGAGAAGGGAAATACACAGGAAGTCTAGACCTTATGTCATGGTGCTGCCTTTGATCTTTTTGATTGCTGATAAGCAAATGACGGCTGCTGGAAGACACAAAATTGTGAAAGGGACTGCTGAAGTAAACCAGCCTAGAAACTTTAACAATGTCTTAACTTTAAAATGGAACTCAAAAAACATATTGCTTTGAGGAAGAAATTGTGCTTTTCTTTCCACAAGAAACAAAAGGCTGTGAATTTGTTCAAGTTTTATAGAGATCAGATTTGATCAGGGAAGACCCCCCCCGAAAGCCTGGTTACAGACATAAAGAAATATGACAGACACTTATTTTACCTGCTCCAACAAACAAACAAACAAATCTTTAGTTGGTTTGTGGTATTGTTCTTATGCAGCTCATTTGAAAAGATAATGTACAACTAAGAAATGCAGGTTAGTGGTTTGTCATCTATAATAATCAAACTTGTAGTCATATTAGGTATATTTTCAAGGTTAAACCAATATAGTTAGATAGTATTCAAATACTTCAAAGACCTATAGAATATGGCATTTAAGATGTTTAACAACCAGAGGCTTTTCATAACAGTGAGACATGTCTGCTCCTGGCAGCACCATTTTACTTCAGAGAAGATGATGAGAATCAAAGAAATTCCTTATGAAGTTTGCTTTCATCGTGGCAAGGTTAGCCACTGGGCAAAGAAACTGTTCTTGCCTTGACTGCTGACAAAATGGTGTACAAACTGTACACAAAGGAAAAAGACTATTGAACTTTGCCAAGATAAGGCAAGACAGTCCTTCAAATTTCAAATAAAAGTCTGCCAGTACAAACTGGAAAAGCAGAACACAAAGGAAAATTTGCCAAGGTAAGACAGGGCCAGTACTTAAAAATTCCTGCTTCATAGAAAAGTTTGCCAGATATCCTAGGCCTGTAGGGTAAAGATGGATGCCCCAACATTGCAAAAGAATCTTGAGTGACTGTCCAGGCAGCCAGATGTCTGTCATTTCTATGGGTTTGGAAGCAAGTTGAACTGCACTTCCTGTTTACTCAGATAATATTTTATCCTTAAGGGGTCTTTGATGGGATTGAAAACAGTTATAGTTTTCCTTAGTTATGATAGAAGATAAATTAGTACAAAACTTTGGACTCATCAAGAGAAGATAATGAAGTATTTTCTCAAAATTTGCCAAATACAAATGGACTGGACCTTGTAAATGTAATTCTTACCTGATAACTATCCTTATTTTACAGTTTCATTTTTAAAGTGAATACCTTTCCTTTCTATTTCAATAATACCTGATAATTGTTCTTATTGTATGGCTTTACTATATTAGAGTTAAAACCTTCCCCTTTTATTTAGACAAAAAGGGAGAAATGTTGTAGAATAATCTTTTGTACGTTGTTAATATGTGTCACTCTGGTTTAATAAAATGCTGAACAGCCAATAGCTAGGCAGGGTTTTCAGGACATGGAGAACACTGGGAAGAGGAAGGGCAGAGTCATGAGGAGATGCCAGAGATGCAGAGCAATCAGCATGAGCTTCACAAAATGAAGGTGACTGAGCCACATAAAAGAATGTAGATTAAAAGACACAGGCTAATTTAAGTTATAAGAACTAGTTAGGACAGCCCGCCTTCCAGTAATCTGTGCACAACTAGCTGAGGCCAGAGAACTGCACACTGCAGCTCCCATCCCAGCAGGAGCCAACCTGCCCAGAGAATGCTATCATCCAAGTCCCATTCTCCACCCACGGGACAGGCAATGGTCCAGCCTACCCAGATATTGCCAAGACCCTGATACTAGGATGGCCTCCATCCACGCAAGAGGAAAGCCACGAAGGTACTGGACCTGCTCCCACCCACTGGAAAGGAACCGTCGTCACATTCCCACCAAGAGAGGAAGAGACTCCTTCTGTACCCACAGGAAGAAATGATGGGAAAGAGACAATATAAAAACACACCCAGCAACAGAAAAACCAATATGACACCACCAGAGACTAGAGACTCTACACCAACAAGACCTGAACAGCCCATTGCAGATGAAGCAAATGAGGAAGTCTTTAAAAACAACTTCATGAAAATGATAAAGGCCCTCAATGAGAAAGTCCCTTAAAGAAATGGAAGAAAAAACAAACCAAAGAATGCAACAAATGGAAGAAAAACAAACCAAAGAAATCCAACAAATGCAAGAAAGAGAAGGAAAAAACAAAGCAAAAACTGCAAGAAGCAATTCAAATAGTGCAAGGGTTGGAAGCTGAAATAGAGACAATAAAAAACACAGTCTGAAGGAATTCTGGAAATAGAAAAGCTGGGCAAGCAGTCAGGTACTACAGATGCAAGCATAACCAACAGAACACAAGAGATGGAAGAGAGAATCTCAGGTATTGAAGATACACTAGGGGAAATAGATTCATCGACCAAAGAAAATCTTAAGTCCAAAAAATCCCTAACACAAAATATCCCAGGAAACATGGGACACCATGAAAAGGCCAAACCTAAGAATAATAATGGTAGCCTGTCATGGCTGCTAAAATGGGGGACTGGTCACTACAGTCAGACAGTATGCAGACTGGACCAAATTGGCAGATCCTAGGACTCTGGTGATTAGATGCAGTCCCTTTCCAGGACTTTGGTGATGCAAGCGTTCTTGAGTCATTTCTGCACCTACAAGTAACCCCACACACACACACACACACACAGTGTTTTTGTAAGTAATACTGCAGAGGGAAAACCAGAATACAACTCATTTCTTCATCACATAGTCTTGTGTGATACAGATACTTTTGTCTGTTATGGGCTCCCTCTCTGGAATTGGTAGACTGTGCTTCTTCTTACTAGAAGTATTGTCATATGACTAATTACAGATTTACATAAAATCTATCAACTACTAACATGCAAGGCAAAGAAAAATAACTTTCTAATCCTTTGTAAAGAGCATATTTGTCCAATGAGGCTGAGAATTCGGGAATCACAATAATTATAACCTCCAAAGTTCCTATAGACACCGAGTCCTCAAACATCTGAGACTATAGCCAAAATTATTAGTTCCTCTTGTTCTGAGTTCATATGTCCAGCAGCTGTGCTGTTACTATCTCATTTAGGAGGAATCATTTTGGGTTACTTTTATGCCCAAGAGATCTCATTTTTTTTCAATCTTAGAGAATATTATTTCACTACCACATTCTTGGGGAGATAAAATTTAGTATATATTACACATTGCATTTGGCTGGAAAATTACATTGGTTGGACTCCTATCTCTAAAATACTAATAGAAACAGCTAAGTATTAAAAATTGCAACTGAAGACAGGTAGACCAATGGAATTGAATAGCAAACCCTGATATTAACCCACACACATATGAACACTTGGTTTTTGACAAAGAAGCTAAAATTATACAATGGAAAAAGAAGGCATCTTCAACAAATGGTGCTGGCATAACTGGATGCTGACATGTAGAAGACTGCAGATAGATCCATGTCTATCACCATGCACAAAACTTAAGTCCAAATGGATTAATGACCTCAACATAAAACAAGTCACACTGAACCTGTTAGAAGAGAAAGTAGGAGGTACCCTTGAATTGGAACAGGAGACCGCTTCCTGAGCATAACACCAAGTAGCAGAGACACTGAGATTGACAATTAATAAATGGGACCTGCTGAAGCTGAGAAGCTTCTGCAAGGCAAAGGACATGGTCAACAAGACAAAAAGGCAGCCCACAGAATGGGAAAAGATATTCACCAACCCCACATCTGACAGAGGCCTGATCCCCAAAATATACAAAGAGCTCAAGAAGCAAGTCTCCAAAGCACCAAAGGATCCAATTAAAAAGTGGGCTACAGAACTCAATAGAGGAGACTAAAATGGCTGAGAGACACTTGAAAAAGTGCTCAACATCCCTAGGAATCAGAGAAATGCAAATCAAAACAACTCTGAGATACCATCTTACTCCTGTCAGAATGACTAAAATCAAAAATACCAATGACAGTTTATGCTGGAGAGGATGTGGAAAAGGGGGAATACTCCTCTACTGCTGGTGGGAGTGTCAACTCATACAACCACTGTAGAAATCAGTATGGAGATTCTTCAGGAAAATAGGAATCAGTCTACCACAAGACCCAACAATTCCACTGTTAGGTATATGCCCAAAAGATGCACATTCATACAACAAGGACATCTGTTCTACTATGTTTATAGCAGCACTATTTGTAATAGCCAGAACCTGGAAGCAACCTAGATGCCCCTCAAGTGAAGAGTGGACAGAGAAAATGTGGTACATTTACACAATGGAATACTAGTCAGCAGAAAAAAACAATGGAATCCTGAAATTTGCAGGCAAATGAATGGCACTAGAAGAAACCATTCTGAATCAGGTAACCCAGTCACAAAAAGACAAGCATGGTATGTACTCACTCATATATGGATTTTAGACATGAATCAGGGGAGTGCCAGTCTACAATCCCACTGCCAGAGAGTCTGAGAAATGGGAAGGACCCTAAGAGAGATATACATGGTACCCCAGAGAAGGTGGGATGAGGCAAGATCTCCTGAGCAGATTGGGAGCACAGGGGAGGGGAGGGGAAAGGGAGCCAGGAAAAAGAGAGGGAGACATGAGGAAGAGAGGCGGACATGGGGTGTGGGGACAATAGACCTTGGCCCGAGACCCACTTCCCCATCAGCCTGGGAGCAGGCAGCTATAAGATAATGTTTACTAAAAACATGTTTACTGAAAACAATCTGGTGTCCATAAGAAATGTTTACTGGAACAATAAGTCCCTGAAAAGGGCTCGCCCATGGAAACACCCTGACCTCGACCTTTCCAAAGACCTTTCCGCCTCTTCTGACCCACCCAACACAGTCTCTGGTGTCAGGGCAGAACCAGCCAGGGGTAAGAGAGGGAGCAGAAGCTTTTTTGGAGGGAAGCCTTTCTTGGGAAGTTTTCTTGAGCCTTTTTGGGGCCTGCTTAAAGTTTTCTTTACATCGTTGACTGGTCTCTGTGTCATCAATCCCAACACCCTCCTCACATTCTCAGATACAGGCTGTACAGCGGGCACGGCATGGGGGAGCAGGAAAGTTGAGTTGGGGGAAGAATAAAGGAGAGCAGGATGAGAGATACCATAATAGAGAGGGAGCCATTCTAGGTTTGAGGGGAGATCTGGCACTAATGAGAACTCCAGAGATCTACAAGGATGACACCAACTGGCAAACTAAGCAGTAGTGGAGAGACTACTTTAAATGCCCATCCCTAATAATGATTTTGACAACTATCTTACATCCATCCTAGAACCTCCGTCCAGTGACAAACAGAAGCAGAGGCAAACACCCACAGCTAAACACTGAACTGAACTCCTGGAACCCAGTGACAGAGAGGGAGGAATGATGAGCAAAGGGGTCAAGACTGGGCTGGTGAATCCCAAAGAAACAGCTGACCTGAACAAGGGGGAGATCTTGGACAGCAGACTGATGGCTGAGTGGCCAGCATGGGACTGATCCAGACCCCCTGAATGTGGGTGTCAGTTAGAAGACTCAGGTAATCTAGGTAGTAGATCATTATTTATCGCTGGCATACAAATGGACTTTGGGGACCCATCCCACAATGAGGGATGCTTTCTCAATTTGGACACTTTGGGGAGGGCCTGGGCCCTCCTCGGAACGAAATGACAAACTTTAGAGATCCCCCATGGAAGGCCTTACCCTCCCTGGGGAATTGAGTGGGGATTGGGTGGTGGTTGGGGGGACTTTGTGGGGAAGTGGGCTTGGAGGGGAGGGAGAGGGAGCTGGGACTGACATGGGAATCAAGCTTGTTTCTAATTTAAATATATAATTAAAAAGTGTAAAAAAATTGCAGCTGGAAGGTGGTGGTACATGTGTTTAATCTCAGCACTCTGGAGGCAGAGGCGCATGGATCTCTGTGAGTTTTAGGCCAGCCTGTTCTACAAAGTGAGTTCCATATCAGGCTTTAAAACTATACAGAGAAACCCTGTCTCAGAAAAAAATTGCAACATCTTGTCCTACCTTTAGGAAAATTTTAATTTTCAATATTACAAAAAAAAACCTAAGGGATTTTTAAATGTCCTTTTAAGAATAGCTTTTAAAATGTTTTAAATTTATAAGGTTATAAGATATTTATGTTTTTAAAATGTTTTCATTGTTAATGCTTATACTTAAAAAGCTTCAATTTAAAGTAATTGTTTTTTAAGCTAAACCTGACAGTGTAAAGTTCTAGTTTTATAAAAGCTTCTAACTTAATGTAAGATGTTAAAAAATACAAGTTAATAGAGTTTATGTTTTCAACAGTTAAGCTTAAGGCAGACAAACATCTAATGCTTCAGAGACCTGCAGAACATGGCGTTTAAAATGTTAATTTAAAAGTTTATAATATCAGACAAACTGGCAGATCCTGACAGTGACCCAAAGTCTCCAAAGAAGATTATGAGCCACCCTGTTTCTTGCACCTGGGTTATGACGATGCTGACCAGTGAGCAAGATGCTCAAAGGTGACACCTGCTGCTGCCAGGACCTGGCCCAGACTGTGAACAAAGCTGTTGGGCACTGGAAAATTGATGACACCTCTTTTGCCAAGACAAAACAAGGTCAGTCTTTTCCATGTCCCTCTTCCATAGAGAGAAAGAAAACTCACCTTACAGGCCTGGTGAAGATTGATGCTGTTCCTTGATACTTATGCCTCCAATGCTAATGGAGGAGACTTGGGCATGGTTGCATATGGACTGGTACCTGTCACTTTTTAATAGATTTGGAAACTGTATAATATATATCCTTATCAGATCTCTGAAAGTATTAATGGTTGTCAGCTTGACAACATCAGGTAGCCAAATCCACAAGACTATAGTCAGCTTGGTAGCTAATTTTATTTATGTAAAAATCAGGCCTTAATATAGCCCCTCAATAAAGATGTTAAAGGATGTAGAAACACAAAGGTTTTAAAAATATAAAAGTTCAGAGCTTACTTAACATCCAATAAAGTTCTGATAAGCTGATTGAGCAATGACTACCTACTGTTCAGTCACAAGCTCAAGGTTTTTAGGTGTATTTTGGTTGTCAAATAAATACAAACTGAAAGGGCTTTCCATCAGGCCAAAGACACTTCTGTCCAATCTGTACCTGGCTCCCTGGACAGAAGACAAATATGCACTTCTAGACCAAATCTGTAGTTTTTGCTAGGACTCAAAATGCTATATAGATTTCAGTACAGATTGATAATACTATTGTGTCTATAACCTTTATGTCCTTTTGTATAATAAAATTTACATAGACTTCAGAGGATCAAAAGTCATACAGCTTGGATTCACCTCTCACAGGTCAAAAGGACTCCAGATAAGTACTGCCTATATTATCCCACCTGTCTGTTCCTGAGGATGAGATTTTCTCCCCTGGTGTTGGGACTCCCACCTTGTCTGGTCACTAAAACTATGGGTCTAAAGTATTCCAGTTAAATACATAAGTTTTAACTTCTGTTCCCAGTTTAAACATGTCTTAAACATGTTTTTACTTCTGGCAGACACACCTAAGCATCAGTTGCTGACTATGGCCTGCTCCTAAAGACTTCGAGCCCTGAACTTGCTGTGGATGTAAACCAGTCCAGCCGATGTGGACACCCTCTGTCTCTTCAACAGAGTCTGCCAATCAGCTGCTCCTGATAGATGCCCCATTGCCTGAATTCCCTTTTTGCTTTTGACTAGCATTTCAGCCTTCTTGGGTCCCTAATTGCGTCCCAAAGTCAGGAGGAAGTAGCATGGGAAAGAATACATTGCCCCTTTTTTCTGGTTGAGATGCTAAGTCAAAAGAAAACTCCCTTACATAGGAAACACTATGACAACAGATACAAATGTCACTCCCTCAAAAAAGTTTGTAGGCTAATGATAGTGCCTGTTAACACCCCTTAGAGCCCCTAACAGGCAGGACTCAAGATTGAGTCCTGTCATGGGTACTTCGAGAAGGGGAGGATGTAGCATCCATGACAGGCTACCATGTGCTTGCATGACCTTGCAGCTCCCGTCCTGGTCACTAAGGTCAGATACCCTCCTTGTGGCAAGAAACTAATCAGAAGTCAGCTGGCAGGGCTGTGCTTTACAGCTCTGGGTGTGCTTTACAGACAAGTGCACAATAGTGACATGCAGAGCATAGCAACTGCCCTGGGAGGGCCTATGGGTCATAACAACCAGTTGACCAATCAACACAGGGCAGGTCACCCAAACCTGGAAGGACACCAATCCTGAGACTATTTCATACCCGTAGACACTCCCCTTACACTACCCTTTAAGATCCTTGCCTCAAGGTTGCTCGGGGTCTTTCTCTAGCCATCTGCCATGGTGACAAGATGAAGGGCCCGAGCTAATGGGTTTAGCTCAATAAAAAACTTCAATAAAAGACTCTTTGCTTTTGCATCTAAATGGGCCTCTTGGTGATTCTGGGGTTCAGAATTTGGGCATGACACTGACCACTGCCTGACTTTCTCAAGATCTCACATATAAGAGTGGAGGATACAACAAGGCAAAAAATCATGCCAGGATAATTCATTGATTTGAGTAAATTGACGGAACTCTCTTATGTGGGCAAAAAGGATGAAAGGAGAAATAGCCCAACCATTGTGTCGTGTTAGCAAGATCCTGGAGGGAGTAAGGAGCGTGATCCTGGAGGTCACCTTCAAATCTAGCAACCTCCCAGACCATATGTGGGCTGTCACTGGAGGGGCAAACCACTAGGGAGAGGAATTCCAGAGGGAACATCCTGAGTGCAGGTGGGGGAGGGCGGTCACATAGGGAGTTGTCACTGAGAGGAGTCAGAGTAGAAAGAGGGGCAGCAGGGGGAGGGGGAGCATTTGGGTTCCAGTGTAGAAGCAGGAAGAGGTGATAAAGGGATTGGGGCTGCAGGTTTGGGGAGAGGACAGAGTAGGAGGAAGTTGGAGGTGTAGAGGACAGGGCTGGCAGGGGTCCCTGAGGAGAAGCAGGAACTTCAGGGGACTCAGGGCTGAAGGCTCAGGGTCAGTGTCTCCATGGGGAAGCACATCTGAGGGCTCTTTGAATCTGAGCAGCAGAACCTGAGCCATGGAGTACCGACTACAGAGGAAGGGAGGAGCAAGAACCCCAGAATTCCTGTATGTAAGGGAGCTCAGCCCTCAATGTGCCTCGGATATATTTGCGAGAATTTTCTAAATCACAAAGGAGGTTGAAGTCAAGAGTGCCCTCTGTTGGCCACTTTGAATTCATGGTCCATAGTATATTGTGGTACAATCACAAAACACAAAGGAAACAATCTAGACAAACTTCACAGCAGATGCCCCAAGGGTTACTGAGGGTGGGGTTGTGAATCTGACTTGCCCATCCCCAACGCTACAGCTTAAACCGGAGGTTAAGTCAGCCCATACTCTGCAGTAGCTGAGGTCAGATTGCTGGGGTAGGGATGACAAATTTAAAAATCCGACTTCCAGAAACCCGCCGCAGGTGATGCAATAAGGCAATCAGACGGAATTAATAAACCCAGGTTTAATATGAGCAAGGCATTCCTGGGTGGCCCCAGGGGAGCAGAAAACCAGGAAGCATGAGGTGAATCCAGACATGGAGGCTTTTAATGTCCTCTGGGGGTGGAGCCACAAATGGCAGGCTTTTGAGGGGCGGAGTCTGGACTAAGGAGACTCCAGGGGAGGGGCCCCTGCTTGGCATCCTAAGGACAGAGTTTGGGACTGGGATTCCAAAGACTATTGTGGGCTTCTACTGGCAGAGATGTGACTCTGGTCAGAAAGAAAACCAAATAGGCACCGGTGTCTGTGTAGCCACAGTTAGACAGGAAGAAGTCACCAGGTTGACCTCTCCATTTCTGTGAGTCAAGTCTAAGTTATCTCCAATAATAGTAGCTTAGTGTCAACTTCTAGAGGGTAACCAAGATCAATATCAATAGTTTGGGAGTCTACAAGATTCGCGGGCCAAAAGTTCGCAAAGAATATCCTATTTTTGACACTATACTTGTATTTGTTAGTCTATGCAGTTGCATCAGTATCTCCTGCTAGTAGGTAAACTCACTTCTACTCTTTTTACAAATGTATGTTCAGCTTCTACAATAGTATATGCAGCTTCTACAATAGTTGGCTTCCACTGGTTGAAGCAAAGACACTGCCTTCTGGATGAAGACGGGCACAATGGGCTTGACCTGTGAACTCTGCCTCACATCACCTGTCAGCTTCTCCCTTCAGCTCCACACAAGTCTGAGCTCTCCTTCCCTGACCAACAATTGCATTGAGAGTGTTTATTCTTATAATATGAAATATTTGTCATGCTTTCATTTCTGTTTTCAGTAATTCAAGATGAAAATTTTTCATGTGGTATTAACCCTTTAATCCTAACAAAATATATGAAAAATATGTCCCATATTTTGGCTTTTTTATTTAAAATAAGTTGCTGAATATCACTGGAAATATTTATTGAGCATCTAGCATTCCTCCAAGCTCTGTACTCCATGTAGGGAAGCTAACGCTGCATGGGAACGCATTAGCATATTAAGTAGAAGATTGTACTACAGTAAGTCTTAAATGTTTTATAAAATCTAGCAATAACCACAACTGCCATAATCCTAACTCTGAAAATTAACAACAACTTTGTAAGGTTTTGTGCAGCACCCAAGATTTCAGAGTAAATCAGTGGCAGAATAAATTGCAGTCGCTGTGGGTTTGTGACTCTGACAGCATCTTTCTACATTGAGAGCCATAAATACTAAGACAGAAGAGAAGGACATGAAAGACTGGCATGAAGTACATGTCTTCACTAAAACATCCATAAACGCAGGTAGCTGCTAATCCAATGGAATCATGAGGACATACCATTTTATGACTAAACTTTTTTTCAATCAAAACTGAAAATAAAATCTATGCCTGTGCATAATCAATACATCCAGTGGAATCCTCTGTTTGGTGGTCACTATACTCATGTGCTATCTTTTAACCTCCTGGTGGTCCATGGTACTACACAAGACCCAAAAGTTCTTTGAAATGAATAAAGAACTAGGATATTTGAGAAAAAACTACTTGATTGAAACATCCAACATCCCACGGAGGGGCCAGAGACTAGACGCAGATGCGGTAACAATGGTGGCCCAGGACTCAACTCCTGAGCTAGGGCTCCCAAACGAAGCTGGCTCAGACGAAATTCTTGACTAATGAATATTAGTAAAAAAGCATAGTCTTCATTGTAAATTGAATAATTACAAGAAATGTAACAAGGAAGAATGCTGGTGAAAAACCAAAAGAAACACAAACAGAAATCTAGCAGTATTATTAGTCGAGGTTCTGTACTGGAACACAACTATAGAATAAATCTATGTACATACAAAGTGAATTTATTACAATGTCTCCCAGGCTGTGGTCAAGCTCAAACAATGACTATCTTCCATGGAAAGTTGAAGAATTTAGTACTTGTTCAGTCCAAGAGGATGGTGTCTCAGCTGGTCTTCCATATACACCAGAATTCTGAAGAAGTGGGCTCTAGTGCTATTAAAGGAATGAAGCTGGTAACCAGAGCAAGGCAAGCTGGCAAAGAGAGTGAGAGCTTCCTTCTTCAATATCCTTTATATATGCAGGCTGCCACCTGAGGTGTGATCCACATTAAAGGTTGCTTGATTGATTTGGGATTTGGGGGTTTTCGGGATATTTTTGTTTGGTTTTGGTTTTTCGAGACAGGGTTTCTTTGTGGCTTTGAGGCTGTCCTGGAACTAGCTCTTATAGACCAGCATGGTCTGGAAATCACAAAGATCTGCCTGCCTCTGCCTCATAAGTGCAGGGATTAAAGGCATGCGCCACCACCACCCGGAGGATTTTGGGGTTCTCAAGACAGGGTTTATCTATGTAGCCTTGTAATTCATTCTGTAGACCAAGTTGGCCTCAAACTAAGAAACCTGTCACTCATGATGTGTGATATAAAAGACAAATGTATCAATGCCTCAGTTCTCTCCAATACAAAGGACAGTGAACACAAATTCAGAAAACATCAGGGAAAAGTCACCTATCAGCACTGTGGCTCCTGTTCATAGTTGGATGGCTCTGCTGAGATACTGTAACCTCAGAACAAGCCAGCCTTTACCTCTGAGCAGGTTAGCTTAGAGGAAGGCCACAGCTGCTTACACACAAGACCAGAAGAAGTTCATTTTAAAGAGCCTGGCTGCCGTCTGTTTCAGGTCTGTGGTGTCACTGCAGAGCATCCCATTTTTTTTTAACTGTTGCGGAATATTAGATGAAGATTTGTTATATTCGTTTATGCTGTGGAGTATTTGTCTAATGATGCAAAGATGTGTTGCATTCTTTCATGTTGCATTCGTTTAACTGGGTGAAGCCGTTACTCGCCCAGTCTATCACACCTGATTGGTCTAATAAAGACCTGAACATCCAATAGCTAGGCAGCAGAGGGACAGGCGAAGCTGCCAGTCAGAGAGAATACATAGAAAAGAAGGAGAGAAGTTGACAGGGGCCAGCCACCCAGCAATACAACCAGCCGTGGAGTAAGAAGAAAGGAATATAGAATAGAAAAAAGTAAAAGCCCAGAGGCAAAAGTAGATTGGATAATTTAAGAGAAACTGGCTAGAAATATGTCAGCCTAAGGTCAGACATTCATAAGTAAGAATAAGTATGTATATGTTTATTTTGGAGCTTCATGGTAGGCCCCAAAAAAAAGAGTTTAAAAAAACAACTACATTTAACCTATTTAAAATTTTAGTTGCCTGGTATTTTTCCTGCTCGTGTCTGTGCACAGTACCCACAGAGGCCAGAAGAAAGCAGGACACACCTGAGACTGGAGTTACAGCCAATGGTTAGCTTCCATGTGGACTCTGAGAAAGGAAACCTGACCTTCTGTGACAACACCCAGTGCTCTTAGCTGCTGAACCATCTCTCTAGCCCCTCTTTTCATTTAAAAGTTATTTCTATACATTTTAATTAAAAGATATTACACCACTTCTCCCCTTTTTACCCTCCCTCCATCCCTTTCCACACACTTCCCTCCAGCTTCTTCCTTGGTAAGTATGTATGAATACGTTTGCGGAATGTATGATCACACTCTGCTGAATCTGTTTTTGTTAGTTGGATGTATATGCTTTAAGGCTGACCACACTGAACTGGATAAACAGTTAAAGGGAGCTCATCCCTGCCTGAGAGGATTTCTCTCACCTGAAAGAGAATCCCACTTTTTAATCAGCATCAGGTGTCTGATCCTGACTAGACTGCCTTGGACAGGAAACATAATCAAGAACAGAAAACTTGGGTTGGAAAATACCTTAGGGTTTAAGAGTACTGAAGATTCTTCCAGAGCATTCAGATTCCATTTCCCCTACATATAGAAACTCGATATCGGTAACTCCAGTAACAGAGTTCTGAAACGATCTCCTGGCCTCCCTGGTCATTTATGGGGTACAAAGACATGATACAGGAAAAACAACCATACACATAAAATAATGACTGAAATTAGATCAGTAAAATAAATAAATAAATAAAAATAAGGCGGGTGGTGGTGTGCATGCCTTTAATCCCAGCACTAGGGAGGCAGAGGCAGGTGGATGGATTTCTGTGAATTTGAGACCAGCTTGGTCTACTACAAGAGCTAGTTCCAGGACAGCCTCCAAAGCCACAGAGAAACCCTGTCTCGAAAAACCAAAAAATAAAAATAAAAAAATGAAAAAAAGTAAAAACAAAAAAGCACCACCAACAACAACCAAAAAAATAAGAGACCACTTGCACCATAACACTTATTTTTTAAACTGTATTTGGTAGTGTGTTCTTTTAATATCAGCACTCTGGACACAAAAACAGGAAGATCAGTGTGAGTTTTAAAGCATATGCTACATGTTCAAGGCCAACACATACACACACACACACACACACACACACACACACACACACACACACACTGAGGGAGGGGGGAGAAAAGAACAAAACTAAATAATACTACAAGAAATGGAATACTGTAATTTTGAGACAATACAATACCTCTTAAAGTCACTTCATATGTCTGCTACTTGTGCCCATACAATGATTTTCAAAAATAAATATTGTCAAGCATGGTAGCACATGCATTAATCCCAGCTATAGGAAGGCAAAGGCAGACTGATACCCATGAATTTGAGTATCTGCTCATTGACATAGTCACTTCCAAAGAAATGACCATCTCAAAAAGACATAATTTTGATTTGTTCTCCTGATTTGAGACAGGGTCTTATTTGGAAGCCCAGTTGACCTTGATTCAAAGTATACTACATTGCATAATACATATTATGTCTTTAATAAATACTAATATATATTTATTCTTAAATGTGACTGTCCTTCATAAGACCACACTTTCCCAAAATCCTTTCTTTCTAATAACAATTATGTTAAATCCACAATAAACACGTTTTCAGTCAGATGTGGTGGCAGTGGCACACACCTTTATTCCAAGAATTAGAGAGGCAGATGAATTTCTATAAGTTCCAGGCCTAGCCTATCTACTTCATAGTGAGTTCTAGACCATACAGGGTTAGAAAGTGAGACTGTATCCCAAAACACATTCCAGAAGTCTCTAATTGACAAACCCAGCACTGCAAAGATGGACTGGCAGATAGAGTACTCACCTTGCAACTAAGAACCAGAGTTATTATACCTTTACATCTGCATTATAAAGCCAAGTGCATCCATCAGTGTGTGCCTATAATTCAAAGCTTTTTAAGGCAAGACAGAAGACAGACAGGAGAAAGCCTGCAAGTATATGGATATGTGACAGAAAACCCTGTATCAAACATGATGAAGGAAAGGACCAAGATCCAAGGTTGTTCTCTGACTTTTACTCCCATACTATGACACACATGCACACATAAATGAGCACACACATACAGTCATAAGTAAATAAGTAATGAAATTACAAGTTAGATGGGGTGCTATGCTCCTTTTAGTCTAAGACTTGGGAAACAGAGGTGGGCAGATTTTTGTGAGTTTGAGGCCAGCCTCATCTACATTCTGAGATCCAGGATAGCCAAAGATACATAGACTCTGTCTCAAAGAAAAATAAAATTCCAACTGTGATTTGTATTGACTCATGCTGATTATGCCTGCCTGGGGAAAAGCATAATTGAGGAAACCTTCCTAGGAGAGGTAAGGAATCCCATTTGATACTAAGAAACTGACTTTCTCTCAACGGTTTGGAGGAAGTGGTAGAGCACTGGCTGTGGATCTAGCCTACAGCAGAGTCCACAAGATTTAGTGGAGAGTGTGTCTGTGCAGGCCTTGGATGGATGAGAGAGAGGACATGAGCGTGGAGGCTAATGCTTTGCTCTTTTTCCATCTCAGCTCTTAGACTATACTGAGGAAGAGTGTCTTCCTGATGACTGCATTATTCTTGTCCACTTCCCCCTGGGACAGATCTGACTTCTGAGACTGGAGGTGAGAGTAAATTTCTTGAGTTAGTGACACCATGGGTCCTGTAACTAACAAACCAGGGCTTTCTATGCTCAGCAGCCAGAGAAGCAGGGTAGAAGTTTGTGTTGGTCTTTGTTGTTGATCATCCCATTGAACTGATGCATCCTTCTGAGTTAACTCTAATGTAGAATCCTTCTGAGTTAACTCTAATGTAGACAAGACTTGACCTTCTGTAGATGCACAAGAAACTGAAAGCCAGTGAGATCTAAGTCTGTCAGTTTATCATCCTATGGTCTTAGATCTCTTTTGTCTGTCTTCATATCATGTGGATGGAGACTACACCAGTTTTGCCTTACTCACCTGTGGGTCCTGAGCACAGTGCTTGGCTGGTTCGTAGTGTTTTCAATTGGAAGGTTACCCAGACCTCTCATACTGACTGTGGTGGAGGTAGGTAACAGTTGGCTGATAACCATGTTTCTAGAGGTCAGGTGAGGTGGAGAGTGGTTGCAGAGTGATAGTTGCCAGCTTCTCCTTGCCCTTTGCTACTTAAGACCCTCTTAGCCTTGAAAAAGTCCTGAAAGCCTCCTCAAGTGCCACAATCTTGAGGTTCCCCAATGACAGTCAAGTCTATCTTGCTGTATGCCTTGTGACTCTGGTGGTAGAATTGGCTTACAGGTCTGACACACAGCTTGGTAGTAGAGTAATTGCCTTGTGTGGATAAGGTCTTTGGTTTTATTTTAGGACCAAAAAAAAGAGTAAAATATGAAGAATCCAATTACATCTGGGGTGTAGCACATAAGCAACAAACTTTTCAGCCCTCTTGGCCTCTGATCCTCAGACATTCCTGAACTTTCTCTATAGACTCTGTTACCAGAGTTGAGAGTGAATTTCCAGTGAGCCAAATGAGCATGCTTTCAGTGAAGAACCTACTATTTCTGAATAAAGCACAGATATTGAACATAAGTATGTAATATATCAAAGTTTTGAGGGTCTGGAGAGATGGCTCAGAAGTTAAGAGTGCTGTAACTGGAGTCCCAGAGGATTCAACATCTTACTTGAGTACAGTGGGAAAGGTCTGTGATGTGCAAGGCTGGAAATCTGACTTTGGTCACCATATTAAGAAGACCAAAAGTAGCTACCACAAAACTATCTTCGGGTATCCACATATCTGCCATGGGCCTACAAACCCATAATCACATTATACACACAACATAAATATTTGTTACAAAATAAATCTTAGTGCCATTACATTATCCGGCAGCTCTGGATAATTCCCTTAGAAGGCAGCACTTCAAGATGAAATGCCAAATGGTTAACTGATAGGGACAGGGCAAAGCATGTAACAAGTATGAGATAACACAATTACTTGCTGATTATCCTACTTTATTACACCTCTACCAGGTAAGTGAAAGTGCCGCTTTCAATATACATATGAGGTATCTAATGTTTCGTGTATTCTCTTCTATTAAGCATTTTAACATTAACTTAGTTAAACTGTATTAACAAAACAGCACACATTGGGAGTACATCATCTACCCTTGGACTTATACTCAGGAGGTGGATACATGAGTTCAAATGTAACCCTGGATCATTACTGACATCCAAGCCAGGCTGAATAACAACGAAATCTCAAGGGAATTTGTGAAAATATGAAAAACAAAACCATGGAACAACAACTCACCACCACCAGTTCACAGCCACCCTCACTTGATACCTATCACTAAGTACAATAGAAGATGAACAAAAGTCACAGAAGGAATGTAAGGACCACAAAATAGACTACACTAAATGGATTTGCCACACATATAGCACATTTTAGTATGTACCTCAAATGTTTCAAAATAGAGACCACAATGTAGTGATCCCCACCATCAGTCTTGACTAAACATGGTAATTTACTTCCTTCAAGGCTACCATGTAAAAGAAATGGAACAAGTTTTTTTTTTCTTGAAGCAGAAGACAACTGTGATGTCTAAAATCTTTACCAAATCATTTACATTAATAGGGTTTTTCTCTTATATGAGTTTGTCCCTATTTCCTGACTTCAAAATGATCTAAATAGGCTTTAAAATATTTACAGCACTACAAGATCCAAGAGTCTAATGTTCTCAAGAACCAGCATGCACATTCACATGTCCACACAAACACATACTGACATCACATAATTACAATAGTTTTTCTATTGTAAGCATTCAGTCCTGTAACACAGGTGTTGAGACATCTAAAATCTTACTTATATAGTTTTTCTTCATCATGAATTGGTTCATGTAACAGAAAAAAAGCATGTAGGCTTCAAGTCACAGAACTCAATCCTTCTCAGTTGTTGGAATCATTTGGGAAGATATAGCAAATGCTGCCAGCTGGAAGAAATATGTCACTGGGGGTACACTTTCAGAATTTACATCCTCATGCCATTTCCAGTGAACTCTCTGCTTCGTGCTGCAGGCTGAGGATGTGAGATCTTAGTTCCTGCATTAGCTGCTATTTCTTACACTTGTTGCCATGCAACTTGCATGGTGAGCCTGTACCATTCTGGAATAAAGGGCCAAATTAAACTCTTTCATAAGTCGATGTAGATATTATGTTTTACCATAACAGAAAAGTCACTGATACACATGCAGAAAGATTTGCACCTGAATTAGTTATTTCATGTCATTGAAGAGAAATATGAAATCTAAAAGAGTTACTTTATTAATTAAAATTTCAGGGATTTGTCCATATGAGTTTGCAAGGGCAAACAAAATAAAGCTAGGCATTGTCCGACTTTACTGTGGTGATATATTATTTATGATTTATCAAAGCTTCAGACTGAAGATCAGAAAAGCAGTTGGCCACTAGCTCTTTCCTCTAGCTCAGGCTGAAAGGTGATCCTGGCTCCACCAAAAATCAGACTTAAAACCCAGACTGTATGCTTTCAACATGGCTGGAGAATCCTGAGACTCAATGTCTCCCTATCCTCAATGTGGCTGGAGAATGAATGCCATCTCTGAGACCCTGATCCTATCTTAAATAACTCTCATGAGTCCTGGGATTAAAAGTGTGAGCTCTGTTACTCTTTTAGAATGAGTTGATCTTGTGTAGCCCTGGTTGGCCCTGAAATCAGAGATTCATTTACCTCTTGATACTGATTCCTGGGATTAAAAGTGTGCAACACCACCACCTAGGTTCTATAGCTAGTTTGGCTGGCTTTGCATCCTGAACCCTCAGGTGAGCTTTATTAAATAATAAATAGTATAACATCACCATTCCCCTTTTTTATCTAATACAAAAAAATACAACTAACATAAGAACAACTATATACTGTAAGTACAATAAGTATATACAATATCTATAGGCAATAAGTACATTAATAATGTCTAGTTCATTTGCATTTGACAAATTCAGAGAAAATACCGAATCTATTTGCATTTGATAAACTCAGAGAAAATGCTTCATTACCTACCCTATCTTGGGGATTCCAAAGTATTGTACCTAATTTACTTTCTATTCTAATTTGCATTATCAAATTATCTTTTAATGTCTTTCAGACTTTTATACTTTACACCTATTTAGTGAGTTTCTTTTCAGAGTCTGGGAAATGAGGAAAACTAACACTATCATTATCTAGTCTCCAACTCCCTCAGAGACCCGAAAAGGAAATAATATTAACTGAGTAAACAGAAAATACAAGCAAGAAAATTCCAAAAAATGCAAGAAATGACAAAAACAGCTGGCTGCCTGGACAGTTACTCAAAGGTCCTCTGCAACACTGGGACATCCATCTTTAGCCTACAGTCCCAGAATATCTGACAGATTTTTCTGTGAAGCAGGATTTTCTGAAGGGCTGTCCCACCCTGTGTTGGCAAGGTTTGCAGTCTCTCACTCTGGTGTCCTGTTTGTCCATTTTGGACAGCATACTGTCAGCAGTCAAGACAAGGGCACTTTCTTGCCTGGTGGCTTACTTTTACCTCAAACAATGAAAATTCTGCTGAGTGGTGGTGGCGAACACCTTTAATCCCAGCACTCGGGAGGCATAGGCAGGAGGATCTCTGTGTGTTTGAGACCAGCCTGGTCTACTAGAGGTAGTTCCAGGACAGCCTCCAAAGTCACAGAGAAACCCTGTATCGGAAAGAAAAAAAAAAGTAAATTCCATGTGAGTTTCTTCGATGCCCATCATCTTCTCTGAAGTAGACTGGTATAGTCAGGAGCAGACATGTCTCATTTATTATATTACATAGTTAGTAATAATAACTTTCAAAGAGGACTAGAAATCTGCGTTACATCGTTAAGTGAACTATACAGGCACAATACCTTGAACAATATTAGAAATATACATACAGTATGTTTTAACAAAATTAATCTCAAAATTTTATCTATATACATTTATATACCATATACAGAAGTCTAATCTGATGTAAAAATATTTAAAACTAGTAGTTGCATTTTAAAAGTAGTAGATTCAATAATCTACCTTTTTACCTTATCATATCTATATTCTTTTTTCTTTTCAGAGTAGATTCAATAATCAACCCTTTTTATCCTATTGTATCTGTATTCCTTTTTTTTTACCATTACCAATGACAACTTGTAACCAATCCTCCTAAACAATGACAAATATACATAACCCAATGAGTGACCCAAAACCATCCATCTATTGGGAATGTGGACCTTGTGTTCTTAAGCTTCCTTCCTGCTATCTGGGGGCAACAGCATCTTTAAGGAATCCTGAAAAGAAAACTTGGGTTAATTGTCATGCTGTATCCTTTATGTCCAGTCTCTTTATAATGGGAAAGTGCAGGGCTTGTCTAAAGTTCTGGATAGAGTAGTGAGTCTGTGAGGCTGGATCATCTCAGCTAGCCATCTCGGAATTGTTCTGAGCAGCTTGTAGTTCAAAGTCAACCTTTAGTTGGTATTGTCCAGCTTAATGGTCTTATCATAGTCCTGGTGAATTATTGTGGAGTTTCTTCCCATTTTTTGTCTTTTGTTGTTGTTTTGTTTTTTGAGATAGGTTTTCTCTGTGTTAACAGTTCTGGCTGTCCTGAAACTTGCTCTATTGACATTGGCTCTCCTGGAACTTACTCTGTAGATCAGGCTGGCCTTGAATTCACTGTAATCTGCCTGCTTCTGCCGTCCAAGTAGTGGGATTAAAGGTGGTGCTGCCGCCATGCAGCTGGGATTACATCTTCATCTTGGAGACTTCAGAGATCATATTAGGTCACATTACTTCTTGCTAATTTTCCCCAGGTACTTTCCCCTGCTTCTTTGGATGCTTATTTGTCCAAAATTCTTTATCTTCCAGAACAATATGCTTTCTTTTAACAGGCATTAGGGTATTTAATTGTTCTGGGAAGGAGTTTCGTCCACTGTGGCAGGAAACAAATGAACTGGTTTTGGCATAGAGGCTTTGGCCTGTGAAAGGCTCAAGGCATTTCCTGAAGGCAAAGGACTAACTTGATGATCTCTTTTTGAACTACATTCCTTTGTCCAATGCCTACCTTTACCACACCTTCTACATAATTCAGATGCAGAGTGTTCTGTTTGGATTATACTTAAAAAATATTTTGATAAACACCATTTACAATCCCTTTCAGGTGACCTTGCCTACCACAATTAAAACATGTGATGGTACAATTTTTCTTTAAACTTCTTAAAATCACCTCTCCTATCCATGTATCATCATTAAGGCCATGAGCTTCAATATTAATTGTATCTTGGATCTAATCCTCTAAAAGTGCTGATCCTGCTTTTAAAGAGCTAATTATCCTTTTGCATTGGGCACTAGCATTTTCAAAAGCCATTGTTTCAATTATTATCTTTTTAGTTTCTGAGTCTGATATCATTCTATTTACTGCTTAAGACAGCCTTTGTATAACTTTTGTAAATGATTCAATTTTCTTTACTGCTTCTCCAATTCTGTTCCAAGCATTTAATGCTACTACATGGCATACACCCAAAAGGTGATCATCATATAAACATTGCCTTTATTAAGTAGCATAATCTCTTTCTCCAAGAATTTGATCTTGGGAGATATCCATACCTTTTGCTTTAGCCTTTTGTTCAATATTCTTAAGACTCTTCTCTGAACCAGGGAGTCCGTTGTAATTCTGGTCCAGGTTCTAAGACAGCTTTAATCAAATCTATCTAATCTATAGGGATAACCCTATTACAAACAGACCATGTGTTTATCATCTGCTTCACAAATGGTGAATGGATGCCACAGGCGACTATAGCTTCCTTAAATTTCCCTAAATCTAATTGTCACAGGCTTCCAAATAGCTCTTACTGAACCTCCATCATTTGGCGATTCTGTTATGACCTTAGGGTGTCCCTTTATAAGATGAAAATGCAATTCTGAACTTATTTCTCCATGTAATTTCTCAGTCTGGGTTTCAATAATCTGCTTTAATAAATTTTTCTAAGGCCTGCATCTTAACATTCATATTAATCATTTTTCTTATAAACCAAGAATTATCAAAAATGACAAGATTATCAAAATGATTATTAACAGTATGTCAATCTCATTTGATTATCCCTTCATTTAATTGTTCCATTTTTAAACCATCCATTATATAATCATAAAGAGACCTAATTATCTCCATTTTAATAGTGCTTTCCATTTTTTAATATGGGAAAAAAACTCTCTTTTCTAACTAATTCCTTACTTTAAGAATTTCCAATTGACTTACTAAATCTGCCAACAATGTCAGTGAACTGTGAGGCATAGCATGTCTGAATCCAAGAGCTAGCTTGTGGCCATGAGCTGAGAGTGTCAGCCCAAGGAAAGGATCTCTAGAAAAGTCCAAAAGCTTCCCAAGTTTTGGTGGCAGCTGAAGACTTTAGAAAAGCTAAAAATGAAAATCCCAAACTTGCTCAAAAATTTTAGGAGAAAACCTACCTGGTTGGTCGGGACTCAGGCAGGAAAGACTCGGGCAGGAGGGACTCAGCCAGGAATCCTACCTGCAGCACAGGCTTGGACCCGAGCCAGTGGCCTCAAAGCAGCCTTTTTGTGAATTAGTACTTTTAACATTGGGCACCAATTGTAACACAATAAATAAAAGACCCAAAGGTAGATATTGGGCTTCAAGCTTCAAGCTGAAGATTAGAGAAGCTAAGCAGTTGGCCACTAGCTCTTACCTCTACCTCAGCTCAGACCAAAGACATGATCCTCAGACTGCTCCTGACTTCACTACCCCTTGGATTCACTCAGACTGCTATGCTCTCCTCAACGTGGCTGAAGACTCACTCTCAGACTGAATACCGTCCTATCCTCAATGTGGCTGGAGAGTGAATGCCAGATGTGAGACCCTGTTCCTGTCTTAAATAACTCTCAAGTCCTAAGATTAAAGGCATGAGCTGTTACTCTTTTAGAACGATTCAATCTTGAGTAGCCCTGGGTGGCCCTGAACTCCGATCCATTTACCACTTAATCCTGAATTGTGGGATTAAAGGTATGTACCACCACCACCTAGCTTCTATAACTAACTAGTGTGGCTGGCTTTGCATCCTGAACCCTCATGCAAGCTTTATTAAATCATAAATAATATGTCACCACACAAATAACCCAGTGTAACTGAATGTATGTATGTTGACTAAAGATTTTACCAAATCCTTTATAGGCAGATTCCATTTGGTATGAGTTTTGAAGTCCTCAAAGACTACCATAACATGTAAAGGGTTTAACAAATAGATTGTACACTAAGAGTTTTACTCTTGTATAAAGACCAACATGAAGTACAAAACATCACCATACTACATGTATAGGGATTCTCTGCAGTACATTTTCTCATGATTTCAAAGACTCTGATAGATGCAAAGGAGTTATCCCATTGATTACATTCATAGGACTTCTCTCCAGTATGTGTTTAGAAAGTTGGGAGATAACTAAGACATGCAAAGGTTTTACCACATTAATTACATTCACAGGCTTTCTTTTCACTATGCATTTTTTTATGCCTTTGAAGATTACTGTGACATGCAAAAGCTTTACCACACTGATTACATTCACAGGGCTTCTCTCCAGTATGTATTCTTTTATGTATTTGGAAATAACTGTGACTTGCAAAGGTTTTACCACACTGATTACATTCATAGGGTTTCTGGCCAAAATTTATTCTTTCATGCCTTTGAAGATAACGGTGATGTGCAAAGTCTTTGCCATATTGAATATATTCATAGGGTTTCTGGCCAAAATGTGTTCTTTCATGTATTTGAAGATAACTGTGATGTGCAAAGGTTTTGCCACATTGATTACATCCATAGGGTTTCAGGTCAAAATGTGTGATATTATGTTTTTTAAGATGACTGGGTTGTGAAAAGGCTTTACCACACTGATTACATTCATAAGGTTTCTCTCCAGTATGTGTTCTTTTATGTATTTGGAGATTACTTTGACATACAAAGGCTTTTCCACATTGATTACATTCATAGGGTTTCTCTCCAGTATGTATTCTTTCATGCAATTGAAGATAACTGTGACATGCAAAGGCTTTACCACATTGATTACATTCATAGGGTTTCTCTCCAGTATGTGTTCTTTTGTGTTTTTGAAGACTACTTTGACATACAAAGGTTTTACCACATTGATTACATTCATAGGGTTTCTCTCCAGTATGTGTTCTTTTATGTATTTGGAGACTACTTTGACATACAAAGGCTTTACCACAATGATTACATTCATAGGGTTTCTCTCCAGTATGTCTTCTTTCATGTATTTGGAGTCTACGTTGACATACAAAGGCTTTACCACATTGATTACATTCATAGGGTTTCTCTCCAGTATGTGTTTTCTCATGCATTTGAAGATGACTGTGCCGTGTAAAGCCTTTACCACACTGATTACATTCATAGGGTTTCTCTCCGGTATGTGTTCTTTCATGTGTTTGAAGATGATTGTAACGTGTAAAGGCTTTACCACATTGATTACATTCATAGGGCTTCTCTCCAGTATGTATTCTTTTATGTGTTTGGAGTTGACTGTGACATGCAAAGGCTTTACCACATTGATTACATTCATAGGGTTTCTCTCCAGTATGTGTTCTTTCATGTATTTGAAGATGACTGTGATACAGAAAGCCTTTACCACACTGATTACATTCATAGGGTTTCTCTCCAGTATGTGTTCTTTCATGCATTTGAAGATAACTGTGATGCGGAAAGCCTTTACCACACTGACTACATTCATAAGGTTTCTCTCCAGTATGTGTACTTTTATGTACTTTAAGATGACTGTGTTGTGAAAAGGCTTTACCACATTGATTGCATTCATAAGGTTTCTCTCCAGTATGTGTTCTTTTATGTTTATTAAGATGACCATGTTGTGAAAAGGCTTTACCACATTGATTACATTCATAGGGTTTCTCTCCAGTATGTGTTCTTTTATGTATTTGGAGACTACTTGGACATACAAAGGCTTTACCACAATGATTACATTCATAGGGTTTCTCTCCAGTGTGTCTTCTTTCATGTATTTGGAGTCTACTTTGACATACAAAGGCTTTACCACATTGATTACATTCATAAGGTTTCTCTCCAGTATATGTTTCTTTATGTATCTGGAGACTACTATGATGTACAAAGGCATCACCACATTGAATACCTTCATAGGGTTTCTGTCTAATATAAGTTCTTTCATGCCTCTGAAGATGAATGTGATATGCAAAGGCTTTAACACATTGATCATAGTCAGAAGGTTTCTCTCCAGAATGACTTCTTTCATGCCTGCAAGGATAATTGGCATATGTAAAACCTTTACCATAACACTGTTGAATCTTTATATCTGTCTGAAGTAATCTTACAATTTATTCTAATAGTAAAGAGTAATCAGATCATAAGCTTTCATCACTTTGTTTACACTCATGTTGTTCCCCTTCATTAAGAATTGTTTTGCAGCCGGGCATTGGTGGTGCACGCCTTTAATCCCAGCACTTGGGAGGCAGAGGCAGGCGGATCTCTGTGAGTTCGAGGCCAGCCTGGTCTACAGAGCTAGTTCCAGGACAGCCTCCAAAACAATACAGAGAAACCCTGTCTCGAAAAAAAAAAAAAAAAAGAATTGTTTTGCATAGTTGAAGATGCCTGTGATGTTAAGAGCCTTTATTACCTGACTCACATTTATAGCAACTTTCTTCTCTATGAGAGTTTCCACATATTTGAAGAGAACTGGAAGAATTAAGACCTTTACCCCACTTATTCCATTGATAAAATTTCCTATATTATGAGTCATACTATATTTGCAAATAAAACTAAGACAAACATAAGTATTTAAACATCCCTAATACTCACAGGGCTTTTCTGAACTATGGGTTTGTTGATATATCACCAATGAAGCTGGAAAAATAATGACTTGCAAAATTGAATCATGTTCAACAAGTCTACTCAACATGGGGAATACTACATATTTTCTAATTGTTCTGAGATGGAGAGAGATACATTGCTTCTTTCCATATCCCTGTACTCTTATGGCTTGTAGCCAGAGGACACATGATATATATAAACAAATAAAAGGTTTCACATTGCATTCACAGTTTGACTTTCTATTCCTCATATACTTATGGTATAGGGATTAAAGTTCCTCCACAATACTCCCCCCTTAAATTTTGACTCTAACTACCCATCTCACTAAACTTAGCAAAATCAGAACAAGTGTAACACTAGCTTTACTATGGACTATTTGCTTATTAGAAGGTTTTGAACATATACTTATCACCTATCCAATGTACATACCTTTTGTAATATGAGTAATATGAAACTAAATGAATTGGCAATTCTACAGTATAACTCTGATGGAGCTATGATTCAAATGGTGATACCTGTTAAGGCATTGATTCCTTGTCTTTCTTCTTAAAAGAATGACTTGCAATTCACTTACCTGCCATTGATGTTTACAGTTTTGTGAGAATTTAATGACCATTAAAGCACTTAAGCTGTGACTATTTACACTGTTGCTTTTCTTTAAAACTTCCAGATACATTAAAATATCTTCAGAGGCACATTCGTATCAGCATACACATGAAAATTACCTTCCATGTCTTCGAGAACTTTGACAATGTTCTTGAATATTATGATCTTCCCATTTGAAGCCTAAAATATAGTACCAGGAAATGCATGATATATTATTTGAAACTGTGTAAAATTTAAGTTATTATCTTCAGTGATCCTTAGAACCATGCCTAATTTATTCATATCATTCTTCCTCATTCTCAATCCAAATTACAGAAAAGCATCAATAACCAAGAAATAGTTGTCCCGTTATTTTAAAACATGAAGGAAAACTCAAGGTCTTACCTATAGCAGTGAGGTTCGTATAAGTCTCCAGCATCACATCTTTATAGAGATTCTTCTGGGAAGGATCCAGCAAAGTCCATTCTTCCCGAGTGAAGTCAACATGAACATCATTATAGGTCACTGCATCCTAAATATTCCATACATGTATAGAAAAAAAAGCATGATATTGACAACATTATAAATGTATACTTCTAAGAAGCTAAAAATATACAATGGAATAAAGCATCTTCAACAAATGGTGCTGGTATAATTGGAGACTGGCATGTAGAAGAATGAGGATTGATCCATGTTTATCGCCATGCACAAAACTTAAGTCCAAATGGATCAAAGACCTCAACATAAATCCAGCCACACTGAACCTCTTAGAAGAGAAAGTGGGTGGTACGAATTGGTACAGGAGACAGCTTCCTGAACATAACACCAGTAGCACAGACAGTGAGATCAACAATTAATAAATGGGACCTACTGAAACTGAGAAGCTTCTGTAAGGCAAAGGACACAGTCAGCAAGACAAAAAGGCAGCCCACAGAATGGGAAAAAATATTCACTAATCCCACATCTGACAGAGGGTTGATCTCCAAAATTTACAAAGAACTCAAGAAGCAAGTCTCCAAAACACCAAAGGACCCTATTAAAAAGTGGGCTGCAGAACTAAATAGAGAGTTTTCAATAGAGGAGTCTAAAATGACTGAGAGGCACTTGAGAAAGTGCTCAACAGCATTAGCCATCCGGGAAATGCAAATCAAAACAACTCTGAGATACCATCTCACTCCTGTCAGAATGGCTAAAATCAAAAACACCAATGACAATTTATGCTGGAGAGGATGCGGTGAAAGGGGGACACTCCTCCATTGCTGGTGGGAGTGCCAACTGGTTCAGCCACTTTGGAAATCAGTATGGAGATTCCTCAGAAAAATGCGAATAAACCTACCACAAGACCCAGCAACTCCACTCTTAGGCATATATCCAAAAGATGCCCATTCATACAACAAAGATGTCTGTTCCACTATGTTCATAGCAGCTTTATTTGTAATAGCCAGAACTTGGAAGCAACCTAGATGTCCCTCACCCGAAGAGTGGATAGAGAAAATGTGGTACATCTACACAATGGAGTACTATTCAGCAGAAAAAAATAATGGAATCATGAGATTTGCAGGCAAATGGATGACACTAGAAGAAACCATCCTGAGTGAGGTAACCCAGTCACAAAAAGAGAAACATGGCATGTACTCTCTCATATATGGATTTTAGACATAGATCTGGGGAGTGCCAGCCTACAACCCTATGGCCAGAGAGTCTGGGAAACAGAAACTTCATTTAGTGGCTGATCGAAGAAGAGGCAGACTCCCTTGGTTAAGTACTGAGCTGAACTCAAGAAAGCCAGTAACAGAGAGGGAGGACTGATGATCAAAGGGATTAAGATTGGGCTGGTTTAACCCCCAGAAACAGCTGACCAGACAAAGGTTAACTCTTGAATCCCAGGCATCAGCCTGGGAAGCCAGCATGGGACTGATCAAGACCCCCTGAATCTGGGTGTCAGTGAAGAGGCCTAGGGATTCTATTGAGCCTTGTGCAGCAGATCAGTACCCATCCCAAGTATACACACGGACTTTGGACTCCCATAGAACAATGTGAGGAGCACTCTCACCCTGAACTCTTGGGGAAGGGTCTAGGCCCTGCCCTATATGAAATGACAGACTATGGACACCCCCATGGAGGGCCTCACCCTCCATGGGGGAATGAGGGGATAACGGGGGGGGGGATGGGGGGAGGGCACGGGAGGAGGGGAGGGAATGGGAGAGGGACCTGGAACTGACTTGTGAAGCAACCTCGTTTCTTATCTAAATTTAAACTGGAAAATAAAAAATAAAAGTGAGCAAAGCTGGGTGAGAGAGAATAAACGTTTAAAATAGCAAGGATGACAATAACTGCTTATTCAGAGTACTTATCCCTGGCATACAAATGGACTTTGGGTGCGCATCCCACAAAGAGAGATGCTCTCTCAGCCTAGACTCTCAGGGGAGGGCCTAGGCCCTGCCCTGGATGAAATGACAGAATATGAATATCTCCCATGGAGGGCCTCACTCTCTCTGGGGAAAGGAGTGGAGGTTGGGGGAGGGGGAAGAGGGTTTGTGGGAGAGTAGGGAGGGGAGAGGGTGAGGGATCTAGGATTGACATGTGAAGTGACCTTGTTTCTAATTTAAATTTAAAAATAAAATTAAAAAAATCAAAAAAAAATAAAAATAAAAAAATAAATGTATACTTCTTTGACAATATAATCATATAATTCTGGTGCTTCCCACACTTATTCTAGGACACAGACATTATAATATAATCATCAAATCATGTTAGAAGGAAACTAGATAGGAGGGCTATAATTTCTGAATGCTTTAAATGGGTTATCACCTTGCAAGAGAAATGCCTATTAACAGACACAGAGAGAGAGATCAACAGTGCTCAGTACACATCGGAGAAATTTTGTGAACAATTATTAACTACAAAGAAATATGAGCAAGGTGGATATATTGGCTCATGCCTTTACACTCAGCACACAGAAGGCAGAGGTAAAACTGCCTCTAAGTTGAATGTTAGCCTAGTATATGCAATCAGTTCCAGCGCACCAAGAAGCAAATATTAAGAACCTGTCTCCCCCACAAAAATCAATCAAACAAACAAAAAACATAGGAAGAACTCAGATTATTTACTGAAGTGCCTACAAAAAATAATGCATTCACTTCAGTTCTCTTCATCTTCCAGAAACCTGAAATGCTCCAATTTAAATTGTAACTTTAATAAATATTACTAAAAGGAACGATGCATTTAGGCAGTTACAAATCAAAATTCAAGCTGGGGGTGAAGCTCAGCAAAACAGAATATGCTTGACATGTACAAAAACCTATACTCTGGGCCCATCACCCAATAATACACATTGGGGAAAAAAAACAAACAGGAATGTTGGTCTACCCTTAATCTCAGCATTTGGGAGCAAGAGTCGGGTGAATCTCTGAATTCAAGGACAGCCTGATCTATAGATCAACTTTCAGGACAGCCAGGAGTGTCAGACAAACCTTGTTTTCAGAAACAAAAATAAAAACAACAAATTTTAAAAAATCTGACTGACAAAATGGCTTAACATTGAATAACAATTGCTTCAGGTGTATCTTATGTGATTTAGTAATACCATCTATATTGAATAACAATTGCTTCAGGTGTATCTTATGTGATTTAGTAATACCATCTATATTGGATAACAATTGCTTCAGGTGTATCTTATGTGATTTAGTAATACCATCTATATTGGTGGTGAAGTCATGACAGCACAAGAAGGAAGCTGGCTGATTAATTTCAGCCACAACACAGTAGAAAGAACAGGAAATGGGTTGAAGCTATACGTCAAATCCCATACCCAATGAGAAATTTCATCCAGGAAGATTATTCCTAATAGAGGTACCACAAGCACCCCAAAGAAAGCTAGCAAGGAGAGACACGTGCAAATACATCATCCCTATTTGGGAGCTTTTCATTAAGTAGACCAGATTCTGACCCAGGTCACTATAAGCTCAGAGTCATCCATGCAGAAAATGTGTTTAGTCACTTCAATGATCCTCATAGTCTGCAAAATCCCCTACACTGTTCAAATGCCCAAAGTCTCTTCTGACACTCAAGACAATCTCTTGACTGTGTCATCTTGTAAAATCCGAAAACAAGTCAAATCTTTCCAACATACAATGGCACAGAATACCCATTCCCATTCTAAAGGAAATGAACTGAAACAAGGTGAGGGAAGATTGGAACGAGGCAAGACTGAAACCCAGCAGTGTAACGATCAAATCCAGTAGCTCTGTGTTAGACACTTGGGGATTCACTTTCAAAGGGCTCAGATGTCGATATCCCCACGACTTCTCAAACATCTCTGTCTTTGGTTACATTCATTCCATATATGCAGTTTTCCATGGAAGATGTCTCATGGCTTAAGTATCTGAAAATCTTATGGTCTCAAAATACAACCCATGCAATGAACTCTCACAATCACCTCACTAGAGCTCTGACTCTATGAAACACAGATGCCTATAACAGTGCTAAACTGAAACCACAGACTAAGAATGCATGGCCTTAAATTTTGTATCTTTCTTATTTCCAGAACCAATACAACATTGATAATTCCCCCAAATTTGACTTCTAAATTTTGATAGACGCTGCCATGCTTGGACCAGAGTCTCAGCAGGCTTTGTATGAAGTTGCTTCCTAGAACTAGAAATCACTGTATTAAACCAACTGAGGGCATAGAAGAATAGATTCTTAACCTTTAGGCATCTTGCTATGCTTTTAATGTAGAGCAAGGGCTTTCTCTTTAATGGTGATAATCTCCCTGAAAATTCCTGCATCTCTTCAGCACTTGAGTGCCATCTAAAACTACCTAGTTTTGTTTTTCTCCATAACCCACGGACTTTTCATTTATTCATAACCCACTTGTTGTTTTTTTTAACTGTAGTCCTGAATGAGTCATCAGTAATAGGATTCAATATTCCATCTAAGAAATCATCCCATTACTTTTTAGTTCTGTCTTACTCAATTTCATTATGCATGGGCATAATAAGAAATGTTAGGAGCCAAAATATCACACAAATGACCTCCAGCTTAATTTATCATGGAGTCTATTTCCCACTGAAATCATATGACCTGGACCTCATCTGTCTGCCATTACTCTCAACATTCCCATTTTCCATGTCCTTCAAGAACAACTATGTGTAGAGGTTTCTATGACTTTTTCCATCCAAAGTCCTGATATCTTCCACATTCTTCCAAAAGATAACATTCCCAGGTTCTGCCCAACAACAAAATCACATTTGGTGTACCATTTTTGTTCTAACTTGCTTCTCTGCTACTGTGATTAAATTCTCTAACCAAAAGCATCTCAGGTAATGAATGGGTTTATTTGGCCAATTCTGTCAGATCACAATCCATCTTTTGGGGAGCTTAGGACAGAAATTCAAGCTAAAGACCAAAGGCAAAAATAATGAGGAATCTTTGTTTCCTGGCTTTTTCACTTACTTGTCACTGACTCGTGCTAAGCTAGCTGTCTTATCCAGCCCATGCCAACTTTCTGAGGGATACTGCACCCTCAGTGGAAGGGCCATCACACATCAATCATCCATCAACAAAATCCCTCAAAGACATAGCAACCAGCCATTCTGATGGAGCCACATCCTCAACTCATGTTCCCACAGGTGACTGCAGGCTCTGATATGCTGACAGCTGGAGGTAACTAGGACACAGAGACAATAATATATGAGAGGGTTTTAAAAACCAATACATTGACCACATCAGTATCTTAAATAGAAAAAATGTAAAAATTGATGATGGTAACTACTGGAAAACACAGATATGCCAAGAATGAGGAGAGACAAGATCAAGAAGAGAAAACTAAAACTGTTTCTCCACAGAAAGTCTCCAAACAATATATTCATAATGTAATATAGTAATTTTTCAGAAAATAAAAAAGGTGAAGGTCCATAATTTTCCAGAGAAACAATATAATTAGATTATAACTAATAAACAAAAATCACAGAATTTAGGCAGTACCACTAATAAAAGGAGACACAAAGACAGACCTACAAACTTAACATGGCCCCTTGAACAAGAATGATAAGATTCTAACCAAAACCAAAATCAAAGAAATCACTGACCACCACTCACCCTGTGTACTCCAGTTCTGTCTTTTGCAAATAATAGAGAATGGGTTGGGTGAGGAGAACTGTTCCACCAAAACTGAATAGATTTGCTTGAAGCCTTCTGATGTCTCTACATTGTAGAATATAGTTTTGAGTACTAAAATTAACTCATTCTATTTTGATAAAGAAAAGGATGTCTGTTAGGAACATTTAGAAAACATTTTGTTTACTATGATTGATGACTGGATATAAGTGCATCAACAAGAGGAAATGAAAATTTTTCAAATCAAATGCAAGATAACAGATTTTTTAAAGAAATATTGTATGATCTGTATTATATCATACAAAACTAGAGCAACCTGTTTTCTTCTAATTGCTTTTTGGGTCATAAGCACTTTTGAAAACAAATCTATCCTCATCTTTTTGGGTATGTTTGAAAGTATGAGAGAGAATGTTTTATATGTGTGTACAGGTGACATACCAAAAAGTGTGTCAGATCCCCTGGATCTGGAACAGCAGGTGATTATAAGCCTCCAAACTTGGGTGTTGGTATTTGAACTCAGGTCAAACCCAAGAAGAACACTTTCTGATTGACATGTGCAGCCCACATAGTACTTTAATAACAACAAAAACCTAAATAAAGAGAGAAGTTAAATAAGTGATCCCTGGGAACCTGATGAATCAGTATTAAGACGTTGGGTATGGGATCAAGTAGGATGCCCCAAGTCCTTTCCCGCTCTCTGATACCCAAGACCCAATACTCAGGGTTGCCCTTGGGCTCCAACAGAACTCCAGCTGCAGCTTCTCCTCCCCCGTCCATGTCTCCTGTCGATTTCACAGACCATTCCACCTGCCTTTCATTTCTCTCCTCATATCTGTGTCCCAGCACCAGACTGGGGCAGACACCCACTGCTCACCTATTTGCTACATCTGCCAGAAGACCAGTTAGGCTGTCCACATATCTAGCATATTATCTCTTACCCTAGACCTGATTTTTGCATTTAGTTGCCCCTATCACTGGAGTAGAACACCAGAGGCAGTTTCCCCTCCAACCTTTCCATGACTCCTGTGGGTCCCTGAGATCATCTCCCGCTGGCCTCGCCTTTCCCTAGTTTCCAAATCAGCAAGGATTCTCCCTTAAACACACCAGCCAGAAGGCCAGGAAAAAGGCAACACTCCCCAAACACATGCTTTGAAACACCAGGGAACAGACACCAAGGAACAAAACTCCCATCCAGCCAAGATTCAGTCAAAAGCCAACACCTAGACCTATAATTACACCAAACCCAGATGCCTAGCCTAGGAATACAATCAGTAACAGCCAGGGAAATATGTCATCACCAGAGACCAGCTAGCCTACCACAGCATATTGTGAATATTCTAACATAGCTGAAATACAAGAAAAAGACCTTAAAATCAACTATATGTGGGCAAAAAATAAACATTCACCTACAGTTGAAAATCTAAATAATCCAAATTTAAAAATGGGATATGGATCTAAAGAGAGAATTCCCAACAGAGGAATCTCAAATAGCTGAGAAACACTTAAAGAAATGTTCAACATTATTAGCCACCAGCAAAATCCAAATCAAAACTACTTCTAGATTCCACCTTATACCTGTCAGAATGGCTATATCAAAAACCCAAGTGACAACTCATGCTGGTGAGGATATGGAGCAAAGGAAAACACCTCTACTGCTAGCAGGAGTGCAAACTAATATAGTCACTATGGAAATCAGTATCATGGTTCCTCAGAAAACCAGGAATCTATCTACCTCAAGATCCATCTATACCACTCTTGGGTATACACCCAAAGGATGTTCCATCCTACCACATGGACTCTTGCTCAACTATGTTAATTGAGGTTTTATTGATAATAGCAAGAAACAGCCAAGATGTCCCCGAACAGAAGAATGGATTTTTTTTAAAAGTGGTACATTTACACAATGTAATATTACTCAACTGTTAAAGCAATAACATCATGAAAAAATTGATTACCTCACTACTAATTGCTAACATCAACTACTGTCAAAGCAGGGAAGTGAAACTCCTTCCTGACCCTCCCTTTCTGTGCTGTGACTACAGTTGTTTTACAGTTGGTCAATGAACTCAATTCTTACACAGATCCCTCTTCATTTCTAAGTTTCCAATAAAATCAGAGAGATTGGAGGACACTTATCCACTGTTGTATTCTTTGTTCTGACAGACCAGTCAAGGCCCAGCCTGGAAGCAGTTGCAGGACTACACAGCAGAGTCAGGATTAAATTTCTAAGCAATTCTCTATTACATGAGTGTGAAGCAAGCCTCATCTACAGGAGACATTAATCAAAACCAACGGATTTCAAGTTTCCTAATGTTGCGACTTGTTAATATAGTTATTCACATTCTGGTGAACCCCCAACTATAAAATGATTTCCACTACTACCTCATAACTATAATTTTGCTGTTATGAATCATGACATAAATATGTGTGTTTTCTGATTGTACATATCTGTGTAGGAGACTTCCCTAATTGGAAACTGAATACTCAGTATTCAGTTTCAAGCTACCCTCCCTAAACTGTACAACCACCAAAATTCTGTCTTTCTTTATTCACATGGAAGGAATTAATACATGCTGAGGAAATTACAAAGAAAGTCACTCACCATGCCCCACCAAGTCATTCTTTGTAATGGAGACCCCTGCAACTCACTGCCTTCAAACAAATTAAACCTTTCCAACATAACAATGGCATAATACATATACCTGTTCAGAAAGAGAGGAATGTGGTCATGTTGCAGCCTCCAACTCAGACAGACATCCCATGCCTATGTGCAGGCCACACCAGCCAGCAGTACAGATAGGCCACCAGCCCATGGAACTTGCCCACCCTTACAGTTCCCACAGACACAATCCCCCACCAACCCTCCAGTCCCCACCCCTGTGGCCAAGTCCCTGACCCCACCTCAGTAGAAGCAACCTGAGCCATTGACCAAACAGTTTGTAACTAATATTAAGCCTCAGAGTGATTATTTTATAAGCAAAAGGAGGCCAGGCAGTGGTGGTATGCGCCTTTAATCCCAGCACAGGCAGATCTCTGTGAGTTTGAGGCCAGTCAGGTCTACAAAGCCAGTTCCAGGACAGATACACAGAGAAACCCTGTCTCAAAATAACAAAATAAATAAATAGATGGATGAATAAATAAATAAATAAATTAAGATAGTTGGTGCACAATTATACTATTATTTTTTGTGCTGTCAACACATTGAGTTAAACAGCTGTTATTTTATGTTCTATGAAATAAAAGTATGACTATAGTTGATCACAAGGATTTCTACTAATCCCATGAGGAGCAATTACACAAGCCTATATATAATATGATTCTATCAAAAGTAAAATTAGCAGTATCCCTCACAATATTTCCTCTCTAAAGGGTAATGAATCATGTACTGCTTTAGTTAGGATTTCTATTGCAGTGAAGAGACATCCTGATCAAGGCAACTCTTATAAAGGAAAAACATTTCATTGGGGCGGTTTGGGGAGATGGCTCAGGTTAAGAGCACTGACTACTCCTCCAGGGGTCCTGAGTTTAATTCCCAGCAACCACATGGTGGCTTACAACCATCTGGTACCCTCTTCTGGCATGGAGGCAGAAAACTGTATACATATAAGTAAATAAACAAGCAAATAATTGGGGTGGTTTACATTTTCAAAGGTTCAGTCCTTTATCATCATGGTGCAACATGGTGGCGTGCAGGCAGACATGGTGCTGGAGAAGGAGATGGGCATTGTACATCTTGCCTGCTGGCAACAGGAAGTGGTTTGGGACAGTGGACATGGCTGGAACATATATGAAACCTCAAAGCCCACCCCTGCAGTGACACACTTCCTTCATAAAGTCATACCTACTGTAACAAAGTCAAACCTCCTAATAGTGCCATTCTCTATGAGCTTATGGGGGCCAATTACATTCAGACTACACCATAGGTACTAACTATTAATGTTCACAAGGAAGTATGATATGTCCTCCTGAGTGATGAACTCATACTATTGAGAAAGACTAAAAGTATAAGTTTATTTCCACACCATAATTTATTAGATCATGAAATTTTTGGTGGGACCCTCCTAAGGCCCCATGATGGATTACATGAAGTATTCTGCTTACATTTAACCCAATGTGGGAATAATAACAAGGTTGCTCCTTGTCCTTGAATTGGAAAGAGAGACAAGTGAGGCACTTCTTTAATACCAGTTATGTTTTTTGAGATGCCTGTTTTAATCACTTTGCTTCCAATAACTGATACAGGTTAAACATTTATTTTTCCCATTTTTTCCATTGTTATGAAAATCTTTAACATTAGTAATTCCAAGGCATTCTGGTGTATTACTTGTTACTCATGGTCAAGCATATACATGAATCAGAAGTCTAATTGTACTGAGCAGAGTTAAAAAATGTCTTTTAGACATGTAAAAATAGCTTAGTCAGCAACACCACTACACCCAAGGCTGTACCTGATAAGCAGAACCCAGTGACACCACTCACTCAAGACAAGCAGACACAGTGCTAGAACCACATGACAGTCACCAGACAGTCTATAAGCAGAGACCAAGAGCAATGCTCTGCTCTGTAGATCTGGAGAGACACCACCTTGACTTACTCTGCATCTAGAAAGTCTCCCCAAGGATCCTGACCCTCAAAACAGATGCCTGCTACAGACTGGACCTGACCTTCGGCTAACAGACTTAGCACAGGTGAGCAGCCTTGGGGAGAGAGACTTAGGACCTTAGTTGGGAACTAAGTGTGAACCTTGTGTGATAACCATCAACATAATAAAATATAACTTTTGTTACACTAACTATACATATCTACCTTTTGCTCATGACATTACTCTTTCCCCCACCTCCTGTCCAGAATTTATTGTCAGTTTTCCTTAGTTATGATAAAAGATAAGCTACATATAAGACTTTAGACTCACACAGATAGTATAGATGATAAAATACTTTCTTTAAGTCTTACTAAATGTGCCAGGCGGTGGTGGCGCACGCCTTTAATCCCAGCACTCAGGAGGCAGAGGCAGGTGGATCTCTGTGAGTTCGAGGCCAGGCTGGACCAACAGCCTCGAAAACAATACAGAGAAACCCTGTCTCGAAAAACCAAAAAAAAGTCTTACTAAATGTTAATGGACTAAATATTGTAACTATGGTTCTTACTTGATAACTGTTCACTTATATATAATTTGACTATAAAACCTTTTTATCTAGACAGAAAAGAGGAGATGATGGGAGATGTCATTCTGTAAATATGTCACTCTTATTGGTTGATGAATAAAGCACTGTTAGCCATTAGGGAAGCAAGATAGGTGAGACGAGGAGTCAAGGAGGATTCTGAGAAATGTAGTCGAGAGAGGAGTCACCATGTGATCTCAGGAAGAGAGGACGCGTGAGGCTGCATCCTCGGTAAGATAAGTCCTTGTAAAAATATATAGATTAGTTATTATGGGTTAATAATTAAGTCAGAGCTCTCCAATGAGAAACCATAGAAAACAGCCAACAGCTTCATAATTAATACTAGTGTCTCATGTATTATTTGGGGGCTGAGACAGTGGCAGGACCCAGGCGGCTGGCGGGAAGAATGCACATTACAAAGAGCCAATATAACTAGTCTTTTTTTAAAATACAAAATAGCAAATGCCTCAAAACATCAGTTATGAGCTTGTTTGCCTTATAACATTTCCAATTTTACCAAGGAACTCACCTATGAGGGTCACCCATGCTGTCCCAGGAACATTCCAAGACTCCATGGAAATCCCTGTAAAGCAGCTGAGCACCAGGTATTTGGAAGGCATCTGGGCTCAAAGAAGGGTCTGGAGAGTGGCTTGGAGACTGAAAACTCAGAAGGCAACCTGATGCCAGAAAGGTCCTTAACGTAGGTGGACCCCTGCCTCGCTTTCCCTGCATCGAGTTCTCATCTATATGAATAGCTGTTCCAGGGCCGTTCTTAGCATCCTGCCACCACTGACAGCTGTGACAGCAGCACTATGACCTCCGCCTCTCTGGGTTTCATCATCAGCCCTGGTTGACTCCTTGACAAGGTCAACACAGGTGCTGGGGATCTCCAGGGACTAATTCCAGGGCTGCAAGTGACCGGGTGAGGCGACACTCCATGAACACCTCCATCAGCTCCACAGATAATTGAGATAGGCAAGACAAGAGCTGAGTTGGTGTGCAGGGCCTGTGAGCTTGTGCAGCCCCACCCGCCTGCCTCCCTGAGCCAAGCCTCTCAAACTCCTACCAAGCACACCCTCTCCCTGAGGCAAATTCTGGAGAAACTGCACCAATCCTCTGCTCACAAGCGCAGCAGTCTCCAGATGCACCCCAGGCAAGTCCCTCACAGACACACCACACAACATGATCACAGACACTTCCCCCTCCATGGAAATGCCCGTCCAGACGTTGTTTTAGACTACCTAGGAATCCTCGGCCTTGAGGAAGGAGAGTCAGAATGAAGACTGCATAGCAGCTAAACTAGAGAACCGCTCTAACATCAAGGCCAGTGGAGACAGCGGCTCATCCACTGCAACCACCGAATGTCTCTTAGTTCAAGCTACCCTCCCTAAACTGTACACCCGCCAGTCCTGTCTGTCTTCCTTCACGCGGAAGGAATTAACACAGAAAGTCACTCACCCGGCCCCAGCAGGTCCTTCTTTACGACTGACAGCCCTCTTGAGGCTCACCGACTTCCACTCCGGTCTGTGACCTAGGCATTGTCTAGTCTGCTTCCCCCTGCAGTGTGAACAGTACGCTGTTCCTCCTCTCCTGGTCTGAAGGGGGAAGTCATGCTCCACACACAAGCCCTTCCCCTGCTCTGAAGTGGACAGTCACTACGTGACTCAAAGTGGCCATTGTAGACCTCTGCAGTGCTGGAGACGTGGTTAGTCAGGAGGACAGCAAGGGCAATGCCCTGTGGGGCTACAGTAGTGTTCAAGTCCACCTCCATCAGCATAGGAAACCTTGACTCAAAACTGCTTTTCAAAAAGACTGGAGATACAGCTGTTCTAGAATTAATATACCTTTATGGCACAAATGGTCTCTTGAGCAGCATTTAGAAGCAGATTTTTTCATGGAGGAATGGGCCTTTCTGCTGGATGTAAATCAAGATTGTCTCCTTTGTTATGGAAATGTAGCTGGTTAATACCCTGAATATTTACATCTTATCATACTAACCTCTAACAGGCAGGGTTAGCATACTACTTTTCTTTGGGGTATTGGGGATGCAGTCCTCCCTTATCTAAATTCTGCTTTGTGACTTTACATCTCCTAAGATCTGGTAAATCCTTATACTATCTATTCTGTTATCAACAGTTTAGCAACGGAATGCTACTCTACACAGGAAATACTGCTTACAAGCTCCACAGAATTAACTCCAGATGGATCCTAAACCTAAATGTTAAAAGTTCAAAGTGCAGAACTTCTAGAACATACCACAGGGCTCTCTGAGCTTGGCAAATCTGTGTTGCACAGAGACAGCATAAGCACTGTTATGATATGGCATGAAAGGGGCTTAGCAGGCCCAAGGAGTCCCACCGCGGTTGAGACACCGTGGCAGGCGAGAGCCAGACACGCCATACACACAGCGCTCATGTGGAGGGTTTGATTGACAGAAAGGGAATGGAAAGGTGGGGAGGGGAGGAGGAAGGCCAGGGGGGAGAAGAGGCACAGAGACGAGGGAGCGGTCCGCAGGCAGGAAAGAAAGACAGAATGGCTGGAGCTTAAAGGGGCCTTTTGCACCTGCGTACAGAGCCATACGTAGCCACGCAGCACATGACTTACTGAAGTAGGCTGTAGGATCCTGGGCTGAGTAACTATTCGCCTGAATGCTGACAAGTGGGGACGGGCCAGCATAGTGCCTGAATCCTAACATTAAGGGTGCTCGCATTTCACAGTAATGTCAACAACAAGGATATTTCAAAGCACAGTCCTGCTCTTGATGCTGTACACAGATGCAACCGGCAGAGTGAAGTTACTCAGAGGCTGTCAGCCAGCCCCAGGAACTGCAAAGAGCATGCAGGACCACGCTGGGCCATGTAGGACAAGGCAGGAACATGCCGAACTCTGCTTCTGGGATCTGGCTCCCACCACACTGGCTCTCATGGCTCAACTAGCAGCTCCTCCCAGCCTGGGGACAGCAGTCCCTCGCTCACCATGTCGTGGTTTCCCAGCTCGCCCATGCTCTTCGCTCTGCTCCAGCAGAAACACTCGCAGCACAGCATACAAACCCACTGGCATCAGTTTCCCTTCAAAGCCAAGCCTGAAGCCGGTGGCCGGAAGGGCCCGGCAACCACTTCTGACTGGCAGATCGCCTGGAGGGCTTGATTGGCTAGTGAGGCCTGAATGACAAGAGTACCTCCCTTTGGGTTACACCGTACTTAAAGACACAGCACAATGCTCACTGACCCTGACTGCCGCCCAGACAAAGACCTTTTCTAGATCAGCAGAGATATGTATTTCAATATCACTTGCCCCTGGCTCCAATAGCGGACCCTGCTAGCTTCCTGCACTCCATAGGCACTTCCCATTCTTCCTCCTGGACACAGTTTGATTAGTTAGCTTGTACAGCCCACTACACTATGCGGGGTGGAGTGATTGCTGTCAGTCTGGATTTGAATATCTCTATAATCTGCTTTAATACGTTTTTCCTAAGGCCTGCATCTTAGTACTCATATCAGCCAAGTTTTTTAGAGGTAAACCAATAATTACCCAAATGACAACAAAGATTATCAAAATGATAACTGTGTATCAATCCCAGTTAGGTTGATTATCCCTTCGTGTTCCAGTTTTTTCTCCATTTTAATAATGTTTTCCATTTTTTAATGTGGGGGAAATCCTCTCTTTTCTAACTAATTCCTTCAAGAATTTCCAATTAACTTGCCAAAACTGCGGACAGTGTCAGAGAACTGTAAGTTGTAGCATGTCTGAATCAGAGAACTAGCTTGTTCACTGAGGGTGTCAGCCAGAGAAGGAGCTCTAGGAAAAGCCTGAAAGCCTCCTGAGTTTGTGTGGCAGCTGAAGACTGTTTAAAAAAGCTACAACTGAAAAAAAATCTCACATTTGCTCAAAGATCTGAGGAGAAAACAAAAGAAAACCTAGTTGGCTGAGCAGGGACTCAGGGAGGAGGGACTCAGCCAGGAGTCCCACCTGCAGCTCAAGCTTGGGACTGGGCCCTTGGCCTCAAAGAAACTTTTTTTTTTTGTGAATTCTTACTTTAACACTGGGCATCAAATGTAACACAATAAATAAAAGACCCAGAGGCAAATATTGGGGTTCATTCTTCAAGCTGAATATCAGAAAAGCAAAGTAGTGGGCCACTAGCTCTTACCACTACCTCAGGCTGAATGGGGTGATCCTGCTGCCTCTCCTCCCATTTAGGGCTGAATGTTTTGAGGCCTCTCAGTCTGCACATTGTCTGTGTGTGGATCTCTGTATCTGTTCCAATCTGCTGCAGGAGGAAGCTTCTCTGATGATGGCTGAGCTAGACACAAGTCTATGAGTATAGCAGACTGTCAGGAGGAGACATTTTATTACTATGTTCGTTCCTTTTGTAGAGTAGTGGTATTTGGTTTTCTCCAAGGTCCATGGGCTATCTAGTCTCAGGTTCTTGGTTACCCAAGCTACACCAGGTATGGGTTCTATCTCATGGAGTGAACCTTAAGTCAAATCAGATACTGGTTGAAAATCATTTCTCTTATGCAAGAAAATCCCCATTATTATTGAAAAAGCAATGAAACACGCACCTAAGAACCTGGTTCAAAACAGAATGGTATTAGTCCCCCGCCCCCTTCAGTTTAGTTACTCATCAGTACTAATATGCTGGAAATAGAAGCCAACCCTTGCAAGATGCTCCCTGACCTACACTCACAAATAAATAAATGTGTGGTGGCTTGAAATAAAATGGTTCCCAAAGAAAGTGGCACTATTGGGAAGTGTGGCTTTGCAGGAGCAGGTATAGCCTTGTTGGAGGAAGCATGTCACTGTGGAGGCAAGTTTTGATGTCTTGTATATGCTCAAGCTTCACTCAGTATGATACTCAGTCCACTTCCTGTTGCCTGCAAGAAGGACTCTCAGCTACTTCTCCGGCACATTGTCTACCTGAATGTCACCATGCTCCCTGCCACAATAACTGAATAAACCTTTGAAAACTGTAGCCCCCACCTCAATTAAATGTTTTCCTTTATAAGAGTAGTTATGGCCATGGCATAGAAACACTAAGACAAAATCTAACTCTAAAAAATCATTAGGGCTGAAGAAGTGAGATAGCTCAAGGTTAAAAGTGGCAACTCTTCTTAGTCCTCTTTTAGAGGACCAGGTTCAGTTCCTAGCACCTACATCAGACAAGTAACAACTTCCACTAATTTCAGCTGAAGGGATCTAACATCCTCCATAGGCACCTGAACACACACCACACCCACGCACACATGCACTCTCTTCAAAAAACAATCAAGAAAGGGCTGAAGAAATGGCTCAGAGGTTAAGAGCACTGGATGCTCTTACAGAGGCCGAGTTCAATTCCCAGCACTCACATAGCGGCTTACAACCAGCTATAACTGCAGTCCCATGGAATCTGATGCCCTCTTCTGGGATATATATCTTTGAAAATGCAAATCAGTGGTAACTATGGAAAGCCACACAAAAATATTCCTGAAGTGTCAGGGTAAGTTTCTGAAACGGTCTTATATTATTTACCTACATAAAACAAAACAAAAACCAGCCACAGTGGCACACACCTGTGATCCTAGCACTTGGGAGGCAGAGGCAGGAAGATTGGGAATTCAAGGACAGCTACAAGTACATATTCACTTTGAGGCCAACCTAAGCTACATGAGACCCTGCCTCTTCCCCACAAGCAAAATACATACATACAAACATACATACACACACACACACATACACATCCTACAACTTCGTACTCTACTATGAATAATTTTATTATTTATGGGGAGGCCTTTATTTTATATATTAGAAAAGCTTCAAATCTGGAATGTAATTTTACATGGAGCCTTTTCTCTGGGAAAATGATACCTTTATTTTTTTATTTATTTTTGGCTTTTTGAGGCAGGGTCTCTCTATTGTAGCCCTAGCTATCCTCACTATATAGACCAGGTGAGCCTCAGACTCAAGATCCATCTGCCTCTGCCTCTGCCTCCAGAGACTGGAATTAAAGGTGAGCCACCACACCAGGCCTTCCTCGATTTATTAAACTTACAGGGAGTATAAATCTCCATGACAGGACCAAGCACACTTGGTATGTTTATTACTCCTCGTTCTTTCAATTTTTCTCTTCTCAGATAAGAGTTATGTAACCAACTTGTGAAAGTTTTTGCAGCCTCATTACAGAAAAAAAATTGACTGTTCTTCAATATATTATGTCTGGAATATCATCTGAGGTCTCTGGTACACCTGTGAATAGAGTCTAACAGTCACTTCATCACTTGAATGTCTGCCTTGTGAGTCTTCCGATGTATACGAAGCCCTGAATTCCAACAAAAGGATTTCCCACATTCAGAGCATTTCCAGGGTTTCTCTCGTGTATGAACTCTCTGATGTTCGCTGAGAGAGGACTTCTGAGTGAAAGCTTTCCCACATTCATTACACTTAAAAGGTTTCTCTCCAGAATGAATTTTCTGGTGTATCTGAAGGGATGCCTTCCTGGAATAAGCTTTTCCACACTCCTGGCATTCATACGGCTTCTCTGTTGAATGAGTTCTCTGGTGGATAATCAACTGTGATTTTCCGTAGAAGGCTCGCTCACATAAGCTACATTCATAAGGTCTCTCTCCTGTGTGTGTTCTCCTGTGTATAACAAGATATGACTTGCTGCTGAAAGACTTTCCACACTCACTGCAACCATAGGGCTTCTCCCCTGCATGAGCTCGCAAATGAGCAGTGAGCTGCTCCTTTCGGCCAAAGGCTTTGCCACACTGACTGCACTCGTAGGGATTTTTTCCAGTGTGGCCTCCCTGGTGCACAATGAATTGTGTTTTCACGTTGAAGGTTTTCCCACAGTCACTGCATTGGTAAGGTTTCTCCCCTGTGTGCATTCTGGTGTGAACAAGGAGGTAGAACTTACTCCTAAACGCCTTCCCGCATTCATTGCATTCATGTGGCTTCACTCCCATGTGACTTCTCTGATGTACAATGAATGGGGACCTCAAACTAAATGCCTTCCCACATTCATTGCATTCAAAAGGTTTCACTCCCGTGTGACTTCTCTGGTGTAAAATAAGCTGAGATTTCCAACTGTAGGCTTTCCCACATTCGCCGCAACAAAAGGGCTTCTCTCCTGTGTGAACTTCCTGGTGGACAATGAGCTGTGACCTAAAAGAAAACACTTTCCCACATTCACTACATAAATAGGGCTTTTCTCCTGTGTGAACTCTCTGATGAGCATTAAGGTTTGACTTGGCACTGAAGGCTCGTTCACATTTTGTGCATTTGTAGGGTCTCTCCCCTGTATGAATTCTGAAATGTACAACAAGCTGTGATTTACAACGAAAAGTTTTCCCACATTCATTACACATACAGTTTTTTTCTAAGCTACAATGTCTTTGATGTTTAAAAAAATAAGATTCCTTGTAACTATGAAATCGATCAGGATTCTTTCTTATAGAAATTCTGCTTGAACTCAAGTTTTGTACCACGTGTGTTCCACGTGTGTTATGCTTATGGGGTCTCTGCCTTGGAGAAACATGGGTTCTGTTCATAAAAAGTTTTCCAAACACATTACAAGTATAGCTTCTCAGAACATTTTCATCTTGACTTTTCTGGTACCATTCTTTCCAATCTTCTAGAAAGAAAAAACAAAACAAAATAGTTCTGATTTGTAATTCTGATACAGAATGAAGGAGATTTGAAAAAGCATGCAGGGGCTGAGGCACATGGGCAGGACTCATTTAGGCTACATGAAGGCCTGGATTACACCACCAGTACAACTGGGGATGGGGCAAATCTCTTCCCTTTGGTAAGAGGCCTATGACTCTGCTTCAAAAGAAATATGGGCAAAGCATGGAGGTGATGGAAACAAAAACTATGTCCTCCTTCATTACTGGTAGTGAATTGGTCATGATGAAAATCATTTTAAAAAGGGTTTTTAACAAAAATACGTGCTGGACAAGATGACACATGCATTTAATCCCAGCACTTGGTTCTGGGTCACCCTTGATACATAGTGAAAACCTGTCTCAAAAATAACACTCCCTGCCCCCAAGTAAAAGAACTAAAAAAATGTACTTGCTGGGGTGGCAAGATGGCACAATGAGCAAAGGTGCCTACTACCTTAGTCTAATAACCCACTTTAATCCCAGGACTCACATGATAGAAGGAAAGAACTGACTTCCGCAAGTTGTCCTTTGAATTCAACACATGTGCAGTAGTGCATAGAGCACCCCTCAACCCAAAAATGTTTTTTAAAATACACATACAACAGCCGGGTGTTGGTGGCACACGCCTTTAATCCCAGCACTCAGGAGGCAGAGGCAGGCAGATCTCTGTGAGTTCGAGGCCAGCCTGGTCTATGAGAGCTAGTTCCAGGACAAGCTCCAAAGCTACAGAGAGAAACCCTGTCTTGACAAACCAAATAAATAAATCATGCATCCAAATGTTTACATCTGAATCTTACTGCCACAAGACTATCTAGTTAAAACATGAACTACATCATATAGAGTAAGTATAAGACATTTACATCTGCTGACAATGAGACATTAAAAAAGAATGAACTGAAACTGGGCATGGTGGTGTGTTGATAATAATCTTTTTGAACACTATGAAGATGTGTCACTCTGATTAGTTTAATAAAAAACTGAATGAAAAAAAAGCTGAATGGCCAATAGCTAGACAGAATTTGGGGTCAGAGAGGACTCTCGGAAGAAGAAAGGGGTCACCAGTCACAGAGCAAGCAGTATGGGCACTGCAGAGACGAGGAAATAAAATCACAAGGCAGAAAATAAATTAATAGAAATAGATTTATTTAAGCTATAAGAGCTAAACAAGTTAGAAACAAGCCTAAGCTATCAGCCAAGCTTTCATAATTAATAATAAGTCTCCACATCATTACTGAGGAGCCAATGGTCCTGACAAAAAATCCATCTACTGAGGGGCATGCCTATAATCCCAGCACTCAGGAGGCAATGATAGACAAAGCTCTGAGTTCAAGGACAGCTTGGTCTAGAGAGAGAGAGAGAGAGAGAGAGAGAGAGAGAGAGAGAGAGAGAGAGAGAGAGAGAGAGAGAGAGAGAGAGAGAGAGAGAGAGAGAGAGGAGAGAGAGAGAGAGAGAGAGAGAGAGAACTGGGAGGTGGGGCATACATAACCTAAAATAATAATAGCACTTAGGAGGTGTGGCAGGAAGATATGGAATTTGAGCCCAACATGTACAACAAAAGACACACACTGAACAAAAGGAGAAAAAAAAGAGAATGAATGAATCATGAAAATTAATACTCCAAGCAGAGTTGCCAACAAGTAGATATGCTTGGTATGGTTTGAGGGGGCAGCAGGGAGCCACAACCCACGGAGTGAGCAGAGTAAAGGGAGGAAACAAGCTACACTAGGTCAGAGCAAAACATTTCTGCTTTAAAAGGTGTTTGGGCAGGTGGTCGTGGCACACGCCTTTAATTCCAGCACTCAGGAGGCAGAGGCAGATCTCTGTTAGTTTGAGACCATCCTGATCTACAAAAGCAAGTTCCAGGACAGCCAGGGCTGTTTTGAAGAGAAACCCTGTCTTAAAAGAAAAGAAAAAGATGTTTGATCAGAGACGGTCCAAATTAGTTATTGAGTTTGACTGCTATATAAAAAATAAGAAAAGAGGCCTGGAGGAGCAGGCCTACTATTGCTCCAATGGCTAGATGGAAGACTGAACTAGAATTTCAACTTCAAAGACAGATTAAGGCAACACTATCTCAAAATGAAAGGAAAAGAGGATGAGCATATGGCTCAATGATAGTCTATTTGCCTAGCATCACAAAATTAAATAAGAGCACAGATACATTAGAAGGCCCTTGTAGTAGCCCTGCATGAAACTGTAATTACTAGATTCTACCTCTAGAGTTAAGGGCTCTAGAATACATTGAGAACAAGAAAAGATATGGAGCAGAGAGAAGAGGGAACCAAAAGTTCAAACTACAAAATACTGCTGCTCTTAGCAAACAAATACCTTGAAGGCAAATGAAAGATTGTTAGGGCAATTACTACATTTGAGAGTACAGGTAGGCATCCAAATGATAAGAATGAGTGAACCGTCAGATATGAATTCATTGCTCAGTGAAAGAGGTAAACAGCCTGTGGAAGTATAAAATGACGTTATAGATGAGACCATTCAGGAAACAAGACCACAGCTCATCTATGGGTCCAAAACATTATTCTTATAAGGACAGTAATGGACAGAAATAAGTAATAATTTAGGACAATCAAGCAAAAGGTTGAGCGCATGGAGCACATCCCTCAAAATATTATTAGTGCTTTATAAGAGCAATGTGTTGGCCTTAGCTGCTTTCTTCCTGTCAAGTTATTTTTTTCTCTAAATATGCTCATCCCAATGAGAGATGAGGGAGAAGTTATGGTTGTACTTAAAAATGAGGTCACCAAACTCAAGAATAAGATAAAAACAGGGACTACTCAATAATAATAATGAAATAAAAAACAATGAATGGCTACAAGAAATGAATTCTTGTAGGGCTTAACAACCATGCCTGATTACTTCCTGAATTACTGGTTTAACATAATTGGACAGAAACAAAACACAAACACAGACTGGAAATTTGCTAAGTATGAAAGGGAACCTCAAGGCTGGGCTACTAGCAGACTATGACATTTCAACTCTCAATACCTGAAAATTTATAGCAGAGCTGGGGAGACAGCTTAGCAGTTAAGAGTGCTTACTACTCTACCAGAGATAAGATCCTAGCACCCACATCAGGAAGCTTACAGACACCTGAAACTCCAGCTGATGGCCTTTGTGGGTACCTACACATACACTTAAAACAAAATAAAACAAAAACCTTACAGCATCAGGAACAGACTGCTATTGAAACTACAGATATAGACCACAGAATGGTCACCCTCTCAAGTTTATCTGAGCTATGGTCATGAAGCACAAAAGAAAGATTGTTTGAAAGTAAAGTGCCAGGACTGGAGATACAGCTCAGTTGGGAGAGTGTCTGCCTAGCATGAACAAGAGCCCTGGATTCAATACACAACACTGTATAAAGCAAGCATAGTTTATGCCTGTAATAGCAGCACAAGGGAGGGTCAGAAGTTAAAGGTCATCCTTGGCAATACAGGGAGTTCCAAGCCAGCCTTGGATACAAGAAACCTTGTCTTTAAAATCATCGTCATCATCATTAATCATCATGACTAGAGAGATGGCTATGTAGTTAAGAATACTTGTGCTCTGCACACCAGAAGAGGACAGGACACCAGATCTCATTATAGATGGCTGTGAGCCACCATGTGATTACTGGGAATTGAACTCAGGTCCTCTGGAAGAGCAGCCAGTGCTCTTAACCTCTGAGCCATCTCTCCAGCCCCAGCAGGATGTTGTATTCACAATAAGTAAGTAAATCTTTAAAAATGAGAGAATACTTGTGCTCTTATAGAAGACCAAAGTTTAGTTCCCAGCAACCACAGTGGCTCACATTCATCCTTAACTCCAGTTTCTGGGGATTTGACTTCCTGTTCTGATCTCTGAAGGCACCAGGCACATGCACACATACATGTAGGCAAAACATTGATACACACACACACACACACATACACACACACACACACACACAATCTAAAAAAATTTTTTGAAAGAGTGAAAAATCAAAGTACAGTGCCTGAAGCTGTGACCTTTACAAAGGAAACTGTTATCAATATCAATGAAGAAAGAGATCCCTGACATTTTTCTAAAGGGGAGTATATCTGACCAAAGGTAATTATTATCTTCTTCCCTTCTGTGAGAAGTTTCTCTCACAACTTTCTAGTTTTAGTTTCACAGCTATACACTGAATCACAAACCTATAATTCAGTGCTCAGAGGTAAAGGCAGGAGTATCTCAGCATGGTCTACATAGGAAGCTCTAAGCTAACAAGGGCTACATAGTTAGACTCTGTCTCAAAGGGTAAAAAACAAATTCTAGTTTCTTTTACAAACCTTGTTATGACTGAAACAAACATCTTATCCCTTAACTATATTCACTCAGATGGTGAGAGCTTCACCCTCACCTGTCAGATGGGACCACAAATATCCAAAAAAATCCTGGACTTGAAACTGAATTATGGCCCCAAGTAGGTACTGACTAAAGGGATGCACTCATATTTCATATCCACAAGAGCATTTTTGTATACATGCAGATGAAAAGGCACTCTATCCTTAATACCCAAAAGTCTACCCCAATACTATGTTCCTCTGCATAGCAGCCCTGGATAGAAAAAAATATCCATTCTTCTCCTATTCAAATTGTCTGGTCAGAAAGGCAGGTCACCACGCATAGAAGATAGAAGTTAATCCATCCCTTTTACCATGGCTGGTTCCAACAGTAGATGTGAATTTAAAAAAAAGGAAAGGGCATGATGGCACAGGCCTGTAATCCCACCACTTAAGGGGTAGAGATAGGAACGCTAGAATTATTGACCAAATGAGGACCATAAGAGAAGGGAAAAGAGAGAGGGACAGGGGGCAGGTAGGAGGGAGAGAAGGAAAAAGACAGAAAATGAATACATGGGCAGATTTCTGGTTTCAAAAGAAGCCAGACACAACTGAATGAGAGCTTGCAAAAAAGAAAAATGACTTGGAACTAGAGAGATGGCTCAGCAACTTAGAATATTTGCTGCTCTTGCAGAGGACCCAGGTTCATTCCCAGTACCTACATGGGAGCTAATGACTGTGAACTCTTCTGACCTCTACAGGCACTGCATGCACACAGAACACAAACGGGCAAAATTCCCATATACATAAAATAAAAAGAAATAGCCATGAGAGCTGTCATACACCTTTAATACCAGCATGTAGTAGGCATAGGCAGGAAAATTTTTTGAGTTTAAGACTAGCAAGCTCCAGGCCAGCCAGGGCTACACAGCAAAATCCTGTCTCAGAAATAAATAATAGGGCTCAAGAGATGGTTCAGTAATTAAGAGAATTTTTGCTCTTACAGAAGATCCTAGTTCTATTCCCAGCACCCACAGGGTAGCTCATAACCATCTGTAATTACAATCCCAGGGGATCCAATGCTCTCCTCTGATCTCCTCAGGCACCAGGCATGCACATGGTGCATATACATACAAACATGCAGGTAAAATACTATGCAACCAAAACAATCATCCATGTAAAATCATAAAATAAATCTAAAAATCTATTCTAAAAATGGTGAAACTAAAAAGAAAGAAAAATTACTTGATTCAGAAGTTCCTGCCATGTCTGTATGTGGTATCTGACACTGGGGATCGTGCTAGGCTGCTGAAGGGGTAAGGGAAAAATATAACATCCTAGAACAACAAGAGAGTTCCAGATGGAAGCCTACTTCTGATATCAACAAAGTTCTGAAGTAGTCACTACGTAGAACCGCTCTATGCAGACAACCGATCATTTGAGGCTATATACTCTTACTACTTTACTTAGATGGATCAGACAATTAAAATACCCAGACTAATCATAAGATGGTTTCAAAAACAAATCTAGTACAACAGTAAAAAAGAAACCAAGAGCTCCCAGATGTGATTAAGAATGTGAACTAAGTATGCAGTAATAGTGTTCTAGACTGGGTGACAAAAGAAGACAAGTGTTAAAATATAATCCTCAGGGGCTGCAGAGATAGCTCAATGGTTAGGAGTACTGACTGCTCTTCCAGAGGACCACAATTCAATTCCCCGTACCCACATAGCAGCTCACAACTGTCTGTAACTCCAAGATCTGACACCCTCACACAGACATACATCAGGCAAAATGACAATGCTCATAAAAAAAACTTAAAAAAGAAAGATACCCAGGCATGCAGGGTTGGTTCAACATACGAAAATCCATCAATGTAATCCACCATATAAACAAGAGGAGACACAAAAATCACATAATCATCTCACTGGAGGCTGAAAAAGCCTTTGACAAAATCCAACACCCCTTCATGATAAAGGTCTTGGAGAGATCTGGCATAACATGAGCTTACCTCAACGTAATAAAAGCTATATACAGCAAACCAACAGCCAACATCAAACTAAATGAACAGAAACTCAATGCAATTCCTCTAAGATCAGGAACAAGACAAGGCTGTAAACTCTCTCCATACCTCTTTAATATTGTACTTGAAGTTCTAGCTAGAGCAATACGACAACAAAAGGAGATCAAGGGGATACAAATTGGAAAGGAAGAGGTAAAACTTTCACTATTTGCAGATGATATGATAGTTTACATAAGTGATCCAAAAAACTCCACCAGGGAACTCCTTCAGATGATAAATACTTTCAGCAAAGTGGCAGGATACAAGATCAACTCAAGAAAATCAGTAGCCCTACTATATACAGATGATAAAAGGGCTGAGAAAGAAATCAGAGAAACATCACCCTTTATAATAGCCACAAACAACATAAAATACTTTGGGGTAACGCTAACCAAACAAGTGAAAGACCTATTATATAGCAAGAACTTTGAGTCTTTAAAGAAAGAAATTAAAGAAGACACCAGAAGGTGGAAAGATCTCCCATACTCTTGGATAGGTAGGATCAACATAGTAAAAATGGCAATCTTACGGAAAGCAAAATACAGATTTAACACAATCCCCATTAAAATCCCAGCACAATTCTTCACAGACCTTGAAAGAACAATAATCAACTTTATATGGAAAAACAAAAGACCCAGGATAGCCAAAACAACCTTATTCAACAAAGCAATATCTGGAGGCATCGCCATCCCTGACTTCAAGCTCTATTATAGAGCTGTAGTCCTGAAAACAGCTTAGTATTGGCACAAAAATAGACGGGTAGACCAATGGAATCGAATTGAATATCCTGATATTAACCCATACATGTATGAACATCTGATTTTTGACAAAGAAGCTAAAAATATACAATGGAAAAAAGAAAGCATCTTCAACAAATGGTGCTGGCATAACTGGATGCTGGCATGTAGAAGAATGCGGACTGATCCATGTCTATCGCCATGCACAAAACGTAAGTCCAAATGGATCAAAGACCTCAACATAAATCCAGCCATACTGAATCTGTTAGAAGAGAAAGTGGGAGGTACACTTGAACGAATTGGTACAGGAGACAGCTTCCTGAACATAACTCCAGTAGCACAGACACTAAGAACGACAATTAATAAATGGGACCTCCTGAAACTGAGAAGCTTCTGTAAGGCAAAGGACACAGTCAGCAAGACAAAAAGGCAACCCACAGATTGGGAAAAGATATTCACTAACCCCACATCTGACAGAGGGCTGATCTCCAAAATTTACAGAGAACTCAAGAAGCAGGTCTCCAAAACACCAAAGGATCCAATCAAAAAATGGGGTACAGAACTAAATAGAGAATTCTCAATAGATGAGACTAAAATGGCTGAGAGACACTTAAGAAAGTGCTCAACAACCCTAGCCATCCGGGAAATGCAAATCAAAACAACTCTGAGATACCATCTCACTCCTGTCAAAACGGCTAAAATCAAAAACTCCAACGACAGTTTATGCTGGAGAGGATACAGAGAAAAGGGAACACCCCTACACTGCTAGTGGGAGTGCCGACTTGTACAGCCACTTTGGAAATCAGTATGGAGATTTCTCAGGAAAATGGGAATCAGTCTACCACAAGACCCAGCAATTCCACTCTTAGGCATATACCCAAAAGATGCACATTCATACAAGGATGTCTGTTCCACTATATTCATAGCAGCATTATTTGTAATAGCCAGAACCTGGAAGCAACCTAGATGCCCCTCAACTGAAGAATGGATAGAGGAAAAGTGGTACATTTACACAATGGAGTCACTTTTCAGTGGAAAAAAAAACGATGGAATCTTGAAATTTGCAGGCAAATGGATGGCACTAGAAGAAACTATACTGAGTGAGGTAACCCAGTCACAAAAAGAGAAACATGGTATGTACTCACTCATTTATGGATTTTAGACATGAATCAGGGGAGTGCCAGCATACAATCCCACTACCAGAGATTCTAGGAAATAGAACCTTCATCCAGCGACTGATGAAAGCAGAGGCAGATACCCACAGACAAACACTGAACTCCTAGAATCCAGTGTCAGAAAGAGAGAACTGATGGGCAAAGGAGTTAAGAGTGGGCTAGTTTAACCCACAGAAACAGTTGACGTGAACAAGGGGGAGCTCTTGGACTCCAGATTGATGACTGTGTGAAAAGCAGGGACTGACCCAGACCCCCTGAATGTGGGTGTCAGTGAGGAGGCCTAGGTAATCTATGGGGCCTTGGGTAATATTTATCCCTGTCGTACAAATAGACTTTGAGTGTCCATGCCACAATATGGGAGGCTCTCTCAGCCGGGACTCTTGGGGGAGGGTCTAGGCCCTGCCCTGGATGAAATGACAGTTATTGAAGATACACCATGGAGTGCCTCACCCTCCTTGGGGATCAGAGTAGAGATTGGGTGGGGGGCTGGGGGACCTGATAGGGAGGGTGGGGGAAGAGGGGAGGAAGAGGGAGCAGGGATTGACATGTGAAACAAGATTGTTTTTAACCTAAATAAAAAAATAATTTAAAAAAAAGATAATCTTCAAAGAACAAAATACCAACAGAAACAGAAGTAGTGGAAACATTCACAAAGGAAAAGATACAAAACAAGCCTACAGAGTCCACACGCGTCATATTAAAAAATGAAAAACCTGGAAGAATGATATCCTAGTTACTCTTAATTGCTAGCCTGGCACAGTGCAGACTCATCTAAGAGAAACCTTGAACTGAGAAACTGCCTTTATCTTGTTGGCCTATGGGCATGTCTGTGAGGTTTATTCTGATTATTAATTAATATAGAATGGCCCACCCCACCATAGACTATTCCTTGGGCAGGTGGTTCTGGACTACACAAGAAAGTTTATGAGAAAGCCAGAAAGCAGCAGTCTCTTATGGGTTCAAGACTGAAGTCTTGAAAAATACACAACTTTCCTACAGATAAATAAAACCCAGGATCAAATGCAGGAAAAAAGGGAGGAATATGTGAATTTTAGTTTTATAACAATAACAGGAGACAGATCTTCAGAATGCAAGAGTATTTCCATAACTACAATACAGAGATCAGTTAAATTTGGGGAGTAAACCTCAGCAGATAAGCAGCAAGAGAAATCATCACTCAATGAAACACATGACGCAAGATATGCACCCATGGGTAAGAGCTTAAGTAATTTAACTGTCAAAAGGAGAAGAAGAGGGGTATAAGTCACCTTAAATGAGAGGAAGAAATTCTCTCAAGGCCCACCTGCCTACTGAAAGGAAGGAGACTAATCCAGAAGGCAGACTCTGGACAGAGTTCAGGAAAGAAGTGCACATCCACGTCTCAGAGTTGACAGGAGAAGGAAAAGCCAACATTCAAGGTGACAATTGAGTGTCTGACTCAAGAAACTCATAATCTCATCCCAAGTAAGCTGCATCAGTTTGAGACTTTTAGGAGTTTCTAGGCACACCACCATATCAGTATCAAGTACCTAAGGAGCAGCCAATTTAGCTCCATGCCTCCCGTCTTCCTGGTTCTCAGTCACCTACCTGGACAGCTCTGGGTGGACATTTTGGCATTTATTATCCATGGTTCTTTGCCTTGCTCCAACTTGAAGATTAAGTCAGGTTTGGACCCAAGATACCCTGTTAATATAAAAATCACAAAGGATGCAGACCAAAACTGCTAGGGGTAAACTACAAAACAACATTGCTAATTTGCACTTGAGAGTAACAACAATTAAAAAAGGAAGACCATCCAAAACAATACAGAGAAACCCTGTCTCGAAAAAAAAAAACCAAAAAAAAAAAAAAGGAAGACCAAATATTCACCAAGAACATTTACCTCTTTAAAGTTCAAACTCATAATCATCAGTTACTTCAGGTCTCAAGTTAGATCAACAAAAGGAAAAGAAAGGAAGGTTATGACTTCCAGGTGAGGTAAAAAGGTGTTTGACTCACCCACTGACAGCAGGTTGCTGTAGTTCTCCAGAGTCACCTCTCTGTACAGGTGCTGTTGTGCAGAGTCCAGTAGCTGCCATTCTTCACAAGATAACTCCACAGATACATCCTTGAATGACAATAACCCCTGTAAGAATACACATTTTGTTAACTAGATGTACTCACAGCGGGTAGCATTGGGAGAATGCAGAAAACTCGAAAAACTATTCCTCTCCAGATGGTCTGTTCTGCCAAGCCCATCACCTACTTTTTAAAAGAATAGAAAATTGGTCCTAAAGAGATGGTTCAGTGGTTTTTGTCTTTTCAATTTTAACTTTATTTTATGTGCATTGGTGTGACAGTGTCAGAGCCCCAGGAACTGGAGTTACAGACAGTTTGTGAACTGCCATGTGTGTGTGCTGGGAATTGAACCCAGGTCTTCTGGAAGAACAGACAGTGCTCTTAACTACTGAGGAGATGGCTCAATATTTAAGGACATTTGCTGCTCAATCTTAAAGAAAGAAGTTTGGATCATAGTAACCAAATAACAAATAATGCGTCCCCAGTGTCTGTAACTCCAGCTGTGAGGGATTCAACACCTTCTTCGGGCCTCTGTGAACACCAGGCACACACATGGTACATAGACATATATACAAGAAAAACATCTATACACACAAAATTTAAATTAAAAAATATCAATCAGCCAATCATCAAAGTACCAGGCACTCTTTGGGTTTCTGTGGACCTTAGGATGAGTAAAATACAACTGTCACTGAGACATTTTCAGTCTTGTAGAGGGAAACAAGCATATAAACAATTACACAAAAGCAGGCCCAGGGTAAATGTTGTACCGAACGGACAGAACAATTCTCAGTAAGCACCCAGATTCAGATCCACCGAGAGTCATCTAAATGGTTCCCCCAAAGTAATGGGATGGAAGAGAATTCAGGAAGTAATAAGGATTAGGTTCACTTGGAAACAATGAGAAGCACTAGAGAAAAGCTAAAGACTTCAGCCTCCTCCTTCAGGAGCCCGAAGGCAAGTGGAGTGTACAGAAACTCCACCTACACCGGAGCAAGACAGAAAATGGCCTTCTGTCTTCTGCTCTATCCCGTGTGGCTTCCATGCCCCAGTAACCCAAGTCTAAGAGAACAGCAGTCATGATACACAGGGCATGGGTGCTGGCAGGGACAACAGAGAAACTCAGAAATGTCTATTTCTTTTACGCAAGGTTGTTAATTATGGAAGAAAAAAACATATACAGAGGACAACCTGAACTCACTATAGTGAGACACAGAAAACATCATTTACAATACTGAGCAGAATCTGGTATATTCAGGGACTGTGGCATCTCAGAAACAGAGAGGAAAGCTCTTACGATAAGCAGGAAAGTAAGGAGGTGGGGAACAGAAAAAATAAAGAAATGAAATATATATCTCAAGTAAACACTAAGTAATGAACACTGATAATCAGAACTTACACATGACAACTACAGTGTAACACTGAGAATCTAAACTAAATGCATTTCATATGCAACCCATTTTACACGAATGTCACTAACATAAGAGAACCCCAGTGCTTTGGCACTGCCACCAGGTTGTCCATTCCTGGGTCACCAAAACTTGCCAACTCCATAGAGAACCAGCTAATACTATCTAGCTAGTTAATATTGCCATCAACACAAATCAAGAAAAGTGTAAGACATAAACTTCTGGGCATACCTGTGAGAAATTATTTCAATTAGGTTGAGATTGGAAGACCCCCTTAACTATGGATGGAGCGATAGGCTAGAGTCCTGGACTGAATAAAAAGCGGGAAATGAGCTACTGTATGACCAGCTGACTCAAGTTCCCGCCACCATGGAAGCCACCGAAACAGACCACACCCCCAAACTGTGAGCCAAAACAAACTCTTCCTTTCTTAAGTTTCTTCTTGACAGGTATTTTGTCACAGCAATGACTCAAGTAATTAATACACTGGCTTTCCACAATACATAACTTCGAAAATCAAACACTGACAAAATTGTAAGATTTAATTCCATTAAGTAGCTCGGTGCATGCATGAGCTCTACCTCGCCTCTTTGGCTTCTTCCAGGTAAATGGAAACAGTTCAGGGCCAAGGAGGAGTCAGGCCAGAGCAGTACAAGTAATAAGATTCTCATAGACCTTACGGTTGGTACATAAAAGGGTGGGGGGAGGTCACTTTGATTTAGCATGCTGTGAATAATAATCAGTCACTCATCTGGTGCCAGTCACAGAGGCAGCAACCCATCCTCATCCTGAGAAGAGTGACGACTGAAAGACTAGAAACCTGTTAAGAGGCTACATGGCTTGCCAAGCACGGCGGTGCATAACTTTGGAGGCAGTCAAATCTCCGTGAGGTGAGCTCATCTATATAAAAAGTTCAGGTCAACTCAAATATATAAAAGGAATGTGATGCCAGGCATGGTGGTGCACACCTTTAATTCCAGCACTCTTAAGGCAGAAGCAGGTGGAACTTTGTGAGTTCGAGGCCAGCCATAGAATGTGATCCGGTTTCCAAAAAAAACATAAAATTTATCATCGTGTTGACAACACCCGCTTCAGGGCTCGGCAGGCAAAAGGCATTAATAAATATGCATTTTCAAAACAAGCGAAAAGGGAGCGTGGTGGTGATTTACCCGTTGAGGTCCTAAGAGTCTGCCTAAAGTCAGACGCAGGTTGACTTCATTCACAAGAATTACCTTCAGGCCACCTGCACCTGACAGCAGAGTTCAAGGAAACCCAGGCGCGTTTCGGGAGGCTCAGAGCCTGGAGAGCATGCAGGCCTTGATACGACTTAAGGAGTGAAGACGACCACCGACTGTATCCAGCCAGCTTGTTAAAATCGACCCTACGTACCCTGAACGAAGCCGACCGTGGTTCGGCGGCCATGGGTTCGAGCTACGGCCTCCGGGCTCGTATCACCAGAGGTCGGACGAAGAGTTCTAGTCTCTCAGTAATCCTGAAGAGCAGAGTCGCCGGACAGCGGGGCTCCGGCCACGCCGGCTGTAAAGGGCCGGGATTCGGATACGGAGCGGGCTGGCTGAGGACTCCAGAGCCGCCGCCGCAGCCACCAGCTCCGTCCCCGATGCGAGCCGAGCCGCCCCTCAAGCGAACTCGGGAGGGAGAAGGGCGGAGGGAAGGGGAGCGGCGCACAAAGAAGCGCGTCATTCCCTCGCAGGACGTGCGCCTGAAAGGGAGCTCCTGCCTCCGATCGCGCTGCGGAGAGATTAGTTCACAGAGGCTGGACTTGAGCCAGGCTGTCTCCGCACTCACACCTTTAAGTGCCAGCACTCGGGAGACAGAAACTGGAGGATTTCTGTGAGTTCCAGGACAGCCCGGACAGCCAGGACTACATAAAGAGATCCTGTCTCAAAAACACCAAAAGAAACAAACAAAAACAAAACCCACGCGGGAGACGCCTCTCAGACCAGTAAAGAGACCTGGCCGCTTCACTGAGCATGGAAGTGATAGAATACACAGTTCAAGATGACAAAGCTTTTGAGAAATTTCTGATGAAAACATTGTTCTCGAAGTGATCTGGGGAAAATGTTTTCTCCTATTGCTTAAACAACAGACGTTTATCACAATTATGAAGTCAGAAATCCAAGATTAAAGAAATTGTTGGCATATTTGGTTCCTAATGAATATTAGAAATGCAGGTGGCAGTGTTGAAATGCCTAATTTGGGTGTAGAAACCCATAACATCAAGCCTTCTTAACCACTGAGCCTTATCTCCAGCCCCTCTGTGTGTGTGTGTGTGTGTGTGTGTGTGTGTGTGTGTGTTCTGCATATGTGCACAGCATGCCTGTGGATTAGACCGCAAACTTTAACCTTAGCTCTCTGCTCTCTTGTTTTCCTTTTCCCTTTTCTTCCCTTCCCTTCCCCTTCCCTTCCCCCATCTCTCCTCCTCCCCCTCCATTTCTCCTCCTTCTCTTTGTCCCTTCCCCCTCTTCCTCCCTTCTTTCTCTTTCTTGTCCTACCTGCTCTCTATCCCCCCACCCCCTCCCCTGTGTCAGGAAGCTAGTCATCTGACGCTTTCTGTAATTCTGTGGCCTCCACTGCGAACCAGAAGGTGAGCTTGATCCCAGAGGCAGAGGCAGGAAGATCTCTGTGAGTTCAAGGCCAGCATGGTCTACAGAGTGGGTTTCAGAACAGCTAGGGCTGTTAGGTAGAGAAACCCTGTGTCAAAAAAAAAAAAAAAAAAAGAAAAAAAAGGCTAGGCATTGGTGGCGCACACCTTTTATCCCAGCACTCGGGAGGCAGAGGCAGGTAGATCTCTGTGAGTTCGAGGCCTATAGATCAAGTTCCAGGACAGCCTCCAAAGCAACACAGAGAAACCCTGTCTCAGAAAAAAAAAAAAAAAGGGATTGGGCCCATTTCCAGCACAGTCTCTTCCACTTCTTGAGATATTTAAGTTAATGAATTCATTCTTCCTTTAAATCATCTACTTTGGGTGCTGGAGAGATGGCTCAGTGGTGCACTTCAAGAGAACCCAAGTTTAATTCCCAGCACCCTATGGCAGTTCACAGCTGTCTCAGGGGATCCAACATCCCCTTCTGGCCTCTGCAGGCACTAAGCATGTACATGGTTCATAGACAAAGATGCAGGCAGAACACTGATACATATAAAATAAAAATAAATTTAAAAATAAAAACTTTTTTTAAATCACTCTTTCCTGCTGCTTCCCTGGGGCAGACAGGACTTTTCCTGTCTCCCTCTTCTCTTCTGTCATCTCTCTGTCTCTGTCTCTGTGTCTCTTTACCCCTTTCCTCTTTCCTCCTTCCTCTTCCCATTCTAAGAAAACTTCTCACTTAAAAAAAATCATCTACTTCAGGCCAGTGAGACAGCTCAGTGTGGGTGGGTGAAGGACCTTCTGATGAATTGAGTTCTATCTCAGAACCAGAGTCTATGTCACAGGTAGAAAGAGACAGTCAATTCCACAAAACTGTCTGCTAGCCATAAGTGCACTATGGCAGGCACCCTGCTCCCCACATCATACATGCACACGCTAATAAACAAATAGATAAAAAATTTAATCATCTAGTTTATTAAGAGACAGGATAGAAAGAAAAATTATGAGGACATGAAAAAGGAAAGGAGCGCTTCAACCTGGAGTCTGGTTGAAGTCTCACTCCAGCTGAATATCAAGAATTCCAGTTCGACATTTACTTAGGGTCCTTTCCCCGTGATTTTCTAGTAATGTCATGAAAGATACGTCCTACACTCCTTGTGTAACTCTCGTGGCTCTCAGTTTTATGTTATCAGACTGTAATCACACCCAAGGTGCCTCTGCCTCAGGAGCCAATTTACAATCTAAGTTACCCTAAAAGGGAACAGAGCTAGAGGAAATGAAGTGTCCTAGTTTGACATCCTGAGTCTGTCATTCCAGTTTTATTTCATTTTGGTTTTTTATTTTCTTTTGTTTTGTTTTGCTTTTCGAAACAGGATTTCTCTGTGTAGCTTTTTGGAACCTGATCTGGAACTCCCTCTGCAGACCAAGCTGGCATCAAACTCACAGAGATATCCTGTCTCTGCCTCTTAAGTGCTGGGATTAAAGGTGTGCCACCACCACCAGGTTTTGGATTTTCTTTGGTGATTCTGTTAAATTGATAAATTCTACTTTCATGTCTTGTATTGTTTTTTTATTATTTCATCAACTGCTTGTATTTTCTTTTTTTAAAGATTTATTTATTATGTATACAGTGTTCTGCCTCCATGTATGCCTACATGTCAGAAGAGGGCACCATATTTCATTACAGATAGTTGTGAGTCACCATGTAGTTGCTGGGAATTGAACTCAGGACCTATGGAAGAGCAGCCAGGGCTCTTAACCACTGAGCCATCTCTCCAGCCCAACCGTTTGTATTTTCATGGTCTTTATTAGTTATTTATTCATATCCTCTTTAAGGTCTTTGAACACAGCCAAATTCCTATTTTCAAGTCCTGGGTTTGTGATTCAGCTAAATTGCTTTTCTGGTCACCTATTACAATAGAATCATAGACTTCTGTAGGAGGTATATTGCCTTGGCTATTCAAGTTTGTGTTTTTGCCCTGGGGTCTAGGCATCTGGAGTTATGATGTTTGCAAAGCTTCTTGGTGTAGATCTCTGATTTAGTCTTTGTTGGATGAAAGTTCCATTCTTCAGTTGCTGTTGCCCACTCTGGTTCCTAGCCAAGTATTGTGGCTGTGGTGTTTCTGTGGATCAATAGGTGTCACAAAGGGATGGAAATGGGCTGCAAGGAAAAGCCAAAAAGGGGCATCAGGAAAGAACTAGGGTAACCCTGGGTCTGTACCAAGAGGTGGAGTCCCTAGGGAATGGAGGTCAGCTGAAAGAAGGGGCTCTGGAAGATTCCTTGGGAACCCACTGAACAATCAAATGACAAAAGCTTCCAAAATCCTCTACACTGGGTATGTAAGATGACTCATCAAATAAAGGACAGTTGCCAAGGAGCCTAACGATCTGAGTCATCTATCTCTGGTGCATGTGTGCCGTAGCGCATGCCTGCATGCACACGTACAGTTATATACAGTTACTACCAGGACCTTGAAAAGAGCATCTTGGAGAAACCCATGCCTGTCTTCTGGTGCATGTTTTTTCGTGAGTATCTCCTTCCCTCTCTTATCCATCATTTTTAGAATATCTATTTAAAATGTATTTTTACCAACAGTCAGTTGTGGACCCTGTGTGCAAAACTACCAACTTGCAAGGCTGCGCATGTTGTAATTCATTTTAAAATGCCTTGAAGAGAAGTCACGCCATACAACAGGGCTCATATGGGAGGTTTATTGGAAGAGGAGAGAGAAGGGGCAGAAGGTGGGTGGGAGGTGGGGTCAGAGACTGGTCCCTGGGGACAAGAGTGGCAGGAGAGGGGGAGGAGGGAAGAGAGAGGGGAGGGAGGGGAGGGGAGAGGGAGGGGAAGAGGGAGAGGAGGTGATCAAGGCCCACCTTTTAAAAGGGAAGTAGCAAATGTGCACAGTGGTTACAGCGGAGGAAGTATCCTGTAGGGACCTCAAGGACAGGCCAGTAATACTAACAGTGCACACTGGGTAATAGTGGAAAGCCTTCCACAGAAATAACAACTCACTTCTTATTGGATTCTAGGCCTGCCTCAAGAGAGAGAATTCAGGCTGGTAGTGTAGCCCTGATCAAAAGTCTGTGGCTTGGGCTGGTGAGATGTTCAGCAGCAAAGATGTTTATCATGCACACCTGATGACCGGAGTTTGATCCCTGGAACTCAACGTAGAAAGAAACCAACTCCACAAAGTTATTCTCTGACCTCACACATGCTCTACATCATGTGTGTGTCCTTCTCCATACACCACACACACACTAATAATAAATACTAATAATATAATAATGTAAATTTTAAGAGTCTGTGACTGCAGAGGTTACATGCCTTCATGGGAGAATTTACTACTATTGTTTGCTGAGTAGACACAACATGCTTATCAAATTGCCTTCCAAATAACTGACAATGCTCCTAATGACTGCTCCTGTCAGCTTTGATTAACAGCTGCTTTTTACAGTGGGCGACAGAGACTCATGAATAACTGGTCAGAGCATTGGTCAGAGCATTAAGAATAGTAAGTTACAGGTGAATGTTTAGCCATAAAGCTGAAATCTCCATCAACCATTACAGAGCACAGGGACTACTGTGGAAGAAGGGCAGAAAGACCGTAAGAGATAGAAGAAGTGGGGGAGTGGTGTGGAGCACGTGGCATAGCGGCTTCACTCTTCTAAAGCAGCTGTAACTGAATGTGGAACAAAGGAAATAAAAAAGGAGGCCATGGAGATATGAGCGAGAGCATGGCCAGAAGCAGAGACATCTGGGGGAGTCCAGAGTGAACACAGCCCTGAGCCAGGCCATGAGAGGAGAGAGGAGCAGGGAGAGAGGAGAGCTAGGAGACTAAGGGGCCAAAGGGGAAAGTGGTCAAAAGAACCAGCACGGCCAAAATGGGTGAGTTATATAGGGGAGAGCCTCTGAGAGAAGGGCATCTCAGTCCCTGGGCTGGAGAGTTTAGTGTAGGGGCATATGGTGCCAGCCATACCCTGTAACAGGTAGGAACTGAGGTATGCTGGGAGAGCCTGACAGCCAGGTCTACTTTGACCTTTAGCCATTTGTCTGGGGTTTGAGACTTAATAGGGGCTGTCTGCACAAGCTCTATACACCACTGGGTTCACCAAACCCATCACAGATGTGGGAAGGACACATGAGGCCCCACATCTCTCTGAGGATTTGTGTATAATTCATGGTTGATACAAGAGAGACTGGTAAAGTGCCCATGCTCCAGTAAACAATCCTTTCACCCGTGATCCTCTAACCAACTCTAAAAAATGTCATTGGGTCATCAAAAAATTACATGGGAGGGGACTAGTTAAGAAGGAAGGGGATCAATGGGAGTGAGGGACAAGAGAGGGTAAGGGAGGAATATGGTCAAAATACATGTATGAAGACTTTAAACCCATTATGCATAGGTAATAAGATCTTTTTTGTAAAACCCCACTCTATTTCATACTGGCTAATCATGAAATTAGAAATCAGGGGTCAAGTTCTACCAGGGATAAAGGGACTCCTCAGACCACAATTGCAGCTGTATCTCTGTCTCTGTTGCTGCTGATAATTAGGCTTCAAACTCATTAGCACTCGGGGTGGTGGTGGCACACACCTTTAATCCCAGCACTCAGAAGGCAGAGGCAGGTGGATCTCTGTGAGTTCGAGGCCACCCAAGTCTACAGAGCTAATTATAGTGCAGCCAGAGTTGTTACACAGAGAAACTCTGTCTTGAAAAACCAAACAAGCAAACAAACAAAAAGCATTAACATAAAGTTGAGTAGAGTATTATTTCACTAACGTTTGTCTCCTATGTGTTCTTCCATTTCTTCATGATTGTGTAAATTTTTCTGCTTTTCCATGTCTTTTGGTAAAAACAACTTACTGAAGGCCCAAAAATTAAAATTAATAAAAGTTTAAAAACTTAGGCCCTGAAAAAGGAACTTCTAAAGACTGGGGATGTGACCCTCCACCACTTGGGTCAAAATTCCTATGTCTGCTAATTTCTGGTCCTAAGGTTATAAAGATCCCTCTGCCCAGGGGATAACTGACAGACCCTGTGACCCTGTAACCCTGCAACCTGGTCTTGTCTTACTCAAATGCATCTTGCTTAAAGTATATAGTCACTGCTTTACTCTGTACTTTGTATGACCTTAAGTAACCAATGATACTCTGAAATTTGTGGCCTTCAACCTTATGGTCTGCCCCTTTAAAAGCTTCTCTTTTTGGCTGGTTGATATCTCATTTCCCTGCCATGGAGTGAGATGCAAGCTGACCAGCTTGAACAATAAAAAGAAACCTTTGTGTTTGCATGAAAAGTGTCAGCTTCTTGGGTTGGTCTCGGGCTCCTCGAACCTGGCACATCATTACTATGCTTCGTTTTCTTCTTTTCCTTCTTTCTTTAATTTGGGGGGGGGGGGTGAGACAGGGTTTCTCTGTGGCTTTGGAGCCTCTCCTGAAACTAGCTCTTGTAGACCAGTTTGGTCTCCAACTCACAGAGATCTGCCTGTCTCTGCTTCCCGAGTGCTGAGGCTTTTGTTTTCTTAATGTGGATAAATATCATGTTTTGCTTTTATTATACTTTAACTTGTTGATGTCTGCTTTTTGTTTGTTTTTGTTTTGTTTTTCGAGACAGGGTTTGTAAGCGTTTCCGGATGGGTCGGGACAGGATGGAACAGGAGTGGGTCAGGTATTCTGGCACTCGGGAGTCACAGAATACTGAGTGTTACACAGCTCAGATGGAAAGGTATCCTAGAGCTCGGGAGCCAAGGACCACCACAGGTTGCAGTAAGCTTAGCAGCTTACAGCCTTGCCTCAGAGAAAGGCTTCTCCGGTGTATCAGCTCAGCTCCGGCAGGTATCAGCTCAGCTCGGGCAGGACAGGGTCTTCCAGCTGGGGATATTCGCCTAGTGTAGCAGTTTTGCTAGGCAGGAGGTTTCTCGGGCTGAAGTTGTTACAGTTCAGCTCTGCTCCTGGAGAGCGGGGAGCCGGGAGCAGAGTGTAACAACTCCGCTTTGCCAAGGAAGGTTTCCCAGACAAGTGTTACAGCGCTCCTCGCTCTGCTCTGCCCAGGGTCGCCTCTGCTTGCTCTGCTCTGCTCTGCCCAGGGTCGCCTCTGCTCTGTCGCTGCCGCACAAGAAGATCTTCACCCGAAGCTCATCCAAAGGGGTTTATTGGAAGGCAGCTGGACCAGCCAAGCTGAACATACACAGGGTTTATATAGGGATTCTTGGGGTTGGGGAAGTTTTTCCAGAGTAGGGATTGGTCCGATTTCAGTGCTGAGCTCAGATTGGCTAGAGCTCTGCTCTGGGATTGGTTACTTTTTACACAGGATTAGGGTCAGATTTGGCTCTGGTTTCAGGGCCAAAGTGTGTTTCTTTCTCTGGTCCTTTTTAGCCTTTTGGCTCCAATTTTAGGGCCAGGGTACATTTCTTTCACTGACTCTGATTCCAGGGACAAAGTGTGTTCCTTTGGCACTGGTTTTAGGGTCAGGGTACATTTCTTTGGTTGTGGTTGCAGGGCCAAAGTGTGTTTCTTTGGCTCTGCTCAGGGTTTGTTTCTTTGACTGGTCCCTTTTCCCTACAGGGTTTCTCTGGATGTCTGCTTTTTATAATTAGTTTTTTTTCTTCATCTTCTTAAGACAGATCTCCTGTCTTCCCGGCTGACCTTGAAATTGCTGTGCAGGTGAGAATGATTTTGAGCCTCTGGTCTTCCTGTCCTCATATCCCCAATGTTAGGATTACAAGTTTAGGTCAATTTGTGCAGTGCTAGAAATTGAACCCAGGTTTTCCAGCACGATAGGCAACACTCTACCAACTGAACTAAATCTCAAGCCCCAATTCAGTTAATTTTCTTCTTTCCAGAGCTGTATTTTATTTCCTTTAATTCTCATTTCATTTATTTCCGTTCTTTTTGTTTAGTGCTACTAAACTGTGAAATCTCAAACATGGACTCGGGCGACCAGGGGGCGGAAATAACGCCATCACCTCGGAACAACGAAAACAAATTACGCTGTGTTGAGAGGCTTCTGGGACTGAAGCCCACCATTCAGTCCCCGCCACATTTGCGATACTGGAATTCTGGGAAATGTAGTCCTATAGGAGCACTTCCGCTATCGAGTCACATCCACCCAGAAGCTGTCAGGTCCACAGTAAGCGTCACAGTGAAGATGGTGAAAGGTGAGGTGGCCCAGCCGGGAGCAAACTCTGCGTTTGTCAAGGGTCCTTGGCGACCCCAGAGAGCGCGGGAACTGGTCGGAGCCAGCGCGGAGCCCTTAGACAAGCTCATGGCACATGCGCAGAATAGGCGGTTTGCGGACCTAGTCTTGTTTTGGGTTGAGGTGGGGGCGGGACCCTGGGCGTTCTGACGGGTCTAGGGCACCCGCGAAGTGTCCTGATGTGTAAGGAGCTTGGGGCCATGGGGGACGGGAGGGCGGGAGGGCGAGGGGAATGGATGTTCGGGGGAGGAGGGGAGGGCGGAGGTGGCGGTGGGAGGGGGCGTGGAGGAGGAGTCATTATTGATGCTGCCACCCTGTCGCGGAGGAGACGCTAGAGGATTAGATGGCGGAGCATCTGTAAATGAACCTTTCTAGTCGCAGAGAGTAGGTTTAGAATGAGAAGAACTAGTGGAATTCCCCAGACAAGTCCTTGGGTGGAACTGCTTTGTAGGTTTGTGTGCCAGTGAGTCCTGGGCGGCAGGGATGTGTGGTCTTTTTGTCGGTGAACCTCGACAACAGTGATGCGTCATTTGTGTGCCAGTGAGTATGGCGTTGTTTGGGGGTTGGTTTACAAGATTCAGTTGTGTCGTGGATTTCATTAGCTGGAAAGCATGTTGCTGTGAGGACATTAGAATCATGTCTTCCTGAGAAACAGCAGAGGTTAAGAAATCTCTCACCTTTTGTATTCCAGGAGAGGCTCATTGTAAAGAGTTCTCATCCGGGTACAATAATGATATGTGTGCTGCTCCTTTGTTAGCAATGACAAACCTGAACAAAGTCCTCCATTTTCATTCTTGCCTCAGACGATTAACGGTACTACCCACCATTCAGTCCCCCAAAAAGGGTTTTTAAACAGTTGAGTTTCGTTTCTTCCTTCAGTTTCCTGGATCTTGTGTCATACACAAATTCTCCCTAAGTACAGAGTTACTATTTGCTCTCCACCACACACTTTAATCTCACTTGGCCATACATAGTTCTTTATAGAACCTTTAGTTCTCTTAAAAGAAGATCTGAGCCCAGTGTGCTGGTGCACCTTTAACCCCCTCTGAGTTTGAGGCCAGTCTGTTCAATAGAGTGAGTTCCAGGACAGCCAGGCAAACACAGAGGAATCCTGTTTTGGAAAGAAAAAGAAGGAAGGAAGGAAGGAAGGAAGGAAGGAAGGAAGGAAGGAAGGAAGGAAGGAAGGAAGGAAGGAAGGAAAGAAGGAAAGAAGGAAAGAAGGAAAGAAGGAAAGAAAGAAAGAAAAATCCAGCTGGGCATGGTGGCCCAAACCTCTGGTTCCAATTCAGGGTTGTCCTCAGCTAAATATTGAATTTGAAGCCAACATAGGCTACTTGAGACTCCGTATTGAAAAAGAAAAAATCAATTAAAATAATAGAAAGTTCCCAGGACTGCATTGGCTTTCAGGTCTCCTCTTCTATAGCTTCACCACCGTCTGGGTCATCCCTAATCATGTCCAGCTTCAGCCCTCTGCCTCTGATGGCCTTTGGTGACTGTGATCTTCTCGTAGCCTTATTCCATGAGCTGCCTCTTTTGAGGCAGATATGTGAAGATTTCTCCTTTTTTCTTATTTTACATCCTAGTAGATGTATTCATTTTAAAAAGTTTGTATGTTAGTGTTTGCCTGCATGTATTAAAGAGGACATCAGATCCCCTGGAACTGGAGTTACAGATGATTGTGACCACCATGTGGTTGCTGGGAATCTAACTCAGGTTCTCTGCAAGAGCAGGCAGTGCTCAAAATCCCTGAGCCATTGCTTCACCCCAGATAGATGGAGATTTCAGTCATAGTCTTCTCAGTATTGAGACACAAAGACAACTCAGAAGTTTTTCTCTAATCTTGCTCAGTCTAACTTACTTCCTGACCTTGTTACCTACTTTGAGTCTTCTTAGCTAGATTATTGCCTTCTCGACTATAGAAACTGATATGTGGGTTTTGTTGTACCCTGCTTGGATACTGGTAGTTTCAGAGATAACCTGTCATCATGCCTAGACCATCTGAGTACTCCCTACAGCTATAGGCTGCAAGTCTAGAACATATTACATTTGGAAAAATTGTTATATAAGGCAGAATTTTTTTTAATTCCCCAAGTTTTTGGTTAGGAGTTGTTTTGTTTTTGTCTTAGCCTTTTTTTCTAGGTGTATTCTTAGGAAGAAAAGTTTATCCCATAGGTGAGCCATACCCATGAAGTCTTTAGCTCTGACTTCACATCTAATTAAATGTAAGTGACCTGGTCCACAACAATGAAGAAACAAAATTGTAAGTACTTGTGTGCATTAGAATGTAATTTTTTTGTAGTTTGTTGTACGTACTTTAAGTGCTGTTCATGCTAGGTTTGTTTACTTGACCTGATGGAGTGACATGCTTCAGTCTGAATTTTTTAGTTGAGTCAGGTTTTTTTTTTCCTTTACAATTTATTTTTATTTATGTGTATATGTCTGTATAAGTCTGTATAAGTATCTATTGTATTGGAGGGGGCAGCTGGAGTTAGAGGCAATTGTGAACTACCCACTGTGGGTACTAAGAATTAAACTTGGGTCCTTTGGAAGAGAAGCAAGAGCATTAACCAATGAGCTATCTCTCCAGCCCAGGGCCAGGGTTCTTAAGGATGGAGTGTGATACAGACCTGACCCAGATGTGGCCAGGAACAACGAGACATGCCAGGATGTCATACTCCATCCTCTTTCATACCCACTATTTGTGACATCTTGTCTGAAGCTTTAAATTATCTGAGTTCCCAGCAAGGAAAAACTAAGCTTTACACCTCTAAACTAATGAAATTAACTAAAATAACATATCTGCTGTCTCCGTAGGCTACTGCCCTCAGGCATAAAACAGTTCCTGTGAGACAAACAGAAGGAAGAATCAAGAATGAGAATGTGTTCTTAGGTTTCAGACTTGTGACCAGAGATTACTTTTTGGAATCAGGACAGAGAGAAGTCACAGCATACTGAATTTCTTAAGCATAGCAGAAGATGACTGAGCCAAAGGTGAGTTATTTGTTTATATCCTATGGCAGTTTTGTTTTCTCCACAGAAGTGATGAGGCACACATGAATCTACAATACAACAGGAAAAGTCTAACATTTAGACTCTAAGTAGATTTGAATCATAATAAGAGAGAATACAAAACTGTTCAATAGCTACTTCAATGTGTGATATAGTGAACAAAGTCCTAAGTAGCAACCCTGTAATAACTACACATATTTTCCAGGACCGTTTCTTATAGAATTCCTTGATGTATGCTAAGAACACCAATTTAAAGAACTTGGACCACTGTTTTATAGAAGCTAAGAAAGGAGATTGTAGTTTTAGGAAGGCGTGCTAAGTCATCTAACAGGCTGGTCATTATAGACCTTCACCTGATACTCCGTAGTCTCTCAATCAAATTTCTTCTGGGTTTTGTGTGTGTGTGTGTGTGTGTGTGTGTGTGACAGTCCTGGCTGTCCTAGAACTTGCTTGGTAGATCAGGCTGGCCTAGAACTCTCAGAGGTCCGCCTGCCTCTGCCTCCCAAATGCTGGCATTAAAGGCGTGAGCCATCACTGCTAGGCTTTTTTGGGAGGAGGGAGGGGGTCAGTTTTATGGACCTGGAGAATTGAGTGGAACCTGCACAAGGGCTAGGAGTGGAGAAGTATTGAGTCCTTAATCAGACTGAAGACAAGTATCCTAGGGAGACCTTGATGAGCCCCCAAGAAAGACCTCAAAGAAACTGGGAATAAAGCATCTGGACTGGGAATGCAAGAAGGCGTAAGACCATGACCTTGAAATGGATAGAGCTGATACATATAATCTCACCGTCTGGGATTTAGAAAGCAGGAAGATCAGGAGTTCCTAAAGTTCATGACTTGAATGAATTTTAGCAGTTGCTTTAACAGGAAACAATTGTTCAACCCAGTAAAGAGCCAGGAGCTTCCAAGTTCTGTATGAATGCTTTCCCCCTAGCACTAATTTTATGACTCCAGATTGTGGCTAGCAAGTTGGAGCTGATTTGAAGGTCTTCAGGCTGAGATAGTGTCAATGAGATCAGACTACCCACAGAAGTTAGTGCTAGATGGATATGGGAACTCAAAAGAGTAAGAACAGATATTAATTATGTAATTATGCTAGTAAGACTTCTTCCCTTGAGTTCTTTTTTTTTTTTTTTTTTTTTTTTTTTTGGTTTTACGAGACAGGCTTTCACTGTATTGCTTTGGAAGCTGTCAGTCCAGCCCGGCCTCGAACTCACAGAGATCCTGCCTCTGCCTCCCGAGTGCTGGGATTAAAGGCATGCGCCACCACTGCCCGGCTTCCCTTGAGTTCTTAATCTGGTCTGGATCATTTGTTTAGTATGGATTTATTTGTTTTTGCTTTGTTTTGTTTGAGAGAGGATCTTATTTAGACCAAGGACCATTACCATTATCCTTAGTAAAAGGATACCCCTTGTGCCTTCATGTAGCTTTAACCGTTGGATAATTCTGTTTTGAGAGCATATTTGAAAGGCAAGGTCAGCCAGGTGGTGGTGGTGCATGTCTTTAATCCCAGCACTCGGGAGGCAAGGGCAGGCCAATCTCTGTGAGTTTGAGGCTACCCTGGTCTATATAGTGAGTTATAAGACAGCCAAGACTACATAAAAAGACTCTATCTCAAAAAACAAAACAAAGTCTACCTCCAAATACAGATTCTTAAGTGACAACTTTACAGAATCTTAATGTATCTTATTTATATGTATGAGCACACATTTTATTTTGTTTATTGTTGTTGTGATGCTAGTGATAGGCTTTGGCACATATTAGACAAGCATTCTGCCACTGAAATCCATCCCTACATAACTTATTAGTATTTTTGATTAATTCAAATACAAAGTTGTGCCTTTGGTATTGCAACTTTAAGACAAAAGATGTCCTATTTGGTCTCTATTTTTGGGGCTTTCTCTAAATCTTTTCCTTTCTTCTATATCCTCTGGCCCATTGACGCTAGCATTTTAAAAATTTATCTAAATTCAGTAAAAGTTAGGCTTTAGCTTTCATATTAAGAGGCCAGGATTGTCCCTGCCATCATTCTCCCACAACCTGTGTTATGCTCCTACACTCTTTCATAGCTTTCTTGGAATGTCACTCCCTCCCTCTGCCTTCTTTGTTTGTATTCTCTCTGAAGGCTGCCTAACCCCAGCGTCTCAGACCTACTGCTTGCAACCTGTTTTATCCCACCATCATGGATACTTGTTTATTCTCACAATGCTTTATTTGCTAGTGATATGAAAAACTAAAGGTTCTTTTACATGACTCTTTTCTACTCAACATTGTACTGTTGAATTCCTATAGAAACATCACTCATTCAATATTTGCATTTTAGATGAGTATAACAAAAGAGCTGCCTACTAGTTCTGACATGAAAGAAGAGTGTGTCAGTGTATTCATGTAGCTTCTTTTTGTCAGTGGCTTAGAGGTATGCCTGATGTTTAGTAGGCAGAAGCCTGGGATGCTGAAGATGATTCCCATGACTCATTTCTGCTTAGCTGAAAATTATTCTCAAATACCAATGAACCTTCTTTAAGAACTACTTTACTTGTAAAGACACCCTTTTTCAACTTATTCATTAAATGGACTTGTATGTAGATGTGTGAATTCATAATGGTAATGAATTTTCTGTGTGTGTGTGGGAGGGCAATCTGTTTTGTTCTTATTATGTTGAAAATGGATCTCACTATGTACCCCTGGCTGGCCTAGAACTTGATGTATAGACCGCCACTGCTAGCCAGGGATAGTATTGTTATGTAGCTAAGGCTGGCTCCCCACCCCAACCTTCCTAGTACCTGGGATTACAGATTTGAATCACCACACCCAGCTCACAATAACAGAAATTTTAATAATATTTTGTTTCTTCAAAGTATAATGTAATATTAGTATATCATAGTGTTTATTCATCTCCGTGTGACTAATTGTCTCAACACTTAGTGTATAAGAAGAAACATTTCTCTTATAGTTTCTATGGTTTATCAGATACTTACCTCTGGTTCTGGAACAGAGTCTTGAATAATACATAAATCCAAATTTCAGAAAGGCTGAGGTCATTCCAAGGTGAAGTAGGGAGATGATCTAGTTTATACACCCTCATAGGAATGTTTGAGCGTTGGTTTCTTGCTGTATGTGGTTTTCTATAAGATTCCTTTAGTGTTACCACCAGATTTTCCCAGGGAGAGAAAGAACTTTCAAGAAGGAAGTTATATTCTCTTATAACCTAATCTGTAAAATAGCAGCCTATCACTTCATCCCATAATGTCCTATAGTTGGAGAGGTCAGCTCATACTTGAAACAGTATACATAACACCCATGGTGGGAGTCAGGGATCACAGAGGCTGTCTGCTACAAAGAGAGAAGCAAGCCTGTATTCTGCAAGGCCTCCATGATCATCACTTCACATCAAACAGAGATTGTGCTTTTCAGATATCATTTGAGGATGTGGTTGTAGACTTCTCATGGGAGGAGTGGCAGCTGCTTAACCCTACTCAAAAGAGCTTGTACAGAGATGTGATGTTGGAGAACTGCAGCAGCCTTGTCTTCTTGGGTGAGAATTTCCACTGTAATTTAGTGTGCACACAGTAACCATTCCTCTGATGTGTTTTCTGATTTAGATATACATTTACATTTCTTCATTTCTATACCATTTCTATATATGTTGATTTTTTTTCAGTCACTTGGTTTATGTCACAGTCTTTAAGGATTTTTTTAAAGATTTATTTTATGTGCATGTGTGTTTTGTCTGAATGAATGCATTTGCCCTACATACATATTTGGTGCCCACAGATGTCAGAAGATGTGGGTTGGATTCCCTGGAACTGGAGTTACAAATGGTTGTGAAACACCATGTGGATGCTGGGAACTGAACCTAGGCAAATGCTCCTAACTGCTGAGCTATCTCTCCAGCTCCTATATTTCATGGTCTTTATAATAAAAAAGTTATTTATGTTTGAGTCTCTCAGTTTATGCAATTGTGCTCAAATTCTCTGCTTCTAATTGACAGGTTATCAAACCATCAAACCTGATGTAGCTTTGAAGCTGGACCAAGAAGAGTCATGGCTAATCAATGAAGGAATCCTAAGTCAAAACTTTTTAGGTGAGAAATAGCAAGCATTATTAGAAGGGGTGAAAATTATTAGGTCTCAAGGGTTTTGAGAACAGATGAGTACATTTGAAGTGTTGTTCATAAAGTGTATTAAAGTTCCTAAGTCTTGAGACAAATGTAGTGGCAAAGGTTCTAGGGCAGAAAATATCTTTGTAATAAATATTTGAGGGTACTATAGTTATAATAATTTGAGAGTAAAAGATTATAAAGGCCTGGAAATCATGATAAAACTTTGAATTTATCAGAATTTTTAAAAATTACTAGATATTAATGTTAAAGTCAGAATTACAAACTAGACTGGAAGTAGTACTATTATTTTGGAAAAGTAGGTAGATTTAAGGATCCTATATGCCAATATGTGGCAGAAACAAAGTGCCGAAATTTGCATGTACCCACACAGTAGCAGCAACCGTCTAATTTAGTCAAACCAGTTTAAATTATTTTCAATTTTCTTACATAGATTCTCAGTTTATAGCCCTGGACAGCTATAAACTTAAGCAATTCTCAGCCATCACAAGACTTGCTGGTTTGCCAGAAGTGTCTTGTAACTGAGGTCATGTAAAGGTTTTGAAGCATCTAAAGGAGAAGCAACTCAATAAATCTCAGATAACAACCACTGAGGTTTGCAAAAGATGACTTCAAAGCCTAGGTGGTCATCACGCACAAAAATGCCAGGCACTGTGGCTCTTCTAATTTCCTACTACATTAAAATTTCATTTTCATGTTTTAGTACCCAAACAAATGCCTGGAGTTCTAGTATTCAGGAGACTAAGTAGGAGGATTTTAAGTTTGAGGCCTGTGTAGCCTACATAGTATAACTGTTTCCAAAAAAACAAAAAGAAATTAGCCTAATTAGTATACATAATTTGAGGGCTTACCTTCTCCTCAGGATAGTAGGCTCTATTTCAGAAGCTTTATTTGTAAGTATAATCATTGCAGAAATTATACCGTGTGGTTCTTTTTTTCCTTTTTAGAAATCTGGCTAGACAATTATTCTGAAGCATGTCCTCAAAATAAACAAGACAAGCTTAAAAGAAAGGAGAGAGGCTATGGAAATGATGTTTCAGAGAAAATATCTCAGTCAAACATGAATGCTGTTCGTTTAGAAATGATAATGCATAAATGTGGCAAATGTGAAAAAAGTCTAAAACATCCTTTTGATTTTAAAATTCCAAAAAGTAACAGTGGAAAGAAAAAAATCAAGGCCAGTAAGAAATTATTGTTTTATCTAAAATCTGACAGACCCTGTGGTAAAGGAAAATATAAATGTACAAAAAGTAATAGTAAAGAGTCATGGCTCTTTAAAAATCATATAACAAAATCAGGAGTCTATTTATGTTTGGAATGTGGTAAAGTTTTTAGCCAGAAATCACAGATTACTAATCACCAGAGAAAGCACATAAGAAAGAAGCCCTATCAGTACATTCGATGTGGGGAAACTTTGGCGCAAAAATCACTGCTCACTATTCACCAAAAGAGTCACTCAGTAGAAAAACCATATGGTTGCAATCAATGTCATAGGGTTTTCAGAAGTAAGTCAATGTACATTCAGCATCAGAAAATTCATACTGGAGAGAAGCCCAATGCCAGTAGTATGTGTGGAAAAGTCTTCAGCAAGAAGCCACAGCAAAAAGGACAGGAGGTAACTCATAAGATAAATAAACCTTATGTTTGTAGCGATTGTGGAAAAGCTTTCTCTCAGAAATTGAAACTTATCATTCATCAAAGAAGACATACAGGAGAAGAACCCTATAAATGTAGTGATTGTGGAAAAACTTTCTTTTGGAATTCACAACTTATTATTCATCAGAAGTCACATACAGGGAAGAAAACTTATGTATGTAGTGAATGTAAGAAAACCTTCAATGAGAACTCGCTTCTCATTAGGCATCAAAGGATTCACAGAGGAGAGAAACCATATGCATGCAGGAAATGTGATGAGGCCTTCACCAGAAAGGCACAACTTATTGAGCATAAGATGACCCATAAAAAAGAGAAGAAATACCAGTGTTGTGATTGTGAAGAAGCCTTTTTCAAGAAGTCAGAGCTAGTAAGACATCAAAAGAGTCACTTAGTAGAGAAACCTTATAGGTGTGATGAGTGTGGAAAAAGATTCTTTGGAAAGTCACAGCTCCTAACACATCAAAGAACTCACACTGGGGAGAAACCCTATAAATGCAATGAGTGTGGAAAGGCCTTCTCCCAGAAGTCAAGTGTGATATCACACCGGAGGACACATACAGGTGAGAAACCCTACAAGTGCACTGAATGTGAGAAAACCTTCAGTGAGAAGTCAAGCCTTATCCACCATCAGAGGACCCATACTGGAGAAAAGCCCTTTGAATGTAATGACTGTGGGAAAGCATTTGCGTGGAAGACACAACTCCTTCGACATCAGAGAATTCACACAGGAGAGAAACCCTATGAATGCAATGAATGTGGGAAAGCATTTGTTCAAAAAGTGCAGCTCATTAAGCATCAGAAAAATCATACAGGAGAGAAGACCTACAAATGCAGTGATTGTGGAAAAGCTTTCTTTGAGAAGACACAGCTTATGGTTCATCAGAGGATCCATACAGGAGAGAGACCCTATAACTGTGGTGAATGTGGTAAATCTTTCACTAGAAAATCACATCTTTTGAGGCATCAAACAATTCATACAAGAGACAAGTAAAGTAACATGGGTGCAGTCAGTGTGGTACTACATTTATCAGGAAGTGACAGCTTATCATACATCAAAGAAATCATATCTAATATAGAAGTCATCTAAGTGCAAGGAACTTTATCACATCTCCCCTAACACTTCTTGAGAATACATAGAAAAGACTCCTATCAAGACCATCAAGAAAAAATTTTAGGAGTTAGGAATCACAAGAAAGAATTCAGAAAAGAGACTATAGAGGTAGACAATATGAAAAGTAGTTTTCCCAGAAGGCACAACTTATTGCCCTTGAATAAGTTGTCAAGGTAACAATATTTTCAGTACTGCTAGAGATAGTACTAGAGCCTTCAGTCAGAAATCACAGGAGAAAAGCTACTATAGAAAGTGAGCCAAAGATCTCATCAGAAAGGACAACCCATTGACTACTAAAAAATCCTAACAAAAGGATAATCTGATAAATTCAAATTAACAATTTGAAGAGTATAATTAGTGTGACCCTAATCAACTGATTTTGTGAAGAAGTTGTGTTCATTGTACATAATCTGTTTTAAACAGCAAATATGTTTGTGAAGATACCTGCTTTCTGTTGTGGAGGAGTAATGGACCAGATGGACTCTCCTGTCTTCAACAGCTAGAAACTGTAAATATATGTGAAATATTTTTTACTTTAATGTTTTTACTTGCCATCTAGAAGTTGTATATATTTGTGGGGGTTCAGTATGGCATTTCAATACACATGTATAATATGTAATTATCAGATCTGGGGAATTGGTTTAATATGTATTTACTTCATAAATTTATCATTTCTCTGTTATGAATATTCAAAATCCTCTCTATTAGCCTTGTGTTGTCATTGACACAGGGTCTCACTATGTATCCTTTCTGGCCTAGAGCTCTCTATGAAGTCCAGACTGGCTTTGTACCACATAGCTATGCCTTCCTCTATTTTCTGAGTGATGGGATTAAAGGCATGTATCACCATGCCGGGCTTTCATTACCTATTTTTAAATACTTGGGCGGTGATGGCGCAAGCCTTTAGTCCCAGCGCTTGGGAGGCAGGCAGAGGCAGGTAGATCTCTATGAATTAGAGGCCAGCCTGGTCTACAAAGCTAGTTCCAGGACAGCCAGGGTTACACAGAGAAACCATCTGGAAAAACCAAAAAAAAAAAAAAAAAAAAAAAGCTGGCATTCAAAGAAGCAAAAAAGTGCTGGGCATAGTTAGTGGCACATGCCTTTATTTAGTCCCAACACTTGGAATACAGAGGCTGGAAGGCCTCTGAGTTCAAGGCCAGCTTGGTCTAAAAGTTTTAAATAACATATATATATATATATATATATATATGTGTGTGTGTGTGTGTGTGTGTGTGTATATGTATATATATACATATATATACATATATACATATAACTTGTTAAAGGTTCAAAACATTACTGGAATGATTTTTTTAACATCTGGTAGGATTAAGCAGTTTAAATATTGAAAATAAATCAGTAAAGTTCATAAGTAAAAACAACAATTATTTCGATGATATACAAAAAGGGAAAACAAAAAAAATGCATTTGAAGGCTGGTATATAAGCCAGTTGATGTAGCATTTACCTGGCATAAGTGAGACACTGGTTTAATTGCCTGTGCTGCAAAGTGAGAGAAAAGTGTTGGCAGCCAGAGAATCTCAGCTCAGCCCCTCGGGGACAAGAGGATAGTGACGTGTCTCAAAAAACTTACAAATTACTTAAGGAAGAGCTGAAAACGTTCCAAGTACGAGCCATTTTAAAACAACTAAAAAGAATGAGATAATACACAGGAAAAAAAAAAAAGAGTGGCAGCATGTTAGCTGGCCAGAGATACACAAGTTAGAAGATGAAGAGGCGATATCAATGAAAACTCATCAAAAGAAATCCTGGGGCTACAGGAAGTAATGCAGAGTTGAAATTTTGAATTAATAGGGCATAAAGAGGTCTGGGAATAGAGGCTCTGTGAGCAAATATAAACATATTTTAAGATTTTTAAAAAAATAAATTTAGTTTAGGACCAAAGCACTTGTAACATATTTTAAGCTTCTAGGCTCTTAGAAGTTCAATATAGCACTTAAATGATAATAGTTTAACTATGGCTGCATCATCTGAGTCAGTAACCTGTTCTTGAAGGCTGGTGAGCAGCGTGTGGAGCAGCTGAAGAACAGGAAATGTGTGTGGTGCTGGTTCTGTGCTGATTGTCGTTTACCTCTGTATAGTGACTCAGAATCTGTCTTCTAGAGGCAGGGTTCCCGGAACTTCTTCCTAGGTTTGAACCATGGGCACCATTAAGAAGTTAGATCTGGCCGGGTGTTGGTGGCGCACGCCTTTAATCCCAGCACTCGGGAGGCAAAGGAAAGCACATCTCTGTGAGTTCGAGGTCAGCCTGGTCTACAAGAGCTAGTTCCAGAACAGCTTCCAAAGCCACAGAGAAACCCTGTCTTGAAAAACAAAAAAACAAAAACAAAATAAAGAAACAAACAAAAAAAAACAAAACAGAAAAAAAAAGAAAAGAAGTGAGATCTGTCCATTCCTGTTTCCTCTGTTGCGTCTTGGTTTTGGTACTTTTGTGTAGCTAGCAGCTTCTCTTATGTGGCTGAAACTCTCTAGCTTACAGCTAGCAACATGCCTTCTGGCTTTTCAGATTTAATGGTGATAATTCCCCTGAGTGTTTGCTCATCGTTTATTGGTTTAATTTTGAACATGTGTCTGTAAATAAACCTTTTACTAAATGTTCTTTTTTTTTTAGAATTTATTTATTAATTATAGATACAGTATTTTGTTTGCATGCCAGAAGAGGGCACCAGATCTTATTATAGATGGTTGTGAACCACCATGTGGTTGCTGGGAACTGAACTCAGGACCTCTGGAGGAGCAACCAGTGCTCTTAATCTCTGAACTATCTCTTCAGCCCCAACTAAATGTTCTTTTAAATAAGGTTTTTAAAATACGTTTGAGTTTTGACTGCCTACATGTGTGTGTGTTTGTGTGTGTGTGTGTATGTATTTGTGCACCAACTGCATGCTGGTGCCTGTGGAGGGTAAAGAGGGCATCAGATCCCCTGGAATTGGAGTTGCAGATTGTTGTGTTGTGTCCACCATGTGGATGTTGGGAATCAAATGTGGACCCACCCCAAGAACTACAAGTGCTCTATATTGTCAAACCATCTCTTTGGTCTCTATTAAATGTTATTAAAGTTGATATTTTGGCTGTGTCATTTGTTTTCTTTTGTTAAATGAGCATTTGCTAGTCATGAGCATCAATTACTAATACATTTTTTCATAGAAAGAACATAGATTGACATTTGTGAAAAATCTCACCAAATACTTTATTTCCTCTTTGTTTTAATAATACAGTAGAAATAACAAATGTCAGAGTTTTATGATTTGGGCACACGTAAATGGCCCTGGAATCTATTTCCACGTGGAAGTTATACCTAAACCTCTGCAGTAAATGAAACCAAAAAGTTTATCAAGCCTTTGCTACTTCTGAGCCATCTAAGCAACCTACAAAAAAGGTTGGGATTCTAAAACTGCAGTGCTGTTGAGATAGCCTTGTTCCCTTTCAGCCATTCTTTATTGCATACAATTCTTGTGATCTCTACCTTGGCAATACTTTTTTTTTGGGGGGGGAGTTTCGAAGCAGGGTTTCTCTGTGGCTTTGGAGGCTGTCCTGGAACTAGCCCTTGAACTCACAAAGATCTGCCTCCCTCTGCCTCCTGAGTGCTAGGATTTAAGGTGTGTGCCACCACCACCCGACCCTACCTTGGCAATATTTTTAAGTCCTCAGACTTACAACATATAATGTTTGCATCTAGGTGAGTTCAAAGCCAAAAATAACCCAGCCAAAACATAAAAGAATGGGAAAAGATGTATTACCTGTGATCGGTGAGAAGCCTGCAGGAGGCATTGCCAAAGCTCCCCGTCAACAAAGGAAGTATGAGGATTCTATTGAAGGAACTTCCACAAATCTTTACATAGAGGTTGACACATTTCTAAGCATGTCCAGTTTCTGGTCATAAAGCACAGGTTTAAATAAAATTATGGATAGGAATACCTATGGATATCCTTCACATATGCCACAAACTTAGGTAAAAGATATTTTGAAGGTAAATATTACAGGAGCCGCCCCTGTAGGTGTATCTTTCACTTACTAACCATGAAGTCATCTGCAAAGAGTTAAGTAAACCATCTTTCTCAGTTCTCACACCATAATCATGCTAAAAAGAAAAGTAGCTTTTGTAAAACTAACCTAAAGTTGATTTCGACATGATGGCATGAAACAGTAAACTGACTTGAAACACTACCAAAAAGGCCCAGTGCAGGCAGAACCATGTTCTATCATTTCCTAAGTACCTGCCTTACACACATTGTCTTCATATGAGTGCCATGGTTCACTCCTATAATCCAAGAAGTTGGGAGGCTGAGTGAAGAGGATCGCCATACATTCAAAGCAGCCTGAAATATATGAGTTCCATGCTAACTTGGGCCTACACTCCGAGATCCTGCCTGTAGGCCTGTATGAACTGATTAAAGAATGTTACATCTCCTTGGTCTCCCATTTTCTCAATCTGGTTTAGGAACATCATTGAAAAGTGAAAGGAACTAATTTTCATTAGGCTGCACAGAAGTTTTTCCTTCCAGTCTAATCTGGATTCTTTTAGTTTGTTTTTGTTTGTTTGAGACAGGATTTCTTTGTGTAGCTCTGGCTGTCCTGGAACTCGCTCTGTAGACCAGACTGGTCTCGAACTCACAGAGATCCACCTGCCTCTGCCTCCTGAGTGCTGGGATTAAAGGCATGTACCACCAAGGCCCGGCTTGTCTTTCTACAATGTAGGAGGCAGTGTAACTTTGATGATTAGTTCAAAAGAATGAAATTGACGTAAGTCACACATAGATTATGCTTTGCATTCAAGTTTCAGCAGATACCATGTCTCAGATCAATTTAACCTTAGTGCTTTAACACCAAGCCTGGTCTACCAAGCGAGTTCCAGGACAGGCTCCAAAACAATACAGAGAAAGGCTCCAAAACAATACAGAGAAACCCTGTCTCGAAAAACAAAAACAAAAAAAAAAAAAAAAGGGGGCTCAGGGTTTTTTTGATTTTTTTTTTTTACGAGACAGGGTTTCTTTGTATTGTTTTGGATGCTGTCGGTCCAGCCTGGCCTCGAACTCACAGAGATCCACCTGCCTCTGCCTCCCGAGTGCTGGGATTAAAGGCATGTGCCACCAACGCCCGGCCAGGGTTTGGTTTTAAGTCAGGCTGCACACCTTTTACGTTTGACATATCTCACCATGCCAAACTGGCTTCTGCTAGCAATACTTTGTTAAATCCAAAAAGGAAAAAAAAAAAGTTTTAATTTTGAAGAAAAAAAAATTCCAGTTCTGATAGCAATAACATTAATCTTATTTAAAACAAAATGAGGGCTGATTTCTGTTGGTTTATCCAGCCTTCTCACACAGAACCAGGAGTGTAATTCTACACAGGCAGGAACTGATACTGATGGACGCCTGCATGCACACACCCTCACAGGAGCACAGGAGCATGAGTGCACAAATACACACTGTTGTGCCCAAATTCTGAACCCCAAAATCACCAAGAGACCCATTTTTATGCAAAAGAAAAGAGTCTTTTATTGTAGTTGTTTAACGAGCTAACCCCATTAGCTTAGGGCCTTTCATCCATTCACCGCAGTGGATAGCTGGAGAAAAGACCTTGAGAAACCCGAGGCAGGGACCTTAGAGGGCAGCGTAAGGGGAGTGTCCAGGGGTATGCAACAGTCTCAGATGCACTTCCAGGCTTGGACAACCTGCCCTGTGCTGATTGGTCAACTGGTTGTTATGGCCCATAGGCCCTCCCAGGGCAGTTGCCATGCTCTGCACATCACTGTTGTGCACCTGTCCATAAAACACACCCAGAGCCATTTGCACAGACCTGCCAGCTGACTTGTGATTGGTTCCTTGCCATCAGGGTATTTGACCTCCTAGTGTAGTAGGACAAGAGAGGCAAGGTCAGGCGAGCATGTTAGCCTGTCATGGCTGCTAAAACGCAGGGGTGGGGGGGGATACGGGACTGGTCCCTTTAACACACACACACACACACACACACACACACACAAAATTTTGAGCATGTCAAGTAGAAAAGGTTTTGCTGGTATTGATGAAAACCCCTGGAGTCTACAGTTAATCTAAGTTTAGAGGGTAGGATATTCTGATCTTGAGTCTATATTAAAGCAATCTATTGCCATGTTATGAAATAAGAGAACTTTGGATTGTATCATCATTTTTCACTTTAAAATTCTAGAAGCAATCATCAAATGATGTCAAAAAAGCATCATTTCTCATTTTCTGGGATACGGCAGAAAGGACCTCCACAGATTCAAATTTAGTTAAAAGCAGAACAATTCCAGTAACAGTAAAGAGGCAGCTCACAAACTTGCCAGCATCTGAGGTATCATTAATGAGATGCCGTCCATCTCTGGTAGCCCTGCCTACACTTCCTGCCTGACTACATCCTACCTGTCCATTGGCCGAAACCGCTTTATTCATCAACCAATAAGAGAAACATATATTCACTGCATACAGAAGGACATTCCCCATCTGTATGTATGTCTGCTCCACCATAGAAACTATAGAGTACTCAATCTGTTAGCACCAATGTCTAAGACAAAATTCTGGCTATGGCTCCTTTTTCCAAGTCATTGACTCCTGGTAGCAAGTTGATAACATTGCATTAGGAGGGCAGTAGTATTTTCTTACTAGAACGGCAATACGAATATTGATTTGCCTTCTCTGTATGAAATGCTTCTATCCAAACTATTACCTATAGACTCACTAATTCCACCATCATTGTAGTCTACACATTGTTGCTTCTGATCAAGGAATTCACACCAAATGGTGTGCACTCTAGTTCCAGAACATGGAATTCCTGGGTCTTGCTGTGCAGGGAACATCAATCTACCAGTTTTATTTCTATGATACAAGTATAGTATCATGCACCACATAGCAATTTGGTTAACGCTGGAACCAGTGGTGACTCGGCTCTGAAAGACTGCAATGCAGCTTTAAAATTCCTTTTGTCTAGCATTAGTACCCTTTCATTTCTATGTTTAGATACACAAATATCATTGTGTTACAAGTGCCTACAATGTTCAGTGCAGTAACATGCTATGCAGGTTTGTAGACTAGGAACAATAGACAGCATATGTCTTAGTTATGTAGTGGGATCTAACATCCAGGCTTTTGTAAATATGATAGTCAGCAATGAAATCATCAAGAGAAGCGTTTCTCTGAACACTCGAAAGGCTAGGAATGGCTAGAAATGTTGGATGCAAGTCTAATCACTGTGCTGACTCCATGTTCCTAGAGGCAGCCACTGCTACTTCAATACCCTTTCAAAGTTATTTGTAGAGACAGGCAAAGAAGCATTTCCACATATATTTACAAATATGTCTACGTATGTGTTTTCTTTCTTTTTCTTTTATCCGATTTTTATTACTTTTAAAAAGCTGTTCACCAGCAAAGACATTCCTCTGAGCGGCTAGAATACCGCTTGGACTTGCCTCTCTGTCTTCAATAACTTCCTTCTTCCTGGACATTGTTTTTTGCCAATGTTTCATTTTCAGCAAGGGCCACAAACATGCGTGTGCATCCTTCTTTGGCCTACAACACGGAAATCGCACGAGAGTCCAAGAAACAGGATTTAACGTGGAAAGATATCGCAAGTCTTCCTTTAGAAACCACTTACCCGATTCTATTCTAATTGACACCTTAGTTGTGCTCCTTGCGAAGGGCTGGTCCAAGTGTACCAAAACTCCCTATTTTATAATCTGTTGTGTGAAAAGAGCTCCTTATCTCGCTACAGGTTAACTGGCAAACCGTATCTGTATTACAGGCGAGGTTTCAAGGACTTTCCAATTTAGAAGTTACTCGGTCCTTTTTGCTTCAACATAACGTGACGCCCTCCACAGCTACTTCCGTGCTTTGGAGGAGAGTAAGTTGGCATGCCAGCATCAAAGATGGCAACCAGGTGCGCATCCTCTTGTGTGCGCAGGCTCGGGTCGCCCCGCCCCGCCCCTTCTGCATAGCTTTTCCTGGCACCGCTCTAGCCGTCGCTCTCTGTGGGCACCGCCACCAGCCAATCACGGGGCGTACCGCCCTAAGCCCTCCCCCCCCCCCCCTCGCCTCCCGTGGATCAGCTGAGGGACCCGAGATGTCTGTTGACAGCGGCGGTGGCTGTGTGGCCGGTTCCGGGATCCGCGCAGGGCGCGGGGTAAGCTGGATGGCGGGCGGGGTCCCGGCTGGGGAGGCGGCGGCCGGCGAGCTGGCGGCGGTGCTGAGTTTGTGAGGTGGGCCCTGAGCCAGCGTTTCCGGGTCTCTGTAGATGTGAGTCCTATGGAGCTACCCGGGAGAGACGAGCAGCAGCCACCGCAGGAGCCCTGGGGGGAGGCTCCTTCGTCTAGGCGCCGAGGAGGGCGAACCGCAAATCCTTCTGTGGAAACGCGAGTGGACCATCGGAAGGAGGAGAGGTGCGGAAGCCAGAATGGAGCGAGAACGAGGACAAGGGCTGAAGGGGTGGACAGGGATTAAAGCTAGGGACCCAATGGGTGGACCCAACCCAGGACCGAGTCTGAGGGCCTAGATCAGGATCGAAGACCTAGGCATCAAAGTGGGGAACCGACAGGGGACTTGAAGTGGGAAAAGTACAGGGTTGGCGGTACAGAGACTACCAGGATGGGGAGGAGGGTGCAGTGTGCTTTCCAGTCTTTTCCTATAAAATGGGCTTTTCAGTAAGACCTGCTACTTAGTTTCTTATTTGTCTGTGCAGTTGATCCTCTGGTGGTTTGATGGTGGATATCGTTCAGTTTTTCATTACAACTTTATAAAGATCTGTAAATATGCCCTTCAGAATATGATCTTGTGCTTATATTATTGTACACTTCTCTTTCCCAATGGAATGAAATTAGAAATCAATAACAAGAGGAAAAATGAAAGGTTATGCAAAAGTTAGACACCATTGTTAAGCAGTTGATGGATGAAAAAAAATCCACAGGAACTTTAGGGGGAAAAATGCTAGTCAGGTAGTGCTGGTGCACGCCTTTAGTCCCAGCACTTGTGAGACAGAGGCAGGTGGATTTCTGTGAGTTCAAGACTAACCTGGTCTACATAGCGAGTTCCAAGACAGCCAAGGCTACACAGAGAAACCCTGTCTCAAAAAACAAACAAAATTTGACAAATGAAATCAAAGAATATGTTGGAAGAGTAGGATGCTGCTAAACCAGTGCTCAGAGGGCAATTTATAACAGCAGAGTTTCTTTTCTTCTTTTTATTTTTTTTCTCAAGACAGGGTTTCCCTGTGTAGCTTTGGAGCCTGTCCTGGAACTAGCTCTTGTAGACTAGGCTGGAGATCTACTTGCCTCTGCCTCCCTAGTGCTGGGATTAAAGGCTTGTGCCATCACCACCTAGTAACAGCAGGGTTTCTGTTTGAGAAGATCTCCAAGTCCCAGGAACTAGAATACTTTGTTTAATGAAACTGAGAACTTAAACAAAATTATACACAAAGCCCAACATGTTTTGCTTTGGGCCAACAACATACCTTTCTGTAACTTTGTTATCTATCTTTTTTTTTTTCTAGGAGGATTGATGAAATCTTATATGAACTATCTGTAAGAGACCTATTTGGGCCTGGGGAGAGCTTAGGTGGTTAAGTGCTTGAGGACCTGAGTTCAGAGATCCCCAGCATCTTTGTAAAAAGCTAAGTGTGGTGGTACATGACTGTAATCCTAGTTCTGGGGAGGCAGAGACTGAAGGATCGCTAAAATTTGCTGGCCAGCTTATTTTTCAGAATTCTTGAGCTCTAGGTTCGATGAGAGACTCTGTCTCAAAAAATCTACAGTAAAAGAAGATGTCCGACATCTGCCTCTGCAAACATATGATCATATGTGCACACACCTGCATTAGAGAGCCTATTACTATAACATACATATCAAGATGTTTCATTGTATATTAAAACAAGAAACAAAAATCTGCTTGTCGTAGAAATACTTGCAGTGGGGGCTGGAGAGATGACTCAGAGGTTAAGAGCACTGGCTAGTCTTACAGAGGTCCTGAGTTCAATTCCCAGCAACCACATGGTGGCTCACAACCATCTATAATGAGATCTTATACCCTCTTCTGACCTGCATGCCAGAACACTGTACGAATAGTAAATAAGTAAATCTTTAAAAAAAAATATTTGCAGTGAATATTAATATCACTAACAATGTAAAGGTCATTGTACTAGTTTGTTAATGCTACTTGGTAAAAAGCTAGATCTAACACCCGAAAGTCCCTGATATCCATACTAAAAATTTTATGGGATTTTGAATGGAATTAAATGGAGTTGGCCTTGAATGCCAGAAGTCGTATCTTAATAACACAGGATCTTCTAACTCCTGCCATCTTCATCTCCTCAAGGCAGTGTTACTGGCATCCTACCCTCACCATGACTTCCTACAGCTTCCACTAGTGGTCAGGTATTTTCTCCTTTAGGGTCCTGGATAGAACATTTGGGCTAGAAGCACTTCTGTGAACCCAGCAACCTTATCTGAGCCAAACCTTGTCTATGTCTTCTACCTTTTTATGTCCTCATCTTCCTCTGTGGTGGCTAAGTTATGCCTGCACTTGGGCTGGGTTAATTGAGCTACTGGCAAGGAATGAAAAGGTACCTATGCAGAACCTCAGTGAACTGATCATGAACAATCTGGAGATGTAGATTGAAGCCCTAGAGGAAAGGCTGGTGTACCTGCAGAATCACAAAGCATCTGGTGGTTGCTCAGGCTTATATGGACATGTATTACACTCTGGGCATTGACTTATCCATGATCTAAAGGTTCAAGATTGTGGCAGAGAAGAACTGGAAGGATAAACAATGGATGTCCAGTCAAACTGACTGGCTGAACTCTGAGGTGGTTACGACATGGAGTAACTCCACTCTTAGATTACTGACTTGCAACATATCCTTCAGAATCTTGAAATACAGCTTCAGCTGTAGCTTGACATAAAAGATTTTCTAGAAGGCATGCTAACAAGAGACACATGTCCACTTTAGAGCCCAGTTGGTACAGATCTAGATAATGATCAGCTGCATTTGAGCCTATGTGGGTACCATGTATGCTGATATCCAGGAGTGCCAGAAGCTTAAGGACATCATGGTGGCTGGAGCAGAATTTTGCCATCTCTGCAGCCTGGTTAAGGGCCAGTATGTTATGCAAACACTCATCCCCCAGATCCTCTGAGTCATTAGATGTCTAGACTTCTCTCTCTCTCTCTCTCTCTCTCTCTCTCTCTCTCTCTCTCTCTCTCTCTCTCTCTCTCTCTCTCTCTCTCTCTCTCCTTCCTTTCTCCCTTTCTTTCTCTTTTCTTTTCTTTTTTATTTTGACAGGGTTTCTATGTAGCTTTGGAGCCTGTCTTGGAAATTGCTTTGTAAACCAGGCTAGCCCTGAACTCATAGAGATCCACCTGCCTCTGCTTCCCGAGTGCTGGGGTTAAAGGTGTGCGCCACCACCTCTAGGCTAGACTTCTTTTCTTACAGAGCATTTCACCTGGTACAAGATGAAGCAAAGGACACTGGCCCTGGATCTTTCCCTTTCTTTTTTTCTTTTTTCTTTTTTTTGTTTGTTTTTATGAGACAGGGTTTCTCTGTATTGTTTTGGAGGCTGTCAGTCCAGTCTGGCCTCGAACTCACAGAGATCCACCTGCCTCTGCCTCCGGAGTGCTGGGATTAAAGGCGTGCGCCACCACCGCCCGGCTCCCTTTCTTGACAGTAGAACTTGGTGGGCCAAGGAGGGGAGATATTAAGTCTTCTGATCTATCAGTCCATAGGTCAGTGATGAAGTCAAAGTACAGGCCAAAGCAGGGTAAGGTTGTGATTTCATGTGGGACATTGTCTCCCCTTACCCTTAATGGCCCCCTCCTTATTTCAAGACAGTCTTAACATATGTAGCTCAGGCTGACCTCCAGCATATGATCCGCTTACCCTAGCCAGTGAGATACCTCAGTATTGCTTAGATTGTTCTGTCTGTCTGTCTGTCTGTCTGTCTGTCTATCTATCTGCCTATTTATTTTTGGTTTTTCAAGATAGGGTTTCTCTGTGTAGCCCTGGCTGTCCTGGAACTCAGAGGTCCACCTGCCCCTGCCTCCTGAGTGCTGGGATTAAAGGTGTGTGCCACCACCACTCAGCAAGAAATAGTTTAAAATACTGAAAAGTTAATTAAGCCCTTTTGGGCTTAATTTTGTTTTGGTTTTACAATTCAGATACTATTTTTCTTCTGAGCTGTCTGTATGATAAACTGTCATAAGAAAGCTGTTTATGGAATATCTTCTAGATGACTGAGTTCAGGAAGGTATGGGACATACACCCTGTCCCTTTACTTTAGGATAATACTTCAGTATTTAAATGTTGTTTATTTCGTCAAAATTGGTCACAGACAGTAGTATTTACAGAGCCCACAGTAATGTCCAGTGTCTTCTTGACATCTGTTTCAGGTTGTGACCTCTCTTTTCCCAGCAATAAACTGGTCTCTGGAGATCACTGTAAACTTATAGTGGATAAAAAATCTGGTCAGGTGACACTGGAAGATACCAGGTGAGCACTTTATTTCCTGTTTCCTTTTCTAACTTAGGAAGCTAACATGCTGTTACAGTGTAACAGAGGCTTCCTTTTTATAAAACTTACTTATTTTTATTTTATGTGCATTCGTGTTTTGCCTGCATGTATGTCTCTGTGAGGGTGTTAGATCTTGGAGTTACAGACAGTTGTGAGCTGACATGTGGGGGCTGGGAATTGAACCCAGGTCCTCTAGAAGAGCAACCAGTGCTCTTAACTGCTGAGCCATCTCTCTAACCCAAGTCTTCCTTTTTCTAAAGTGCTGTTCAAGTTTAAGTCATAAGGATGTACATTCTCCAGTTTCCAGCATGGGATCCTGGGTGTGGTTTAGTTCCTATGGCTTATTTTCTAATTAAACCAAATATAGTTTATATGACTCAGAAATAAGATTTAAAATATATTTATAGGTTTTTCTTTTATTGAAAATAGATTTTTTTCATGCATGCAATATATTCTGATTATGATTTCCTCTCTCCTCCTCCCAGTTCCTCACCCTCCCCACCGCCCCCACCCCCCACCTCCCACCCTGCCATTAGAAAACACAAATATACCCGGGTGGTGGTGGTGCACGCAGGAGGCAGAAACTGGATCTCTGTGAGTTTGAGGACAGCCTAATCTACAGAGCGAGTTCTAGAACAGGCCCCAAAGCTAAATAGAGAAACCCTGTTTCCAAAAAACTCATGTAAATAATAATAATAAATATAATATAGTAAGACAAGACAAAAACAAATTGGAATAATACAAACAGAAGGAAGAGAGCCCAAGAAAAGGCACAAGAAACAGATATAGATACAGAGACACACTCATTGCACACTCAGGAATCCCATAAAAGCACAAACCTAGAAGTTATAATATATATGCAAAGGACATATAGAGTAAAAAGAAAGAAATGAAATTAGAAAAAGAGAAATGATAATAAAAGCCCTGACACAACAAAGAACCTTCAAAGATGCTATTAATTTTCTGTTGGCCATCTACTGCTGGGTCTTAGTGGGCTGGTTCCTTCAGGAAGCCCTGTCAAAGGCACTGCCTTCTGGGGCAGAGGTAGGCTGGAGAAGCAGGTAGTCCAGGCAGAGGCACAAGGACATGTGGGATGGGTGGAGGTGAGGAGTAGGAATTACAGCAGGGCATTTGGGCTTCCCCCTGACAGCAGGAGTTCATTTGTTGAGAAAGAATATGAAATGGACAATTGGAGGGTGCCTGATTGTAGAGGTCCAGTTGTGATTATGTAAAGATTGTGGTCTGCATACTGTTTTATCAGTTTTACTGGGACACAGGCATGCCTGTGTATTCATGTCCTGCTTTTGGCTACCGTCATGCTTCAGTGACAAAGCTAAGTAGTTGGAGTAAGACTTTGTGACCACAGAATTTGAACTAGTGCCATGTGCTTTATGGAAAAATGTTTGCCATTCCTTGACCTCAGAGAATTAAGGTTCAAGTCTGAAATACAAATTCCTTCCAGTGCTGGACTTCAGGAATTAAGCTGCAGAGCCAAGGACTAGTTCACTTGTTGAATTTTGCATTTAGTGTATTGTACTCTTTGGCCATCATGTACTCAATTCTGGATTTTCCAACAGGTCTCTACGAAGAGGTTTTTCCCAAGAGAATATTTCCTGTCCCCACACTCTAGGTCTGGGACATGTACTTTGGCCTCCCCATTTAGCAATGTGATTAATTATACTTGGGCCACTATGTCTTCTGAGTACAGGAGTCATGCCATCTTCCAGTTGAAAGCCCAGAATTTTGCTTTTGTCTTGAGTGCATCTTCTGGGAGGGATTAGTATTCTCTAAGGATGAACTGACTGGGGTCATGGCTGCTGGAGAGAACTGACAGAGCTATTGATAGCTCAGGGAAGAAGGAAGTGTCAGAACTGTGCTGCCTCAGAGTCTACTCAGGATCTGCCCCAAGATATACACCAAAGATCCTGCATTGAGATAATAGAATGGTAAAAAGCGTGCTGCTCTTGGAGATGATCCAGGTTCAAGTCTCAACACCCACATGGCCACTCAAAACTGTCTGTGATTCCAGTTCTAGGAGTTCCAGTGCCCTCTTCTGGTCTTCACAGGCACTGTGTGGGTGAATGCACATGCTCATATGCTTGTGTACATGGACTACGGGTGTGCATGCGTGTACACACACACACACACACACACACACACACACGAGTGTGCACACAGAGTTGCTCATTAGCCAGTTAGTAACAGACAATCTTTTTTTTTTTTTTGGTTTTTTTTTTTTTTTTTGGTTTTTCGAGACAGGGTTTCTCTGTGGCTTTGGAGGCTGTCCTGGAACTCACTTGGTAGTCCAGGCTGGTCTCGAACTCACAGAGATCCGCCTGCCTCTGCCTCCCGAGTGCTGGGATTAAAGGCGTGCGCCACCAACGCCCAGCAGTAACAGACAATCTTTTTGTCTTAGAGTATTATCAGGCAGTACTTGTGAACTTGCATATATGAAATGGTTAAATTTCTTTTTTTTTTTCTTTTTTGAGACAGAATTTCTTTGTGTAACGGTTCTGGCTGTCCTGGAACTTGCTTTGTAGACCAGGCTGGCATTGAACTCACAGAGATCTGCTTGCCTCTGTCTCACAAGTGCTGGGATTAAAGGTGTGTGCCACCACTACCTGGTGATTAAATAGTTTCTTGTCCTCTCTGAGTCCCCTCTTGTCCACTCAAAATGGTAATGCTAAGCAGATTTCTTTTTTCTTCCTTTTTTTTTTTTTTTTTTTTTTTTTTTTGGTTTTTTGAGACAGGGTTTCTCTGTGTAGCTTTGGTACCTGTCCTGAAACTTGCTCTGTATACCAAGCTGGCCTCAAACTTACAGAGATCCACATGCCTCTGCCTCCCTACTGCTGGAATTAAAGATGTGTACCACCACCACCCATCAGATATCTTAATGGTAATAGGAAAATGTTTACCATATTTAGTTATTTTGAGTAGGTAATTTACACTTTTGTTTTCTTTACAGCACCAATGGAACAGTAATCAACAAGCAGCGAGTTGTTAAGAAGCAGACTTACCCTTTACAGAGTGGGGATATCATCTATTTGGTATACAGGAAGAATGAGCCAGAACACAGTAAGACAGAAAAATTTACTTGTGTGGATACTTTTCCCAGGTGTTTCACCAAGAAGCCATCCAACTTAGGCTGGAAAACACCCTCAGAAAATACATATTTCCATAGAAAGTGTAGGCACTTGGGTGGAATGCTGACTCTTCAGGCACAGCTTGTCTTCAAGAATGACACCAGGAAGAACTGCATGTCTCATAATGGCAGCCAAGGAGGAGTAAATGGGCTGGGTTGGGCTGGGCTAGGCGAAACAATAGAATTGGAGGGTGGGAATAAAATCCAGATAGGAGCCCTGGGAGCCATTGGGAGCTCTGCTCTTGGAGACTTCACAAAAAAGTAACAGAAGGTTAGACTGGATCCAACCCTATGTAGGATAAGGAGAGTTGTAAGAATCTTTGAAAGTCACCCTGAAATAACTGAAGAGCACCATAGACTCATTCTTGGCAAGGAGGAAAAAGAGGGCACTAATATTCCTTAGGTCCTCTTTAAAGTAAAGCAAAACCAGCCTCTTGCCATATAGAAGGAACTCAAATCTTTTCCTTCTAGTGGCTTGCAGTTCTTAGTGAAGCAAATCTTTTTCACCCTTGTCTGCCTTCTGCAACCATTTTTCTCTTTGATTGCTTGCTTATATTTAGGTTGGTAAAAATGTGGTTTGCTTTTATTAGAATCACTTAAACTGCTGGATGTTGTTACCAGATGGTAAGTGAAGGTAATCAAAAGACAGGTTGTGATGTGATCAGAGATGAGCAGGAAAGATGCAGTCTCACTTTCCACTGTGGTCACAGCTCCCTGATTTGATTAATTTCCTTTTAGATGTGGCATACCTCTATGAATCTCTAAATGAGAAACAAAGCTTGCCTCGAGAATCCTTTGGTAAGTGAGCTATGGCAAAGGCCTGGATGTTGTAAAGTGACTTTCTGAGTTCTGAATGCACTCTTTATTTTTGTGCCTGTAGAAGCCAATAAAGAAAGTATGTTCCATGTGACCAAAGATTCCTCAGGTCCAGGGCAGGGTGATGACCTCCTGGTTCCACCATTGTCACCCGTGGCTCAAACATGCTTAGAGGAACCACAGCCATCAACATCGACATCAGACCTCTTCCCCATGGCCTCTACCTCTTCTATGGAGCCAGAGCTGACCTCTGCAGGGCAAAAGCATTCCTCTAGCTCTGGTGAGATGGGGCTCACAATGACAGTCGCAGTTTTTTGTTCCTTGAGATACAGTAAATCCATTCATCAGTAAGTGTTCTGTAGTCATGTATACTGACTTATTTCATTCTCAGGAGAAAGACTAGACGTTAAGGACCATGGTAATATAGTATTTTTGTAACTTTATATAAATGTAATTCATACTATATCACTAAGTTACAGTGTACCCATCAGTGTTTTAGGTACATTTACAAGGTTATATGGCCATCAGTGTTTGTTGTTTTTTGATTTTGTGGGGTTTTTTTGGTTTTTGGGTTTTTTTGTTTGTTTTTTGTTTTGTGAGACAAGGTTTCACCGTGTATAGCCCTAGATGTCCTGGAACTAGCTCTGTAGACCAGGCTGACCTAAAACTCATAGAGATTTATCTGCTGGGATTAAAGGCATATGCCACCAATGCCCATGGTCATCAGTGTTAATTACAGAACATTCTATCACATAAAAGGAAACTCTTGTATCTCTGTGCATTTATTTGCATGTTCTTAACATTTTGTGTTCGTAGTCATACAGTATGTGATCTTATGACTGGCTCTTTCATTCATATGTTTTCAAGGTTTACTCAGAACTGTGTGTTGCTTAGAATCAGTTTTACATGCCCTTATCCTTTTTTCTTTTTGTTTGATCCCCTGCAGCACAGATACATAAACACTCAAAAAAAACCTACTTCACCACCACATTTAAATTCTATTCCATCTATCCATGTGCATAGCATGTAGTTTGATAAGGCTTTACTAACATTCTGATATCAGAGTTCCTAGAATGGGTAATATATCATATCTTTTGTAATTTTTAAAAATGAAAATGTTCTATCTGTATGCTGAAATATTTTCATGCTGACAAAGTAATTATAGTTAAAACTTAATACTATGAGATGTGAGTACTTTTATATATTTAGTTTCCCCTTCTGGGGCCTTCCATAGAAGTGCCATTATATAATCTTTGTCCTTAAATAAAAAACATGGCTGAACATAAAAGACTCTGAAGATCAGAGAATGAGTAGGTTCCAGGTTCAGGAGATAGCCTGGGAAGTTAGATTCTAGTTTCTTATGTAGTATATGAGTTAATTTGTTCCTGAAATAATACCTCTACCCCTCTTTTTTTGCTTTATATGTGTAAACCAGTTTCTTCTTTTTCCAAATACTAGTGCTTATCATTTGAATAGTATAAAGTAGATATGTACTGTACTATAATATTATGAATAAGCTAGAGAATAATGAAAGGTTTCTTGACTTTTCAGCCAAGTTCATGGAAGTTGCATGTGATAGTTAAGCTTTTATTTAGGTCAGAAGTCTACCTGTTAGTTTCTGTTATTTCTTTTCTCACACTCCTGTCAGAGTGTATCTACTTCACACCTCTTTTGGGTGTGTTTAGTGTGTAATATGCACTTTGTGATTGCAAGAGTGTGCACTGTACATCTAGACCTAGTGTTTAGGGACACCCCCACTGTGTACTTCCCTGCATGTCTTTCCATGTGAATGTTCCACTTGCTTCTAACTTCATTAGCACAGAGATGGGCTCCAGTGTTTTAAGGTATGACTCATATGGCAGAGTATTTGTATACGATATGATGCATGTGAGATCTAAAATTACATAACACACTTTATTAAATCAGCGACTCTTTTGAAGTGGATAAATCAGAACCTGTCTTATTTGTGTCTTTTCACAGGACTTGGGAATGCAGGAATCTCCCCAAAAGAATGTAATTCACTTGTTGAAAATGGTGAACTCTCTAGCCTTTCTCCAGTTCTCCAAGACAAAGAAGCATCCTTTTCTTTGTTGGAAACCGAAGACCATGAGGAATTGGAGCCTGCCAAAAAAAAGACGAAAGGAGGTTAGACTTTCACTGTTCTGGGCATCCTTCCGCCTCTTGTGCTCTGTGCCATGCTGGCTGTTGCCTGCAGTGGGTTCCCACTTTTTGCAGAAGTATGTGGATCTGCTTCAGGTTTATATTGTAACAACTTGCATTTTCCATATGAAAGTCTGAATTCTTCCTGTTTGCATAATTCAAATAGAACTTTTCACCACTAGGTCATGCCATTGTTCTGAAAACTACATTTTCAATTAAAAATGGACGTCACACTCCTCTATCCTTGATAGGATAGTAATTCTTTTAAAAAATGTTATCTGAACTAGGATATGGTGACATACACCTGTAATCTGAGAACTTGGTAGGTAGAGGCAGGAGGGCTGGAGTTGGCTGTGGAAATAGTGTGATAGCTCTGGAAATAATGTCCTGGGGAAGAAACTGGATTATCCGAATATTTATGGTAAAATAAATGAATTGGCTGTGGAGGCCATGGTGATTATCACACTATTTTACATTTAAAGAAGTATAGGGCTGGTGACGCGGCTCAACAGTTAAAAACTTTTGTTGTGAGGCCTGATAACCGGAGTTCAATCTCTGGAACCTATATAAATGTCGAAGTAGACAACTGACTCCCCAGAGCTGTCCTCTGACCTCCACATGTTCTCCCCCCCCCTCAACAGTAATTTCTTTAAAAGAAAAAGTATTAAACTAGGCATGGTGACGCATGCCTTTAATCCCAGCACTTGGGAGGCAGAGGTAGGTAGATCTCCGAGCTTGAGGCTAGCCTGACCTACATAGTGAGTCCCAGGACAGCTAGAGCTACATAGTTGAGACCCTATCTTGGAAAAAAAATTATTGATATGAGATTTTTTGGGTGTCTGTGTGGTTTCTTTTTGAGGCAGGGTTTCCCTGTGTGACAGTCCTAGCTGTCCTGGAGCTCATTTTGTAGATCAGGCTGGCCTCTAAGTCACAGAGATCTGTCTGTGTCTGCCTCTCAATGTGCTATCATGCCCAGCCTATAAATTCAACTTGTAAACATAAAATAAAAATTGAGCTAGGTATGATGTTACACACCTATAATCCCAGTTCTGGAGAAGTGGAAACAGGTGAATCAGATCTTTAAGGTAATCCTCTCAGCTACATTGCATGAGAAAATCTCAAAAAACAATAATAGTAGTGTTAGTACTTTGTGTATGTATATATAAATGTATCAGGAGAAAGAACATTTTAAACCTGTGCCGCCTTCGAGTTTTATTTCCAGGACTTTCCTTTGTGCATTGGGTTGTATTTTGTTTAAACAAAAATACTATACAACTGGTCCTCCCTCTTTCTCTTTCTCCTTCTACCACTTGTTACCTTCCTGTCTTAGGCATAAGTGCATACATCCTGAGTGTCCTTTTTTTTTTCTTTAGGTCAACAACTGTTCTAAACCAGCATTTAGGCACAAAGGGATATGTGACTTCTTTGGGACCTTCTTAAAAATAGTCTTTATATATCCAAGCATGGTGGCACATACCTTGAATCCCAATTCTGTATTCTAGAGCAGTCTGGTTTATACAGTGAGTTCTTGAACAGTCAGTGCTACATACAGAGACCCTGTCTCAGAAAACAGCAGCAACAACAAAAGTCTTTATAAGTGGCTTTGTTTCCTCTGCTGTTGATAGACAATAGAAACCTGAGGATCTTCTGTGTCTTCAGATTAAGTGGTTGTGACTGTTGGGACTTGTCCTTTTGTCTTATAGATGGGGAGCTTGACTTGAACCTGCAGTTACTGGTTGCAGACCAGCATGGAAATGCCCAAACCTCACTTCAGGATGTCAGAGTTGCCTCTGTAAAGCCAGACAAGATGGAGGAGACACTAACCTGCATCATCTGTCAAGACCTTCTGCATGACTGTGTGAGGTGTGCTGCTTCATATCCTAGGGTTGCTTCAGTAGCACTGGCTCCTTTGGCAAGTGTGGGGAAATGAGTATAAATAAAACAGACTTTGCTCCTCTTTTGCTCTGGAATCTGCCCAAGTTTCCATTTTCCTTTTATTTGTAGTGTCAACAAGGAGAAATTCATGAACCTGGAGACCAGGGTCATAGAATCCTTGAGATATGGTCAGTCTTGGTTTTGACTGACACAGACGATGAGTAACCAGAAAACCTGGTCTTGGCCTTGTGGGAGGATCATGTCAAGTATACTGAGTTTTAAATACTTCCTGACTAAAGACATAATACTTTGAGTGAAGTTCCCAGGATTATCTTTGGGAGAAACTTCTCTTGGCTGTTTGGAAACTTGGGAGGCAGATCCTACCCAACCAAGTCCCCAGACACTTGGTGTCTCTGTTGCTTGTGTTCTTAGAGTTATGATCTGCTCTTTGTTCCCCCTGAAAACAGGCATATAGCTCTGTTTTTTTTTTTTTTAATCTTCTAACACTCAGCTTAAGTATTTTTAGATTAGATGATAGAATTCTCCACAATTGGTTTATGGTTGGGGATCCAGCTTGCATTCCTGTTTGGGTAGGTCTGCTGCAGATTTTGTCTGAGTGTCATAGTGGCAGATACTTTAGAAGATTTCGTCAAACAAAGATATGTTCTTTGTTCCTTCATATTCTGCCAGTTTGCAGCCTTGTATGCACACATTTTGTGCGGCTTGCTACTCTGGCTGGATGGAGCGTTCATCTCTGTGCCCTACGTGCCGATGTCCAGTGGAGCGGATCTGCAAAAACCACATCCTGAATAACCTCGTGGAAGCATACCTTACCCAGCACCCAGGTCAGCTTCACCGTCTTTTCCTTTTAGGGGCCTGGGACTGCGAGCTCTGCTCTGAGCAGTCTAGATCATTTTCCTTGTCCGGTTTCCCTTGCCAGTGAATTTTGCTTGCCGTTTTTATCTAGATAAGTGTCGCAGTGAAGAAGATGTGAGAAATATGGACGCAAGGAATAAAATCACTCAAGATATGCTGCAACCCAAAGTCAGGAGGTCTTTCTCTGATGAAGAGGGGAGTTCAGAGGACCTACTAGAGCTGTCAGATGTGGATAGTGAATCCTCGGACATCAGGTTAGACATGTGCTTGGCTCATAGTGGTCCCTGGGGATAAGGAGAACAGTAATACTGTGCGTAACTGTATTGTGGTGTGTACAGCTAAAGGACTTCAGGATATCAGTTTCCTTAATGTTTTTAGCTTGTTTCCTCAAATTGGAGTATGGCCAGACTGGGTGGACTCTGAGCAACAACGAATAGGTTAAGAGCTTCAGGTAGCTTGGATAGTCTTTTTTAATTTATTTATGTATTAATTTTGAGACAGGGCCTCTCTGTAGCCTTTGCTGTCTTGGAACTCACTATGTAGACCAGGCTGGCCTTGACCTAACAGTGATCCACCTGCCTTAGCCTCCTGAGTGCTAGGATTAAGGGCCTGTGCCTCCAAGCCCAGCTTTGTTGTCTCGCTATATAACCCTGGCCGCCCTGGACTTACTATGTAGACCAGGCAGTCCTTGAACTCACAGAGATATGCCTGCTTCTGCCTCCTGAGCAGTGGAATTAAAGGCATGCACCACCATTCCCAGCTTTCTTAGTGGGTTTTGAACCCCATCTCCTTGTCCTCATTTTCTTATGCTTCATATCATGAGTCCTGATTCACTGCCTACAGCAGAAAAGTCTTATGTATTGTTTTTCCTGAATAAGCATACCTAATTCTTTTTTTTTTTTTGAGACAGGGTTTCTCTGTGAAATAGTCCTGGCTGTCCTGGAACTCACTCTGTAGACCAGGCTGGCCTCAAACTCACAGATTCACTTGTCACTGCCTCCCTAGTGCTGGGATTAAGGGCATGTACCACCACTGCTTGGCTGGCACACCTAATTATTTTTTGTTGTTATTTTTCGAGACAGGGTTTCTCTGTGGCTTTGGAGGCTGTCCTGGAACTAGCTCTTGTAGACCAGGCTGGTCTCGAACTCACAGAGATCCGCCTGCCTCTGCCTCCAAGTGCTGGGATTGAAGATGTGCGCTAGAGACTGTGAGTCCTTGGCTATAATGGTAGTGTTATAATTTCTTAGAGTTGTATCACAGGAAAGGCATAATCCCCAGGCTGAAAGGACAGTTCTTTGAGACCCAATTTTACTTTCTGACACATTGGTTTCAGGTCTACATTTTGGGCCAAGACCATGATATAGGGGAAAAAAAAGTAAATAACCTCCCATGAATTACAGAGTGAGTTCAAAGCTAGCCTGAGAAACTTAAGATTCTTATCTCAAAATAAAAACATTTTAAAAGTTCTTGGAAGTTTAGCTCAGTGATGGAATGTTTGCCTAGCATGTGAGAATTGACCATGAGGTCAATCTATTACACTGTGAACAACCACAAAAAAGTCACACAAACAAAGCAAATTTGGATGTGACTGCTGACACCTGTAATTCCAACTCACTAGGACCTTTTTGCCTCGGTCTTAGCGGTACTAATCTAGCAGTAGTTTTCTCTTATGAGTGGGTTTTCTTTGCCTTTTCATGAGCCTATGAGCCCATGTCCCACTGAGTAGGGACTAAGTGGTCCAGGGTAGATTGTGCTGAAGCATGGTATGTGAGGGATTAAACTCAAAGTAAACTAAGCATGTGGATGCTAGCCTCTCTCTCAGATTCCTGTTCCAGGTGGTTATGGGTAATGCCCTCCCATTGGTGGGAGCGGAGCAGAAAGTGATATGAAGATGAGTAGAGGAAGAGCAGAGGCCTTGAAGAGTAGAAGCCAACAGCTGGAGCTGGGAGTAGATGATAATATAACAATCATGTCTGCCTGTTCCTTTGTGACTTCAGTTCTGCTTGTTCTTCTCACAGTCAGCCATATATTGTATGCAGACAGTGTCCTGAATACAGAAGACAAGCAATGCAGTCTCTTCCTTGCCCAGTCCCAGATAGTGAGCTGGGAACTACACAGGCCCTTGGTGGGGAAGCACCATCAACATCTGCCAGCTTGGCAACAAGTAAGACAGCGTCTCCTTCCATTGCGTTACTTCCTTGTGATTCTTGTCCTAGCTTCCTATGGTGTGAATCCCCTGTGATGTCACTCCTGCCCTCTAGTCCCCTGTTTCAGCAATCCTTTTGCCTCTAATACCCTCTTGTTTGGTGTACCCAGTATTGGTATGAAATTAGGGAAGCCAGGCATGGTGATGCATGCCTTTAAACCCCAGCACTTGGGAGGCAGAGGCCAGCCTGGTCTACAGAGTGAGTTCCAGGACAGGCTCCAAAGCAATACAGAGAAACCCTGTCTCAAAAAAAGAAAAATGTTTAGGTGAGCTGGACAGAGATAGGAGGATCTCTGTGAGCTTGTCTGGTCTGGGGGTAGGAGAGAGAGAGAGAGAGAGAGAGAGAGAGAGAGAGAGAGAGAGAGAGAGAGAGAGAGAGAGAGAGAGAGAGAGAGAGAGAGAGAGAGAGAGAGAGAATGAATTAGGTGAATATCTGTTTATTTGAGGGTCTCCTCTTTGGGGCACACCTCGTACTTAACAGTTTTGGTCTCTCTTTAGCCTACTGCTTCAGGCAGTTTGCTTAGTGGGGTATGCCAAAGCCAAAATAATCATTCTATATCTGTCACCCAAATTAGAAACTGACTTCTTTCTAGCAGCGTGTGCTAAATTCCCATAGTTTGTCTTGCTTCTCCATAGAGTTGCCCTCTAAACAATCTCCCATCAGTTGTGTATTTCCAAAAGATAGGTTCCTAGATGCATTGAGAAGAGCAAGAGAGGGGCTAAAATATAGCTCGGTGATGACGGGCATGCTTAGCTTTTGCAAGGCATTTGGTTCCACCCCAAAGACAATAAGGGAAAGAGAAAAAGAGAGCTGTGTACTTGCATGTGCCATGGAGTTCTTAGCTCTAAAGGTTGGGGCCTAGCAACTGGCACTGGCTATAGATAGCATAACAGTGTCCCTCTAGTGGGGCTGGCTCTGACTGTTCCTACTGCAGTGAGCACTGTGGTCATTGTCAAATTAAAATAGCTTTAGGAGCCTTTGCCCTTTAGCTGCTATTTAGCCTGAGTATGTTAGAAGGCCACTAACCTAGGGTTGTAATTAAGAGCCACATGGTTGGCTACCCTATTAGAACACTGCTCTAGTTCTCTGGGTGACTTCCAGAACCCATAGTTGGGACAGCAAAGCCGTGCCCAGCAACCAGAGATAGATACTTGATCACTACCCAGGATGGACTTTTTGGTCTTTTGAAATATAGTCTCAATTTTTAACTCAGGCTGGCCTAAAACTCAGTATATATCTCGGGCTAGCCTTGAACTTGTAATCTTTCTGCCTCAGCTTCCCAGTATCTAGCACTATAGGTACATACTCTCATGCCTGACTTGAACTCCCTTAGTCCAGTTACTTTTTAAAAACAATTTATTTATGTATATATGTATGTATATGGGTATTTTCGGTGCTGGGGATTAAGCCTAAGGCTTCTCAAATACTAGACAAGTACTCACTGAGCTATAGCCATTGACTTCCCATATTTCAAATGGAAGAATATCATTTGGCCACTTAGGAAGTAGTTTGAATTCTTCCCAGATCCGGTGTACTTCATAGTTCCCTCTCTAGATGTAAATTTCTTGTCTGCTGTCTTTCACCTTGTGTTTGGATACATTATGACCTAAATATGTGTGCCCTTCAGCAACCCAGGATTATATGTGCCCTCTTCAAGGAAGCCACGCCATATGCACCTGCTGCTTCCAGCCTATGCCTGACCGGAGAGCTGAGCGTGAGCAGGATTCCCGTGTTGCCCCTCAGCAGTGTGAGTATGTCATCTGTCCCCCTGAGGTTCCCATTAGGTTCCCATACATTCTTGTGTATCCTTCATGGCTTGAAACAGATATCTGCACATAACCTTTTGACCCCACATAAGCATATTGAACACTCTTGTTTTTCCCACCAATTAATAATCTAATAGATGAAATATCTTGTTTTTAATTTACATCTCACCATTAAAACAGGTCTTTGGATAGGGAGATAGCTAAGTGGTGGAATGCTTGCTTAGAGTGTATAACCTCCTGGTTTTCATTCTCTGTTCTGCAAAACATCAGAAAAACAAATGGAGCTCTTCAATTATTTAATGGCTATTTGAATATACTTTTGCTTAAAATGCTTGTTCATATCTGTTGTCTTTTTAAAATATTCCTTGATCATTGTTACTGCTGTTAAATGAAGAAAAGCATAAACTCATGTGGCCACATGAACAAGTCTCTGCAGTGCCTGAGCCACTCTTCTGGATATTGAGAGCACAGTGTACAAGCTCTCCACTGCAGTGATGTAGTGTGTTTTGTGTGCTCTGAGACTGCTCTGGAGTGGTCCTCCTAGCCTAGTCTTAGTGCAGTACAGAAGAGGAGACAGTAGTACAGTAGCGGTATGCATTCTGGGATAGGCAGCTAACAAGCTTCAGACATACCAGGGTGATTAGGCATGTTGAGAAGAATCCATGGAAGAGTCCTGAGAATACTGACATCTGAGAAATACAGATCAACAAGTGGGAGCCAAGGTCATGTTCTTAAAATTTTGCTAAGAGGGCAGTCTTTACTTTTGACTAATTTTATAGAGAAATGCTTCTTGTAGATACAGGCATTTACAAAGTGATTATACTGTTTTTGTTTTGTTTTGGTTTTGATTTTCTTTTTTTGTTTTTTTTTTTTTGTTTTTTTTTTTTTTTTTTTTTTTGAGACAGGGTTTCTCTGTGGCTTTGGAGGCTGTCCTGGAACTCGCTCTGTAGACCAGGCTGGCCTCTAACTCACAGAGATCCGCCTGCCTCTGCCTCCTGAGTGCTGGGATTAAAGGCGTGCGCCACCAACGCCCGGCGGTTTTGATTTTCAAGACAGAGTTTCTCTGTATTGCTTTGGAGCCTGTCCTAGAACTTGCTCCATAGACCAGACTGGCTTCGAACTCACAGATACCTGCCTGCCTCTGCCTCCTGAGTGCTGGAACTAAAGGCATGCACCACCAATGCCTGGCTAGTGATTATGCTCTTTAAAAAGATTTAATTATTAAATCCTGTAAGAATTTCAGCTAGGGTTTATTTAGCATGTTCTATGAAATTGTATTGTGGTGAATATTAAACATTAAAAAGCCTTTTTTACAAGGGCGTGCAAGATAACAATATAAAAACATTATTCATGCTAGTATTCAGGCATCTGTACCGGCCTGTCCTTGGAGTTCAGACAGGACACACCCTCAGCTGCAAGCCACTAAGAGCACCACCTGTGCATATTCACTGTGTTTCCTTTTAAAAGGGCCCTGCCCACCTCCCATCTTCACTCTTTCTCTCCCTCTCTCTGTTCTGTTCTCTCTCCCTCTCTCCCCCTCTTTCCTCTCCTCTCTCCTCCTGCTCCTGTTTCTGGAGGCCGATATCCCCCTCCCCTTTCCCCTTTTTATGATCCCTTTCCCAAATAAAAACCCCTCTGCATCTTTCTCTTGCGCGCTGCTTTTTTTTTTTTTAATTACAGCAATTCATGGTAGGTAGAAAAGCTATCTGCAGACATGAATGTGCAGTTACTTCAAGTGTGTCACATATTCAGAGCTGGGAAAAAAAATGAACCAGGGCTTTTGGCTGCTGGGATCATAGACCAAGCTGTTTTTAAGATCACTGTTTTAAAATTAACTTGGAGTTATCACAATTCTGTCACCTTTGATTTTAGATGTTATCTGGGATGTTGTCTCTGTTCCCGAGTCCCATGAGAACACCTCAGAAAGACTGTCTTCAAAGAGAGTTGAGCTCTTGAGTCTGGTGCTAAATTTCTTCAAGTATGAAAAGGCACAGTTGCAGGTCCCAATTGACCAACTGTCGTTTGTCCACAGGTGCAGTGTGCCTGCAGCCCTTCTGCCATTTGTATTGGGGCTGCACCCGGACTGGCTGCTTTGGCTGCTTGGCCCCATTCTGTGGTAATGTCAGCCTTTAGCCTAGTTGCTTTGACTTGTGTATGTTCTACTGGTGAACTTGGGGTAGGTGGTATTGAACAGTGATTTATTGTCATCAAAGAAAAAGAGGCTGCTATGGGCCATCAAGTGATTGATTGCCGGCCTTTTTCTGCTACACTGCAGAGTTTTGTGACTTTGGAAGTCTCAAACCCATGTTGCTTCAAAAGCAAGCAGTAATAAAATAAGAGAAATATCAGCTTCCTACACAGGAGAAATTATTTGTTCACATAAAACATTATTTATATAATCCCAGCCCTCCAGAGGCTTAGGCAGGAGGATCACAAATTCAAGAATAGCTGGGTATGGTGTTGCATTCTGGGATTAAAGGCATCACTAGCACTGCCCAGCTCTACTAAGAATCACAATAGCTTTGTTTGTGTTGGAGAGTATTTTCCCCTAGTGCCCATGACATATCTAGGACAGGTTCTTGGCCCCATTAACAGTGGATAGGTGTTCCATCTCATGGGGAAGGCCTTAAAGGTAATTTAAGAAGTGGTCGTTTGCTTCTATTACATTTGTGCTGTTATTGCACCAGTGGGTGTATCTCATAAACAGGTCACTGTTATAATACACAGCGTTCATAGTTGGTTGAGACTGAAGATTACTTTTTCCTCTGGTGGCATGTATAATGTCTTTTGAACACTTAGAATGCTAGTTAGTAGTGGTGACTCATCTAGTTGAGTACCAGCTTGATTTTTCCACGTTTGGTAACATAAATATGTTGTGACCTCAGCAATAGGGTCTTAACTCAGGTTGTGGGGGGGTAACCAATAGTACTGGCACTAGCCTGTGATGTCTGGGGGTGGCCTATGGGATTCCAGCCAGTGACTGAAAAAGATGCAACCCTGTGAGTTTGAGGCCAGCCTGGTGTACAAGAGCTAGTTCCAGGACAGCCTCCAAAGCCACAGAGAAACCCTGTCTCGGAAAAACGGGGGGGGGGATGCAGCCCATTCCTGGGACCGGGGGATTATTTGGTAGTGTATATAATGTATAGTTGGGGCATTGACTCCCCTATTATTTTCCATCTTCGTTATTTTGAGACAGGGTCTTTCAGTGAACCTAATGTTCACTAATCAACTAGACTGGTTGGGTTAGCAATCTCCAGGGATCCACTTGTCTCCTCCCTCCACCAATACTAGTATTATAGAATGCCCTGCTACACTTGGCTTTCTCTCTCTTTCCTTCTCTCTCTCTGTCTTTCTATCCTTCCTTCCTTGTCCCTCCCTCCCTCCTTCTCTCCCTTCCCCCCCTTTTTAAATAGTCATGCTGGGGATTGAAACTCAGGTCTGCATACTTATGTGGTAGGCATTTTACTGACTGAAGCATTTCCTAAGCTTGTTGCTTTTTACAGTGTATAATAGAGAGAGATTTGGTTATCCTGTCAGGCAAACAATACTTGGATACTATATCACCCTTATAAAACAGATAATATTCCTTCTTCCTCTGGCAGAGCTCAACCTGGGGGACAAGTGCTTGGATGGAGTGCTGAACAATAACAACTATGAGTCAGACATCCTGAAGGTATCATCTCCACACTTCCCCGGGGGATCCAGTGGAAACCATGAAGCTTTCCTATAATTTTTTGTGGTTTCTGTTAGGACACCCATTTTCTCTTTAGCATTTGCCTGCAGACATTTACTGCCACAATTGGCAGCACATACGGTGTTATCTGACCAGTACAATCAGTTAGTTCCCTGATTCCATGATATATATCAGTTTTCCCTGTAGTCTAAAATGAGGTGATTCCTGTTTGCTGATCATGCTATCAAACCATATGAACTGGTTAAAAACATCTTACAGAGAGGATATCTCAATTCTGGCTCTTTTCTCTGGCTCCTTTTTCTGAACATTTCCCTTCCCAAGTTTGAGGAAGCTAGCTCAGCTCTTAGAATGGTAACATGTTCGGGCTGGAGAGATGGCTCAGAGGTTAAGAATACTGACTGTTCTTCCAGAGGTCCTGAGTTCAACTCCCAGCGACCACATGGCAACTCACTACTGTTTATAACTCTAATTCTGGACACCTTTACACAGGCACACACATGCAAGCAAAACACCAACATACATAAAAAATAAGTGAATAAATATTTTAAAAAGAATTGTAATATGTTCAATTCTGCATGTTGAGAACTTTGCCCCGCTTTGAGTACATTCATTTACCTACACACATCACCAGACTTACTTAGCTGAGCACCACTATACTTTACTTTTAGGTCCAGGAAAACCCTTTGTAACAGCCTTGACCAGTGTCAAAATAAGAGAAAGCAAAGGCCTGGCATTCAGCTATTCTTGTCACTATTAGGGAGTAGGTGGGTGGGAGGAGGACAAGTGTAAAGGTAGAAATTCAACAATAGAGAGTAAAAGGGAAAATTCTCATTGTAGTGTGGTACTGAAACATCTGTCTTCTATTCAAGGAGATTTGGCTTCTACCAGCAGTATTCCATAGCTTACATAGGACAGGCAGTTCTAAGTGGTTATTGGTGATTGTCACTTCTGAAGGGCATATGTCTGTCTTTTCAGAAAAGGGAAGGGGGCTCCAGCAAGCACATTACAAAAGCAGAAGTCAGTAGTTCAGTGGTTTAGTTTTAACTATGTTTTCTTTTAATAGTGTTTAATACTTTCCTTTTTCCCCTTCAGTGTCTTATCTGTCCTTGTGCTCTGCATGCCTTTGTGGAGTTTTGAGAGAACAGTGATTCTTATTCAGGTCCAGAGATCAAAGAGCCACTCAGCAAAGAACTTTTGAGACCTGTGAGAGGCTTGACTCTAGTTATTCCACTGGGTCTGTGTAAACGCCACTCAAGGGTAGCTATGCTCTGGCTTCATCTACCTCAGAGGGCTTTTATGAAACGTTCTCTTATTTGTTTAGTGATTCTTCTAAATGGAATCTCTTTTTATACTTTTTCCCATCACAGAATTACCTGGCAACCAGGGGTATGACATGGAAAAATATGTTGGCAGAGAGTCTTCTGGCTCTACAGAGGGGTGTATTTCTACTGTCTGGTAAGCATTATTCAGTCAGCCCTTCCCTCCAGAATGGGCATTAATTTTTAAGAGTGTCTTTGTCTCTTGTAAAGTAGTGAGAATGGCGGTATTATCTGTCAGCTTTCCTACATTCATGACATTGACTTTCAACCTTCCTAGGAAGATAAAGGAAGGTCTAGACATTTTAAATTTTTGTTTTGTTTTGGTAGAATCTCACTATGTAGCCTAGGCTGGCCCTGAACTACTGATCCTCCTGTCGTTTTCACTAGTGCTGGGATGACAGATAAGAGCCACCACATCTGCCTAATCACTCGGCTTTTCTTGTTTTGTTTTTTTAAGAGACAAGTTTATCTGTTTAGCTTTGGCTGTCCTGGAACTCACTCTGTAGACCAAGCTGGCTTTGAACTCACAGAAGTCTGCCTGCCTCTGCCTCCCCAGTGCTGGGATTAAAGTTGGGCTCCACCACTGCCTGGCTCACTTTTGAGGTTTTAAAAGCTTTGTTTGAAACCTGTAGCATTTGTTCCAGCACCTTTTCTCCCTATTAGGGAAGGGTGGGAACATGGCTTAGGGAGTCTCTACTACTTTATCCCTTGATTTGTCGTTACTCAGCTGGGGGACAGATTAGAGTAGTCATGCTTTCTCCCAAGGGAGTACGTAGTGTGGAAAGCTAAAAAAAAATTGTAACAAAATTTTTCCTAAGACTTAAATGTTTATTAAGAAAAATGTGAGCAGTTTTCTTAAAATCCCTTTTATCTTTCTGGTGATCATGTTCTGGTGTGTCTTGCCTGTTGCAGCCCATCTAACTTCTATGAATATCTTTGATTTCATAATTTGTAATGATAGTAGCTCAGACAGAAAATATGAGTGACTTGCTGCTCTTCCAGAGGACACATAAATTTCTGCTGGCCTGCATGGGTATGCATCCTAGCACAACTATAAATAAAATAAATTCCTAAAAAAAAAAAAAAAAAAAAAAAAAGACTGAGCATTGTGGTCGTATGTATACACCTTTAATCCCAGCACTCAAGAGACAGAGGCAAGAAGATTTCTGTGAGTTTGAGACCAGCCTGGTCTACATACCCAGGGCTTTGTAGAGAGACCCTGTCTCAAAAGACCAAAAAAGGAAATACGAGTGCTTTAGGAAAGAACAAAGAACAAAGTAAAACTCACTTGAAATCCCACACCTAAACTACTGGCAGGAGCAGGCTGCTTACCTAGCATTTGTGATACCCTGGCTTTTGTTCACAGCATTGGAAAAGCATAAAAAAATATAGAATATTAAAAAATATGGGAATAGTTTTTTCATGCCCATACATCCAGGCCTTTTGAAGATGCCCCATTTGTGGGTTAAATTACAGATGGTGCCTTATTAAGTGTCCCGTTTGTACTTAGCATGTATCACACACTTCTGCCAAGAAAAGTCCAGGCATTGTATCTGAGGTAGCAGAAACTTGCCAGGGTTCTTGTGCATACTAAACATCTACTCTACCCTACACCCCCAAGCCCTGCCTTGGTTTATTATTATGTAGAGGGTTTGGGAAGGGGAGAAGCTTAGGAAGGATGAGTATGACCCCAGTTAGGCTTGGACTTGCTGGAATTAGGTGGTAATTCCTTTACCACTTAAATGCTGGCAGAAGCCAGCCTATACCACCATTTCCAGTTTTATATACTGCTGGGGATCAAGCCCAGGGCTTTGTGCATGCTAAGCAAGCATTCTACCACCTGAGCTATGTCACCAGCCCTACATACAGTTTAATATCACAGCTTTATTTAGCTACTTCATGAAAGGATATTTATTTCTTGTTTTCCACTACATTAATGCCACAGCTTTTGAGTATGCAATGCTGTACATTAGTAACTGGGATTTTATGACAGTAGTACATGAAGCTGAGACTTTGCCCCCATGAACACACCATCCTTTCTAAGTTGTGCAAATTTCCCCTCATGCCTGAGGCATCCCTTGCCTCTCAGCTCTGTATTTGCATTTAGTTTTGTGAGTATGAGAGAAGCTGACAGTGACTTATTTTAATGCCTTTGAGTGACTATTAACAAAACTGAAGGTCTTTTTTGCACTATACTTGCTTATCTGTGGTCCTTGACTTTACATATACTCTTTGGGTGGTCTCTGGTAGCACTGACATGCTATCTTTGTTAAAGTACACAGTATTGCCCTTTTGTGTTATAAATATGTTCTTACTGTAGCATTACTACTCCACAGTTTGTAGTTTTTATATTTCCATCTCAAATTTTAAATTGTAGGTAGTCAAAAGTATAAATCATTTTTGTGTGATTTTTATTTTCAACACATGTAGGTTTAGCATTCCAAGTTTGGAAATGCCTCCAACATTTGTAACTGTAAGAGTGCTGAAGACATGATACCACAAGAATAAAACCTATACCAGACCTGCTATTTTATGGGTCATTGTATGAAATCACCTTCAGGCAATGTGTGTGAGATGCGTAGGAAATGTAAATGATCGTATGTTTAGAATTGGGTCCCCCAGTTCTCATTACATATACACAAATCACCAGGCATTGTGGCACACACCTTTAATTTCAGTACTAGAGAAGCAGAGGCTGGTAGATTTATCTGAGTTTAATGTCAGCCTGGTCTACAAAGTGAGTTCCAGGTAAGTAAGGACTCACAGTGAGACCCTATCTCAAAAAACAGGTAAGGAGGCCTGAGAGATGGCCTAGCAGCTAAGAGCACTGGCTTTTCTTACAGAGGATCCAAGTTTGGTTCCCTGAACCCACATAATGGTTTACAACTAACTATTCCATGATTCCAATTCCATGGGATCCAGTGCCTTCTGACCTCAGCTGGTACCAGGCACACATGTGGTGTATATACGTACATGCAAGCAAAACACTGATACACACATTTTTAAAAAATCATTTGGGACATATACACAAATGTCCTCAAATCTGGAAATGAATCTATAATTCAGAATATCTCTGATCCCATGTGTTTTAGATAAGGAATAATTAACTACACTTAAATGTAGCACAAGAGAAAATATTCTTTCCAATCTTAATACTTTTGAGGGGATTTTAAAAAATATTCAAAATTTTTTAATCCACATGAGATTTTCTTACTATTAAAAACTAAAGTAGTGGGGCTAAAGAAATGGTGTGGTGATGATAAACATTTGTTGCTCTTGGAGAGGACAAGGTTCCCTGCACCCACATGGTGACTAAAAATCACCTGTAACTCCAGTTCTAGAGGATCCAATGCCCTCTTCTGGTCTTTTCAAGTACTGCACACACATGGTACACAGATATTCATGTAGGCAAACATTCATAAAATAAAAGAAATCTTTAAAAAAAAACAGCTAAATTCGCATTTAGATTGGTTTTGGAATTGCTTTCCAGATGTCTATCCCATTGTCTCTACCTAATTATGGTGTTAAGTTTCCTACTAGTTTGAAGTATGTCTGTTTCGATATTTAGAAAATGATATTGCCTGATAAATGGCTGTGTCCAGATGTGGCTGTCTTCCCTCAGATTACAGAATCAATGGAAACACTGTGTTGTGTTACTGCTGTGGTCTGCGTAGCTTCCGAGAGCTGACCTACCAGTATCGGCAGAACATTCCTGCTTCTGAGTTGCCAGGTAAGGAGTCTTTTCTGTATGTATTGGCTTCCTTACTCAATTCAAGCAGGTACTGAGCGTGGCTGTATACTCAATACTTAGCAGAAGTTGTAGCACATAGGCAGAAGACAAGCACAGGGGAGGGCTGAGGCAGCATTTGCTTTTCAGACTGTATCAAGATACATGGATTTCTAGAGCAAAGCAACATAAAGACATTACTAGAACAACTGTATTTCCTTGAGTAGTTTTCAGGTAAATTTGTTTTTCTTGTCAAAAAACCTTGTCATGGTCTATGAAACCTGATCATAAAGAGAAATAAGATGTAAGCTGTCACAGAAGTCTAGTAAAGAGCTTGCTGTGTTGGCATGAAGGCCTGACTTCGGACCTCATGTAAACACACACACACACACACCAACTAAATATGTGGATCTTGCAAAGGACCCAGGTTTGGTTTCCGGAATCCACATGAAAACTTACATCATTTACAACTCCAGTTCCAGAGGATTTGGTATCCTCTTCAAGCCTCTGTGGGTACGAAGCGCACACACAGTACTTAGGTACATGCAGGTAAATATCTTACACATAAAGTAAAATAAAATAAATAATCTTTTTTAAAAACCAAGAAAAAAAGCCAGGTGTAGCAGCTCATGTTTATAATTTAAGAGCTGGGGAGTCACACACAGGCAGGTCCCTGGTTTCGCCAGGTAGCTTAGCCTAATTGGCAAGCTCTATGCCATTGAAAGATCTTGTCTCAAAAAAAAAAAAAAAAAACAAGGTAGATGATGACACCTAATACATTGACTTCTGGCTTCTATACATACATGTATATCCACATACATGTACCTATATGAGCATACACGAACACACACAGAGTGACAAAGATGCTTTGTGCTCAGGGGGAGTTTCACTGTATCTTCAATTAAATTCATTTAGCTACATGAAAAGTGTGTGATGCATCTAATATAGACATGTACTTTCTTTTCCAGTGGCTGTAACATCCCGTCCTGATTGCTACTGGGGCCGTAACTGTCGCACTCAGGTGAAGGCTCACCATGCTATGTGAGTGAAGCTGGGGGACATCTGGATCAACTATAGGTCCTCCAGGCTTAGGACTTAGGAATGCAACAGTAATAGTGAATTGTATTCTAAAAGTTACACTAATTTCACGACTTAGGGTATCCTCCATAGTAGAGTACAAAGTTCTGAGTTCAGTTCCTAGCATCCCACTCCATCCCCCAAATATACATTTGTGTGTTAATTTAATCCCTATACTTCTATAAAATCATGCATTGTGTAAAACAGCATTTTTATATAGAAATTCTGCTCTTATGTTACTACATTTTTTGGGGGGGGGGATGGTTTCGAGGCAGGGTTTCTCTGTGGTTTTGGAGGCTATCCTGGAGGTGTGCGGCACCACTGACCAGCTAGAGGTGACATCTTACACTTTTGGTTGTGAGCCTAGCCTTTAGTGGCTGAGCTTATCCTCCAGCCCTAGAGGTGACTTCTTCATGGGTAGTTTTGTAGTATAAAACCTTGCATTGTGCTTGAGCATGAACAGCAGACACTATCTGTTTCAAGAAGGGAACTTTTAGGTTGTAGAGATGGCCCAACATTTAAGAGTGCATGCTGCTCTTGCAGAGGATCTGAGTTCAGTTCCCAGCACTCACACTGGGCAGTTAGTAACCACCTATTACTCTAGCTGCAGGGGTCAGATATCTGTGGCCTCCTCAGGAATCCATATGCAGGTCTGCATACCTCCACATAGACACATATACAGAACTAAAAGTAAAACAAATCTTTTTAAAAAAGAAAGAAGGAAGCTGGGCAGTAGTAGTGCACACCTTTAATCCCAACACTTGGGAGGCAGAGGTAGGTGGATCTCTGTGAATTCGAGTCCAGCCTAGTCTACAGAAGGAGTTCCAGGATAGCAAGGCTGTAAACCCTGTCTCAAAGAAAAAAAAATAAAAAGGAAGGAGGAAGGATGGACAGATGGACAGACATTTCACAGCTAACTCACTTTTGTTCATGGTAGAGTGGATATGAGTAGCCAAAGCACATGCCTCTTTCTCCATGCACATCTCTAATCTTACCCCTGGTTTGTGGGAAACAGCATCTGTTTCTACCCTGCTAGGTTAAGTGTAGGCTAAGACATACATACACTAATGAAGCACAGTTTTTAGTCTTTAATCTGATAAATTACCCACAGTGTTTTCATTTTCATTTTAAAATTTAAAAAGAGATAAGACTGGAGAGGTGGCTCAGCAGTTAAGAGCACTGCTCTTCTAGACAGCTTGAGTTTGGTTCCCAGCACCCTGTCAAATGGCACACAGCCATCTGTAATACCAGCTCCAGGGGATTGGATTCCCTCTTCTGGCCGCTCTGGCCACCTGTACACACACATGGCACATACTCAGACGGACACATACAAATACACATAAATCTAAAACTTTTAAAAACACAAGCTTTTAAAAAAGGCATAAAATTGAGTGAGCTCACATATATAAGGCACACATGTTTTTATGTGGTGATTACACTATGCAATTTCAGTCTTTGATGTTTTCTCTCCCTGCAGGAAATTCAATCACATCTGCGAACAGACAAGGTTCAAGAACTGAACGTTGGAGGATACACATAAAACAGCTACAGAGCATAGGAGGCAATGACACTGTGTTTTTAAAAATACCACATACAAACACTTTTAAGGGCATTTTTAGAGTTCTCCTTTTATAGTTCCAGCACTGGGGGTTTCTGGTCAGGCACTCTGGTATGTATAGCTTTTCCCTTTGTGGAGCTTTAACTTCAAACACACACACACACAAACTTAACTTCAGACACACACACACACACACACACACACACACCACGTGCCCCAGTAACCTATACATACACACCCACACCATTTGTCCCAGTAACCTGGGAGCCTACTGGCCACATGGCCAGGAGGATCAGTGCAGGAGGATCAACAGATTAAGATCTCTCTCCCACTGGACAGCTGACTCTTCCCTTGTGTGTGGTGAGGCAATGACAGTGCAGGTTTATACTTTTGTATCTTTTATACCTTGTACCTTGACTACAGTTAAAATGGAAACGGTTTTCATGGGGAAAAGGGTCAGGGATGTCAGAAGCATTCTATGTAAGGAAAGGAAGCGTAAGTTTACAGCCTCCAGGGATGTACAGGATATTCTTCCATCTGGAAAGCCACAGTTTTTTGTATATTTTTTATTTTAATAGGTTTGGTGCTTATCTTCTAATAAGATTAAAATATTAAAAAATGTAGCACAAATATTATAACTTATAATTTACAAATTGACTGAAATTGGGAATAGTCTGATATTTGAAAGAAGCATATGTTTCTGTATTTAAAAAAAATTAAATGCCCAAAACTGCTAATCCTGAGGAGGATGTCTTGAGTATCCAGGTTCTTGACACAAGGCTGGCCAATGCCTTGTATGCGGCAGGGTGCAGCCTCTGCCCTTAGCCCTCTAGTCCCTGAGAGCAGCCTCCTGCTGAAACTCCAGATGGCTCCAGACTGATAGGGCTTCTGCTTTCTAAGCTCTGTGCTGGTACATTAGGTTTGTCATGTCATCTGGAATAATACTTGAAATTTTGTTTTTTGGTTTTTTTTTTAAGCTTTTTTATCTTTTATTGAAATCGCCTGTTATGTTTGTTTGCAAACTGCTAACTTTTTGCTTCTCAGGAATACACTTTTCAACTGTTGTCTTGCTCTTGATACAGACTGAGAGGCAGCACTCTGTATTTGTGGGAGGTTTTCTTTTTTTTTTTTATTCTAATAAATGAGCTGTGTTTGTTTCTCTTCTTGTGTTGCGTTCTTATGTGAGGTACCACATGCTACATGCTAATACAGATAGATGCCAGTAATTCACTACATTAATTCTTCACTACTCATATTTACTTTATTGCCTGTTAGTCTTGCAGCTCCACCAGCAGATAGATAATGTCAAGAGGTAAGCAAACAGGACCTGGTTGAACTCAAAACCTGAGCACTTTGAACATGGCACAGGCTATTTTGTTAGTCCTGATCAAGGGGAATGTGTTGTCTGCACAGGTGAATCTCTGTGAGTTAGAGGCCAGCCTAGTCTACAGAGTGAGTTTCTGGACAGGCTCAAAAGCTACAAAGAAACCCTGTCTCAAAAATTCCAAACACACACACACACACACACACACACACACACACACACACACACACAGCTAAACCAGAAATGCAGTCCCATGTGGGTTTCTGCCAGTTGAGGGGACAGTCTACCCTGTGTTGGTCTGGCAGCCTAGGAGAGAATGATGAGACAGGGTGGCCTTACACAGCTATAGTGAGGCTCAGCCAACAGACCCAGAAACTGTCATCCCCAGAAGCCCAGAATTAGGAACTGAAACTTAGTAAAAAGAACACAAAATCCAGTGTGGTTCCAACTTCAAGTATGGTATGATGTAGGAACCCAGACACTGTCCCTAAGTTTGTTCTCTGGTTTTGCCTTCTCTTTTCCACCCCTCCAATTTTGGCACACACAATAGCTAATGGTCAGGCACTGTCAAGACTGTATGAAGTTGTATTGAAGGGACTAGACCCTCACTCAGTCCCTGCTTTAGCAGCCATGACAGGCTACAGAAAAGACCCGTGGGCCTCTGACACAAGGAAACTCCAGATGCTCTGGCTTTCCAGAGCCTAGGGCCAAAACTGAACACAAAGAAACTCCAGATGCCCTACCCCCAGCCTCCTAGATACTTGGTTCCTGGGAACTGTTTGGCCACAAAAGAAACTCCAGGGGAGACCAAAACCTCTCTTGTAGTCTCCAGGATATAGTTCTGAAAACTATTAGTGTCTACGCACAACAGGCCACCTGTAAGTGACAAGACAAAACCATAGAAACCACAGAAGGTTCCCTCTTAGCACTGACCAATGAAAATAATTGGTACACAAGTATTTCATGCCAAAATACAACTTTGAGGAAATTTTCCTAATTGTTCCAAATATCAACCAATCAGAAACCAACTGGTACCTACTGATGTAATCCTGTAACTTTTGTCTTTAAAACCTAGTGGTAGACAGGGAACTTCACTCCCTCTGGAGGCTGCTGAGTTAGCTAGCCAGACTGGATCCCTGTCATGGTGAACAATAAAACCTTGTTTTTCCAGCTTACCGGGTCTGTCTCCCTGGTGGTCTCTGAGGATCTTTGCAACTTGGGCACCTTGAGACAAGAGAACAGAGGCCCACAAAGTAGGAGAAGCCAGACTCACCAGACATAGTTAGCCACATAGTAAGCTCAGGTGATCTATAACAGAGCCGCTACCTCAAAGGTAGTACCATTAAACTTGTTTAAATGTCATAACATGAGAAATAAAACTCAGTGACAGATATTGGGGTTCAGGCTGAAGATCAGAGAATCAAAGCAGCCAGCCACTAGAGAGCTTTCACTTCTACCAATGTTCAGACTGAAGGGGTGATCCACTGAACCTCAGTTGCATCTCCTACACTGCTATGCCCTCCTCAATGTGGCTGAAGACTAATTCTCTAAGACTGACTTTGCTTCTTTTTATACCTCTCAAATCCTGGGATAAAAGGCATGTGATCCCAAGTGCTGAGGTCACCTTTGTGTGAGCTGTTTCTCTTTAGGACTGGATCACTTTTGTGTAGCGCAGTGTGGCCTTGAAATAACAGAGATCTGTCTGCCTGTCTGCTGAGTCCTGGGATTAAAGGTGTGTGCCACCACTGCCTGACTCTGTGGTTTGTGGCTAGCTTTGCTTTCTGTACCCTCAGACAAGTTTTAATAATATATTACCACATCATAACACAGAACTGTATAAATTAAAAACAAAGGTAATAAATACTTAGACTTAAACACTTCCTAGTCTACTGCATTCCATGCTCTCTAAGCTCCCTGGGATATGCACATCCTTATGTTTATGAGTGCATAGTGCATTACTTGTCTTCCTAACAGTTCAGATTTTCTTTGGCAGAAAACTCCAGAGTACATGCTATCACACCACCCACACATGCCATGAAAGACTGCCTTCATGGTCTTCAGCATGTCAGAAAACATGATCCTGTGACTTGGGTCAAAACCCAGGCATCATCCTCCATCTCTTTCCAGCAGAGCAACTGCATTCCACATGACAAGACTGAGCACTATTCCCACAGCCAGGGTTTGTGCCTGGGTCACTGCTTACCTGATTACTGTAGCCTTTACCATCTCTGAAACTACTGCTTTCCCACTGTTGCAGACCCTATGATAGCCTCGTAGACTATCCCTTCTCCATGCTGCTCATGTTTAACACTCTTCTAGATCTTCACGTGCTTTCTACCCACTCAGGCAACTTTAATCCTGGGATTACTTCCTCACGTGAACCTGGGATCACACTGGAGTTCTGAAACAACCCTTTCCCAGGTATGTTTTGTTTAGATACTGGCTCAGATTGATGAGAGGTCCTTAAAAAATATATTTAAATACTTGTATGGGGGGGAGAGCAGGAGAGGAACGCATGTGTGGTGAGTGTGCCATGGTGCATGTGTGGAGTTCAGAGGTCAGCTTGTAGAGTTGGTTCTCTACACCTTTATATGGGTTTTTAGGTTGCCAGCCTTGTGCTGCAAGTGCCTTTACCTGATAAGCCATTCACCAGCGCAGGGGGGGGTCCTTTCTAAACAAGTCATAAAACTGCAGAGGACCTGCCCACCTATTCACTCGTCTACGCCACCATCTCCTGAACTGTGTGTTTGCTGACCCTTTCCACCCTGGAGTGAGTTTCTTGACAGCAGGGATTTCAGACCATCTGGCAGAGTCCTTGGCACACAGCAGTCCTCAGTAGGTACAGAGGAAACAGTTTGCCCTAAGTGGCAGCTGCTCCCCCTCCAACTGCTGCTCATACCAAGTACTGATTTCTGAAGGTTTGGTCCTCCACCACCATGGACATACAAAGCTAGAACCCTGTCCGCCCTTTTATCAAGGCCCTCTACATGCAGAACAGTGTGGAGCTCAATGTTCATCGACTGATAAGTACAGAAACTAAAGGGAAACATCCAGTAAGTAGAATATTATTCAGCAATGAAAATGACCACTAAAACATGTACAACATGGATACATCTTGAAAAAGCACTCGGAGCTATATAGTATATGAATCTTTTGTCTTTTTTTTTTTTTTGAGACTGGTCTCAGCTACATAGTATGTGAATCCTATTTATATGCAATGTACGTGCAAGCACACTCAAACCGAAAGAAGGGGAAGAGAGCCACTCCCATGAAAGTGCTCTAAAACTGGATTATAGAAATGGGTTTACCGCTGCAAACTTACTGAAATAATGATCAAATTGTACACACGGGTAAAAGTCAATTATACTTTAATAACGCTATGGTAACTTTTATTTGGGGTTGGGAATGTAGCTTGGAGGTAGGGAAATTGCTTGAGACGTCCAAGGCCCAGGACACGGTCTCCAGCACGAAACAAAAAGTTTATACTTAGTATTTTTTCCATATTTCTGGGCCATCCGTTTAATATATAGCATCTGTACTGCTGCTTCTCCTCCCTCTGCCTTCCTATCTCCTGTCATGCTAGAGACTGAACCCAAGAGTTCTACTACTGAGCTACATTCCAGACCTTTTTAAGATAAAAACTTACTTTATAGTCCACTCAGGCCTTGAGCTTGTGACACTCTGCCTCAGACTTCCTTAGGCTAGGACTGCAGTCGCGTGGCAAAGGGTCCGACCGTGGACATCGCGGGCCCAACACAAACTAGGTACTCAGACGCTGGAATCTCCTGCACCACCGTGGAGGCGGTGTTGGGCGGGAAAGCCACGCCCTCGGGGACGTGACCACGTGGAGCATCCTATCCACCAGTCAGAAGGCTGCCAGGGGAGCGTGGCGAATCCTGGTTGCGACACTGCCGCCGGAACGCCGGAAGCTCAACTCTTTTTTTTTTAATTTTTTAATTTTTGGTCTGAGTTGGTCTCGTGGGCTGGAAGTTGTTTCTCTGAGGGGAGGGCCCACAAAAATTTAAAGTCACTTTCTCAAATCCGCCTCAGTTCTGTCCGGAGCGAGATCCGTACCGACCCCAGTTTGAAGGTGGCTACTGGCCGCTGACAGTCTCTCTTCCGGAACGAAAGCGGCGCGGACAGGCTGTTTCCGGAGGGGTTGCCCGAGACTGGTGCCCTATTGCGCCCCGCCCCTCGCACGGCCACGTCCTACCGGAGCCGCAGGGCTGGGCCGCTGATGGTGAGGGCTGTGGGGCTTGTGCTGAGGAGGGTCGGGGCCTGGGGGTAGTGGGCGCGGGTGGGACTGGCCGGGCCGCGCCGCGCCCAGAGAGGCAGGCGCCGGCAAGGCCGAGGCAGAGTCCGGGGAGGGTCGCGCGGACTTGGGGTCAGCGGCGGCCAGCTCTGGTCAGCTCTTCCTTCTGCTGCCTCAGGGTGGAAACCTGCCTTGCAGCTCGTGTCAGTAGCGGCTTGGTCAATGCAGGGGCTCCCCCTGCACCTCAGGGGATGCGGTCGGCCCGGAGAGCGTGTGTCACCGCTGCATGGCTCAGCTTGTGTGAAGTCCGCTGCTTTCGCAGTTGACGGCGAGTGTGACATGGTGGCATGTCGTTCAGTCAGCGGGGGGACTTACTGTTTCGGTTCTGGTGCTCAGAGGTGTTTCACGGTGCTGCTGAACGTGGACAGTAGAGTCAGTGGCTAGAGAGAGCTCAGTGAGCAGCTCACCCCTTTCCACAGGCGCTTTCTGAATGTCTGTGGAAGGAGAGGCCCTGTCTGTTAACAGGTCTCAGGATACAGTTGTGTTGTCGTCTCTGTTCTCACCACTTTATGTTGAAAAGTATACTGACAGCTCAAAACAGTTGTTGAGAGGATTAGCTTCGTCAGGCCTGCGCAAGAGGTGACTTCTGCCTCAAGGCATGCCTCCATGACAAGAAGCTTCTGTGCAGAATTGTTGAGAGTAATGTCTCAGAAGAGTGAACAAGGAGTGTGGAGACCCAGCTGGGCATGGTGGCGCACACCTTTAGTCCCAGCACTCAGGAGGCAGACGCAGGCGGATCTCTGTGAGATCGAGGCCAGCCTGGTCTACAAAGCGAATTCCAGGACAGCCAGGGTTCTGCTACCCAGAGAAACCCTGTCAAATAAGCAAACAAAAAGGTGTAGAGACCCTATGGAGAGTCAGTTGTACTTCTGGGTGCATAATATAGCCAGGTAATGAAAAAAGGCACAGCATGTGCAGAGTACAGACATAAGCAGGAGCCACATAAAAGTGATCTCTAGTTTAGGCTAAGAGGTTTGTATTTTATTGTCAGTGGGACATTGTAAACCATTTACAGATGCATCGTGGCCTTTGCTTTTATAATCCTTTAGTAGCTCTCAGCTACAATGTACCTTGAATGAAAAAGAAAGGAAAAAGCTGGATGTAGTCTCACATGTCTGAAATGCCAGCTCTTGGGAAGCCAAGACAGGAAGACCTCCACTACCTTGATGCCCAAGCTACATGCTAAGCTTCTGTTTCAAAACCCAAAAGCAGATCAGCAAGATGGCTCAGTGGTTAAAGGTTCTAGAATCTGAGGCCATGAGTTCTATGGAAGCCCCATGGTGGAAGGAAAGAACCCACTCTCATAAGTTGTCCTCTCACCTTCATACACCTGTGCCTATGAACAATTAACACAGACACCATTGGGGGGTGGGGAATGATCCTATCTCCTCCCTACTTCCCAAAAGAGAAGCATAAGAAATGAAAGTCATCTGATGATGCTCAGACTTAAAAGTAGCTGGGTTTGTGCCAATTGCTTTAAGTAGTGTTATTTTTCTCAAGTGAGAGTATAACTTCAATTTGGCTTTTACTATCAATTTTGAAAACTGTTGAAAGAAGAAATAATTGCACCTGTTTATTCAAGGCATGAACAGATCCTATATCTTACAGATCCTATATACATATATATATATATATATATATATATATATATATATATAGTCCATCCTATCAAAACTTTGTATTCATTTTCTCAGTGTTTTTGTTGATGAGGAAATAAGCTTAAGTGTGGCTCAGAAATCTATCTAACAAGATCTTGCAGCCAAATGGAAGAACAGTCAGGATTTGAGGCAAACATGTTTAACTCAAAACCTGTAATTTATGTCCTTGCTGTACCTGAGGCTGGCCTTTGGTTTTTACTTATATAGAGTGTTACTTGTTACTATTCGATAGTGTGTAATCAAGCAGACATCTTCAAGAAGTCCTCTTTTATCTTTGGCTGTGTGTCTTGTCTAATTGGTGATAACCTCAGTAATAGGGCAGCTGTTGTTTGTGGGTCAAGTTCATGGTCTCTGCTGGGGAAAACTTGAAGACCTGTTGCACCTGAGATTGTATTCTCAATGTGGAATCTAGATGAACTGCTAATATTAGGTATTTCTTGGGACTCCCTTTGTTCTGCCATCTAGAAGTGGGGGTGCAAGTGGTTAAAAATGAAACTATAAACTCAGTGAAGCTATACAGGACTGTAATCCTAGCACTCAAAAGGTGGAATTGGGAGAATCTACATGAGCTGGAGACTACACTGGCCTGTATACTGAGCCTTTGTCTTAAAAAAAAAATCCCAGCCGGGCGTTGGTGGCTCACGCCTTTAATCCCAGCACTTGGGAGGCAGAGGCAGGCGGATCTCTGTGAGTTCGAGACCAGCCTGGTCTACAAGAGCTAGTTCCAGGACAGCCTCTAAAGCCACAGAGAAACCCTGTCTCGAAAAAAAAAAATCCCAAACCAAAACCAAACAAATCAAACTAGCTAAGATAGCTTAGTCAGTGAAGTGCTTGCTATACAAGCATGAGGACTTGACTTTGGTGTTTTGCCAAAGCCGGTGTAGGAAAGTCTGGTATGGTCATCTACACTTATAGCTCCAACACTGGGGAAATGGAAACAGGGACTCACTGGCCAGCCAGTATTGATGAACTCAAGGTCAGTGAGAGATACCGTCTCAAAAAACAAGATGAATGGCATCTGAAAATGTGCACATACATACCCACAGAAAGAGCCAAGTTGACCAAACAAATGAAAAAAAGGACAACTGTAATGAGAATGGACTCTGCTTGTTTTTTTAAATCACAAATGTAGTGTGTAGTACTAAAAACAGCTTTTTTGTACCTCTCCTTACCCCCACCCCAGCTGACTCATCTTCTTCCTTGGTGCTGGGAGACTTGCCCTTGTCAGCAGTCTGGGGTAATGAGACCCTGTATGACTGAGTCATGCTTACCAAAATTCAGAGGAGACTGATGGTAGACAGTAAATGTTAGTTTATTGCCCATCAGGCAGGACTGCTGTCAGAAACCCAACTCCTGGCATGGCCCAGACATTTTGGCTGTAGAACCACTTATGGAGGAGCTAACTGATTTTGAACAGGAACCATTTAAGTGAGTTAACCAGAGTCAGTTGTAGTTGGGTTCCTCTGTTCTGGAGGGCTGTACCATTCCATCTCTGAAAGGAGGAAGGACTGCTTAGGAATCAGGTGTCTTACTTAGCACAAAATCAGAGTAAAGGGAATAAAGAGGGGAATATGTGATGATCTCTAGCTTGTGACAGCCTGTTACATGTGCCATCAAATTTACATCATTGGTGGAACTTGAATATTCTTGGCTAATGTCTGTCTTTATGAACAGTCTCACTGTTTACCTCTGAGCATATTATCTCTGGAATTTCTTAGCTGTCCTCGTTTTTTTTTTATTTTTCCTATTCTAGACCTGTACTAGTCATTTGCTGTGTTGATAAGCTGAGCTGACCATATCAGTGGTGGGTTCCCTCATTCACAGGTGGTCATCAGTCACAGAGGACAGATGGAGTCAAAGAACATGGTCTGCAGTGATAGCACCACTATCAAGTCAGCATCACACCTTGTTAGTGAGGTTTCTTACCTGTAATTTATCTATGTGAATTTTGATTTTGTTTTTTGTTTGTTTGGGTTTTTGTTGTTGTTTTGTTTTGTTTTTGAGGCAGGGTCTCAACTTTGTAGCCCAGGCTTGCTTGAAACTCACTGTATAGACTAGATTGACTTCAAACTCTGAGATCTACCTGACTACCTCCTGAGTGCAACGATGTATGCCACTACACTTGGCTCAAGTGTGATTTGTAAACTCTGGATATAGGTTATTTTGCTATGAACCATGTTAAGCGTAGCACAAAAAGAATAATAGAGAACTTATTCTGAAGAACATAGATACCAGTATTCGTACGTGTGCCTGGAAGCTCATATTTAAATCTTACCTTTTGATAAGGAAATGAGTTAGTAGTATCATCAGCACACTTTGGAGCTGATAAATATTTGCCAGATTCAAGGTGAAGTTATATTTTCCTAAACATAGTCTACCATAGTGAGTCAGAAAATTACTGATCCTCCTAGTAGGGAAGGGTAGATGGTCACCTGCCATAAGATCCCTCTCTGCCCACTTCTAAGTTAGCTACCGTTCTGTGTGTTCTTAGATCTCCCTTCTGGATCTCCCCGTCTAGCATTCTATTACCTAATCCTTTGGCAATTGCTTCTTTAATTTTCACTCCTCTCGATCTGAGCTGCATAGATCACAAGGGTGGAATTTCCTAGTAGGAGCTCTGGCCTTGGGCATGGTCATTCCAAGTGTTTTATGAGTAGGTAGGTCTGTCTAGTTTACAAGCTGCTGGCCACAAATAGCTATTTAAATCAGATTAAATGTAAATAAAATTTAAAGTTCAATTTCTTAGCACACGTTCAACTACAACAGATTACAAGCTCTTTAAAACCCTTGTGGTAGAACTTCCTGTAACTGATACCAGGAGAGACACTCAGTTCCTTAGCAAAGGGCTAAGGTGTGGCTAGTTTGATATTTTACCCTCAAAACCTAGGATGTTACATGGTGGCTCACAACCATCTACAATTCAATCTGGTGTCCTCTTCTGGCATGTAAGCAGAACATTGTATATGTAATAAATAAATACATCTTTTAAAAAAAACCTAGGATCTAGGATGTTGTAGGTGCTCAAGGATTGTTTGTGGCATGGAAATCTGTGTTTGTTTTCTACACAAGTTGGGAGCCCTGTAACTGTTACATAAAATCTAATAAATTTCATTTCATAATGAATTTTTTCTTCCTCTTATCAGGAATCATGGTATTACTTGGTTTGACTTCAAGCCATTTGTGAGATATTAAACCTTATGGCGAAAATGGAAAACAGAGTAGGATCCTTCCTAGAAGCTCTGTGCTGTTGCTGATGGCAGAAACCAAACTTTATTCAGAGTCACTTCTAGCTCCTCAGAGTTGTCTTAGTCTGGGCTGCCCTAACCATGGATGGTGCACCACCTAAACAAGATGGCCTCTGGGACGACAAGTCTAGCAATGATATTTCATCTTGCCCTGAAGCCTCACTGGAGACGTTGGGCTCACTGGCACTACCTCCTGACCAACCAAACGAAGTTCAGAGTAAGTCAACCGGTCATTCTGTATCCTAGCATTTCATTTTCAGCTGGTGTTTTGGAGGTGGGCATGAACTTTTCATTCTCTCAGAGTGTTTTAGTTATCTTATAGATATTCTCATTTGGTGCTAACTTTAGATGAGGCATAGTCTGTAGTCAACAGAATAGGAGCCACTTGGATATGTACCGTGGCCAGCAGTAGAGCTGCTTCCTGAAGGCTTCTTGGATCTCCACTGGTGAATTTTCGTTAGTGCTTGAAATTCTACCTTTCTGGTTGATTGGGTGTCAAAGTTTTATTAATTGGAACTGATTAGTGATCTAGGATTTCTGAATTATGTTTCTCTGTTAGCTGCTGGGTTGTTTGTGCACCAGTAGTAACTCAGTTGATTCCCAGACCCCATGCAGTCAGGAACTAGGAATGCAATATGCACTTAAAAAAAATAGATTACTGTGTACTGGTTCTCTAACAGAAATTGCACTGTAAGTCTTATAAAATGATGCTCAAGAAGTTAACATGCAGTGGGTGAGGCAGGTACTGGTATTCGTATCTGAGAATGGATTCTTGCATTGAACCACATCTTAGATCTATCACTCAGGAAGATTCATGGAACCTAAGCATAGGGTAGATGTGAGGGTTAAAATGAGTGATGTATATAATGTGCCAAAAATACTAGGATGTAGCTCAGTGGTAGAATGCTTCCCTGACATGTGTGAAGTCCTGATTCAATCCCTACTGCCTAGTGAACATCCAGTAAGTGGATGCAGCCATTTTTGTCTTCTATTCATCATGATGTATATATTTAAGTTTGTATTTGGAAACAAAGTCTTCATGCATATTGGATCTTGTTGCTTTTAGATTTTAAGGTGTAGTATGTTGCTCAAAACTCATTTTGTTTAGCAGTCTACACATCAGAAAGTGGTATTAGTCACTTGTAACTTGTATCTGAAATGCAGAATCCCTGCACCCTTTAATAAAGGGTGACAGTGTGGGGCTAGAATCCTCGCTCCCTTTAGCAAAGGATGACCTTTAGTAAAGCTGACAGTGTGGGGCCATCTGTGTCCTATAGCAAACATGTCTTGGTCATTGAGGATTTCTTTTTCAAGGAGGCATGTCAGTGAGTAGCAGGAACCTTTTTTTTTTTTTTTTTTGGTTTTTACGAGACAGGGTTTCTCTGTATTGTTTTGGAGGCTATCGGTCCAGCCTGGCCTCGAACTCACAGAGATCCGCCTGCCTCTGCCTCCCGAGTGCTGGGATTAAAGACGTGCGCCACCACCGCCCGGCTTTTTAAAAAAAATTTTATTTATCATATATACAGTGTTCTGCTTGCATATATGTTTGCATACCAGAAGAGGGCACCAGATCTCACTATAGAAGGTTGTGAGCCACCCTGTGGCTGCTGGGAATTGAACTCAGGACCTCTGATAGAGCAGTCAGCTCTCTTAACCTCTGAGCCATTTCTCCATCCCTTCAGTAGCAGGAACTTTTATTTGTAAATAGCAACCCCATTTTTACTTGAATTGAGAAAAAAAAAGATGGTGTGTGTGTGTGTGTAATTTCCTGCATGCCCTCTGGATGTATCTTGGTACCCATTGATGTTAGTGCCTATGAGATCTTAGGTCACTGAGCCTGGGAATTAGTATGGACTCTCTCCCTCTCAAATGGTTTACCCACCAGGGGAAGGCAGAAAAAAGTCTAAATTTGACTTAATTTTGAGAAGTCTTTATCTTTTGAGGAAGAACTGTGTTTTGGTTCTTTGCGTAATAATGGTGGTGGGTGAAGCTAGGTTTGGGTCATGAGTCCTTATGGATAAACTTAGGTTTTAAAATTTTTAGTGTTTTTGAGACAGAGTCTCTTAGAGCCCAGGCTTTCCTCAAACCTGCTGATTAGCTCATATATATACATCATGAACTCTTGATTTTCCTGCTTGTATCTCCCAAGTGCTGGGATTTTAGGTATGAATAGCCACACTTGGTTTGTGAATAGAGTTTTTATAATACCTAATCCTTGTTCATCAAGCCAAAACAAAGTTGGCTTCTGTTCACTTTTGCAGAATCACTCTGATGTGATTATCTACCTCTTTGGAGGAAAACATATTCTGAATTTACTTTGAGACCAGCACGTGAAAATGTGAGGCTGGACTCTGGTTAGCCCTGCTGTCACCTGTATGTGTTTGAAAAAAGTTCTCAGCTTTGTTTTAAGCCTCTGCATGCCTACACACACACACTTAAAAAAAAAGACTTCAAAGGTTTTTAATTTTTTCCCCTTACTTAAGTGGGAATGAAACATGAGTTAAATACACAGTCATAATGTAGAGGGTGAGGCTAGCTTACAGGTGAGGACATGAGACTTTGCCCCAAGTCTCCCTGCCCCACAATAGGTATGGGACCTTTTTCCTGAGAGTCAGAGAAAACAGACTTGTAAAATGTGAATAAGCTATGCTTGTGGAACTTACATGTAGCCGTGTGTCTTGAAATGACTTAAACTTTTTCAAATACTGTCTAACACACTTTCTTTCTCTTTTCAGATGCCAGTATTGAGGTAAAAAACAGAATTTTTAGGGAAGGAGGAAGTCCAGATAGATCCAGCCAGGAGGCCCTTTGTCAGAATGGGCAGTTCCCAGACCCTCCGTTGTCTCTTGATCCCACAGCAAGCCCGGTGGGACCTGATGCCTCTGCAGGTGTGGATGGTTTCCATGACAACCTAAGGAAGTCTCAGGGAACTAGTGCTGAGGGCAGTGTTAGAAAAGAAGCTTTGCAGTCTCTCAGACTCAGTCTTCCCATGCAAGAAACGCAACTGTGTAAGCATCCATTCCCTCTGGGCTCTTCCCACCCCTTGCTATCTACATCTTCTACTTGGAATCAGTGCCTTACTGCTCCTGTGTGAGCAGTCCTGACTTATCCTGTCTTATCATAGTACTCAATGGGGAAGGCAGAAGGATGCATCTTAATGGTGTAGCTTCTCTTTAAAGAGTGAGGGTACATCTGGATGTTGTAACTTTCTTCCATCCAGTACTAACAACAGTATCAGACTCCTTGACAAACACACCTCATATGTCATTCTTCATGGGTGGCCAACAGACAAGAGTTTTGTCTTAAGTTGGTAAACCAGATTCTCACAAGATGTTTTGCATATTTATATAAACAGACCCACATTTTTCATCATTGTCTTTATAAGTAAAGTTTGTGTGCCTGTAGTTAGCTACTTGTGAAGGCTAAGGCAGGATTGAAAATTGAGGCCAGCCCAGCAACTTATCAAGGCCCCTGAAATCAAACAAAACAAAAGGAATCTTAGGGGCTAGAGAGATGGCATACATCCGTGGTTATCTACACTCAGAGTCTCTCTCTCTCTCTCTCTCTCTCTCTCTCTCTCTCTCTCTCTCTCTCTCTCTCTCTCTCTCACACACACACACACACACACACACACACACACACACACACACACGCTTAAAAATAAAACTTTTTTAAAAGTAATTTTAAAATAGGATTCTATTGTTTAAATAATTTTACAAGATTAAAACACTTGGTTTTATCTTGTAGCTCCCCCACTACCCAGGGCAACTTGTGTTGGCAGCTCCGTGTTGCCTGCTGTATTTGTTTTACTTTTGATGAGATGGGGTTTGTCTTTATGGCCCTGGTTTTCCTAGAACTTGCTCTGTAGACCAGGTGGGCCTCAGAACTCAAGAGATTCACCTGCCTCTGTCTCTAGCATATTGTGATTAAAGGCATGAGCCACCACCTGACTTTCCTGATAAGTCTAATTCTTGACCATAATGGGCAGTGTTACAGCTAGAATCTTGGTGCATGTGTCCTTGGGCCATTAAGCTTGCTTCTCTATAAGTCAAGCAGGTTTTTAGTCTTTGTCCCACATAGTCATATTGTTAGTAACTGGTGAAGACACTTCCCCCCACTATAGTATATAGACCTCCTCACTCATGCCATAACATATACTTGCCCGTACACATAGAAAATAAAAATAATTAATAAATTTAGCGTTGCTGGGCGGTGGTGGCGCACGCCTTTAATCCCAGCACTCGGGAGGCAGAGGCAGGCGGATCTCTGTGAGTTTGAGGCCGGGCTGGACCAACAGCCTCCAAAACAATACAGAGAAAACCTGTCTTGTAAAACCAAAAAATAAATAAATAAATAAATTTAGCGTCAGATGAGATGGTTCAACTGGCAAAGGCATTTGCCATTAATCCCGAGGACTTGAGGTCAATTCCCAGGACCCACATGATGGAAAGAGAAATGACTTATGCAGGTTGTCCCTTGATCTCACAAGCGTGCCCTGGAATCTGCATAAGTCATTTCTCTCCAATAAATTGATAGACAGAATTATGCCTCCTTAATAAATAAATAAAATTATGCATTTTAAAATGAACTTACATATTTAATTTTGTCTCTCCAGTTGTAGGGAGTTCACACCTTGCTAGTGACAATGTATGGATCTGTTCTTACTGTCATCCTGACTTAGAGGTCTATCTCATACAGCTTGTCCTGGAGCTTTAGTGTTGTTTAAACCCAAGTGAGCTTACTGATTTGTGGCATCCGTGTAATGACCATAACCCTTGAATTTGTCACGCATATGGCCAAACCACTTGAATGACAGTAGCTCTGTGAAGAGTCAGTGCACAGATTGCTTAACACAGTGGAGGGTCCTAGTGAATTCTGTAGCTGTCCATATTTTACAGATTTTTTAAAAGATTTTTAAAAAATGTTGCTTCTTCAGAATCCATGTCTGAAGAGGGTGATGTTTGTAAAAGATATTTAAATTATGCATGTGTCCTCTTTTTTGACCTTTTAGCCCTCTGCTAATGTTTCACAGACACATCTTCTGGTTATTAGTATTAAAACCACAGGCCCAGCCCTGGTGAGAGTGGCTGTCCTGGGTTTGCAACTACAATGACTTTAGGTTACCTGCTTCCCAAAAGGTTGAGTTTTAAATATTTCAAATCATTTTTTGATTTAAAAGTTTCCATTTGTGCTTACTATTCTTGAATATGAGTTCTGGATTGAACTCATTTGGTAGGAAACCAATGTAGCCTGCCCTTCACCCTCAAAGGCAGAGTCTTCTAGGTCTTCATTCTGCACTTAAGTGCTACAGCAAAACTAATCAGTCATTTTATTTATTAAATAGACAGTGTTTGAATAAATATGGTTAAATATGCTCTTGGTTTTTATATGGTGCTATGATTTGTTAGTGTAGCAGTTGAGATAATCTGAGTGTAATTTCATAAGAAACTATATCTTTTGTTATGAGAAGAGGCCCATTGGCACTGTGTCACTTGTAAGGCTGACTTTATCTGTATGCAGTGCTGTGGCTCTCAGTTTTCTCTCAGTCTGGAAATTGTCGTGAAATGCAGGTGACTGTGTGTGGTTTAGCATACTGGTGATTAAATTGAAAACAACCAATCTGTGATTACCAACTTGCTTTCTGTGCCCTGCTCCCTATCAACCTCTCAATGGTCATTTCCCGTGCAGGCTCCACTGCCTCTTCATTGCCCTTGGAAAAGGAGGAGCAGGTCCGGCTGCAGGCCCGAAAGCGCCTGGAAGAACAACTAATGCAGTACCGAGTAAAGCGCCATCGGGAGAGGGTGAGTCTCCTGGACTGGAGTCTGGGCTGTGTGAGCTCTGAGCGAGTCTGAGGCCTGCAACATAATGTCCTTGTTTACTGCTGGCTTGTCCAGTTCACATCTGAGTTGTCTAGTTTCTTCATCTCTCACCTGTAGATGGAACTGATCCACGCAGCGAATATTGGGAAAGGGGAGTTTAAGATATTTATTTAGAGAGAGCAATCACTTACATTAGAAGCTGGGTCAGCGCTCTATGGTCTCTGGGCCTCGGCCAGGATCCAAGAGAGAGCTTTTGCTTTCTTTCTCTCCTTATATCTCTCATCTTTCCCACGTCCCTCTGTCTATGCCCTCAGGTATGTGAGATCTCAGCTACACTCACCCTTTCCTTTTGTGTTGTTTTTTTTTTTTTTCTTTTTGGTTTTTTCGAGACAGGGTTTCTCTATATTGTTTTGGAGGCTGTCCTGGAACTAGCTCTGTAGACCAGGCTGGCCTCGAACTCACAGAGATCCGCCTGCCTCTGCCTCCCAAGTGCTGGGATTAAAGGCGTGCGTCCCCAACGCCCGGCTTGTGTTGTTTTTTAGCAGTTATTGTTCCTATGTTTATAACTGCAGTGTTTGGGATGTTTGTCATCCTCACCTGTGTCCCTACCTTGGAAGTACACTAATTGGTAGAATGACAGGATTGAAATTTTCCTGTAAGAGAAAGTTATGCTGGGTCTGGAGAGATGACTCAATGGTTAATAGCACTTGTTGCTCTCCCAGAGAACTTGGGTTTGATTCCCAGCATTCACAATCCTCTGTAACTCCAGATCCAGGGCATACAACATCCTCTTCTGACCTCCAAGAGCACCAGGCATGCACATGGTTCACAGAATACATGTAGGCAAAACACATACACATTAAAAAAAATAATTTTTAAAGAAAGTAATATTGACATACATAGCTGGAATTTTTCCTTTATCCCAAATATCACTCAGGCCATTGTAGAATTTCTAGTTAGTATAGTGATATAAGAGATAGAAACACTGACAGACAGGAGAATTGGTGTTATTTGCAGGTTGATGATGCCTTGGAAGACTGAAAAAAACAACTGAAAACCATTTTTAGGTGTAATTTGGTTTTAGGAAATTGTTTATTATTGCACTTAATTAATGAAAAAAAACAGTAATTATCCTGCTATGACCACTTGAAAAAGATAATTTGCAACAACAATAAAAATGATAAAATAGCTGGGAATTAAAATGATGATAAACAGTATTTTAAATGGAGCAAGCGTTCAACCTAGGTGGGTGTTGTGGCACAGTTATCCTAGTACCAAGATGGAGGCAGGGGGAATCATAAGTTATTGGTCATCCTGGACTCTGAGACTCCTGTGTCAACATCCTCCTCACATCACAAGAAAGAGTACCATGTGTCTTTGTGAGGTATGTATAAGCAGTAAAGATGTTCACTACCTTTTGAGTAGTTTCAAAACTAAATACTTTCTAAACTAAAAGTAGACCTAATTTAACAGAACCTTTAAAAATTTTTTTTTCTATATCTGAGAAACTAACTAGGATAATAGTTAGGAAAGTTTTGCCAAGAAAGTTAGATGACAGATGTTACTCGCTTTAAAATGTTTTCAAGTGATGGCCCAGGGAGGTCAAGTCTGATTACTCGATGCAGCTTGAGTGGTGAGAGACAGATTTAGAAGATCTGCTGCACCCAACATTCTGAGGGCCTGGCAGACTGCCATTAGTAGAAAGAATGTTCATTGGTGCATGCTTTCGGGATGATAGTTTTAGAATACTGCTTACTAATCTTTTTTCTTTCTTTTTCATTTTATGTGCATTGGTGTTTTGCCTGCATATATGTCTGTGTAAAGGTGTCAGATCTTGGAGTTATAGACAGTTGTTAGCTGTCATGTAAGTGTTGGGGATTGAACCCAGGTCCTCTGGAAGGGCAGTCAGTGCTCTTAACCACCGAGCCATCTCTCCAGCCCACTCTGCTTGCTAATCTTAATCATATTTTTATACTTCTGTTTTCTTTTCAGTCTAGTCAACCTGCAACAAAAATGAAACTTTTTAGTACACTTGATCCTGAGCTCATGTTAAATCCAGAAAACTTGCCAAGAGCCAGCACTGTAGCTGTGACAAAAGAGTATTCCTTCCTTCGTACCAGTGTTCCTCGAGGGCCCAAGGTAGGCAGCTTGGGGCTGCTGGCACATTCTAAGGAGAAAAAGAGTTCCAAATCAAGCAAGATTCGGTCTCTGGCTGACTATAGAACTGAAGAGTCAAGTGACTCTGGTGGCCTTGGTTCCACTGTTGATGCTGTTGGAGGTTCCTTGAAACAGAGTAGAAGCAGCACTTCAGTTGTTTCTGAGGTTAGTCCATCATCTGAGACTGATAATCGCGTAGAGAGTGCCTCACTGGCTGGGGATAGCGTGTCAGAGGCTGATGGAAATGAAAGTGACAGTTCCTCGCATAGCAGCTTCTCTGCAAGAGGGCCCTGCGGTGTCGTGGCTAATGTGGGCATGCCGGGAGCAGCTTATATGGTCGATGGCCAGGAGATTTCTGCGGAGGCCCTGGGCCAGTTTCCTTCAATTAAGGATGTACTACAGTCTGCAGCAGCCCAACACCAGGATCAGAACCAGGAAGTCAACGGGGAGGTGCAGAGCCGCAGAGACAGCATCTGTAGCAGGTAAGGCAGCATGTGTTTTTGCTAATGTACCCCAATCTTTACATTAACTCTTCACTTACACAGAGCTCTGCTGCTTTATAAATAGAGTCAGCTCTAAACCACTTGTGTAGTACAAAAAGCATCCATCTTCTCATGTTACGTAGACCTCTCTCTTAAAACTTCCCAGGGGCTTACAAACTCCTATTTCTAGAGCATGTTCCTTTATAGGGGGCATGGACTTTAAGATTCCATTCACTGCTTAAGGGTTTCTAAAAATCTTGGTGGAAGCAGGGTATTAGTAGTACATATGTATGATCCAAGCACTTAGAAGACTAATGCAGTAGAGTCGTAAGTTCAGGGTCAGTCTAGACTACATAGGGAGTTTCAGGTCACAGAGGACCTGTGTATTTCCTACACAATAGAAGGAGTCTATGTTTAAAAAAACAAACAAACAAACAAAAAAGAGCCAAAAAACAGGAGGAGCAGAAGGGATGTATAGAAATTGGACAACGTGAGGAAGGATAAAGGGCTAACAGCTGTTATGTTTTCATCTCTTGACTTTATACTTCTGACCCCTAGTGTGTCCATGGAGAGCTCTCTTGCTGAAACACAGGATGAAATGTTGCAGGTTCTTAAAGAAAAAATGAGACTTGAAGGACAGCTGGAGGCCTTGTCATTAGAAGCCACTCAGGTAAGGGACATTTGATTGTTGCTTAATGAGCCAAATCTTTGAAAAGAATATGTATATCTTTGCTTTGTGTAATTTTATAGATATCCTTAAATGTAATTATTCAGCCAAGTTGTCCATGTTGCTCATTTTGTCTGCAGGGTGTGTTGGTCTCCTACAAAGTTGTATTAGTTGATTAATAACTCTTTCCTTTTTCCTTCATTAGAATTTGCCAAGAGCATGTCCTAAATATACCTGAGTCTGTGGTAGTTAATTCTCCTGATGGCTTTACATTTCTCTGATAGAGTAAAAGTTTCATCTTGTCCCCATTAGTACTTTTTGCAATGGCTTCTGCATTTACTTTTTAATAGTTTCTTTTTCAGTCCTTACAGATTATTACATTTACGTATTTGTGTTTGTGTGTATGGTAGGGGTGGATGGGCACATGCTGTGGCATGTGTGTGGAGGTTAGACAACCTGCAGGAATTGGTTTGTTCTTTCTACCATATGGTTTTGGAGAATCAAACTGAGGGCATCATTCTTGGAAGCAAGTGACTTTACCTGCTGAGCTATCTTGCTAGTTCAGGGTCTGCTTTGTCTGATACTAATTTTATTACATCTTGTTTTCATTATTGGGGGATCTGGAGAAATGGACTAGTGGTTAAGAGCACTTACTGCTCCTCCAGAGGACCCAAGGTTGTTTCATAGAATCTCACAGCTGCCTATAACTTCATCTCTAGGAGATCCAGTATACCCTCTTCTGTTCTTTGTGGGTACTCCCATGTATATACACACATACACATATATAACATTAATTTTTTTAACAATGATTTTTCATTCCGTAATTTTCAGGTTTTACTGTTTTATATGAAACTTTATTAATTTTGAGACAATTCTCATGTAGCCCAGGCTGGCTTTGAGCTTGCTGTGGAGCTAAGGATAACCTTGAACTCTTTATCCTCATGCCTGACCCTCTCAATGGCTTGGATTACAGGCCTTTGCCACCATGCCTGACTTGTTTTATATGGGTTTTTTGTTTCTGTTTGTTTTGTTTTTTTCAAGACAGGGTTTCCAGCGCTATCTGTCCTGGAACTTACTCTGTAGACGAGGCTGGCCTCAAACTCATCTCAAACTCAAAGAGATCTGCCTGCCTCTGCCTCCCGAGTGCCGGGATCAAGGGCATGCACAAAAAGATTTTTATCTTTCTATCAACAGTTTAGAGAGAGTCTGTTCAGGGGAATTCAGCTATATGCTGTGTGAGGGAGATTATACACACACATACTGAGACAGCAAGAGGCCTGACCTGAGGCTGTGAACACATACTGCAGTGTGAGAAGCCCTGTGTGGGGAGATTAAATTGCTTTGCTAAGTACATGTGTCATGCTTAAAAATTCCTTAGGCATAAGCCAGTTAGTTTAGTTATACATAAAACAGTCTTCAAAAGTGACCTCAGAGGTTTTAAGAGTAATTTTGAGGGAAGGCTAGAGATATGACTCAGCAGTTAAGAGCACTGGCTGTTCTTCTAGAGGACCCGGTTCAAGTCCTAGCACCCATATGGCAGCTCACAACTGTCTGTAACTCCAAGATCTGACACTCTCACACAGACATACATTCAGGCAAAATACCAATGCAAATGAAATAAAAAGTAAATTAAAAAAACAAAAAACAGTAAGCCGGGCGTTGATGGCACACACCTTTAATCCCAGCACTCGGGAGGCAGAGGCAGGTGGATCTCTGTGAGTTCGAGGCCAGCCTGGTTTACAGAGCAAGTTCCAGGACAGCCTCCAAAACAATACAGAGAAACCCTGTCTCGAAAGACCAATAAATAAATAAATAAATAAATAAATACCAGTAATTTTTGGTTATACACAGTTTTCTGTACTAATTCAGAATGTAATTGTTTCATCACTTACATTTATACTTCCTATGTATACTCAGTGCTTAGGTTGGTCTGAGCACCTTCACTTGCTTTGTTTTCTAATGCTCTTGTGAGGTAGGTCCTATTAAACTAAAGAGCTACCTGGATCTCTGGCAGTTTTATGTGGATGCCAGTTATACTGGCTCTAAATTCCTCTTGACCTGGAGTACAGGTCAGGGTTACAGCATTTGACTACTATATATAAGCACCCAGGGTCAATTCCTAACACTGCAAATAAATAAAATTTTGGTGAATTTTATTGATTTAATTCAGTTCCTTTGGTATTCTGTGTGTTGAACATGTTGTCTTCACAATTTTCTTTATTTTATTTTGAGACAGGGTTTCTCTGTGTAGCTTTGTAGCCTGTCCTGGAACTAGCTCTTGTAGACCAGGCTGGCCTCGAACTCACAGAGATCCACCTGCCTCTGCCTCCCAATTAAAGGCATGTGCCACCACCGCCTGGTCACAATTTTCTTTAGTGTGTTGAGTTCCAATACATACTCTTAGATAGACTTGGGATGAGTAGGATGTGCTGGTGGCTGGGTCTTTGTCTTTTTAATCAGGCCCCTTTTGTAGTGCTAGGGTTTAAGTTCTGATCCTATTGCATGCTAACCAAGCACCCTACTACTGAGTAACAGCCCCAGCCCTAATTTGCTCATGGCTGTTCTCTGTATCTCCTGGGGCCTGTTTGCTGTCTATGCTCTGTCCTGTGGCATTGTTGTTGTAGTTACTCAATGCTGTTCTTATATTTGTGTTATGGCTTACCCCTTGAGTTTCTATAACAGCATTTTTCTGCAGATGAGTACATTTTCTTCATTGATCAGAATCTGACTGCTCTTATCTCTTAGGGATTCATCAACTTATTTGATGTGGGGGACAGTTAACTGTTTAAGTGACTGGTTTGGGGTAGAATGCTTTAAGTAAAACTCATCTTCCTCTGTCTTGCTAATTGTAAGTGTAATAAGTTTCAGCAGTCTTATTAAAATAGTGGATAGAAGTGACTTATTTTTTGAAAGTCATTATGGTCATTTGGGGTTATTTTCAGGCACTTCAAGAGAAGGCTGAGTTACAGGCCCAGCTTGCTGCCCTGAGCACACGGCTGCAGGCACAGGTGGAGCACAGCCACAGCAGCCAGCAGAAGCAGGACTCCCTTAGTTCTGAAGTGGACACTTTGAAGCAATCTTGCTGGGATCTGGAGCGGGCCATGACTGACCTGCAGAACATGCTAGAAGCTAAAAATGCCAGCCTGGCATCCTCGAACAATGACCTGCAAATGGCAGAGGAGCAATATCAGAGACTGATGGCCAAAGTAGAGGACATGCAGAGAAACATCCTCAGCAAGGACAACACAGGTAAGGTCTGCAACCCAATGTGATTTCTGCTGTTGTAACTAGTGTCATGTGGATGAAGCTTCACGTTCAGGTTAGCCTAACATTTAATACAGAGAGGCTCTACATTGCTAAAGTAAATAGAATTCTGGCTGAATTCTTAAGAGTCTATGCTTTTGCATAAAAAAGGTAATGTAATCTTAGAAATTGACATTGGGCTTTTGACCATTAGAAGTAATCCTTTCTACTCTTTTTTTTCCCCCTCTAAATCCAATGTTTGGGGGTAGTTGAGCTGTATGTTTATTCTACATTTATTCTTACTAATTTATTTTAAGATTTATTTATTTACTATGTATAGTGTTCTACTTGCATGTATCCCTGCAGACCAGAAGAGGGTATCGGATCTCATTACAGATGGTTGTGAGCTGGGAATTAAACTCAGTACCATTGGAAGAGCAGTCAATGCTCTTAACCACTGAGCCATCTCTCCAGCCCTGTTCCTACTAATTTTAAATGTTACCTAAAATATTTAAGAGCAATGCCTATATTGTTGATGAGTGACCCTTTGTTCACTAATGCTTCATCAAGACTAATTCTTTTAGTCTTCACCTAAGCCAAACCCTGATATCAACAGACACTAAGAGGATATTATTTGAACAGGAGTTGCAAAGAGAGGGAGGGGTGGGGTTGGGAGATTGAAGACCAAGACCTCAGGACCCAGAAAAACACAAACTTGTTTGGTGAGACTCTTGTCCAATGCAGTGGAGGGTCATGTCTCCAGGCTTTGTGATTCAGCTAGGACTGTGAGGTTATGATGAACAAGAAGAACAATGATAAGCTGCTATCCCAGAAGCTTATTTCTAAAACCAGAGCAGAGCAAAGTTCATATGACAGATTAGTAGGCGCTAGTGACAGACTAGTATGTGACATAATAGTAGGTCCTAGTGCAGAACCAACCATATGACGCCAGTGCTGTTTCTTTATGGCAAATTGATGTCATTGGGTATTCAAAGATGAGAACCCACAGTGACATGGCAGTTTCTGGGACACATAGTTGGTTTTTGGTCATTGCAGATTCTATAACTAATTTCTTCCCAGGTTAATTTTATTTGTAATTCCAGGTTTACTCAGGACTTTTATGATTGCCCCAGACATTGCCAGATTAGCTAAGATTTGAGTTACTTGATGTGTGTTCTTCCAACTCTGTAGAAGCAGGTGACACACAGTTCTCTTGTTTACTCTCAGTCATACCCTTAGCTCAGACTGTCCTTTTTATATCTGTTTACTGTCACATGCCCAATTTTGGGCTTTCTTAGGGGATGTTTTGTTGCTTAAGATGGCTCCAAATGCTGATATTCTGTATTTGAGGAAGCTCTGAGCCCTTCTGTGGAGAAGACAGTTTTTCAGAAACTTTGCTAAGACATGGTAGCTGACTTCCACAGAGCTGCTGGTCATGAACTTTATAATCATTCACTGTAATATAAATAAAAAGACAGATGAGTGAATAATTCGTAGATAATAGAGAAATAATTCAGGAGATAAAGTATTTTTAATAGATTTGTTTACTTATTATTTATACAGTGTTCTGCTTGCATGTATGCCTGCACGTCAGGAGAGGGCACCGGATCTCATTACAGATGGTTGTGAGCCACCATGTGGTTGCTGGGAATTGAACTCAATCTTCTGGAAAAGCAGTCAATTCTCTTAACCTCTGAGCCATCTCTCCAGCCCAATAAAGTATGTTCAAACAAAATCACAGATAAATGTTACTAGAACCATTATGTCTAGGGACTCACAGGAGCCCCCATCTGTCTGGTAACAGTGGTTCTCTATCTATTACTGGTGTTTTTGTGGTGACTTTGTAGAACATGGTCACTATGCATAACCAACATTAGCTGTACTGCTTCTCTCTGTTGACTTCAACTTTAGGTCGAATGACCAATCAGCTGTGACTTTTGTTAATGCTGGTCAGTCTGAGTTGGCTGTGCTTGCTTACTTCCAGTGCACGACCTTCGGCAGCAGATGGCAGCCCTACAGAGTCAGCTCCACCAAGTACAGCTAGAGCGCACGACATTGACCAGCAAGCTACAAGCATCACAGGCTGAAATCACATCTCTGCAGCATGCCCGGCAGTGGTACCAACAGCAACTTGCACTGGCCCAGGAGGCCAGGGTCAGGCTGCAGGGAGAGGTGGCACACATCCAGGTATGGTGCAGGAAACTCCTTTCAAGGTTATGGCATGTGCTTTCCCATTGCATTACAAAGGTGTTTCTAAATTGAGTTTGATGGCATCCGAAACTCTAAAAACTGAGACAAGGTGATCATACATTGAAAGCTACCAAAATGGGGGGAAAGGTGTTTATGTTTTTAGATTTTTATAGACATGTTTTTGTTTAGTGTCTGTTGATTGCTTCATAGCCACACCCTCCTCTCTCTACAAGAGCCTCCATGCCTTCCCTCCAACCAAAGGGTAAATCTTCCTTTGACCTGAGTCCTCAAACACACATTTCCTGGGCTTTGAGGCTCTCCCATCCTGTTCTCTGTGCTTTGAATCTCTTTCTTGTAATGTTCTTGTATGACAAAGACTTGGGCAGGTAGTCCTTCTCAGAGTTCGATCCTATTCTGACTGCTTGACTCTGACCAATAGATATTTCCTATGTAAACTGTTGCTTTCAGGTCCTGTTTGGGACATTTTCCTCTTTCCTATTTTGTTAGCAGAAGCTAAACAAGCCAGCCCTTGAATTTGTGTGTGTGAAAGTATCTGTTTGTCTGTGTAGCCTTTAGACAGAAGTAACACTGATGGTTATGCTTTAGTGTGACGCTTATGTGGCAGCTTTATTTAGACAGCATGCCATTGAAACATGCAAGAGAAACAGGCAGGTTTCTGGAATGTGTTTTACTCTGAAGGTCAGGCCTGACTGGCTTTAATGATTAAAGATGCCAAAGAGCACTTCCAGTCATCCTTTTAAAAATTTAGCTTAGCCAAGCATGCAAACACATATCTGTAATCCCAGCACTTAGGAGGCAGTTGTCGGTGGCTCTCTGTGAGTTCTGATGCTAGCCTGGTCTACAAAGCAAGTTCCAGGACAGCCAGGGCTACACAGAGAAACCCTGTTTCAAAAAAAAAAAAAAAAGATATAAGTTGCTATGCTCTTAGGTGTGGAATATTCAGAAAAGCTGAATTCATGTGTTAGGGAAATTAGAAGGTAAGAGATTTCAAGGAGCATGAATTCTTCATGCTGCTTCTGTCTCTGACTACTGCTATCTGTTCCCAGGAGCACTCAACAGAGTGGAAGATGCAGTCCTTTTCTTCTTGTTGTCTTTAAACACAGCCCCAGCAACTGCTGTATTTCCTCCCTTACTGTGTACAGCTACTTTAGCTCTGAGGCCCACCGTTCCATCCCATCTTGAATTTGTCGTTTCATGACATCTGCTAGGGATGTACATGAGGTGAGGCAGATCTTGCCACGACCCATTGCACTTAAGTATTTTCATATTTTGCATCTCTGCTGCTGCTCACCCCTTGGGGGGTTATGGTGCTGGGTTCCCTCTCTTGAAGACACTGTAAGCCGACTTAAGCCTTGATTGTCTCTGGAACTGATGGTGATCCAGGGGGATTTGGTTGTTAGTTTATAGGTGTCACTTAAGTGGGAACTCCAGTGTAGGTCATGTCCAAACTGCATGATCTCAAGTGTGAAGGCCTGATTTCTTGGCACTCCCCCCTCTCCGATACAGGACCTACAAGGCTCCAGTTCAAGGTAGATTGGCAGAGGAGAGTCCAGGGGGGGGGAGGCAGAAGGGCAGGAGCTTCCTTGCATTTGAACGTCAGCTAGTAGCAAAGAGAGAATGCCTTAATGATAAAGCATAGGCTGGTCTACACTTGAAACCTAATTTTAAGTTCCTTTTTACCACCTGGGTTTTTCCTTGAAGGTTGGACAGATGACCCAAGCAGGCCTTTTGGAGCACCTGAAGCTTGAGAATGTGTCCCTGTCCCATCAGCTGACAGAAACTCAGCATAGATCCATCAAGGAAAAAGAGCGCATAGCTGTTCAGCTCCAGAGCATTGAGGTGAGGACTGTGGTGATGGTGGAGTGATAATTTTTATCTGACTATGGGTCTTGCAAGTGTAAAACACACAGAAACATAATCAAAATATAAGTGAACATAAATGTATTTGTGACTGTATATTTTATCATATTATGTAATATTTAAAAATTATTTTGGTGCTATAGAGGTGGCTTAGTAGATAAGAGCACTTGCTGTACAAGCATGAGGACATGAGTTACATAAGAGACATGGTCTGGGTAGTGGTGGCGCACGCCTTTAGTCCCAGCACTCAGGAGGCAGAGACAGGCAGATCTCTGTGAGTTTGAGGCCAGCCTGGTCTACAGAGTGAGTGCCAGGACAGTCTCTAAAGCTACACAGAGAAACCCTGTCTCAAAAATCAAAAAAAAAAAGTCATATATGGCTGTATGTGCCTGTAGCCGTAGCATTTGTGGATTTGTGGGTGGTTGAGACTAGGATCCTGTGAGCTTGCTGGCTAGGTAGCCTAGACAAAATGGCAAGCTGCTTCTTCAGTGAGAGACATTGCTTCAAGTTAGTATGATGGAGAGAAACAGAGACAGACACCCAGTGGACATTATATCCTTGGACATCGTGTGTGTGTGTGTGTGTGTGTGTGTGTGTGTGTGTGTGTGTGTGTGTGTGTGTGTGTGTGTGTGTTTGTGTGTTCCCACACATTTATGTGCATGCACCACAAAAACATATCTCATCCCCTTCCCCCCTCTCACACACCCACATACATAATTCCTTTTAGCAATGTGTGCAGTAATAGATGTTCAGCATTTTGGAATTCTACCTCTTGTCTGGCCTAAGTGCCCTTGAGATCTTGTAGTTCTTCTCTAAACTCTCCCTTGGACCTGAGTCCTTACCAGTGCACAGTGCATGTTGCAGTCTGGGGACAGAGCTAGCCACAGAATGGATGGGAGAAAGGGGATTAAATATATTTGTATGTTTGGCAGTATTTCCAGACCCAATGGTAATAGTGACTTTTATTTGTTTGTAAGCACTCAACCTGCTTTCAGTCCTCCAGTGCCTACTGCTCTCCCAAAGGCATTTTCATTATTGTCTGCTAGCTCTACAGATCATCTCTAGATGATGATGGGAAATATAGTGTATATGGCTTGGATCCAAATCCCATTCTCTGTAATACCCCAGATCAGTGGTTCTCAATGCAACCCTTAAATACAGTTCTTCATGTTATGGTGGTGACCCCAACCATAAAATTATTTCATTGCTACTTCATGACAGTGATTTTGCCACTCTTATGAATTGTAATGTAAATATTTGATATGCAGGATATCTGATATGTGATTCCCAATGGGGTCTTAACCCATAGGTTGAGAATCACTGCCCTCAATGCTTTCTTTCTTTCTTTTCTTTTCTTTTTTTCTTTTTTTTTTTTCTTTTGGCTTTTTTTTGAGACGGAGTTTCTCTGTATTGCTTTGGAGGCTGTCCTGGAACTCACTCTGTAGACCAGGCTGGCTTCAAGCTCACAGAGATCCACCTGCCTCTGCTTCCTGAGTGCTGGGATTAAAGGCATGTGACACCAATGCCCAGCTGCCCTCGATGCTTTCTTAACCTAAACCTATCTAATTTTTTTTCTGCCTTTCAAGACAGGCCTATGTAGCCAGGCTGGCTTCAAACTCCTTGCAACTAAGATAACCTTGAACTCTTAACCTCCTGCCTCTCTGTTAGGGATTGCGAGTATATGCATGTCCCACAATGTCTATTATTAGGTGATATGGGGATCAAACCCAGAGCATTTTGAGTGTTAGGCAGTCATTCTACTAACTGAATTATATCCCTAGCCACTTTTTTCTTGTTAGAGATGGAGCATATGCTCTTACATGTACTAATTATATGCTTTCTACCTGAAGCCACATCTCTTGCCCTAGCTTCCTTTTGTATAAAATGGACAGTAATACTTACTTAATGTTCTTTTTACAAAAAGCAAAAAAGAAAAATCCATAAAGCATCTAGTCAAGGACTGGTAGGTTGGTAAAGTTGCTTGCTGCCAAGCCTATTGACTTAAGTTAGATCCCTGCAACCTATATGGTGGAAGAAAGAACTGATTCCTGCAGCTTATCTTCTGACCCCCATAATGTCACCATGGTATGTGTGCTTGCGCTCTCAAGTGAACATACACACTAATGTAAAAAAGAAATTTTTATTAAAAAAAGTAGTCAGAAATGGTTGTGAATTGTGTTCCTGGGCCAATTTTGATCCTGACCTTTCTTTGATAGTTACAAAAGAATTCGCTTTCCAGGCTTGTCTGATTTCTCATTTTTTTCAACATTCTGCCGATTCTTCTTTCCATATGGAGCACACAGCCATTTGGCTCAGATATAGAAGAGAACCATGTTGATAGCCATAATGAGTAAAGGCTCTGTAAAGAACCAATGACATTTTTGATGTATAAATTATTTCCTCTAAGAAAAGTACCAAAGCTGGGTGTAATAGTATACCCATTGCTATCCCAGCACTCAGAAAGTAGAAGCAGAAATGTGACAAATTGGTCCTCTTCTGGCCTCCAGGCATATATGCAGGCAGAATACTAAAGGTAGTAAATACATCTTTAAAAAAAACACTCAAGCCGGGCGTTGGTGGCGCACGCCTTTAATCCCAGCACTCGGGAGGCAGAGGCAGGCGGATCTCTGTGAGTTCGAGGCCAGCCTGGTCTACAGAGTGGGTTCCAGGACAGCCTCCAAACAATACAGAGAAGCCCTGTCTCGAAAAACCAAAACCAAAACAAAAACAAAAACAAAAAAACCACTCATACACACAAAATAAATATTAAAAAAAAACAAAAAACCTCTGTTTTCTTCTTCAGGCTGACATGCTTGATCAGGAGGCAGCATTTTTGCAGATTCAGGAGGCGAAGACAATGGTGGAAGAGGACCTCCAAAGGAGGCTGGAAGAATTTGAAGGGGAACGGGAGCAGTTACAGAAAGTGGCAGATGCAGCAGTGTCCCTGGAGCAACAATTGGAACAGGCAAGTACTGCTGCTTCCTGGGCCCCAGGCTCACAGAGATCTATTTTGATATGGCCTTTGCCTGATATTCATGTCCCAGTACCATTAATGTATGGCCTGTATGTGATCTCTGACATCAAGTAGCTCAGGTTTGTTGGGATGTATGTTGAATGTATTTCAAGGGTCACTATCAGACAGGTTTGTTTCTATTCATGTTCTTGTACTCTAAAATTTTACATAAAAAAGACCCTTCAATGAATCCATCAAAAGTATTTAAAACTGAACATCAAAAATAAAAAAGTTCTTGTAGACAGCACGTTAAGTTTATCATCTGTTTTCAGGTGAAGTTGACATTGTTCCAGCGAGACCAGCAACTCACAGCACTTCAGCAGGAGCATCTGGATGTGATAAAGCAGCTTACCGCCACACAGGAGGCTCTGCAGTCCAAGGGGCAGTCTCTTGATGAGCTTCACTCACGCTATGATGAGCTACAAGCAAGGCTGGAGGAGCTGCAGAAAGAGGCTGACTCCAGGGAGGACACAATTCACTTCTTGCAGAATGAGAAGATTGTTTTGGAAGTGGCTCTACACTCAGCCAAGAATGACAAGGAGGAGCTTGACAGAGGCACACAGCATTTGGAAGAAGATGCTGAGGAGACAACAGGGCTACTGGAACAACTGAGACAAGAATTGGCTGTCAAGTCCAACCAGGTAACACTGCCTTAGCTGTTTTCTGAAGGACCATACATTGATTCTTTTCTGTGATGTGTTCTGTTGCAAATGTGAGTGACTAGTGGAAGGGTGTTCTTGAGCAGGAAACAAGTCGTTCTTGTTGTAACCTTTTCCTCCCTTGGCCTCTGGGTATGGAGGCACCAGAAACAGGGAAAACTAGTTTTGTGGGGGGCTTTTAAATGTATCTGCAAAGAAAGCACCAGGTTTGCTGCTGTTTTTGTTTTGCTGTGTTTTTGGCTTTCAGCTGGAGGAGAAGCTGTAGTATACTTGGTTTGTTTCCTCTTCCTACATGTGGCAAACCAGTCCTGATGTGATGATGTTCAGGGTAGGACAGATAGCTCATAGTAGGTTCCTCCTGGTAACACCAGTGTCCTGATAAGTAAAAGCACAGCCCAGTGGGCTGGCCATATCTGGGGAACAGCAGTGTGCTAATAGTATGACACTGTTAGAAATTGACAAATCTATAAAAATACATAGTTAAGAAAGATACTCAGAAAGTGGAACTAGTGTTGGAATGATTATTCCTGAATATCCTGCTCTGTAAGGACAAAGGACCAGGGATCATGGTCTATTTCTCTTGGAGACATTAATTTAGGGAGAATTGTGAGAGTTCTAATAAGTGTGGTAAGAAGGACCTTAGCTGACACTGAACATTATTTAGCATGTTGAGATTTTACTGTATTAGATTATGATTTCCTTAAAGACAGAACAGTATAATGGGGTGAGGTTCTCCTGCATGTTGGCTGGAACTCTGAAGTCTGTTTCCTGACTTGAGGGGTAGGGGTGTATGGACAACCTTACAGGGAAACTGCTGTCTTTCAACCTCTGCCCTGCCCAGGTGCTAGCTGTCCCATCTGGCTGGCTGGTTAGAATGAGCACATGTCCTCAAGGGTGTCTGAGAAAAAGCTGTGCAAACAAGGCTCTGGGGTTTACTGACCTCAGTTTCCACCATCTAAGATGGTGATCACATTCAGTGTTCTTAACCGCTGTCAGGTGAGCATGATTTCACTGACACTTTAGAATGTAATAATAATTGAATGAATAATGTTATGTATCTGAGTTTTTCTATCATATGTCATGGAGATGTACCATACAGAGTGCTGTGAGAGCCTTGGTAGGATGTCTGGCTTGTTCAAAAGCTTTTTTTTTTTTTTTTAAGGTTTATTTATTGTATATACAACATTCTGCCTGCATGTATCCCTGTAAGCCAGAAGAGGGCACCAAATCTCATTACTGATGGCTGTGAGCCACGATGTGGTTGTTGGGAATTGAACTCAGAACCTCTGGAAGAACATTCAGTACTCTTAACCTTTGAGCCATCTCTCCAGCCCTCAAAAGTATTTTTTATTGGGTTTGGGGTGTGACTTAGTGGTAGAATATTGCCTCATATACACCAGGGTTCAATCCCCAGAATCTCTCTTTGTCTCACATAAAACAACAAAGCAGCAGCAGGCTTTTTGCTGTACCAGAGTAGTCCTTCATATACATCATGTATTCCTGAGTCCCTGGGGCTTTTTATGTATAGATCTGTCTCAGTCTGGGACCTGAGATGGTAATTTCTACAAGCTTCCAGATGGTAGTAGTGGGCTGGTCTCTGGTATGCTTAAAGTCACAAGGTTGTGGGTTCTTATAAATTGAGTTTCATTGGGCTAGAGCCCCACTATTCCTTTATGTAGTGTCTGGCTGCTTTTCTGCTTCAAGAACAAAGCTGAGATGCTGCAGCAGAATGTGGCCCACAAAACTTAAAAGTATTTCCTCTCTGGCTATTCCAGGAAGAGCTTACATCTCTCTACTCTAGCGCATCCCCTGCCTCATCCCTTCTTTCACTCCTCTGCCCTTCACCTTGTCTTTGTACTTTTAAGTGGCAAGGAGGAAGGATGCTAGTTATGTGTCCTGCCTGAGGAGCCCTTGGACTATCAGCATGGGTCTGACTAAAAGCCACATTCTGGGCTCTGGCTAGTGCTGGCTCTTAGGAAATGCCACAGGACACCCACCCACCCTTCTGCAAACCTCTCCAATAGGTGGAGCACTTGCAGCAAGAGACAGCCTCATTGAGAAAACAGATTCAGAAGGTAAAGGAGCAGTTTCTTCAACAAAAGGTAAGACATGGAAAATAAGAGTTGGGCATATTGCTTCAGTAGAACAAAATCAGAGGGGAACATCTAGATCTTATCCTTTTTAAAGGCATTGTACTTGTTCTAAGTTGTCCTCCCTTGCAGTCAGTGAGACAGCATGCTATTTCTCCCCTGAGATAGGGTCTGTGATCCCCAAAAGCTGAGTGTACTACCTACCATTGTGGTACCTGTCAGGATACCCTGTCATTATCACTCCCAAGATCTGTATGTGTTACACATTTTTTGTCAGTGTGTGTTGGTTGTGTTTGCTATATAAAGTGTGTGGAAAGCTTTTACCACAATCCAACATTAAAAACAAATTTAGTCTGTACCCAAAAGATCTGTGATGTAAATTTTGTATTGTGAAGCCTTTGTCTCCTGACCTCCTGATAGAGGAATAGCTAATTCCTTGCTTTGTTGCCAGCATCAGTTGAATATTTTGTTCTAAGAGAGGAAGATCCTCCATAGTTGTTTAGAAGTTGTGTTTCAGTTTATTACAGAGATATACAAAGAATTAACTTTCAGAAGCCAGGTACCCCAACCAAAGGGAGATTAGCCCTTGTGAGATTACTTGTTTCATACAATGTCCAGATATAAGGGGCATAGTTTGTAGCCACATCATGTGACAGAAATCCAGGCATGCCATCATTTGTTATTTCTCAATGAATAGTGTCAGATTTCATAAAATGTATTGTTTTTTGTATAAAAAGTTATGCCCTAGGACTAAAGATAAATTTTAGTGGTTAGAGCACTTGCCTCTAATTTTCTAAGAATGTGGGGGGGGGGGATTATTCCTTGAATGTTGGTAAACATTTTTATTTAAGCCAGCCTTATTCACTGAGTAAGATGCTGACTGGCACTGGCTTATTACTTTTGTCTTGTCTTGAAGGTAATGGTAGAGGCCTACCGGCGAGATGCTACTTCCAAAGACCAACTCATTAGTGAACTGAAAGCTACAAAAAAACGGCTGGACTCAGAGATGAAGGAACTGAGGCAGGAGCTAATAAAAGTGCATGGAGAGAAGAAGACTGTGGAAGTAGAACACTCACGACTGCAAAAGGAGATGTCTCTGGTTCACCAGCAGATGGCAGATCTTGAGGGGCATCTCCAGTCAGTGCAGAAAGAACGAGATGAAATGGAGACTCACCTGCAGGTGGGGTGCAGAACATAGATTGTGGAATGCAATAGATAGGTTCTTTTGAGTTGTGAAGACTCAGCCGAGTGTGCTGAGGGCTTACTGTGTACAAGGTGGAACGGGGAGCACTACCCAAGAAAGGCTTTTAAAGCAATCTAGAGACAAAGCCTTCCTGAAACTAATAATCAAGTAAGTCTAGGCTTTGATGCCATATGAAAGAAACAAGAGTGAGCACCTGGATATGCCACCCTGTGATAGGGTCCTTGGAGCTAGTGGTTGAGCCTCAAAGTCTGCAAAGTTGTCACTAGACAGAAAGCAAAGAGTGCTCTGAGTTTCGGCAGGGTGCAGTCACTGAGAGGATCATGTAGCTACCAATGCCCTTTGGACAGCCCCTGAGTCTTGCTGTTTTAATGAGTGCAGTGACTGGCTTAGAGATCAGACAAGGTAGGGCTAAGGGATGACAGAGATCTCTGTCCAGATAAGGAACACTTCCTGGGGTGAGAAATTTGGAGAGTTGATATGCAGGATGCTAGAATAAAAAAGGCCCCATTTTACACATGACAACCTGAGAATCCCTAAGAGGTTCAGGGCAAGATTCAGGTAGACAAGTGGTCAGCATGTCTATGTAAGGATGTTGTGTCCAGTGTTCACCCAGAAGCACCTTGCTTGTTCCTTTTATGAGGCATCAGGTAAGGCTGGGCTAACCTGAACTTGTCTTTCCTGCAAGGACATAAGCTTTAGGAAGACATTTAATGGTCTGGACACAGTAGCTATAAATGTTTTTAATGTATATGGGTATTTTGGCTGCATGTATATCTGTGTACCATGTGTATGCTACCCATGGAAGCCTAAAGAGGGCATTGAATCACTTAGAACTGGAGTTGCAGATGATTATAAACTTCTATGTGGATTCTGCGAATTGAATATGGTTCCTCTAGAAGAGCAGACAGTTCTCTTAACTGATAAGCCATCTCTCCAACCCTCAGAAATGCTTTGACTTCTCTGAAGTATTGTTCATCAGTGACAAATATCTGAAGCAGGTGGCTTTTTTACTTACTGTCCATTCTTTGTTCTTTTTAAAGTCTTTACAGTTTGACAAAGAGCAGATGGTAGCCCTTACTGAGGCCAACGAGACACTAAAGAAACAAATAGAAGAGCTTCAGCAAGAGGCCAAGAAGTAAGTCTGGCAGCATACACTTACCAGCTCTGCCGAGAGCAGGAACAGTCTGTATAGTCCTTGATATTCCTATGTTCCTAACATACTCTTTTTGAACTTGGGCTTTTGAAAAGGTAGCCTGGAACACTGGTTCTAAAGTTCCATCATGACCTGGCAGTTACTTTTTCCTACATACCTTGAGTTGGTTTGCTCAAGCATCCTTTACAGAAGCACCCCCCCTCCCCTAGGTTGGGTTGAAACCCAGGATGTTGAGCATACTGAGCAGGTGCTCTACCACTGAACTACATCCCTAGCCCTAAAATCTCCTAATTTTATTTAATTTGACTTTTTATTTCACACACTAGTGTCAGTATCCTCACATTCCTGCTCCCTCACTGGATTGACACTTTGATATTTATCCATCTTACCCTTTTATACTCAACACATATAAACTTAAACATATGACCTTACCAGCAACTACTGATATACACATGTGTACATACACATGTAAACACCCTTTTGGGCCATCTATCTATCTAGAGATAGAATAACTGTTTTTGTTTGTTTGTTTTTGAGGCAATATCTCTCTTATAACCTAGATTGACCTCAGACTTGTGATATTCCTGCTTCACCTTCTGAAATGCTGGGGTACAGTGTGAGCTCTGAGTCCCAACCTTTTAGGACCTTGTTACTCTGTGGTATATTTTGTGTTGTTTATGTTTTATCAGCTGGTAATATCTTCATAAATCTGTAAGAGTTTGTTTTTGAACTTCAGGAAGAATGTTGGAGATAATTTTTGGTTGGAGTATGCTGTTTCTCTGCCCTCACAATATCATTTATTTTGTTTTGTTGAGAAAAGATCTCAGCTGTCTTGTGTCTGGCTATCTTTCTGCCTCAGCCTCTAAGATGCTGCCATTACAGGTGTATACCACCATACCCACCACAAAATCATTTTTAAATTACTCAAAGAGGAGGGCAGGTCTTGATGACTGTGGATGTGGTTTAGTGGATTCGCATTGCCATTCCTGTCCCTCTAGCATGGGCTTCTGACAGATACCTCTTCCCCTTCAGCAGAGCAAGAACACACCCAAGTTCTCCTGAGGATCAGCCAGGTTCTGGCAAGACAGAATGGGGTTGAGTTGAAGCCACTCAAGAGCCACTCCCCTAAGCCAGGTGTGGTGGCAGGCACATCTCTTAAATACAAAGCCAGCCTGGTCTACAGAGTATGCTCCAGAACAACCATGGCCACACAGAGAAACCCTGTCTTAAAACAAAACAAAACACCACCATCTAGATCTGGAGGTGAACTGCAACATGTGCGCTTGGTGTTTGAAGTCAGGGAACTGGTTGTTTGCACAGGAGGCTAACTCAGCTTTCTCACTCACGTCTCAGGGCCATCACAGAACAGAAGCAGAAGATGAAGCGGCTGGGCTCAGATCTGACCAGTGCCCAGAAGGAGATGAAGACTAAGCACAAGGCTTATGAGAATGCCGTGAGCATTCTTAGCCGCCGCCTGCAAGAGGCCCTGGCTACCAAGGAGGCCACAGATGCAGAGCTCAGCCAACTCAGAGCTCAGAGCTCTGGTGGCAGCAGTGACCCTGTTCTACATGTAGGTAAACACATTTCTCCCTGTCAAAGTCCTCGTGACTTTTTTGGTTTTATTTGTTTTTTTGAGTAGGGTTTCTCTGTATAACAGCCCTGGCTATCCTGGAACTCGATTTGTAGACCAGGTTGGCCATGAACTCACAGTGATCCACTTGCCTCTGCCTCTGGAGTGCTGGGATTAAAGGTGTGCACCACTACATCTGGCTAGAGTCCTTATGATTCTTTTGAGAATAGGAAAAATGCATTCTATCAACATTTTCTCGCTCTAAAATTCTGACTTCTCTGAGAACACTGCCAGCCTTCCTTTCTTTTTTCATTTTTAATTTTCATTTGGAGACAATTTAAGTTATCTTCAGGCTGGCCTTAAATTTTTAGTTCTTTTTCTCCGGCTTACTAAGTATCTGGGAGTATAAGTAGGCAGCACCACATCTGGCATAGACAACGTTTCTTTAACAAATGACTTCGTCTGCCTTTGGACTTTTAGTGACTTATATAACATCTCATATGTCCTTGGAGAAGCTTCCCTGACCTGTAGAAATTGGGCTCTGGGCTGAGGCAGAACTTACTTCTGTCCTATAATCTTCTCTATATAACCCTAGGTCCCATAGGGAGAGGTACAGACAGAGACAACATGGTGTAATATGCAGTGAAAGAGGAAGGTACAGGAGGTAGTATCTGATAGAGTTAAAAAAAATTACAGGAGTATCTGATAGGGTTAAAAAGATTGCAGGAGGTGCTGGGGAGACAAGCACTTAGGCTGGGAGTCTAATGGGAAGAGTGTCTGTTTGGCCTTACCCACAGTGAATGTGGAAAGTGAGCCTTGTCACTTTCCTATCTTTTCATGTAGATAAGTGTGCGTTAAGATAGTAAAGTTTGGGAAGCTCTGATAGACAGGTTATGTTTTGCTGCAGTGGCTGAGAGGTGACAGCAGAATGAGGGCAACAGGTCAGTAAACCACACAGCTCTGATGAGGGTCAGCAGAATATGTGTTCGGGATCATCCAAATGTCACTTCACTAGGAAAGTTCTATTCTTCAGGGGTTTTTCTTTCTTGTTTTTGTCTTTTTAATAATTTATATTTTACTGTGTGTGTGTGTACATGTGTGTACAGATGCCATGGGAGGCCAGGAGAGGGCGTCAGATTTCTTGAGCTGGAGTTACAGGTTGTTGTGTGCCACCTTACATGTCTGCTAGGAATCAAACTGTGGTCAAGAGTGAAAAGTGCTCTTAGCTGCTGAGCTATCTCTCCAGCTCCCCGTCTTTATGTTTTTGTTCTTGTTGTTGTTTTAGATGAGGTTTGCTTTGAGTTTCTATTACTTATATATGCCTCTACCTCTCAAATGTTTGGATTACAGATGTATACTACAATGCCAAACTTGTGTTTTTCTTTTTGAGACAGGGTCTTTACCTTGTGTCTTAGACTTTTGATCTTCCAGCCTCAGCCTCCCAAGTTCTTAGATTATAGATTTATAATTATAAGTAGAAGATTGTAACATAATAATGTCATTTGCTTGTCCAGTTGAATAAGTAAATACCCATTCTGTTACTTGTATAAAATATTGAGTGTTCTCTAATCAATCGCCATATTCCTTTCTGTTTGTCATTTTAACTCTTTTGGATTACCTAGTAAAGGCAGCAAAGTGTGGAGTGCTCTGGAGTCTAGAATCTGTTCCTGTTCCCAGGAGCTTAAGCTGTGATTTTGTTTATGGTGGCCTAGAGTAAGGAAATGACTGTCTTATTGTATACCCTTGTACTCTCAGTCATAACACAAGAGTGAGCAATAGAACCTCCATTCAGGAATGATGGCTCAAAACTATAATCGGAATATACAGGGAGCTGAAGCAGGATGATCAGGATTTCAAGGCTAATCTTGGCTGTGGCAAGTTCTAGGCCAGCATGAGCTACACAAAACCTTATCTCAAATAAACAAAAGAATAGCACCTCCTGAGTGAGGTTTAGTGATATAATCCTAACACTTGTGAGGCTAAGGAGAGAGGTTTACTAGTTCAAAGCCAGTCTGGGCTTTCTATTAGTAGGGGAGATTCTGTTTCAAAAAAAAAAAAATCCAAAACAAACCCAAACAAACAAACAAACAAAAAATCCAGGGCTAGTTAAATAGATAAAGGCCCCTTTCACCATGCCTGATAACATGAGTTTGATTCTCAGTTGCATGGTGGAAGGAAAGACCTAACTCTCACATGTTGTCCTCTGAGTTCTACATGCACAAAAGGGCACCTATGCACTTGTGCACACGCACAAAGTAAATTAAAAATTTTTAATAAAAACAACTACAAAATCTAGAATGTAGTCAATTATGTGCTATTGAGAGGGCCATTGACTAAACATGACAACCGTTTTGGCTTTCAGGAGAAGATTCGGGCTCTGGAGGTGGAACTGCAGAATGTTGGCCAAAGCAAGATATTGTTGGAGAAGGAGTTGCAGGAGGTGATCACAATGACTAGCCAGGAGCTAGAAGAGTCCCGGGAGAAGGTGCTGGAGTTGGAAGATGAGGTAACACCTGTATTACTAAGCATAGAGTTGTTGTCTGGTCAGCATTGCTCCCTGGCACTTGGTCTCTTTGTGATTGTTGGTGGATCAGATTGTTGCCATTACTCTAGGGAGAATGACAACAGTTACTACTTTACAGTCACAAAATATTCTAAGGCAGGTGTGCCTAGCCTGTAGCCTGTGTGCCACATGAGTCCCAGAACAGCTGTGACTCCATCCTAGCGGATTTGTAGATAACAGATTTGTCCTATTTCAGTGCCCAAAGGTTATATCATTCTGTTCTTTTCCCAGTTTAAATGCTTTGATTGTAAATAACAAACCCAAATTAAAATTGCCAAAGAACTGAAAACTTAGAAGCAGTTTATTGACTCTATTCAGGCAGTATTATCACTGTCACTAAGGGCCCTGTCACCAGCCCCTGGCCTACCCCACTGCTTACCATGCTGTTAGAGCAGGGTCTATAGGAATGTTAATAATTTTTAGGCATGTATGTTTTATTCAGGAATCTCTATCCTGTCCTCAAATGGGTGTGCTGAGATCTGCCCAGCTCCATGTCTATTTGTGAGTAGCTTAGCAAGGCCCTTAGCAGTTTCTGGACTCTCGTCCCTGGAAGTCTCTGAACCCAAAAGAGCAGTAACCTTACAGGTAATAAGTCAAGGACAGCTTGTGCTTTAGTGTTAGCTCTTGTTGAAAATTGCTCCCCTGTGTCAGTTGAGTATAATAATTCTGTCTAGCAGAATATGATTTGTGTCTGAGGGTGAGAATGTTGTTGCTTTTGATATAGGGTCTCCTATAGCCACGCTGGCCTTGAACTGATCCTTCTGCCTTTGCCTTCCAAGTAGTGGGGGTCATGGGCATGGATTACCACACCTGCCAGAACATGAAATTTTACATGTATCAATATGTTTCAGCTTCAAGAATCCAGAGGCTTCAGAAGGAAAATAAAACGTCTTGAAGAGTCAAATAAGAAACTGGCTCTGGAGTTAGAACACGAACGAGGGAAGCTGACCGGCCTTGGACAGTCTAACGCAGCTTTGCGGGAGCACAACAGTATCCTGGAGACTGCACTAGCCAAGAGGGAAGCTGACCTGGTGCAGCTGAATCTCCAGGTGCTAAGACCTATCTGCTAGGAGCAGCATGAGAGATATGTGGACCATATTTACTGTCAGTGTCTCACCATACTAAGTCATAGCCACTTTCAGGGGACCACCACACCTGACTCAGAGGCTCAAAGGAACCTGGCCATTGCCCAAACCTGGATCCCCCAGCTGTAAGAGCCTGTGGTCATTGTACCAAGCTCATTAGTTCCTTTTACACAGTAGAGTTCTGGTGGGACAAGTCAGCCTGTCCTCTGGCTCTAGGAGCACAAGAACCTGTGAAAAAAGACACTTGCCTTAAGTCCTGATATGATTTAGAACTAGGATTTGAACCCCTACTTGGTGTCTTATTGTAGATTCTGTTCTTAACTCCTTAGGTTCTACAGTGCTTTAGAGGTAGCTGAACACTTCAGGGAAAAGTTTCAGAATGTCACTTAAGGGTCATGTCACACACAAGTCTTAAAAAAAATGTAATTATTGGAAAAGTTTAGTTAGCTTACATTTTGCTCTAATTCCTACCACTCCTGTCCTCGCTGGGCTGCCTTGCTTGTAAACATGTCTTATGATACATCTGCATCCTTCTTTTGGATTCTCAGCTGTGTTCTTGAACACAGCTATATGACACACTCCTGTGAGATCACACTTCTGCACTTATTCATTCATTCATTCATTTATTTATTTCTGAGGCAGGGATTGTGCTTCAGGGCTGACCCTCAATGTAGTAGGTAGCTAAGGATGAGTTTAAATTTCTAATCCTTCTGCCTTGAGTCGTTGGATTACAGCCATGCCTCTTGTTTTGTTCTATGCCTAAGTGCTGGGAATCAAATCCAGGGCTCTGTGCCTGCTAGGCAAGCCATCTACCAACTGAGGTACACATCCAACCCAGAGAGGGGCTTCTCCACTTCCCTACCTTTTTCTTTCCTGTGATGTCATCATTATGTATGCCACCTGTCTTAGGTTTTTACTGCTATGAATAGACTCCATGGCCATTCTTAGAAGAAAACATTTAGTTGAGGGTGGCTGGCTCATAGTTTCATAGTTTCATTTCATTATGATCACGAAGGGGAGCATGACAGCATGCAGGCAACAGGAAGTGGACTGACTGTCACACTAAGGGAAGCTTGAGAAAAAGAAACCTCAAAGCCTGCCGACAGTACACACTTCCTCCAACAAGGCTACACCTCTTAATAGTGCTACTCCTTCTGGGGGCCATTTTCTTTCAAACCACTACATTCCATTCCCTGGCCCCCAAAGGCTTACAGCCATATCATAACAGAAAAAATGCATTCAGTCCAACTTCAAAAGTCCCCATAGTCTCTCACAGTCTCAACAGTGTTTCAAAGTCCAAAGTCTCTTCTGAAATGCATGGCAGTTTCTTATCTGTAACACCCCCCCCACACACACACACACACTGTAAAAATAAAAATCAAAAAGCAGATCACATATTTCCAACATATAATGGCACAGGATATACATTACCATTCCAAAACACAGGGAAGGGAGCATAATAAGGAAATGTTGGACCAAAGGAAGACCAAAACCAGCTGGGCAAACTCCAAACTTCATCTCTATGTCTGCTGTCAAAGTGCTCTCCACATCTCCATTCTGTTCAGCTTTGTTGACTGCAACACACTTTTCTCTTGGGCTGTTTTCACTCCCTGTTACCAGCTCTTCTTCCCGTGACTCTGGCATTTCTAACATCTTGGGTTCTCCAAGATGTAGTTGTATGCTGCAACTACATAGCTTCACACAATGGCCTCTCCACTAGCCCTTCCTTCAGTGACACCCCTGACACATGCCTGGTCTCAGTGGCTGTACTTAGACAATGAGGCAACTTCTACAACCTGTTTCTTCTATCTTTAACTCTAATGCCAGAACCACCTGGCTGAAGCTGCCAAGTTCTGCTGCTTATGGGGGCTGGTACTTGGCCCCCTTGTTTAATTACATCTTCACCAGCTTTCTGTTTTCCTTGTTGCCTAAGCTTGGCTGTCCTTGAACTTGGTCTTTATACCAGACTGACCTCAAACTCAGATCCTCCAGCCTGTGCTTTCCCAGTGCTGGGATTAAAAAAGAAAGCACCACCACACCCAGCTTTATTAGCTTTTCTTTCATTCCTTCACACAAGTTGGGAACTCAGATGGGTGAAATCTTAATCTGTTTATCTCCCTGAACAAAGAACTTAGCTTTCTGGTGCTCCTTTTCTCCCCAAAATGCACATTTTGTAATTTACTATGCTCAGCTTGCTACTTTTCATTATAAATCTTCATTAGAGTTACCACAAATATCCACAAGACAGAGTCTATACTAAGCTGTTTTGAGATTACTTCTGCCAAGGAAATTAATCCAACATTCTTCACTTTAGCCTTAGTAGAGTCTTCAGACAAGGGCAAAAGGCAGCTATCTTCATCAAAATATCACAAGAACCATCTCTAAGCAACATACTAAAACTTCTTTAAAACCTCTTGAGTGAGCCACTGACAGTTCAAATCCTTAGCACCTCTGTTTTCCATGCTCCTACTAGTATGGTTTATTAAGTGTCACTTAAAGCATTCCACTGCTTAAAAGTCCATATTACTCCAAACAAAAGCATGGTCAGTCCTGTCATAACAATACCCCAGTCCCTGGTATCAACTTCTGTCTCAGGTTTTTATTGATGTGAAGATACATCATGACCATGGCCACTCTTATAAAGAGAACATTTAAATGAGGGTGGCTTGCTTACAGTTTCAGAGGTTCAGTCCATTATGATCATGAAAGGGAACTTGGAAGTGTACAGGCAGACATGGTGTTGGAGCTGAGAGTGCTGCATCTTGCAAGCAACAGAAGTGGACTGACTATTACACTGAGGGAAGCCTGAGGAAAAAAGAGATCTCAAGGCCCATCCTCCCAGTGACACAGTTCCTCTAACAAGGCCACACCTCCTAATAGTGCCACTCTCTCTGGGGTCCATTTTCTTTCAGACCACCATACCATCCTACTGGGCCCCACATGGTGGCTGACTGTAGAGGATCCTGAATTATATTTCAGATTGTATAGGGGCTTGGGATTGATATCATTCCTTATTCATCCTTTTATAATGTCATACAGGTGCAGGCAGTTTTACAGCGCAAAGAGGAAGAGGATCGCCAGATGAAGCAACTTGTCGAAGCCTTACAAGCCTCATTAGAGAAAGAAAGGATGAAAGTAAACAGCATGAAGGAACAGGTATGTGGTCAGCTTCAAATTGATAGGACCTTCCAGGAGATGTAGACTATGGGGTGCCCTTCACGTGTAGTTTGTTTCTAAGGACTGGGTTATTATGACAGACTGCAGAGAACATTGTTTCTTTGTAGAAAATGGCATTAAATGACTAGCAGTGAGGACTGTGAAGGACAGACTGAGCCACCCATATATATGCACATTAGTCTTCGCTAGGAAAAGAACTCTCTGTAAAGTTTAAAAAGCACATTTTGCATTTGTACATACTCATGTAATCCCAGTATTTAGAAGACTGAAGCAGGAGGATCCTGACTTCAAAGCCAGCTTGAGCTGTATGTAGAGAGTAAGTGTATGCATGTGCGCGTGCATGCATGGGTGCAATTTTGTGTGTGTGTGTGTGTGTGTGTGTGTGTGTTAGTTTTAAAAGCGATCTTGTAGTCATGCATGGTGGCACACGCCTTTAATCCCAGCACTCAGGAGGCAGAGGCAGGCAGATCTCTGAGGGTTTGAGTACAGCCTATTCTACAGAGTGAGTTCTGGGACAGCCAGGGTGGTTATACAGAAAAACCCTGTCTCAAAAATAAAAGCAGTCCTTTTTTTCCCTCTTATTGAAAACAATTTTTTTCATACACTCTATTCTAATCATGCTTTTCCCCTAACTCCCACCTACCCAGCTACACACACACACACACACACACACACACACACACACACACACACACACGAAACACACAGAACAAAATCAGAGTTCGATTCCCAGCAACCACATGGTGTTTCACAGCCATCTGTAATAAGAACTGGTGCCCTCTTCTGGCCTGCAGGCATACATGCAGACAGATCAAATACATACATACATACATTTTTTTTTTGGTTTTTCGAGACGGTATTGTTTTGGAGACTGTCCTGGAACTCGCTTTGTAGAGCAGGCTGGCCTCGAACTCACAGAGATCCGCCTGCCTCTGCCTCCCGAGTGCAGGGATTAAAGGCGTGCACCACCAACGCCCAGTTTACATACCTTTTCACAGTAGATATAACCACTCTGGCTATTGGTTATAAAGAAAATTACTTTACCCAGGTGTGGTATTGCATGTCTTTAATCCCATCACTCAGGAAGAACTCTGAGTTGGAGGCCAGCCTGGTCTACATAGTGAGTTCCAGAATACCCAGGTTATATAAACTCTGTCTGACATACATACATCTTTAGAAGAGAAAAGAATCCACAAAACATTATGAGATTTTTAAAAGTCTGAAAAATAACATTGAGTTCATTTTGTGTTGACTAACTACTCCTGAGCATGGGTCCTGACCTGAGGTGTGGTTAATATGCCCAATGAGATTCCATTGAAGAAAACTAATTTTTTTCTTAAGTGGGTATAATTGACAGTTTTCTTGGTTAGGAGTGGGACCCCCCTGTGTCTTAGCCCTCCTCACTTAGACCCTGTCTGGCTTAAACCGCAGACTGTGTGTGCTGCCAGTCTCTGTGAGTTCCTTTGTGCCCCACTTCTGTTGTGTCTGGAAGACATCACCCATCCTCTCTGGTTCCCCTCCCCTCTTCTGAGTGTCTATCTCCCTGAGCCCTGCAGGGAGGGGTTTAATGAAGACAACTGATTTAGGACTGAGTACTCCAAAGTTTCTCGCTCTCTGGACATTGTCCAGTTGTGGCTCTCTGTGTTGGTGCTTGTCTTTTTTTTTTTTTTAATGTGCATTGCCGTTTTGCCTGCATGTATGTCCATGTGAAGATATCAGATCCACTGCAACTGGAGCTACAGACACACCTGTGGGCCACCATGTGGATACTGGGAACTGAACCCGGGTCTTCTGAAGAGCAGCCAGTGCTCTTAACTGATGAGTCATCTCTCTAAGCCACCTGTAAATTGAATCATTCTCATCTTAAAAGCAGTCTTTTGGTTTTGGTTTTTTTGTTGTTGTTGTTGTTTTTGTTTTTTTGAGACAGGGTTTCTCTGTGACTTTGGAGGCTGTCCTGGAACTAGCTCTTGTAGACCAGACTGGTCTCGAACTCAGAGATCTGCCTGCCTCTGTCTCCAGAGTGCTGGGATTAAAGGTGTGCACCACCACCACCACCACCACCACCACCACCACCACCACCCAGCTTAAGCAGTCATTTTTAAATGGAAACAACTTGAACAAAAAAATCTGTGACAAAATTTTAAGGCCCATTTAAATAAAAGTATATAGAGTACATTGAATAACTAATGATACTATTGATACCTTCTTTTTTCTTTTTTGCAGTGAACTCTGGGCCCCTAAAGTGCTAGGCACTAACTCTACCACTCAGCCAGATACCAGCTGTAGTTGTTTGTCTAACTGACATTTCTCAATTATTTAAAAGGGAAATGGAAACTTTTTCTTATGCATTCAAGAGTTTGCTTGAAAATCTTGAGAGAATCTATTGTTGATGCTGAAAATCAACAAATGTTCAGAGGAGGCCAATTACATTGTAAATAGAATTAAATCTTTTTTACAATTAGGTGGAAATTTAAAAATTAGGAATAAACTGATAATACACATATAGTTGAGGAGTACAAAACCTACTAACACTAAGAAAACTTGAGTAAATCTTTTCACTCAGCAGACCAGTTATATGTCACTGGTCCACTATGTGCTGAACTTTAGTAAAGCCAGGTACCTTCACTTTTATCTGTAAGTTGATCTTGAGAGAAAAAGTCAGTGTTGCCACTTGGTATTCCATCAGACTTCTGGCGTTCATTATGGTACAGCTCCCTTGCTTTCTTCTAGATGGCTGCTGCCAAGGTAGAAGCTGGACACAACCGCCGCCACTTTAAGGCAGCTACACTGGAGCTGAGTGAGGTGAAGAAGGAGCTGCAGGCAAAGGAACACCTGGTACAGACACTGCAGGCTCAGGCCGATGAGCTTCAGTGAGTACCTGATGCTTGCGCAGGGACACCCAAGGGTGACCATGGTGACCTCATGACCACTGTTCATATAGCACTTCAGAGCTTTTGGGGTTTTCTTTCATCTTTAATTCACTTTGAATCTCACAGCAAGTGTCATCTGTCTTTCCCTAGGGTGCCAAGTACTTTAGGAACATGTCAAAAGAACAGTTATCTGTTATCTGACTCGTCTCAGGAAGCCTGAGCTTAACCTTAACCCAGCTCTCCCTTGACTTCTTCCTGGAATAAAAAGAATGTCCATTTGAGCACTCAATTCAAGGATATCCTAAATATTCAGAGATTCATAGTAGTTCCACAGTAATGCCAACATCAACTTAGACATGTGGAAAGGGGCAGAGCAAACTTCTACAGCAGCCCCAGAGGTCTGTTTATAGTGTTATGGAAATATCTAACAGCACCCTAATCAGAGTTTTGTGAATAGACTGTGTCTCCCAAGGTACAAAGGGCTTTCTCTGCAGGGTTAGTGGAGGTAGAGCATTGGAAGTACTTAACGGTGTCTACATCTAGTGGTAAGGAGTCTTTACCATGGATAGCATTGGGGACAAACTGAGAGTTTTGTCATTTTTATTTTTAACCTGTTTGTTTGCTTGCTTGTTTGTTTAAATGCCAGAATTCAAGAGGGAAAGCATTCTCAAGAAATAGTACAATTCCAGACTGAGCTGGCAGAAGCTAGAACCCGCCTCCAGTTCCTACAGAAGCAGTTGGATGAGCAGATGAGCCAGCAGCCCACAGGGAGCCAAGAGGTAACAGCTAGGTTCTTGCTGCCCTGTCTGTTGAGACAGAAATTATATTTTTTTCTAAATGTAATACTAAAAGAGGAGTAGAAATTCCTTAGAACTGTTTTACAGTATAAGGTACCATTTTAAAATTGTGTTAGTCAGTCATGTGCTGCCTTCTTTTAGATGGAAAATCTCAAATGGGAATTGGATCAGAAAGAACGAGAAATTCAATCTCTGAAGCAACAGCTTGACTTGACAGAGCAACATGGCAAGAAAGAGCTAGAGAGTACACAGCAGACATTGCAGGTTGGTGCTATCCATGTTCCCAGCCCTGGGTCTGGGTGGAAAGGGTGCAGTCCCTGGCTGCTGAATACCTGCCAGGCCAAGTGTTACAAGAGCACTGACCTGGATCACCCTCGAGGCTCCCCCCTCTTGGCTCCACCTCACCGCCGAGATATGAAGATACTGTCTCCATTTTAGAATGAGATTCAGCATGCTTATCTGGTTCAGTTTACACAGCTGGATGGAGGAGAAACTGAGACAAATCCAAACACTATCCCTCTGTTAAGATTCATGAAGTATACAGGAACATGCTGTGTTAGGTCTAGTGAGTAGTGTGTCCATATGCAGTGTGTGGTTAGTTTATGATCAATGTGTCCCTGAAGGCTCAAACGACTAGTGTTTTCTACTCAGTGGAGAAAGGACCAGAAACAACTTGCAAATATTTCTTACTTGTTTAAAAAAGAAAGAAAAGAAAAAGAACAGCCGGGCGTTGGTGGCGCATGCCTTTAATCCCAGCACTTGGGAGGCAGAGGCAGGTGGATCTCTGTGAGTTCGAGGCCAGCCTGGTCTACAAAGTGAGTTCCAGGACAGACTCCAAAGCCACAGAGAAACCCTGTCTCGAAAAAAAAAAAAAAAAAAGAAAGAAAGAAATAAAAAGAACATGCCTCAGCAGAGTGTGGTGGCACACACCTTTATTCCCAGAAAAAGTGAATTTCTGAGTTCCAGGATAGCATAATCTGAGTTCCAGACACCCAGGGCTACACAGAGAAAAGATATCCTGTCTTGAACCTTCCACCCTGGAAAAAAAAAAGGCTTAAGTCATTAGGTTGGTTTATACTATTTCTTAGGAATGGCTTCACTTGGTCTAATAGCTGACTTTGGAATTTAAAGTTTTTTTTTTTTTTTTTTTGGTTTTTCGAGACAGGGTTTCTCTGTATTGTTTTGGAGGCTGTCCTGGAACTCACTCTGTAGACCAGGCTGGCCTTGAACTCACAGAGATCCGCCTGCCTCTGTGTCCCGAGTGCAGGGATTAAAGGCGTGCGCCACCCACACCCTGCTGGAATTTAAAGATTCTTGGGGCTAGCTGTGGCTGTGCACATACTGCTGTTTGGAAAAGGCTCTGTGTTAAGTGTCAAGAGTGCTGGGGTGATGCTCTTGCAGACACCATGGGTTTGGTTTCCAGCACTCACATAGCAGCTCACAACTTCCTATAATTGCAGCTCCAGGAAAGTCAACACCCTCTTTTGGCCTCTGAAGGCTCTTGCATGTTCACATAAACATACCTAAGCACTCACCTATAAATCAACCAGTCAATTTGAAAATAATGTTAAGAATTGGACCTGGAGCAGGGCGTTGGTGGTGCATGCCTTTAATCCCTGCACTCGGGAGGCAGAGTAAGGCGGATCTCTGTGAGTTCAAGGTCAGCCTGGTCTACAGAGAGAGTTCCAGGACAGCCTCCAAAGCAATACAGTGAAACCCTGTTTCAAAAAAAAAAAAAAAAAAAAAAAAAGAGTTGGACCTGGAGAGATGGCTCAGCAGTTCAAAGCTCTTGTTATTCTTCCAGAGGACTCAAGTTCAGTTTCTAACACCACATAGGACAGTTCACAACCATATGTAACTCTAGCTCCAGAGAATCCATCTCTTTGGCCTTCACCTGCATTATGTGCACATAACCCTCACACAGACATACATACACATAATAAAAAATACAATATTTTTTAAAGTCATGAGTTTGATTCTAATGAACTTGTCAGTGCCTAGGTAACTATAGAAGAAATTTCTGAGATGAAAATATAACTCATCATAACAAAAAATAAGTCCTTAAAACTGACGTACAAATTAACATCTTAAAGTGTGTTTTAAGATTTTTGTTATTTTTGTTTGTTGTTTTTTGAGACAGGATTTCTCTGTGTAGCTTTGGGTATCCTGGAACTCACTCTGTAGACCAGGCTGGCCTCGAACTCAGAGATCTGCCAGCCTCTGCCTGCTGAGTGTTGGAATTAAAGGTATGCTACTACTGCCAGGCTAAGATGCTTGTTTTTTGAGACAGGCTCTTATGCAGCCCAGGCTGACCTTAAACTCGCTATGTAGCTAAAACTGGCCTTGAGCCTTCTGAGCCTCACCAGTACTGGGGTTATGAGCATGTGCCTCTCACTATGCCAAGTATTTACGATCTTTCAGATTAAAAAAAAATTATTGATCACTTTCCTTAGACTATCAAATCTGAGTTGGAAATGGTACAGGAAGATCTGTCTGAGACCCAGAAGGATAAGTTTATGCTTCAAGCAAAAGTGTCTGAACTGAAGAACAACATGAAAACTCTTCTGCAGCAGAACCAACAACTCAAGCTGGATCTCCGCCGTGGTGCAGCCAAGGTAGGATTTAGGTTACATCCCTTACAGGTTAACTGTCTATTTCATTTAAATTTGTTTGGGCAGGAGATTGGCAGGTTTCTAGTCATTCACCGACCAACTAATACATTTAACCAACACTGAACACTGCTGTGCACAAAGGTCATAGAGAAATTTTCTTGGAAAGTGGGCCAAGACATTTTATTTTATTTTATTTTCTAACAAAATTTTTTCTCTTCTTGAATACACATCATCTTGTTGTAATACTATTTTAAACTAATGAGCACATACCTCATGCTATTATCAACTCTGCTGGAGAGTTCAAATAGCTGGCAGATTTTTTTTTCTTTTTTTGCACAGTCTATGTAAATATTGCCTATCTTAGGGAAGCTTAAAGTATGGGCTTGTCTCTTGGGAGACTCCCACAAGAGAGCTCTAATGCAGTGTTTAGTTTTTTCTCCTGAGGGTTGGGCACAAGTGGTTTGTGCTTAACTATGTAAATTAGGATTACTGGACCAGATAGTATTTCTTAACCCACTTACTGTTAGACTGTCTATAGATCTGACAGTCAGTCCTCTTTTCAACAGGGGGACATGGAAGCAGGGGTTACTTGTCATAGTAGAGAGTGAGGAGGTCTGTAGAGGGGCTAATGATGTGCTTTTACAAACAGAAGAAAGAACCAAAAGGTGAATCCAACTCCTCCAGCCCTGCAACACCCATCAAGATACCAGACTGCCCTGTCCCAGCCTCATTGCTTGAGGAGCTGCTGAGGCCCCCACCTGCTGTGAGCAAGGAACCCCTCAAGAATCTCAACAGCTGTTTGCAGCAGCTCAAGTATGATCTGTTTCCTATGCCCCATTTTGTTCAGTCTTTAAACATGACATGTTTTTTCTTGGGTGTGTGTGGGGGGGAGTCTTTCCTGGTGTTTGTTGAGTACCTGTGTCTCTGAAGCTCTTATGAAGTAAAGGCTTTTTACTGGCAGAACTTCCAGGGTCCATGTTGTAAGGTGAAAATAGTTAAGTAAACTTATCTTGGTGGGCCCTTAAAAGGTCAGGTGTTATACCTGTCCCCTATAGACTGGGCCTCCTAGCTTAGGACAGTAGAGGCCAGCATCATGGATTTTATATATATATAACACATAGGACCCTGACAGCCAGGTGACCTTATGAGGGGATACTACGTGTGACAATGGACTCAGGTGATGGTTTCCAGATAGCAACTTGATAAGCATCAGACTTTTTTCATGATTCTGATAGAAGCACCTCTCAGAAAACAGAAACCTGTGCTAGATTACTTGCTGGCTTCTGCCCAGAGTGGAAAAAAAATTCCAGGAACTTTTGCCTTGACTCCAGCTGATTTTGCTGGACTATGATATATTTATTGATCTTTGAGAGAACCACATATGGTGGTGAGCCCACTGCATCCTTTGTAGCTTGTTAGAAAGGTATGGCTAGTGGTTCTATCTGGTCCTTGTATGATTTAGGGTTTCTTCTGCCTTCTTTCATCTCCTCAGACACGAAATGGACAGTCTGCAGCGCCAGATGGAAGAGCACACCATCACTGTGCATGAGTCCCTGTCTTCGTGGGCTCAAGTAGAAGCTGCCCCAGCAGAGCATGCCCACCCCAGAGGAGACACAAAACCACATAGTCAAAACAATGTTCCCACAGAAGGGCTGGGCCAATGACTACTTGTTCTCATCACCAAGTATTTGTGACTGCTGAAAGAATATTCTTTTGTCAATATTATTTATTTGATTATGTGCTCTGGTGGTTCTATGTTTTTTGAGAGATGAGATTTAAATTTCCCTCTACCTTTTATCAAGGATTAAAATAATTGAATGAGGCAAGGATTAAAGAAATAGTCATTTTAAACAACTAGCTTTTCCCGTGAAATGACCAAATCTTAAAAACATCACCAGTGTTTGGATCACTGGTGAAATCAGAATGTCTGTCTTAACAGTTAGTTGCAGAAGAAAGGATCTTGTGTGTGGCTATAGACATACTTTAGGGTGTTGTCAGGAACTTGTTCATATCAGGCACTATCTAGAGTGGGTTTAGTAGGCACCAGCACCTAGAGATCTTTACTGTCACACTCATTAAGACCTTTACTTTCCTATAGAAACAAATTTTTATTTGCACCTTTTGTTTTTTATTTCATTCGTTTTTCAAACTATCCTACTATAGGATGTATATATAAATATTGAAAGTCTTTTTAAAAAGCATATGCCTATATTATTTAAAGACCTAATTGTCTTCCTGATTGCCTTTTGAAAATTTAATACTGAGAAACAGTGTACATGTAGCTTTAGGGATTATCAGTAAAAAAATGTAATTTAAGAAATATAACTTATTTTCTATGCATCCTAAAACCAAATACTCTTGCACAGAAAGAGTTGTTTTAGTCTTTTTATTTCTGAGGGTCTTTCCTGCCAGCATCTCCATGATTTCTTAACACTGACCTCTCTGATCTGTGGCCTTATGTGATTCCATTCACTTCGGCTTACCAACAGACATAGCCAGTCAGGCCTTGAGTTAGCAGTGGATAGAAGATCTCCAAGGTCTTCTCATATTGACTTGACATTTGGAGAGCACAGGAAGAGGGAAAAAAGCAGGAGAGAAGGCAGCCTTGGTCTGTGTCTGGGTTATAGGCTACATCCATTGTGTCCCAAAGATGGTATTAATGGGGCACTGTGAATATCTGTCAGTGTCTGGACATCTATTAAACACTGGTATTACTAGGAGTCAGAATAATATATGAGAAAAGGTGGGCAGCTGTAGTCTGAGAGACAAGAGGTTCAGAGATAGAAACCTTGTTTAAAGTCAGTGCTAAATACGTGATTTATTGCAATCTGCTTCCCAAATTGTACACTTATACTTCATATATTTATTAGAAGTGTTGAGGTCTTTAATCTTTGTGAAATCTTGTGAAGAAAATTTAAAATAAAGTAGTGGGTTGTGTAATTCATGACTGTAATCCCGGCACTTGGAGGTAGAACCAGGAGGAGAATCAGTTCAAGATCAGTTTTCAGCTACATAGCAAGTTTGAAGCTCAGTTACATGAAACTATGACTTAAAAAGACAAAGCTGGAACAACAACAGCAACAAAAAGATCTGAAATACTAAGTTAGAAGGGAGAGAAAGGCCTGAAAAAGCAAATTCTGGGCATTAGTGATTAGCCCAGGCAGGTGTCTTTTAGTGGGTTTCTTGTCTATTTTGTGGAAAATCAGCTGGGTTTTTTTTTTTAATGTTCTATTAGGAGATTAACTGATATGGGTAAAGTAGAACTTATCACAATGATGTCTGGTGTTTGAAAAATATTCCCAGCAAGTATTGGAACTTTTACAATGTATATAGCATTTGTACAGGGTCAATCTTTTAAAAAAAATGAAAACTTCATTATATATAAATATAACCCTCTTTAAGTTAGAAATTAGGAAAGGATGGTAATTTCCAATTTTATTTATTTTATATTTTAAATTTCAAAACCAAGAAATGGTATGTGGGCTGGGCTTATTCTGTAGCAGAGCTACCCTCTCCTTTGTAGAGAGGTCTTCAAGTGAGTTGTGTTGATTGTGTTGTCTTGGGAAAGGTAAGCTAATTCTGGACTCATTCAAGTAAAAAATTGCTTTCATGTCTTAACCTATTTCTTCCATTGTTTTGTTGTCCCATGTGCATGTACACCCTCAGAAATGGCACTTTCTCTAGGCTTTGTTGTCTACCTTGCAGGTCCTTGGCTAGGTTCCTCTTGGTTTCATGAAAAGTCTAGCATGTCTTGGCTCCATTCTCTATCTTTGTGTACCAATGTGTCTTTTTCTCACATTTGTGGTTCAGAAAGAACTTATATATTGGAGCTGGCATTCTCTTAGGGTTTCTTAAGTCACCTTGAAGTTCAATTTTCAAATTTGCTGTGAATTTAGGTATTGTTTTGTTAGATCGATTGGTTGGTTTTACTTTTTTCCTCCTATTTCTAAGGGACTCCATCTTCCAGAGCTTTTTTTTTGGTTTTTCGAGACAGGGTTTCTCTGTATTGTTTTGGAGGCTGTCTTGGAACTCGCTCTGGAGACCAGGCTGGCCTCGAATTCACAGAGATCCGCCTGCCTCTGTGTCCCGAGTGCAGGGATTAAAGGCGTGCGCCACCAACGCCCGGCTTCCCAGAGCTTATTCTTGGTAAATACAGCTTAAATTACTGTTGCCTATGTAGTCAAAACTTGGAACTTTAGGTTTACTCATGAAATACTGCAGGCACCTGGAGGACTGCTTTTTTAAAGCAGGCTTACCATTGCATAACATTTGTGCATATATGACATATGCAATATAATGTCCTATAGCTGACACCTTGGCTTGCACACTTTATAATATTTATAATAATACTTATTTCCATTTTTTTAACAGAACACATCAGATTGGTGCCATGATCTTACGTTTTCATACTGTTGTAGCAGGCAGTGATTTTGACTGGGTCTACTTGGGTTTGGGGTGCAGGGAACAGGACCTGACCTCTCAAAAGGTAGTCTCAGTGTATGTATCAGAAAACTTGTATTAAATTCTTTCTCCATTTCTAAACATAACTTGTCCCAGTGTGTGGATACTATAAAAGTCATAGGCCTATAGGGTCACCATGACATATTTTCATCTATCTTGAAACAAAAATTAACAGGTGAAGATTCTGGGAGTGAAAGGAACCATCATATTTGAAGAGAAAAAGTCTTGGAACCTTCCAAGGACCCTAATGATAAAGAATAATGCTATGATATGAGATATCCTGAGTCTTACCCTAACCTGCTCAGTGATTTGGAATTCTAGCCAAATCTAATCTATAGTAGTCTTAGGTTCTAACAGGAACCTTGGATTGATGTCTAATTTAGAGGGTCCAAAACTTCAGTGGTTTTTGAGTTCTCATTTCTATAAAAAATTTCCTCACAAGAGTGTCAATCTTCATATTGGGACTTTTCCAGGGAAAACTGTCATCACAGATAACAGACTGTAACTTTAGAAAGGCATGTCAATTTGTTTTTGTTGTTTTGTTTTTTTAATATAAGTGTGCTTGGGAATTCCTTACATTTTATGCAATAAACTATTTTTGGTAAAGGTTTTCATATTTCATTGTGGAGGGCTTCATTTTTAGTACTAGCATTTTGTATATTTGGGAGTAGCTTTCTTAATCTCATGTTGTTTCACACCATTTTAAAAAGTAATTGTGTCCTACCAAAGTTTGAGGTAGGACAGGAAGCTTCACTCCTTGTTGTGTTAGAGCAGCAGAAGTAGCATGTTGACCTTCACTGGCCTGCATCCACCCTGGCCACGAGGAAGCAGCACACATGCAAAAGCATGTGCAGGGAGCAGAGGAGGTTGGGCGTTAGTCTCTGCTGGATTAATTTTCATATCTCAAGCAATTTCTTGTAGTTTTTATTCACCCTTTATTTTTTATCAATACAGACCTAGTTCAGCTAAATGTTATCAATAAGCCACACAGTTTTAATCAAGATGGAAAAGGAGAAGGATTTAGGAAGCTCAGTATTTAAGTCACTAAGGTACTCAAGAAACCTTACAGTTCATGCAGTATTAGGAAGCAGATTATCAGGGAACTATAAAATGGGTTATTTAACAACTCCTGACATCCATGATTGATGTCTTAGTTGGAATTTCCATTACTGTGAAGAGACACCATGACCACAGCAACTCATTTAACTGAAAACATTTAACTGGGGCTGGCTTACAGTTTATAGGTTTAGTTCATTATCGTCTTGGTGAGAAACATGACAACACACAGGCAGACATGGTGCTGGAGAGGAAGCTGAAAGTTCTATATCTGGGAAAAGTGACACTGGGCCTGGCTTGGGCATTTGAAACCTCAAAGTCCACCTGTGACATACTTCCTCTAACAAGGCCACACCTCCAGCAATGCTGCTACCTATCATATCACCACAGTGGATAACCATGATAGTCTTAGAGAGTCCCCAAGCGTAAAAATGGAGGAATTCTTAGAATCTGTGCCATTCGCTACCTTTTGTCCACCTTGGTATAACTTGCACTATCTCTATCCCCATGGCCCTTACAATGGCATGAACCTGGCTCCCAAACACACTGGATGGTGATCTGTTGATAAACTTTCTTCCTGGGAAGATGTGAACAACAATGTAAATTCATGCTGGGGAAATAATGAGTTTATTGGGGTTCTTTACAGAGCACAGGTGAGGGGGTACTTAACAGGAATGCAGACGCACTTGGAAAGACTCTACCCTGCATGGATGCCGGCTTTCCTGTAGCAGCATAGAGAGAGCACCCCTCCTACTCTTCCCCAGTCTATAGACTCTAGCCTCTCCAAATACAACAGATGGTTAGATACTCAGGTGAGTGTTTCATGAGAGGATACAAACAGTTAGGAAACCCAGCTGGGATAATCCTTTTACAAGGGGCACAGCTGAACGCCAATAAATAGTGATTCAGAGAAGAGTCACATAGCACCTTCACAAGCCTTTTGTGTCTGCTGTAGTTGAGCTAGAGTTAGACTTGAAGGCGGCAGTTTTCGCAGCCCAGATTAAGGAAGTGCTTATTCTTCCCCTTAGTCAGAGCTCCAGCCTCTCGTAGGATGGGGTAGCTCTCTGGGTAGAACCATGGATAAACATCTTTTATCTCCCTTTCAGGTAGGTATCTGCAGGAGGTGTTTTGTAGCCTTTCCTTACACATAATATGGGTCAGGAATTAACCTTTACAGTAAAGTAGTCATGTCTTCTTTATGAACATCCTATAGTAATATAACTCTATGGAAGGGCAGCCTTGACTTAGTTACCTCTTGAAGTTTTCTGAACACTAAATACGCATTTCCCTATGCATTCCATTACCCTTTGTCCACCTTTGTATAACTACACTATCTCCATCAGGCAGATCAAAGTATACTTCTCAACACTTAATGCCTCATCATTCTGAAAATAAATCCAGACCTTCCTTGACCTGATGGGCCTGCCTGTTGTTGGCACAGCTATGATCCTTAACCAAGTATTCCTGCGCTGCTGGTTTTCCCAGCTTAGTTATATGGAATTAGTATGTCTCCACCTAAGAATCTCAGACTCACCGATGTTGCTGTTTCCAGTTTACTGAATTCTCAGCCATGGGTTGTTTTCTAAGAGACCAACTGTATATATCTTAATATGTGGCTGAATCTCCACAAGTACAGTACACTTGTGGTAAGTCTTTGGGGTTTTGTTTTTTGTTTTTTTTTTTTTTTTGAGACAGGCTGACCTTGAACTCAAGATCTCGGCTGCCTGAATTTCAAGTAAATGTGTTAGTCACTACATCCAGCTTCTAAGTCTCAGAGAACAATGACCTTTGTTTGTTTGATTTTGGTTTTTCAACGCTTCAGAGGATGTACTGGAACTAGTTCTTGTAGGCCAGCCTAATCTTGAACTTACAGAGATCCGCCTGCCTCTGTCTCCCTAGTGCTGGGATTAAAGGCATTCACCACCACCGCCCAGCTTGTTTGTTGAGGCAGGGTTTCTCTTTGTAGTTTTGGAACTGTCCTGGAACTCACTCTGAAGACCAGGCTGGTCTTGAACTCAGAGATATGTGGTGATATCTTGCTTGTACAAATAAAGTCTGTCTGAAGATCAGAGAATGGAGCTTGCTGATAGCTAACCATAGAGATCTGGAGGTCTGTACAGCTGCCATTCTCTGACTTCAGACAGGTTTTATTTGTACATGCAATATATCACCAAAGTGATCTGCTTGCTTCTGCCTCCCAAGTGCTGGGATTAAAGATGTGCACCACCATGCCCTGCTTAACTGAAATGTATTTAAATCTGCCTTATAAATTCTGGGGTTATAAAAACCATTGGAAATTTATCTTAGCATTTCTCAGTCATCTGGTTGGGTTTTTGTTTCATATGTAGTTCGGCAGGCTTCCCTAAGTCTGTCTTGAGTAGCATCTTTAACTGAAGACATGACTTGAATGGTGTACATCTGACGCTTGGTCAGCTTGTAGACTGATTCTGCATCCTTACCTGCTGGCCACCATACTCTGATATTGAGAATTGGTGTTACCGTCAAGTTCTCACTGGCAGGAAAGCAGGGTGCACATTCCCCAAACAAGCAACCTACACCTTTCTTGATGAAGACCGCTGAAAGTACATGTGTACATGTGATATGCCTCTACACCATCCCAGGCTGCCATGGTCTTCGGTGCCCTCGTGATTTGTAGTCAGAAGTGAAATAAATTATGGTGACACATGCTTGTAATCTCAACATTGTGCAGGCTCAAGCAGGAGGATCTCCAGCATCGGGCCAGTTTGAGGGTATATAACAAGACTCAAAAAGAAAAACAAAGGCTAGAAAAGGACTTGGAATTAGCAGCCGGGTATGGTGGCGCACACCTTTAATCTCGGTGCCGGGGAGGTTATTCGTCAGAACCGCACGAGCGTTTTGCCTGGAGGGTCCGCTGCGTCAGTTTACAACACCCGGCAGGGCTACAGAGCAGGGTTTCTGGACTTGGCCACCGTTCTCACTCCCAGCACCTACCTGTCGAGGACTCTGACCCGCTCCTCTGGCCACAGTCTGGGTGGCCTGGGTGCCAGCACTTCGCTCTCTAGTGTGGCTAAAAAACAACTCAAAGCCAAGCTCCCACTGCGCAGGAGAGCAAACCGCGCCCAGCCTGAGCGCCGCGTCCGACTCAGGACCCCGGCATGCTGCCCGCGCCATTGCCGGACGGCGTCTCGCTTGAATCAGGACCCCGGTTGCCTCCGAAGCCGCCTGAGGCTGGGTTCCTGCCGGCGTTCTGGCAGGATCGTCGGGAAACGGAAGACACCAGAGACTGAACGCGCACCGGGCCTCCTCTTCTCCTGTCGGGCCGCGACTCCTGTAACCCCGCGGAGGGGCGGAGGCCCAAGGCCCGCGCGACTCCGGCAGCGAAGCGAGCGGCCTACTGAGGGGCCTGAGGCGTGCGCGGCGCGGACTCTTAACTCCGGCGGCCGCGCTCAAGGCCTCGGCCTCGGCGGTGGCGATGCTGTGGCAGCGGTTGGCTGTGGTGGAGTGGGCGGCGCTGGCCTGGGAGCTCCTCGGCGCCTCGGTGCTGCTCATCGCCGTGCGCTGGCTGGTCCGGCGGCTGGAGAAGCGGCCGCCGAGCCTGAACCGTTGCGGGACCCCCTCCCCGCCGCCCGGCGCGTCGGCAGCTGTGGCCAGACAGCCCGGTAAGGCGGCGTTAGTCAGTGGGAGGGAAGCTTCACTTCTCCCTGTGGACACAGTAGGACCCTGTCGCGGCCTGAGTCCACTGGCGGGTGAGCCTGAGTGGCCGAGAAGCGGAACTTCTGTTTCACCGTAGGAGCGAGCATTCTTAGGGGAAGGGCCTTCTGAGCCAGGGAGCGGCCTTGCAGGGGCTGCGGGAAGGGTGAACCTAGACTAAACACTTGCCGAAGTCGGAGTCGATGAAAGGGGAAGTTGCTTCTGGCAGTGGTTTGAATGTGAGAACTTAACGAGATGAGGGATAGGATGAGACGGCCAAGTTAGGTGTGATCCCAGGACTTCAGAGACATGGACGGATGTGGTTCTCGTTTATTGCTTTCGACTGGACTGTCAGGTCTCGGTGAGGAAGAGATGGGAGGGTGGCTGCTGGTCACTTTAAGATCGAGGTGACTGTTAAGCAGCAGCTTGGTGTCTGGAGTGAAATCATGTCACGTCTGCTCCTGGCTCTGCCATTTCTGCTGTGGGACTTCTTAGTGTTGGGCAGCTCATTCACCCACCATTTTTTCAACACCGTCATTAGGATACGAATAATAATAGTTCTTTTTATTTTAAAGGAATTTTTAAAATTATTTTTATTTTATGTGCATTGATGTTTTGCCTGTGCATACATGTCTGTGTGAGGATGCCAGATCTGCTGGAACTGGAGTTACAGACAGACAGCTGTGAGCTGCTATGTGGGTGCTGGGAATTGAACTCGGGTCCTCTGGAAGAGTAGCCAGTGCTCTTAACCACTGAGCCATCTCTCCAGCCCCACCAATAATAATAGTTGTTACTATGGTTTTGTTTTGTTTTGTTTTTTGTTTGTTTGTTTGTTTGTTTTGAGGGAATAAAGTCAATGCTGGAAATTGAGCCCTACTACCTGCTGGCATCATCCATGTAAGAGCTGCATGTCTCAGTTCTGGGGAAAGGTCCGGGAGATAAAACCCAGGAGTCTTCACCAGAGTTCATCTATGTACTGTAAAGTTGTCAGCCTTGTGGGGTCTTGTGGTCCTTTTTGATTGTTTTGGGAACTCCTGATGTGAACCCACACTCTGTGCTTAGTTAGCTCTTCTCTTCGAAGCCCTCCAGTCCCCTGACCTATAATCCAATGCTTACCAGGTGATTATCAGCTTGTGTTCATACTGTGTTCTTCGGAAGCTGGGTTTTACTAACACCCCCTTACTCTTGAGTGTAGTTCTTAGTGGAAAATAAACAGTAATTACCAAAGTATTCTAGAAGGAAGATGAAATTGTAAACTGTTGACTGAACCTTAGAACCCTAGGGCCAAAGAAGATCTTAGAGGTAACTCAGTTGCCTCTTTGAACTTATATACAACTTCATTATTTGTTTATTTATTTACTTAGCAATGCTGGGAAGAAAACATATACAGGCAAGAGTTCTACCACTGAAGTACATCTCAACCCTTCCTTAGTAATCGTTGATTTCTCCATTTTTGCTAAAGGAACAGGAACAGGAAGGACAGGCTCATGCTAGTTGTGCATAACTGGAGAAATGAACTGCATGTGTCGTGACAACAGGTCTAACACCTCATCTTTTGGATTTTACATTCTCTTGTTCTCTGAAGAAAGTGGCACCTGAGCCAGGTGTGGTGGCACACACCTTTACTCCCAGCACTTGGGAGGCAGAGGCTGATGGATCTCTCTGAGTTCAAGGCCACCTAGGATACCCAGGGCTGTCACACAGAGAAACCCTGTCTTGAAAAACCAACCAACCAACACCTGAGGCTATCCTCTGACTTATGCATGCACATACATACACCTGTATATGTATGTATAGGAGCACATAAAGCAATAAGGGCATCTTTAATAAGTATAATGCCCACTAGTCCATTGACTCTGTGAACACTGTACCAAACACTCAAGAGGAGGTCAGTGAGTGAAACTCACCCAGGCACTGAAGCAGAGCAGTTCATGAGGCTAATGTGGCTAGTATCTATAGAGCCACACCAGGGTTTTCAGTATCTTCTTTCACCAAAAATTTATTTTCAGTTTAGTTTTTCATTTTGAAATCATTTTAGGTATATTAGAAAAAGTATTATTAATAACAGTATAAAACAGTTCAACTCATATACAAAGATATTTTACATTACCAGTTTATAGGGGAAAAAGTTCAACCTAAAGTGAGGTAACAGTGCATACCTATTTGATCAACTAAGATTTAAAAAAATAGTGACAGTCCCTAAAGTTGACAAATGCTGAGAAGATGGCTCTCCTGGATTGTTGGTGGATCTCTTAACAGTATAGTCCCTCTGGAGATTTGTCTAGCAACATCTCAAGGAAGTTAAGCCTGTCTGCTATGCACCCATAAGCTATTGTCCTAGAGAAATGAAACTTAGTTGTTTAATGTTATTACCGTATAGCTTAGACTGCACTTAAAATTATGATGGTTCTGCCTTAGCTTTCAGTACTAGGATTACAAGAGTATGCCAGAGTGCCTAGCTTTGAAAATTCTTTGGGTGAGTGGATGGATGGATGCATGCATGCATGCATGCCAGCATGCCTGGCTTTGAAAATTCAATTTGAAAATTGGATGAATGGATGGATGGGATAGGATAGGATAGATAAGATATGTGGTATGCTACCACAAACTTGAATTGTTCTATGAGGTCAGTTTCCTGTTTAAGTCTGCAAGTCATTTTTAAAATGTACAAGTATTCTGTATACTATTGGCTTAGATTCTCTAGATTTTCTGTGCTACATAATCATACCACAAGTATGACAAAAATGAACAATGACAGAACACTGTTGTCTAATCTGCAGACCTACTTCAATTTTTCATTTCTCTGTCAGTCTAGCCATCTTTCTAAGACTGCAAAGATTGTGTTAATACTTCCAGTTTCAGTGTAGTTGGTGAGCTATAGCCACCACCTGTCTTGTTAGTAGAGGCTCTTTGGAGAGCAGCTGTGGCTTGTTTACGTGTCAGAGGTGGCTGCCCTTGAGTGTGTGAGAGTTTTTTGTTTGTTCTTAAATTTTAATTGACTTTTCCAGTGTGTTGTTACTCGTTCTAAAGATTAATGAGCCTGTGATCCTCAACAGCTCAATAGCTGCAACAGACATTTATAGAAATGTTGTATCAGTGTCAGACCCAGTGGTACAGAATTTATGTTCATTATTTTATCTACTCTTCATTATAACCCAAGAGTGGATCTATTATTATGTCCATTTTGTAGATGAGGAAACTGAAGCTTAGAGTTTCAATAATTATCCTAGAATTGAAGTCATTTATGTATGAAGTTAGTTCTGTTTATGTTTAAGTTGCAGGGACAAAACCTTACTTGAACAACTAAAGGTAAAAGGGGAGCTTTAGAATAAGACCACATATTGTCTCTAAGGTAAGACTCAGTGAGGGAAACTGAGCACTTACTTAAGCATGCACTTTACTGCTGAGCTACTGTCCCATGGTTCAGGTTGATTTTTGCTTTCTTGAACTTAGGTGAAGTGACAATGGATGCCATGTTGGCGCGATTGAAACTCCTGAATCCAGATGACCTTAGAAAAGAAGTAATAAAAGCTGGATTGAAATGTGGACCCATTACATCAACAACAAGATTTATTTTTGAGAAGAAATTAGCTCAGGCTTTACTAGAGCAGGGTGGATTGCTGACTTCTTCTCTTCCCAATCACAGTGAGGTGACTGCCACAACATTTATCCAGGGCATCCCAAGGACTCCTGCATCTGTGGAAGGGAAACAAACTCAGCAGGCCAGTTTTTCTGAAGACAAAGATTTTGGTTACAGTGTGGGTTTGAACCCTCCAGAAGATGAAGCTATAACATCCAAGTCCCACCCAATACACTTCAGTGCCTCTGCCAGTAATGACAGCCATCAGACTGGAGTGGCAGCTGCTAAGGAACCACTTCTGTACTATGGAGTATGTCCAGTATATGAGGAAGGCCTTGTGAGAAATGGTAATGTACTGTGTAGCGTCTCTATACAGCCTGGGAAACTATAATCTTATCACCCAAGATATATTTCATTATGTGTGCTTTATTACCCTCTGATTCTGGAAAATTGTGCTGTGTGTATCTTTGTTTGTTTGTTTTTTGAGACAGGGTTTCTCTGTGTAGCCCTGAATATCCTGGCACCCACTCTGTAAATCTGGCTGGTCTTGAACTCAGAGATCCCCTACCTATGCCTGTCAAGTGCTGGGACTAAAGGCATGTGCCACCACTGCCCAGGTGTTCCCTCACCCTCTTAAATTCATTACAACTTGAACAGCTTTCAGGTTCGTAAATGTACCAATGAGTGTATGAATAATTTTCAGTCTCAAGGAATTGTATTTTGGGGCTAGAGACCTGTTTTAGTTAGTAGAGCATTTGCCTAGTATGCATGGAGTCCTGTGTTCAATCCCCAGCACCATAAAACATGATGTGGTAGCACATAAACTATTACCTCAGCACTAGGGTGGATGCTAGCCTGGGCTACATGAAACCCTGTCCCCAAAAAAATAATGAAAGAAAAAAAAGAATTGCAACTTTATTTTAGTCAGGATTATATTGTGTACTTAGACTAGCTGTACAGCCTAGGGTGGGCTTCAACTCTCAACTGCTCTGTCTTTTCCTTATGACTGTTAGGATAATAGGTACAAGCCATTATAATCAATACAAGAATATTAAATTTAGGTTTGAATTATTTTTATTTAGCTCTTTGTTTAATCCATTTAAAATCCATTTTTAATAAGTTGTTATATCTTGGGATATGAAATTAACATGCAGGTATATATGATACCATTGCTTATATATGCACACATACATTGTCAGTGCATTTATCTGATTCTTTTGGATAGTGCAGGACCTTTTTTTTTTTTAAGATGTATTTTATTTAAATTAGAAACAAGATTGCTTCACATATCAATCCCAGCTCCCTCACCCTCCCCACCTCCCACACACCCTCACCAACGCCCCCAGCCCCCCACCCAATTCCCACTCCATTCCCCAGGGAGGGTGAGGCCATCCATGAGGGATATCCAGAGTCTGTCATTTCGTTCAGGGCTGGCCCTCCCCCAAGAGTCCAGGCTGAGAGAGCATCCCTCATTGTGGGATGGGCACCCAAAGTCCATTTGTATACAGGCCAGGGATAAATACTGATCTACTACCCAAGGCTCCATAGATTACCTAGGCCTCCTCACTGATACCCACATTCAGGGAGTCTGGATCAGTCCCATGCTGGCCTCCCAGCCATCAGTCTGGGATCCAAGAGCTTCCCCTTGTTCAGGTCAGCTGTTTCTGTGGGTTAAACAAGCCCAGTCTTGACCCCTTAGTGCAGACCTCTTTAAGATAAAAAATGGAGCCGGGCAGTGGTGGCACAAACCTTTACTCCCAGTACTTGAGAGGCAGAGGCAGGCGGATCTTAGTGAGTTCAAGGCCAGCCTGGTCTAGTGAGTTCCAGGACAACCACGACTGTTACATAGAGAAACCCTGTCTTGAAAAACTGGAGGAAAAAAAAGTAAAAAATGGGGAGTGGATAGAAAGATGGCTCATTGATTAAGGGCATTTGATAATCTTACATATCCCAGCTCACATGTTAGGTAGTTCATAACCTACCTATAATACCAGCTCCAGGGGATCTGATCCCCCTTAGGCCTCCAAGGATACTCAAACATACATTATGTGCATACAGTCACAAAAATACACACTTATACATACACACTTTTTTTTTATCCTAAAAGGTGTTTTTTTTTTTTTTTTATAAAAGATTGAAAATCTGAACTGTGAACATGAGGGTGAAACCAATAAACTTGTTAACAAATTTAAATTGACTGTTGAACTCTGGGTACAATTAATACAGTATTGGAACTATTCTTAATTCTTCCCTTGTTACTTTCATACCCAGAAAGGATACATGTTTATGAAGATAAAAAGGAAGCACTGCAAGCCGTCAGGTTGATCAAAGGTTCCCGGTTTAAAGCTTTTCCAACAAGAGAAGATGCTGAGAAATTTGCTAGAGGAATGTGTGATTATTTCCCTTCTCCTAACAAAACTATGTCCTCACTGTCTCCGGTGAAGACAGTGCCACTCTTTGGCAGTGATGGGTTGAAAGGTAAGCCATTGCTGTACTTCTTGTCTGGTCATCACTGTTACTTACCACTATTCTCTTTCTTGGTGTATGGAGCCTTGATATTTCTTCATCTCTGAGATAAGTCTGCTGTAGGAGGAGGTGGAGAATTGAGGCGCCCTACAGTGGAACAACCAAAGAGAAAGGGACTGGAGGGCTCCCCTGGGAAGGTTTGAGGACATAAAGGTGGATGAAGCCTGGTGCTAGTAGGCACTGAGGCTGATGAGCCAAGTCTTAGCATTGTGGACCACAGAAGCAGCAAAGGGAACACCTGTCTTGTGGGTATTTGGATGCTGATAACAATCTACATTTCCATCTGAATGTACACCTACTTCTAGGATCTGCAAGAATCACTCTCCCCGTGGGAGCTAGAAATCTGACTACACCCACTATGTGACTCAGCCAGAAGCCTGTTTGGAGAGGCTTGACCTTAATTCACATCCCTTCTCCCTAGTTCAAGGTGGACTGATGTCTCTCATTTGAGGGCCTGTCTACTGCCCTCTCCTCCCTTACTCAGATTTCTCTCCTTCCAGCATGGGAAAGTGCCCATGAAGAAAATTGTTTTAAGAAGCTCTCAGGTTTTGAATTAAACCTTTAGAAGCTATGAGTAGAACTTTTTGTCTAAAAGACAATTGCAGTTGTTGCTATCTCTTGTCCACTTCACAGAGTTGACGTTAGGTTTTTGAGAGAAGGTCTTATCATGTTAATCCAGGCTGGCCTTGAACTTGCAGTCTTCCTATCTCAACACACATCCCACCCCCAACCCTATACCTGGATTCTAAGTTTATACCACCGCACTCAGTTTCTTGACTTACCTTCAAAGTACACTAAATGACCAGGATGACAGTGCATGCCCTTATTGCCAGCATTCAGGAAGTACATGCGGTGGATGTGCTATGAATTTGAGGACAGCCTGAGCTACACAGTGACACCCTATCTCAAAAAAAAAAAAAAAAGATACACAAAATGATATCTTACTCTCAGTTCTGAACCGTCTGATGGAGCTCAGCCCTGACTTAGTACTGTGGTGTGCTTTGTACCCTTGTCAAGTCTTACCTATCAGTCCCAAGAGCTGCCGAGCCTCCATAGAGAGGCTTCAGTCTTCACCACTCTTCACCATGGCAGATTAAATGAGAAGAAAATGTTTGTGAGATTGTGTTCTTTAATTCTGTCTCTTGATAGCAGATGGTTTATGCCTGGCTGAATCAGAAACAGTAAACAAAGAACGAGCAAACAGTTATAAAAATCCCCGTACACAGGACCTCACTGCCATTCTTCGAAAAGCTGTGGAGAAAGGGGAAGAGCAAACCTTTTCTGATCTTATCTGGAATAATCCCCGATATCTGATTGGTTCTGGGGATAACCCAACCATTGTACAAGTAAGTGTATCTTCAGCATAACTCCTAGTCACTGTGTTCCTGACCAGTGGCCCTGTGTTTTAACAAACACGAAGCTAATCTTTTCTTTTAGGAGGGATGTAGGTACAACGTCATGCATGTTGCTGCCAAAGAAAATCAGGCTTCTATGTGCCAGATGACACTAGAGACTCTGGAGAACCCTGAGTTTATGCGTCTGATGTACCCAGATGACAGCACGGACATGCTGCAGAAGCGCATCCTCTACCTCGTCGACCTTTATCTGAACACCCCCGACAAAGTGGTGAGTGCTCCTCATAGTCTGTCTGCTGGAAGTTTAGGTTCCTGGTGTGGGGGAGTATTTCTTCTTTTTCTATGCTATATCAGTGCAAGACTTGTGGAATACTAGGAAGATACAAACACATATTAACTTAGAAAGATAGTTATGGAGGTGTTAACACAACAAAACTTTCCTTGGGGAAATGCAACACATATGTTGGGAACTCCAGATAAGGAACTCATGACAGACCAGAGTACAGATACCACAAAGAACAACTTGTGAACCAATGAGTTTTATTGGGGTCCCTTACAGGAATATAGGTAAGGGGTTACTTAAGGAGCAGAATGACTCAAAGACAGTTTCATCCCCAAGGAGCACCGTAACATGACTTACAGCTCACAAAGCTGGGAACCTGGAATACACTGCACAGCCTGCAGGCAGCTCAACAGGTTAGAGAGTGTCCTTTCCAGGTGCCTCTGTTAATCTAAACCTCCTTCAGGCGGCTCTGTTGGTTTCTGCTTCTTCCTGGCAGCTGATCTGTCTTAATTTCTGTTGCTGTGAAGAGACATCATGACCATGGCAACTTCATTGGGGCTTATTGAGAATTCAATAAGTTAGAACCAAGAACTAAACTCTCAGAAATCTGGGAGTTTAGGAAACTGAGAAAGAGGAAAGAAAGCACTAGAGAGGCTGAGGCCAACCTGGTCTACAAAATGAGAAGAAAGAAAGGAGTAAAATTTTACAACAGAAAAATAAAGTTTGATATGTATTTTTATAAGTGATTCCTGGTAGCCAGCCTAAAATTCATGACTATTGTGTGTGTGCATACACACACACACAATGCTGGGAACAGAACCTAAGGTCTCAAGTATGCTAGACAAGCTCTCTATTTTAGTTTCTTTAACAAGGTGATAATTTAGGGGAGTTTTCTTGTTGTTCTTATTTTGTTTTTATTTGAAAGTTACCACTAGTCTGTTGTTTCTAACATATTAGTTATAATTACCCAGGGGCTCAGAAAGTTGATTCCAATAGCTGCAAAAATACAACTTCTGTCTCAAAACAATAAATAAATAGGAAAGGATAGTAAAGATAAGATAAAAGTAAATTGTGAAACTAGAGAGATTGTCGTCCATTATGGAACTAGATTTTAAAAAGCTATAGGAATAAATAAAATCAAATTTCTTCCACCATACTCTCAAACACACTTCTGTCATCAGAATTGTGTAGGAGATTCCAGCTGGATGTTCTCCAGCTCAGTTCTGGTGATATAGAGTGAGATCCCACAGAATCAGAGCTTAATCACAAAAGATTAGCTTGGATATCAGCCATAAACCCAATTTGCCCTATTTATGTTTTGGCTTCTGAAATGTTGGGGTTATAGGCAAGTTCTACTATGCCCAGCTGATTTACTCACTTTTAGAGCATGGGTTCCATAACTGTATATTGGGTCCCAAATTATTAAAGTTAAGGTTGACTGCATACCTTTTTTTGTATGTGCATCAAATAAACAGTGACAGATGTTACCATGCCAGGCTCAGGGCCTGGCATACAATGACTATATGCTAACATGCCAAGTACTTTTTTTCCTTTAGGGTGCTCTTCCTTTTTTTTTTTTTTTTTTTTTTCCTGAGTCTTATGTAATCCAGACTGGCTACAAACTTACTATATAGCAAAGAATAACCTTCAATTCCTGATCCTTCTTCACTTCTCAAGTGTTGTCATACAAGTCTGAGGCTTTTTTATTTTTTTGTTAAAAATGTTTTTATTGCTAGATGCAGTTGCTCGTACCTTTAATTCCAGCACTCAGGTGGCAGAGGCAGGCAGAATCTAAGTTTGAGGGCCAGCGTGGTCTACATAGGGAGTTCTAGGCTATCTAGGGCTACATGGTGAGACCCTGGCTCAAAACACTTTTTTTAAAGTACGCATTTATTTGTTTGTTTGTTTGATGGTGGCGGGGCTTGGCTTGTAGATATCACAGGATACAGTTCTCTTTTTTTTTTTTTTTTTTTTTTTTGGTTTTTCGAGACAGGGTTTCTTTGTGGCTTTGGAGGCTGTCCTGGAACTCACTCTGTAGACCAGGCTGGCCTCGAACTCACAGAGATCCGCCTGCCTCTGCCTCCCGAGTGCTGGGATTAAAGGCGTGCGCCACCAACGCCCGGCTACAGTTCTCTTTTTCCACATGGGGATTGAACTCAGTTTGCCAGGCTTGGTGGCTGGCCTGGTGGTTTTATTTTACATCAGTGGTTCTCAACCTGTGAGTCTTGACACTTTTGAGGGTCAAATGACCCTTCACAAGAGTCACCTAAAATTATGGGAAAACACAAATATTTACAGTAGCAAAAGTACAGTCATAAAGTAGCAACAAAAATAATTTTGTAGTTGGGGTCATCACAGCATGAGGAATTGAATGAAAGTGTCGCAGTGTTAGGAAGGTTGAGAACCACATTTTAAAACAAATACCTACTTTCACTGTAGAGCAACCATTTTAATAACCTGAGTAAGCAAATGTGCTTCTTCTATAACTTCCCTAGGGCTTTGATACACCATTGCATTTTGCTTGTAAATTTGGAAATGTGGATGTAGTCAATGTGCTTTCTTCACACCCTTTGATTGTGAAAAATCCAAAGAATAAATATGGTAAAACACCTGAAGACGTAAGTAACTTTTAAATTGCAATTACTGTCTTGTGTTATAAGTTAAAATATATAAATTTGCATTCTGTGACTGTAGCTAATGAAATCATAAGTAACTCAGTTGTGTTTGTCTTGTGGGTATATTTAGAATACTGGCTACTAAGCATGATGTACTCTGTGAAAACAGTGTATCTGTAGAGCCAGGAAGGACTGAGATAACCTAGTCATGCTGATTTTATTTTTGAAGCAGGCCATCAGTGTTCTGAGCAACTCCGTCTTACCATGTTCCTTTTAAACACATTAGCCAACCAAGTTCCAAAGAATGCAGGATTGTGGTCATGATAATGGCTGTAGATGGTGATGGTAGCAGTGATCATGATGGTGATGAATGATAGTCTAATAGTAGTAATGATGATGGTAATACTGAAACCAGCTGATGTGTTCAGCTCATTGTGTAACAGATAAGGAGCTAGCCTGCATAGTGTTGTGCTCATGCTTATTGAAGCAAGCCTTTTTGTGTTCCTTAGCAATAGAACAAAATGTACTACATTGCATCATATGTCTGTGACATAAAACCAGACTTGGCTCTAATAAGAACTGAAATGCTAATTTAAGGATCAGGCATATATGCTTCTGGCTGACCTAGATCTGCTACTTTCAGAAATAAAACATAATGACATTTCTGGTGGGAGTGTCTTCCCTAGGCTCAGGCCCCTTAGCTAATACTACATTTAGTAACACTCACATAGCCCAGTTGGTAGGAAACTTCCCTGACATAGTATGCATAAGGCCCTGACATTAAGGAGTGGAGGGGAGAAGGAAAACAATAAAATTTTATTACAGTAAATAGTTTTACCAGTATTTTTATAAAATAATTTCTGAAAACCAGCCTGGTTTACCATATTGCTTGAATATGTTTTCTTGCCGTGTACCAATGGGCTTTTACAATGATCCTATAGAATGAAGCTATGCTATTGAACACGGTTTTCTTTTTGTTGTTGTTTATTTGCTTATTTATTTTTATGTGTGTAGGTGACTATCTTGTCTGCATATATGTCTATACCACATGCATGCTTTGTGTCTGTGGAGGCCAGGAGAGGGTGTCAGATGCCATCTCTCTAGCTCCCTAGCACAGGTTTTCTGAGTATGACTTTTGTGAAATTTTTAGCATTAAGGATAATTCTAGGGCTGGAGAAATAGCTCAGTAGTTAAGAAAACTTACTGCTCTTGCAGAAGACTGGAGTTCTATTCCTAGCAGCCAGCTTGGATGACTCACAGCTGCCTACAACTCCAGCTCCAGGGGAACCAACACTCTCTTCTGACCTCTGGGTCATCTGCACTTTTATATCACACATGTACACAACATGTACCTATACACATAGGTAAATAGTAAATAATTTTTAAAAATTTAAAGATACTATTCTATTTTACTGGATTTGAACTTTAAAAAGGTTTTATTTGATAGGAAATTTAATGTAATAATAAATAGAATGTTCACTTTATCTGTTTTGTTTAAATAGGTAATTTTTGAAAGAAGCAAAAACAAATCTGAAGAACTGAAAGAAAGAATTAGAGAATACTTAATGGGTGAGTTCTTGCCATAGAAGGCCCTTTGCAAGAGGCCCCTGGATAAGACTGTGAATGAACCTGGGGCAGTACAACAGAGGTTTATCTGCTTTCCCGAGTTCTGAAAAAATAGTGCTATGAACTCCTCTCAGAGCCTTTCAAAATTATCTGTTTTTTTTTTTTTTTTTCCCCCTGAATACTGTACCTCCTTGCCTGATCTCACACTGCCCGTTCTTGTTCTAATTTTAGGCTCTCTGTTCAGGGATTCACTCCATCCTTGAGGCAAGTTTCTCTGATCACTTTTTGCTAGGGAGGGCTGAAGCCCAGAGCTCCTTGTTTGGTTGGTTATTTGGCTTTTGTTTTTAGTTTGGTGCTAAGAAGGTGTATTTTGGGTCTGCCTCCCCCCTCTGCTCCTCTGAGGCTATCTAGCTCAGCTCAGCCTTTCAAAACTGGAACCCCATCAAGACCATTATTCTGCTGGGATTGTGGAGGTTCAATATTCATTCATATTCATTCTGTCTCTCTCTCCACCTCTCTCCTCCCTTTTCTCTCCTACTCTATGCTCTCTCCCTTATCATACCCCCCTTTCCCTTCCATCCCTCTCTTCTTCATTTGTGGGGTATCTACCAGAGAAAACTACTCAGACATGGGTTAAGCCAATAGAAAGTCTTTATTAGCTGGATGGCAACTTAACTGATTGTCCAGAATCCTAGAATAGCCCTGAGTGTTTCTCAGGATAACCTTTTAAGCGCGCGCGCACACACACACACACACACACACACACACACACACACACACACACACACACACACACACACACACACACCACCCAACAGCTATATATCTTTGGTTGACATTCTTCAGCTGGCAAGTGCAGTTAGCCAGATGCAGAACTACAGAACCCAAGGTTAGTATATTTAGAGACCTTCCCAGAATTATAGACTTGGATGAACTATATGCTGAGTTTTATGGCCTGAATGGTACTTACATCAGTTATGCTAAGGTCTGGGAGCCTGTTTCCTTTCCTTTCTTGTGGTCAGGAACTCCTAATTGTAGCTCCTGTGCTTCCTGTCTGTGTGTTTCAGCTATAGGGAAATGGGCAGTTTCAGGAGGGACTGTCTTCCTGTGCTTTTCAGTGCATCTCAGAAGATGCAGAAGTACTTTTCCTTCTGTCTCTTTACCCAGTTTGTTCCTGCTCACTAAGTAAAAATGTAGCTCTCTAGCCTGTTTTGCCTTCTTTTCCTTCTTAGGTGTATATAGCATGGCTATGGCTCAGCACAACATCTTTGGGTATTTTCTCAGGTCAGAGTCTATATAGCTTGTGTATCTGACTTTTTGTAGAAATAGGTACTAACTCTCAATCTAAGATTATCTGGACTTTAAATTGTGCTCTGATCTCTTCCTGTGTGGTGGAGGTGGCAGAGATGTCTCTGGCATTTGTTGGAGGCACCAGTTGTGTTACAGAACACAATTAAATGGAAACTGCCAGAAATGCCTTAAAATGTTATACTTTGTGGAGGGACTTTTCATTTTTGTGATCATATAACTTGATCACTGTTAAGATCTAGTCACCAAAAAAAAAAAAAAAAAAAAAAAAGATCTGGTCACCTAGCTTTTTTTCTGGGATAAACATGATATTTCTGCGTGCATTTTCCTTTTTGTTACTCATCCTTGTGATGTTTTGCACATCTTCCTTGTTTCCTGCTGAGGGTCATTAAAGCCCAGGCAAAAGCTTCAGTGGTTGTCTTATGGTGACTTTCACATTCTCGACTTGATGCTTCAAGGAGCATACTGCCTCATCATTCAGAAGAGACCCACACTTGGATGAATAGAGGAAAGAATACACAACACCCTAAGGACATGAAAAGGATAAAAAAGCTAGACGGAAGACCACTGAGGGCATGAATCCAGTTTTGTTGACACAGTGTTGTGTTTTTCTCCAAAGTGCTGGGGCCAACTTGGCCTCACACATGCTGGGCACCTCTACCTTTGGTCTAACTACAGCCGTCTACAGGCAAACTTTAACATCTTTCAGTGGTAGAGTATATTCTTGGAACATAGTAGTATACAAAGCCCTGGGTTCATTACATCCTCAGCACACATCACATTCGCGTATACACACTCACCACACACACAAACATACACACTCCAAAAATTTCAAGGATTTGAATATTCAAAAGAGAATAAACCATTTTTTATGAATAGGTAGGTTATACATGAATTTTGTTGTTTACTTTCCAAAAGACAACCATTATTTCAAAATCCATGAAATTGGGAGGGGGTTGAAATCTGTCACAAAAATCTCATTGTAAGTATGTGGTATCAGTCACAGTTTCAGATGTTGAAATGTTAAAACATTTCTCTGGTTAATTTTGTTGTTTGTTTTGAGACAGGATCACACTATATAGTCCTGGAACTCACTATGTAGACCAGGCTAGGTTCAAACTCACAGACATCAGCCTGCCTTTGCTTCCAGAGTGCTGGGATTAAAGGCCTGTGTCACCATGCCCAGCCGTTTCTCTGGTTTTTTGTTTGTTTGTTTTTGGTTTTTTGAAACAGGGTTTCTCTGTGTAACAGCCCTGGCTTTCCTGGAACGCATTTTGTAGACCAGGCTGGCCTCAAACTTACAGAGATTCGCCTGCCTCTGCCTCCCGAGTGCTGGAACTAAAGGTGTGTGCTATCACCACCTGGCCATTTCCCTGTTTTTAGCCGGGCGGTGGTGGCGCACGCCTTTAGTTCCAGCACTCGGGAGGCAGAGCCAGGCGGATCTCTGTGAGTTCAAGGCCGGGCTGGACCGACAGCCTCCAAAACAATACAATACCCTATCTCGTAAAACCAAAGAAAAATAAATAAAAAATAAAAAAGTATTTTTATGTGCAAGAGTGTTTTGTGTGCATATATCTATGTGCACCATGAGTATGCCTGGTGCCCACAGAGAGTAGAAGTGGGGGTTGGACTGAATGCAACTGAAGTTAGACAGTTGTGAGTCTTCATGTGGATTCTGGGGACCAATCTTTTACATTCTGCCAAAGCAGCATACTCTCTTAACTGCTGAGCTCTGTCTCCTTCTTTGTACTAATGAGGCTCCTGGCTCCAGACTTCTAGCTTCCTTGGGTATCTACTGCTTGCCCCTTCTGTCTTTACTTTCTTGTTATTAAGTGTTTTTCATTTTGTTTGTGCCCAGTATGTTTCAGGACAGAAATTCAATGCTATATTTTATTTTATAAATGGATATAGGGAAAAGAGTTGTTTTGGGGGGGTCGTGGGGGGTGGTAAGAGAGATGATGAAGACCTTAGGATAACAGTAGGAGAAAGAAAAGGTAGTTTGATTCCACACGTTTTACCACAAAGTACGTTTGTCTAGAAGTAATGACAGATTGGATAATTTGTAAAGATTGCATGATGCCTTCTATATTTGAAGTTTCGGCAAAATAACATTGGTAAACTATTGAGCAAAACAGGAAATTGAAAATTGGTTAGAGACTATGAGGGATAAGTCTGAATCTTATTGACCTATTTGTTTGCTCATGGTTCTTTTTACAAACGTACTATTGGCAGCTCATGTAGATGTAAGAACTTAAATACCATAAATATGCATCTTCACTAGTAATCTCGAAGCCTGGGGGCGGGGGGAGACTGTTTTAGTAGAGAATAAAGGTGAGGCTACTTAGTTGCTGGCACAAACTGGTCTTGGCCCCCAAACCTATATATCATTACCTGGTCCCTTCTGTCAGTGTTTCCCTTGCTCCCCCAAACCCTCAGAGCAGGTAAGTAGCAGGTTGTGGCTGACATTTATCTCCTCTTCAGGTCACTACTATGTCCCACTTCTGAGAGCAGAAGACACTTCTTCTCCTGTCATTGGGGAGCCGTGGTCCTCAGACCAGAGAGCTGAAGCCTCCAATGCTGACCACGGTAGAAATAGCCCCAGAGATCCTGTGATGACACTGAGAGCTTTCGCGGGGCCTCTGAGTCCATCGAAGGTGAGTGATCATGGAAGGAACTTTCAGGAACTGTCCTGGCTAGCTCTACATTTTAGGATTTGGTGTTCCAGCCTGTTGCTTTGTTTTAGCCTTGGAGACCAACTCATGAAAGTCTGAGGTCATCCTTATCTGAGACCACCTCTGATGAAGTGGTAATGAGGACTTAGAGTATTTTTTTGTTGTTGTTGCTGATATGGCCAGGGAAGGTATATTGGAAGCTCAGGCCTCTCAGCACAGTAGTTTTTTTCTGGGCAAGCCCCTTTTGTCTCTTACCCTAGTCCATTGTGACTTGGGGATCTTCAATTTGCAAATTCAAATTCCAGATTGAGCTTCCTACACTTGGAACTCCTACCCCTTCCTACAAGTTAGTTCCTGTCATACACCTGTCTTTGAGGCCTCAGCCAGTTGATCTGTATTCACACATGAAATGATTAGGAAGTTTATAATGATGGAGTTTCTGAGTCACAGATGATACTTTTTTTTTTTTTTGCCAGATTTACAATTGCTGGTTTTCTCCAGTAAAATATATCACTCACATAGGTAAACTGTTACTTAAAACTTTCTAAATAAACTAGCCATGGTGGCACAGGCTGTAATCCCAGCTTCTTGGGAGGCTGGGGCAGAAGTATTATAATTTGAAAATCAGCTGGGTTATACATATAGTGAGACCTTGTCACAAAGCAACTTTGTAAATAATTTGCAAGAATAGAAACCTTTCCAGAACGTTGTTAGACAGGTAGATGAAAGCTGCATTCTATGCCTTATCAGCATAGTAGGTGATGTGTCAGTCTCATAGACGAGCTACATTAAGCACAAAATTCCAGTAAGGATTACTCATGAGAGATTAATGTGTAGGGAAAGTGGGATGTGTACCAGTGAGGTGGTAAGTAGACAGTACCTGCTGTTCTTAGGATGAGCCCTCACACTTGGGATATCCTGGGCCAGATCTGACTCTATCATGGGCCAGTACAGAAAGGCAGCTCTCCCTTGTGTCACTTTTCCTGGGGAGTTGCAAACAGATATCTACCTAGGAAAAGTCACAAACCAACCCCACCTTCCTGATTCCACGAGGTCATGCTCCCTCTTGGCTGCATTGTAGAAATGGCTGCAGAATCTAAAAGGTGGTAGAACATCACTGAGTCTGTAGTGTTGGTTCTGAGTCTCAGGTGAGCTGCATGAAGCATAGCCTGTCTTGCCACTTTTTTTCCAGGCAGAAGATTTCCGAAAACGCTGGAAAACTCCACCTCGAAAGAAAGCAGGCTTCTTCCACAACATCAGAAAGTCTGATCCAGAACGAGGCATTGAGAGAGTGGGAAGGTATTTACAGAACCATGACTGACAGGCTGATCAAAGTGTGCTGTGTGGTTGTGGATAGATGACAGAAAAATATTAACTGTGAATATTGAAATGTAACAGTTCCCAGAAGGATTTACTAAGAGCTGGTAGAGCCTTTTTCAAAAGTGCCTGTTTGACCCTGCCACAGACTTTGCCAAAGCAAGGACCTGTATCAGGATGTGTGTGACCTTTTGCTGTGACACTGGAATGAGCCTGAGTCACTTGATTATCGTAGGGTAGTTTCTCAAAGGACAATGAAGGATCTTACCATAGGGTAGCGATAGAATATGTCCCAAGTTTCGGCTCAAGTAAGATACCCAAAATTAGTGTTTTGGCACTTCAGAGATTAAGTGCTATTTTCTGTATACTCAGTTCTTTTTTGGTGGCTTTTGTTTTTTTGTTTTGTTTTCTGTTCTCAACTGGTTAATTGTGTTTTATTTCTTACAGGGAGCTAGCTCATGAGCTGGGATACCCCTGGGCTGAATACTGGGAATTTCTGGGATGTTTTGTTGATCTGTCTTCCCAGGACGGCTTGCAAAGACTAGAAGAATACCTTACCCAGCAGGAAATAAACAAAAAGGCTCAACAACAAATAGGAGAAAATGAAGGCTGCCTTCAGGACAGAGCCTCAGGTTTTGGTAAGCAAGTGCAGATCTGAGGTGTCTGTGGGTTTTTCCTTTTCTTTTTTAATGTGCTTTTACTGTAAAAACAGATCTTTTCTTCAAAGTCATGTCAGAAAATGTGTGTATAGTTGTGTTTAAAAAACAAAAAGGTGCCGGGCGGTGGTGGAGCACGCCTTTAATCCCAGCACTCGGGAGGCAGAGGCAGGCGGATCCGTGTGAGTTCAAGGCCAGGCTGGACCTGCAGCCTCCAAAACAATACAGAAAAACCCTGTCTCATAAAACCAAAGAAAAACGGGGCTTGAGAGATGGCTCAGAGGTTAAGAGCACTGACTGCTCTTCCAGAGGTCCTGAGTTCAATTCCCAGCAACCACATGGTGGCTTACAACCATCTGTAATGAGATCTGGTGCCCTCTTCTGGCCTGCAAGCATACATGCAAACAGAACACTGTATACATAGTAAATGAAAATAAATTATAAAAAAGAAAAACAAAAAGGCATCAGAGTAAGCTCTATGTGTCTGAGCACCCATGCGAATATATAGCTATATGAATTGTATTACATGCATATAAAGTACATAAAAATACAGAATCACTGCAAACAAGGTCTGTATACAGGCAGTCTCGTGCTTTTTGCTTTGTTTCCTGGCGTAGACATACTTTATATTTTAATACAATGTATAATGTCAGGAAAAGACAAGGAAGAGAGGTTCCAGAATACTGGGCACTGTATTTTGTCAGTCACTGGAGTATAGAGTGCCTTGAGTACAAAACAAGTTAATTGAATGCTTGGAAAAGGTTAAACTGAGCACAATAAATAAACAAACAAACAAACTAGGTTATAACTCACCAATACCATTAAAAAGGGAGAAATTAGTTTATATAACTCAGTGGTAGAACATGTGCTTACCATGAGCAAAGCCATGAGTTTAATCCCCAGCACTTGGAGGGTGGTTGAGGCTTGTATTATAAGGAAAAAGGCAAAAACACCCCAAATCGAAGTGGGAAAAGAAAAGCACTCATTAAAAGAAGTGAAAATAAGCTGAGTAGTGCTTGCGCAAACCTTTAATTCTAGCACTTGGGAGGCAGAGGCCAACGGATATCAAGGTAGAGTTCAAAACAAAAAAAAAAAAAACAAAAAACAAAACAAAATACAAAAACCACCCTAAGCCATGATTATAAGATCCTAGTGTGGAAAGGTTCCCACCTTACCAAAGTAAAGGTGCTGGTAGTTTGCTTAATCCAGTGTCTATTCAAGTATTCAAGCACTTTATTTATAATATTGGAAACCTCAACATAGCTTACTTCACCCTAGAGTTGAAAATTGGCTGAGGAAGTAAGTAGTTCTGGCCTTAGCCAGAAAATTCATGCTTTTACAAAGTATGTTTTAAAGAGTAGTGAATAATGTGAACAGTTATAATGAGTAGTGTACAACAATGTGTGCAGTTATTGGAGAAGAAAACTATACAATTGATCTTGAGTATATTTGCATAATATTAATTTTCAAAATAAGATGACTATAGCAACATCACTGAAAGTTTTCTAGATGTTTTACAGCTAACATGTATCATTTTTATAATTAAAAGAAAACCATTTTCATTTATAGTTAAAATGAAACCAAATACTAGTAAATTTGACAGTGCACTGGAAGGGAGCTAAGAGAAGAGCCTTCACAAAAGTCCTCCAGCTGAATTCCTTCTTTCGTCTGTGCTTCTGCTAGTCCCACAGAGAGCACCACCCTCCCTGGAGAAGAAGAGGCGTAGAGTTATTGACACAGTACTGCTTTAGTCTTTCCTCAGAAAAACTTGGATTGAATCAGAAATGAGACAAGGATTAAAATGAATCAAACTAAAGATAATGAATTTTAGCTGAGTGTATTATTAGTGCCTAGAATGTTAGTGTTTGAGAAGTGGAGGAAGGAAGATCAGAGTTTCAAGGTAAACCTTAGCTACACAGAAAGTTTGAGGCCAGGCTGGCAGGCTGCATGAAACCCTTTCTCAAATAAATTTTACTGGGTGTGGTAGTTAATGCCTATACTCCTAGAGTTTTGAAGGCAAGAAGCAGGAAGAATACAGTGAGTTGGAAGCCAGTCTAAGCTACACAAGAAGAGGCAATCCAGGAATAAAGTAGGAAGACCCTGACTTCAAAAGAAAACAAAAAAGAATATTTTTAAAGTCAAATAGAAACTTAGTAATTACTAGAGCTTGGGTCCTACATAAAAGAAGTTAAACAAACATTTTAAAGCTTTCAAAATTAACATTGAACGATTGACCTGTAAAGCATTTACTTTGTAAATTAAATCTTCTAGAACAATATGGGGAAGGAGGGAGAACATAATACACATCATGTAAAAAGAGACAAGTTAGTGCCATGAGATAGCTTAGCAGATAGAGGTATTTGCCACAGATGCCCGGTGACCCAGGTATAATCCCTAGAACCCACATAAAGGTAGAAGGAGAGGATGCCATAAAATGGTTTTGACTTCTAGTCTCATGCCACTGCGTTCACACACATACACCCACTCACAGCACACATATTATGTATATGATAAGTAAGAAATGAGTTTAAGCAGCAACCTTGAATATGGAGAATAGTGCTGGATGAAGGCTATGCTCATGAACTGTGGAAGAAAATGTACCAGGCTAGCTGTCAGTGCCAGGATGTGGCTTCATATACTCTGAACCTATTCTATTGTTCCATGAGAGTATAAGCACTTAGTTGATGTTAAAAGAGTTCCTTGCATGCACCATAGTTATAGCAACTACAGTGTTAGTCTCAAGTTGTTGATATATTTCATTTGCAGAATAGATACATGAAGCAGTTTTTCATGAATTTGTTCTACACAGTATGTCTAGAGTTTTATCAAGTCAGCTTGTGGGAAACTGGCCATAGGACCCTTGTCTTAAAACCTAACCAGCTTTTGAATTAGTCATTTCTTGCTTGTGCTGAAGGCTTTACATTGGGTAAAGGTTCATTTTAGTTCTATGTTGCACACTGACAGGCTGCTTTGTTGCTCTCACAGGCAGTGGAAGGAAGTACAGCAACTCCATCTCCGTGGGAGCATTTCTAGATGGGGATGATGACATTAGTTTGGAAGAAATTAAAAATCAGCAAAATACCACTCAAAGTCAGCCCACAATCAATAAATTCCAAAACTCTGAATGTGGTTCCCTTCCCTTGGGACAGAAGGTGGACCCTGGAGAAGCCTCAGTTGGATCTTGCCCCAATAACAGCCGAAATGGGCTTTGTCCTCCTCTCACCCACAGGACCACAGGTGGAAGGGGACTAGAGGCCACCAGTGGGCAAGAGGCCCCTTCACTACCTATTTCTGCTCTGACTCTAGAGTTTGATAAACTGAATTTGCAGAGTCTAGGAAATAGCCTGCTTGAGACGACAAATGAAAATAAGATATTGGCTTCCAAAAATGATGTAGTAGAGAGTAACTCACTGGTACCTCCTGCAATATCAAAACTTGAAAATAACCAAGACAGGACCAACAGTGAAGTGTCAGAGGCAATGGCTGAGATGTCTTTGGATCCCAGCAGTTCCCAGCTTAAGGTTCAGGATGGTCAGGAACCTGTGTTCTCATCTGCCACAGGAAATTCCACCAGGAGACTCTTCCTTTCCGGGTAAGTTAAAGATACTTGTAGCACTGTAATGAGTGTGTAGTCTCCAAATATTCCTCTGGGGTCCAAATATTCCTCTGGGGTCTTCTGTATGGATTGCGCTGATCCAGTGTCAATAAGGGTGTCCCAAAAAATGATTTGATCTGTCCTGTGTTCACACACACACACACACACACACACACACACACACACACACACACACACACACACACACACACACACACACACACACACACACACACACACACACACACACACACACACACCCCAAGACAAGATTTCTGTGTAGCTTTGGAGCCTGTCCTGGAAATTGCTCTGTAGACAAACTCACAGAGATCTGTCCTGGCTCTGCCTCTCAAGGGCTGGGATTAGAGGTGTATGCCACCACTGCCCTGCCTGGCTCTTCCCCCCCACCCCTATTTATTTTGTGCATGTTTATATGTATGATTGCTGATATCTGTGTAGGTCAGAAGAGGGTGTTAGATTCCCTGGAGCTGAAAGTTTCCAACATGGATCTACAAAGCAAACTCCAGTCCCCTGTAAGACCAGCAAGCACCCTTACCTGCCGAGCCATCTCTCTAGCCCTCCAGATTGATTCTTGAGTTAAATACACAACGGTAACTTAAAAAATCTTTGGACTTTTTTATTCAGTGTTTCTATTTTTTCTTACATCTTTTTTTGTTATGCATTCTAGAGAGGAGCCATCAAAACTAGATCGGGATGTTTTAGCAGCTCTTGAGTGTGCCTATATTGACCCTGGCCTGTACCCAGCTGTCCACAGGTGGAAAAGCACTGTCCTGTGCTACTCGCCCTCAGACAGACAAAGGTACTATCAGAACATCAAAGTGTAGAGACTGGTGATTTTATCATGCATGATGGCTTTCTCATAGTGACAAAGCTAACTGGTGCAGCTCCCCATGCAAGCCTGGACTGTATGTTCATGTAGATGTGGTCACAAAGGCATATGTCTGTTGAGTGGAAAAGTAGGCCAGGCTTGCTCCTGGCAAACTGCACCAGGGGTGGCAGCATTCAGGATTTGTAGCTGGAGTAATGTAGGTGTTGTGTGAAAAATCTTCAGATTCGAGATGCAAAAGTACTTCCTCTCTGTAAGATGGGTGTCATTCCTATGTTTTTGTTTTGTTCTTAAACTCTACATCTCTGTAGATGTGCCTTTCTGTGGTAACAAATCTCTTTTTGGTTTCTGTAGTTGGCCAAGTCCTGCATTGAAAGGGAAGTTCACAGCTGAGTTGCTGGACCTTGGTTGCTCTCATAGCTGCAGTTCAGGACGAAGCAGTCCGGCTGGTAGCAGCCCCAGCAAGCCTGGACACACCACCTCCTCCCCTGGCCTTCACAGCCCCAGGCGGTACAGTCCAGCACATGGGACCCACTTCCAAAGGATGGCACACATGGCCCGACTTGCAGCTCTGTGAAGCCAGCCAGTATGCTCACTTCTGGGGCTCATTTACTTCTTTGTTTTTAAAAGAAGGACAATATGTTTATTGGTAAAAATTCCATGAAAAAAAATGTATTCTGAATAACTTCTTAATCCTCATTTTGAGGGTACCAGAATTTTAGAATATACAATGTTATCAGTAAAATTTATATTTCTGCTATGTTGAAAGAAGTTAATGAAAGCAAACTCAGGTCCAAGTTGCTTGAAAAGTATAACTGTAGTAATAATTCAGACTTTTCAGGTAGAAGATGTAGTTTTGGAATGGAGTAAAGATACAAAGGCAGCTGATAGGCAAGTGAGGTGTTTCTGAGGGTGAATTGTGTATTGTCTCATTCTTTGGGTGGGAGCAGCTTTCTTATACACAATGGCAAAAATGTGTTTGTTACTTAATCCTAGTTGTTCCAACAGTGAGAAAGCAGGTGGCAGGGAAGCAAATGGGTCTTGCTATCTCAGACTTCAGCAACAATGCTCAAAACAGTGCTAGAAGAAAAAAAATACCACCTTTTCTTGTGGGGGTGAAAAAGTTAAAGCCATTGGGAGTCATGCCAGTAATCATAGAAACTCACCAGCAATAACTAAAAAAGCAATTTTTATTTTTCAATGTGCTTTTACTTAATTGTCAGTGCAATGATAATTAAAAAATGTCGAAGTTTCCTAGTCTTAGATTTTTTCCTGAGACTTCATTGAGCATGATTACATAGCAAATAACTCACTTTAGAATTTATTTAAAGAGCACTACACTACAACCTAAAACCTGAAATTTGAGCCCTGAAATTTCCATTGCTTACAATGTTCACTTTTGCCTGTCCCTTGTCACTAGCCCCAAGAGATCTGTACCGAGTGTGCTGTACACCCTAGGGTACAAAGGTTAAAAACCATCTCGCTGAAGGTAGGCCGTGGCACACCTACTTGCACACAGGCAGTAGTAATGCTCTGTAGACACCTACAGTACTTACCACAATGAAAACACGCCGCTGATTTTGCCAGCGTCAGTGCTTTTTGTGAGTCATTTTTAATCTTCCTGAGCTCTGATTTTGAGATTGTACAATGCTACTAAATTGGCATTAGATTCTTTTTTCATAATTCTGGCCAGGCATGGTGGCACATGCCTTTAATCCCAGCACTCAGGAGGCAGCCAGGACTACATAGAGACCTTACCTCAAAAATAAATAATAAAATAAGTAAAACTTCTGAGTTTTAATGTTTAGAGGGTTTTTTTAAAGCTTATTTTTAATGTCAGAAATATTAGAATTGAGATTTAAGACTTTGGATTCAAAATTTATTACATGGAATGTTTTCATTTCCTGTGTAAATACATGTACAAGATAGCCAATACAGTGACCTGAAAACAATGCCATTCTAAAAAGGATTATCTTTGTTCTCAAAGGAAAAAAAACAAAAACAAATCCACATGTTATATTCAACTATGATCTTGTTTTCTGAGCATTTTGTCCTGGATCTTTTTACTTGTTTGGGAGGTGGGAGTTGTCAATATTCAAATAAAAATAGAAGTACTAGTTTTGTGCTAGCTTCAGACCACAGTCTGGGGTTTTGTTTTTGAGATAGGGCAGGGTTCTTTGGAGGCTGTCCTGGCACTTGCACTGTGGCCAGGCTGGCCTGGAACTCAAAAATATACACCTGCCTCTGCCTCCCAAGCACTGGGACTAAAGTGTACCACCACAGCCCAGCCTAATCTTGTGTTTTAACCACATTTATTTACATAATGTGTGGAGATCAGAAGACAACTTTTAGGAGTTGGTTTTTATTTCTAGTAGGTTGCAGGGATCCAACTCAGGTCATTGGACGTGACAATTTTATCTGCTGAGCCATCTTGTTAGCCCATTTTAAACTTTAAGCCATCTTTGAACCATTTTTTCCATTACTGTGTAGAGTATATTTATTAGTAACTCTTGGTAATTCTATGCCATAAACACCATTTAATGAATCATTTTTACACAATGCTTTCATAAAGATGACCTAATGGACAGAATTCCCTTTTTGGTAAAACTAAGCAGTATTTTTCATGGCAAAGTACATTAATTTGTGTATCACATTGATATTTGTGGGGTGGTCTCACTATGTTGCCCCTATGGCCTTGAACTGGACAGGTTTACTTGCTGGTTTTTGGTTTCTAACACAGTGGATACCACTTGATTATAAGCAGTAGGAAGCCTCCTCTTATTAGCAACCATTAGTTTGTAAAGTGTGACAGGGGTGTGTAAGGCCTTCAAGTGGCATGGTACAGATGAACTTTTAATAGAGACAACAGAAGTCCCCAGTGTTTGTTCCTAGAGAAAAGCAGAGCACAGTGTTGTTGAAGATTAGTGCTTGCTGCACTATGGCAAGAACCAATACCAGATGCTATTGAACAGCTGGATCTTTACTGCTTTCAGAGGAACTAGTTAGGACTTTAGTCTTCATGATTTGGGCCTTGCTTGCTGAGCTGTTGACCCTCACATTGGTTATGTCAAGATCTAGTCATTTTTCTGACTTTAGTTATGTTAATATTTCTCATTTGTCTTATAGGAAAAACATTGGGATGAAGTAAAACACAATAGTCAAGAAGAATTAGTGTCACTTAGTGGCACACCATTTTCACTACTTGGTCAGTGATTTAGAAGTCTCTAAACATCTGTCCCAAACAGAGGAATGTGGTTTCAGTATCCAGCACCACAAAAACGTTTTCTGTCATAATAATACAGGGTTGATGGGCACTCACTCCTGCCCAGTATCCATAGCATGTGTAGGCATAGATTATAAGGAAACTAAAAATTATGAAGTGTTTCATATTTAAGAAAACAGGTTATTCCTGGAACTTGCATAGCTATTAAATTAAGCCAAATGCTGCATTCTAGTCATAACTTTACAAAACCTAGAAACCCATTTTCTCATGGTTGGTTTCAAATCTAACCATTAGTATGGTTATTTGGGAGTTGTGCTATACTTCATTTCAGTGTTTTCCTATAGAACAAATGAGAAATAACAGTATAATTTTAAAGTCAGAAGATTTGATTTTGACATAGCATTGTGAGTATCAACAGCTCAGCAAGCAAGGCCTGACTCAGGAGCATTTGAAATCTATTGCATTAATGGAATCATGACCAACAAACTTCTGCAGGCCTTACTCTAGCTTCTTGTCCCTGCTGTTCAGTATGTCTTACATCATTCTCAGCTCTTACTCTGCAGTGTGATTTTGACAAGGTGATGAGAATTGGGATCCAAGGAGATAGGACAGCTGACTAGGGATAGACTACGGGCTTGCAGGATCATTGGTGTTATAAGTGATTGCTATACCTTGCAGATGACTGTCAGCTTCCAAGAAAGATAACTCATTTCATTTACAAGGAGCTGGCCTCACCTCAGAGCTAAGGCTTATTCCTAAAATACTGCCAGTCCTTAAAAGTTATGGAGGCTGTATCATGTGGGAGATACTCTTAGTGCACTGATCCCAAGCAAGTCATTATCTCCCTGAAATGCTTTTTTTTTTTTTTTTTTTTTACCTTACCATCAGATCAAGTAAGAAACCTTGAGCTTTGTGTTTAGAAGTTAACAGCCTGGCATGTCTGCCTCAACTACTACTAGAAAGTGGAATATGGGTAGTCAAGGTTACCTCCAAGTGACAGTGTTGAACAGGAAGCAGTGTGGGAGGTAGTCCTCCAAGCAGGATACCTGGGATCAGCCCTGGGATAGAAGACACTGAGAAAGGGCTTCTAATTATACCACGTTTTTTCTTTAAAAAACAAAAACAACAAAGAAGTAAAATTTTATTACATACTAATTTCCAAAGAGAACAAAGAGATGGGTCAAATATTCCAATTCATTGTATTGATTACAGAAAATGCTCACAACCACGTCATAGAAACTGTACTGGGATTTTTGGGGGCCAAGTATGGTAGTGCATATCTACAGTCCCAACATACAGAACACCAAGAAGGGTCTTGAGTTTGAGGCTAGCCTGGGCAACAGTAAGATCCTTTCTCAAAAAACAAAACAGCAGAAAAATCCACAAACCAGTTTTTTCCTAAGTTATCAGAATATCTGAAGTAAACACATCATTTCTAAGTAGCTTAACCTATAAGCCCAAAGGTTAATAGTAACCAGTAGCAAACTAAGTCACTTTGGGATATTTTTAAGACTTGATCTTTCTACATAGCTCAGGCTATCGAGAAACTCATGATCCTACCTTCGCTTCCCAAGTGCTAGAATTATTAGCATATGACATCTCATCTGGTCAGTCTGGGCTATTTCATTGCCTCCAAAGAATCTCTTACAAGCCTGTCATGTATTTGTCATATTCAGACCACAGTCTTTCTGCAATGCCATTTCTTTCATGGCTTATATCTACCTTATAGGAAGCCAATCCATTTATCCTTTAGTTCATTCAGATGCAACAGAAACAGGATCTCTTGGGTTTTCAAAGCAAGAAGCCATGTAAGGAAAATATGTGATAAATATTTAAGCAACAAAAGTTCCTAGATTGTAATGTATGAAACAATGAGTTGAAAACAACCACCATACTGCCTGACAGGTTTTCTGCCAGAGCTTATGGGTTGTTCAGTTGATCTACTGCAATCACCTGATACAGCACAGCCAGGCAGTTCAGTCTCCATGATATGTCTGCCGTGTACCCCAGGAGGTTCCCATCTACACCTTGTAGAGCTGTGCTAGTGGTAATGGTAAGGTAGAAAGCTTTCAAAAAGGCCATCTAACCCATAAGTTGCCTTCTGCAGCCTGGGTCAGAAATAAGCACCCAAATGTGACATTGACATATCCTCTTCCTGGAGACAACATGAAGCCACAGCATAGCCTGGACAGGGAATACAAGGAAGGGAAGGCTGCAGCCAGGCCACCAGCAGAGGAAAGGGTGCAGTCTCAGGCAATCTCAGGACCGGGTAATCTTGTCTGGGGGCATGAATCCTGTGTCCCCGAGGGTCCTGAGTGCAACACGACCATTGGGTCGGATCACCAGGTGGGTGATGCTGCCGTTGTTGAGGGACAGGCGGAGCCATCCTTCCGGGGGAAACTGCAGTGCTCTGGGGAGAGAAAGATGAATCTAGCAGAAGTCTCAGGTTGGTACAGAGCTGCTCTTGGGCCAGGCAAGGTTGACGGCTTTTTGGAGTAGGCACATTCAACTGAGGTGATAACTGTCTTCAGGGAAAGGATTCTCAGAGGAAAGGTCTCAATAGTACACTAAATAAGGATCTGACACGTGGGGACAAAGCCTCAATCCAGCTAACTCAGAAATGTGTTCAGGGCTAATGATACCAAAGTTATTTTGCACTCTAACAAGAAGCATCCAAATTTGTGCTACAAGTATTTCTGACAGGACTTGGCTGGTCTCCCAGAATAGAGGTATAACACATGGCCCATACAGGATTTCCTTTTTAAGGACACAAGTATTGGGGCTGGAGAGAGATGGACCAATAGTTAAGAGTACTTGCAGAGGACCAGAGTTCAGTTCCCAGCACCTATATTGGGCAGCTCACAACTTCCAATACCTCCAGCTCCAGGGAATCCTCTTTTTCTGGCCTCTAAGGGTACCTGCATGCAGATACACACACACATAGTTTGCTGAACAGTTTATTCTCTGTCATTTTCTAGTAACTGAATGTGTTCTACCCTCAGAAACTGGCCTGAGTTGAATCCAAATTAGCCTACCAACATGTGTGACATTTCCTGCTACTAGGTTTGTCAATTTTAAATTGTAAGTACTATAAAAGCCCTGTGATGTGTCCTAGCTAACACTGAAAAGGGACATAGTATCCCCCACCACCACCACTTTTTTTAAAGAAAGGGTTTTATGTAGCTCAGGCTGGGCTCAAACTCAGAGTGGGCTTCTGTGTTGCTGGAGATAAGATAAACCCAGTTCTTTGTATGTGCTAGGCAAGCACTCTACAATGAAGCTGCATCTCTATCCCAGTCTGTTGGAACACTGTATGCTTTGTGGTGTTCTGCAGCTTAAAAAGAGCTTTTAGATCCTCAAAGGGCTATACAGATTTTCACATAAACAGGTTTCATTTATTTTGAGACAGAGCCTCACTGTGCAACCCCTGGCTCACCTGGAACTTACTATCTAGAACTGGCTAGAACTCGCAGAAATCCACCTGCCTCTGCCTTCCAAATTGTGGGATTAAAGTATGTGCCACCACATCCAAGTCATAAATGGGTTACTTTATATATGGTATCACTGTAATCCTGGCTAGCCTGGAATTCACAGAGAACCACCTACCTCTGCTTCCTAAGTGCTGGGATTAAAGGTGTGCACCACCACACACCTTTAGTATATAATTAATGTATTTTTAAACTATAAAGTGGACCATAGATGGCCCAACTTGGGCAAAGGCCCTTGCTGTGCAAGTCTAGCAACTTAAGTTCAGTCCCTGGAGCCCACATAAAGGTAGAGGAAAGGAGAGAAATGACTCCATAAAGTTGTCCTTGACCTCCATACAAGCTCTATGGCACACATAGCAATTTTTAAAAAGCCTTCTTCCCTTCCTGTTGAGGATCAAACCCAGGTTTCTGTACATGCCAGACAAGCTATTTACCACTAAGCCACACCTCAGCCTAGACAACTACAGTGTTATCCTTCACAACTCAGGATGATGATCACTCCTGAATAAACTAAGGATTCCCTGCCTTTCCTCACAGTGTAAGTACTCCCAAGCGCCTAGTTTCTTCTTTTGGCATTTTCAACATCAATTCCAGTTATCAGGGGCTGTTATAGACTATAAGATAATGAGGTGCAAAATAAACAGGCCATTCCTAGCTTGTTCACATGTTGAGAGAAATACATAGGGTATATCCTGACAAGCAGTTGGGACCACAATCATCCTAGAAGCACCTGTCCACCATACTACCCTCCTTCCTACTACCAGTTCTCAGTCTGATATGGAGCTCCAGGAGCCCAGTAGGGACCCTCAGCTTTCCAACATTTTGTATTGTCTTGGGACTGACGGTCACCTAACTGACCATGACATCCCACAGCTATCCCTGGGTGCTGGTCAGGTGTGATGGAGGCATACATCATGGCACAGGTGACAACCCATGAATAGGGAGCAGGCTATTCCCTTGGCACCCATAGGAAAGTGGCTAAAACAAAGGCATGTAGGAAAATAGCATGAGCCTGCTGAGCAGCAAACCAATAATCACAGGTCATGATGTACAACAAGTGATTGTGCACATGTCCAATCACATGTACAGGACTAGCAGACAAGTATCCTAACCCACAAGGTGCTCACACTGTTCACAAGCACGGAGAGAGACGGTACCAACAGGATGAAGGAAACAAAATACCAGATCAAGTCCAGTGCTGACAGCTACTGGCAGCATCCACCAGCAGGCAGTTAAACAAGTGTGTGGAAACGGACTCTGAATGGTCCCCAGACGTTCATCATTCTCATAAGGTAGTGGAGGCCAAAACACAACTCCTAGGCTAAGGAAACCCAAGGCCAGGAAGGATGGTGGCAGGGTGTTAACACGGTGAATTAGACACAGGAGTTTTTTTTTTGGTTTGTTTGTTTGGGGTTTTTGAGACAGAGTTTGTCTGTGTAATAGCCTGGCTGTCCTGGAACTAGTTCTGTAGACCAGGCTGGCCTCTGCCTCCCGAGTGCTGGGATTAAAGGTGTGCCCTATCATGCCTGGCCCAACACAGGAATCCTTAATGGCACTTACCTACAGACAATATAGCGGATGACATTGGCGTGGCATATGAAGATCTCATAGCTGTCCTCCTCCTGCTTGGCATCAGCTCGGTGGATGTAGTTCCTGAAGGCAGCCTCAATCCGGGCTCCATCTTCGTAATACTGCTAAGAGCAGAGCAAGGAGTTGTCAGTGTGGAAGCAGACAAGGCTAAGGGCAGGCCTTGCCCTAATCCAGTGGCACAAGGGATGACATTTTTACCACAGCCTCTGGCTTCCAGTGAGAGACAGGGGGATCTGGTTCAATAGGAGCACCTTCCCGCAGCAGGTCTGTGCTGACTCTGGAGACGCCTGGAAAAGAGGAGACTCCTGTTCAGCAATATGTCCCCATGAGTGAATCTATACCCTCAGCATGGTAGGCAACCAGTACTCACCTGGCAGGTGTTTACTGATAATGTCTGTGGTCTCTACAGCACGGGTCATGGAGGAATGGACAATTTTATTAAACTTTAATCCCAGGCTTGCGAGTCGGAGCCCTGTAAGTTCAGCCTGTTCCCGACCTTGAAGGAAAAATAACTGTGAAAGTCACATACCAGGACCCTCCACTTACTGAATAAGCAATGAAGTGCCATCAAGCACCACTGACGATGTTGTCCTCATAGGCTTAGCCAGGGTCAGGTCCTCAGGGAGCAAAGAAACAGTTGTCCTCAACCCCAAGGAGAAAACATCTGATTCAATTAACAACAGTGAGTTAATATACCAGCAGTGGAATGTGAACCCCTTACTATTCCTCCTACTTTTACTCAACTGCGTTCAAAATCAAGTTCCAATTGGGAACATAATATAGGAGGCTGAGGCAGGAAGACTGTCGTGAGTTCAAGGCCTGCCTCAAAACAAACTACAAACTGATTCTTAGGAGTGACAAGGAGACATTAGTGTTAAATATAGATGTTTTCTGTCAAATGTACTTTAGCATATAGATAGAAACACTCCAAGAAATCACTTTTGTTTTGTTTTGAGAATCATTTCCTATACTGGATATGGGAACCTCCATCACCACAGTGATGACCTGATTTCCTGCTTATGCCCAGGTATCAAAAGCAACAAAGCAACTCCTCGGGTTGGTGGCACAATCTGCTAGAGAACACATCTGGAGACATATTACCATCCAACTTTTGGATATGTGTGCAAATGGGAAATATGTCATCTAAACAAGAAACTTTAAAATGTAAACGCACACCACCATGTATTCATGTTCCCGCCTACTTGGGAAGCAAAGCAGGGGGTTCAGGAATCCAGACTAGCCTAAACTACATAGTTGAGACTGTCTCTCTCACCACCATGCTGAAACTGGGAGAGAAGGGGAGAAGGCTTATATCCCAAGTTCAGCTGATAACTTCATGACCATTCAAGGAGTCATACCTAGAGGGGTCAGAGTGCGGTCCTTTTCCAGGGAGCCATCCACATGATACTGGGAATGCCGGATGAGGAATATGTGTCTTGTAGCCTTTGCCTTATAGTGGTCCAGCCTGGACGCCAGTTCTTCTTCTCCAGACTCCACATTCCTCTTCTTCAGGTTAATGAGAGACAATGGCTCTCGCCTAATTGTGAAAGCCCAAGACACCTCGACTCAGTACTGGGGAACGGCAGGGGTAAAGCCCAGTCCAGGGAGGCTGTGAAGCCTAAGGCTCATGCTCTTGGTGAAGACGGGGCTCGGGAGATGGTGCAGAGGTTCAAGTGCTTGTTAGAGTGTAAGCAGGAAGACTGGAGTTCAGAAGCCACGTAAATACTGGGTAGGCATGGCGGCCCACCTATAATTCCAGCCTCAGAAAGTAGAAACAGGATCCCCAAAAGAAGCTGACTACTGAGACTATTTGTGTTAGCAAGTTCAAGCTATGATTGAAAGACCATGTCTTAAAGGATAATCTAGAAGCACGATCAAGGAAGAATCTCCCTTTCTACCTCAGGCTTTCATACAGACCCACACACATGATCTCATGCACATGCACATAAGAAGAAAAAAGGAAGCTGGGCGTTGGTGGTGCACGCCTTTAATCCCAGCACTCCGGAGGCAGAGGCAGGCGGATCTCTGTGAGTTCGAGGCCAGCCTGGTCTACAAAGTGAGTTCCAGGACAGCCTCCGAAGCTACAGAGAAACCCTGTCTCAAAACAAAAAAAAAAAAAAAAAAAAAAAGAAGAAAGGAAAAACTGTCAATAATGCTGCAAATATGCAACCAGGTGACAAGAAGAAGTGAGAACATGGATAGTTGCACTGCAGCAGAGCCTTGAACTGTACTGCCTGTATGGATCTACTAGTCATGGGGCTGTTTCATTCATTTATTTTGTTGGTTATGAGACAGAGTCAGTGTAGCCCAGGCTGAAGTCACAGCAGTCCTACTTCAACCTTCAACCTTCCAAGTACCAGGATTACAGGTATGCATTAACATTCCTAATTTAAATTAAAAATACTAGACAGGAGCCCTTGGCCGTATTATAGTACAAGTCCTCATACATGGGAAGCTGAGGCAGGAGGATCACAAAGAGGCCAGTTTGAGCTATATAATAAGTAAATCCCACACTGATAGATTTGATCAACCATGTATCAAAAATATTCAAAAACATTTGCACCTATACTAAACATGATTTTTTCTTGTAATTTTACCTCAAGCTACATGATTTAACAACTAGGTTGGAATTTTATTGTATTAAGTATGATAAAATAGTCGGGTGGTGGTGGCGGCGCACGCCTTTAATCCCAGCACTCGGGCAGAGGCAGGCGGATCTCTGAGTTTGAGGTCAGCCTGGTCTACAGAACAAGTTCCAGGACAGCCAGGGCTACATGGAAAAACCCTACCTCAAAAAACAAAAACAAATAATGTAGGAGGCAGAAACAGCAGAGTCAAAGCTGCCAAAACTACGGTGATGGAAGGGGAAAGGCTGGAGTGTGGTGGTAGCTCAAGCACTCTCTGAACAGGCTAACCCGGTTAGTCCCATATACTGAACAGGCTAGCCCGGTTAGTCCCATATACTGAACAGGCTAGCCCGGTTAGTCCCATATACTGAACAGGCTAGCCCGGTTAGTCCCATATACTGAACAGGCTAACCCGGTTAGTCCCATATACTGCCAAGCCAGAGTCTTGTTGCAGATGCAGGAATGTGTGGGGCTGGACCATCCCAAATTTGGGGATTACTGTCTGAGAGGAAGATCCACCAGAAAAGAACCAAGTGGATATGCTCACTTCCTAGTCCCTTCCTGCAGTTGTTTACCCACCCCCATGCATTCGTCCCCACCTAAGACCGGCCACTGTATCAGTCCATCCACACATGTAAAGAAGGCAAGCAAATATGAAGCTTTTGTTTTTTGAGACAGGGCTCTTTATGCAACACTCGCTGTCCTGGATCTCACTTTATAAACGAAGCTGGCCTCAAACTCAGAGATCCACCTGCCTCTGCCTCCCAAGTGCTGGGATGAAGGTGCGGCCACCACTGCCTGACTACATGAAACGAAACAAATTTAAATCAGGTAACAATTTTTTTCTTTTCCTTTCTTTTTTTTTTTTTTTTTTTTTTTGAGATAGGGTCTCTATATAGCTCAGGCTGTCCTAGAATTCAGAGATCTGCCTGTCTCTGACTCCCATTGCTGGGACTAAAGGTGTGCATCACTAAACCGGGCTTCCATGAGTAATCTAACTCTTAGTTCTAAGCACAGGTTCTTTGACCTCTGAGACAATAGCATTCTTGAAATTCCGATTTTCCTCAGGCTGCAGCAGTAGAATCTGTGAGGACAAACTGGACTATATATTAAGACCCTGACTTGAATAAATAGATTTATAGACAGACAGATGAATGAATGAATGAATGAATGAATGAATCTTAATCCTTTATAATTTCAGACCCTCGGAGGATAATGGTCCTTCTTCGGATGTTCTGTCTCTGAAAAAGGACTTTCCGAGGAACCTGTCTGGCCGGGTATAGGTACCCTCGGAGGAAGGGATGGGCCAGGCACTGAGACCCTGGAGGGCGCGTCGTCCTGGTACTGGGACCCTCAAAGGACCAGCCGCTGCGATAGACACAAGCTCCAGACCACTAGAACACACCCCTTCAGAGCACCGGCATGCGCCCTACAGCGACGGATGTGAGGAACCACGGCCGAGCTCCACCCCCCGTCCCTGCACCTGTCCCAGTTGGAGTCCCAGACGCTGGGCCCGGGACGCGAGACTCCTGTCCAGGTCGACGGCTCGGGCGCGCGCGTGTCTGCATCCCCGCCGCCGCGCGGCTTGCCCACCGCTACCGCGGAGAAGAGAACAGCTGCCGAGCCACCCGCCAGACCGCAGGCCGCCAGCTGAAGCGCCTGCCGGAAAGCCATGCCTCAAATCGCGCGGCCCCACGGCAGGACGCCAGGGACACACTTCCGCGTGTGCCCGCTTCCGGCTGGTGGAAGTTCCGCCCCTGCATCCCACGCCACAGAGCAGGAAACGTGGACTGGGGCGCCACCTGCCGGTAGTCTCCGGTTGGCAGGCGCAGGTGCCCTTCCTTGGTGGATGCGAGTACCCAGGGGATCGAAATCTGGCACTGGGTTTAGGTGAGAACAGAAAAACCTCAGGTTTGACTCTTGCTCTAGATCTAGAGTTTTTGTTTTCTTTTGCAACTATCAGCTTTCACCCGCAGAGTTCTTTCCATTTTCCTGAACTAAAACCTTTTGCATTAAACTATCAACTCTCCATTCCCCACACCTAGCCTCTAGCACCTCCCACCCTGCCTCCTAGTTGTTACTGAGGAAAGTAGTCCAACAGCTCTTCCAGTGCTGGCAGTCCTCGAGCCTGTTGAACCTGAGGCCAAGGGACTAGAATGGCTTATAGCTCCTGTGGCCTTTGACAATGGCTAGTACTACAGTGTGTTTCCACTGATTGGAAAATGAACCTCAGCCCACTTATATAGAGAGAAAGGGGGCGTAGCAATGGTTTTAGCACCAATCCTGGCAGTCCCTCATGAATGTTTACACCAATCAGAGGCTTTCTGCACAGCCCCTCTGGCCTGGATGAAATTACCGTAAGGTCACCAGAGTTCACCACCATGCTTGTCTGGCTCACAGCACTGCTTTCCCGTGTCGGTGGGTGCTGTCTGGGAAGGTCATGACTAGAGCGCGTCTTCAGCTGAGGTTGTGGTGGTCCACTGCAGCTGCAGAGGTGTCTGCACCATGGGTCCCAGTGTCTAAACAGCTGGCTGCCCATAAGAGGCTGCTTTCCTGGCCTGGCCTCAGTCAGGCACCAGAGCTGGACCTGTTAAATGCTTTAATCTTTCATTAAAAAGTATCAATACGATGTGTACAATAAAGGCTTAGCAAAATCTCAGCCCTGAACTAACTTTACAGTATAGTTCTTATTTAACAGTGCTTACTTACTGCCTGTGTCCCATGGGGAGGTAGGTCCCTCTGCTCTGTGTTCTAGGAACCTTAAGTTAACTGGACTCCATCGGTCTGTCCTTTTGCGGCTGGGTTTCCTTCTGTGACAGGGCCCCACCATATTATGTAGCCTTGGCTGGCTTGGCGCTTGCTATGTAGACAAACTGACTAAGTTACTTGCCCCGTTCTGATAGCCTCTTCTGTTACTGCACCCCTTCAATTTACACATCACTGCATAAGAGGAGGGAGATGATGGCATAATAAGGAGAGTAAAGAGGGAAGTGCACGGTGAATTACAGCCAGAGAGCAAGAGGAAAAATCTGTGAAGCTTCTTTTATTTATTTTTTGTTTGTTTTGGTTTCTTTGTTTTCTACTTTGTTTTGGTTTTTGGTTTTTTGAGACAGGGTTTCTCTGTGGCTTTGGAGGCTCTTGCAGACCAGGCTGGCCTTGAACTCATAGAGATCCGCCTGCCTCTGCCTCCGGAGTGCTGGGATTAAAGGCATGCACCACCAACGCCCAGCTGAAACTTCTTTTATAAGGGCATTAATCTGTTCTTTGTTGGTTTAATCATTTCCATAAAGAAACTCTCAATGCTACAAATGAAGATTGTTTCAACACAAATTTTGTAGAGGACATTCAAACCATGGCAAAATGCAATTAGTTACTTCCCTCATTGCTGTGACCAAATGCCCAACAAGTAACTTAGGACGGATTTATTTCCGCTTGTAGGCAAGGCAGCAGGAGCACCAGACAGCTGCATACGCTGAGCAGGAGATGAACGCTGGTGCTCAGCTCATTTTCTCCCTCTCATTCAGTCTGGGCCCCAGTCCATGGAAATGGACTGCTCACATTTGGGGTGGGGCTTCCCTCCTCAGCTAAATCTTTTTTTCATTCATCCATCCATTCATTCATTATTTATGTTTATGTGCGTGGGTGTTTTGCCTGCATGTATATCCAGAAAAGGACATCAGATTCCCTGGAACTGGAGTTACAGATGGTTGTGAGCTGCCATGTGGATGCAGAGAATCAAACCTGGGTCCTCGGCCAGAGCAGTCAGTGCTCTTAACCGCTGGCTCTCTAGCCCCAGTGGTTAAAAACCTTTTTGGAGACATCCTCATAGACACACCTAGAGGTATGTTTCCATGGTGATTCTACATCCCATCAGGCTGATGAACAAGCCAGCCCTAAGAATCGTGTAAACAGATCTTATAAGGTATGTAGTCACAATCAAGACTTCACAGGGATGGTGGCTATTGGTCTAGAAAGAATGGGAAGGTTTAGTAGGAACAGTTCTAAGATGAAAACTACCTAGAAATGGATGCTTGTGATGTCTGCATAGCACCAAGATTGTACTTAATGCTACATTTAAACGTTAAGTGTCATATGCACTTTGGCACAACATAAAAGAAACCGTAACTACTCAGAGAAACCACAACCACCATGGAAGCAGCGGCATCACTGTTTATTGACCTTTGCCTTGTTTACAATGACAACTAAGATTATCTCCTTTCTGAGTCTGACACTAACACATTTCCTCCCTCTATAATTTTAAGCCATATCGAATCACACAATTTAGTCAGATGATGTCCTGAATGATGGATTATGATCTCTCCTGCTCGTAGGTAGATTCCCCCACACCTCATCCACGGTGTGTCTGACATCACTTCCTCAAAGAGGCCAGGTAGGCATACCAGAACAGAGCTGCCATGTTGGCAAAGAGCACCCGGAACTGCCAAAAGAACAGCCAAGAGAACAGTCATCAGGCCATGGTGAGTAGGAATCCTGACCACATTCTTCACACATCAGTGACCCAAGATGAAATTCATCCCTCCAATTGTCTGTCTTACCTCTCCACTATTCAATGTCCTGAGCCTTTAGTTAGGGTTTGGTAGGACCCAACAGAGGTAGGAGTACATATAAATCATCCTCTCTTAACAGCGTTCTTACCGTGACTTGGCCTCAGACCAGCACACCACCCCCCAATAACTAATCATCTGAACTTACCCCACCTGAAAGCACCTTCAGCCAGGTGCTGTCTCTTCCAGGCAGACAGTTCTGTGACAGTAACAATCTGTTCCTGTCTTGCTAATTATGAGTCTTTGGCACTGGGGCATGAAGCAGTGTTTAACAATACTTGCTGCTGGATAACTTCCCTTCCCTTTAAGCATTCCTTTGCAACTTTCTAAAATTAGAACCTTAGCCTTAACCTCAAAGCCCTGCTTGTAAGCAGTTTTCTGGCCTTTTCATTCCTCAGCCCACTAATCCCTCCGTATCTTTCCAGGATGCCTTAGGGTCTGTGGCCCTCTTGTACTACACTGGGTCTGTCTTCCCTATCTCCTAGTATAGATGCTGGTAATATGAGCAAAACTGTCCCAGGCCCATAACTAAGAGGGTTTGGTCTCTACCCAGAAGTTTTTCTTTACTTTCTTCCAAAAACCTAATCACCCTTTTCTGCTCAGACCCAGAGAGGCCAAGGTCTTGCCCATTTGTGTTAGCTCTCTGCAGTCACAGACAAAGGGCTTCCTTCTAAGCACCAGTATGCACTCATCCAGGAGAACCCCATTCTCTCCACCTCCTACAGCGGTTCCAGAAGACTCTGTTTGTGGACCTAAATGTCCACCTATCCCAGAGACAGCCATATCTGTACATAACACAGTCTTGAAACATGGCACTATCTCTCTGACGCAAGATCACTCTGGTTTGCTGGCCATTTCTTCTCATCTTCAAACTTCTCAGGGACGTTTTCCAGACTCATGATCTGTTCTCTCTCCCCTCCCAGGCTGGTCTGGAATTCGTGGTCCTCCTGCCCTGCTTCCAGAGCGGAGGGCTGCAGGCACTAGCACGGCTGGCTTGAGTTGCGGTTTGTGTGCCTCCTACTCTTCAAGGCAATCTCACCTTAGCCCTGACCCATCCCAGTACGGTTCTTAGGAAGGTCACTGAGAAGGTTACTTCAAACCAGGCACCTGTTGGGCTCTTGTTGTTTTGTTTTGTTTCTTGGTTTGGTTTTGGTTTTAAAATTCTTCTGCTAGGGTTGACCAGCCCTTCGTTATATCCTAAATGTTTGCTGGTTTTCTCATACTTTGTAGTTTGTGTGATATATGTAAGCACATACAAATGCGGGTGGTAGTATATGTGCATGCTAATACATATGTGAATACTTATGAAGTAAACATGGGTGGATACTATCCATGTGTATGATATAAAGTGAGGCTTATATATGGAATGACATGTTTGTGGTGTGTATGAACTTGTGTGTATAGTATGCTCTCTCTCATTCATTCATTCTTTCTCCCCCTCCCTGTGTATGTGTGCATAATACGGTGGTCTGTGTGTAGAGTGTGGTCTACATGGTATACATGTTTGTAGTATATACAGTGTATGTATGTGCACACTGGCCAACCTCTTCTACCCAACAGGAGTCTTTTGCTGACCCTATTGTGCTCCTCCTTCTTCAATGGGCCCTAGTTTGTGAGCTCCCTGTAGGAAAGATGCTTAACAGAACACAGAAGAGGGTTAAGTTCCTGGCATAGACTAAGACTTCTGCTCAAGAGAGGCCTGTTTGGAAGGATAGCCCTGGTTGGAAACTTGGGTATCATAAGACTCCCAACTTTTCCTTCTTCAGTGGGCAAAGACCTAGCTCCTGGGTTTGGAACTTGGCAGAGGTAACTCGTACCAATTCTTGGAAGAACCTTGATGGTTTCTTGCACCATGCTCAGAGCAAGAGGAAGAATGCCCTTGAGGAAGGCAGTCTGCATCTCTGACGGCCCTTCTCCCCTAGGGTTCAACAGGATCCTGCCACTCATAGTGTAGACTTACTGGGACTGTGAGCCCTTCCGGTTGTAGGCAGGTCTTAGGGAAACACAGAGGGACAGCCTGGCACGAGGGCAGTGGGCACACAGCCACTTGATGCATCTGAGGAACACTGAACCAGCTGGGCAGTGGGGACGAACACCTTTAAACCCAACACTTGAGAGACAGAGGCAGGGAGATCTCTGTGAGTTCAAGGCCAGCCTGTTCTACAGAGCAAGTTCCAGGACAGTGAAGGCTACACAAAGAAACCATCTTGCAAAACAAAAACAAAGAAGCAAAACAAAAAACCTGAAACCCCTGGCCACTCTTCTCCTGTGTACTCCACTATTAGAGGTCAGGCTCACCCAGCCTTCGGCAGGCGGTTTCAACAGCAGCATTATATGCCCAGAAGCACTGAAATGCTTGCAGTTACCCCCAAGGGGCCTTCTCTTTGACCAGGCAGCCCTTTGAAGAGCCTGCCTATGCCAGGGTCTTCCTACTTACCTGCTCGACTGCACAGTTGTGTGCTGCCTGAATCTGCCTGTTCAGCTGCACTCCTGAGCCCAAGCAACCCAGAAACACGAGGATGAAACAGCTGCATAGGAGTCCCTGTGCAGTTTGTAGCAATGAATCCACAGCTCATGGACAATGATCAAGTGTGGATCAGAACACCAGAAACAGGTGAAAACGTGGCTTGAGAGTACAACCACTTGTTAGAAAAAAATGACAAAGACCTTCAGTGAAGACAAGGCAAGCCTCACCTGCAGGGGCACATAGTTGATGTTAATGAACTGCAAGGGCGTCCACATCTTCCAGTTCATTTGCAGCGCAGACCAGAAGCCACTCCTCATCTTGGCAGCGAAGGCACTGACATCTTTCCCCTGCCAGGAAGGGAAGGGGAAGCTGTAAGCAGTCCCTCCATCCACAGCAACTGTAATGTGGAATCCTGACCTTGACAGTGATTTGTAAAACCTGTTTATATTTTAAAACACACCGGCATTTACTACCCTGCAGCTAACAGGAGTCAACTATCCAGGTGGAATATCTTCAGTGACAACACCTCATCAGCAAATCGCCTCTTACACTGGGTGGTGTCTGTCCCCATTAACTCCTTATAGCAATCTGATGATGACTTGTGCTGTGGCCAGACTGAGGGTTCAGTTATCAATGCTTCCCACATTAACTGCCAAAGATGATTAATTTCCAGTCAAAACTTGTCAATTCTTAAAAAAGATGACCCCCCCCCCACTAAATGTTATCTGAAAGAATGAATGTATTAAGAGTAACCACATTTACCGGGCAATGGTGGCACATGCCTTTAATCCCAGCACTTGAGAGACAGAGGCAGGCTGATCTCTGAGTTCTAAGTTTGAGGCCAGCCTGGTCTATAGAGAAAGTTACAGGATAGTCAGGAACTACACAGAAAAACCCTGTCTTGAAAAACCAACGAACCAACCAAACAAACAAATAAAAAGAATAACCACATTGAAAAGAATAGGAAAAGGACCTGGCTTTCCATAGTTTTTTTTTTTTTTTTTGGTTTTTCGAGACAGGGTTTCTCTGTGGCTTTGGAGGCTGTCCTGGAACTCGCTTGGGTAGTCCAGGCTGGTCTCGAACTCACAGAGATCCGCCTGCCTCTGCCTCCCGAGTGCTGGGATTAAAGGCGTGCGCCACCAACGCCCAGCAGTTTTTTTTTTAATACTGTAAAATTTTGTTAATTAGAACTATTTGTATGCAATAGTCAAAGACTAAACAAAATGAAAATAATACAAAAACCAAACCAACATGCAACAAAAGTGAAAATACAGAAAAAGAACAGAGTCTAGCCGGGCACTGGGGAAGCAGAGGCAGGTGGATCTCTGTGAGTTCGAGACCAGCCTGGTCTACAGAGCGAGTTCCAGGACAGCCTCCAAACAATACAGAGAAACTGTGTCTCAAAAAACCAAAAAAAAAAAAAAAAAATGGAGTCTAGATAATGGAGGCAGAGACAGGTGAATCTCTGTGAGTTCAAGGCCAGCCTGTTCTACAGAGCAAGCAGGACAGGCTCCAAAGCTGAAAGACAAAAAAAGATGTGCCACACAATCATTAGAAAGTATTAAGAATATTTAATATTATCTTCCTGTCAGAAAATCGAAAGGGGAAAGAGTACCAGAGTTGAATACAAAGTTTTAAAACTTTTATGTGGAAATCAACACACACACACACACACATACTTATTTATACGTTTACATTTTACCTTTGTATAGATATTTTAACTTATATGAAAGTTTGAAACACCTGAAAAAAAGCGGGAAACTGATTTGCTACTTGTATTTGTGGAAAAGGACAGCTATTCTTAATATATCCAAATACACAAGTCAATAGAGAAAAAATGGCATGATGGTACACATCTGTAATCTCAGTACTTTGGAGGTAAAGGCAAGAGGATTGGGAGTTTGAGATCATCCTTGGCTACACAGCAAGTTCAAGTTCAGCCTCGGCTACATGAAACCCTATCTCAAGAAGTACCCTTCCATGGAACTGGAGAGATGTCCCAGAGGTTAAGAGCACTGGCTATTCCTCCAGATATCCTGAGTTCAATTCCAAGCAATCACATGTTAGCTCACAACCATTTATTATGAGATCTGGTGCCCTCTTCAGCCCTGCAGGCATACATGCAGGTGAAACACTATAATAAATAAACACATCTTTAAAAAAAATACCCTTCCACAAAAAAAATAATATAAGAGAAGCAAAGTTCATAGAATACACAGTATATGAGGTATACAAATTAAAATACTTTTCACCTGATAGTCACAAACTGTTTTTAAAGGGTTTTGTAACACATCAGGCAACCTTGAGATTTTTGTAGCACAGATCTCTTTGGTAAAGTCATGTGTTAGTTTACTTTATATTTCTATTTATTTGAGTTTGGAGACAGAATCTCACCTTGTAGTTGAGGATGACCTTGAAATTATGGCAATCTTCCTTTCTCAACCTCCTGAGTATGGCAACTACAGGCATAAGCCATCAAGCTTGATGTAGAATCATATTAAAACATACAAGTAAAAACAGAAACAAAAACAATTCTACTAAAAGTTATCAAAATATTTGGAAACCAATTCTATGATAGAGTAGTATGCATCCCTCTTTGACAACAGATATAGTGACAAGACCTAAGGGCAGCCCCAGGACATATGTAACAACTGCCATGTGGATTAGAGGCTTATGACTTCTACTAGGGACAAACAGGTACTATTAATACTCCTATGGTCTGTTTGCTAGGTTCACAAGGGAAAATAGAAAACACAAAAATAGAAAGTTGAAGAATAGCAAGATGGCTCAGCAGGTAATGGTACTTGCTGTTAAGCCTGATGAACTGAGTTCAATCCCTGAGACTCACATAGTAGAAGGAAAGAACCAACTCCTCTGATCTCTACATACAACCTTTGGTACATACATGCCCATACACATACACACAGAGAAATGAAGGAAACAGTATTTCCTGGACATGACAGTGCTACTTTGACCACATGCATAAGACCCAAACATGCCCAAGCCAGGAAATCCCAGCATGCACAGGGGCGATGTTCATAAAGTTCTACCCCTAGCTGAGGAGCTACTGGAAATTAATAGTTGCTGGGAAGGGAAAGCCAGTTTTTCTTCGGGGATACAGCCCCCGAAAGGCCTATTCCCATGCACATATGGGAAGCACTAAGTGAACACAGTAGGTTTAAAAAAGACACATGAAGTTGGGAAGGAAAAATAGTGTGGGGAGAAGGGTGGTTTTGATCAAAACACATTAGATTCATGTATGAGATTTTCAAATTATTAGAAAGGAAGGAAGGAGGCGGGTGGTGGTGGCGCACACCTTTAATCCCAGCACTCGGGAGGCAAAGGCAGGTGGATCTCTGTGAGTTCAAGGCCGGGCTGGACCAACAGCCTCCAAAACAATACAGAGAAACCCTGTCTCATAAAAACCAAAAAAAAAAAAAAAATGAAATAAAATAAAAAATAAAAATAAAGGAAGGAAGGAAAACGGAAAGTTGAAAGCAGTAAAAGATCAGACATTGAGGCCCACCCTAGGGAGCAAGGCTACCAATACACCTGTTAACAGGAGATGCAGCAAGTGCCAGAGAAACACTCACCTCCAACAAGTTCATGATGAGAAAGAACAGCAGCAGAAAGATTGGTGCAAAGAGCAGGCGATCCAGCAGCAGCCTCTTGACAGTGGCCAAGGGGACCTCAGGAGGGATCCAGTACTCCATGAAGAGGTAGAAATAGTGACTCAGTGGACCTGTGACAAAGAACCTGGAGCGGCACAGGGGTTTGAGCTGGCCTGCGGTTCTTTCTACATTTCCTTCTTTGGTCATCCTCATACCAAGACTCACCTCAGATCCTAAGCCCTCTTTCCTTCCCCCAAAGTACTTACTGACCACACGAAATTCTATAGACCTCTTTCAGTCAGTTTCAGGCAGTCCTTTGGCCTGCAAAGACTGAAGTTACTTTGCCAGTTCCTGTACTTGGTCAGCTGGCAGAGCCATCATGATGGTCCTGACTAAGACATATGTCCATCTGACTCTTCTGTGTTCCAGGCCATCATGCTGACTCTCCACATCTGTGCCCTCATGCCTAACAGGCTCTGAGGAGTGAACAGATCACACCCAGCTTGGCCAGGTGTGCGCCAAGTCCAGACGTGAGTTTCACAAAGCAGGGTAATACAGAGAGGGGCAGGAACCAGCTCTTCCGATTCTAACAACCCATCTGTAAAGGTTTTCAATTGGACTTTGCTACACCACTGTGGGCTATAGTAGGGCAGACAACTGGAGTCTTTGGAGACTAAGATCATGTGAGAGGGTTAAGGTGCTTTAGCTGATCTTGTTACCTGACAAAGTATGGGACATATGGCTTTATATACATTATAATAAATGACGCAAATTGTAATTCTTGGAAGCTTTTGTGAGGTTAGGACTGAATCTCAGTTAGTAGAGTACTTCCCAAGCATGCCATGAAACCCTGGGTTTGATTCCCAGCACTGCAAAAAACAAACAAAAAACCAGGTGTGGTGGTGCACACCTATACTCCCAGCACTCAGAAGGCAGAAGCAAGTGTCCCTTGAACTCAGAAGTTCAAGGGGAAGCCGGACATTGGTGGCGCATGCCTTTAGTCCCAGCACTCGGGAGGCAGAGGTAGGCGGATCTCTGTGAGTAAGACAGTCTCAATCTCTTACACACACGCACACACACACACACACACACACACAGTCTTTATGACTATTTATTTTAACATTATTTATGTATTTATTTATTTAGTTAGTTATTGCTTGAGACAGGGTCTCACTGGCTAACCCAAAACTCACTATGTGGACAAGGCTGGAATCTCCCAAGTTCTAGGATCAAAGTCCTGTACTATCTTGTCCAGCTAAATGATGACAAGTATTATCTAAGTGGAGACATATATGAAGCCATGGGTTTAATCCTAATGCCACACACACACAAAGGGTTTTGTTTTGAATCACACCAATGGAAAGACTTCCAAATCATTTAGCCATGTTATTAGTGTTGGTCAAAGAGCTCAGAGGGGGTTTTAAAGACAGGTCTTCTTACATAGCAAAAGCAGGCCTGAGAATTGTGGCAATCCCACACTGCCTCTGCCTCCACAGGACTAGGCTACAAGCCCGTGTCATCGTATCGAGCCTCTGATGCTTCTGATTTTTTGTTTTGTTTTGTTTGAGACAGGGTCTCACTCTGTAGCTCTGGCTGTCCTAGAACTCACTATGTAGACCAGGCTGGCCTCAAACTCACAGAAATCCACCTGCCTCTGCCTCCTGAGTGCTGGGATTAAAGGAGTGCGCTACTACACCTGGCTCTCTGATGCTTCTTAAAGTATTCGTTTTTCTTTTAGTTTATTTTTTACTTTTTTTGGTGGGGGGGGGTTCGAGACAGGGTTTCTCGGTGTAGCTTTGGAGCCTATCCTGGCATTCACTCTGTAGACCAGGCTATTCTTGAACTCACAGAAACCCAACTGCCTCTCCTTCCCAAGTGCTGGGATTAAAGGCGTGTGCCACCAATGCCCGGCCTATTTTTCACTTTTTAAAAAGATTTACTTATTTATTACATATACAGCGTTATGTCTGCATGTATACCTGCAGGCCAGAAAAGGGCACCAGATCTCATTACAGATGATTGTCAGTCACCATATGGTTGCTGGGAATTGGCCTCAGGACATCTAGAAGGGCAGTTCTTTATTTTCTATTTTTTGTGCATGAAAGTTTTGCTTGTAGGTATGTCTGTGCACCACATATGTGTCTGGTACATAGGTCAAAAGAGATCATCAGATCCCTTGGAACTGGAGTTAAAGATGGCTGGGAATCAAACCTGGGTTTTCTACATGAGCAGTCAATACAACTGAGCCATTAACATTGGAGCCCTCTCTCCAGCCCCAGAATTAAGTTTTCAAACCAAAGTATGCTGAAGCCTTGTTCCTGCAGCCAGCTCTGCTGTGCTCAGTTTGCACAGCTGAACCAGCTCTGGGTGGCACTTACCCATAAACTAAGTATCGGAGAATCCCACTGACATCTACACTTTGAGAGTTGTTTTTCTGTTTCTTCTCAATCATTTGGGCCAGAAGGTTCCCAAGGGCTGACAAAATGCCACTGTGGAGGAAGAGGCAATCAGAAATGAGTAACAGACACAAAGGCATGCCTTTCCTGTACGGCAACAGCAGAGCTGCTGTGAGACCTTGCAGGCAAAGCTCCTGAAGGCAGAGACAATAAGACCTAAAGCCAAAACACAGGTAAGCAGAGTGCCAGTCCCACCTGCTGGACTGCATGCCTTCCAACATCCCCACTGCCGCACTGAAGGCGTGGGTATATATAAAAAGCAATAGAAGGGTCCTCACGAGGACGCTTCTGTAGTTGACTGTGATCTGTGGACTGTACAGATTTGTATGGGCTGACATCTGTCTGTGATGTTATATTGAAGTTCCTAAAATGTTTGAAATGGGGCAGAAGTCATCAGGGATTTTCCTTTCTTTTGGTGGAGGGCGGGTTCCAAAAAAAAAGTCAGAAAACCTGCTAGACAAATTCTAAAAGAGCTGTGTAACCCTTCTGTAGTATTTCTGTGTAAATTTATGCTCCTGAAGTAAAATTCCTGGTAAAAAGACAGGGTCAGGCCGGGCGTTGGTGGCGCACGCCTTTAATCCCAGCACTTGGGAGGCAGAGGCAGGCGGATCTCTGTGAGTTCGAGGCCAGCCTGGTCTACAAAGTGAGTTCCAGGACAGCCTCCAAAGCCACAGAGAAACCCTGTCTCGAAAAACCAAAAAAAAAAAAAAAAAAAAAAAAAAAAGACAGGGTCAGTTGCTTCTTAAGGTTGAGTCTTGTCTTAGTTTCTTTTCATGTGGCTGTCAAAGCAAACTAAGAGGGCCATGGTTATTTCGGCTCACAGTTAAGGGTACAGCCCAGCGTGGCAGTGAAGTCAAGACAGCAGGGTGTTGAAGCATCTGGTCACAGCATGACCACAATCAAGAAACGGTAGAATGAGATGGGTGTAGTAGTGCACACCTTTAGTTCTTTAATCCCAGCATCCACGAGGCAGAAACAGGTGGATCTCTGTGAGTTCTAGGCTGGCCTGGTCTACAGAGGAGTTCCAGGACAGAAGAGAGAGAGACAGAGACAGAGACAGACACAGAGACAGACACAGAGACAGAGACAGACAGACAAAAAGGGAGAAACAGAGACATAGCTTCAGACAAGGATCAGAATCCCAACCAGGAATGGTGCCACCCATAGTGGGCACCATTATTACCTCAATTAAGGTAATCAAGATGATCCCTTAGAAGCATGCCCAAAGGCCCTTCTCCCAGATGATTCTAAATTTTACCAAGTTGACAACTGGCATTAGCCATCACAGGTCTACTGTCTTCTAAAAATTGCGAAATCCCAAGTTTTCTGGTGTGGATCATAGACGCTTGGTTACCTCTTCCCATCTAGTCTCCCTTTTCATCGTCTCCACCTACTCAGTCCTCCCTCACCCCTCCCACATGCCCTGCCCTCCTCCCTCAGAACTTCTGCCCCGTGAACCACTGCTTCTCTTCTGCGTGCTGGTGGTCAGTGTCAACAGCACAGGAGAAACTTCCCTAACTGCTCTGGGTTACATAGTTGTCTTTTTTTTTTTTTTTTTTGTCTAGTTCTTCGCAGCTCCATGAGAGAAAAGGCCTACGTATGTCCAGCACACAGGAAGCACTCTGTTCATACTTATGAAAAGCTATCAAATTCGCTAACAAAAATGAACAGGAACAGGAATATTTCATTAGGAAATCGATGTAGATCAAAGGTCAGAGCTCACCAGCGACAGTGCTTATGGCCACTCATGGTTGGAACGGTGTCCCTGGCTCCCTGGTCTTCACAACATTCAGTCTGCAAGGGCTAGCTACTGCTTGGGACCCAATACACAAAGAGCATTTAGGGGCTAAGCAGAACTTTGGGCGCACCTTGATGCAGGACTTTTTTTGGCACCCACATTCCTCCAGAGTAGTGGGTCTCAGTCTTCCTCAGGCTGCGACCCTTTAATACAGTTCCTCCTGTGGTGACCCCCCAACCATAAAGTTACTTTCATTGCTACTTCGTAACGGTAATTTTGCTGCTGCTGCTATGAACAGTAACGTAAACAACTGATATACGACCCCTGTGAAAGTGTCGTTCGACCCCCCAAGGGGTCACGGCCCACAGGCTGTAATCGCCTGATCTGCGGGCGCCCCTGCCCTGTCGGCGCCCGCATGAACCCACCTGCTGACTGCTTTGGTGAACACGGGATAGAGCTTCAGGAGCAGCAAGTACTGGGCGAGCGCTCGCCGCGGAAGCGACGGGAGCTCGGATTCCGCCCGCAGTCTTGACGCGGCAGGTGCCATCGCCGTCCCAGCTCTGAGTAGCCCCGGGCGCCCACCCAACAGCTGGCCAGTCGGGCATCGGGCCCGGGACACCGGGCACAGGGCGGGGACGGCCTGACATTTCCTGCCCTACCACGGCCCTCAGAGCGACCGGCCGACCCCGCCGCGCGCGCGGCCCGCCGCCGCAAATTTTCACCCGGTCCCTGCGACCCACCCTCCGCTCTCTGGGGCGGATTGGAGAACCGAGGGGCGGGGCGGGGAGGGGCGGGGTCTGTGCCACGTCTGCCCGACGCCCGAGCGCCACGCCTTCTCATTGGCCGGAGCCTTGGTCTCGCGAGAGTAGGTGAGAGCGCGCCAAATTCTCCCCGGAGCCAGAGGGAGACTTGTGAGCCGAGCCGCACGATGGTCCTCAGGAACACCGGACGTAGGCACCCCGAACCGGGCGCGGACGGCGAAGGCAGCCGGTGAGAGCCGGCGTCCTGCCGCGAAGGCACTGGCGGCAGCTGCGGCCGGAGGCAGCTTGGGCGGGTGCGGCGGCGGGGAGGGTAGGGCGGGCTCCCGCCTTCACCTTGGGTTCGTCTGTAGTTTTATTGAGATGCTAATTCACTCCATAGCCCAGGTTGCCTCTCTAGACGGAGGTCCCATCCCTCATGCATCAGCAAGAGTATGGTGACGAAAGAAAGTGATGTGTATGTCTTATGTTGAGATTGGTAACACTGCCTGGTGGCAGAAGCAGTTTTGGATGAGCCGTGAGACAATGTATCAGAATGGGAGCTCTGGTTGAGCGGAAACCCTTCCAAGAGCTGAGTAGTGATAAGGTGTTTTCTTAGCGTATGCGAAGCTCTGGGTTTGATGTACAGCACCTCCATGGCAGCTATGGGTCACTGACCTGGGCCAGCAGGTAGTTGTTCAGTGACAGGTTCCTGACAGAACGACGACCAGGGCATGAGAAGAAAGGTTAGCATCAGGAGGTCTCACACAAGCTAATGGCTCGGGCAAGCCAGTTTATTAAGCACAGCATCAGCCAGGTGGAGGTTGTCCACGCCTTTGACCCCAGCGCTAGAGGCAGGTGGGTCTCTGAGTTCAGAGCCACCCTGGTCTTTAGAGCGAGTTCCAAGACAATCAGAGCTGTTACACAGAGAAACCTGTCTGAAAAAACCAAAAACAAATAAATAATAATAGTAAAAGGCCCTTACACCCAACTGCTCTCCTTAATTCCTCCCAATATACCCCGCTCCAACTTCCAAGACCTCATTTATTTCACTTTATTTATTTATTTATTTATTTATTTATTGTTCTTTTGGTTTTTAAGACAGGGTTTCTCTGTGTAACTCTGGCTGTCCTGGAACTCACTCTGTAGATCAGGCTGGCACAAACTCACATAGATCCATCTGCCTCTGCCTCCCGAGTATTGGGGTTAAAGGCGTGCGCCGCCCCCGCTGCCACCACCACCTGACAAAAATCTCATTGTCTGTCTGTCTGTCATGTATACAATGTTCTGCCTGCATGTATCCTTGCAGGCCAGAAAAGGGCACCAGATCTCACTACAGATGGTTGTGAGCCACCATGTGGTTGCTGGGAGTCAAACTCAGGTCCTCTGGAAGGACAGCCAGTGCTCTTAACCGCTGTGCCATCTCTACAGCCCTCTTTCTTTCTTTCTTTCTTTCTTTCTTTCTTTCTTTCTTTCTTTCTTTCTTTCTTTTAATAACCTCGCTTGTGCTGCTTATGTGCTCCTGGATGTGGTGATAAGTAACAGCTTGTAGTTTATTCCTTATACTATATGTCCTGTATGCTTTATGTGGATTAGCTCACTTAATCCTTGCAGTGGTCCTGTGAGGAAAGCATGTCTCTTTGAGGCTGTAGGTAGTGGTAAAGAGTGTGAGCCTTAGATACAGCTGTCTCCTTTTTCATTGGATAAGGAGATGCATGGTTATTCCTCATAGGTGCTGTCATGAAAATTAACTAAGTCTGTATAGTGAGTGTTTTGGCACTGTCTGTAGTGATGTGTAAGCAGTTGTCTTTGTGACTTTCATCTTTGTTTTTAAGGTTTTGTACTATTGCTGAATAAGCAGTAAGATAGACAGCTTAGAGGGAAGTGTGTATTGGGTAGAGGCGGGGTCTGGGTGAACAGTTTTCTAGTCTACTTTACCACTCATCAGGGTGGTATTTAAGGGGCAAAGAGCTTTGTACTTCTCAGAAGTAACAGCCCTGACTTTGAAGATCTGGGTGCAGACTAAAACTATTTTTTCTAGCAAATAGTTTGTGTTTTTAATTAAAGGTAAATCTAAGCATGATGTGGTAGTGCATACCTGTAGTTCCACCACTTTGGTAGTCAAGGCAAGAAGATTATGAGCTCAAGCCCGTCCTCAGACTGTCTCAGAAAGAAGCAAAGAGATGGTGGTGCACACCTCTAAACCCAGTACTTGGGAGGCAGAGGCAGATGAATCTCTGAGTTTGAGGCTAACCTGGTCTACAAAACCTGTTCCAGGACAGTTAGGACTACACAAAGAGACCCTGTCTTGAAAGGGGTGGGGTGGGGTGGGCATTAATCTTGAAGAATTGTAGATTCTCACATACTTGTCAGACATGCTGACGATCCACACTGCCCCAGTGATAATGTAACCAAAATGAAAGCGCAATGTCATAGCAGCCAATTGTCATCAGTTAGATTGCACCAACTGCACTTTTACACATGTACATGTATTGAGTACTGTGTTGTTTAGTCACATGTATATTCATGAGCTTTATCAGCACATTCCAGATACAGAATGCCATTTCACAAGGATTTGGATGCTGATTTTCATGACCATAGATAGTCATTCCTCCCTCTCCCATGTTTGTCAACTGATGATCTGTTCTCCATCTCTATAATTTTATTTATTAAATGCTTTATAAAATGGCACAAATGTGTAGCTTGATAGCATTGGTTTAATTCTCTAGTGATCCATCCGAGTTGTGTTTATCAAGTTATTGCTGAATAGTATTCATATATGCATAAAATAAAATTACTCTTGGTAAGAAATATCTGAATTGGGATACTCAGTGGTTAAGAGCACTGACTCTTCTTCCAGAGGTCCTGAGTTCAATTTCTAGCAACCACATGGTAGCTCACAGCCATCTGTAATGAGATCTGGCTCCCTCTTCTGGCCTACAGGCATACATGCAGATAGAACATTGAATACATAATCAATCAATCTTTAAAGAAAAAGAAATATCTGAATTGTTTGCAGGTTTAGCCTTTATAAATAAAGGTGCTATGATATTTGCTTACAAATTTTTGTGAAATAAGTTTTCATTTCTTTGGCATAGAGCTTAGCATTGCATTTCTGGACTGTATGTGGTTTTAGTATCGCAAGAAGAAATGGTATACTGATGTGACTGGTGTTTTTGTTAGTGTTCTGGTGATAAAGTCAATTAGGTTGGGTTGGGGATTGCCTTTGCTGTGTTTTTCATATAAATGCTGTTTTGTTTTTGTTTTCACTGAGTCTTCTGCCGACCTTAATTTTTTTTTTTCAGGGATGCATATGCCATGCCTTATCAGAAACACATAGACATCAAGTGTTGTGACACATGTTCTTAGTCCCAGTACTTGAGAAACAGGCAGGTGATTGCTGTGAATTGGAGCCAGCCTAGTCTACATAGTGAGACCCTGTCTCCTAAACAAAGCAACAACAAAACACATAGATGGGAGTTAGGGGTCTAGAGTGGGAAATGTGGTGAATGGTAAAGCCTGATTCTCTTCTTTTACTCAGGGATGATGGTCCCTCTTCCTCAGTCTCAGCGCTCAAGCGTCTGGAACGGAGCCAGTGGACTGATAAGATGGACTTTAGGTTTGGTTTTGAGAGGCTGAAAGAGCCTGGAGAAAGGACTGGCTGGCTCATCAACATGCACCCTGTAAGTATCTGAATGAACACTGCTCAGCCTTTGGCTTCTAGTGGGTGGCTACATCCCTTCCTAATCATCAATCTTGTCTAATAGATGAGTTATGGGAAGAAGGAAGCCATTGTCTAAGAGATTTAGTTATTGGAAGTGCTTCTCCTTTCCTGTTTAACATGGAGACCACAAAGTGGCCACCGTGGTAAGATAAAATGAAAGATATGTCAGCCATCAGCTGAAAGCTTTTAAGAATTATTAAAGAAAAATTCAGAAAAATCCCCACTGGGGAACCATTATAATGCAGTTCTTATGAATGAGGCTGGTATAGGAGCTAGGTACAAGGATTTTTGTCTTTACAATACTCAGTTTCTCAAAGAGTAGCCCAGAAAGAGGTCTTAGGCTATGTAGAAGGTAATATGCTCATGTTCCATCTCCTACAGACTGAGGTTTTAGATGAAGACAAACGCTTAGTCAGTGCAGTGGATTACTACTTTATTCAAGATGATGGGAGCAGATTTAAGGTAAGTCCTTGACCTAAGAAAACTAAATCCTACCCATGACAAGTAATTGCTCTAAAATAAGGGGACTCATTCACTCTGTCAGGGAGGAAATGGGAGGCTGTAGTGTGTAATTGCTTGCAACCCATCAAGAACATGACCACTATGAACTTCATCAGCCACATTTAAAATACCCTGAGGGAAGGTAGCTCAGGAGGCTGAATAGTATTGCTTCACGCGTTCTTGCCTGTGAGAGATATGCACATCTAAATTTCATGTATGCAGTATCTTTAAAGAGCTCTCAAAGGTGCTTGAGAAATGACCCAGTGTTTAAGAGCACTGGCTGGTGTTCCAGGGCATCCTGGTTCAATTTGAAGCCACCTACAAGGCAGCTAACAGCTGTCTGTAACTCTAGTCCCAGGGAATCCAATGCCCTCTTCTGTTGTCAGGTCATCCGGTATATTCTTGGTATAAAGACATACAAACAAACACCCAGACACATAAAATAAAAATAAATCTTTACAAAATAAAAGCCCTCAAGGGTCAAGATGCCTTGTATTCAAGTTGCTTATAAGTTGCCACTCTGAAATATGTTTTCCCTTTTTTTCTTTCTTGTCACATCCTTTTGGTGACTTTTATAGGTGGCCTTGCCGTATAAGCCATATTTCTACATTGCCGCCAGAAAGGTAAGTCTGTGCTTGGTAGAAACAGTTCAAATGCTCTGTTCTTGTTTTACCAAGTAGATTTTAAAACTGAAATGGATAAGAAGGTAGGCCTCACTAACAGGAAATACATGAATTCTGATCCTGATTCAGGGTTGTGATCGAGAAGTTTCATCTTTTCTATCCAAGAAGTTCCAGGGTAAAATTGCAAAGTTAGAGAATGTCCCCAAAGAAGATCTGGACTTGGTGAGTATCCCTAGATCTTCTAGGGGCAGATGAGGCTGGTGTCTGCACTGTCTGTAGCAGACAGTTTTGGATTCAATAGAAGGCCAGGTCATTTACTGGGTAGTGGGGGAGCGTGGAAGATGAGGGATGATGGTTGCTCCCAAAGCTGTCTTTAAGGAACTTTGGTTGTATTGGCAGGTGCCACATGCAAACATAAGCTAGATGCTTTGACATGTACATGTTTACCTAACAGTCTCGTTAACTCATCAGCTGTCAATTTACTTTAAAGCCAAATCACTTGGTCGGCTTGAAGCGGAGTTACATCAAGCTGTCCTTCCACACTGTAGAGGACCTTGTCAAAGTGAGGAAGGAGATCTCCCCAGCTGTCAAGAAGAACCGAGAGCAGGACCATGCCAGTGATGAATACACAGCAATGCTCTCCAGGTAACTTTCCTTCTCATGAGCAAAGTGCTGGTTACTCTAGATAGCAAGCTGATAGAAGGCAGGAACTCTTCAGAGAAAATCCCTTAATGTTCGTCTATGTGCAGACACTTCAGATGTTCTTTCTGTTAAATAAACGCTATCTTCCCAAGGCTGTATTCTGTTTTGTGCACTAGCTCCTCTTACATAGGAGGTAGGCTTGTAGCTTTAAAATTGAGTTGCTATAGCAAAGAGGATATTTTAGAGGGCTCCCTCCTCTACCACTTTAACACAGTCTAAAAATGTTATCAAGTGTTTTGTTTTATAGATGCCTTCTCCAGAGAACCTGGAATATACAAAGAAATTTAAATGCAGAATACAAAGTACTGTTATTAAATGTTTAGGCACTTTAATAACAGAAAAATGCCTGGCAGTGGTGGCACACGCCTTTAATCCCAGCACTCAGCAGGCAGAGACAGGTGAATCTCTGAGTTCGAGGCCGGCCTGGTCTACAGAGCGAGTTCCAGAACAGCAAGGGCTACATGGAGAGACCCTGTCTCAAAAAAACAAAGCAGACGTCTTGGGTAATTGTTTGCATGATTTCAGAAACACTGATCACAGCCTTTTGATAAAGAATCAATTTAAGAGCCAGGTGTGAGCCCGGCGTTGGTGGCGCGCGCCTTTAATCCCAGCACTCGGGAGGCAGAGGCAGGTGGATCTCTGTGAGTTCGAGGCCAGCCTGGTCTACAAAGTGAGTTTCAGGACAGCCTCCAAAGCCACAGAGAAGCCCTGTCTCGAAAAAACCAAAAAAAAAAAAAAAAAAAAAAAAAGAGCCAGGTGTGGTAGCACATGCTTTTAATTCCAGCACTCAGGAGGCAGAGGTGAATGGTTCTCTGTGAATTCAAGGCCAGCCGGGGATATTTAGAGAGACTGTTTCAAAGAAGAAAAAGGGCCTGATTATGAATCTCCAGAACCCACATAAAGCTAATGTATATGTGATCCCAGAGTTTCTATGGTGAGTTCAGAGACAGACATGAGAATTCCTAGAAGCTCACAAGCCAAATAGCTTGGTCTATGTAACAACAAAACAACAAAAAAAAGACCTTATCTCAGTAAGAAGCAAAGCAAAGATCAACACCCACACGTGCATTGTGGCATACATACACTCATACTAAAAAGAAAAACAAATCAAATAGTACCCCTTTCCCACCCCCCCCTCAAAAAAAATTAGTTTGAGACTTTGGACACTTTTGCAGTATATCCCTCAACTCCAATCATCTCTGGTAATGCCATAAATTACTTTTTGGAATATTTTAAAATGTAATTTGTAATGAATCTGTAGGGGCCTGTGAGCTGTCTTGGTGATTACCATTTTTTTTTTAAGTCATTGAATTTTGAACTTAGAGTGATGGATTGTAGATTGTATTGTTTTATTTTAATTTAAATTGCATGTGTACTTGTATGTTACTGAGGATTGAACCTAGAGCCTTGTGCATACCACTGACCTTTTCCTTCTCTCCCTTCTTTCCTTTAATTGGTCGGTTAGTTGGTTGGAGTCAGGTTCTCACACTATAGTCCAGTTTGGCTTGGAACTCATGCTGACTTTATATTTAAAGCTGTTGTCCTGCCTTAGCTTCCCAATTGTTAAAATATTTAGTGGCTATTCCAATGGAAGATTTTCCACTTGGGTATAAGACTATTATAAAAATAGTTGGCATTATCTAGACACTTTGCCATGCACCAAGCTGGATGCTCTATGATATTAATACTTCACTCCTATAGGATAATATAGTTACTATCATCCTCATTATCTTAATGAAGAAAAGGATGTTTTGCAAGGATGTGTTGCATCTGTTAACACTACAGCTGTCCACAACCTCTGTGGTGTCAGTTCTGCTCTTTTGAGCTTTCGGGGGACCTCCTGACTATAGTTCAAAGTCTAACTTATATCATGTAACGTGTACATATCTCCAGTATAACCTAATTCTCTTTTTCCTGACCTGTTGCTCGGGTTGGGTGATAATACAAGGCTATTTCTTGAAAGACTGCCCTGGTCTTTATAGCCTTCCCATTTGCCTTTGTGTTTACTCTCTTCGAACTCTTTAAGTCTTCACTTCCTCGGTACCCAGCAGATCGTAATTGAGTCACTGTCTTTCTTTGCTTACTCTCCAGTATTCTGCAAGGAGGCAATGTAATTACTGATGAGGAGGAAACCTCTAAGAAGATAGCTGACCAATTGGACAACATAGTGGACATGCGGGAGTATGATGTTCCCTACCACATTCGCCTCTCCATTGACCTCAAAATCCATGTGGTAAGGTGAAGGTAGCTGTTGCTTGATTTAAGTTCCGGGGGGGATGGGGGATGGGAGGGGGTATTCTGGATAAATCTGCACAGAAATAGATTTTTCTGGAGCCAGCAAGATGACTTGGTAGGTAAAGGCACTGCTGCCCTGAGTTTGTTCCCCAGGACCCACATGGTAGAAAGAGAGAACCAAGTCCTACAAGTTATTTATTGACTTCCACACATGCATACACACATTCACACTCTAAGTAAATGTAATTAAAAGAGATTTTGTTAAATAAGTAGATATTTCTATTTCTGGATGTAGAACTTTTTAAACTTATTTTATTTTATTTTATTGATGTTTTGCCTATATGTATGTCTGTGTGAGAGTGTGGGATGCTGGAGTTACAGACAGTTGTGAGCTGCCATGTGGGTGCTGGGAATTGAACCTGAGAACTCTGGAAGAGCAGTTAGTGCTCTTAACTACTGAGTGATCTCTCTAGCCCCCGGATGGAGAACTCCTTAGTTAATGTATGCTTCATTATTCTGCAGGCACATTGGTACAATGTCAGATTTCGAGGAAATGCTTTTCCTGTGGAAATTACCCGGCGAGATGATCTTGTTGAACGACCTGTAAGTTGTTGCCTTCCTAAAATCTGTTTCTTCTTAAGGACTTTCTGAAAATAATTAGGGAGTAGTTTTTTTTTTCATCAGTCTCTAACCAAAAGCATATTTTTTCACTTGTGTTAACCATAAACATCAATATTTGAGCTAAACTGGATTTGAACCCTTGAGCTTTCATTTAGGTACTTGATAGCCAAGTGACTAAGAGTAGATTCGTAAGAAGATATTTATTCAGTTATCACTTTCAGTCATCAGGAAAATCTTTGTCTTCAATTTTCTTGTTTCAAAGATGAAAATGTCAGCTCCAACACAGTCACTTGCTAGTGCTGTCCTAAAGTTCAAGTGAGACAGTACATGTTAAAAAGCTTTGACACGGAAGTGGTCTGATCAGTAGCTTTATCCCTCTGTGTTTTCATTTTCATGCCCTCAAAAAACTTTACCATGGAGTTTTATTATTATTTTGGGATATGTATTTTATTTGTGGTGCTGGTAATTGAACCCAGGGCAGAATGTGTGTGTCCAAAGGATGTATCCAGACCTGAATTCATGGTATATTTTGTCCTTCTAGGACCCTGTGGTTTTGGCATTTGACATTGAGACAACCAAACTGCCTCTCAAATTTCCTGATGCTGAGACAGACCAGATTATGATGATTTCCTATATGATTGATGGCCAGGTAAACAGATGCTCTTCTTGGGAAACTTACAGTGCTTTTGTGGGGATTTTGTTACTTTTTTGAGGCAGGGTCTCACTACGTGGTTTAGTTTGGCCTCATAGTCGTGGTGGTCTTCCTACCTCAGCCATCTGAGTTCTGAGATGGTGGGCAGGTGCTGCATGCCTGGATCACCCTCGTGTTTTTTGTGGAGTTCTTTGAAATTAGTTTCTTGAGAAGCTTATGGGTGGGTTGGGAGTCTGTGTCTCAGCTTTTCTGTGGTTAACTTGCATTGTCTGCTCATAAACTTTACCAGGGCTACCTCATCACTAACAGGGAGATTGTTTCAGAAGATATTGAAGATTTTGAGTTCACCCCCAAGCCAGAATATGAAGGTCCCTTTTGTGTCTTCAATGAACCCGATGAGGTAAAGAAGCTGCATATAGAAACTTCCTGGGTTTTGGTATAAGGTGGGGAGAGGCAAACTGATTCTGACTCAGGAGCTTGTTGCTCAGTGAGCTTCTTCTTCCATGGCCAAGGCTAGAGTGGGTTCCTTAGTGTATGGGCTGCTGGGGAACTGCTTCTGAGTATTTGAGGAGGTGCTTGCAAGTTGCTGAAAGCAGAAAAAAAAAGGTCCCACTGACTTCTATTGTTTGTTGAGCTCAGATCCATTTGATCCAGAGATGGTTTGAGCATATCCAGGAGACCAAACCTACCATTATAGTCACCTACAATGGGGATTTTTTTGACTGGTGAGTCTAGCTTCCTGTTGTGGGTAATTGTGTTAGGGAGGGGTGGGAGAGGAGCAGCTCTGCCTGTTGGTATCAGTGATTTTGTCATTTTTGCAGAGAAGTGCATGTGATCAGTATTCACTTCTCTCCAGTGTCTCCTTGGGAGCAGTCTGTCTGCATTCAAGGAAGAACAAACGAAGAATTAGAGACTCATCCCCATTGCTTGTCTCTTGTTAGGCCATTTGTGGAGGCTAGGGCAGCAACCCATGGACTGAGCATGTACCAGGAAATAGGCTTCCAGAAGGATAGCCAGGGGGAATATAAGGCACCACAATGCATCCACATGGACTGTCTCAGGTATGTATACACCACATAGTAGGGGCTCATCACTGTGATCCCATGATTGATATGTAGAGGTTTCTTTTGCAGACTGGGGACATTGACACATCTGTTGTGAGAGGAGATTGGCCTCTAAGAAACAGCATTGGGTCGTAGGGATCTGCTCTCTGCTTGTTGGTAGTCTTCCATTTAGTCAACAAGTATGTTAAACAACAGCCTGCAGAGTAGAAAAGCTGAGCTGAAAAGAAACATAGGTAGATAAAGATTCTGGTACTTACATAGATGAGGTCAGAGTGAAGCACCATGCTGGTCCTACAGGACATACGGTTTTCAAGATGAGCTCAGTATACTTCATGCTGACTGAAAGCAAGTAAGTGTCACAGGTATTGAAGTCATGGTGTTTAGAGCATGAGTCCATGTAGGTAGGAAGACAGATGTGAATACACAAAATACACAGAAGTGACTGGAGAGAATGGCATCTGAACTGGGCAAAGAGATGGGTTCCATCAGCCACCACGGTGTTTGAGGGCTGCTGCTGTTTGTTTTACTCTGATATTTCAGCCTTTGGGTTAGAGGGAGGCCAGGAGGTTGGGACTGGTTCACAGGGTAGGTGGTAGCTTGACCAAAGGCAGTGGGTAAAAAGGGATTTATACTCAAGTTTGCTAGTATGGCCTGAGGTCTCTGCTTAGTTGATTTGGAATGGGAAAGAATAATTTCGAGGTAAGAGGATTTTGCTGCAATCATGCTGGTGTGGAACCTTTGTGCAGTTGTAGGAGCCCAAGTCTAGATGGTGTCACCTGCAGCCATAGGCTTGGTTGAGATTTACATCCTAAACGAGGGTCTCATACAAAGTCCTAATAGATGGTGAACTATCGAGTTTAGAAGTGTAATGAGAGGAGAAGGCCTGCGAATCTATAGAGGAGGAGGCCATGGAGAATTTGCAGAGTGGGTGGACAGGTCATGAGAGACTGGATATGGTCACTGGATAGTGTAATCCCTGGGGAATGTATTAGTCATGTGCTAGATGCATTCTGGAGGCAGAAGTAAGAAGTGGAAATAAGTTCCATGTTGAGGGGGTACATTCTGGGGTAAGTGTGTACATGTGTGTGCACATGTAAAGCCCAGGGGTCAATGTCAGGTCTTTCTCCATTGCTAACTACTTAATAGTTTGAGATGGGGGACTGACAATGAACCTAGAACTTGCTCTTTTGGATAGACTAGCTCACCACTGAGTCCCTGGGATCCATTTGTCTCCATTCCTTTGACACTAGTGTTACTGACTCAAACCACCATGCCTAGCTCTTCCATGGATGCTGGGACTCTGAACTCGGGGCCTTATGGATATGGCAAGCACTTTACCTATCGAGCCATCTTTTGAAGCCTAGAGGGTATTTTCTTAAGAGTGCTCTGAGAGAGCTCATACTGAAAGGACAGAGTAAGAAGAGGAAAGATGGCCAGATAGTTTATGAAATAAGGTTGAGCGGTACAGAGAGGCCTGGGATTCTTGCTGTATTGCCTTTCCATTTCTCCAGAGCAAGAGGCTGAATTCTTTGTTAAAAGTAGAGGGTGAGGCAAAGGATACAAAGGATTCTCGGACATCTGCATGTACTCTGTGGATACATCTGAGATTCAAGTGAAAGCTTTATGAGAGTATGGCATTGGTTTCTTGAATGTCTTCAAAACCTACATTTTTATGTGTTGTGTCTGGTTTTGCCAGCCTTTGTGTTACCATCATCTCTAGAATTTGTCTTCTTGCCAGGTGGGTGAAGCGGGACAGCTACCTTCCTGTGGGCAGCCATAATCTCAAGGCAGCTGCCAAGGCCAAACTTGGCTATGACCCTGTAGAGCTGGACCCCGAGGACATGTGTCGTATGGCCACTGAGCAGCCTCAGGCACGTAAGCCCATTTGCTCTTCTATGCATCTCTGAAGTCATAGATATTCTGGCTTAGAGAGGCTAAGTTACCTGAGATGTCAGTGCTAGGCTCAGCCTTGCCTTCTCCCTGAACTTCATTTTCTATATTTCATGAATTCCCCTGGACCCTTGGTTTTTTAATGCTCTCTGATATTCTCCCCAGACTCTGGCCACTTACTCAGTGTCAGATGCTGTTGCCACTTACTACATGTACATGAAGTATGTTCATCCCTTCATATTCGCCCTGTGCACCATCATTCCCATGGAACCTGATGAGGTTAGTATCACCTGTGGTCTTCCAATCTTCCTCTTCTCTTTTCTACGTACACTGATGCTCAGAAGTAGACTGCTCCTAGAGACTGATAGTGAACTCCTGTGTGTGGCTTCACTGGCATCTTTCTGGAGTCTGGGGGCCCTAGTGTGAAAATAGCCCCAGGAAGCAGGGGCTGCTGTTACTAGATAGCTACAAAACTTCCTTTCACATGGCAGTCAAGGTTAGATTCTTTTCTGGTGGTTGTGGACTTTGCCTAGAAGTCAGGGCTTTTGAGAGAGATTTGGGGTAGCCAGATGCAACATCTTCCCTGCAGGTGCTGCGGAAAGGCTCTGGAACACTGTGTGAAGCCTTGTTGATGGTGCAGGCTTTCCACGCCAACATTATCTTCCCCAATAAGCAAGAGCAGGAATTCAACAAGCTGACAGATGATGGCCATGTGCTGGATGCTGAGACCTACGTGGGGGGCCATGTGGAGGCACTAGAGTCTGGTGTCTTCCGAAGTGATATCCCATGCCGGTTTAGGATGGTAAGCCTCCTTCCTAGGTCTTCTGGGGTTCTACTTTTCCCAATCTTGTGCTGTTGTGAAGCCCAAGAAGCCATGGCTTGAAACAGTCTTTATCTCCATCTCTCCTGTATTCCACTTCTGTCGGGTGGTTTCTCTGGCTTGGTACCACTCCCATACCCTCTTGGATAAGATGAGCTTCCATTCAAGGTTCCTAAGACACAGTGCACTTGCAGAGCATCCTCTGACACATCCTGCCATGTGTCACACTGGAGGCAGATTTAAAGATCTATCTGACCCGTGCCCTTTCCGGTCTTACACAGAATCCTGCAGCCTTTGATTTCCTGCTGCAACGAGTTGAGAAAACTATGCACCATGCCATTGAAGAAGAAGAGAAAGTGCCTGTGGAGCAAGTCACCAACTTTCAAGAGGTAGCCATCTAGAAGGCAGTGGATTGGCCTATATTTGGATCGGCTCCTTCTTACATGCCTAAAGCATCTCAGGCTCTTGATGTAGTTTTGTTATACTGCTTCTGGGATCTGCCATTCTAGCTGTTCTATCTTCATTATTTTTTACTGTACCTGGTTTGTGTTCTCTCTCTCTCCCTCTCTCTCTCTCTCTCTCTCTCTCTCTCTCTCTCTCTCTCTCTCTCTCTCTCTCTCTGTGTATTGTTTTGTTTTTCAACACAGGGTTTCTCTGTGTAGTCCTGGCTATCCTGGAACTCACTCTGTAGACCATCAGGCTGGCCTCCAGTTTAAGAGATCTACCTGCCTTTGCCTCCCAAATGCTGGGATTAAAGGCATGTTCCACCACCAATATTCCTTTGTTTTTCCCATCTCTGTAGGTGTGTGATGAGATTAAGACCAAGCTCACCTCCCTAAAAGATGTTCCCAACAGAATTGAATGCCCTCTTATCTACCATCTAGATGTGGGAGCCATGTATCCTAACATAATCCTTACTAACCGCCTGCAGGTGAGATCGCAAGTTCCCAGATTATAATCATCTCTCTTTGCAGACCCAAGTTGTTTTCTGACCCACTCCTCCTGTTGTAGCCCTCTGCCATAGTGGATGAGGCCACCTGTGCTGCCTGTGACTTCAATAAGCCTGGAGCAGATTGTCAGAGGAAGATGGCCTGGCAATGGAGGGGAGAATTCAGTGAGTGTCAGGCCCCAAAGGGTGCTCAGCAGGGCGGGACAGACCTAGATTCTGATCTTGGAATCTGTCTTTCACTTTCTTTACAGTGCCAGCAAGTCGCAGTGAATACCATCGAATCCAGCATCAGCTGGAGTCAGAGAAGTTTCCTCCTTTGTTCCCAGAGGGGCCAGCACGGGCTTTTCATGAACTGTCCCGTGAGGAACAGGCTAAATATGAGAAGCGGAGACTGGCAGGTGAGCAACTGGCAAGGCCACAGTTTGACAGACAGTGGCTCCTTTGATCAGGTGTGTGGGCAGTAGGATTTTAGATTAAAATTATATTCTCTCGGCCGGGCAGTGGTGGCGCATGCCTTTAATCCCAGCACTCGGGAGGCAGAGGCAGGTGGATCTCTGTGAGTTCAAGGCCGGGCTGGACCGACAGCCTCCAAAACAATACAGAGAAACCCTGTCTCATAAAAATATATATATATATATATATATATATATATATATATATATATATATATATATATATATATATATATTCTCTCTGTGGGGGTTCCTTCCTTTTTTTCTGCTTTACAAATGCTCAGGAAGTAACCTGTGCCACACTCTTGGTATCAAGTTGTCAGTACTCAGGGATTATTTTCTTTTACAATGATAATTAGCAGTGTCTGGGTTTTCTGTTCATTTGTTCCTTAGGAAAGTGAGCTCCTTAGCATCCCTGTGTCCCAGCTTGCTCTTTTGATATCTGGAAGGTTTCAGCTACCTCTCCAACACTCTGAATTATCTTAGATTATTGCCGGAAAGCCTATAAGAAGATCCATATGACCAAGGTTGAAGAACGTGTGACAACCATCTGCCAGCGGGAAAACTCGTTTTATGTGGACACAGTCCGGGCCTTCCGAGACAGGCGCTATGAGTTCAAAGGGCTACACAAGGTGGGTCAAAATAGAATGGTTTCTGAAGTGAAAGGGTTTTTGTTTGGCTCTGCGGAAACACCTGTAGTATATGGGGATCTTGTGAGGTGCCGCATTCGTTTGGATAACAAATGCACAGGTATCTATAAACATAAAGAATTGCTGGTCAGAAAAGATGGAGATTGTCATGGCCTAAGCCCTTGGAACCATGCTGACCAATTGTTTCAGAAGTAATTATGTAGCACCACACCTGCAAAAGGCACAGACTGTGCTGATAAAATCTGACTGAACTAGATTCGCCCATGAGTTGACTGCTTTCCCAGCACAACAGGTAAGTAGTCCTAAGACTCTAAGACCACCACATACACTAGATTTAACCCTCTAATTTAGAGGAATAAGGGGAATGACTTTTTCCCCTCTCTCCCTCTTCCCCTCTCTCCCACTCTCTCCTCCTCCCATCTCTCCTCTCTCTATTACTCAAGACAAGGTTTCTCTGTGTAGCTCTGGCTGTCCTAGAATTCATTCTGTGAACCAGACTGGCCTTGAACTCACAGAACTCCTCCTGGGATTAAAGGCATGTGCTACCACTGCCCCACTGACTTTGTTTTTAGATCATGATGACAATCTTGATGGAAGGCATGGTAGAGTGGAAGTACTTTATGGGGACAAATGGCACATGGAATAAAGGAGATGTGCTAAGGTATTAACAGGTGGCCAGTATAAAGAGGGCGTGGTCTTTGTCTTTTCTCAAGTTTTCTGTGGATTTGAAACTAGTGCATTTGTTTTAGTTTTTTTGTTTTGTTTTGTTTTTGTTTTTTTGTTTTTTTTTTTTTTGGTTTTTCGAGACAGGGTTTCCCTGTGGCTTTGGAGGCTGTCCTGGAACTCGCTCGGTAGACCAGGCTGGCCTTGAACTCACAGTGATCCGCCTGCCTCTGCCTCCCGAGTGCTGGGATTAAAGGCGTGCGCCACCAACGCCCGGCTTTGTTTTAGATTTTTAAAAATTTATCTATTTGAATGTTTTGCTTGCATGCGTGTGTGTATGTATGTATGTGTGTGTGTATGTATGATGCCCATGGAATTCAGAAGAGGGCATTAGATCCCTTAGAACTGTGGTTATGAGCCATCATGTAGGTGCTGGGAAACAAAAGTTGGGTCTTCTACAAGACCCACTGAGCCATCTTCAGCTCCAGATTTGAAAGGTTTTAATATTGAAAAACTAGGCTTATTGACCTCTGTGGGCTGAAATTGGAAAAGCTGTAAGATACTTAGGCTACTCAGTTTCCTTCCAGGTATGGAAGAAGAAGCTCTCAGCAGCTGTAGAGATGGGTGATGCGTCAGAGGTGAAGCGCTGCAAGAACATGGAGATCCTTTACGATTCACTGCAGCTGGCTCACAAGTGCATCCTGAACTCCTTCTACGGCTATGTCATGCGCAAAGGGTATGGACACATGCAGTAAATGAACAGGGAGGGGATGAGCAAGATGTGATGGCCAAAAAGCATGAAGTTGGAGGTGTCTTCAGGTATTAATGGAGCTAGCGGATGAATCTGTATTCCTGGGAATGTTCTTCAGCTCACAAAATGTTGGTGACCCAGGCTTAGAGGCTGGGTCCATGGCAGTAGGGTTTACATTGGTTCAAGGGTCTAAATGTTGGCTTGCTACTGGATACCTTGATTTAAGTATAGTGGGCTGGAGATAAGATTTGTTTATTTTGACCTTTTTATGTTACTGTATCATCACTGGAGTGGAAAAGGCTTTTAGGTAGTTGTTTAATAGTATCAGTATTTAAAGAGTGGACAGAAGAATGACCAATGAAGGGCGTAGAACTTGACTAATGGGCTGAGGTCTCGCAGCCAAGGTGGAGACTGTTCTTGGAAGAGAGAATAGGACATGGTCTGGGTGGGTGGTATGACCCATAGGGCCTGGACTCTGTTCCTTGGACAAAGCAAGTTCGGGCCTCTGGGGAAACAAATCAATAGAACGAATGTTCAGGAACATAGAAGAAAAGAGGGCTGTTAACTTGTAGCTTTGCAGAAAAGGAAAGAGAACTGATTGGACTTGATTTGGTCATATCTGATTGTGTTGCGTATGGGTGTAGACATGCACATACTACAGTGTTGATGTAACGGTCAGAGGACAACTTTGGAGAGTCAGTTCTCTCCTACCATGTGGATCCCTTTTCAAACTTAGGTCATTGAGCTTGGTAACAAGTATATTTACCCACCGATCCATTTTACCAGCCCTATTTGTTTTTGAGGAGTGTTTTTTGTAAGTTGGCAGGTTTGAGGCAGGGTTTCTCTGTGTAGCCCTGGCTGTCCTGAAACTAGCTCTGTAGACCAGGCTGACCTGGAACTCACAGAGATCTGCCTGCCTTGACCTCCTGTGTGTATTGGAATTAAAGACATGTGCCGCTGCTGCCATCATCCGGCTTATTTGTTGTCATTGTTGTTTTTTAAACATTTTAATGATTTGTTTGTTCTTATTTTATGTGCATTTGTTTTAGGTGTTTTGCTTGCATGAATGTCTGTATGAAGGTGCCAGATTCCCTAGCACTAGAGTCACTGTGGGCACTGAGAACTGAACCCAGGTTGTTTGGAAAAGTAGCCAGTACTCTTAACTGCTGAGCCATCTCACCGGCTCCCTGTTTGTTGTTTTTTTGTTGTTGTTGTTGTTTGGTTTGGTTTGGTTTTGGGGGGGGGTTTGTTTGTTTTTTTTGTTTGTTTGTTTGGTTTGGTTTTTTGGTTTTTACGAGACAGGGTTTCTCTGTATTGTTTTGGAGGCTGTCGGTCCAGCCCGGCCTCGAACTCACAGAGATCCGCCTGCCTCTGCCTCCCGAGTGCTGGGATTAAAGGCGTGCGCTACCACTGCCCGGCTGTTTGTTGGTTTTTAATGATAGTGGATGTGCTAAATGCTGCTGGGTCAGAATAGAAAGCAAACAGGGAGGAGGTCTAAGCCCAGAGAATGAGGTGATAGGCAGGGTGAGCTGGCAGGAGGCTGAGGACAGCTGTCCAGATATGGGCTTAGAGTTTCTAAGAGGCAGGTAGGTGAGGGTAGGATTTGGGGAAAGCTATGACAAGAATGAAAAAGGCATAGGAGTAAAGTGGGATTGATAGTCCTACTGACTCTGAAATTGTGAACTGATACATTGACGTGTAAACCCTTCCAGAACTTTCTTGAGCTACACTGGCCACCCTAAATTAGGGATAGAAGTACCCTCAGGCTAAATCCAAATTCCACCTTAGTTCTGTCCTGCTTCAAATATGTTTGGCTGCTTCCGTCATCTCTCCTGGGGATCCCTTTCCTCTTCTGATTCCCTGTGGAGGGAGCCTCCCATCAGTCCTGCTCACCATAGACTTTTGACTGTCCTTTCCAGCGCTCGATGGTACTCCATGGAGATGGCTGGTATTGTCTGCTTCACAGGAGCCAACATCATCACCCAGGCAAGAGAGCTGATTGAGCAGATAGGGTGAGTGTGGCCTGGGGTTGGCTGCAGGGCTTGCACCACAGAGGCAAGGGAGGGGCAGTAATAGGAAATCATAAAGACTGGGAAGACAGAACTGGGTTTGATGTTATCATATTTGAGATATTCAGCACCTGGCTTCTAAGGACTTGGGGCCATGAACTTTATTCCTGTCTTTGAAGGAGGCCCTTAGAACTGGACACAGATGGAATATGGTGTGTCCTACCTAATAGCTTTCCTGAAAATTTTGTCATCAAGACAACCAATGAGAAGAAACCCAAACTGACCATCTCCTATCCTGGTGCCATGTTGAACATCATGGTCAAGGTGAGTGGGTACAGCAAAAAAAGAAAAAAAGCACATATTCTGACCTCTGGCCTATTCCCAGTGTGGATATTTGGAAAGATCTCAGCTGGTGATATCTTTGGCTCCCTACAAAAACCACCTGTCTGTGATGCTCTTTTTCTTAATTTCCTCAGCCATCATGGTCAGACTGTTAGATTCAAGTTGCAAAGTTTTCACTTTTGCCGGTTGTTGGTGGCACACGTCTTTAATCCCAGCACTCGGGAGGCAGAGGCAGGTAGAGCTCTGTGAGTTTGAGACCAATCTGGTCTACAGAGCGAGTTCTAGGGCAGCCTCCAAAGTCACAGAGAAGCCCTGTCTCGAAAAAAAACAACCAAAAAAAAAGTTTTCACTTTCACAGAACCATACTACTATTGTTCTTTTATTTTAAAACAATTTTTTTTTTTTGGTTTTACAAGACAGGTTTCTCTGTATTGTTTTGGAGTCTGTCGTACAATTTTAAAACAATCTTAAACTTATACAAAAGTCTCAAGGATAGAACCAAAGAGGGGTGGAGATGTGACTCAATAAACTGCTTTTCACACAAACATGAGGACCTGAGTTGAGATCCCTAGCACCATTGTAAAAGCTGAGCATGTCAGCACATGCTTAGTCCCCATGCTGGCACAGGGACACAAGGAAAGGTGAGTGCCTGGGACTCACTGGCCAGCAAGCCTAACCAAATTGAGGAGCTCTGGGTTCAATGGGAGACCCTTCTTTAAAAAAAAAAAAAAAACACAGCCGGGCAGTGGTGGCGCACGCCTTTAATCCCAGCACTTGGGAGGCAGAGGCAGGCGGATCTCTGTGAGTTCGAGGCTAGGCTGGACTGACAGCCTCCAAAATAATACAGAGAAACCCTGTCTCGTAAAACCAAAAAAAAAAAAAAAAAAACCACATGGGGCAAGCTGGGCAGTGGTGCCACACACCTTTAATTCCAGCGCTTGGGAGGCAGAGGCAGGCGGATCTCTGTGAGTTGTAAGACAGCTGGTCTATAGGACAACCAGGGCTACACAAAGAAACCCTGACTCAAAAATCCAAAAGAAAATAAAGTGGGGAACAATTGAGGCAGATATCCAGTGTCAGCCTGGCCTCCACATGCACACATACATGTACCACACACAAATAGCACTGAGAAGATTTTTATGCCTTTCAGGCTGCTTCCCGTAATGTTAACTTCTGCCTAAAATACGCACTCACCAAAATGAAGAAATGTATGTTGGTATACCCTGTAACTAAATTACGTATTATTTGGAGTCCCCAGTTTCCAGGTGCTTACACTGTGTCCTCTTTAACCTGGACAGTGCCTTGGTCTTTGCTGGTCTAGAATCTTGTTTTCTGCTGTCAATTTGGAGTTCTCATTGGCTGTTATTTGGGTTTCCTTGGAGGACTATCATGGGGGTGATGCCCAATCATCATTTCCTATCTCTGGGGACATGGGCTCCATCACCAAGTTGTCCACATCAGCCTGGTGTCTCCACAAGGAGGTCCCTCCAACTCCCTGTTCACATGCTTTTCTTTGCTTAGAAATCACACTCAAGGATCACTGCCTTCCCTGAAGGAATAAGCATCGAAGAGCATCTGGGCATATATCAGAGCCACCACAGTAATTAGCAAGTATCACGAAGGCACATTTTTATTTTTTATTTGTGTGTGTGTGTGTGTGTGTGTGTGTGTGTGTGTGTGTGTGTGTGTGTGTGTGTGTGTGTGTGTGTGGTTTTTCGAGACAGGGTTTCTCTGCGGCTTTGGAGACTGTCCTGGAACTAGCTCTTGTAGATCAGGCTGGTCTCGAACTCACAGAGATCTGCCTGCCTCTGCCTCCCAAGTGCTGGGATTAAAGGCGTGCACCATGAAGGCACGTTTTTAAATGCTCCTTAAACTTCATAACTCCTGACTTTTGCAGGTATCAATATTGTCACCTGTACACTCTCAGTTTCCTGTACTAGTGCTTCTTCATGGCAGTTTGCTGTTTAGCCCATTTCTTCTGCTTGATCATTGGAATTCTGTAATGGATAGTTGTTACTGCTTGTTCACTGACTGATTTTCAACAATGTGGATTCATGGGCATCTTTAATACTTAGGATGATAATCCAGTGTGGTCTTCATGTCTTTTCTTGCTCAATTTGTTCCTAGCCAGCCATAAGGACACACACTGTTTCCTTTTTTGGATCTTGTGTTTGGAGCATTTTCTTAGGTACTATCAGATACTCCAGCCTTACTTGTATTTTCCTATCTTAGCCCTGAAGCTAAGCATTTCTGCAAAGAGCCTCTGTCTCTTACTGAAACAATGGCAACTCTCAATGTGTTTTTGTGCTATCTTTTTGCCTTTCCCTGAAGGTCATATATATATAAAAACATAACATGCAACCCAGACCTTGTAAATATACTTGAGACTTATTGTGTTGCTGTGTGTGTCAAAACTTTCTGCTTTTCTGATACCAGTTGTGTCCATTGTGTGATAGAGCTTTTTTGCTGGCCTACCCACTCCCTGAGGAGAGGTGTTTCCTGAGTGTGAGCCCTTAGAAGTGAGGTTGCCTTTCTTGTTATTGGTTTTTAGGAAGGCTTCACCAACCACCAATACCAGGAACTAACAGAGCCTTCCTCACTCACCTATGTCACCCGCTCTGAGAACAGCATCTTTTTTGAAGTTGATGGACCATACCTTGCTATGATACTTCCAGCCTCTAAGGAAGAAGGCAAGAAACTGAAGAAGAGGTAGGAATCTCAGAGCCCTATATTTTGGAAAGGAAATGAGGTAACTGGGCAAGACTTAAGGACATAGAGAAAATGGAACTAGAGCTACAAACTGGGTGGGGTTTTGTTTGCTTGTTATTTGTTTTATTTACTCAATTTGGGGGGGCAGACACAAAACAAAAAACAAACTAGATGTTGATGTGCCAATCTTCTTCACACCCTGATCTATTCTGGTTCTGTGAGCAGTGGCCTTTTAATGCATTCTGGTTTGCTAAAGCACTATCCTAAGGGTAGATTTCTGCTTGGCCTCAAAGATGACAAGAGGGTTAGGCAATGAAGAAGAAACGCAAAGGGAAGATGGAAAACACCCAGCACTCTGAGCTTCGTTTCTCTGCAGTGTCTCCCTTGTTTCTCAGATATGCTGTATTCAATGAAGATGGTTCCTTGGCTGAACTGAAAGGTTTTGAGGTGAAACGCCGAGGGGAGTTACAACTGATTAAGATATTCCAGTCCTCAGTGTTTGAGGCCTTCCTCAAGGGCAGCACACTGGAGGAAGTGTATAGCTCTGTGGCCAAGGTGGCAGACTACTGGCTAGATGTGCTCTATAGCAAGGTAAGGCTCCACCTGCCTCCCCAACTGGCACTTAGGAGTGAACATCTTTCAGGAATTGAACATGCATCCTAGGCTCTTAGAGAACCTAGGTCACTTTGATAAATTCTGGCACTTACTGCTCATACATATTTCTTGATAATTTGTGCACAACTGAATAAGATAAAAGGTATGGTTTTATGTGCCTTTTTTTTCATATTACATTTATTTTGAGGGTGGGGGACACTTGAGTGCCACAGTATGCATATGGAAGTCAGAGAACAACTTGTAGGAGATGGTTCTCTTCTTACATCATGTGGGTCCTGGAGGACCAAATTCAGGTTATCAGGGGCTGGTGATAGCTCGGTGGTTAAAAGGACCAGGACTTGAGTCCTAGCACCCACATGGCAGCTCACAATTGCCTGTAATTTCAGTTTCAGGGAATCCAACACCCTCTTAAGGACTCCATGGGCATACAAGTGGTGTACAGATACACACGCAGGCAAAACACAAATTTTAAATTAATAAATAAAAACTCAAATTTTCAGGCTTGGCAGCAGACACCTTTACCCACTGCCCTATCCCACAAATTCTTAATGCACTGCTAGGACTCTAACCAAGGATGGTAGGACAGCATTCCTTTTTTCTTTTCTTTTTTTAATGACATTACTCTGCCCAAAACCTACCTTCAGCTTTTCAGGGCAGAAAAAGATAAAATCCTACAGAACCAAAATGATTATGACCTTCATCTTCCTGACATCTGTTGTTTCTCTCTAGGCTGCTAACATGCCTGATTCTGAATTGTTTGAGCTGATTTCTGAGAACCGATCCATGTCTCGGAAGCTAGAAGATTATGGGGAGCAGAAGTCTACATCCATCAGCACAGCAAAGCGCCTGGCTGAGTTCTTGGGAGACCAGATGGTCAAGGATGCTGGACTGAGCTGTCGCTATATCATCTCCCGAAAGCCAGAGGGATCTCCTGTCACTGAGAGGTAAAAGCCTTCTTAAGAGTTGAACAGATAGGTGCATGTCTATAATCTCAAAAGCCTAAGACCAGAACTTCTGATTTTGAGTTCTAGGCCATCTTGGGAGATGGGGGAGGGGAGAGCTGGGACGGTACACACTTTTAAAAGCCCAATATTTGGGAAATTAAAACAAAGGGTTCACTCTAGTAATGGACTTTATGTGCTAGATTTTAATATCCTTGAGCCTGGACAAGTGCACAAGTCTTTTTTAAAAGAAACATGGTTTACTTGCACAAAACTGATCAGTTTTTGAGAGATCTTTAATGCCCTTGAAGTAGTTTTTGTGGGTGTGAAACAACTGGTGAGAATTTGAATTGGTCCCTCTTATTATAGTATTGAAATTAAGTCTACTTAGTTTATCAAGTCATGTTCATGCCCTGTTTTTTTTTTTTTTTTTTTTTTTTTTGTTTTTCGAGACAGGGTTTCTCTGTATTGTTTTGGAGGCTATCGGCCCAGCCCGGCCTCGAACTTACAGAGATCCGCCTGCCTCTGCCTCCCGAGTGCTGGGATTAAAGGCGTGCGCCACCACCGCCCAGCCATGCCCTGATTTTATAAACTTGTTTCTATCAATAAACATTTTGATACTTGGAAGAAAAACAAAAGGGTTCAATGTTAACCCCGACTCTATATAGTGAGTTTGAGGCCAATCTGGGCTGGACTACTTAGTCATTCTCTATCTTTGAAAACAAAAAAAATTAAGCCACTAGGTTTACAAATCCGCATGTGTAGTGGAGCCTCTGGATCCTCATAATAAAGCTTCCATAGGAAGAATGTGGGTCCCATGGGCATTGAAAGAAAGAAGACTACCTGGGAGTGGTAGTGAATGCCTTTAATCCCAGCATTTAGGAGGCAGAGGCAGACTGATCACTGTGAGCTCTGAGTTCAAGACCAGCCTGGTTTACATAATGAGTTCTAAACCAGCTTTTGCTATAGGTATGACCCTGACTCAGAAAGAAAAATTGGCCTCAGTCTGATGCAGATCAATTCATAGGAAGGCCTTGTGGGACCCTAGAATGGGAATGGTGAGTCTAGAGAACTTTGGTTTGAAGGGAGTCAGCCTCTTTCGTGAATATAGATATGGGTATCTTGAAAGAGCAGGGTCTTGGCTATTCGTGCAAAGACAACTTGATGCTAAGACTAACTCTGTAATGAGTCATGTAGAGTAGTGACCTGGCATACAAGAGGCTTCTTGTCAGTAGCATCAATATCTCAGCTTCACAAATGAGAAGAAAATACCTTTTAACTCCTAGGGCATATTAGATACAACAGCAAGGGATTCCATTAGATCAGCTTCTATTTCCCACTAAGAGACTGAATTAAACAGGAAACATGGCTTCCTGTGATTGGTGCACAGTAAAGAAAGAGTTTATCACGCTTGGATTACAGAACCTCAAATCCACAATGACCCCACAGGAATCTTAAGAACCAGTGATACAAGAAGGATAAACCTATGGTTCCTTCAGAGGAACTGAAAACCAGTGTGGCCTCTGCAGTGTCCCAGTAGCACTTCCTAATGTAGCCCTGATTCTCTTGTTGAAAGGTGTATCTGACCTGCTTGTCTAGAAACTAGGCAGCTTGTGTTTCTGTGACAAATGGAATGTGTAGACAAGACATGAGGCTTCTCAACTGCAGTCAACGAGGACTACAAGGTTGGACATTTACCCTCTTCCTACCTAGGAAGCGGAGAAGGCATGTGCATAAGGAGGACTCACCAAGAGTACCTACTGCCGGACGGTGGTGGCGCACGCCTTTTTTTCTTTTCTTTTTTTCCCCTTTTTGGTTTTACGCGACAGGGTTTCTCTGTATTGTTTTGGAGGCTGTCGGTCCAGCCCGGCCTGGAACTCACAGGGGGATCTCTGTGAGTTCCAGGCCAGCCTGGTCTACAAGAGCTAGTTCCAGGACAGCCTCCAAAGCCACAGAGAAACCCTGTCTCATAAAACCAAAAAAAAAAAAGTACCAAGTACCTACTGCCTCCTTGTGAGGAGGCCACTAATCTACACAAGTGACCAACCATGGGTGAGACCACATAGGTTACAAATTCATCAGCAGCCGGGCGTTGGTGGCGCATGCCTTTAATCCCAGCACTTGGGAGGCAGAGACAGGCAGATCTCTGTGAGTTCGAGGCCAGCCTGGTCTACCCAGTGAGTTCCAGGACAGCCTCCAAAACAATACAGTGAAACCCTGTCTCGAAAAAAAAAAAAAAAAAAATTCATCAGCATCAGTAATTGTCATCTCAGCCCTGAGTGTTGGGTGGTTTATTACACAGCAGTAGGGGTCTGATAAATGTTGATACTTACCTTCCTATAGAGTTCTGTAGAGAAGGAAAATATATCTTTGTAAGGAAAAATTGCCAGTGTCAAGACAAGTAATTTGAACTAAAGCCAATTTGACAGACTCAAAGATAGTAAAATAACAGATTTCAGTATATCAATTAGGTAAAAAACCCAAAAGAAAGCACCATGGGCAGACAATTCACAAGTGAAGAATTGGTGGCCGGTTTGGAAAGATAAAGAAGCTCCCAGAAATTATGGCAATGCTGACTTTAACAGAAATTCTTGAGTTAAAAAGAATGCTGATACCAGTTGTTGATGAACAGATAGAGTAGCACTTAACCAGGTGAGAGAGTGTGACACCTGGAGGGTCTAGCATTTTCTTACATTTTGTATATGTAGAGAAGGGGGGCATGTGTGTTATTACACAGTGCATGTGTAGTAGGAGTGAGTTCTACTGCGTGAGTTCCAGTTATTAATGTAGGTTGTCGGATTTGGCAATAAACATCTTTATTTGCTGAGTCATCTTGTCAGTCCTTGTTTGTTTGTTTGTTTTTTGGTTTGGTTTTCAAGACAGTGTCTCTCTTTATAACAGCTCTGGCTGTCCTCATACTTCCTTTGTAGCCCAGGCTAGCCTTGAACTCACAGAGATCTGCCTGCCTCTGTTTCCTAAGTGCTGGGATTAAAGGTGTACGCCACCAATGTATTTAATTTGGGCTTACTGTTTAAGAGGGTTAGAGTTCATGATGGCAAAGCAAAGTGCTGGCAGCAGGAATAGCTGATCCCCAGGTAGGAGCAGAGAGAATGACAATTGAAACCTCAAAGCCAGCCCCTATCAAAGTCACCTCCTCATCCTTCCCAAACAGTTACTACTGGGGACCAAGTATTCAAATAGGAGTCTATGGGGGCCATTCTCATTTCAAACCACCACAATCCCCCACTGTTGTTCCTTTTCCCAAATAGGCTCCTTTGTACTTTAATGTCCTCTTTTTAAAGCTAGATGCCTCGTGTTGAAAGAAACATGCAGTGTTTGTCTTTCTGTATCATTTCTCAGCATCATGTTCAGTCCCATCTATTTTCCTGTAAAGGACATAACTTTTTTTATGACTGATTAGAACACTTAATGGGACAAAAATATAGTTAACTCCTTTGTGTATGTATGCCTATTCCATATTTTCTTTATACATTCATGTTTCTCTTCCCCCTCTTTCTGCTTCTCCTTATACTTTGTTCTGTTTTATATTTCTGAGGATGGAACTGAGTCTTACATAGGATAGGCAAACAGTCTACCAGTGAGCTACTTCCCTAGCTCCTAACTAAGTGTTTTACTATGATAAACTATTACTTAATCATTCAGTGTTACAAACATCATACCCAAGATATAAGTGTATACGGAGTCTTTAACCCATGTACATTGATAAGAGTTGGCTGGATTTGCATTGTTGATGATTACTTATGTTTAGATATATTTATGTTTGTTTTCCTTACTAGGGCCATTCCACTTGCCATTTTCCAAGCAGAACCTACAGTGAGGAAACATTTTCTCCGGAAATGGCTAAAGAGTTCATCACTTCAAGACTTTGATATTCGCACAGTGAGTGCCTATTATTTTTATTTCAGGGAAGGGGTACACATTTGGAAATCAGAGTATAATTTAACAGGAATTGGTTCTCTTCCATCATATTGATACCAGAAATCTAAGTCAGGTCATAAGAGAAGTGCCTGTGTCTACTGAACCATATTGACACCTTCTAGTTATTTTTGTACTATCAAGACTATCAAGGGTTTAGGAAAAAGCTAGTCAGAGCAGAATGTACCTGGCTTGCATCATATGACTCAATTAGAGCTTATTTATGACTTCCTCTTTTCTGATGTGTGATAGTTAGGCAAACAGAACACTCAGGGCAGTGGGTGAAGACCCCTTGAGAGGTCAAATGACCCTTTCACAGGGGTCTCTTAATCATTGGAAAACATGGATATTTACATTATGATTCATAACAGTAGCAGAATTACAGTTATGAGGTAGCAATGAAAATAATTTCATGGTTGGGGGTCACCACAACATGAGGAACTGTATTAAAGGGTCGCAGCATTAGGAAGTTTGAAAACCACTAGAACATCAGGAAGATAATGCTAGGGAATCCCTTAAACTGGTCTTGGGTGGAATAAGACTGAGGTACTGTCTTAACCATCTACTATTTCATGATCCTATAGTCTCATTAAACTCTCTGCCAAGTTTCTACCTCTAAAATGGGCATGGAGTTTCTAGAAGATGAAGTGAGACACATTCATTTATGTTTTGGGCATGCAGATTCTGGACTGGGACTACTACATAGAGCGGCTAGGAAGTGCCATCCAGAAAATCATTACCATTCCTGCAGCTCTACAGCAGGTGAGACAAAAGCCAGGGATACCACCCCATACCTAATCACCAGTAGACCAACATAAGACCTTGTTCCTGGTCTGTATCACCCTCACTTAGGTGAAGAACCCAGTTCCACGTGTCAAACACCCAGACTGGCTGCATAAAAAACTGCTAGAAAAGAATGATATCTACAAGCAGAAGAAGATAAGTGAGCTCTTTGTCCTTGAAGGGAAGAGACAGGTAACACACACTGTACCAATGTCTGCAAGCTGCTATGCATACATTTTCCTCATTTTTTTTTTTAGATAGTGTCTCTATGTAGTCTTGATGGTCCTAAAACTCCCTGTATATAGACAAGGCTGGCCTCGAAGTCTCAGAGGTTCTGCCCCTGTATGTACCACCCTGCCTGGCCCATAATTTCCCAATACTACCTCTAAAGAGACTTTATCTCAAAAAATGCACATTGTGGTACTTTGCTCACTGGTGCCCTCCAATGTCGTTGTATATAACAGGAAACAGATTGTGAGTCATCAGGTGAGTATGAAGAACTAATTTATATGTAAATGATTGGGTATGCAAATTAGACAGTGACTTGAACTGGATTGCTACTGTAGTCTTCACTTCTCTCAACAAAATGAAAATCTTTCCTGGTCACACTGATGACTGACTGCACAATGAATAGTATGGGTTAGAAGCTGAAGATGCTCGTCTGCTAAGCCTTTCCTGCTCTTCACAAGACACAAGATCTGTTCCTAATACCCATATCTGGTGGCTTACACCTGCCTGAAACTCCAGATCCAGGGAATACCCTTTTCTGGCTTCTGCAGACCCCTGCACACACATGGTATACACTTACATAGACACATACACAAAAATAAAAATTCATCGTGTTTTAAAAATCAGTATAGCTAAAATTAGGCAGAAAAATAATTTTTTAAAAAATTTTATGGGTATGGTATTTTTGTCATCATATATGTCTGTGAGGTACTTACCTGCCTAGTACCACGGAGGCAAGAGGTGGGTGTTAAAAGTCCCTAAAACTGGAGTTAACAGATGGATGTAAGCCAACATGTGTGTCTTGGTAATTAAACCCAGGTCCTCTGGAAAAGCACCCAATGCTCTTAACTGCTGAGCCATCAGCCCCAAGAAAGATTTCTTGGGTTGAAAATTAGAAGTGTAGCCAGTTATGATGTCTTAGACCTATAATCCCAGTAGTTGGGAGGTAGAGACAGGAAGATGGATATGAGTTCAAGGCTAAGCTAGATTACAGTATGATACACTATCTCAAAACAAAAGTAAAAGTATAACCCAGAATGTTATAGAAAATTGAAAATATACAAATCCTGAAATAGTGGTGTGTGTGTGTGTGTTTTTCAAGGCAAAGTTTCTCTGTGTACCCTGGCTGTCCTAGAACTATTGTAGACCAGACTGACTTCAAACTCAGAGCTTGCCTCTGCCTCTTGAATACAAGTATTAAAGTCTTATGCCACCATGCTTGCTTATTTTAATTTTGTAGACAAGGCCTTAGCCCAGGCTGATTTTTTTTTAACCCTTTATGTAGCAGAGGCTGACCTTAACCTCCCAGTCCCCTTACCCCAACTTCCTGAGTGCTGAGATTATAAGCATGTATCTGCATGCCCAGTTTAGATTTTAAAGCTTTAGCAATGTGATATTTGCAAGACCTATACCTAAAAAAATGTATATACTAAGTAAATGTTAGTCAGAAGAAGCTAATCTAGGGCCAGGAGATAGCTCAGCATGAGAGTACTTGTCTATTGTGTAAGAGGCCTTGCATTCAATCCCTAATACATGAGTACATGCACACAAACATTTTTAAAAAGAAAACTGGGCTAGGTATGGTGGTGTATGTTTTTTATTCCAACACTTGGGAGACAAAGGCAGGTGGACCTCTAAGATTGAGGCCATTTTGGTAGTTCAGGACAGTGAAGGCTACAAAGTGAGATCATGTTGTTGACCCCACACACACGTGCACACACTCGCTTGCAAAACAAAGAAGCTATGTTTGTGACAATTTTTTATTTTAAATTTTTTAAAATTCTGAAATAAAAGAAAAACTGACAATCATTGTGGAAAATTTTAACATAAACTCAAATGATAAATTGGGTAAAACTATATAAGATTAGTAAACTATATATAAATTAGTAAAATTATATAAAATTAATGTGTATAACTGTTTTGCCTGAATATTTGTGCATGATGTGCATGTCTGGTGCCACAGAGATTGGAAGAGCCTTCTCTCTAGCCTCCTAACTAGGTTTTTAAATAGCTAGGTTTAATGCACAAATAAGGTCTTATGCACAGTAATTAGGGGCTAGAGAGATGACTCAACATGTCAGAGCATTGGCTGCTTGCTCAGATTATATGCATTAGTGATTAATTTCAGGTCACCAATAATGCTTTGGTGTTGAATTAAGGAAAGAAATAGAAGCACTTCCCCTCGGAGTCATTGAACCAAGAGCAAGTTCATATAAGTCTGAATCTGTGCCAGCCTAAAGTCTGTCTTATAAATTTGTTTGTTCTGTTGTCTCTCTGTCTTTGTTTATGTTGTCTGTTTCTGTGTGAATAATATCTGTATGTCTGTCTCTAACAAAGGGCTTTTACTGTATTTATTGAACAGCATAGAAAGCACTATGTGGGAAAAGAATGGGGTACTTTACAGAAATCTTTTAACAGTTTTTTTAAAATATTTTATTTATTTATTGTGTATATAGTCTTCTGCCTGCATGCCAGCAGAGGGCACCATGTGGTTGCCGGGAATTGAACTCAGGACCTCCAGAAGGACAGTCAATGCTCTTAACCACTGAGCCATCTCTCCAGCCCCAGAAATCTTGAACAGTTTTAAAGGCTCCAAATAATAAACATTGTTGTTTATCAACCAGTATCAATAAATGTATCCTTTCAGTCTTTGTGGTAGATTTTTGGAAGTTGCTTACAACTGTATTTGCTGCTTTCAGCAAATGATATATGTCCATTACCTGGGTCACGGACATGGAAGAGTACCTGACTTAAGATTATAGCTATGCATTAGCTTAAGTTTATAAAAGTTGGTTACATGGGAAATTGAAAGTAACTAAGGCTAATTGTTATACTGTTCTCATAAAAGCAGGATCAACAGTTTGAGTGCACAGTAGGCTAGCAGTCTTGTTCTAATTAGCCTCAAGGTATATTACTAATTTTGGCTGTGAGGCCATCAAAAGTTCCAGTCTTTTAAAATGTAAGAGGTGTTTTTACACTGTTCTATTGCCACAGCTGCTCTTCCAGAGGATCTGATTCAAGTTCCAGCACCCACATGGCAGCTCATAGCCATCTATAACTCCCGTCTAAGGGGTCCAACCCCTGGCCTCCACAGGCACCAGGAACACATGTGGTATACAGATATGCATGCAGATGAGATAATAATATTAATAATAATTAGAGAACACGTATCCTTAGTCGGTTCTGGTGTTGCAGACTTGTAATTATAGCTACTGGGTAGGATGAGGATCCTGAGTTCAAAGCCAACCTGGACTATAGAATGCATTCCTATCAAAAAAGGAAAAAAAACACCAAAACATTCTGTCTTGGCAAACACATTTAGGTGGGTGTTGTTCTTTTTCTAAATGCCCTTTTCTTTTCTCATTTAATACTTAATACTTAAATTAACTACATTAAAACCTCAACTTTGACTCAAAATAACCTTGTAAAAAGGAGTCACCAATACACATATTTTTTTGAAAGAATCACCATTCTCTGACAAACAGTTGAGAAACTTAGAATGGACAGTTTCCTTTGGAGAATTAAGACAAATGATCTAATTCCAATGCTTCTAGACAAAGACAGACATATTTGAATGTTCTAGACCAGCTTGGTCTACACAGAGTTCCAGGCTAGCCAGAGCTACATATTGAGGCCCTTTTTAAAAGTTATGTTAGTCTGTTAACAGCCCATTTCAGCAGATGTACGGTATTAGAATTCTTTGATAGGATTTTCCAGGTTGAGATTCTGAGTAAGTCTTGGTTGTGTCTCCCCAGATTGTGATGGCCCAGGCTTCAGAAAACAGTCTAAGTGTCTGTACTCCAGACATCGAGGACTTTGGATTCACAAAGCCATACCATTCTGGAGTCCCAGTTGCTACAAAGAGGAAGCGAGTCTGGGAGAGCCAAGAGGATTCTCAAGATATTGCACTGACTGTGCCCTGGCAAGAAGTCTTGGGGCAGCCTCCCTCCCTCGGAACTACCCAAGTAAGAAACAAGCCAGAAGGGACGTGGGGTAAAGTTGCTGTGGCACTCTGTCTCCTAGAGGTCTGCTACATAGTGCAGTGATTGATCCTAAGGCAAATTCTGTCCCTGGAGCAAGTTGCAGAAATGCCTGAGTATTAGAGAGCTTTTGAATTTCCTGAAGCTTAGGGATAAGAAGCAGGCTGTTGGAGAAGGTGTTGATGGACAACATGTGTTAGCATTGTGCATTGCTATTGATCCCAGGAAGAGTGGTTGGTCTGGCTCCGGTTCCACAAGAAAAAATGGCAGCTGCAAGCCCAACAGCGCCTGGCCCGAAGGAAGAAGCAACGTCTAGAGTCAACAGAGGGTGTGCCAAGACTCGGGGCTATCCGAGAGGGACCTGCCACGGGACTGGGAAGTTTTTTGCGAAGGACTGCCCGGAGCATTCTGGACCTTCCATGGCAGATTGTACAGGTGTGGGCCTTCACTCATGGGAGTGGCAAGATGTTGAGAGCAGTCCTTCATGAGCTCAGAGGAGGGAGTGTGTAGCCAGTCTTGCAGTATAGGATGGAAGATAAGAAAGGCCTTCAGCTTCCTGCCTATCCCAGTCACAGGGGTCCTGTACATAGTGTGGTGTGGGCAAGGCTGGAGGCTGCTTGGGAGGTGACCTGGTCACAGGTATCAGGATGTTATGTGATTATGTGTTATGTATTCTGCATTTCCTCTCAGATCAGTGAGACCAACCAGGCTGGTCTCTTCAGGCTGTGGGCCATCATTGGCAGTGACTTGCACTGCATCAAGCTGAATATCTCTCGAGTATTCTATGTGAATCAACGGGTAGCCAAAGCAGAAGAGGGACCTTCATATCGCAAGGTAGGGAGACCACTGTTACTACTGATGTCCTCTGAGGCATCTCTACATGATAGAAGCCACACAAAGAATTGGTCAGGAGCATGGACTTTGCAGACCCAAGAGCTTGTGAGCCTTGTAGCCTTGTCTCCATCTCCCAAGTACTTAATTGATAATGGGATCTTGTAAAGAGTTACTTGAAACTATGTCTATGGATGGGCTGCTGCTCTTCACCAACATGATGAGGAGGGGATGACTGGATAGAGGTTGCAAGTTTCTCTGAGTACCATTGTACTTAACAGCATTACTGGGATATAAGTTCATCTACCATGTAACCTATTCTTGGAAGAATATAATTCAGTGGTTCTTAATGAATTTGTGGTAATATGACTATAGTCAAAATTTCAGACTTCATCATCCTCCAAAGAAGCCTATGCTTCTATACTTCTCAGTTGCCTCTGTCCTTCCCTTGCAGCCCCAGGCAACCCAACCCCTATCCCACTTTCTACCCATCTAAGAAATGCATTCATACTTTAGGTTCTTTTCATAGGTTCTTAGACTTGGGTTTTTGAGGAGGCTCTCTTCATGCGACATCTCAGTTGGAGTGCCCCACTTGACTCAGTATGTTAATTCAGGCCAAAGCTGGTTTATGCTGCTGCTGCTCATAGTTGGACATTAACTATATACAAGGAACACCTGGGTGAGGTACATAATTGTAAGTGAAAAATGTGAGGCCTGATTTCAGCTCATTGAGTTGGTGGAATAGGCACCCAGAAAGTGGCAGGGCTTATCAGGATAATAGACACATGAGACTAATGGGGCTCCATACATTTAGAGCTGTGTGTGGTAACAGTGTCTGCACTACAGAACTTCTTTTCCTTTGTGACTATCTGCTCTGTGCTTCATGTGTGCATTGGTATTTGGTGATGACTGTCACCTTCTGGGGGTTTCAGGATGGAAGGTCTCTACTCTGCCCTTTCTGTGTAAGAATTTTGTGTAACAGAATTGAATTATTTTCAGGATGGAGGCATTCGTTGTTTGAAACAGGCTCTCATAGTTCAGACTGGCCTTTAATTTGCTATAAAATTGAGGCTGGCCTTCAATTCCTGATCCTCCTGCCTCCATCCTGATCCTCCTGGGATTATAGGCCCATGTTACCTACTTAGCTCTTGAATTATGTTTTTGTCGATGCTAGAGATCAAACCCAAGGCCTAGTGAATTGCTAGGCTCACACTCTAGCCCACCCATCCAGCCTCCCAGCACAGAGGTAAACTAGTTTCTTTCTTTAAAAGTGAGATATTTTGTTTCCAGAGTAATGAATGGCAAGCAGATTTTTTTCTTTTCTTTTTTTAAGTCACACACACACACAATAGATAAATAATTTCTTTAATTGTTTAATCCTTTAGAGAATGTTGGGGCAGCTAATCCAGTTAATTTAGACCCCAAGTTCAATCTCGCCTTCTTTGTATAAAGGGTCTGTTGTCAGCTCAGTTTTCAAGTCCTTTGTGTCCCCCTGAGCATGTCTGTGTGTGTTTGCAGCTTGGAGTGAGACTAGGGTTTGAGTTGGCTTGTGAAGATTAATGAACAGTGTGCCTCCTCTCTATGATCCAATACAGTCACCCAGTACACATAACGGTTGCCCCATCAGCTCCCTTCTAGCTTTCTGGCCAGAAAAGTATAGTTTTCTGTAAGTTTTAGGTACCTATGACCTCCAAATAATAAAACTGAGAGATCTAAGAATAATTAACTGAGAGCCCATCCTGATGATACCTCATTTGGAAAGCATTCATGATTTCCCAGATGCCTCAGGTTGCTGTTTTAGATTGTGCCTTAGTGTTTTAATTGTAACCCTTGAAGCAAGTGAACTGACCATCTTGGGTTCTGCAAGCCCTGGCAGCTGGTCAGTGGTCCATTGCATAGGCTGTAGCAGGCTCATTACCACATTGTCACCAGGTGAATCGGGCTCTTCCTCGTTCCAACATGGTCTACAATCTCTATGAATATTCAGTACCAGAGGACATGTACCAAGAACACATCAACGAGATCAACACTGAGTTGTCAGCACCTGACATTGAGGGCGTGTATGAGACTCAGGTGATTGTCTCCCTGGCCACTGGCCACTTGGGTGATGATGAAGCTAGATGATAAGAGAGATCCCACAGGGAATCGAGCAGGGGATAGTGGTAAACAGCTGGGTTAGATTGTGATGGGCATGGGTTGGGGAAGCCCCATAGGATAGTGGCTCTCAGCACATGTCTGCCAAAGGTAGCCTCTTCTGAGTGAAGACAGGCTGTGTTGAAGTATGTGGTCTCAGATTGAACTGTGGCACTTAAGAGTCTTCCATTTGGCCCAACACTCTACTACCTGTTCCAGGTCCCATTGTTATTCCGGGCCCTTGTACAGCTAGGCTGTGTGTGTGTGGTCAACAAACAGCTGGTAAGGCACCTTTCAGGCTGGGAAGCTGAAACCTTTGCCCTAGAGCACCTAGAAATGCGTTCACTGGCCCAGTTCAGCTACTTGGAACCAGGTATGGCCCTGCCACAGCCCTATCACCTACCCTACCTCCCTTGCATTTCTGGCAATGAGTTTACTTTCTTCTACAGGGAGTATCCGCCACATCTACCTGTACCACCACTCACAGGGCCACAAGGCACTCTTTGGGGTCTTTATCCCCTCGCAGCGAAGAGCGTCTGTGTTTGTGTTGGATACTGTGAGTCCTTGGGCACAGGGCACATGAGAGTATTCGGGTCAGGCAGCATATGGTGAAGGAAGATTCCTCTTGCCATTCAGTTAAAATAGAAAAATGGGCTGAGCAGTGGTGACACACCTTTAATTCCAGCACTTGGGAAGCAGAGGCAGGTGGATCAGAGTTCGAGCCCTGCCTGTTCTACAAAGGGAGTTCCAGGACAACCAGGGCTACACAGAGAAACCCTGTCTTGGAGGGTAGAAGGGAGAGAGGGAGGCTTGACTACCCAGCTTCACACACAGTAGGCCTAACAGTTGGTGTTTGCCTAGGTACGCAGCAACCAAATGCCCAACCTCAGTGCCCTGTACTCAGCAGAACATAGCCTACTGCTAGAGAAGGTGGACCCCAAGCTCCTGCCTCCCCCGAAACACACCTTTGAAGTTCGTGCTGAAACCAACCTGAAGACCATCTGCAGAGCCATCCAACGCTTCCTGCTTGCCTACAAAGTAAGAGAAGTTAGGGTCCAATAGTAGGAGTTTTCCATCCCAAGACTTTGTCCACTGAGCCCTTTCTGCCTTGTGTTCCACCCAGGAAGAACGCCGGGGGCCCACACTCATCGCTGTCCAATCTAACTGGGAGCTGTGTAGACTAGCTAGTGAGATTCCTGTCTTAGAGGAGTTCCCACTAGTGCCTGTCCGAGTGGCTGACAAGATTAGCTATGGAGTTCTAGACTGGCAACGCCATGGAGCCCGCAGAATGATCCGGCACTACCTCAATTTAGACACTTGCCTTTCACAAGCCTTTGAGATGAGCAGGTGAGGAATGGGGTACAGCTCAGTAGTAAAACTTAGCTAGAAAGTGTGATTCTCAGTACTACACATAAAAGAAGAGAGATAAGCAAATGAGATTATAGGCTGGGTGCCTACAACGTGTGCCCCTGTGAGTGGTCCCTAAATGATGCTAGTGTACTTGGGACTGAACCTGTACCCCTGTACAGGTATTTCCACATCCCTGTTGGGAACCTACCAGAAGACATTTCCACCTTTGGCTCCGACCTCTTTTTTGCACGCCACCTCCAGCGCCACAACCACCTTCTTTGGCTGTCCCCTACCTCTCGGCCTGACCTGGGTGGGAAGGAAGCTGATGACAACCGCCTTGTCATGGAGTTTGATGACCGAGCCACTGTGGAGATCAATAATTCTGGCTGCTATTCCACTGGTGAGTGAGAGAAGGGAAAGTTAGGCACTTCCATCCCACCATTTAACACTCCTTATCACGTGGGACTCAATGCTCAACCATGTGGAATAAGCCCACAACAAGCAAGTCTTGAGAAATGGGTTCCAGTAAGTCAGATGTTGATCAGAGTGCCATGGCTGACCTTGCTAGGCAGCACTGATTGGCTCAGGCCTGGGAGATGATCCTAGTGCTGACTAGGATACATGGACAAGCTGTGTTTCCCTGCAGTGTGCGTGGAGCTGGACATTCAAAATCTGGCAGTCAACACCATCCTCCAGTCCCATCATATCAATGACATGGAGGGAGCTGGCAGCGTGGGCATCAGCTTCGATGTAATCCAGCAGGCCTCCCTAGAGGACATGGTCACAGGCAATCAAGCTGCCAGTGCCCCAGCCAGCTATGATGAGACAGCCCTCTGCTCTAGCACCTTCAGGTATCTGCCCTCGGGTAATGTGCTATCTTCCTAGACAAGGCAACAGGGAGATGGCAACCTCTACTGTAGAATGCTAAAGCCAAAGTCAAGAATATATTTTTTGTGTGTTTTTTGACAGGGTCTCTCTGTGTAGCTCTGGATGGCCTGGAACTCATTATATAGACTAGGCTGGCCTCAAATTTATAGAGATCCACATACCTCTGCCTTCCAAATGCTGGGATTAAAGGCATGCACCACACATCCCCCCCTTTTTTTTTTGTAAAAGATTTATTCATTATGAATACAACAGCCTGCCTGCCTGTCTGCACACCAGAAGAGGCCACCAGATTTCATTATAGATGGCTGTGAGCCACCGTGTGGTTGCTGGGAATTGAACTCAGGACCTCTGGAAGAGCAGTCAGTCCTCTTAACCTCTGAGCCATCTCTCCAGCCCCATCCCTTTTTTTTTTTGTAAGATTATTTTATTTCGTGTGTGTGTGTGTGTGTGTGTGTGTAGGTGTGTAGGTGTGTAGGTGCCCACAGAAGCCAGATGAGTTGTATACCCTGAAACTGGAGTTACAGGAGGTTGTAAAACACTGGGGTGGGTGTTGGGAATTGAGCTCCAGTTCTGTGGAGGAGGAGTACATGCTCTTAACTGCTGTGCCACCTTCAGTGTTAGAATCAGCATTCCTGAGATGTGTCTTCCTTGAATCATAATGCAATCAAGGGTCTCCCAAGTCCCTGAGCATGCCCTGCCTAGTTACTAGTAAGCAATGCAAGTGCTGCCATCTGACCTTTTGAAGCCAGAAGCTTTTCTTGTGAAGAACTTTTTGATGTATAATTGCTTTCAGTGTAATCAAAGGAATATCTGCAGGAAATTCCCAGGGCACCCAGCAGCCTAGTGAGTCATAGTAGCCAGAATCATCTGTCAGAGGTATGGTCAGCCCTGGCTCCTAGTGATAGAACAGTGTGTACTTATTATAAAGTGTTTCTTTTGTGCCATAAACACAGGGCACTTTCATCTTCCTATATTCCCATATCCCTGCAAAGTGGTGCAGTCTTTACCTGTGCTAGAGATGGCAAAGTCAGAGTCATTATGTGTTACTGTTGCTGAGTATGAGGTAGTCATTTCATGTCTGATTGTAGAACACTTATTTCAGTCCTGTTGCCTCCAAATGAAAGGAAAAGGGGAATTTGCTAAAGTAATAAATGGGTTAAGGAATGCTGGGAGCTGAGAGCAGAATTATGGCAGAAAAAGTGTTTCAACCCTGAGCAGCAGGTGAGGATCAGACACAGGTGGCAGAGACTACCAGTTGAGAAGTGGGCATTTGTACAGAAAGCCATAAAAGTGATTGGAGCATCATGTCTCTGATACTCTGTGGCTCCTTCGTGACTCAAGTCCAGTCTGAGCTACCTAATCATTGCATGGCTCCAGGAACCTCCCCTATGTCTCTCAGTGTCTAGAAAACTCAGCTTGGGCCAGTCCCTGGTTCTTTACGTGGAAGGCACATAATCAACTCTGTGACCCCACCCCATCTCAAAAAAAAAAGAAAGAAAGAAAGAAAGAAAGAAAGAAAGAAAGAAAGAAAGAAAGAAAGAAAGAAAAAAAAGCATATACTGCTATTGGAGAGGACATGAGTTCAGTTCCTAAAACCCATGCTGAGTATCATAACCACCTGTAAATCTAGCTCCAGTGTATCTGATACCTTCTGGGTCTGTGGGCAACTGTACTTACTATACGTACTCTCCCATCTACACATCAGTTTTTAAAAATTAAAAATAAGTCTCAAGAAGGACAAAAGCTTATCATGTGTCTTCTTGTCTAGGTGTGGTGAACAAGTTAGGGAGTTACATGGAGGGAAGTGGTAAGGAGGTGAAGCCCACAAGCTAGGGGACCAAGGAATGAAATGTAGACAGTGACCATTAGGGATTAAGAGAAGGGACAGTAATGCGAGCAGCAGGTCATCATCCTTTGCAATGTTTCAGGATCCTGAAGAGCATGGTGGTTGGCTGGGTAAAGGAGATCACACAGTACCACAACATATATGCTGACAACCAGGTAATGCACTTCTACCGCTGGCTCCAGTCACCATGCTCTCTGCTCCATGACCCAGCCTTGCACCGGACACTCCACAACATGATGAAGAAGCTCTTCTTGCAGTGAGTGCTTCACCCCGGGCTGTGGGCTGAGGGGCACAAGTGCCTTTGGGAAACATAAAGCCCAGGGCAGGCTTAGCTGCTATTGTGGCTCTGCGCAGTCATCTTTCCAGAAAGCTAGGTAAAGCATCATGGTACTATTTCCCTTTTGTATTAATGTTTCTCATGCACCTTGGCTGAGTGTAGTGGTCCACGCCTTTAACCCTAGCACTTGGACAGGTAGGTGCATCTCTGTGAATTCAGATTGGTCTACATAGTGAGTACCAAGCCAGCCAGGACTGATAGTGAGACCCTATCTCAAAAGAAAACACCTTAGACACTAAGTGTGAATGTACCATACTAATGGACAGTCAGCTATGTCTAGTGTTGTGATGTTAGAAGTAATGAATGAATGGCTTCAGCAAGTGATTAGATGTACTTGCTGCTTTTGCAGAGGACTTGGGTTCTTTTCCCAGCATCCACTTGGTGGCTCACAATCATCTATGGAGTTATGACTCCAGTTCCAAGAGATCTGACACTCTCTTCTGGGCTTCTGGCCTTTGCTAGCACTGCATGCATGCAATATATTTAACATACGTGCAAACAAAATACCCATAAAAATAAATAAATTTGCTAGGTGGTGGTGGCGCACGCCTTTAATCCCAGCACTCAGGAGACAGAGACAGATGGGTCTCTGAGTTCGAGGCCAGCCTGGTCCATAGAGCAAGTTCCAGGACAGGCTCCAAAGCTACAGAGAAACCCTGCCAGAGAGAGGGAGGGAGGGAGGGAGGGAGAGAGGGAGGGAGGGAGGGAGAGAGAGGGAGAGGAAACAGAATATGAATGGCTTGGCTGGGCGTTGGTGGCGAACGCCTTTAATCCCAGCACTCGGGAGGCAAAGGCAGGCAGATCTCTGAGTTCGAGACCAGCCTGGTCTATAAGAGCGAGTTCCAGGACAGAATCCAATACAGAGAAACCCTGTCTCGAAAAAACAAAAACAAAAAAAAAAGAATGGCTTTTTTTAGGAGAGATTGTGAAGTTAGATGGGTAAGAAGGTGGGGGAGAAGCTAGGAAGAGCTGGGGGCAAAAGGAAAGAGTATCAAAATACATTGTAGGAAATACGTTTTGATTTTTCTATTTTTTGAGACAGTTTCTCTGTGTAGCCTTGGCTGTCCTGGAGCTCACTCTGTAGACCAGTAGATCACACTGGCCTTGAACTCAGAGATTTGCCTGCCTCTGCCTCCCGAGTGCCAGGATTAAAAGTGTTCACCACCAGCCGAGCGTTGGTGGTGCTCACCCTTAACCCCGGCACTCGGGAGGCAGAGGCAGGAGGATCTCTGTGAGTTCGAGACCAGCCTGGTCTACATGAACGAGTTCCAGGACAGCCACAGAGAAAGCCTGTCTCAAAAAACAAAATAAAAAAAGTATTCACCACCACCACTGAGCTGGGCTGTATAAAATTTTTAGGATAAATAAAAAATTTTAAGAACAGGTTTTTTTTTGTTTTGTTTTGTTTTTTTGTATAACAGCCCTGGCTGTCCTGGAACTCACTCTGTAGGCCTATAACTGACAGAGATCTGCCTGCCTCTGCTTCTCAAGTGCTGGGATTAAAGGCATGTGCCAGCTACCATCACTGGGCTCATAACTAATCTTTTTTTAAAAAGAAAGAAAAGAAAAACCCAAATGAAAGTCACACATGGTGGCCGTCTGTTACCTTTGTTTCTGCTGTTTTCCTAACATGCTTTATATAACCAGACTCCCATCTAAAATCAGGGGAGGGTCTTGCTCTCCTATGGTGGATGCACCTGTAGTCACAGTTACTCAGGAGACTGAAGCATGAGGATTTCCTGAGTTCTAAAGTTCGAGATCAGGTCTAGTAGTGGAGCTAGACCTCATCTGTTTTTTTTGTTTGTTTGTTTGTTTGTTTGTTTATTGTGAATACAACATCCTGCTTCCATGTATGTCTGCATGCCAGAAGAGGGCGCCAGATCTCATTACAGATGGTTGTGAACCACCATGTGGTTGCTGGGAATTGAACTCAGGACCCCTGGAAGAGCAGTCAGTGCTCTTAACCTCTGAGCCCTCTCTCCAGCCCCTGTTTTTGTTTTTTTAGTGTGTATGCTTAGCAGGTCTTTCTGTGGACCTCCCGACTTTTTTACTAATTATGAAAGTTTGGCCTTTTTTGAACTGAAGTTAACCGGTTTAACAATCTATGTTCTGCCATGTGGTTTATTACCTCTCCTCAGTACTGTATGTCCATACATCTGACTTCTTCCACATCTGGCTGCAAATCTCCCACCTCAGATTCTTTCCCAGAGTTCCTGTCTCTCCCCAGAAGTCCCACCTATCCTCTCCTGCCTAGCTATTGACGGTTCAGCTCTTTATTAAACCAATCAGGAGGTGCGTTAGGCGGGTTTAAAAGGACAAAGACACACCTTCACACAGTGTGCAAAAAGATTATCCCAACATGTATTTGCCTTCATGTGTATCTGTACCATGTATGTGGTACCCAAGAGGCCAGAAAAAAAAATGTAATGGATCCCCCAAAACTGGAGTTATAGATGGTTGTGAGCATCCATATAGATAATGGGAATCAAACCTGGGTCCTCTGGAAGATCAGCCAAAACTCTTAACCATTTAAGCACCTCTCAACACCCATCCTCATCTTAAAAGACAAATTTCTTCTCTGTTGCTTTTGCATCCTGAATCTCTGTTCTTTTGCTCATTCTAAGTATAGTTAGGATACTTCTTGTTTCAGTGTCACCATGGTCTTCTTCGTGGTTTCTCTTCATATTCTTTGGCTTCCTTTTATACCAGGGCACCTCCTCCATTAATTATAAGCTTACTCTATAGGCTGGTTGCTGAGTTCAAGCGGCTGGGGTCATCAGTCGTCTATGCCAACTTCAATCGCATCATCCTCTGCACAAAGAAGCGCCGGATAGAAGATGCCCTTGGCTATGTGGAGTATATCACCAACAGGTTAGTGTCAGGGATATCTTGGTGATGAGGCTGCCATAGCTTTGGAGAGGTGCTTGGAGGGTACGGCACACACCAAGGGTCAAGCACAGCAGCATGAAAAAGTGGCTGCTTACACTATGGTTTACGTGCAGTGGACAACTCAGATATAAAGCATGTTGTTCAACTCTGAAATGTCCAAGGAATACCTGCTGTTTGTAAGAAGGTAAAGCACTGTTGCATAAACTTTCCACAGATAGAGGCATGGGCACATGGGAGTGTTCTGATTCCAGGCAGTCAGTCATATGGAGCTCTCAATCGCTGGACCCCATGTTGTACCTTTGGCTTCAGGCAGTGATCCCTACCTGGATAAATCATATGGGCCCAGAGGCTCCAATATAAATAAGATGAAGCCTTGAGGTCTTGTTTTTGTGGGTTTTTTTTGAGAAAGACAGAGACTGTATGTGTCTGTGTGTGTGCTTGCGTCCAGAGCAAAAGAGGGTATCAATCAGATCCTTGGAGCTAGAGTTACAGGACTCCAGTTTTGATAGAACAATAAACATTAACAGCAAACACTCATTATACATCAAGATAAATAAAAAAACAAAGAGGAGGAGTCTCTTTAGGATCACCTTCCTTACTCTTAAGTAAGGTAGGATTAGTGATATTAGTGATAGAGGCCAACTTGGCTAGCAGTGGTAAGAATGGAGAAAATTTATAGGTGCTTGAAAACAGGAAGCAATGCTGCCAGTGATGTGTGCCTGACCTAAATAGAGACAGTGGACCCTGGGACTACCCTGGCTTCCCCTCTTGGTCACCTTCATTCCCAGGACTGCTGTTCCCAGGCCGCTTCTTCAGTCTCCTAGAAAGTTTGAGGGACTGTCTGAATCCACTTGATACTCATTTGTAAGTTAAAAAACAAGTACATGATACACAGGAAAAGGAAGAATAAGGAAAGCTGTTGTGTTACTTTAGCAGTTTCTGTCTGGCTTCTTGCAGCATTCATTCTAAAGAGATCTTCCACTCCCTGACAATCTCGTTCTCTCGATGCTGGGAATTTCTTCTCTGGATGGATCCATCCAACTATGGTGGAATCAAAGGAAAAGTTCCACCTAGTATTCACTGTGGACAGGTAAGAGAGCTGGGTCTCGTTCTACATATGCATGAGGCTACTTTACCCCTGTGACAGGTACTATTTTCCTGGGGCCTCTCGTCAATAGTAGCACCCAGTTCATCAGCTTATAGGAAAGGTTGAACACATAACGTTAGCCCTAGTGAGAACAGAAAGTTTTCCATGAGGCAGAAATTGGCAAAATTCTTAGAAAAGAGGGAGGAGGGGGAGCCAGAGGTTGCAAGAGAGCAGACACCTTGGGAGCTGGAACAGCTCATGCAGATGGGTGTCTGGGCAGTAGTTTCAGGTGTTCACAGATGCTGGCTGTGCCCACTTTGCACAGGATGGAATTCGACACTGGAGGTAGAAATTCTGGCATCTGCTTGCCCCCTCTGAAAATAACATACTGCAAGGGGAAAAGCAGGGGGTATCAGTTCAGGGGAGGGTTGCCAGTGCAGAGTTGTGAGAAGATGGGATCCAGAAGCTAACGGGTGCATTTGGTGTTGCCCACATGTGAGCCATAGCTGTGGGTGAATAGAGGTTGTAGCAAGGAGCCATGTGGAGGAAGGACTGGGGCATTTGTGAAATGGAGATATAGGTAATGTCTTCATGCTAGAGTAGTACCTAGAGAGGAGGTTGAAACAACAGACCTTTGCTCTCTCTCCGTGAGGTCTTCACAGAGAGCCGAAAGGAGAGGCACTGGCCAGCAGGAAGACTAGAAGCTGGGGTCTCAGTAGTCAGGGACTGGGGGGGGGGGGCAAGGCCAAGGCTTCCTTAGGAACCATGGCTTCAAGGCCTGGACAAGAGCAGTTCTAGTTAGAGATGGGATTAGGAAGAAAGGAAATGTAGCCATCAGAATAATGACATAGTTCTAGTGTGTAGATGTGAATTCATCCTGGCAGGAACACAGGCATCCAGTCAAGTTGGAAAAATTGTCATCAACTCAAGAAGAGGTTCTATTTTATGAGATGTGTTCTATGTAGCTTACTTAGGCTGGCCTTGAAACACATCTCCAGTGATTCTGCGTTAGCATCCTGAGTATGAAGCCACAGGTTCAGGATATCACTCCCATCTAAAGAAATTGTGAAGTACAGAGGAAGAAGCTGGTCACTGGGAAGTTCTGATTGGTTAGCCCCTGGAGGGAGAGTTGGATGATTTTGAAATGCCCTCTAAAAGAGTAAATGAGAATCACAGCTCCCAGTCACCCCGATGAACTAGACATGCTCCGTGGAACACTGGTCTTTCGATATCAGAATCCAGGAGACTCAGTCTGGAGGAGCCCTGTCTCCCGTGTCTTGTTACTATATGTTGTTGCCATGGTGGAAATAGGGGTTGTCTTTGTGTTATAGCAAGACTCCCAGGAAAGGGAAGAAACCAAGGATGAAGAGGATGAGGAAGAAGATGAGGAGGAAGAGGGTATGGAGGAATCTGAGGTTGAGGACCTACTGGAGAACAATTGGAACATTCTGCAGTTTTTGCCACAGGCAGCCTCTTGCCAGAGCTACTTCCTCATGATTATTTCAGGTGAGTCAAGCTGACGCAGGACAACCAACTGAGTTATCAAAAATGGTTCTGGCTCCTTAGTCTAGAGAAGAAAATTGTTCGAAATTTCAGCTTGGTGGAGCTTCTGCTTCCTTTACCTGTTGCAGCATAGGGAACTGAGGACAGATGATAAAAGGGCTCTCTGTCTTCTCTCTAGGCCTCCAAAGGTGTTTTCTGGTTCTATTTCTAGTAGATTCATAGCTAACATCCCTGGGAACGTGTATGCACACACAATAATGAGGCTGGCCTCTCGGGCTTCACCAACTAGAAAACTCTTTTACCTTGAAAGTATTTGTAAACTTAGTTATCATGTTCTGTAAGTGTAAAAATTACAATTTTTATAATTCACTGCCACTCATTAAAAACAGAAAAACTAGCGATTAACATGGACATTAAACTCTTGGCAGATAGACAGGATTTCTCACACACCCCACAAGTCTGTACCAGCAGGTGGTTTCCTCTGTGATTGCTTATGTCTTTGTCTACTTCTTTTGAGTCTTCGCCTTTCCAAGTTGTCTCAAGGAATATTCCAGGTTAGTCAGGTGGTGGTGGCAAATGCCTTTAATTTCAACACTAGAGAGGCAGAGGCAGGTGGATGTCTGAGTTCATGAGTTCAAGGCTAGTCTGATTTACAGAACAAGTTCCAGAACAGACAGAGATACACAGAGAAACCCATATTCTAGGTATGTGGGTTCAGATTTTAGGGTATTGTCAGCATTTGCTGTTAAGGATCTGTTTTCACATGCCATCCTTGACCTATGTGTTCACTTTTCTAAGAATGAATTCAGAGCCGGGCGTTGGTGGCGCACGCCTTTAATCCCAGCACTCGGGAGGCAGAGGCAGGCGGATCTCTGTGAGTTCGAGACCAGCCTGGACTACCAAGTGAGTTCCAGGACAGCCTCCAAAGCCACAGAGAAACCCTGTCTCGAAAAACCAAAAAACAAAACAAAAAAAAGAATGAATTGAGACATCAGCAAAGGTTTTTTTGTTTGTTTGCTTGGGGTTTTTGTTTGTTTAATTTGGGGGGAGGGAGTTCAAGACAAGGTTTCTCTATATAGCCCTTGCTGTCCTGGAACTTGCTCTATAGACCAGACTGGCCTCAAACTCAGAGACTGTAGCCTGAGTACTGGGCACTGCCCAACTACAAGTTCTTTTCTTATATTCAATTCTCCCATTCTCGACTTGACTTTGGGCTCTTCCAAGGACAGCAGATAAGTTATCACTAGTAATGACATTTCAGATGAGTATGTCTGACCATCTGGCCAACCACGGGGCTCCTTCAAATTCTGGGGTATTTTTCAAGACATCACTGACTCTCAGGCCCTGTGACCTCTATCTGCCTCTCTCCGCAGCATACATCGTGGCTGTGTACCATAGCATGAAGAACGAGTTGAGACACAGTGTCCCAGGCAGTACCCCTGTGAAGAGGAAGGGGGCTAGCCAGTTCTCCCAAGAGGCTAAAGGGGCAGCTGGAGCCCTTCCTGGTGAGCAGTCCCTGGTCACAGAAGGATGCTGCTGTGTGCCATGGCCTGGTTTCTTTGTACCTCAGATGGTACAGGCAGATGGGCAGGAGATACCCACTGCCAGCCGAATCTGCCCCTTAGCAGACTCTCTTTCCCAGGGATGGTAACCTTCTCTCAAGATTATGTGGCAAATGAGCTCACTCAAAGCTTCTTCACCATCACTCAGAAAATTCAGAAGAAAGTTACAGGCTCTCGGAATTCCACTGAGCCCTCAGAGATGTTCCCTGTCCTCCCTGGTTCACACTTGATGCTCAATAATCCTGCTTTGGAGTTCATCAAATATGTGTGCAAGGTGAGGGCAAGTATAAATCCTCCATTCATTCCATCAGGATTTGCATTTGGGCACAGAGGCTCTGGAGTAGGAGAGCTGGTTTGCTGGGGAAAGTTACAGCAGGCGAAAGTGGAAGGAGCTCCTGGATTACCTGCCAGCAATGGGCCTGATGAACCAGAACAGACTCCTGAGACCAAATGAGGTGACAGCGCTTGTTTTCTGGGAAAGGCAGGCCAGCATGGTAAGATGGTATTACCAGTGGCCATGTGGGGTCATTACTCAAAGCGCTTATTGTTCATTGTGCCATCTGAGCGTCCCAGGGCTTCACTCGAGGCTGAACACTGAATATCAAATGACTACACCTTAGGGCTTAACATGTGAGCTAGGAATGTTTCTTCTCCACAGATCCACTTTGGACTGTCACTGACCCACCTTTCCCAGAAAACAAGCTGGGACAAACTGTACTTTGGGATCTGTGGTCCATTTTTAGTTTGTCTTTACAGTGTGCACAAGTTTCCTGTCTGAGCATCAGTTCCAGAGCCTTTTTTCCATTGAGGAATGTTTACACCTCTTTGGAAGCTTAATTGGACTGGGCATTGATGGCTCACTCGTACAGTCCCAGCACTAGAGAAGGCTGAGGCAGGCAGAAAGATCACAGTTTAAGGACAGCGTGCATCTTCAAAGGGATATAGAGTAAGACTCTTGTCTTTAAGGGAAAAAAAAAAGCTTAATTGGCCTTATCTGTGCTTTTCTTTATTTTTGGATTATGTGTTTTTTCCATATTAATGGGTTCATCTGCTAGGACATGTAGAGGGTTTTTGTGTCCTTTCTCATGGTGGTTAATGGCCTGTGTCTTTGTCTAGTTTCAGTATTGGGGTGATGCTGACCTCCTAAGACAAGTTAAGGTATCCTCCCTCTTTGGTTTCTGGAAGGTATTATGTAGAATCTCTGTTTCTTACCTGAAATATTACTATATTCATCAGTGAAGTCTGTACTCACTGACAGAGTTGCCACGGTAGAGAATCAGCTCTCCCTGAGGTGTCCAGATGGGAAGAGAAAAGGCTAAGATGATGCTGGGCAATGAGCTTAAAAGAGGTATTTGGTCCAGCCAGAGCAGCAGAGAGACCTAGGAGCTACTTCATGATGGGCTGTGATTGTCATAGGTATTGTCTCTGGACACAAACATCACAAATCAGGTGAATAAGCTGAACAGAGACCTGCTTCGCCTGGTAGACGTTGGTGAATTCTCTGAGGAGGCCCAGTTCAGAGACCCCTGCCACTCCTACGTGCTCCCTGAGGTGATTTGCCACAGCTGTAATTTCTGCCGAGACCTGGACTTGTGTAAAGATTCCTCCTTTTCTCAGGTGAGCTCAGCTGGTGATCAGAATCTCTAAATATCCAAAGTGATTAGAGCATATAGCCCAACCTCTAGTATACAGCCCAGTGCCCCAACCTATTCCACTGCAACATCCTAGAAAATTGTCTTGATGATGTCAGCTCATCACAAATGAAAGGCTTGGGCAGCCAAGAGCGGTAATAGTTACATTTGCCCCAGCATTCCTTTCTGACATCTTCCCTTTACACCAGCCCGATGTACTATTGCCCAGGTGGGCCATGGCTGCCACTCACACTGACTTCTCAGCCTCCTCCCCTCTCTCCCAGGATGGGGCCATTCTGCCTCAGTGGCTCTGCTCCAATTGCCAGGCCCCCTACGACTCAGCTGTCATTGAGTCAGCCTTGGTGGAAGCCCTGCAGAGGAAACTGATGGCCTTCACACTGCAGGACCTGGTGAGCTCCCCAATCTACCCAGGGGTTTCCAAATACTATCAGCATTTCAGGGAAGACAAGAACATGCTTGGTCCTGGGTCCTGCCTCCCAGGAACTGCCCCAGGAGTCAGTCTTCAGCCATGCACCTAGCCCACTAATTCTGTCCACATGTGTGTACCTTCTGTGGGCACTTGGATCCATGCAGTGGGGGGATAGACAATAGACAGGAAACAGTGTCGCTTTGGCAGCACTTTATGAGCACCTGAGCAAAGTCCATGGGTATGTCCCTGGGCAACTGTTGAGACAGGGCCAGCTGGGACATGGGACACCCCTGGGGCCTTGGGGATCCAGGTTGGGGATACCCACAGCAAGGTGGAAGGAGCTGGCAAGATATGAAGAAATGTTGAATTTCAACAGAGCACTGAGTCCTGATGTGACCGCAGCAGGGAAATAAACTTCTAATGGTTCCATGAAGGTGTCCTCCTCAACATGGCTAGCAAGCCGCAGATAGGATCCAGTGTGATAATATTTTGAACCAAGATGAGTGGTGCTGCTTCCTTGTTTCAGGTATGCCTGAAGTGCCGAGGTATGAAAGAGACCCATATGCCTGTGTACTGCAGCTGTGCAGGGGACTTTGTTCTCACCATCCACACTGAGGTAGGCCATTCCCACAGACACACTGGGTCATTTGCCCCTCCTCTCTGAGTAGAACCCAGCGTTATTGTGTCTCTTTGTTCCTACAGGTCTTCATGGAACAGATTAGAATTTTCCAGAACATTGCCAAGCACTACAATATGTCATACCTCCAGGAGACCATAGCATGGCTGCTACAGACAAGCCCTTTATCAAACTGTTAGCAAGCCTAGGCTTAAGACACCTTGACATCCCATACCAGGTACTTTAATACCTGCTCCAGATGCCTGAACCACTGACCCCAGGACTTCTCCAAACTCATGGCTACAGTCCGGGAAGAGCAGAGAGAATCCTTCCAGGGAGCAGCAAGGTGCCATAAACAAGCAGCAGGAGCAGGGAATGGCTCTGTGGCCAGCAATCACCTGCTATGTGAGCAAGTTTTGAAGCTCCTGCTCTCTGCTTCCGTACCAGCTCTTTCTTCTGCCTCCTGTTCTGAGCCTGAGATAGGTTCTGAAATTGGGGCGGAGAGGACGCAGAAGCCAATACAGAGCCCTGACCACAACAAGAGTCTGGCTTATTTTCAGACAAATGGGCCTTTCCCTCAGCTTCATGGGAGTAGAATTTGAGCTGCTTTCCAGGAAATCCAGGTCCTGAGCATGTAGAGACCCAGGGTTTTTGCTTCAGAGCAAAGTCTGAAGAGGGTTGTCACCCAGTGTCTTGAGTGACACCTGGGGCTCTGTCCCAAGGTGGGCTGACATACCTGGTCTGTATGGAAACCCACCCTGTGTCCACCAGGACTGTAGCAAGGACTTCATAAGCCTGAGGCCCACAAGCAAAAGGTTTTTATGTGTCACTTACCATAAACTTGAACACCCTATGTAAGACATTTTAGAAAAATGCCTTCTCGCCGGGTGATGGTGGCCACAGGTGGGTCTCTGTGAGTTCGAGGCCAGCCTGGTCTACAGAGTGAGTTCCAGGACAGGCTCTAAAACAATACAGAGAAACCCTGTCTCAAAAAACCAAAAAAATAAAATTAAAATAAAATAAAAATGCCTTCTCACATGCAAGATTTTAGGCTTACTTGTTGAGGGAACAAGGAAAATAAGGTTTCAGAGAGATCTATTAAGGGGTCGTCCTCAGTCACCACTTTTTCCTTGCGACATCAGAGACCTGGAGCACTAAAGCTGACGCCCCTTAAAGGAGCAGCTTAATCTCCAGCCTTTTTAAGAATATGATGCCCTCAGCACTGCAAAGTGGTAGAGTAAGTAGCTGTTCCCACTTCTCTATATTGACACTGACCCTTCTGCTAGATAAGTAGAGCCTTTCATTAGTCTCAGGAAATAAGAGAACTGTGCATCTCACTGAGCTAAATGCAGCCCTTGTCTATTGCTTCTTTCTGGCCCAGACCAGTTTACCAGAGCAGCGGCTGAAGTGTCAAACTCAGAAACCCAAAATAATAAGAGCCCTACAGAGAGATGAGAAACCCTGTCAAACTCATGTGTATAAATACCTGCATGTATGTATATGCGCCTTGTGTGTGCCTGGTACCTGCAAGGGCAGAAGAAAGCATTGGTCCCCTGGAACTGAAGTTATAGATTGTAATAAGCCTCCGTGTGGGTGCTGAGAACCAAATTCCATCTGAAAGCAAGTGATCCTAACTGCCTGGCCATCTCTCCAGCCCCCATAGTTTCCGCTTCTTAGCTTACTATTTTGTATTTGCACAGGGAGCCTCAGTCTCTGAAAGGAAAGTTTAGTATCTAGTATCTGTCCATCAGGAACTTGTCTAAACCTCGATGAGCTCAGGCTGTCTGTAGGGAGAAACCTGATATCTGCTTGGTCCTCCATGTTTGGAATGTGGATTGAGTTGGCAGTGCTGGGACCTTCTGAATGGAAATCAAATCAAATTAGAGAGATAGGGGGAGGAGGAAGATGGTTAACTATGCTTCCTGGATCTCGGGACCTGAGAGGCATTGGCGCGTCTCCCAGCAGAGCCATCCTATAGCAACACATGGTAGGTCACTGCAACCATAGATAGCACTGGGCCTGGGTTCACTTGGAGGTCAGTTTAGGGATTCTGAAATAGAAAACAGCACCTCTGGCCCTGGTTGTTAAGCTGTACCTAGAGACCCAACTGGAAAGGGCAATTTGTCTAGAATTGGACATCTAATAAACCAAACATGGAGGAAATTAACATACTTGATGGTCTGTGAAGTCCATGACCAAGGAAGGGAAGGCTCTGGGGTTATTGAAAGCTAGTGTGCTTCCAAGCATCCTGCAAACGCTTGGTATGAAAACTAGAGGCACCACAAGCATACCGTCTTCAGGTCATGTGAACAAAAACTGAAGGGCCTCCTTCTGAGCTCTTTGACCACTCTACCGTTTGCTGCGCTGCTCTGAGCTAGGGTACACCTTCTGGTGGCATTCGGCATAGACAGACCCACCAGGGAACCAAGATCCAGGCTCCCAACAGCCTTTGCCTAGCAAGTCACTCCACAACAGCAAAAATGCAGTAACTAAACTACCCCATACCCTGATATTAGTACTGGCTTTGTCCTTAACCTGCTCAGGAATTCTGAGTATAGCCTTGGTCTCCTCGGCTGGTGTGAGTATTATCTAAACCCAGGCTGGTTAGCCAACCTAAGAATGCAGACAAACTCAGAATGCAGGGTCCCTAGGAAGGAGACCAACTCTCTCTATTCCTGAGTCCACAGCTATTCTCAAAGAATTGAGACCAGAAAGCTTCTCATTACTGGTTTATTGGGCTCAGCATGCTATGACTTCTAAAATAGGGCTTAGAATTATACAGCAGGAGGGCTTAGCTCAGATTTTTGGGTCCCAGAAAGCTGTGCAAAAGTATGACAGGTAAGCAGGGCGCTTGGTTGGGAACAAAGATGGCAGAAACCCAGTTCTCCCCATAAGCCTTAGGAAGAGGAAGAATGTAAGCCTGGCCAGTGCAAGGCTCTGTCCTCTTACACAGTTGTCTCTTGTTTCCCAGGCACATGGACATGCTTGACTACTGCAAAGTGCAAATCCTCCCTAGGGCTGCCAAAGCAGCTGAGACTGTCTCTGCCCTCCCAGATCCAGGCCTGCAGCTTAGTGAAGATGAGATCAGAGTTGAGCCAAACCTTTGGGGTCCGTGGATGTGGAGTCCTGTTGGGAAGGCTCAGGGACAGGAAGCCTTTGTCCCACATGCAGGTCAAGAGTGTCCACCACCTGCTCAGTCAGAGCAGAGATGGAACAAGGCCGAGGAGGCTGGACAGCCAGTGGTAACTCTGCCACTTCTCCCAAAGTTGACCCTCTGCCTGATGGAGGGCTGGGTGACTGATCCTGGGGGTAGTGACTAGGTGGGGGAGGGATCTGGCCTAAGACAAGGGCAAGGGTCACAGGCCAGCTATTTGAGGTATGCCTTGGAGTACGCACCTTGTCGAACTTCTTATGGCTATAGAGCTTGTTTTTGTTCATGAATGTTAGCAAAATCCAGTCACACAGAAAGGAGCCCTGAAGTCAGCAGACACCACTGGGTTAGGGCATATCAGACGCCCCCTACCCAACACAGGTCCCCAAGCGGATTTCTTACCACCCCAATGGAGGTCAGAGCAGTGGCCAGATTGATGATAGTAGGAATGAGACTGAATTTCCCTGCCTGTAGAGAACAAGCTCGCATTTAGTTTAGACTATCATGGACTGCTGGGCAGAAGTGGAGCTTGAGAGAGGCTATAAGGGACATGGAGCTAGGCCAGCTCGGGCCTAGGCGGAACCCTTCAGCCATGCGTACCTGCCCATGCACGATAACATCAATTCGAATCCCATAGGCCTTGATGAGAGTTCGGGTGGTGGTGGTGCTGTTTATCTTGTAATACTTGGCAAACCTAGGGTTGAGTAAACCAAAAGCAGTGACCAAGCTGCCAGACTGGATGTGCACACTCAACTTCCTCTTTTTAGGAGATGGAACTATAGTCAAAGCAGACATCACTGTCTGTGTCATGAACCCAGACGTTCAGAAAACAAGGTACCTGAAGTTGTAGCCTGAGGAGGCAGGATCATACTTGGGGTCAAGCCTCCGGAAAGAGTATTTGGGGTTGCACTCTGATTCAGACAAGTCCAGGTCACAGTTCCAGTTGATGATGACTCCAATGACACCACCCTGCAGAGAAATGAGCCAAGAGGCAGTGAGGGATATAGAACAGAAAACCCTCAAAGGGAGTCGGTTCAGCTCAGAGCCAAAGGTTCGGGGAACAAGTGAGTATCTGGCTTTGAAGGCACAATGAGGTACTAGCAGCAGCCATGGGACCAGGTGTCAATAATTGAGCAGGTGCATTCACAGACCATGATCACATTTCTCCGCTCTGCCCAAACAGCCAAGGCTGGCCAAGACAGAGAAGATGCATCTAACTGCAGTAAAGCCCTTCCTGGGGCAGACACTGGCACCCAGCTTCGCTGTCCCCGCACCCTCCCTCACCTTGTGTGCCAGTTCAGTGAAGTTCTCCCCTGCCTGCTCTACAATGAAGCCTAGCTTGAAGATGGGACAGTACGGGTCAGAGTCCTGATCAAACGTGCAATGCTTCAGGTTCTTCTGGCTTGCAATGTTGCCCCTAGGGAGTGGCAGAAGACACCTGGTTCCCAACAAAAGCCTCTACACTGCTCAGGCACTATACTTGGTATTACTCTGGCCCTCAGACTCACTTGGAGAACTTGAACTTGGGATAGTGGATGTTGTTCTTGATGAGGATGGTGAAATTTGGTGCCATTTTACCTAGAAACTGGCTGCAAAGGTACAGACAGGGTTTACTCTCCCTTCCCCCAAAGCCCAGGAGAGAGGGGGACACTGTCCCCTCTGCTTCCAGAAGCTCTTCTGATCTTAGTAAGGACAAAGGAAACTAGCAGTGGGGTCTGTGGACTCTGCATACTTTTCAGAAGTTCCATCCTCCACCGGGCACCAAGCTGACACCTCACAGGTCTTGGAGTCCCCATGGTAATAGGGTACACAGTGCCCTGTTCGAATCCCTGCAGGGCAAACACTGGTTAAGCGACTGCGGTCAGGGCTAACACAACACCACACACACACACATACCACACTGCCGTCTTCCCCACTGTCCCTGGTGCACACTGACCATTGCCTTGCATGTCCAGCTGCCCAGCGACGCAGTCGTCATCTGAATGGCAGGCGGAACTGTGAACCTTCATGCTCTAGAGTTGAGACTGAAGGTCAGAGGATAAACTCTGTAACTGGCCTAGGGTTTCCCGGACCACCCTCGACCCGCCTCACCTCTGGACATGTTCCCAGGGTCTGGGAAGGGGTGACTTCCATCCTGGTGATGATGCTGACCACACTGCCCCCCTGGGTGCAGAAATAAAAGCGCGGTGGACAGGTCAGCTCACTCAGACTAGTTACACCGCTGAGGAGCTTCAGGTTTGGGGCAGGAAGCGCCGCACCTCCGGGGGCTTTACGTATTCCTCAACGTCCCACACTTTGTGCTCCGATATGGTGATTCCCTTGACTTTGGTGATGATGGAGCTCTCCGGACCTGTCTCGCTGTCCTGGTAGCTTTTCTGCACGATGAATACGTACCTGAGGAACAGGGCGGTGCCGGTTCTGGAGGCAACCCTGGAAAGAGCAGGTCGTCCCTCTCCTGGGGCCCTAAGGGCTCCCGCCGCGCATGCAACCCCCTCCCCCGCTAAGGATCGCTTTCTGCCCAATTGCCCACCGTGCCCCGGCCCGCGCACCACACGAAGTAAAGCAGGATGAGCAGTTGCACCGTGCGGTGCACGAACCCCAGGCGCCGGTTCCGCACCACGATCACCTTGGGCGTCTCGTAGTCCCAGAACGCAGACCAACAGCCCCGGACCAAGCGCTGGACCATGGCCGCCCCAGCGGGAAGCCCCGGCTGTGCAGCGGCCATGACCCAAGCACCTCGGTCCACCAGAGCTGCCTGAGGGCCTCGCACCCGCTGCTCTCCTGGGCAGGCCGGGGGTGTGGCCTCGCGCCCCGCCCATTGTGACAGTAGCAGTCTAGCCCTCTTTCAAAGCTGATGGAGTTTGCAGGTGTGGCCGAGTGCATCTTAGAGTGCATCCTGATGGTTGGTGGGTCGCAACTCCAGCTTGGTGCCAAGGAGGGAGGAGAGGTGGGCGCCTAGAGAGCTCCAAGAAGAGCGCCACTTCCACATTTGAGGCTCTCAGGACAGGACCCCACCCTGGAGGAGTGGGGACGCTGAAGGCATTGTGCTGTAATTCCATTTCTCACCCTCCATTTTCTCAAACCAAAATTGTTTCCTGGTAACTGATTTGGTCTCCCCTGTGCCCAGGTTATTTGAAGCAAATACCAAATGCCTTACTTTGTCACGGAGAGATGATGCTAAGCCGTCTTCTTTCACGGAAACACGATGCACTTAGCATATAAACAATCCAGTGAGTCCAGTACATGCTGAATGTTGTGCAGTTCCCTTCACTGGACAACACAAAACATGTTTTCCACCCCCAAAATAAAACTCCCACTCCTGAAGCAGCTATTCCTGTTCCCCATCCTAAACTCTGCCCCGTACGAGTCTTCATGTCTCGATGGGTTTTTCTGGGAGATGCAACATTTATGTCTGACTTTATCTTGTGCTAGTACTTCAGAGTGAGGCCAGAAATAATTCCATCCTGGACATGTAGGTTGCCCCCAATCTCTTTGCTGTTGTTAATAGTACAGCTGGGGAAACATGTGCATATTTGAACTGTTTGGTACAACAGAATGCATAATTTTAGAGAATGTTTTGCAACTAAAGGCTGGGCCTTAGCCTATCTCAGACCATTAATTGCCCAGATCCCTTCTGGACAGGACCTCACCACCTGAAATCGTCAAGCTGATTACATGCCTCTTGTTTTCTACCAAGGACCTCCACTGATCTTGGTGCCATGATTTGTGAGTCATCCTCTCTCAACTGATTTAAGCCTGATTCAATTTGCCTAAGGCTGAGCATGGTGGTACAAAATCAGTAATCCCACCACTGGGGAGGCTGAGACAGGAGGATGATAAGTACCTGACACAGTCAATCATAAAGAAGTGACAAGAAGCCGGGCATTGGTGGCGCACGCCTTTAATCCCAGCACTGGCGAGGCAGAGGTACGCAGATCTCTGTGAATTTGAGACCAGCCTGGTCTACAAGAGCTAGTTCCAGGACAGCTAGGGCTACACAAAGAAACCGTGTCTCGAAAGAAAAAAAAAAAAAAGAAGTGACAAGAAGTTGGTGGAACACTTGCCTAATGTTTGTGAGCCCCTGGGTTCAGTCCCCAGAACCACACACGCGTGTGTGCGCGCGCACGCACACACACACACACACACAAGAAAAAAAACCCTCAGGTGAATGAATAGCCCACACATTCTAGAACAGACAGAAGCATTGATAAATGAGAACACCCTGAGACTATTATTCAGAGGTAGAGTCAGTACCAGACACAGGAACCTGACAGTGGAATCTTGGGAGTTGAACTAGGGGGACTCTAGGTGCCTAAGGAGTTGTTGTCCTGGGGAGGGGTGGTCCACCAGGAGCCGGTGTCCTACATCACCCACCAGGGGTGTGTTTGGCCGTTATTGGTTGGTCCTGACCTCGGGGAAGCTGTGGTAGGCCATATCCATGCATTGAGGTCCTGTGCTGAGGGTGGGGCAGGAAGCAGAGGCGAGCAGAGTTACAGCTCAGAGACTAGAGAGCTATTTCCTTGGCTAACCTGTAACCTCTGCTTCAAGGCGTTCTGGAAACTGCAGTTTGGCTGCTTTCACTCTGCACAGAGGAGCGAGCGGATCTGAGGCAAGGAGGTAGGACCACCGGGTACTCGGCAGAATCAAAGTCTCCCCCGGCTCCAGGAAGAAGTCGTATCTGTCTGTCCTGGGTGGGTGGAACCTGGCAGGAAAGAGGAGATACTCTACCCAGCAGTTGCAATCATCTCAAACAGAGTGAAAAATTAATTGTAAGATGGCTTCTTCTAGGGCAATGCACAGCCTGAAAAAAACCATTTTGTACAATATGGAATAACTTAATAGAGTGTAGCCTGATCTCAACAGTCCCCTAAAAGCCCTCCATCCCCCACAGAGCATCTCTTCCCATTAAACACTGCCTTTCGAGGCCCTGGCACCACTCTGCCGTCTGTCTCAATAGAGCTGATGACTCCAGGCCCTCATATAAGTGGAGTCATACAGTATTTGCCTTCTGTGACTACCTGATTTATCCAGCATTGTGCCCTGTGTTTTGGTGTGTATGTATAGATCACATCCATTTATCCTTCTATCTATCAGCAGTCCTTTGTGATCAGTGTTGTGAACAGTGCTGATCTGTGACCTTTATACCAAACTTCTCATGGGCAGTAACAGAATGTTCTTGGGCTGTGTGAAGTACATCCTGCTCAACTCAGGAATCGGGGCCTGTGAACTTGAGAGGACGTATAAGAAAGTTTGAAACTTAGAAACAAAAAACTTTTCGTGGTTTCAAGCATGAAAAGAACATAGCAAGTTTGAAGTTCAAAGGTATTCAGGTTGTGGCTCCATTTATAATATCTGAAGCCTATTGAGAGCTATGCAGAATGGATGATTGCTGAGTTTGTGCAATAGATGTGGATCTGCACCTTGGCTGGGGAAATAGAGGCCCAAGTACCTGGTGACAAGGGGCATCTGGGACTCTTGACTTGCTATGAAGAAAGCAAGAGTGAGTTCTGGTCCTTTCCACCCTTCTACAAGTTCTTCAACTCAGGCACTCAAAGCAGACGTGATCTGGGAATTGCGATGAAACCACAGCCGGCAGCCGGCAGTCAGCCCCACTCCTGTGGTCGGCAGATTCAACCACAGGCATTGACTGGGGGGGAGAAGAGGGCCAGTGGTCACCATGGGGAATGTGGGGGTGTCTCACATGACTAGCAAGGAGTACAACTGGCCTTGAATTGGAAGAGTAAATAAAAACTACAAGAGCTGGGGCTGAGAGCCGGCTCAGCCGTTAAGGAGCACTGTTGCTCTTCCAGAGGACCAGGGTTGGCTCCCAGCACCCGCCTGGTGGCTCACATTCACAATTCCAGTTCCAAGGGATCTCATACCCTCTCTGCATCCCGCATGCATGTGGCGCACAAACATACATGCCTGCAGGCAAAAACGAAGACACATAAAAACAAATAGATCCTTAAAAGCGAAACATGGAAGCTGAGACGTGACGGAGAACTGGCCTTCTGGAACTGAGGGTGAAAGACTATGGTTGGTTCCCCCAGCGTGCCTAGGGCTGTGGTCACAGCTTTGTATTTTGTTGTTGTTGTTGGTGGTGGTGGTTTGTACGTTTGTGTGTATAAGCGTGTGTGTGCGTGCCTGTGGAAGCCAGAGGACAACTTTGTATGTGTCTTCTGCTGCTTTGAGATAGCGTCTCTCATTGGTCTGTCACTCATCAATTAGGCTAGTCTGGCTGGCCAGCAGGCTCCAAGGATCCTACCCAGGGCTGGTATTACAAATGCCCACCCCTACACCTTTCCTTATTTTTATTATTTATTTTAAATATGTATATTTCAATATGTGTGTGTGTGTTTGGATTGCATTATGAATATGTACCATGTGTATTCCTGAGTGGGCATGGGATCCCCTGGAACTGGAGTTACAAATGGTTGTGAACCACTATGTGGGTGCTGGGAACTGAACCATGTCTTCTGGAAGAGCAGCATGTGCTCTTAACTACTGAGTCATATCTCCAGCACCCCTCTTTTATTACATTTTATTTCTTTTGTGTGCCTCATATGGGGGAGCTTGTGTGAGATCAGAGGACAGTCTGTGGGAATTGTTTCTCTTCTCCCACCATGTGGGTCCTGGGGTCAAACTCAGGTCATCCGGCTCACAGGCAAGAGCATTCACCCACTGGGCCACCTCACCAGCCCTCACCTGGGTTTTTCACATGAATTCTAGGGGTTTAACTGAGGTCCTCGTGATCGAAATGCAAGTATTTTACTGATAGAGCTATCTTCTCAGCCTTGTAACACTGTTGGTTTTTTTCAATTATTTTATTTTATTTTTGATTGTGTCTATTTGACTGTGTCCATGTATGTGTTCACATGAGTATAAGTATCCAAGAGACCCAGAAGAGGGTGTTGGATCTCTTGGATCTGGAGTTACAGATGGTTGTGAGCTGCCTGATATGGGTGCTGAGAACCAAACTTGGGTCCTCTGCAAACACGGCAAGCACTCTTTATGGTTGAGTCATCTCTCCAGCCCCACAGTTGTTTTTGTACGGACCTACACAGTTTGTTTCACAGGACCAAAAAGTTTCTTTTTTCTGGTTTTTTTTTTTTTTTGAGGCAGGGTTTCTCTGCTGGGATTAAAGGCATTCGCCACCAACGCCCAGCTTATTTTTGTTTTTTTGAGACAGGGTTTCTCTGTGGCTTTGGAGGCTGTCCCAGAACTAGCTCTTGTAGACCAGGCTGGTCTCAAACTCACAGAGATCCGCCTGCCTCTGCCTCCAGAGTGCTGGGATTAAAGGCGTGAGCCACCAACGCGCGGCTTTGAACCAGACTCTTGAATGAAATGTTCCAATGCAGTGAGCTGTGGCTTATTGTAGATACTTATAACTGACTGACGCTGGGGAACCTAAAACTCAAACCGTGTGTCCTGCTGGTTTGTTGAGGAGACTCTTCTCTGAGATGCCTTTCACTGGTTGACTTCATCCTCAGGGAGACACTTGGTGGACAAAACAGTAACTTTTGGATATCATTTCGGCAGAGTAGATGTTATACAATTCATACAGCCGGTGCTCAGTGGAAATGCCAAGCTCGCGGCATGGACCAGAGTGCTGGAGGAAACCAGAGACCCTGTGCCTCTCCAGTCCTGCTCCCATTTCCCAGTGTCTCCTGTCTCTTTGCCTGTCCCCAGTTTAGGAGTCAAAGAGGAAGGAGAGAATGTCCCTGGGCCAGCCTAACTGTGCTGGGGAAATAAATTCCCACTTCGCATGAGCCTCAGGGCATGGGCCCCCCCCCATGCTCAACTCTGTGTCTGCTTTGGGCCGAGCTCTTCCGTCCTGTAGTCCCTGCATCCCATCAGGGCCAACGCAGAACAAGCAGCAGGACACAGGAATGCTAGTTAGAGAGCAATATCTGAGCTTCAGCCTCTGCTTACACAGGGTTCCTTGCTTGCCTTCAAGCAATCTGGGAAGTAAAAACAAAAAACAAACAAAGAAACAAACAAAAGCCAACACAAACCCAGTCCAACTCCACTTTGAAACACAGAGATTTCCCATGAAGAACACAAGAAAACAAATAAGACATCACTGGAAATCCTCGGAAAACCAGAGGCTCGGGTGGAGCCCGAATCGGGAACTTGTGTTCTGGTTTGCCTTCTGCTGCTGTGACAAAACACCAACCTGGAAAGAAAGGGTTTGTTTGGTTTCTACTTCTGCATCAAAGCTCATCAGTGGGCGAAGTCAGGGCAGAAATGCAAATGGAACCGGAGAGGGAACTGAAGCAGAGATTAGAAAGGAAGGATGTTTACTGGCTTGCTCTTCCTTCCCCAGCTCATCGTCAACCAACTTTCTTATAGCACTCAGGACCACCACCCAAGGCTGGCACACCACACAGTGGGCGGGGCCTTCCCACATCAGCTGTCAATCAAGAAAATGCCCCATAGACATGCCTGAAGGCCAATCTAATAGAGGCCATTTCTCCACTGGGATTTCTTCTTGCCAGGAGTCTTTAGTTTGTATCAAATTGACAAAAACTAACCAGCACACCTGAATTCCCAAGGGAGATGGCCAAGTCCACAAAAGGCTTGTTAATTTCCTCAATGTCCCTGGAAGTCCCTAATGGCTAAGACTGGATTGGAGCCCAGATGGTGTGTCCTATCCATGGCTAAGCATAGTCACCTTAGCTGCCAAGGCTGGTGCCCTCTTCTGGCCTGCAGGCATACATGCAGACAGAACACTGTATACATTATACATAACAAATAAATAAGTCATATATATACATATATATATATAGTGGTTTTTTTTTTTTTACCCCACACACCCCATATAGTAAGTGTTTTGCCTGCATGTTATGTCTATGCGCTGCATGCATACCTGGCCAGAAGAGGGCGCCGGATCCTTTGGAACTGGAGTTACAGTTGTAAACAGCTACACGGGTTCTGGAAACAGAACCTGGGTCTTCTGCAAGACCAGCAAATTTGCTTTTAACCGCTGAGCCATCTCTGCAGCCGCCTCCCCTGCCTCTTTCCTGTTTAACAGGATCTTGCTGCATGGTCCAAGCTATCCTGAAACTATGGAATTGCAGTACAGGTCACTCCTGGCTCTCAAGAGCCTGCTTTCAAATGACCAGTTTCTCAGATCATGTTACCTTCCCCCAGCCTCTCACATATGTTAAGCAAGAACTCTAATCACTAAGCTGTATTTCCAGCTCTCTTTTTATTTTATTTATTTATTTATTTTGTTTTGCTTTTCAAGACAGGGTTTCTCTGTGGCTTTGGAGGCTGTCCTGGCACTCACTCTGTAGACCAGACTGACTTCAAACTCACAAAGATCCGCCTGCCTCTGCCTCCGGAGTGCTGGTATTAAAGGCATGCGCCACCACTGCCCGGCTCTCTTTTTATTTTTTTAAATGATTTATTTTATTTGCATTGGTGCTTTGCCTACATGTATGTCTGTGTGAGGGTGTCAGATATTGGAGTTACAGATAGTGATGATCTGCCATGTGGGTGCTGGGAATTGAACCCAGGTCCTCTGGAAGAGCAGTCAGTGCTTTTTTTTTTTTCTTTCTTTGTTTTTCGAGACAGGGTTTCTCTGGAACCTGTCCTGGAACTCCCTCAGTAAACCAGGCTGGTCTCAAACTCACAGAGATCCACCTGCCTCTGCCTCCCGAGTGCTGGGATTAAAGGCGTGCGCCACCAACCCTGGCTGCAGTCAGTGCTCTTAACTGCTGAGCCATCTCTCTACCCCCCCCCCCGCTATTTTATTTATTTTTGTTTTTTAAGTTACCTGGGCTGTCCTTGAATTTGTGAGTCTCCTGCCTTAGGCACCCTAGCAGCTGGAAAGACAGAGCTGAACCACTGGGCCCAGTTCCTGAATTATTTGTGAAAACCTCTGTTCTTCCTTGATGACCATTATTGCAACCTGGAGATACAGATAGTATTCAGGTAGTTGGGTGTAGTTTCCCTCCACACATCACCAACTCTCTGCCCAGGGTTGTAGTCCTGGTGCTTATATCTACTGCAAATATCATATGGGATGTTTCCTTGTTCTCCTAAGTGACTACACATAACCCAGGTGTAGGCTGAGGGGAGGTTTGCCTGCCAGTGAGGCCCCGGTGGGGCCTTCCACGACTCTCCACAGCAGCAGTCAACGCTCTGCACAAACCACACGAGGAGAGGGGTCAGAGGCCAGGGCTTGACGTCCTTATCCATGAAGACAGGTGGGCACTGTCACCTGTCTTCATCTTAACAGTCATTCAGTGACGCTAAGGATGAGCTAGTTTCTATGAATCTGTTATTTATGGCTAACATGGGTTTTAAGTTGATCTTGTCTGGCAATTTTCTAAATTTTCTATTGCTTCTAATACTCTGTTGTGTATTAGAGTTTTCCCTTAACATTCTAATAAGAGGAGAAATATGACCTCTTCCTCATAATTACATTTACAAAAAAAAAAGTCCTGTGGCTTGATGACCACTGTCTGGATTCTGGCATTTTTCCAGGCCATGCCCAGTCACCCCAAGCAAAGCAGGCTCATCTCTGTGAGGAGAGGACAGGGATGGCAGGGAGAGACAATGGTCATATACCAAGTGAACATCTGAGTGCCAGGAGTGTGTCAGACAGAGGGACAGGGCTTGATTACATGGAATGAGCTCCTAAGGAGAGTTGGAGAAGTGCACAAACCAAGGTGTTGTATCCCTTACACAAAACAAAACAAAACTCATGTGCTACAAACAGGGTTTCTATATCGCCAGTCAGAGAAGGCTCCTCTGAGAGAGGCCAATGGGAGCTTGGGGAAAAGCCAGCTGGACCTTGAAGGCCAATGTACCCAGACTTACAGGCCAACTCCCCATTTTAACAGCAGACACCTGCTTAAATTAATGATGGTAGCCACTCCTGGTGGCACAGAACTGTAATCTCGGCACTTGAGAGACTGAGACAGAATGATCATACACTCAAGGCCACCCTGTGTCTCACACTGAGGGTCTGTCTTAAAAACAAACAAATACAAGGGGTTGAAGAGATGGCTCAGCAGTTAAGAGCAGTTACTGTTTTTTGGTGGGTTTTTTGTTTGTTTGTTTGGTTGGTTGGTTGATTGGTTTTTCGAGACAGGGTTTCTCTGTATTGCTTTGGAGCCTATCCTGGAACTCCCTCTGTAGACCAGGCTGGCCTCGAACTCACAGAGATCCTCCTGCCTCTGCCTCCTGAGTGCTGGGATTAAAGGTGTGTGCCACCAACTGTTCTTGTCAGTTCCTAGCACCTACATGGTGACTCACAACCATCCTTAACTTCAATTCCAGGGAATTCCATGCCCTCTTCTGGGGCTCCACAGATGCCAAGCATATATGCAGTTGGTATACACATATACATATAGGGAAAACATACATCCTCATAAAATAAATCTTTTTAAAAAATTAATTAATGTTTGGAACAACCCTTCAAGGGGAGGCAGGGTTGTTTAAAGTTCAGGACCAAGCTGGGGATACAGCCTAATCAATGAGGTGTCTGATGCACAAACATGAGGACCTGCATTCCATGCCTAGAACCCACATAGAAAAGCTCAGTGTGGTAGCATTCTCTTGTAATTCTGGTGCTGGGGAGCCAGAGCCAGCCCAGGTTCAAGTGAGAGATCCTGTCTCAAAAGACAAGGTTATGTCCTGAGAAGCAAGGTTGCCTTCGGGCATCTGCCCATAGGTACACACACACACACACACACACACACACACACACAAATAAATCTTTAAAGATAAAGTCACGCTTCCATTCAGTGGGAAAGTGGTGAGCTGACTGAGCAGTGATAGCACATGCCTTTAATCCCAGCACCCAAGAGGCAGAGGTAGAGGGGCAGAGAGGAAGCCCTAGCTGTCCTGGAACTCACTCTGTTGACCAGGCTGGCCTCAAACTCATAGAGATCCACAGTCCCAAGTGCTGGGACTAAAGGCGTGTGCCATCCCTGCCCAGCCATTTATTTTTATTTTATGCATGTGTGACAGAATGTGTGTGTGTTCCTATGGTACCTGAGGAGGTGAATGAAGAGTGTTGGATCCCCTGGAACTGGACTTAAAAATGATTGTGAGCTACCATGTGGGTATTGGGAATTGAACTTTGTCCTCTGCAAGAGCAAGAAGTGCTTTTAACCACCAAGCCATCTCTCTAGCCATTATTTATTTGCTTGTTTGTTTATTCCGAGGCTGAGGCTCACTATGTAGCTCTGGCTGGTCTGAAATGCATAGAGATCCTCCTGCTGTTACATCCCGAGTGGTGCAATTAAAAATGTGTAGCATACAGGCGTTTGTTTGTTTGTTTGTTTGTTTGTTTGTTTTGAGAGAGAGAGAGTCTCACATAGTCCAAGATGACCTCGAAGTTGCTCTGTGAGTAACAATACCCTGAGCTTCTTCTGATCAGCATGATGAGATGACCTGGAAGTTGCTCTGTGAGTAACAATACCCTGAGCTTCTGATCAGCATGCCTCCACTGCCCAGTGTGGGGAGTACAGTCATGCACCATCGTGTCACGTTTATATACGGCTGGGGATCAAACTGAGGGCATGGTACACGCTAGGCAATCAGTCTACTGACTGACACACAGTCCCAGGCCTTATGCACATTTTTCCTGTAAACCCAAAACTACTCATAAAAATACATTTAATTATTTATAAAAGCTACTTTGTAAGAGAAAGTACTGGGGAGGGAAGGGGATAGTTTGCTGGAAACCAAGGGCAGAAACTATTCCATAAAACCCTGACAGGCCTAACCCGTGATGTCTGGCATCATGGTGTGGAAGCTGCTGCTGCTGCCCTGGGCTGTATCCATGTTCCAGAATAAGAAGACAAGGCCGCTTTTAGCCCACAAGGTGAGCTCAGGCCATGCCTTCCCACTGATTGCTTGTTAGATAGAAGTCTGGAATCACGTCCACAGAGGCCTGTGGCAGGGTGGGGAAGCCCAGGGTCTTGATGCAGCAGATAAGGGCCTGGATCATACGGGCAGGCGCAGTGGGGAGGAGCTTGAGAACACTGCAGATAGGGAGAATGCTCCGGAAGGCAAGACACAAGGACTCTCCTAGGGTCTCCTACGGTTCCTTTCTGTGCAATGTGACATCTCTGTTTGCCTTTGTGTGTCCCCAAATCACCCAACACTGGGTCCCGTGGATGTGATTCCTCTCCTCCTCTCCTCTCCTCTCCTCTCCTCTCCCCTCCCCTCCTCTCCTCTCCTCTCCTCTCCTCTCCCCTCCCCTCCCCTCTCCTCCCCTCTCCTCTCCTCTCCTCTCCTCTCCTCTCCTCTCCTCTTCTCTCCCCTCCCCTCCCCTCTCCCTTCCCCTCTCCTCTCCTCTCCTCTCCCCTCTCCTCTCCTCTCCCCACCTCTTCTCTCCTCTCTCCTCCCCTCCCCTTTCCTCCACTCTCCTCACCCCTCCCTCCCCTCCCCTCCCCTCCCCTCCTCTCCTTTGCCTTCTCTCCTGTGTTCCCTAGTGTGGCTCCTCACTGACCTCTAGCTGCTGTCTGCTTAGCGGTTACCCTGCCTTTAACCAACAGCCAGAATGCTGCTTTTCTTTTTAAAAAGCAAGACGAAGGTGATCTGGGTGGAACACCCCTGGTCTCCCTTTGCTAGCCCCTGATGAGCTACCTGTGTGACCCTGTGTGATTGTCTCTGGGAATCAGTTTCTCCGTCTGGCCTCTGAGGTGAGCCGCTCAGACCACACAGGCCTTCCTGCCCACGCCTTCCTGCTCTGCCACGTGGTCTACAGCCTTTGTCTCAGCTTGCCTTCTGCGCACCTGGCCTATAACAGACACTTTGTGGGGGAGTTGGTTTTCCTGAGACCAGGTTTCTCTGTGTAGTCTTAGCTGTCCTGGTATGCTCTCTGTAGACCGAGGTTGGCCTTGAACTAAGAGGTTTGCCTGCCTCTGAGGATGCTGGGGTCAAAGGTGTCCGCCACTCCTGCTAGGCTCGGTGCTCTCCTGCACTGTCCCCAGTCCTCATCTTCCCCTGCTGCCATCTGTCTTCCCCTTCTCCAGGCCAGACAACATGCTTAGAGTCGGAGGGAGGGAGGTTGACTCAAGAAAGCCAGAGTGGGTACGGGAGGTATCTGAACGGAGAAGCTCGTCTGGGGCTGGGTCTGCCGAACTGCCCTGGGCCAGGTAAACAGAATCTGATTGTTTCAGGGGATCGGAGAGCCGTGTGGATTCAATTCTGAGTGTCAGAGTGACTGCTGTGTCACTAACAGCTTGAGCCCACAGAAATTCTGCACCCGCCAGACTGTGTTCTTGCAATGTGTGCCCTGGAGGAAGGTGACTGGGGCCCCTAGTGACACCCAGGGAGGGAAAGAAGCCAGCAGGGGACACCTTCTGACCCCACTGCCACCTGCTTTTGGATGAGCTAGAGGAAGTGACCCCTGGGTGGGGGATAGGGAGGTTCTCAAGGGTGGTGGAGGGAAGGGGGTTCCCTGGAAGCAGAGAATGCTGGTCCACTGTTCCCTCACAGCCAAATGGGCACCTCTGTGAAGAGCACGGAGAGTGCTACAGCAGATGCTGCATCAGGACCGGCGACAGCCCAAACAGGTACTGCTCAGCAAAGTCTGTCTTCCTGCAGTGTGTATCTTGGCGCAAGGTGAGCATGGACCATGGGTGTCCCCATGGGGGCGGGTCCCTGGTGAGAAGAGGGAAAGAACGAAAGACCTCTCGGGGGCTAGACGATACTTGGCCATCTCTCTCCAGCAAGAAGGGGACAAATGCCGCAGCCACTCAGAGTGCTGGAGCCTGTGCTGCCTCCCACTGAGCGAGAACAGCTCTCCCCACTGCACGAAGAGAACCGGACTCCTGGCCTTGTGCCTGCCGGTGGTAAGTTGCCCACCCCAACAACCCCCACCTACTGAAGCTGTGAGTGTGTGTGTGTGTGGGGGGGGGTCATTTGCATGCAAAACCCAATCCCACCAACAGAGGGCATAGTGGCTTCCTGTAGTTAGTGTCACATGCAGTTGATAAAGTGGAGAAGATAGCTGGAGCCGACTTGGGGAGGGGTGTGGCGGTTCCTGGACCAGGCACTGAGCCCTAAGGGTGTGAACATACACAATGATAAAGGCCTGCTGATCCCACCTGGAGGGACCAGAAACCTGCAAGCCAGGAAGCTGGTGTTGAAAGTGCCAGGAGCGAGAGCAGAACCCGTCTTCACGTCAGGCCTACAAGAGTGTGTGTCTGTATCTGTGCATGTGTGTTATATCTGTCTGTTCTGTCTCTGTCTGTGTCTCATAGCTCTGTCTCACTCTGTCTCTGTCTGTGTCTGTTCCTGTCTTTGTCTCTCTGTCTCTCTGTCTGTGGTGTCTATCAATAAGGGGACCATTACAACTGCCAAGCGGAAAGGGGCTGCTAACTTCTCTCCTTCCCATCTCCTTTACTTTCTACTGGCCCTTAGTGGAGCCAGAGAGCAGAAGCTCACAGAACAAGGGATATGGAGAACGGGAGCTACTGGGAGTCAACAGAATGACTGTATGCACAGGCTGTGTACACCATGGGTGCCATGTGGAGCTGAGTACATACTTTGCTGTTAGGCATCATAATACCGACCCGTGCACAGGGGTCTCTGGTTCCCAAGGTTAAGAATATGGTACCTGCCAGGAAAGTCCGCCTGTTGGGTCTGCTTCTGCTTGATTAACACTTGAGACTTTCTGGCACAGTTTAAATGAAGGAAAGAATCAGGCAGTCTGGTCCACAGCGTCTGGGCCTGGACAAGGGTTCTGTGATTAGTGCTTAGGCTCAAGCTCATGTGACTTTTCTCTCTGATCTTTGCTGTCCTTTAGTGAATGAACATGAACTTGTGCGACACGGAACTAAAACTGGACTTCAAAGAGCAGAGAGTACTGCTCATGCACACACTGTTCCCTTATTTGGGCTCTGAAAATCTGTAGGAATTAGAGATGTCTGCTGCTTGTTGTCAATGTGAACTTGAGTTCCACAGCATGAAGCTTCTGAGGACAAATCATAGGCTTGCTGTCCAATTGCGACAATTAAATAAAAACTGCTGATCGATGAGGAAGTACCTTGTCCAGTCCGTGTTTTTCATTTATTTATTTGTTTGTTTATTATGTATATACAGTGTATGTATGCTTGCTTGCCAGAAGAGGGCACCAAGTCTCATTACAGATGGTTGTGAGCTACCAAGTGTGCTTGCTGGGAATTGAACTCAGGACCTCTGTCTGGAAGAGCAGCCAGTGCTCTTAACCGCAGAGCCATCTCTCCAGCGCCCAGTCCCTGCTTCTCGATAATAAATGCATGGAAACACCAAAGACCCATTTGAGTCTGCTCAGCTCTGTAGCCGTGCTGGCTCTACGGCCATTGTTACCCATGGAGCGTCAGACTGGGGCAGAACTTTCAGGACTGCCACTGCACCAGCCCCCACCACCCTGCAGCAGTCTCCATGACAAAGCTGTGATGGTGTCTCTGTCTCTCTCTCTCTCTCTGTCTGTCTGTCTCTCTCTCTCTCTCTCTCACACACACTGATGGGGGCATGCCTTCCTCCCAGTGAAATAAATACAAGACTCAATGAATAAAATATCATTTTGTGATGTCTTCTAATGAGAGAAAACAAAATTAGCTGAGTCTTTCCATTAAAAACACTGGAGTAGCCTTGCTCCCTGAGGGATGTTTCTCAAAATGCATAGCTTGGGACTCAGTGGTTGCCTTTACTTGAACAAGCATGATCTTGGTTGTCAAGTTGACACATCGGGGATCAACTAAACCCAAATGACTGGGCACACCTGTGAGAGGCTTGTTTTGTTGTTGTTTGCTTGTTTGATTAGTCTTGGTTTTTCGAGACAGGGTTTCTCTGTGTAACAGTTCTGGCTGTCCTGGAGCTCACTCTGTAGATCAGGCTGGCTTCAAATTCACAGAGATCCTCCCGACTCAGCTTCCTGGGTGCTGGGATTAAAGGCGTGCACCTCCACTGCCAGGCCTAGTTTTTTTGTTTGTTTGTTTTTTTGAGACAGGGTTTCTCTGTGGCTTTGGAGGCTGTCCTGGAACTCGCTTGGTAGTCCAGGCTGGTCTCGAACTTACAGAGATCTGCCTGTCTCTGCCTCCCGAGTGCTGGGATTAAAGGTGTGCGCCACCATGGCCCGGCTAGTTTTTGTTTTTTAAACAAGGTCACAGGAATACATAATTAAAACCATGACCTGAGAGTGAAGAAGACGCAGGAGTAAAGCAAGAAGGAGTCCTGAGCCACAAGCTTTCAATGTTTTCTTTAGAAATTGCCTCTAGTGCCGGGCAGTGCTGTTCCAAAGACAGCCACCAGATGGTGCTGTGGCCATGGCAGAGCAGAAACACCTTGGCAGGCAGGAAAGCATCTGATTCGGAAAAAATAAAACACCGGCAATGAGCCGTGCTGGGGTGGCGCACGCCTTTATTTCCAGCATCCGGGAAGTAGAGGCGAGAGGATCTCCGGGAGTTTAAGACCAGCCTGGCCGGGCGTTGGTGGCGCACGCCTTTAATCCCAGCACTCGGGAGGCAGAGGCAGGCGGATCTCTGTGAGTTCAAGGCCAGCCTGGACTACCAAGCTAGTTCCAGGACAGCCTCCAAAGCCACAGAGAAACCCTGTCTCGAACCCCCCCCCCCAAAAAAAGACCAGCCTGGTCCACAGAGAGAGTTCCAGGACAGGCTCCAAAGCTACAGAGAGAAACCCTGTCTCGAAAAAAACCAGGGAGGGGAGGGAGGAGGGAGAGAGGGAAGGAAGGAAGGATAGATGGAGGACGGAGGGACGGAGGAAGGGAGGGAGGAATTACCTCTAGTGAATGGTAACTCATTCAAGACCCTTACTGTTCTAAAGACAGCCACCAGAAGGTCCTGTGGCCTTGCCAGAGCAGAAACACCTTGGCAGGCAGGAAAGCACTTGATTCAGATAAAATAAAAAGATAAAACACAGTCAGTGAGCCAGGCAGTGGTGGCACACGCCTTTAATCTCAGCACTGGGGAGGTAAAGGCAGGCGGATCTCTGAGTTCGAGGCTAGCCTGGTCTACAAAGCTACACAGAGGAAACCCTGTCTCGAAAAACACAAAAACAAAAACCAGGCGGTGGTAGAGCCGACTCCCCTTGTGCCCACTCTGCTCTGTAACACTTGTTCTTCCTGCTGAATAGCTTCAGCTTGAGCCAAGTGGATTGTGAAGCATAACAAGGAAGGAGGGGACCCCAGCCTGGGAGCCCCTGAAGACAAAGGCAGCACAGGCACTGGATCTCCAGAGTCAGAGATCAGGGTGAAGGTTGGCTGGGGAGGCGATTCCTAGGGTTGAGACAGAAGCTTGGTTTATGGAAAGAACCTGTGGGCTGTTTCAAGACGCCCGCAGGCTGGGCGATGCTGGTCCCTGGAGAGTCTGCCCGGGTCAATTGAACCTCAGAAGTGCTTTATGACTTTAATAACACGGGGGGGGGGGTGGAAAATGGGGGTGGCTGCCGCTCAGCACATGTTTTATTCATGTTGGGGAAGACTGAAATCTACATTTAGCATCACAGACCACAGTTTAGCAGGGCCTTTGGCTTGTCCTGTGGGATTACAAGAACCCAAGCTGTGGGATCACAGGAAGGCAAGGCTGGGGAGGCTGCTGCTGCAGGAAGAGGACTTGGCAACCAAGGGCCCCTCCTGCTAGAAGTCTAGAGCCTACTGTGATGGTGGAACTGAGAATGAAAAATCTACTTATGGACTAAATGAGCGAGGAGAGGCCACAGGCAGCAGTGAATCATACAAACAATGACACAGAGCTTGTGAGTGTCAGATACAGTGAGGCGAGTCCCTCGAGGCAAGAGTCTCGGAAAGGTAAACTGGGCAGTTACTCCGTACTTTGATAGCTTCTGGTAGCTCCAGTCCACTCCAGAGGCACATCAGACTTGGGGAGTCTTGTGGGTGGGGCACAGACTGGGGGACTTCCAATCTTCACGCACAGCGCCTAGGAGTAAAATGGGTGTTGTTTGGGGTGATCTCACGCAGCTGCAGCCGCTGGAGCACACATACAGCTCACGCCTCCACTTCTAAGAGAGCAGTCTTCTGCTCCGGCGTCAGTCACTTCATACAGACTGCAGTGTCTTTCGGAGGTCTCTTGCCTTTGCTGCTGCCACTGGATCCAAGATGAGGTCTGTCCCCCTCCCAGTGACATTTCATCTTGTCCTAGCCCAGCGCCAAGACTCCTTTGTCTTCACACAAGTTGCTGTCTGGTAGCTGCTGAGGAGGCTGTTAGCGGGAGGCCAGCTGCAGGCAGGCCAATGAGAGCCGAGAGTCACACATGGCACTGGCAGCTAAGGAGTCTAGCGTGGGACAGTTCTGTTTCCCTGTTTCCCTGAGGCTGACTGGGCATGTCCAGACTTGCCTTGAGGGATCTCTGTGAGTTCAAGGCCAGCCTGGTCTACAGAGTGAGTTCTGGGACAGCCAGAGAAACCCTGTCTCAAAAAATAACAACAGCCGGGCGTTGGTGGTGCATGCCTTTAATCCCAGCACTCGGGAGGCAGAGGCAGGTGGATCTCTGTGAGTTCGAGACCAGCCTGATCTACAAGAGCTAGTTCCAGGACAGCCTCCAAAGCCACAGAGAAACCCTGTCTTGAAAAACCAAAAAACCAAAAACAAAACAACAATAACCCCCCCCCCAAAAAACCAGACTTGCCTTGAATTAGAGTTCTGTTGTAAAATTCCTAATTCCAGTGACTTAATGATGCACTTTGCCAAAGGTCCTCACCAGCTGTGCTGTGTCCCCATGGCGAGGGCACTCACTGGGCCCAGGTTTTCACAGGGATGCACGAGAAGCAGAAGATACCCTGAATCTTGTCCACTCCAGAAGGATGTCTCCCCTGAGAGCCAACAGCACACTAGTGCGGTGCCAGTATGCGGTAAGGACACACGAGGACCTTGTGTGAGCTTGGAGTCACTCTTCCCTTGCTCAGGCCTTGGAGAAATGCGTCCCCTGGCTGCCACACAGTAGTCACCCACACAAACCCCTGAGATACACGGATGATCTCAGCTAAAGGACACCCTTGACCTGTCTCTCACACCTAATGGTGAGTACTGTGGCATCTTGAAGTGGCTCTGCAAGGCCCTGGCAGTCCTGTGGCATTTGAATAGGGCCCTGTGAGCAACTCCCAACCCTACCCTAGTCAGGGCTCTGGCCATAGATGTAAAAACAAAGTCCTTATTGAAAGGGGTAAACTAAACTCAAGGGATTCACTCCTAATCATTTAGAAATAAAGGGACCAGGCCCTCACTCAGTCCCTGCTTTAGCAGCCATGACATGCTACAGAAAAGACCCGTGGGCCTCTGACACAAGGAAACTCCAGATGCTCTGGCCTTCCAGAGCCTAGGGCCAAAACTGAACACAAAGAAACTCCAGATGCCCTTACCCCCAGCCTCCTAGATGCTTAGTTCCTGGGAACTGTTTGGCCACAAAAGAAACTACAGGGGGGACCAAAACCTCCCTTGTAGTCTCCAGGATATAGTTCTGAAAACTATTAGTATCTATGTACAACAGGTGGAAAGTAACAAGACAATGCCATAGAAACCACAGAATGTTCCCTCAGCACTGACCAATGAGAATAATGGGTACACAGGTAACACACCAAAAACATGACTTTGAAAAATTTGATTGCTCCCCCAATGCCAACCAATCAAAAACCAACCGGTACCTACTGGTGTAAACCTGTAATTTTTGTCTTTAAAACCTAGCAGTAGACAGGGAACTTCACTCCCTCTGGAGGCTGCTGGGTCAGCTTGCTAGATGGGCTCCCTGTCATGGTTGGATGAACAATCATTAAACCTTGCTTTTGCAGTTTGGTGGGTCTTTCTGGTGGTTTCTGGGGACTTTGCAACTTGGGCACAACACACACACACACACACACACACACACACACACACACACACACACACACAGTGTCACTGTGTAGCCCTGGCTGGCCTGGAACATGCTATGCTTTCACAGAAATCCACCTTCCTTTGCCTCTGCTAGGATTAAAGGAATGTGTGATCACACCTGGGTGACGAAGTATTCTTTTCTTCTTTTTCTTTTTTTAAATCCCATTCATTCCATATCCACCCTCTACCCTCCCCCAGAAGAAAATAAAAAATTAAAGTTAGAACAAATGACAAAGACATCTTGCCGACCCCTCTGGGCAATAGCCTGGCCCTGTTGGCTGCCACCTTCTCTTACGCCCAGTCACAGCTGCCGCGTCTCCAGTTCCCTGCGAATGTACCCTCTGCTCTTGCTTCCCTGCCTCCCGTCACATACTCATTTGTTGTAGTTGGAGTAGCGCTGGAAGCTGTAGTGTGCCACTCAGTAAACCCTTTTGCCTAAACAGCTTTACTTGCAAATTTTCTTTGCAACGAGTCATTGGTCTGGTTCAAGGCCGCTGGCTTCTGCTGTACTATCGATACTGGACCCCACCCTAAATTCCTCTTGGATATCTTGCTGTTGCCCAAATTCATGGAGATACTAAGGCTATGGTCCTGCAGCTCATAGATGGGGTGTTGGGGTTGGCCAACTCAAAGGCCTGGATCTGGGCCTGGGTGGTGTTGAGTTGGTCAGCCTACCCCTCCCCCAAAACTCCCACTCAGCTTTTCCAACGCTGGTGCTGTGCTCTCGCTGTGGTCATCGAGGGGCAGGGCCAGCCCAGCATGGCCCTCAGATATCAACATGACTTCAGGTGGCAGCCCAGACCACAGACATCCAGTGGCCCTGGCTGCAATAAGACCATGACCCAGGCATGGCCCCTAGTGGTTTAGGGGAGGTGCTCAAGTATAAAATCTGGGGAAGATCACTACAGGAGCAGCCCATCTGTGCAGCTCTAGGTCCTAAGATTTTCTGGTGATGCAGCTGCTTTAAGGCACTCCTTATTCTGTAAACACTCTGGTGGAATCCTGCTTTGGTTTGTTACTGGTGTCCTGTCGCCCAGGCCTTCCACTCAGCAAGGTGACCTGACTAAGACTTCACTTCCAAACCCAGGCAGGACACTGTGACAGCTACACCGAGTCAGATGTATGGGTGGGTCCTGAGTTCCATCTGTATGGGCAGGTGGCACTTTCCTGCACAAATGTGGGACAAGGCCACTGGCCACCTCTCACCCAGGCACTCTAAGTTTTCATTTACTGGGTGAAGGGTTAACCTGGTCTTGTGTGGAGCTCAACAGTTGGAATCAGACACACCCACCTGTGGTAACATGCTCCCAGGAGCTGGCAGCCCCATGCACAAACAGTGAAAACTCAGGGTTCCATGCAGTAACCCTGGCAAACGCTGGTAATACAGGTTGCTGTGGTCAGAATGGTTAGGGCTCATGTGTCTGTCACCTGGGCCAACCTGTAAGGTCAACAGAGTTCCATGCAGATGAGGGGGGTGTGTGGCGGAAGTGCCACCCACAAAAGCACAGCCCCAAGGGAAACAAAGGGGGCAATGAGGGTCGAGGACTGCCAGCCCCACACTGTCTCAGGGTATCCTCAGGCACTTTGAAGTCCAGAGCCTCATACCCCAGGGAGGGACACAGTGAGATGCCCTGCCTCAGAGCCATACAAGACACTGGACCACATTTCATCCAAACCAAGGCTGTATTTGTCACTGTTGATTGACATGAAAACAGACTGTTGAAAATATCCAGAGTCCACAGTGGAAACACAGGGATAGGAGGGAGGGAGGACCAGAACAAAGCAGACAGGGGTGCTGATGTTGATTTGGCAAAACAGTGGTGGTCAAGAAACCAAAAAAGACAAGCTGACAACGCACGGAAAAAAGCTTGAGGGTATGACTGCAAAACCAAAGGCAGAGGGGCTGTGATAGGCTTAGTGCTGGGAGTGGGGGTGAGGAGGGCAACGCCCAGACAAACGTCTTTTTCGGAACCAACCTCTAAGATTCTGTCTGGCTTACACAGATCCAGAGAACACTGCACTAGGATTAGCACATGGGCACAGGTTTGTCCTCGTAACTAGAGTCAGTTGTGAAGTCCACAGTGAGTCTAAGCAGGTGCCCGGTAGTGTGGCTCTCTGGGAGGCTCAACCACCCTGATAGGAAGCTCAGATACTTCTCCCCCTAAACATCCCATCCTGCCTCCGAGGCTTGCATAGTTGAAGGACAGTCGCTGCAGTTACTCTGCTGAGTGCGTTCACAACGGACAGCCACAGAGTGGGTACACAAATAACCAGAGGGGTTTCTAGAAACTTGTTATAGACTGTCCAGGTTAAGAATTTAATAAGTTTTATAGTTATATCAACAGAATATTTACATGTTTTTTTCTAAAAAACAAACCAAAGAGATCCTCTTACATCTATGCATAATAGAATAAGGCAGAAAACCCAAAGTTTTGTACATTATTATTAATTATTATTTTAATATATATATATATATCTGTAACTTCGGTTCCAAGTACCAAGGGAAGGCCAGAGCCGGGCCTGAGTGCGGAGCCTCACAGTGCGCTGGACAGAAAGACCGTTTCTTTCCATAAATAAGACAAACTCTGGGGCTCAAATGGGATCTGAGAAGTGAAACTGTAAATCCCAACTAAAAATTCTTTTTTTTTTTTTTGGTTCTTTAAAATGTTAGAGCACAAAATTAAGAAAAATACAAAACCATTAAAAATGCTTGTCACCTGTAGGGGAGGAAAAGGTACAAAGCTAAATTTTTCCCAGTGACCTAATCGCAAGCTCGGAAAATGAAGTCAACCCCCAGAAAAGCGTAAAGTCCTTGACTACCCGAGCTGCGCAGCTCCTGTGCTCGGGTCCCAGGAATTTGAGCGAGCCAGTCCGCTCTGCCAAGACTACCGCGCCTCCACCTCGGGCGGGTTGCACGCCGCGGGCGAGTAGTCGCGCCCCTCGCCAGGTCCGAGAGCCAGCGGCGTTGTCCTAGGGCGCGCGGGTGGCGTGGACACTCCTCCTGCAGCCACCAGTGGAGGGGGCGCACCGAGTGCGGCGGCGGCCGGCGGGGTCCGGGCCAGGAGCGCGCCATGCAGCGCGCCAGGCGTCAGGCGCGGGTAGTGCATTGCCGGCAACAGCGCGGTGGCGGTGGCGGCGGCGGCGGCGTCTGGGGCGGGCGCGGGCGCGGGCGCGTGCTCCAGCTCCTCGCGGCGCACCTCCCTCATGCGCTCCGGGCTGTAGTCGTGAGGCTCGCGGTCGCGGTAGACGCGCTCGGAGAGCTCGAAGGGGGCGGGGCCCGCAGCGGGCGGCGGGGCGGGAAAGGCGCGGCGCGGCAGTTCTAGGCCCCGGTAGGTGTCACGCGGCGGATCCCACACGAAGCCCGCCGAGCCCAGGCCCAGGTGTGTGGTGGCCGTGGAGTGCACACTGACGCCTGTGAGCTCCGGTGTCTCGTCTTCCCTGCGCTCCTCCTTCACCTTCACGTCGCCCTGGGGCCTCTCGGGCGTCTGCTTCCCGGACTCCCGACCCAACAGGCCCGCCAGACGCAGGCAGTCACCCAGGGCTGCCTTGCAGTAGGGCGATGGAGGCCGAGCAGTCAGTTTGGCGCCATCCTCTTTGCCAGGTGAGCGGCTCTCCTTGATCCGAGGCTCGGCCTCTCGCTCTGTGAGGATCCCAGGGCGGCTCAGCTCACCTGGGCCCCGCTGCGGAAGGCTGCTGATGGGGTGGCCCACCGGTGCTGCAGGTGAGCTGTGGCTCAGCAGGCGCGACTTCTCCAGGAGGTCCCTGGGGACAATAGGACAGAGCCGTCACTTAGAGCAGCTATAGCTCCTAGGAAGCTGTGACGTTCCTGTGACCTCAAGATTCCTGCTGTGTGGAGCCTCAGTCTCCCGGGCTCCAGGGCTTGTCCCGCGTTAGAAGTACCCTAGCTGACACATTCCTTCCCTGGTTTTTGGTTACAGTTCTCTAACTGCCCTGGGTGGATGCAGGATGTCAAATTGCTTGAGTTCTCCCACTCGGAGTTGGGGCTGGGGAGGCAAGGCAACATGACTGCCCCAGCCCCGGAGTTCCCTGCTCAAAACGTACACATTCTCAGGCCCAGGGGTGTGCGGCTGCCTCGGCACCAGCCTAATAATGCAGGCCTGTTATTCCAGTTGACGGGCTTAGATTGGAGGACTGAAAGGTTCAGCTAGGCTGGGCCACTTGCCCTGGGGCTCTTGAGGGTCCTGTGGCAGGGACACTGCCACCACAGGGCCAGGAGAGGACCCTGAAAACACTGCTGTATACCCACTTTTCTGGTAGGGTCCCCAGCTGTGCCTGCAGCAGGTCCTTCTCCAGGGAGCTCGGAGAGCATCCTTAAGAAGGCTGTGCCTGCTGCGGGAACTGCAGGGGTCAGAGTAGCCTTTGCCTCCCGTGGAGAGGCCCCCCCTTCAGTCCCGTCCTCAGCGCTGACAGTGGGCTACAGCACATGTGTGGGCCTGAGGACGCCCTAAGATCTGGATGCTCTGGCCCACACATGTGCTCTGCACCTTTATTCCCTTGTAAGCTCTTCTTTCCAAACCACTTCTGCTCCTGTGAAAGCGGTCTGTGGGGTAGCCCTCACCCAAGCGGGCCCCCAGCCTTTGACCTGGTTACTGTAATTGGGGTGCCTGTTGCAGCCCCTGCTCAGCTGTTTCCAGTCACTCGAAGGTTGCTGTAGGTAACCACTTATTACCAGAAACAAGCTCCACACTTACCTGGCCTAAAACAGGGTACAAGATTTCCATTTTATGCACTTGTGGCTTGCCTTTAACCCTGAAGACAATAGTAAGTCTGTTGACTGAGGTCTGGACCCAACACAGACTGGGTAATATTTTGGCTTTTAAAGTCTCACTGACTCGGGAACCTTCGTAAGACAGAAGGGCAATCGTTCTGCCAGCCCTTGCCTACCTCCACTCCTGCCACTGCCTGTGTTTCTCCATTTCTGAACGCCCGGTGTTATGAGCTCAAACTGTTTTTCTTTTCAGACAGTTTTCCTGGCTGTTCTGGAACTCGCTCTGTAGACCAGACTGACCTCAAACTCAGAGATCCACCCGCCTCCACCTCCTGAGTGCTGGGATTAAAGGCATTCACCACCCATCAAACCCAATTCCCCAATATGACTGCCTCTATGTCACAGGGATGGACTGTGAAACATAGATTTCTTTTTCTATGACACAAAGGGTCCAATTAAGATCTGGGACCTCAGGCCAGGTGGTGGAGTTGGTGGTAGCAGCACTCGGGAGGCAGACCTCTATGAGTTTGAGGTCAACCTGGTCTAAAAAATGAGATCCAGGACAGTCAGTACTGTTTGATAGAGAAACCCTGTCTCGAAAAACCAAAAAGCAACACACACACACACACACACACACACACACACACACACACACACACCATGAATCCTGCTGTCCAGAACAGAAAGACATATGATTGCTGAAGGTGTGCCATAGTTGTCCTGGAACCGGAACTCTCTCTGTAGACCAGGCTGGCCTCAAACTCAGAGATCCGCCTGCTTCTGCCTTCTGAGTGCTGGAACTAAAGGCGTGCGCCACCAGTGTCCGGCCCACAATAGAATCACATCTGCTTTGGTGTCAAATAGGAAAGGCTGGACCCCCCCCCCCCCCCGTCCCCATCCTGAAACTGGGCTGGTAACATCCTTAGGGAGATTCAGAAGTTACTCTCCACCTGGAGACAAACATTTTTTCTTTTAAACAAGCACCTTTCTCTTTTTCCTGTTCTTGTCTATTCTGCAACTCTGAGAGAGAGATCATGCTGTGATTTCTATACCTATGGACCCTGTTTCATCAAACTGAGACTATGATGTTCTTTCCTGTTTATTTTGCTTTTGGGCCTGCCTCTTAGCTCATAGGTGCCACCTCCTCCTGTGTCCATCCATATTAAGGGTATAACAATCCACATTTGAAGCTGGGCATTGGTGGCGCACGCCTTTAATCCCAGCACTTGGGAGGTAGAGGCAGGCGGATCTCTGTGAGTTCGAGGCCAGCCTGGTCTACAAAGTGTAGCTACAAAGTAGCTACAAAGCTACAGAGAAACCCTGTCTCGAAAAAACAAAACAAAACAAAACAAAAAACAATCCACATTTGAACTGGGAGATGGTGGGTCCCACGGGGACTTGTGCTCTGGTGGAGGATGGGCTCACTTTACCGTGGAGTTGAGCTCACCATGAACAGAAAGGAATCATGTGACCTTGCTGCCATTTTAGCTGGTGACCTCATTAAGATGGAAGCAACCATGAGAGTTGGCCACCATCTAATGATATCATAAAGAAGGCCAATGCCATGCGACCTTGCCACAGTCTTGGTTAATATAAGCACATGGCATCTACAAAGAAAAGCAGCATATGTAAAACTCTGTGGTACCAATAAGTCCTCTGGGGATCACTGCATCCCTTTATGTTCAATTATGGATGAACCAGCCTTCTTCCATCTTGGGCTGGAAAGTCATCTTAAAAAAAAAGTCAATGAGCCAGGCGTTGGTGGCGCACGCCTTTAATCCCAGCACTCGGGAGGCAGAGGCAGGCAGATCTCTGTGAGTTCGAGGTCAGCCTGGTCTACAGAGCTAGTTCCAGGACAGCCTCCAAAGCCACAGAGAAACCCTGTCTCGAAAAACCAAAAAAAAAAAAAAAAAAAAAAAAAAAAGGTCAATGATATAATTCCTAATGATGTTCTACTATACTCAGATTGCCTAGCCCAATGGTCATCAAAGAGTCTTCCCCCAGTAAATGATGGAAACAGTTACAGAGACCCACAACCAAATATTGGGCAGAGCTTGGAGAATTCTGGAAGAGGGGGAAGGAGATTTGTAGGATCCAGAGGGGTGAAGGACACTACAAGAAAACCCACAGAATCAACTAACCTGGGCTCATAGGGGCTCACAGAGACTGAACCGACAACCAGGGAGCCCGCACAGGACTGACCTAGGCCCTTTGTTGGTATTTATAGCTTTAAGACTGAAAGGGAATAGATCCTGCAGATGGAATCTCCCACCCCCTAGTTCCCTTTTCTGCTCTATAAAACTTCTAAGCCCCCCTGCCTGTATGCAGTCTCCACTACCATGGAGAGTTAAGGACAGTGTGCTTCTACAGGTCAGTCTCCTTTTATTTTTATGCCATTTCTTTGATCAATCCCAGTCTAACGGACTAGACAAAGCAGGTAGAGAGGTCTCGGGGCCAGATGAACTCACCGCTCATGCTCTTCCTGGACCTTGTCAGGCTCTCGGTCGTGGTTGGTCAGAGCTGAGAAGCGCTCCATATCCATTGGCTTGGGCCATGGGGGCGGGGTAGGGAAGGAAGGTGGTGCCCGGTGCAGCCGGTTCCAGGCGTCATGGGGGCTGGGCAGGCCAAGCAAAGCTGTGCCCTCCTTAGGGGCAAAGATGCTGCTTCCTGGTGCTGGATGGGGAGATGAGGACAAAGGACCAGGAGGGTGAGCTGGCAAGATGCCCCTCAACACTGTGCATTGCCCGACCCTATCAGGCTGTGAGGAGCCTTAGCCTCGAGGGAGGTGAAGACAGGAGGGTAAGGGGGCAGTGGAATGGATGTGGCAGTCACTCACTCAGTGCATGGCTGCCCAGACCTCCAAAAGCGTGGCTGCTCAGGCTCCCCAAACCTCCAAAGGTGCTGGATCTGCTGAAGGGCTCTGTAGGGGGCGGGGTGAGGAAAGGGCAACGAGGGGTCAGGAATCTGCAAGGCTTCCACCCTGCTCCAGACTAAAAGGGTGGTCCAGGAGCTTTCTTGGTCTGGGCAGGTGTCACCCGTATTGATCCGAGAGGTTGTGGGACTTTCTTCATACCCCTCTAGCCTTGAGGTCTGTGGGAGATGCCACCTAGGCTTCTCAGTCACCTACCTGTCAGGTGACCAGTGGGCAGGAAGCTGCCATGATGAGCGGAGGGGCCAAACGGGTTGGCGGTTGGATGAGTGGCACCTAGGTGAAGGGTAGCCAGGTTGACAAGAGCCCCAGACCTGGGACCTCCTGCCTCTAATGGTGGGTCACAGCGGAGCACCCCAGTTTACTTTGGGAGCCCCTATCTCCCATTCTCTCACCTCTGCATCACTGACGGGTGCATGGTTAGATTGTGAGGTTGGAATTCAGTCTGCTCCCCAGATCTGGGGCCCCAAGGTGGGTAGGGGCAGTGGTACTGATCGTAGTAGAGTTCCCCCAGAGAAGGAAGCCAAGATGTGGATAAAAATGAGGAGGGAAGGCCCAAGTAAGTGAGCCATAATGGGACTGATCCCCAGGGTTTAATGGGACTGATCCCCAGGGTTTAAAACTGGAGCTAAAAATGATCCTGGCTAGCCCAAGGGAGGCAGGTGGTCTTGGGTCCATAGTCTTGGATACACCCTCTATTTTCTAGCTAAATGGAATTTTAAATGAGTAATGAGAAAGAAATAAAACATTCAGGAATGCTTCTATAACTTCTAACACCTTGTTGATGGGTTAGAAGATGATACCAGAAAGGAATGAGTTTCCTTTCCTGGGTTATCTCAACTCAATCCCAACGAAAACATATCAGATGTCTGGTGAACACTAGGCAGGCTTAAGAAATAGAGAATTTAGCCGGGCATTGGTGGCGCACACCTTTAATCCCAGCACTTGGGAGGCAGAGACAGGCGGATCACTGTGGGTTGGAGACCAGCCTGGTCTACCGAGTGAGTTCCAGGACAGGCTCCAAAACAACACAGAGAAACCCTGTCTCGAAAAACCAAAAAAAAAAAAAAAAAAGAAAGAAAGAAAGAAAGAAATAGAGAACCTGGGGAAGTGGGGAGAAGGTAGTGATCATCCAAGGTAGGGACTAAAGGATGGAGGAGAGACCAGCTTTGGAACATGATACCTTGCAGAGCACTAAGGGTATGCTCTGGGGCTTGAGCCAGCTCTGTTAGCCTAACATGCTAACAAAGGTGAAAACATACTTGCCCTCATCCACCTACAAGTGGATACTGAGTGGGAAGAGGATGAAAAGGACTAGGGTAGACTGGGCAGTAGTGGCGCATGCCTTTAATCCCAGCACTGGGGAGGCAGAGGCAGGCGGAGCTCTGTGAGTTCAAGGCCAGCCTGGTCAACAAAGCAGATGCCAAAATTGTTACATATAGAGAAACCCTGTCTCCAAAACCCACAAAGATAGATAGATAGACAGACACAGACAGACAGACAGACAGACAGATAGATAGGAAAGAAAAGGACTAGGTAGCTGGAGCTCTGAGGTGACAGACCCGAGACCTGATTGTAAAAGAAGAGGGACCCTGCAGAGGGAAGAAAGGCAGACAGCGTTCACATGTGTCTGTACATGTGTGCATATGCACAGGCTTCAATGACATTCTCTGAGAGGCCTGAAATTGATGCTGGACCTTGATTTGTCTCTACCAATATCTGGATTCAGATTTTGAGTTTGAGAAGTTCCTTTTATGCCCCTAACTAGTGCAGCACACGCTGTCTACACTGTACTTATGTAGCCTCATGCTGAGTCTCTTTCTTCCTGGAGACCTGGGATTTGGATATATGTCAGACAGGTGTCCTCAATAAACCCTGGGCATCCAGTCTTGTTGCAAAGGGCTCCCAGGGCTGAAAGCATATAACTCTACCCTGCCATGCACTTAGGGAAGGCTGGGACACAGGTTGTTAAGAACAGTTCCCTGCATGTGGAGATAAATCAGACACTGTCCTGGATGTGTTAAGCTTAGAGAAGACAGGGTCCCCATAATGAGGGATGCCACGATGAGGAGGGACCAGGCCACCAAGCATCCAGTAATGTGGGATAGAGGCCCAGGTGATATATATTGGTTAGGGCCTTTAGGAACTAGCACCAGGGTCCCAGGGTACCTGGGTTAGCTTTGGGACATTTGGGGACTTGGGCTTGGGGCCAGTAGTTGATATAAAGAACACTGTGCAAGAGCCCTAGAGAGTTCTCTTACTCCCAACAGAGGATAAGATAGATGTTTTGGCTCTACTCAGACCCCTGGTCTCACCTGTGCTGGAGAAGAGGGGCCGGGCCAGATCCTGTGGGTAGTGGAACCCAGAGAACATGCCTGGGGCGGGGGGCCGGCTGAACAGGTCCAACTTTGTGCCAACCTCCAGCTTGTGGGGGTCCAGCTGCATCTGCAAGGGGACAGAGTATGTTCCAGGGCTGTGTGTAGAGGCTTGGCCACTGCTCCATGGAAAGCCTCAACTGGTGGCCTGGACTATGGATACAGGGACTTCACTGATGGCGCCTCCTGAAGAACTACCCATGTTCTGTCAGCCCAGATGGGGGAAGGAAAGGCAGTTTTAGTGGGCTTCATCTGGGACAGAAAAACCAAAACCTTACTACATACAGTATGCAATGCATGGAGTCACAATGACACGCCCCACTTTTGTATCATAGCTTTCAATTGGTGTGCTTTTTATGTATACAGCATACTTGCATATATCATCTCATAGAAAATATCTTCATTTAGATTTCACAAAATTCAGTTGGAAAAGCATATCCATCGGCCTGAGTTGTTCCAAAGATGCTTGTTTTCCATTGACACAGTTTATGTTTAGAAACAAGAATCTGTAGTGGTAAGATGGCTTGGCAGGTAAAGACTCCTGCCATCAAGCCTGTGGACCTGAGTTCAAATCTTAGGACCCACATGGTAGAAAGAGATTCATCTCTTACAAGTCGTCCTCTGACCTCCACATGCATGCATGGCGCACATGTTGCATGCATACACACACGCACGCACGCACGCACATACACACAAACCCCCCAAACCATGCTCTACTAAAATGATATAGACCTGAGGTGCTTGCCCTTCTCTGTGCTGGCCATCCTTGGAGGTCTCTGTGGCCAGGGGCTGCACTATGGCTCTGGAGACCACAAGGACAAGGTCTCTGTCCCTCTATCCTTGCCTGTACGACCTGCCCTGCCATACCTTGCTATGGCCAGGATTTGGGGGCGCACGTTCCTCCCAGTTCTTAAAGTGTGTTACTGGGTGTGTGTGAGGGTGGCGTTTGCACATCACTATGTAGAGTGCCCCGTGCTAGTGGGAGGCGTGCAGACCTTATACGTCTACAGCTGCCTATCCAACCGGGGTCACAAACTAATGTCATCTGAGTGAGAACCAAGTCCTTATTCCAAAGGTATCACCAGGGATCACTGTGGGCACATCCTAAGTTTTACCACTCCTGCCCTGGAAATCCATGCTGCAAGCACCTATCCACCTCCACCTAAGCATGGGCACTGGAATATAAACAGCACTGTCTCTCCCAAGTCCCTTTCTGTTGATTTCTTTAAGGTCTTTTAGGAGACAGCGACTTTTACAGCCGCACACAAAGGTTCAGTGTATCGTGGGTTAACATCTGTATTGCAGACTGTCCTGACCATAAAGACTTTCACAGCCGCACACAAAGGTGCAGTGTATCTCGGGTTAACATCTGTATTGCAGACTGTCCTGACTGTAAAGACCCTTCCCCACTCCCAGCTCCACTCATCAGATACCTGTGCACATGCATGTGGCCCTCATCCCTGGTCTCTGCATTGTCTTCCCAACCCAGGTTCCTCCCAGGCAGTCCCGAGTCCTTCTCAGTGCGACCTTGGAGCTGGCCAGAGCCTCTCATCACACACCCTAGAGCCCCCCAAACGGCCCCACCAGGGAGGCCCCGGCAGTGCACCCGCCTGGCCCGGCCTCACCTTCATCTTCTGCTGCTGGTGGTAGATCTGCCAGGCGATCTGCACGTGCACCGCACACCACTTCCCTGGTTTCTGTGGCAGGACCGGGATGTGCTCAGAGAGCCCAGCGCCTCTTCCCAGGCCTCGTCTTCCCCAGACGTCTACCATCAGGACCACCCCAAGGCCACCCAGGAGAGAACCGGAGTCCTTCCCAGCCACAGCCAGCCCCGGGTACGCTCCCAACTCCTCCTCCCCACATGCACTCACTCACCCTGACTGCTGTCCGGTATGGATCAGACACCTGTGGTGAACAGGAGAGACGGGTCATGTCCAGGCTCTCTGGGAGAGCAGCACCCGAGTGAACGCTGCCAACTGTGTGAGTGAGTAACAACACCTACCCCAGGGGCTTTCTGCAGCAAAGTGTGAACTGCGCTGGCCCGGCCTGTTATCTCGATTGCGTTTGAAGTCTGACAGGGAGAGGGAGAGAGAGCATGAGCGACCCATGTGCTGAGGAGGAAGGAAGCAGGAGGCCTCTTGGGAGCCCCAAGTTCTGGGATGAACCGTGCTTTGGCCTGCTGGTGGGACCCTGCACAATGTTACCTCAGACTCATCATAGGACCACCTCCCCTTTAGTCAAAACATTTGCCAAGGCAGAAAGACTGGCTAATGACATCACTCAGGAGAGTAGACTGCTTCACTGTGAGAAGCACTTACATACGGTTAAGACAGTACTTAGGGACAGCCAGGTGTTGGTGGCGCACGCCTTTAATCCCAGCACTCGGGAGGCAGAGGCAGGCGGATCTCTGTGAGTTCGAGACCAGCCTGATCTACAGAGCAAGTTCCAGGGCAGCCTCCAAAGCCACAGAGAAACCCTGTCTCGAAAACAAACAAACAAACAAACAAACAAACAAATGAACAAAAAAGACAGTACTTAGGGGAAGGCAGCAAGCCCAGGCCTTCCTGGAGACTTGGGGAGCTGCATGGATATCGCTGGGCCTAAGTGGGGTGGGGCCTACATTCTCTGTTTGGAGGCAGAGGCCACAGGACCTCTCCTACTCAGCTCCTGGCTCTTTCGTTCCTTCCCTCCTGGGTAAGGAGATGAGTTTGTAGGCCATGTCAGGTGGACAACTCCTGCACTGCAAACAGACCCCCCAACCAGCAGGGGGCGCTCATACTGAGGCCAGATTGCAATAAAAACTGGAGCTGCTTTGTAGCCTTGTCCCATGCCCTATAGCCACCCACCTGCCAGTCACCTCCCTGCCAGGAGCAGCTGTACCTTGGGCTGAAAAACACCCTGCAGGGACCCAAAGGGGCTAGGGTGCGCAAGCAGGGTGGGCAGCCCAGGGCCTGTGGGAGGGGAGAGCGGGAAGAGAGAGAGAGTTCTGGGCTGCGGGCCCCACGATGGTGGAGGGCCCTGCGACACTGCTTCTCCCTCCCTAGGGATCCAGAAGGAAGCACAGAAAAAACCTGAGCTTCCCATACCCCAAGCAGACAGTAAAAGGGACTTGAGCACAGGGACTCACGTTGGAATGTCGGAAGTAGGGGCTGTCCAGCTTGGGTGAGAATTTGTCAAACTGCAAGGGAAGAAAGCAAAGGTAAACTTCTTGTATAGGCCTGGTGCCCACCATTGGCCCAGGACCCACCCACGGCTGGGCTGGGCAGTGGCCAGGATGGCACTGCTTTCTGAAGCAGGCGGCCTGGTGTCACCTGGTTCCTTGAGATCCCTGGCCTCTGGCCCTGTGGAGCCCAGGCTCCTGGTTCTGAGAGGCTTGGGTACACCCAGCTGAGGCTATAGGCAGGGGAGTAGGCGTGAAGCCCTGGCTAGGAGGTACGGTGGGAAAGCTATGACCGGCCCAGGCCGATGACAAAGAGGAAATGGCTGTACACAGTGGGGTGAAAACGGACTAAAGAGGGCTGCAGCGGTCTGGTCCTCGCAGCCCAGTCCTGTCTGGACTCCAGATCTGGTGTCAGGCCTAAGACCCAGCACTGGTCCAGCACCCGGCACGGCGGTCGAGTGGGGTCTACACACACAGGGATTAGACGCCGGGGCTGCCTGCTCAGGGCCTATGTGCGTGGGAGTGTGTGCGTCTGAGTGTACAGCTGCCTGCCCCACCCTGCCCGCCCCGCCCCGCTTGCAGCCAGCACTCGGGCCTACGCACCGGCGAGGGTGCGGTGGGCGGCATGAGCGGCGTCGGGGGCAGCCCCGCGAAGGGGGCAAATGTGTGTTGGTGCTGGTGTGTGTGCTGGTGTGTGTGCTGGTGCGTGTGCTGGTGCGTGTGCTGGTGGAACTCGGCCCGCAGCAGAGCCCCCGGGCCCAGGGAGGCGCCAGGCCGCTCGGCGTTCTGCACCAGAAACCGCGTGTTCAGCTCTTGCCTGAGCAGTTCGTGATCTACAAGAGAAAAAGAGAGAGAGACGGAGAGGCACGTCGGCCGCGGGCTCCCAGTGGGGCGAGGCGGATAGTCACCTGGCACTCCCGGGGTCGGCAGGCCAAGCCGTGGTGGCCGCTCACTACGTGCGGGCCCAGGGGTGGAGGTAAGAGAGGAGCCTGTGACCAAGTACCAATCAGAATCCCCGAATGAGGCTGGCAATACATGATTGGCTGGTTGAATGAGATCAACAGGCTGGCATCTAGAGGCAAGGAGAGAAGTCGGTGAGCCCTGTCCTGCGTGGCCCACAGTCAAGGTTGGGATGCCTGCCCCCAGGCAGAGTGTTCCTGTCCCTGCAGGATGGCTGGCTGACTCCATTCAGAAATCTTTCAGAGATTAACAATTAGTGAAGGTTCCAGCCAGAAGTAAGGGGAGGGACGCGGGCCCCAAGCGGGGTTTTCTGGAGGTCGGGAGCAGCAAAAGCAGGCACGTGGCCTCTAAGACCCCACCCCTGGGAAGGGTCAGCCCACGAACCTCCGGGGAGCTTCACCTCTTCCGTCTTGCCCCAGGGCCCCATCAAAATTAAGCATGCGCCCCTGGGTGTAATACCTACCGGCGGGGTGTCCTGGGATGACCAGGCTGCTGGCGGGCAATGCCGGGGGCGGGGGCAGTGTTGGGGGGGCAGCGAACATTGCCGCGGCGTGGTGCTGGTGCTGCGCCTGGGACCTGAGCGCCAGGTGTGAGGTAGACAGGTGGGGGCCAGGGCCTTGCGGCGACAGTGTCACGTGCTTCGTCAGGCCCAGAGGGGTGCCGCTGACCGTGCTGCTGCTCCTGCTGCAGGACACAGGGTTCAGTGGCATCCTTTTTCTCAGAGCCCGAATGTCCCACAGCCACACCCTCCTCTTCCAGGGCCAGCAGTGCCTCCCTCAGTCCTGAGCGGGTAGGAAGCCATAGCCCCACCCAAGGACGCGGTCCCACCCACTTCCCACCTGAGGTTGTGCAGGTGCAGGCTGTTGGGTGCCACCTGGCCAGAGCCAGGGCCCACGAAGGCGCCCAAGGACAGAGGCACGTGTGTTGGGAGTGAGCCGCGATGCTGCGAGGTGAGCTGTGGCTGCGGGAGGTGGTGAGGTACTACAGGGGCTTCCCTCTTCACCAGGGGGCTGCCCGGAGCTCCAGACTGAGGTCCTGAGGGCGCAGGCGCTGAGGCAGGCAGGAAAGACTCGGTGCTGAGCTCACGGCTGCGCTCCAGGCCTGACACCTTGGGCACTGCCCCTGCCTTGGCCTCTGACTTCTCACCTCTCCCAGAGCCTGCGGAGAAAGGGTTGAGCGTTTTGTTGGACCCGGTTCTATGTGCCCAAGCACCACCTGCCACCAACCACTGTGTCCAGACCCTGCCATTGCTCCTGGCACGGCGTCAAAGGCCCTGCGATGACCCCTATATCCAGTTGGGAAGCATGAACAGAGACAAGTCGTGTTCATGACCTGAAGGCACACAGGTGAGCTCAGTTTGTGTGCTCGCCTCCTCCCTGGTGTCCAGCCCCAGGTCTCTTCATAACCCCAGAATACTAGGCCCCAAAGTAAGGCCAGGGTAAAAGGCTGTAATAGCCCCACTTTAAAAGCTGCTGTGAGGTTTGTTTTTCTTTTTGCTTCCTCTCTTTATTTCATGTGTATGAGTTCGGCTGCATGCATACCTGTACACCACCAGGCTGCCTGTGGAGGCCACAAGTGGGCATCAGATCACCTGGAACTGGGAGCTACCATGTGGGTGCTGAGAATCAAATCCTGGTCCTTTGGAAGAGCAACCAGTGCTCTTAATCTCTCCAGTGCCCCTTTTTCTCATTTAAAGTATTTCTGAGTTATGTGTCTTTGTACGGATATGTGCAAGTACCTGAGGGAGAGAAGACGCACTGGATCCCTTCGAGCTGGAGTTACAGGCATTGTGAGCTGCTGTTAGAACCCGGACTCCAGTCCTCTGACAGAGCAGCATGATTTCTTAACCACTGAGCCCTTAATCCCGCCCTTTCTCACTCACTCTTGAGACTGGGTCTCGCTATATAGTCCTGGTTATCCTGGAGCTTGCTCTGTACACCAGTCTGGCCTCAACACAAGATACCCCCTGCCTCCCAAGTGACTAAAGGCTTGTGCTGCTATGTCCAGCTCCCTTGTTCTCTTCACGTTGTGTGCATGAGCTCGTGTATGCGCTTGCAATGGTACACACTTGGAGCTCAGAGGACGACTTGTGGGAGTCATTTCTCTCCTATAGTGTGGATTCAGGTCTTCAGGCTTGGCAGCACCCTAACCACTGAGCCATCCCACTAGCTGTTGGGAGATGAGTCTTGAACATTCTAAGCAAGTACTCTACCTACCGCTGAGCTGTATCTCTTTAGCCTTCCTTGACTTTTTATTTTGAGACAGGGTTGCTTTAAGTCACCCAGAATGGTCTTGAACTCACTCTGTAGCCCACAATGGGCCTCAAATTTTAATTCTCCTACCTCAGCTTCCCAAGTAGCTGGGAAGATAGGCCTGTGCTCTTAGAACCCCATTTTGTAGACAAGATTAAGGTTCTACAAGGACTTGCCCCAGGGGTGATACCTGCCCAACCTCTGCTCACTCCCTTGGCTGCAGCATGCACTGATGCCTGCGGTGGTCGGTGGAAGCCGGCTCTTACCCAAGACTACTTCTCTTCGGCCCACCATCCCTACCCAGTGAGATAAACAGGCCCTCCCAAGGCTCCTGCTGCTCTTGAGTCTCTACAATCTGAGACCCAGGAGCTGGGCTGGGGATAAACTCACCTTCGTCAGGTGCCAGGGCAAAGAGCTTCTCAGAGCCTACAGATGCCTGAGGAGAGAGAAGAGGCTAACAACAGGCTGAGCTGAGAGTGACTGTTGCCCATCACCCCAGCAGAACCCAATCCCTGGTGCACTACGCATTCCTGAAGAAGACATACTTAGTCCTGGACTTGGCGGTGTGCACACATGTTTATAATGTCCATATGGCTCCTCTCTATTTAGAGCAATGGACTTCTTCAAAATGGGGCGTGACGGCCTTGTTGTGGAATGAGCTGAGCATGCCACCAGACTGGCAGACAGCCCATCTCTGTGCTTGGGGCTCTGCTGGGTCTCAGGCACAGGCTGAAGGCGGAGAATGGAGGAGAGTCCTTACTGCATATCCCTCTTGTCCAGATCAGGGAACAGTGTCAACGCCAAGAGAGTTAGAGAGAAGAAGAACCGCCTATTGATGGGCATGCAACCCTTGGACATTGTGGCTTGACTATGCCATCTACAAACGTGCCAGGCCACATTCACAGCTATCTTGGGAGACAGTCAGCTGTAGGTCATAGTTGGTCCTACGAGGTACCAGGTGGGAGGCGTGCCCATTCACATGCTGTGGTACAACGCCATTCTCTATGTCTGGGACTGGCCAAGTCAGGGCTCGTGTAGTCCAAGCGTGTGACCACTCTGAGGGGATCTACTGCTCTCTCTCTTCCATTTCTCCTAGAGAAGCACAGCTGCAAATGTTGAACTGAGCAGGCACTCACAGCTGTGCAAGAAGTTAGGATGAGAATGTGGACCCGGAAGACGAATGATGGAGGGCCCATACTCTGAAGGACTTTGCAGTTTGAAAACACTTGGTAAAAGTGACTCTGGGAAACTCTTACGGTGGTGGCACAGGCAAGCTGGTCTGTGGGCAGTGAGGGGACGTGGGAGCTGTGGAGAACGGCGTGCCCTTATGACAGAAGCCCTGGAGGACTCCCTGACGCTCCACACGACAGGGCACTGTGAGTGTGCCCTCCTGGCCTCTGTGCTGTGTCACACGCAGGCTCAGGGAGAACCTCCTGGGAGTGGTGCTTCCCCCCACAACCAAGCACAGAACCTTCCATCAACAAACAATCTGGCCATGGGCTTCTAGTTTTCACCTGAAGCCCCAAGACTGTCTCTGCCTCTCCCTGTTCTGCACCTGCATACAAATGCTGCCATGCTATGCCGGGTTTGTGCCGACGACTGTACCCACCTAGTACGCCTCAGACACTGCTTCAAAAAGGGAAGCAATATGACACGTCACACATTGGCCACAGACATGCTTACACAAGCTGCCTGTGTATGTGCACTGTACATGAGTTTTATATGCATGGGCACTGTATAGGTATATGCACACGCCTAGATGTCTGCTCATGATTATATATGCACTTTTTTTGTTGTTGTTGTTTTTTTTTTTTTTTGGTTTTTCGAGACAGGGTTTCTCTGTATTGTTTTGGAGGCTGTCCTGGAGCTCGCTCTGTAGACCAGGCTGGCCTCGAACTCACAGAGATCCACCTGCCTCTGCCTCCCGAGTGCTGGGATTAAAGGTGTGTGCCACCACCGCCCAGCTATATGCACGAGTTTTGCATGCCTATATCGTACAGGCATAAGGCTGATCATGTGTAAGCAAGTATATGGGTAGACACATTAGTGTACATGTTTACATATACTAACATACACAATGAGTGTGTGTGTATGTGATCATGTCAGTAAGGTCTGGAGGACATGCGTCACTGGAGATTGGTGGAGTTCGGTGGATCCGGAGCCGTGGACCTGGCTCAAACTCTCCTATTTTATGATTTTAAGAAGGAATTCAGTTATTACTGAAAGCGATGGCATAGCTTTTGCAGGGAGAGGACAGGCTTGCTCCAAGGTAATTCATGGGAGACAGCTCAGAAGAGTGGGCTGGAGCTGCGGGCGAGTGTAGCTCTAACTACAACTTCCCCAGCTCAATGCAACAGGACAATGTTCACAGAGCCTCTAAGTGGCCCAGCTCAAGGCCTAGGGTAGGGACACCCCAGGGTCTATCACAGGCAAAGGGGTGGACAGTGTCCAATCTGTCTAGCTCAGCACAACCAGGAAGAGCTGTGGACACAAGCAATAGGATGAATCTCAACTGCCAAAGAGCACATGCTGCAAGATGCCATCTGTACATTCAGGAAAGTGCAAGGCGGCCAGAGGGTGCTGTGACTTGGTGGGTGCTGTCAGAACGAATCAAATCGGATTGTTTAGGTGCATTTTATTGGACATAAACTGTAATCCCCAAATCAACAAAAAGATGTGGTGTTGAAGCTTGAGCAGGCCTAGGGGTATCCAAGCATGTCTATAGGAGGCACCCCTCACTTGGGAGAGCAGATGGCTAGACCTTACTGTTTTCTATGTCAAATTATCCCCAGACATGAATGTAAGAAAGACTGGAACAGTACAAAGGCATCATGGGTATGAAAATGGGGCCCTTCCTACCTACACCTCAGGAGCTCATGCCACAGAAGAGGCAACAGATTCATGCCAATGACATCCCTCCCTGTACCCAAGGGCTCTAGAAAAGGCCAGGACAGTAAGCTACCCTTGGGCTGCACTGACCATGAACATGCTTAAATTGGGGTCCATTTCCTTCTTTCTGATTGGTAGAGTTAAGAAAAACCCCAGAACACTGGAGCTTGGCAGAGATGGCTCACTGCTTAAGAGCACTGACTGCTCTTCCAGATGACCAGGGTTCAATTCCCAGCACCCACATGGTGGCTCTCAGTCATCTGTAACGCCAATCCCAGGGGATCTTCTGGCCTCTTTGGTACATGTGCACGCATGCAGGCACAGCACCCATGCACTTACTAATTTTTGTTTGAGGCAGGGTTGCATTTTGTAGCCCCGGCTGGCTTGAAACTCACTGTGTATACTAGGTTGACTGCAAACTCAGAGATAGACCTGCCTGCCTTAGCCTTCTGGGTGCTGAGATTAAAGGCGTGAATCACCATGCCCAGCTTTTTTTTCTTTTCTGGTTAAAAAATGAATATCCCAGAACAGTGAGAGGCAGAGCCAACAGGGGACTGGACAGAGAGGTGGTGAGCAAGGAGGCCTGGGCCACTCTGACCACCCAGCTTTGCTCTTTCCTGGTGACAGACTGAGGTACTTACTACAAACTAGGTAACTGTGGTGCTTTTTAAGCACAGCGTAGGCTACCTCACCTCGCGTAGCAGAGCTCTCAGTGAACTGTGAACTTCTGTAGTCTATAAGCCTCTGTGCTTTGTCACACCCATGATATGGAACCAGTGGTGCTCCCAATTCCCTGGAGGTGGAGGGCCTACCTGCCAGGGCTGGGTAGGAAGAGAGGCTACAACTCAACCTGTAGCTCCAAGTGTGGTGCCTGCTGGGTTTTGGTCCTGGGAGGTGAAGCAGAGTAGCTTCAGATACAAGTCAGCACCCAGCCCAGGGCATCGCGGGTCTCTACAGCTAATGCCAGTAAGACCCGAGATTAGCCCAGATCCCCTCAATGCTGAAAACACTGCCCAGCTTAGCCCTTTCGCCTCATGCCATACCTTATAGCTGGGGCTTTCCCAACCCTGACTCTCTGCCCTTCCTACAGCCACAAGCTAGTTCAGTATAGGAGATGACAGGACGAACCCGATTCCGAAAGGTCGAGGCTGTTTTCCTTCTTAATTCTGCTGCTGGGGTGCTGGGAGGATCGACCATTGTAGGGTCTGCCCTACACGGGCCTCAGAGCCACAAGGGCCAGTGAGTCAGTTGGTGGATACGAAAAGTCAGGGACCTGCTGAGCAGGTAAAGAGGATCCTGTGGGGTGAGAGTCAGCTGTGACTTATCATTGTTGTCTATAGACAGGAACACCAGGGTCCTGGAGATGACTGAGCTCCCCTGACTCAGGACTGCCCCTTATTACCTTGCCCTGTCTACCAGGACACCCAAAGTCCCAGAAGGTTCCGTCATCATCACCCTATCAGAGCTACGGCAGGCCACTCGGTCATCAGTTTTTATACTCAAGGACCATTTGAGCTAGCTTAACTTTTATAAAGTTCTTTACAATAAACCAAATGAGAACAAGCAGCCCCAAGTGGAGAAAATTTTAGGCTCACCGCAGTCCAGAGCCCAAACTTCTCTATGGCTGTGGTGGAATTCTGTAGAATCCCTGAACCCCTCCTATCCTGTTTTTTCGCAAACAGGGCTGCCATGGTCCCCACTAATCTCTCTTGGCATCTCACGAGGTCCCTCGGGAGCACCATCTGCCCTGTGTCTACAGCTTCCCAGGTTGCAGCCCTGCTACATACCCAGCCCCACAAGGCACCGGGGAATGGCAGCTAACATCCCTCTGAGGAGGCTGCCCTAGGGTCTTCACGATTAACAGAGCCCTGCTGCCAGGCCCCCTGGGTGCCGCCAGGCCCTACCACGCAGGGATCTCAGCAAGGCCATCTTGGACTTATGCCCCACATGCAGCCTCCAAGTGAGCTTGGTGCCCAATCGACATCTGTAAGCCAGAAAGGAGGAGCTCTGATCTCCCCAGGCAGGCACAGAAACAAGACATCAAGAGCTGCATCCTGCTGGGCGGTGGTGGCCACGCCTTTAATCCTAGCACTTGGGAGGCAGAGGCAGGAGAATCTCAGTGAGTTTGAGGTCAGCCTAATCTACAAAGCGAGTTTCAGGAAAGCCAGGACAGTTACACAGGTAAACCCTGTTTTGAAACAGCCCCCCCCCCAAAATCTGCAATTCCACATCTAACGCAAAAAACAACTTCCAAACTCCAAGATAAGACCTTGTTCCTTGGCACAAATAGTAGGCAGCAAATGAAAAGGACCTGAGTTTTTTGGGGTGGGAGAAAGAGGGTAGGGTGACCTCTGCTCTGCCTGCCTCTAACTGAGACCTAATGACTCTTTACTGTACCTCTTAGGAATGTTTTGTCCCAGAAGAGCCATAAGCTCCTTGATTCTCAATCTGCTGGGGGGGGTGTGTGGCAGAGGGAACTGCTCCCTCCAAGGGTAGAGTGAAACCCCAGACTCCAGGAGAGCCGAGGGGAGCAGTGTGGAGGTGGGGAGCAGAGTGGTGAGAAGCAGGGGTGGCATAGTCTCCCCAACACAGGACAGTGCCTGGCATGACCACAGCCAGTTCCAATCTTCCTCCACGGGCAAATCTACTGGGGAAGACCATGGGTGCAGGCAGGAAACTTAGTGCTTTGCAGAGTTTCGAACACATGGCCGGCCAGGCTGGTTATCCCTGTTCCGGAAAGCTCTGGCCCAGAAGACCCCAGCTTCCAGGACCTCTGGGGGAACCAGTGGTGTCAGTGGCACAAGTTTGAGCTGCAAGCACAGATGTTCCTTCGTCTTTTCCTTTCTGCCAAACTTCAGAGCTGACTAGTTAGGCCAAGACGGACGGGTGTTTTACTGGGGCTGCCAGACCTGCGTTAATAACTTTCTGGGCACTATCTACTGGGACATGACTCAGGCACGAAGTCCTCCAATTTTGGTGTGCAGCCAGAGTGCAGAATAAAAGAATATGGTCACTTCATACCAAGATGCATGTGGGAAATCCCCAAGTTGCAGGTTTGTGGGTCTACGCAAAAGGCGTGTCTGGTAGGAAGACACCACCAATCCTCCGAGGGGCGTCAATGTGGCCCGGGGCTAGGGTCACCCTTCGCTTTGTTTCAGACTACTGGACCCTAGGGGCAGCCTCGGATTATACAGGAAGCGCAGCCTCTGCTGGCCGCACCCCGCCCCAGACAAAGAACTCAACTCCAGGCAGGTGAGCAAGGCACCACGCACCCGGTGGCAGACTGCGCACAGGGGTGCAGACAAAGACGCGCGCCCCCACCGTGCCCCGCCTGCCTACGCCGCGTGCCGGACGGGCCCGGGACCCTCGCCAGACAACACCCCTCCTGTCTGCCACCACGTGCGCCCTAGGTGCTGCTTTGAGAACACGGGGACTCTGAGCGACATGCTCCAGCAGTGGATGCATGAACGGGGCTCCCAGGGCCGTCCTCTTGCCCATTCCTCAAAGGGGTTGGTGCTTCCCCACCCGCGATGCCCGAAGTCCCGCTTTGCTCTTCGGAGCCCACAACGCGCACTGACCTCGCGGGCACCCAGATCCCGCGCGCTCCGCAGCGTTCGTCGAAGGTCTGAGCCCTAGGTGCTGCACGGGCGCGGGTAGCAGAGAAACTCCTGCGGGTCTACCACCCACGTAGCCTTTTTCTGCATGCCCTGCTGAGCCGGAGCCCGGGCCGGGGGCGCGCGGGGCGCACGAGTCCCCGCGCCTTCTCTGAGCGCAGCGAGCGCTCTGGGAGCAGCGGCCGGGAGCCGTCGGACGGGCGGACGGCGGTGGCGCGGGCAGGCGGGGCGCTGTGTGGGCGGGGCACGGGCAGGCCCAACTAATCCAACCCCGAGGCGTGGATCTGCCCGTGCTGGGCGGCTGGCTTCATTCTGGAGTTCTGATCTGACCTGATACCCCAGGGTCTGGGCACATCGACCACAAGAAATGCCCGTGGGCTTGATTCCATAATCATCTTAAAAACAAGTTGCAGATAACTGATACTCCGCTTATATTAGGATAAACAGCCAGAAAGAAGCGTGATCACTGGCAAGTTGAGGAGCTGGGGCACGAAGGACTGACAGGGTCCTGAGAGCCAATAACAAATGTGCCAACCAACCCTGTTTTTCCTAGAATCCAGATAGGACTTCAAGCCACTGTCATGCTGAAAAGGGCCATGTAGCCAGGCTACCCCCGTGTGACCCAGTGACTTTACAGAAATCTGTCAAAAGTGCCAGTCTCAAACAGTATCTTCAAGCTCTTTCATTGTATTCGAGTTACTTACCAAATAAAGATATTAACAAAAGTAAGGCCACCATCAAATCCTGACATTTCCTCCCACAAAACAAAAAGCACTGTTAGATGCCTGACAGCCAGTCACAGAGCCTCAGCCTCACAAGCATCAAGTCACCAACAAGGAAACTGCAACTGGAAGGAAACTGTTGACACCTCCTTATCAAACAGCTAGATTATGGCAGAGCCAGACCTGGCCAAGGGTCTAGCTCCAGGGGTCAGACATTTGTAGGTCAAGTTCCCTTTGGGGTGGGAAGTGAGATGTCAGGGACCGGGGAGAGATACAAGCAATACTGGCTGCAAAAAGGTGGATCGTGTGTGTGTGTGTGTGTGTGTGTGTGTGTGTGTGTGTGTGTGTGTGTGTGTGTGTGAGAGAGAGAGAGAGAGAGAGAGAGAGAGAGAGAGAGAGAGAGAGAGAGAGAGAGAGAGAGAGAGAGAGAGGTGGATACACACACCATGGTGAGGTCTACAGAAAGGTCAGCAGGGAATGTGTGGGAAAGGGGACACAGCTATCTATCCAATGCTGATTCTGACTTTCTGAATGCCTGGTTCAGGACAGGACCCTCCAGCTATGACTGCTTCTGGGACTTCACTGTGTACCGAGTGGCTGACTTGGCTGACTGGCCCTGTGGGCTCTGGACCGTAGCTGGCCCTCCAGTGTCCAGAGGAGGCCAGCACTGGAATGCGCCGTCCACCAAATCCCACATCCTTCCAAGTACCACTGCTCTGCCTTGTTTTTAACTAGGTTTGTGGTGGAGTGGTCTGTGTGGGACACATTTAGCCTGGAAAGGTTTACTGTCCTGCTTCCTTCGACAGAAGAGAGCCATGGGCAGAAAGGCCCAGAGGTCTGACAATGATATATCTCACCCCTCAGGTGGAAGCCAGAGAGAAGTAATCTGGCAGTAATTTGAGGCCCAGGAGCTAACGGAGTGGGAAGGCAAGACCCCTGACCAGAGCTTCCCTCCCAGGGGTCTTGTCTACTCAAACATCCAAACTACAGGAAGTTATTATCCTGTAGCAACTGTGATTGTCATTCCTTGTCACTCCTGAGGCCACCTTGGGCAGAAGAGCTCTTGAAGAAGGATTAATCCAACCAATGGGCTTACAATTCACAGCCAGGAGATAGTACTTGACCAGCCTACAGCCTGGTCTAGAAGTAAAATTAGACTTACAGAACCTGGGGCAGGCCTGTCTAATTTTATTTAGGAAGGAAAGCAGTTGTGAAATGAGAGGCTTAATGAGGTTAGGAATTGAGAAAGGAGTGGGAATAGATTATCATGGGAAATAAAAGCAGACGCCAGAGACAGCACTGATATCAAACATCAGGCTTCCCAACCAAATATCTATAACCCAGTGAGGTTTAATGGTGGTGTTGGGGCTCATTTATCTAAAACCCATGGTTCAACAACTCGTATTATAACTTCATCCATCATCATTCTATGTCTCTGGGGGAAAGATGTTGTCACTGAGGGGATCCACCTGGAACTGGAGCTGCTGGAAGTATCTAGGGTCATTTGGTTATGCCACTCTCGACAGTTCTGGGGTACCCCAGCCTCCACTTGACTACAGCTAGTAACTGGGCCTCCTTGAGGGTCTAGCACTGTCCTAGAATTGCACACCAAGCATGAGCTGCTCCCTTTTGGCTGTTACTCTGGAGACAAGTCACCAGCTGAGTCTGAGGTCACAGGGCAAAGAACTATGAGGTGTGGCCACGTGACAGTGGCATCCTACGTGACAGTAGAGGCACGGGCAAGTGTGCTGGTATTGGGATCTGGGGAGCTGTTGTAGATCTGACATGAATAGCTGAGCCACCTGGATAAGACATCAGGATGGTGGCGGCTTCTTGGGCCAAGGGCAGGACAGTGGTGTTAAGTGTGTCAAGTGCCCAAAGTGCTTCCTAAAAAAACGTCCACTAATGGGTGGCCCTAATACCACTCAGCATCTGTGGCCTGCAGGCCATGCTTTGAGAATTACTGTAGTGGAGATGCAGGGGAGGCAGCCCCATCTCAGAGATATCCTGAAGCTGCCAGGAGCTGGGTGAGGCAGGGGTTAAGTAAGCTCAGGGCCTACTGGCCTGACAGCACCTTGACTTTGGGCTGCTGACTTCAGTGCTCAGCATGGGGTCAGCATTTAGATCAGTCAAGTTGGCCTGTGAGACATTTTCTTTTCTTTTCTTTTTTTCTTTTTTTTTTGGTTTTCAAGACAGGGTTTCTCTGTGTAGCTTTGGAGCCTGTCCTGGCACTCGCTCTGTAGACCAGGCTGGCCTCAAACTCACAGAGATCTGCCTGCCTCTGCCTCCTGAGTGCTGGGATTAAAGGCGTGCACCCGACTGGCATTTTCTTGATTAATGATTGATGTGGGAAGGCCCAGCCCAGTGTGGGCAGTGCCGTCCCTGGGAAAATGGTACAGAGTTGTATTAGAAAGCAGCCTGAGCAAACCATGGGGGACAAGCCAGTGACTAGCACTCCTCCATGGTCTCTGCCCCTAGATTGCTACCCTGAGTTCCTGCCTTGGCTTCCTATGATAACAGATGGATTGTAACCTCTCAGCTAAATGATATTTTACCATATCAACAGAAACCTAAGACATACACAGTGTAGCAGGAAGTCAGCAGGCTTCAGTCATTTCACACCCTTGAAGTCACTTTAGATGGGATGTCACCTGGGAGGGAAGCAGTCTCCACTATTGTGCCTAACCAACCTGTGCTGTCCCTCACAATATGACCCATGTGGGTGAGGTCCACTTATCCTTTGCAGGGCCTTCTTGGTGGCCAGAGTGTATGGAGCATCTACTAGTCGACATCCACAGATGGACTGCAGACTAGTCCCAGAGGCTGGCTAGCCACAGGGCTGAGGCCACACATAGCAGGGAGGAGTCCTGGCCAGATTGCTGGCAGCCAGCTGGGACCTAATGGGCTGCCTAATGAGCTCCCACACAATTTTTCACCCATATTTTTCCAATAAAAAAAGTGCAGTTAGACTCCAGCCACAGCCCTGAGGGGGAGTCATTCATTTGCCTGGCCACTCCTGAGCCTGCAGCCAGCACTTCCTATATTGCCAGCTCCGCAGCAGAGTGTAGCCCTGGTGGGTGGAGGTGCGTAGCTGTCCTCCGAGTAGAGCTTGCGGGCTGCTGAGCTTTGGGAGCTGGGTAAAAAGTCTGCTCGAAAGACTTGGAGTGTCTGCAGCAGAGCTCCAGGCTTGTCCCTGGGGGAGGGGACATCTGTCGGCCTTGGAAGAAAGATGCCGAGAACACAGAATCACCACCCTATCTAGGTGAACTGTCCAGTCTCCCCTTCCTGTGTCTACCAGGCTAAGCCTATCGGAGCCAGTGCCAAGGCTCCTACACAATGAACGTATTGTGCCCTCCCCGACTCCTGGGTCTCTCCATGGCACCAGACCAGGATGGACTCAAACTATCAGAGCTGTCTGCCTCTGCCCTCCTGAGGGTCTAGCCACCACTTGTCAGTGACCATGTTCACTGCTTCCAGGTCACCTGTATCAGGGAATGTGCTGTGAAAACTCAAATGCAGGTTCCAGGTTCCCCCATGAATATGGGCTACTGAAGGGCTTTTCTCCCTCCCAAGTTCTTGCTGTGTCGAAAAGATAGAAACAGGGCAGTAACTTAGTCCCAGCTTGCTTCTCAGTAGGGAACCTGGCCTGGGTATATAGCCTTGGGGCACAACACTGGATAAGACATCAGGCGTCCTGGAGGCCCAGGGTCAACTCTGGCTGCCGAGTGTAGTTAGGGGAAATGTTGGAGATCAGTCAGCCCTTCTGGCCACCTGTCCTCAAGGGGGTGATGTATTTGTTTCTTCAGAAGGATGAAGGAACAGGAGCTTGAAACCCCTTCCTGTCTCCCTCCATCCCGTATGCTCTGAGCAGCTCTGGGCTACAGAGAGACTTTTTCCTAAAGTTAGCTTTGTACCAAAGGTGATACCAAGGGACCTGCAGGCTTTCCCAGGTGCTTGTTTAAATGTTACGTCTGTACAAGGCCTCTGTCAGCAAAGGAGGCAGCAGCTCCAGACAGACAGACAGGGAGGGAGGGGCAACAACTCCCTCTTTCCCACGGGTCTCCCACTCTGAACCCCAGTGGCTCCTTCTGCACATACTCATCTCCAGGGTCTTTTTTCCCAGATGTGCTGTTCAGGGGACCTGTAAGGAGAACCTGTGCTGCAGAGGGAAACAGTAGAGACAGCACAGGGACTTGAGGCCGGATGATACAAGCATGGACCCACCAGAGCTAGAGTGCCCCGGCCCCGGGTCCTGTTAATTCACCTTCGACAACCTGAGACCAGTTGAGCTGAACCCGCCCAAGACCGAGAGGCCAGACGTGGCTCCATGGAGCCCTGCACTCTAAGTAAAGTATGCATGAGCAGACACCTTAAGGCGCCCTCAAGATCCACACATACAAAACCCTTTTCACAAAAATGTGCCTCAAACCAAAGTCCAAGTCTAACTTCCATCCCGTCACCCATCCCATGCCGGGTCTGGGACACCGTCTCCCTGTGTCCTCTCTTCCACTTTAGGGACTGCCATATTCAACCCCAGCTGCCTGCACCCCAGTCTTTATTTGCTCAGAGGCCAACGCCAGTAAGACGGGACCCTGCACCCAGCTGCCCCAACCCATTTGAGAAGTGTGACCTCTACTAAGTCCCTTCCTTCCTGTCCTTAGATTCCTCAACCATCTGTGATGAGGTGCTACCTGGAGGGCTCAAGAACCCAGGAGGGCCCTGAGAAGTTGTGGTGGCATCAAGTTCTCCAACACTAAGCACTGAGCAGCACAAAGTCTGGATTATTGGGTACATTTTGTTTTCAATGGTAGAAAGCAATAATGACCAACAGCTCCCACCTGACCTCCCTAGAAGTGCCTGCAGCTGCTCAGCAAAAGCTCTGCTATCCTCCTTGAGGCCAGCCAGGGCCTAGGGTGACCTCCATCAGTGTTTCAACAATGGCTGCCTACCTGAGGTCTACCGCTGGGATGCCTAAGCCACGATCATGCCAGGCACCCCCAGCCAGAGAGAAGCTTCCTATACTGCCTATCCAATAAGAGAGACTCTCCAGATACTGCCTCTTCCTAGCTAGCAGGGCCTGCCCTGCTCCAGTGAGGGTTGCTGGAGTGGGTATCCCAGGTCTACAAGGAAGGGAGGAAAAGCCAGGCTCACCTTGTCATCCACGCCACTCTCACTGTCGCACTGTGGGTCAGAGAGAGAGAGAAGTAAGTCAGTGCTTTTCATACTACCAGGGAAGCAGGGGTACAGGATACAGGTAGACATTCCTAGCCACGTCTCAGCCAGGAGGAACAATGGAAAGGAACAGGGACAGGTGGAAGGCAAATAAGGTTGGCTTGCCTTGGGGTAGGTAGACTCCAATATCCTAGGACCAGGCCAAACCCTGGAGCTTCTGAATGACCTGTGACACTGGGGAATGTGCAGGGGGCTTTACCCAGTCCAGATGAACTTAACTATCCCAGGAAACCCCATGGGCCTTACCCCATGGAGAGTTTTGTGATGAGGGCCCAGGTTGAAGGAGGCCCCCCACCACACAAGAGATTCCCACTGCCAGGCAGCAGTCACAACAGCTGTTCACACCCAGATGAGATGGGGTACAGGGGAGACAGGTGGTACCACAAAGGCCGGTGAACCGGCAGACAGTGACACAACCACCCAGCTCACGCTCCTTCTCCTGGTGGGAAAGCAGGGATTCAACTGGAGACGCCAGCATCCCAGCCAGCTGCTCTGGCCTCTGGAGAAGACCACACTTGAGGCTGTGTAGCCCTGACAAGTCCCTTGTCCTCTCAGTGCCTCAGCCCCTGCTTCTGTAAAGCAGGAACAACAGCTTCCCTTGGTGGGAGTGTAAGGGGCAAAGGAGAGACTGGCTCTCAGTTTGGACTCGTCTGGGATGCCCAGGGTGGAGCTCAGGGTAGGCAGGTTCTGACAGATCCATTTCTGAGTACAGCTGGTTAACTCAAGATTGTGATCATCAAGAAAACAAATCTTTGCTTCCCGTTCTCAGTAAGCAGATTTGAAAAGGACATACTTCTAGAGAACAATGCAGTTTCCTCTGAAATAAAAGGGGGAGAATCTTGCTAGCAACTGCAATTATGAGACATTCTCATCAAATGAATTATACCGCTGAAAATAAATCTCCTCCGAGACACATGAGATGGAGATTGGGCTACAGTCAGACGTGTGGTACTGGCTTTATAAGTTGTATTCAACTTGATTAATACATATCATCAAACTATACTGCCTTCCACTGCCCCAGCTGAAGGCCATTGTGCCTTCAATGACACAGTTCAGAGTTGGATAAAAATGTGTTCACCAGCCACTCATTGCAGCTGAAGCTCTATTCTAGCTCAAGGACAACATGTCAGGCAGCTGGGATGGGCATACGGGGGTTCTCTGAGGCTGATGGGCTTCACACCTGCAGCTCATGGACCCCTCCATCCAGTCACGCAGTGTGGGTCATGGCCTGGGGGAGCAGGCCCTGAGACTCTGGATGCTAACTAAGCCCATGGGTAGGCATCATTTCTTAGACCAGTGGTTCTCAATTCAGTTCCTCACGCTATGGTGATCCCCCAACCATAAAATTATTTCATTGCTACTTCATAACTGTAATTCTGAACTGTTGTAAATCGTGAGGTAAACATCTGATATGTGACCCCCAAAGGGGTCATCACCCACAGGTCCTAGAGTAAGGAAGACACGTGTGACTCTTCAGCTTTGCACATAGCCAGGCCCCTCCCGAGAGCCAGCTTCATTGGCCTTTCTCAGCAGGAGCTCAGCAAGGACCAGGCCTGGACCCTCAAAACCTTGGCACCCCCTCCTACTGTGAGGTAGGCAAGGTTTGGTGAGGTAGCATGAAACAGGACCTCTGTGTTATGAGGGAGAGTTTGGAAATGAGGACATGAGTGTGGGGGAAGGCGGGATGACCAAACAGAGCTCATGGGGCCTTTGAGGCAAAGGGGAGATGAGACCATGGAGCGGAGTGGAGCCTGGGCACAGCTGGACATTTTAGTGCCTCTGGAAGAGGGCACTGCAAGTGGTGTGAGCCGCCTTCAGGGTGACCGCTGCCAGGTCACTGAAACAGATGTGTGCAGGTGGTGGCTTGGGGTTGGGGAGGACAGTCCCTCCCTCTTACCTTGCTGCCTGGGCTGCCAGGACCCATGATTAGGCCTCTTACCATCAAACCTTGGTAAACTGTCAGCGGCAGCCTGAGGACGACTGCATCACCTGTAAGCACTACCCTCTGCTCCTTCTTCAGCACCAGATCCTATGGCCAGAACAGCAATTCACAGACCTGGACTGGTCGCAGACTGCCCCATGGCTTTTAGGTCTGAAGCTAGACTAGCAGGGCTGAGCAGTGGAACCTGAGGAAGGGCTACTTATGGTGTCTGCCAAGTGAGAGAGAACCCTCCAGAAGGTACAGGAGGCCACCCAGATCTTATAATTGTCAGTCAGTGCTACATCAGCAGCAATATGTAGGCAGGGCCATAAAGACCGTAGACACAGTCATGTGATTAAGTACTACTGACTTAACATCTAACTGCAATGGAGTTAGAAATGCCTGAGGCAAACAATCAGGCAAGGTTGGGAAAAGAGACACATCCATGTTCTGAAAGCAGGCTGAGTAATGCTCAGGAGCTGGAACAGGGCTCAGTGGCCCTGGAGAAGAGCCTGGCCCTGGTGCTGGCATGAACAGACTTCTAGCGTAAGGAGAAGCAGTGTATACATTCAGGGTTCAAGACACGGGCTCTAAAGATATCTGCTTTACTGCTGTGTTACTAGCTATGCTGTGCCCCAATTTACCTCCCTGTGCCTCAGTTTATGCTTCCGGTAAAACAGGGATGGTAGGTCATTTACAGGAATGTATTGTGGCTTATATGAATATACACACACACAATACTAGGACAGTGCTGGATACCTAGCACAAGACACGTGTGATTGTACGGTAATAATACCATCACCATCATCATTACTTCCCCCATCTCCACTCTGATGGTTAATCTTGTGAACCTGACAGGCTTGGAGTTACCTAGGAGACACTTCCAGGCATGTCTCTGCGGACATTTCCACAAAGGTTTCATCAAGGTGGTAAGGCTCACCCTCAGTACGGGTAGCACTGTCCCACTGTTTAGAGTCCTAGACTAAGAGAAATGAAAAGCTGAGCTACATTCCAGCAGCAGTCCTCTCTCTGATTCTTGAGCATATGCACGTAAATGCGTGGCTCCCGCTCTTGCTGCCGCCCTCTCTGAACCACGACGGACTGTACCCTCTAATTGTGAGCTCAAATAAATCCTTCTGCAAGTTGCTTAGTCCAAGGATGTTGTCATAGCAACAGCAACAAACTAACTAAGAAAACTGGAACCAAGAAGCGCTATGAGACACACAACCATATGGTTCACAGGCCTTTAGAACTGGCTCATGGGGGGGAAGCTGCAGGCTAGGGAAGCCATAGAATGGTTGAAGCAGAACCTTAATGGGTCATTCTGGTAGGAGTCTGGAAGGCTAGAATGCTAAAAAAAAAACACAGTGGAAGCTAAGCTCATTAAGTTTTAGAGAAAAACGGACCTCTACTAGGAACTGGGCTAGCCACTATGTGTAACATTTGGCAAAGAATGTTTGTGTTGTGCCGCGTCCTAAGGACTTCAGTGAGGCTGATTTAAAGCATGACGGCAGACTTCTTTTGGTGGAGGGAATTTCAGGACAGCACAGCATCCAAGCTGTGGCGTGGCTACTGCTCACTGTCCTTCCCGGTCTACAGTGGTGGACAGCAGCAAGCAGGGGGAAGAGAGGAAATGCACCGTTTGGCTAGGAAGGGCGTTTGCAGATGAAGGAGCATGGGGGAAGGCGGTGGTAATTCTTGAAGAGACTAGTGTCATTTAAGGAGAAGCTCCCTTAATGGGGAGATGGCGAAGCCAGGAAATTACTTGCCACACAAACGTGAAGACCTAACTTTGAGTAGAGAGCCAAGCACAGTGGCGAGTGCTTGTAATCAGCGCGGGGGATGTGGAGGAGCCGGCCCACACGTCAGTGAACCTCGAGCAGCAGCTTTTGAAGTGGACTAAGTGCATTTGGCATTCAGTGAACATGCCACCTTGGGGACCGGGAGTAGAATGGTGTTTTCGGATTTCAAGAATGAACATGCCACCTTAGGGACCGGGAGTAGAATGGTGTGTTCAGATTTCAAGTTCATACTGAGTGGGAACGTGATAATTAAGGCTAACCTGACAGGATTTAGAATTGCCTAGTAGATATATCTATAATGTGTCTCCCTCCCTGAACACAATCCCATGATTTTATTTATTTATTTGCTTTTTCAGGGCAGGGTTTATTTGTATAGCCATAGCTGTCTTGGAAATAGACCAGGAACTACAGACCAGGCTGGCCTTGAAATAACATGGATCCACCTGCCTCTGCTTCCCAAGTGCTGGAATTAAAGTGGTGTGCCACCACTGCCTGGCTTTTTTTTTTTTTTTAAAGACAGGATCTCTCTAAATACCCCTGGATGTCCTGTAACTCACTCTGTAGACCAGGCTGGCCTTAAACTCAGAGATCCACTTGCCTCTGCCTCCTAAGCACTGAGATTTAAGGTATGCACTACCACTCAAGGCTAGATAAACCCTTCTTTAAGTTGAATTGCTAGGTATGTTGTCACAACAATTAGAAAAGTGATCACCATTGCTCCCCACTGAAGCTCCATTCCTTCCTGTCACCTGGTCACCTTTGCAGTCACCCCTCGCATGGACTACTGACTAAGCTCCCCCATCACCCAGGGTTTCCTATACTCCTTCTAGAAACCTGGTAAGCTGCCTTCTGGAAACTACTTGTCACTCCTACAGAGACACAAGTCAGCATGGTTAAGACAGGGGCAACACCGTCCTTTCATCTCTGCGTGAACATTAATTACAGCTTACAGCAGAATTCACAGGCGCACCACTGTCTCTCACCACGCAAACAAAGGCATGAAAATTCATGAGGAGAGAGAGACCTTGTAGCCAGAGTTACTCCCGGTGATAACCCACAGCCCAGCATGTGGAGCAAGGAGGAGGGGCGGAGAGGGACAGGAGGCAGGCCTCCCCAGATCCCCACAGGTCACCATACCTGGGCCAAAGCAAGGCTGCAAGGGGCTCAGACAGTGCCAAGTGTAGGTTGGGTCTCTGCCCAGTTACCATGCAAGAGCTGTGCAGCTGCTGTGAGATGTTACTTCAGGGCTGTTTGGGACAAGGAGGCCTGGCCCTCCTGATCAGATGAAGGATGCTTTAAGCAGAGGCCCAAGGAGATACAAACTAAACAGAATAAAGGAACCAGAACATCACAAGATGCAGGTTTAATGGCCATGGTATGTATGCTTGAGGAAGTCTCAGGAGATTTATTCTATTGAGCCTGGCCCAAGAATGGGGTAGGGCCTCAGCTACAAGGACACTGAGTACCACAGGTAGCACTGGGCTGTGTACAGTTTGCCTGAGGCTTTGGTAGCATAACATACAGGTGCTGCACTGGCCCCTGCTGACACAGAGACCTTGGATACTCAGTGCACATGGCAACTTTATGGTAGGCATGAGCCCTTGGATCCTGTGGGGGTGACTAAGTGACATGCCACTAACTGGGCTCGGGCGCCTCGGTGCTTGGCCTCTAGCACATGAATTCCAGCGCGCACACAGGCCTGGTGGGAGCAGCCTAAGAAGAATCCAGGAAAGGGAGTGAGGATTACCCGGCCCAGCCTAGCAGATGCATTACCTGTGCAGGTGTGGAGTGGGAAGAGGCTCACCACCTCCATCTGGGCATGTTCCAATTAGCAATCCAGTTAATTAGTCATGAGTCAATGTGGGGTGCCCTTATGAGACTATGGGTGGCTAGTGAGGAGGTCACACGTTGAGCTCAACACTGAAAAGTTCTGATGACCAGATTGGGATTAATATGTGAGTCATGTTGATGAGGTCACTGTCCACTCTGACACTCATCTCTGAGAGTAAGTCAGTGAAACTCTTCTTCCCGTCCCCACTAGATGAAGTGACTTGGCAGGCCACTGTGTCTACCCCATGCAGCCAGATCACTAACTGGCTCCTCCCCTATGGCTGCCTGGTATCCTTAGGGACCAGGTACCCCACAGCTTTATGGATGCCCCCCAAACTTCTTTCCCATAATGTGCCTTGGAGCCCTTGGAGCTGATGGATCTTTGAGGAGAAGGTAGGCAGTGTGGATGTTAGGGTGTGAGGAAGGCACTGTGGTCAAACACTCCCTGTTACCTGTCCATTGCAGAGAATGGGAGGCCTAGCGGGTAGAGGACCTGCTGTGGCAAGTCAGCCAGCAGAGGCTGGGAACTTAGTTTAAGGCCTAGAACCAGGTTCTAGGTTCTTTCCAATAGAAGTACATTTGGGTTGGTAACAGTTAGTTCAGGGTGAATCCAGACAATTCAGGCATTGTTGTCTAATTTCCACATGCCAGCCATGGGAGACCGAGCATGGACTATTGAAATAGACAGGGAAAGGGAGAGACCTGGGGAGGCCACAGAGAAAGAGATGCCTGGAAAGGTGAGCGGGGTGGGAGGCGGCGAGACTGAGAACCAGTGATAATATTGCATATGGTGGAGCCACAGGTAACAGCTGAGGATCAAGGTGGCTCTGGGAATCCAGGCTGACATGGTGGACTTTAGATGGACCAACAGGGCTTGACAGACTAGATGTAGGCATGTGAGGGACATGGACTCAGCAGGGCCTGATAGCTGGGGAGTGGTGGTGGTGGCAAGAGAACTATATACAGTCTACATACAGTCACTTCCAAAATGGGACTGGCTAGGACAGGACAGGACAGGACAGGACAGGACAGGACAGGGCCACAGGGTTGGGCCATCAGGGCTTCTGCCCCAAGCTAGAATCTACAGCCTACCTGATCCTCATTGTCTCCTCCATCCCTAGCTGGGTCTCTGGCAGTCACTGGCACAAGCCAGATGGGGGTGACAGGCCTCATTTGGATCCCATCACATATCTGATCACTAATGGGGAAACTGAAGCCCAGAGGGGCAGGGCAAATCCCCAGGCACAACTAGGGGTAGCTGAGTCCTGGTTTTAGGTTGGGCCCTCTGCCTAGTCAGCCCTCTGCATGAGGCTATCAAAATCATACCTGATTAATTTTGTAGCATTTGGGAGGCCTGAAACTCCTTTTCTGTCTACTCAGCTAATTCACTTTAGAGTGTTTAGGCTTTAAAACCAAACAAAGCACTAATTATACAATTAACAGTCAATTAAGTTACAGGCTAATAGCCCATATAGGCAAACCCACTGTGGGACCATTTGACCACTCATGCGTCTATGGTCTCTGTGTATGCACCCCAAGCCCCTGCCAGTCTCCTCTGTAGCCCGAGCCTTTAGTACTGGAGGACAATGGAGACAATGGCCACCCACACTGGCATCCAGCCTCCTGCCAACCTCAAGGTGCAGCCTTCAGTTGGCACATCAATGGGACATGGAGCAGTATCCGTGAGGGACAGCCTGGGGAAGAGGATTGTTCAAGACAACCTAGAGAGAATCTGGTAACCTCCAGCCTGCCTCAGCCCCATCCCCAGACTAGGGATCCAGAGCAAGTGACTCCCTACCAATCTGGCCCCCTCTCTAACCAGGCTCAGCAGTGTGAAACCCTTCCTCAGCTGTGAGATCTAGGCCCTAGCTCACTTAGCAAATGTTCGTGGCTTTGGCGGCTCAGCAATAATGTCATCAACCTCTCACGGAGACAATTCTATCTTAAGGTCAGTCTACCAAGGTGAACAAGCCAGAGTATGGTACCCTGAGCCCCATACATTTGTCTGCAGGATGAATGTCCTGGAGGGTGCTTTTCCTTGCTCTCTACAGGGGCTGGGAGTGGGCAGTCTTAGAAAGGATACTTGCCCAGCACCTTACATCATTCTGGAATGTTCCAACCATTTTCACAGAGCTAAAAACCTGCTTAGGCCCAATTTAGGCTTGAACCTAACTCTATTCTGAAAAGTGTTACTAGTTTTCTCAGATTATGTTTAGATAACAGCAAGGAAAAGCAAGACAAGTGTTTCCCATCTATTCTCTGTGGGGCCACCCTCTGGGAAAGCACAGAACACTAGAACTGTATCGCAGACACTCCTCGTCTGTCTGCTCCGTAGGATCATATGTCTGGGACACATGCTAGTTCTGTCTTTCAGACTCAGCCTGGCACTCACCACACAGGGATTCTGTGTGATTTTTGCTTGGAGCTTCCTTTCTGTTTTCCATTCATTTCTCAAGGGTACACACTCTCATTTTAATTGTGTTACTGATTTCATGATCTTTGTATTCCCAACCTACAGTGAAGGGTATTGCACAGCAGTGACACGATGCTTAAGTTCCGCCCCACCCCACCCACACCTGGACATCCCTCCATCCTTCACTGTCTACCCACTCTGCTCGGAGCTATCTAGGACACTGGGTTATCTTCCTGGCTCCTCCTGGCCTCTATCATTGTAGCTTCACTAATATGTAATTACAATCATACACGGGTACAGTCACAGACATATGCCTGAAAGAGTACAGGCAGCTCCTGGAACATCCCTCCTCCAGTAAGTCACCCAGGGATCCCCACACCAATAGGGGAGGGCATGGGGTCCTCCAACTGCTCACTCTGTGTCACTGTAACACTCCCTGTTCCACTTCCCTTGTCTATAACATCCCTCCCTTGGATGCCCCCCATAGCTGGGTCTGTCAGGTTTCTGACCCTTCAGGCTTGACCACAGTCCCAGGAACTTCCAACAGTAGCTATGCCCAGGCCTGGTGCTGTCATCCTTGCTCTGGTCCCACCCATCCCTGACACTGCCTTAGTAAAGCTCTGGCCAGTGTCAGGGGATAAATAAAAGATGACCAGGTCTAGAACACAGCTGACCTTTCACAGAGCCCAGTGTATTAATATAGTCTCGTGTTGTCAGACTCAGGGCGCTAATTACCTCCTGAATTATTTATCAACAAACTCTTAAGCAGAACCCCTGTTAACATTAATCCCTAACCTGTCACGGCAGCTCAGTAATTGACTTTTTGGCTTTGACAGACACTGTGCTTTGGCTTGGCAAGGTCGTCCTCTGGAGGATCACCATCCAGTGCTACGTCAGTTTTGCTCCTAGTAGTCAGCTGTGGCTTCCAAGATAGAGAGGCCTGTCCTAGTTTTCAACCATAATTGGTCACCTGTCTCAAAACACAGACAGCTGGGAGGTATAAAGGGTGTGGAAAGGTAGGGCAAGAAACCCAGGGCCCGGTTGCCCCGAGAGACCTGATACGGCTCAGGGTAGCACCGAACACATGAAACTGGCTACCTGTGATGACAGGAAGCCATTGATAATCCCAGGAGGGGCAGTGGAAGAAGGGGGCAGCAGACCATAGCACTCTTGAGGCAGAACTCCTGGGGGGGCACCACCTCCTTGTTGACCCACTGACCTGTGGGCACCTGAGGCCATGGAATAGGGTGCAGCTCCCATACTGGGTCATCCTCAAGAACCGCCCAAAGGGGCCTAGGCACTCCAGTCCGGGGCAGAGGCCAGCCTGAAGAGCAGAGAGAGTGTGGCAGCCCCATGGACCCTCCTTATGTTCCAGCACAGCACACATGGTACACTGTGCTAGCTGGAAGTCCTGTGCCCAGTGTGCCAAAACAGCCTAGTCCTGTAGCCCCACTGTGCAACACTGGGGAAGCTGTGCAGAACGGAGAGGTAAATATCACTAGCCCAGGCATATAGTTAAGGGGGAATCATCTCAGGGCTATAGACAAGAAAGGGACTGACCCCTGAAATGTCAGCAACAAGGTCATAGGGAAAGAAAGCTAGGAAAGGCCTTAGGGGAAAATAGAATCCTTGCAGCACTGGATCTATTCCCTGAGCCTAGAGCTATGGTGCCTGAGCCATGAGCAAGTCTAATGTATCGGGCACAAGCCTGGAGATTTAAATGAAAGACAAGATGTCCGGCCTTTTGTGTTAAGTGTGTGTGTGTGTGTGTGTGTGTGTGTGTGTGTGTGTGTGTGTGTGTGTGTGTGTGTGTGTGTGTGTGTGTGTGTTTATTGCAAGGAGGGAACAGCCTTATATACAGACTTACAGCACAGTGGAAAAACCCCAGGTGTAAGAGTTCGTGTTTTCACAATTAGAGGTTGATGCCAGTGGGGCAAGGCCGGGGCTGTAAGCCAGGACTAGAAAACAGGATGCACCTGTGGTTTTGGCTGACCAGCAACTCACAGAGACCCCATTGGGAGCTGGGACCCAACATAGAGCAGTGTCACTGGTGCTACCTGGGCCTAGGCTGATTTAGCTACAACTGGCTCCAGTTTCCAACAGCCTAGAACTATGATTCCCCACTGGGCAAACCCTGAGAAGGCCCAGGGTATTCCAGGGGACACTGTCCAGGCCCTGGTAGCAGACATAGTCATGATAACCTCTGCTCCAGTCCAGCCACCGGCTTATGTCCCACTCACTGCCACCTGAGGGTAGAAGTCATTTGATGACTAAGACACATAAATCACGAGACAGAAACAGTGACAGAACCACTCACACCAGAGGCCAGTGTGAGCAGAGGCTTGAGGTAGTCTCTGTAGAATCATGTCCTATCTCTAGGGGCAAAAAGGGGACAGGGAAGGACCATGTCCACTGTCCCCATCCACATGGCCCCGAGGGAACCACTACTTCCCTATACAGTGTTCACACAGGGATTTAAAGTGTGCCTGCCTCTGAATCCCTAAGCTGAGCTCTGCCTCCTTCAAGAGACAATTGCTACTCTGAAGTGAAATAACATGGGAGGAACCTTTAGAGGTGACTGGGAACACTGGGAGAAGAGGAGTCTCCACAAATACTCTGGTTCGTGCTGCACCCACACCACCTCCAAGCAGAACTGCAAACCCACATGTTGTTTGCAATGTCCAGGCCCCAGCTTTGCAGTCCATGGTCATTTCCCAGATCCTACGCGAGTTCCCTATGCACTGGCTGTTAGTGCCTCCAAGCTCACCCGGAGACCTCTACAGACAAGACCCAACTGCGTTAAGTCTGAGCCACTGAGACGGTCCTCAGCTTGCATCCCTCCCTCAGTCACGGGGGTCTCACCTCCTCTACTGTGGAACCCAGTGTGGGCAGGTAAGGACAGGCCCATTGCCTCCAGTCCCTCACCTCCACAGTCCACTTCTCTGGGCTCTTCATCTGGCAACACCCACCTCCTTCCAGTTCCCTGAACACACCCAACTACCGCTGTGTAAGTCCTCCCCCGACCATTGGGCAGCGATCTCTCCAGAACAACCCAGTGCCGCTTTACTTTCCTCCAAGCAGTCACTCTGAAGTCGCTCACCTGTCTTTCTTTTGGGGGGTGGTGCAGGTCGAGACAAGATTCCTCTTGTAGCCCTGGCTGTCCTAGAACTCACTCTGTAGACCAGCCTGGCCTCGAACTCACAGAGATCCGCCTGCCTCTGCCTCTGAGTGCTGGGATTAAAGGCGTGTGCCACCAACGCCCGCTTCACTTGCCTGTCTTTGTGTGCTGCGTCCCTGCAGGAGCAGGTCTACCCCTGTAGGGCTTCCTCTGAACTGGTAGCCACACCCCCAGCTCCCCCAGGGGAAGGACCAGCAGAACACAACTAGCTGTGCCCAAGCTGTTGCCCTCAGACTCACAGTCACTCCGAGAGGCTGGGTTCAGCGCCCACTCCAACTTTGAAGATTCCTGTGCTGAGAGGTGAGGAGGAGTAGGTGCCCCCCCCACACACACACACACTGGAGTCCAGGGAGAGGCTGTCAGGTTTTATTGCTTTTGTTCAAATTACGATCACTTGGAAGTGGTCCTGGGAACAGCACAATGGAGGTCATAACCCTGCCTCATGAAGACAGCCTTATACTGTAGGGTTGCAAGGCAGACATGTGACTCTGACCAGGACAGGGCACTGGCAGCAGCCCTGATGGGGCTCATTTTGTCACTGGAAAGCACAAAGTGGAATGGGTAAGTCAGAGTGGCTGTGTCCCCCTCGGGACTTCAGGAAGGGGGGTGACAGTCCCGCCCACGTGCATTGTTGGCCCAGACTCTGCGGCATAATCCTACCTCAGAGCACCCCTGTGCTCTTCCCTTTCTGATGCCTCAGCCACGTGACCAAAGCACAAGGGATCCCTGCTTCTGGGGAAGTGGCAGTGTGACCCTGTGCCCAGAGAGAAGTCTGTCCTCACTCCTAGGCAGAGCAGCCCTGAGTGCTCAAATCCCACCGTCAGGCTCTGGTGTACTTGAGCACATTCCAGGGACTCAGTGACTCTCAGCCACACAGGATGGGTACAGGAGCTAGTTAGTAGTGGCCTGCCTGGGGTCTGGAAGAGCCCTCACCCTCTCCTCCACAAACTGCAGCCCTTCCTTTGACTGTTCCCAGGGTTCCTACATCCTTGGAGTCTGCAGAGGTTGGCATCCTGACTGAAGACCAAGGTGGCGCCTCAAATAGAGGCCAATGCCCAGGAAGCATGTGGTCTCAAAATCATTCTTCCAGCAGTGAACAGTATCCCAGTTTACATTCAACCTCTGGGGGTCCTTCAGCCATGTAAGGGAATCCCAGGCTCTAAACACACATGCTAAAAATAATAGAAACCTTTTTTACTTGCTCAAAGACAATCATCATAATAATGAGCCAATTATACCCTGTGCAAGGCACCAGGGGGACTTCTCTGCCAGGTACTACTTTCTGGTAGGATCCTAAGTCTTTCTGTACCTGACCTTGAGGCCTGCCCTCCCACAAAAGCGTCCTCAGCCTACTCTAGTCGTCAGGACTGGGAGAAGGCAGTGCTGTTTTCTCCTCATCACATCCTAGTCTCCTGAAAACCCTCAATGGCTCTCTTGCACGGCACCACAGTCTTCCTCTGGGCTCCACTGCCCAGGTGGAGCCTCACCTCATCAGACCCTTCACCTGCCTGTGGCTCTACTCCAAGGCCTTCCCGTGGCCAGCCTTAGGCATAGTTCACACATGCCTACCTGCCCCTGTCGCACTATGTAAATAAGACTACACCTGCCTGGCCTTTCTGCTCCTCCTGTAACTCACCACCCATAATGACGCCTCTCCTCACACAGTACCCAGAATGTTCTGGAAGTACCCATGCCTAGCAGGTGTGGAAGTTGCCTAGCACCAGAAGCAGGACTGCACCTGAGCTGACAGGACCAGCGTGATGGAGGCTGGAGGCTTATCTAGTCTGAGGCGAGAGTTGCTAGGGCAGCCATGCATTTGTTGTCAGTAGGTCTCTGAGCTGTGTGCTACTGTGACCGACACACAGGAAATGCCACTGAACCCTTACTGCAGGAGGAGGAGGAGTAAAGAAATGAGTAATTCCTTCCTCAAATCTCTAGCTGGGTTCCTACATTGGGAAAGACTGCAGGACAATGGGGAGACCACAGGGAAGGCTGTGTGGGGGCTGCCAGGGTTCCTGAAGGTGCTCCAGCTTCCTCCTCTTCCTCCTCCTCCTCCTCCTCCTCCTCCTCCTCCTCCTCCTCCTTCTTATGTTTTTCAAGACAGGCTTTTCTCTGTGTAATAGTCACCTGGCTATTCTGAAACTCACTCTGTAGACCAGGCAGGCCTCAAACTCAAAGAGATTCACCTGTCTCTGCCTCCTGAGTGCTGGGATTAAAGGTAATGTGCTCCCTGGCCAACAACAGCTCCTTTCTAACACTGACAAGATACTTGTGAAAGTTTGGGCCAAACTTCCCTGTGGAGGACCCTGGGTTGTGTGTGTTTGGGGGATGGGGGGAGATGAAGGTCTTGGACCCAGCCTACTCTCCCTGAAGCCAGAGCCTGGCAGGTAGGTGCTGTAGCTTCTCTGAGCCTTGAGACCTCATCTGGAGAGCTAGGGTAATATCGGAAATTCAAGTCCCCCTTACAGACTAACTAGGTCTCCAGTCTGCCTCACACCAGCACTGGTCAGCTCAGCTCCACTATGACTGCTGCAACCTGCTCTGCTCCTGGTCCTAGACAATGTCTACACATGCTTGGGCATGGGCACTTCTACAACAGCTTAGTACTGGTGTAAGGAGGCCGCCTGGCATTTTTATCTATGGAAATTGTTCTCATTTATTTTTCATAAAGGAAGCCTCTAAGCCCTGCTTTGCAGGAGACACATCATCACACCCTTGACTGTGAGCAACCAAACTAAGAGAATCACTTTCTGACTAATTTTATGGCATTAACAAACATTTGAGGGCACATTAGGAAGGCGGTGCCTAGCTTTTTGGATGAAAGCTATTAAGGATGAGCAATAATTGGGAATTTTCTGAAGATAAATCTTAGCAAAATTAACCTACTTGAAAATACAGTTTGCAGGATGGGGGTGTAGCTTATGGAGGAATGCTTGCCTAGCGTGTACAAGACGCTGCATCCAATTCCTAGTACTACAAACTTATTTTTTTTTAAAGTACAGTCTGAAGCCAAGTGTTGTGGAACTATGTAAAGATGTATTTGCTTGTGTTGTGGAAAAATGGATGAGCTATATAAAGATGTGTCACTGTTTTGCCTTGCCTGCATAAGTCACCTGATTGATCTAATAAAAAGCTGAGTGACCAATAACTAGGCAGGGGAGGGATAGGCCAGGCTGGTGACCCGAAAGAAAAAGGGAGCTGGTCAATCAGCAGGGGTCCAGCAAGCAAGACACAGAGGAAGCAGGATGGACAGTACATAGATGTGAATGAGTCTCGGGGCAGCACATACATAGATTAATAGAAATAGGTTAATTAAAACAAAAGTAGCTGGAGCCAGGAGGGTGGTGGTGGCGGACGCCTTTAATCCCAGCCCCTCGGGAGGCAGAGGCAGGCGGATCTCTGTGAGTTCAAGACCAGCCTGGTCTACGAGAGCTAGTTCCAGGACAGCCTCCAAAGCCAGAGAAACCCTGTCTCAAAAAACAAAACAAAACAAAAAAAAGTAGCTGGAAATAAGCCTAAGCTAAGGTAGAGCAGTCATAATAATAAGTCTCTGTGTCATGATTTGGGGACTTGTAGTCCAAGAAAGCCTGCTACAGTCGGGTATGGTGGAACATGCCTTTAATCTCAGCACGGGGGAGGCAGCGAATCTGTAAATTCAAGGCCAGTCTAGATAGGTGGGTTCCAGGACAGTGAGGACTACATAGGGAGACCTTGCCTCAAAAACAAAAGCCTACAAAGCTAAGTTGAATATACATACATACATGATGATGTTCCGGTGGGGGACACGTGCGCATGTGTGCACTCACGCATGTATGCACGCACACACACCAGTACTGCAAAGCCAGAGGTGCACATAAATGCAGTGAGCACTCAGGATCCCCTCAGAAGCCAGAGGGGCACATGAGTAATGTCTACAGATATTCAGGGATGCATAAAACACAAAATATAAAGACAGATACATAGGCCAAAGAAAAACAACAGTACAGTACTCTACTATACACAAAAGCCAGAGATAGATCTAGATAAGGCATATAGCCTCATTCATATACCACCTACATCCACAGACACATGCAACAGATATCCAAACATACACACCTGCTGATAAGACTGGGCATTGACTCTGTCTGGAGCTCGGCTCCCACCTGAACCCATAGGAAAAATGGACGTTCATTGTGGAGATAGCTTGCAGGTATCAATGCACTCTAGAGCAGGAAATTCTACACAGGAGGACACTAGGGATCTGTCAATTCAAGTCAGGTCTAATATACCTGCGAATGCTAAGGCCTGTCTGTGAAGGCCCTAGGCTCTATGTGCAGGCTCTAAGGCCCTCCTGGGTCTGTTGCTCAGATGAGAACCCTACAGCTTGCCATACTGTGGACCAGTTGGTTCCCTTCCTGCTACCATCTGTCACTCCTATGCAGCTGCCACAGGGGGCTAAGCTACAAGCATCTGGCAAGTTAATTGTAGGCTTTCTAAGAAAACATTAGAAAAGCAGGGTTTGGGAGAATGCTTGTATGATGACTGTAGACTTAGAAGCACAAAATTGGCCTGGTAGCTCAGAGTAGTAATGCCCCAGATACTCTAGGGGTCTCACATCTGTCTGCTTTAGCTTAGGTAGCCCAGAGATCACCTGTTATCTAACTTGGGTTAGCTACTGAACCTCTGCTTAACACACACACACACACACACACACACACACACACACACACACACACACACACACACACACACACACACGGCCACAGCATCAGGAGCCTGCCCTAAGACAGTATTGTTCCTACCCATGGAATGTTTCAGACCCCTGGATATTTAGATGACAGAGATGGGACTCGGATTTACCCCTCTCCCAGGTCTGGCCCAGATACGGGTGACTCCAGTTGACTTGAGTTCCAGCTGTTTCAGTCCCCATTGTTCCTAGTACTGCCAGTAGGATCTGCTGTGGCTGCTGGAGCCCTCTACAAAGTAGGCTTTGGTCTGAGTTCTCAGCAGCTTAATCACCAGTGTCCGACACAGTCCTAGGCAGAGCTACATTCTCGGGAGCATCAGGTCACATGGTACAGGGGAGGGCAACAGAGAAGGCAGGTCCATCATACCTGGGGCATCTATAACCACTCTCAAGGGCTACCCTCCTCAATGCTCGGACGTTAACAAGGCTGCAAAGAAGGGTGTATCTCCCTCTGAAGAGTCCCCATAGGTGATCACCTACAGGAACCACCTCTCCAAGATGTCCACAGACCCTAAGATCAAAGGCCCAAATACTGAGCTTTTTCAGCCAAACCCAGGCTGACAGTAGAGCACGGTCTGATGAACCCTGGCCTTCTCATCCTCAGGTACAAATGGGGTTAGAGGAGCAAGGAGTGCAGACAGAGAGAGAAGAAAGACACTAGGCCCCTCCTCCAGCCAAGGCAGATATCCCCACCCTTGCTCTGGCCTCTGAAAGGCCCACTGCGCCTGAGCTGCTGACCCACTAATTCCTTCCTTGCTTTCTTTCCAGCGCCCAGGAATCCCAGGTAGATACCAGGGTCGGGGGAGCTGCTCCAGTAGGCCCCACTGGGTAACTAATGGGTTAATTACATACCCCATAAAAAGCTGCTGTGATTTAGAGAGTGAGCCAGGCAGGCCCTAACTGGCAGTAAATCAGGGCTGCAGGGATGAGGCAGGTGGAGTCCCAACCCCAGCCCTCCAATGAGCCAAAAAGGCAGTAAATCTGCAGAAATGGCTTTTATGAAGCTCTGGGTTTTATGATGTCATTAATGTTTCTCCTGATACTTAAGGGAAAATGAAGGCATGAGGGGGTGTAAGAGCTGCTCTGCTATGCCACTCCACCTCAGGTAGATGAAGGAATTGCCTGCACCTGAGTTCGTGCCCCCAGTTGACCTGAGGATGCCTGCCCACCCGGGGATTTGTGCAGCATGGGTCTATTGAATGCTGTCCCGCCCCGGTGGAGCTCTCCATGGGCCAAGAGCCCACCATTTGGGCACACATCCATCCCCACAATCTCTCCATACAGAGTAGCTCTGGACTTCTGTGTCTAGCTTAAATCCAAGCTCCTTTAGCAGACAGAGTGGGGCTGGACCCTGGAATATGACTGCTCACACCACAGACATCTTTGACACCACAGACCCTTGGTCCCTAGCCAGACCCCAGAGGCAGAAGCCTGCTCAACTTATTAGCAGCAGCCTGGCTCCCTACTTCTCTGTACCCTGATCTCCGACCCAGGGACCCACCTCAGGTTCCTGGCCAAGGTCCTGGAGACCCTGCCTTATGTGTGTCCCTGAGCATCAAGCTCCCCGTGCAGGGAGGGGCATGTCCACCCTGTGCCTGTCCAGCAACTGTTGAGGTCAGAACCAACCAGAATTGTGAAGGGGAGGGTTCCAGGGTGGTGGGGCCCTCTGGGCACTGGAGCTGAGAGGCAGCTGTGGCTGAGGGATGGCCCTGAGGCAAGGACAAAGACAGCAGGGGAGGAGGGGCTGGAGACTTACTGAGTAGCCTCTCCCGGAAACCGCCTGCGCAGAGCTCTGTGGGAAAAAGTAGGAAGACAGTCAGTGACAGGCTACGGCACAGCCAACTGTCCCCAGCAGACGGTAAGGACAGTAGGGCCTCACTAGAAAGGGGAGAACAGGGCTGAGCATAGTCTTCTCCTGCACCAGAGAGCTTCTGGAGTCTTCTTAGAAGCAGTGGTCTCCCTTCTGGTTTAGCCAGGTCAGCAGTTATTGCAATAGCTCTGGGCGAGCCTAGGAGACAGGCCCTACCTAATCGAGGGGGCCCCACAGAGATGCCCTTAGACTATCCACAGCTCCTTCAGGATCAGGATGCTAAAGCCATTCCCCAAAGTGCAGCAGAAAGACCCTTGCTGATCTCACCAGACCCCCCCTAGAGGAGGGTGACAGCATGGGCCCTACAGGCCAAGTGGCTTGAGGGTTAGCCAACAACCGTGGTGGAGGCTGGCATGAGAACCCAGGAGTACTGGAAAGGTTCTTTCTATCTGGCTTAAGAACCACCAGAACAGAGGCAGCTGCATCTCAAGCTGGGCCATGTACCAGGCAGGTTCAAGCGTGTGTGTGTGTGTGTGTGTGTGTGTGTGTGTGTGTGTGTGTGTGTGTGTGTGTGCCTGCACATGTGTGTGTGTGTTGTGTGTGTGTGTGTGTGCGCGAGCGCGCGCGCGCACCTGCACCTGTGTGCACATGCAGCATCAGCAGCAGCAAAAGCTGTGGTGGGGGGGGTGCGCTAGGTTACTGCAAAGTTCACAGTGGGGGCTGCATGGCAGGGGAACGACATGATGACTTATGACAGTTACGATGGGGACAGAGAGTAGAGGACACAAAGGAGAGTCAGCAAAGGGAAATGGGAACCAGTAGGCCAGGCTGCAAGTCCTCCCTTCAGTCAGGGCCTCCCTGACACCTTTTCCTATAGAACACTGACAGGGCTAGGCCTAGGGTCACTGGAGGGCGGAGCTCACCCAATCCTATGCCTGGTCGGATCCCACCTGCCAGCCACAGGCAGCTGAAGGGGTGGGGGTGGGGCATAATTGGTGAGTTCTCAGCTTCGTGTCGAGCTGTGTTCAGAATGCTGCTTCATTCATCTTGGGCTGCAATTAGAGTGCTAACTAGGGCAGCCCTGCGGCCCCAGACAATTACCAGCCTATTTTCCCATCTTGCGGCAACAAGATCAGGAGCCTGGCAATTATGCCTCCCTCTGCGGCAGCAGGCTGCACCCCCAATCCCCTATTTAAATGATAATGAGACACGACTCATTCAATTTAGTCCTTCAAAAAAAAATGTACCACCCTGAGGCCACTTCAGGAGCTGGGCATGTTGGTGTCAGTGGTCATCTCCTGAGCCACCAACTCAGTGGGTAGCCCCTCTGTTCCTACCCCAGTGGTGGGCCAGCCCTGTGACAGGCTCCAGACCCCTTCCACCTGGCTTTGTGGCTGACTAACCCAGAGATTTGGAACCCAGGGGCCTCTCAGGGACACTGATATATGCCCCAATTCAGATCATTGTATGTACAACCCCTACCCTGCAACACCAGCCCCAGGTACCTCAGGACCCATGCCAAGGTATACAACTATCTGTCCACCCTGCTTTGGGCAAGATTAGCCCCTGTTTCAGACATGGCCTGACATCTATGGATTCAGACACATTTGTGGAATCATTTCTACTAGTCATCACTGCAGGATGCTGGTGTAGCATCTGCTCTAGGCCACAAGGATGTCCACCTTAGGGTTCCGGGGCCAGTTCTCAGGCTGCTACACTGTACTATGAGATACTTAATATTCCAGATGGGTTCCTGCCAGCTCCTAACTGCTGTCCTTCATTTACACCCCTCCTACTGGTGAGGTCCTAATTTAACTCCTAATTGCTCATGAGCAGCCTCCATGTATACCGCCAGGCGTGGTGAAAGCCATGCGACACCTGCAGGAGGCCTTCAGGATGTCAGTGATGGGTACTCACATCGCTCAGCTGGTCCCGGGAGCTGCTATGCTGAGAGCTGGAAGCTTCAAGGACACTGTCATCATCACTGTTCCGGTCACCCCCTCTGGCCATGGTGACCTTCATCTGGGGACAGGGAGAAAGAGTCTCAGGCAAACACACACTGACCAACAAGACTTCCTGACCAGGGTCATGCCCTCCCCCACAAAAGCAACTGGAACTAGGCTCATTCCAGGGCTGGAAGTGCCAAATGGGGCAGGGGAGCTCTCCGCTTAACTTGAAGACATGGGTCTGTTGGGAGAAACAGCAGAAGGAACAGAGATGTTCGGGCAGGAACTCGCCTGGCTGACTGCTTACAAATTCATCACCAGACAGGACAGGAAAGAAATGCTCCAAGGAGCCACACCACCACTGGCTCTGTCCTCGATTCTTCCAGGCACTGACTTTGAAGACACCCCAGGAGACTGACAGGCTACAAACCAGGCCTGCTCTCCCTGCCCAGAGCCTGATCTCTTCCTGCTGAGGCCATGCCTGGACCGGGCTGCCCTTCCCTACCACATCCCATGTACCCACAGTGCCTCTTTCAGTAGGCACAGCAACTCCTTAGGTATGTGACCTTGGCTACTTCTTAGCTCCTGGATGCCTTGGCTTGCCATCTGCGGAACATCCCAGGGGCCAGCTGACACTGGCTGTCTAAAATGCTTGCACGTTCTGAGACTGTTGGCTGTGTGGAACAGCCCTTAGGACAACTCATTTCACTCCCAGCTCAGAAATAGAAAACAGGCCCAGGCAAGGTGACAGATATCACTGGCCTTGGCATTAGACACCAGCACTAGCAGGAACACCCAGCTACATAGCTAGGTTCATAACATCCTGGGACTATTTGCAGAGGCCATCTTCTGGCCCCAGCCATGAACACAACTGTCCAGGTGTGATGACCTCATACTTCTGCCCAGTGTAAGTCTGTTTAATGGGGACATTCCCACATCCTTTGTTCCGTTTTGGTTTTAGGAGACAGGGTTTCTCTGTAGTTTTGGAGCCTGTCCTGGAACTCTGTAGATCAAGCTGTCCTTGAACTCACCTGCCTCTGCCTCCCGAATGCTGGGATTAAAGGCATGGGCCACCACTGCCTGGAGTGCCATTCCCACATCTTATAATGGATGAACTTGGTCTCCTCATAAACAAACTGGGTGCAGTGTTCAGCTAGCACGGGATGTTGAGAGGCTATGTGAATGCATGCAAACATTTGTTCTCCCCTGGTCTCGTATCTCAGAGCCACTGGTTCACTCACATTTGGTTAAAATCCTTAGAATCCAGCCAGTTATTTCACCATAAGAATGTGCCAGCCCTAAAACCAGTTTAGGGCTTGGAACTGGCTTAAGCCTCCGAATCTGTCAACTTCCCCCTCCCTTTGGATCTAACAGAGCACCAAGGCCAAGAAACAGACTGTTTGTTCATATCCAGGCTAAACTGGGGCCCTTCACCCAGGCAAGGTAGAGTGCAATGACCTAGGCTAGCCTGAAGAGCTGAAGGTGATCATAGTTACTGATTGACCTGCCCTTGGAGACTTTTTGTTACTACTAGACCCATTGAGAATCTACTGGTATCTCTGTCACTGGTTTGGCTGTGATGAGGGCATTCTCTCTTCTGACCTACAGTGGACAAAGACTGAAACGCACATCTGTGTGATTGAGTACATAAGGCACGCTTCCTGCTTCACACACACATACAGAAGTCATCTTTTCTGAGCCAGATGCAGGAGTGAGTGATGGACCCTATGACTCCATGGTAGAACCCTGTAGGTGGGATGGGCTATGTCTACTATCGTTTCTTAAATAACTGTCTTCTGTAAAAGGAGATCTTAATTGGTCAAGATAAGGAAAGATCAGAGAAGAAGCAAGCCACAGTCTTCAGGGTTGAAAACCCCATTTCCTGCAGTTTCATAGAGCTGACTGAGTCCTGTATTCTGGAAAACACTGCAATCACAGACACATGGGACAGTTGTCACCTGCTTCTATATAACCAGGTGGATCCAAAACAGCCCAACCTGCTTGCCCTTTGGTCTTTCCTACTTTTTTTTTTTTTTAAGATTTATCTATTTATTATGTATACAGTGTTCTGCTGGCAGCATAAGTTCCTGCAGGTCAGAAGAGAGCACCAGATCTCATTACAGATGGCTGTGAGCCACCATGTGGTTGCTGGGAATCGAACTCAGGACCTCTGGAGGAGCAGCCGGTGCTCTTAACCTCAGAGCCATCTCTTCAGCCCCATTTCCTGCTTCTTACCCACTTTTAAAGTTTCCCAGTAGCTATGCCAGAGGATGTGAGATGCCATACTTCCATGCGGAAGGATGAGGTGAACTATTTTTGTTGTTTGTTTTGAGACAGGGTTTCTCTGTAGCTTTTGGAGATTGTCCTGGAACTCGCTCTGTAGACCAGGCAGACTTCAAACACAGAGGGCTGGGATTAAAGGCGTGTGCCACCATTGCCCAGCATATGGAAGGATGAGATCAGTATACCTGGACCTCTGTGTCTGCCTGGAGCCAGAAGTGGCCTGCTTGCTCCAGGAGGGCAGATGAGAGTAGCTGTACTTATACCCACCCTTGGACTTTGCAGACCAGCCACAGAGACCGTCCACTTATCCAACAGTTCACTAATCCACCCAAATAACCAGCCACAATCATCCATCATCAATCCGTCCAACTATTCAGCTAATCAGCCAGCCAACTAACAAACTAAACATCCAACCAAGCAACGAGCCAGCATTTCCTGGGAAAGTTCTTATACATTGGGCTCTTCTGAACAATGGACATCCAGACACATACCCCTCCTCTCACAGAGCCTTCAAAATCACATGGCTCCCAGCAAATCTAAGAAAGGAAAACAAACAAACAAAAAGAAAGACAGCAGCAGGTACTAAGAAGGAAACTGCAGAGAGGGTGGAGAACCACCAGAAAAGGCTGCTCTGTGCGCAAGGCAGGCAGGACCCCTCACTACCTATGCTGGGTGATGTTTCATTTGTCCTGTGACAGAGCTGGACTAATTTGTATACTCCAGTTTGTGAGGCTTCAGACATGGAATGGAGGTCAAGGTGGTCCAATCATTTAAAGTTTGCTCCTGAAACCTGTCTGGGTAACTATGGCCTGCAATCTCCTGTATAGCCTCAGCAGCCCAGGAGGTCTCCAGGGAATGACTGGAAGCCAAGCCCCAAGGAGGAACCCCAGTTACTGTACCTCTCACATAGCTACCTTATAGAGCCACAGGCTGACACTCTGAGCAGCTGTTCTCTTGGGCTTGGGTGTGGAGCAGTCTCTCTCAACATGAAGTCTCTGCAACTGCACATTCACCCCAGGTAGGCACAGCCACATTCCATCTCTGTCTCTTCCTTATGGCCCCTGTGTGTTTCCGAGGTCATCTCTAAGACCAATTCTTTTATCAGTCTTGTAGGCTGGCCATGTTGGACCTCATGTCTGGTCTTTCATCCGGCCTCATATAGGAACTTAATGTATACATTATCTTGTGTATGTATGTGAGTAGGCATGCCATAGTGCACATGTAGAAATTGGAGGACAATTTGTGGAGATCACGTCTTCCCTTTCGCGGAGTGAGTCCCAGGAATTTGAACTCAGGTTGTCAGGCTGGGCAGCAAGTGCCTTTACCCACTGGGCCATCTCTCTGGCCCAGTAGGTGTGATGGTTTATCTTTTATATTTTTTGTTTATTTTTTATTTTGTGTATAGGTGTGTAGTCTATATATATATGTCTGTGTACCAGTGCATTAGTGCCCATGGAGACCAGAAGAGGTCATCAGATCTGGAACTGGAATCACAGATGCTTGTGAACAACCATCTGGATGCTGGGAATGGAATTCAAGTCCTCTGGAAGAGCAGCCACTGCTCTTACCACTCAGCCACCTCTCGTCCCAGGGTTGGCTTTGTTTTTTTTGGGGGGGGGGGAGTTGTTTGTTTGATTTTGGTTTTTTGAGACAGGGTTCTCTGTATTGTTTTGGAGGCTGTCCTGGAACTCACTCTGTAGACCAGGCTGGACTTGAACTCACAGAGCTCCACCTGCCTCTGCCCTAGTGCTGGGATTAAAGGTGTGCGTCACCAACACCTGGCTTTGTCTCAGGTCTTAATTGTTCTCAACCATGTACTCACCAGACAGCAACATGGCCCAGGGCATCCCGACAGCACCTGAGGGCAGCTCCAAGAAACAGGTTTAGAAGCTAAACTGTCAGCCTTGTTGCTAGAACTTTCTTGGGCACTTAGTCTGGGATTCAGCCCTTGTCTCTGGGTTGTACAGTTCTATGGGGGGGGGTGCACAAAGAGAAAGAAGGCTATCAGCCAAGGGGACAAGAGAGTTCCAGGAAGAGACATGGAGGGAGGCGGACAATGATTAGGGGTCCAGACATATAGAGCTCACAAGGTTTCAAAGAAAGACCAGTATTATCCTACTGGGTTCCCAAGCCTACGATGCTGGTCAGTGTTCTCTCTGCACCAGCCTTGCAGCCCAGCATGTCCCAAGGTCCAGAACGTAGGTAGGGTAGACTGTGAGCCAGGCTGCTCCCCACCACCCAGCAGCCTCTGTCAGCATGTGCTAGCAAACACTACCTACCTCCTCAGGAGTGTGAGCCTGGGCAGGACATGGGACATAAACACCACAATAAACTGACAGGATTTTTTTTTTTTGGTTTTTCGAGACAGGGTTTCTCTGTGGCTTTGGAGACTGTCCTGGAACTAGCTCTTGTAGACCAGGCTGGCCTCAAACTCACAGGGATCCGCCTGCCTCTGCCTCTCCAGTGCTGGGATTAAAGGCGTGCACCACTACCACCCAGCTAAACTGACAGGATCTTGCACCTAGACCTTTCAATGGTATTTATGTGAACATGCTACCGACTGGGCAGAGAAACTGAGGCACAGTGCAGTGCATGGACTTGTGCAGGTACCACACATGATAACTGGAGGCTTGAGTGGTACTCTCCTGGAACCCCAGCAGGGCAAACAGAGGGGCAGGGTGGAAGGAACCCTGACTCACTCCAATTAGCAGGACCAAAGCAAAGCCAGTGTTGTGTGGTTAAGTCAGCTTTATGGGAGAGGGAGGTCCCCGGGAACGCCTGCCAATTTCTGCACAGTAAATGCTCACACCAAGGTCTGCCTGAAGCTACCAACAGTTTAGCAGCTTGCGAGTTTTCTGGACACTTAGCAACCAGCTTCTGCAAGCTGGTGTTCCTCTAAATGGGGTAAGCAGACTAGCTGGCTGGGAAAGGGCTCCAGAAGCCAAGACATGGTGGCTCTAGTGACGAGGAGCCTCCTTCCCCTACTCAGCTGGAGGCTGCACACCAGGGCTGGTGGCCAAGTGCACCGCTGTCCCAGGCAGGAAACACGTGCTTTGTTCTGGTGCTCACATGCACTGGGGTTTGGGGCAGAGCTAGCCTGTCCAAGGTTTGGGCCCTGAGCCGTGTGTTGCTGCAGATGAAGAGCCCAGAAGTATCCCCTTCTCACTTGCAGAAGTTAGAAAGTCCACCACCACTCAGACCCAGAAACACACATGAACACACATGCCACCATGCACATGTCCCAGGTTGTCTACGAAACGTGTATGTACTACCCATTGTGCACAGCTCATCTGCTCCCCAGACACCTTCATGTTCTGGAGCACTTCAAAGAGGCACCAAGGCCCACTGAAATTCAGAATTCCATTATTCAGGCTGAGAATATACACATGACAGCAGGAACAGCTAACCCGAGTAAGTGCAGAGCATGACCCGGATGGCGTACATGAAGGTCGATGAGTCACACACAAGCTAGAATATTCCCAGGGAGACATGCACATCGCCTCAAACTGTTTCATACTTAGACAAATGCTTAACTTGTGAGTCCCCCGCAGTCCACCTAACCTCTGCACCCGCAAGATGCAGACAGGGTGGGGTAGTTCACTTCCTGGATTGAGGAGGAATAAGATTGCTTTCTGCTGTAAACCCTGGGAAATCCTTGCAAGGGGCAGCGGCTCCCTTGGGCATCCCAGACCCAGAATAGACTAGAGGTGGAAGAGTGGTTAGGCTCCCCGCACCTCAGTATAAGAAGCCAATGGAAGACACTCCTGCAGCACTGCCACCCTACAGTGTCCTGTATACACAGTGTCACAAGTACACGCCATGCCCTGTGTGTACGGTACTTCCTGTATGCCATAGGTACATCTTGGCACATGCATTTCATGAGCATAATACACCCTGTGTATACAGTGTATTCTATACAGAATATACCATATGTACATGGTTATGTCCTGTACACACAATGCATTCCATAGGTACATCTTGGCACATGCATTTCATGAGCATAATACACCCTGTGTATACAGTGTATTCTATAGACAGAATATACCATATATACATGGTTATGTCCTGTACACACAATGCATTCCATAGGTACATCTTGGCACATGCATTTCATGAGCATAATACACCCTGTGTATACAGTGTATTCTATACAGAATATACCATATGTACATGGTTATGTCCTGTACACACAATGCATTCCATAGGTACATCTTGGCACATGCATTTCATGAGCATAATACACCCTGTGTATACAGTGTATTCTATACAGAATATACCATATGTACATGGTTATGTCCTGTACACACAATGCATTCCATAGGTACATCTTGGCACATGCATTTCATGAGCATAATACACCCTGTGTATACAGTGTATTCTATAGACAGAATATACCATATGTACATGGTTATGTCCTGTACACACAATGCATTCCATTGTGTTGATTCCAAGCTCCGGCGCTCCAGCAGCCACTCTATGCCTACTCTTCTTGGGGGACTGACCCCTGCTCCCACATCCTCAGGACACTGACCCCTGGCCCTACTGTAGACAATGGTCATTTGAGGAACTCTGCAGGTGTAGCACATCTTGGGTCCAAACTTGGCACTGGCCCAAGTTACCCACGTAACTGATGCTCTCCTGCAGTGAGCTGTGCCAGGAGTTCACAGCCAAAGTAACCCCGATTCACTTCAGCAGAGCTCACAAGACCAACTTGTGAGCTGTGACTTTCTCTAATGCCTTCTGCTCTCCGACCCATAGACCCTACTCATCGTCAGGTTTGGGCCCTGGCTTCCCATGTCTTCTGAGACCCAAGAACAGGTGCTAATACAGTAAAAAACCTCAGCTAGGACAGCAGTGAAACTCACCTTTTCTGCTTTGCTGCTGCCAGGCCTGATGGTGCTCCACCCCCGACCACAACATTCACTGGGGGCTTCCTCTCCACAGGTGCCCAGATGTGGCTTCAGACCTGAGTACTCCACATAGTCCTCTCTCTTCAGAACTGAGCTGTCTTGTCACCTGGCCAGGAGGGGACCCATCTCAGATCTACCTCGCCAAGACACTCTGTCCCCTTCTTTCCCTGTCATTGTTCACTACTGTCCCCTGTGGAGGGTGGGTTGGTGGCTCAGGTTAAGGTTAAGGGTAAGGGCACGCGGGAGGCAGAGGCAGGCGGATCTCGGTGAGTTCGAGACCAGCCTGGTCTACAAGAGCTAGTTCCAGGACAGTCTCCAAAGCCAGAGAGAAACCCTGTCTCCAAAAAAAAAAAAAAAAAAAAAAGTTAAGGGTAAGGGCATCGAGCCTCTGTACGCCCTACTAGGATTCTATAGTCAAGTTCTGTGGTGAGGCAGCACAACATGAGGGGAAAACGAGACAGACTAGCAGGATTCCAGGGACCCACAATGCCCTTCAGGAGCGTGCCTCCAATAATCTGACTTCCTCCTAAGTCCCACTTTCTAGGGTTTCCACTGCATGCCAGCAGTGCCAGAGGCTAACACTTTTAGCACATGGGCCTTGAGAGATGCCCGGGTCTAAACCATAGCATGGTCCCATTTCATTTTCACAGGGATTTGCAGGGGAACTTCACCACCTCCCACCGGCCTGCACTCTGTCTGGGTCCTGTATGTTCCTCCTTGACACCAACCCAAAGTGCTTCTCCACATAGCTGTCACACTCAGTGTCTGCTTCCTCCACTGTATACTGCAGTGTAGTCTCAGTCTTCTTAATGCTATGGCGACCCTCGTGTTGTGGTGACCTCCAACCATAAAAGTATTTTGTTGCTACTTTATAATTGTAAATATCTGATATGCAGGATATCTGAAAACCCCCAAATGGGTTGTGGCCCACAGGTTGAGAACCACTGTTTTCCTGTGTCTTCCCGACAAAACTGAATTTCATACAGAAAGGACAGTTATTTCTCTTGCTCCTTGCTGAACCCCAGGACATTTCAAATCCTTGTGGCTCATGTTACTTTTACCAATACTGCTGCTCTGAGTCCATACCTATCCATATCTGTTTCTCAAGAAACTGCCTAGGAGGTCCTGTAGTGGGCTAGGAAACCTGTGGACTTTCCCCTCTTCTCTGCCAACTGCCACTCGTCATTGTCGATTCAAGCTAGGGAGGGGCACACTCCGCTACTTGTGTGCTGGGATACTGGGCCCATCTAGAAGGGTTGACAGGCAGCTAGACATCCCAGGTCAGGCCGTACCTTATGCTATACCCAGGGCAGGGGGCACAGCACCCCATCTAAACCAGATAAGGTGCTCCACGGCCTTGATACCTTGCCCTTCTATTCTGGTCTGGCCTCACTTCTTAGCTAGGGCATAATTGTTTCTCTTTCCTCTAAGACTGCTAGGGTGAAGACTCTGAAGGTTTATCCGTTGGAGCAAGAGGCTCCATGAGGCGAACGTCAAGCTGGGACTAGTGTCTGGACGAAACCTGGTAAGCAGATTGGGAAGGCTGGTAACCTAATTTCACAGGCTGTGTTGTTAACATGGAGGGCAGGATAGGATATGTCATGAGCATCCACCTAGCCAGACATGGTTTGCAGTCACGCAAAGCAACGTGAGGTGTGCATGGGTGCGGGCGCGCACACACGCACATCCTTGGGGACGCACACATCCTTGGGGACGTGCTGGCTGGTGTCCACGATAGCCTGTGCTTGCCTGCATTCCTTCCTCTGGGTTGCCCCAGCTCAAATTCTGACTCAGCCATGGTAGAACCCAAGGATCATTCTAGTTCCAGGCCCTACAACAGGGGCTACCCAGCCTCCCAGGGAACTTAGCCCAAATATGTTAACTACTCACAAGGTTCACCTTCCTGTTACGAGACTCTGGGAGAACCTCACTGGCTTGCTCAGGCTCTCCCATTCTTGGTTACAATACCCATGGTAAGGGGGGCTACACTGAACCCGGTACAGAGCACGAGAGGCCGAGCAGTACCAAGTAGATGCTGATGACCACTCAAATGATGGCATTGTCACCAGACACCATTTCCAAAGGGTCTTCTGGACCCCAGACTCATGCCACCCCAACCGAGATGAGCCCACTGCCCCACAGAGTGGTCAGCTCCAAGAAACCTCAGGGCTCCCACCCGCAGCTGCCTGTCCTGGCAGGCCTACACAGCTGTGACCTTTGGTCAGATTGGTTAGCAACACTAGAATCTGCCAAACCCAGAGGAACCTGGTCTCCACCGGTTCTTGTGAGCTGGCCTTTTGTAAGTACACTGCTATAGCAGCTCTCCCAGATAGGTCCCAGAACACGGCCCGTGTGACCCAGCCACCAGGGTCCTGGTGAAGCTTCCCTCCCCATGGTGGCTGGCCTTTTTAAGTCATGTATGTACATATGTGAGAGCAGCATCTGTGTGGAGGTAGAAGACCAACTCTCAAGAGTCTGTTCTCTCCTGCCACCTTGTGGCATCGGAGGATCAGGACCTGCACACAAACACCCTCAACCTGCTGAGCTCTCTCTCTGGCTCACCAGGTTTAAGTACTCTTCCTTAGCCCGCAGGTTTCCACAAATGCCACATCCCAGAAGCCTAGGCAGCCTCCACTTTCTGGGCTGACCTGCCCTCCACTGTCAGTTTGTACCAAGGATAGCAGGTAAGGGACACCTAGAGTGGTCTGGTACAACAGATACCTTCAGGTACAATCAACCAGCTTTTCAACCCTGGAACAGGCTAAGCAGGGCAGTAGATGTAATAACAGAACTTTACAATGCACTTTCTGACTCCAACAGGACAGAAGGACCTAACCCCTCCCACAAACGGAGTCTGCTGAGGGTAGATCCGAGGCAGTACAACTCAGACTCTAGGTTCCCTGGGCCTTCCCCACGCAGTCAACCCTCCTCAAACACTGGCATGGATGGGCCTGGCTCAGAGTGTGAATCCTGCCCTCAAGAGCCCCACCCAGCACCTACCTCAAACCTCTGCTGCTCATGCCTGGGTACCACAGCATTCTGAGGATCATGGTAAGGACAGCACATCCCCAGACCAAGACAGAATGTGACTCCCAAGCCTCCTTCCTGTCTAGCACTTAATGAACGGAAGATATACAAAACCACTCAATGGAATAAATCATGGACACACGTCTATTTGAACTATAAAACACTGTTATAAAAACGGCATGGCACTTTTTATTTTTATAATCAGAAAAATAAGTCCCAAAATCTCAGTTCAGAGGCTGTATGTAGCTGAGCATTAGAAAGGGGGTCTGTCCAGTGTAAACAGGACTAAAGAGAACGGGTACCAGATAGTGACTGAGGCCCCTAGCCCACTCAGTCAAGACAGCCCCAGGTAGCCAGCACAGAGGTTCCAAGCCCAGGGTCCTCTCTGCTCTGGTCACCTCCCCTTCAGGGATTCAATCTAGCCACTGGGACTCCAGGGGCTGGCTGCCCTGAGATGGGACTGGGGGCGGGGTGAACAACCCCTGATCACAGGTAGTGGGACAGGTGCAGGCCCAAAGGTGGGTCTGCAGTAATAGGCATCAAAATCAGGGCTGAATACTGTTGTAGCAGGGACGAAGACTCTAGATAGAGGCTTCTAGCTGCTCTGGCAGTGCCTCCGGGGTGGAGAAAGCCGCCTCTTAAGCAGCTGGAGGATCTTCAAGCCGACACTAGCATCATCCCATAGCCAGAAGGTGTGACCTGAAACCTGGCCAACCAAGTCCACACTAAGGCCCTGAGTCACTGAAGCCATTCTGTGCAGGGCAGGGAACACAGTGCGTGGGAAGTGGGGGACAGGAGAGTGAGGCCTAGGCTGGCACTCATCACACGTGCCAGGCATACATGCACACACCACTCACACCTGCACAAGCATGACGGGAGACGCAAAGACATTGTTGGCGATTAAGAGGCACCAAAAGATGCTGAAGGCTCCCAACAGTCTCCAAGTCCTTGGGGTGGCTGTGTGACCTCTCCTAGGAGGTGTCCATCATAAAGCAGCACACGTGACAGCACAGTAACAAAAGGCCTGCCCCCCCCTAAAGGGGACAGTATAGGACGATGGGATGACATGGAGTTCATCTCTCCTTCTGATGTGAGGAGCCTGGGCCTAATCTTGGCACAGCAGGGGCTCCTGCCTTGGCTTCAGGCCCCAGTCAACCAAACAGTCTGGAATCAGCCTCAGGGCCATCTAGGAAAGCATCTTAGGCCTAAAGAGCAAAGGTTCTCACTAGTGCAGCCCAATCTTAGCATGACAAATTCACCCAGGGAGTTATCGACAAGTCTCAGGCTCCAGGACTCACAGATGGGGCTTGGCGGGCCACCCCTGGGGCAGAGTGTCGAGTCCACTGTGTCCTCAGGGGTCTGAAGGGATGGCCTAGGATCGAAGGCGGGGGCTGACGGGCTGGTACCAGACCCAGTAGGGACTGTCGCCTCAGCTGACAAAGGGGCCTCAGAAGAGGCTGGGGGGCCAGGCTTGGCTGCCCCAGAAGTGAAGGGCGATCAGGTAGGGGAAGTAATGGTTGCGGTTTGCGAGGTTGGTCTGGGCCCAGAAGTGACCTCAGGGGCTTCTTTGGGCCCATGAGGGGCTGTTTAGGTAGGTGGGATTGCTCCGGGCTAAGACGAGGGCACTTCTGTTGTTGTGACTGTCTAAGGCTCAGCAGGGCAGGCTTAGGAGGGCTACTTTGCTCTGGGCCTTCAACCAATTGCTGGGGCTGATTGGGGCCCACCGGTGACTGCTGGGGGCAGCTAGCCTGGCCCAGGAGGGACCTATGGGGCTGGCTCTGCTGGCGTGGGGCCACGAGTGCCTGCTGAGGGCAGCAGCACTGGCCAGAAAGGCAGCTGGAAGGATGACGCCGTGGTTGCAAGGAGAGAGTCCGAGGGGGCTGGCAGTGCGGACACTGGGCTAGCAGAGACTGTGGGGGCTGGCAGTGCTGTCCTGAGGCAGCCCTGCAGGGCTGGTCACAGAGACACAGTGTGGTCCACGACTGCAAAGGCCGGCAACGGTGCCACACGGTCAGTAGAGACCGGCAGCGGTGACACGAGGTCAACAGGGACCGGAGTGGGTAGCGATGCCATGGAGTCTGGATGGACCGCAGGCGCTGCCTGGAGCCTGGTAGTGCCAACAGTGGCCTGCGGGACTGAGCCAGGCGTGAGCGCTGGGTCTGGCTGAGCTCATCTGGGGCCGGAAGCAGATGCTGGGGCCGGTGGTGCTGACCAGGGCCCAGAAGTGGGCGCCGGGGCTGTCTCAAGCCTAGAAGTGATCCATGGGGCCAAGCACGCTGACCCAGGGGTGGCCGCTGGGGCTGGCAGGGCTGCCCCGGGGCTGGGAGGGGCCCCTGGGGCTGGCTGGACTGGCTGGGCTGTTGCTGCTGCTGGTGCTGGGCCGGGCCGTTCTGGTGCCAGGGGCTGGCTGGGAGCGGCCCCCCTTCTGGGGAGCACACCTGCATGGAAGAAAGAGTATGTGTCCACCTGGGCAGGTGCGCCCACGGACCCCCCCATCCAGCCCAGGCCCAAGACATGCTGTTCCCTCTCCAGAGCCCAATACCCAAGGGAGCTCAGAAGGCAGCCTTAACTGCTGAGAAAAGCCCTTTTCCATAAAAAGAGGGCACAGGCCTAGGATCCCCAGGAGGAAGGCAGCTGCAGCACTGAGCCATGACCCAGGACAGACCCAGGCTCAGGCAGCCCAGCCCAGTTTCCACCTGCTCTGGGGGGGGGGGGTCATCCTTTTTCTTGGTTTCTCCTCTCACTGCTGGGCCACCAACCTGACTGAAGCCTTTGGCTAAGCATTCCCCTTTCTTAGCAGGAGTCTGATCCCCACATTCATTTACAGAGACACTCTAGATGTCTCCAGACACCTAGTCGGCGGAACCTGACGGACGCAGTGGGAAACGGGGCCGGCCTATCAGCTTGGCACTGTCGCCCATCCTGGCCAGCATACACCCCTGTACTCCTGGGGAGAAGCAATAGCACTGGACAGACAGGCAGGCCTTTCCAGCTGGGCAGACAGACAGGTCCCCGAACCTCTGTGACCAGCCTGGCTCCTACCTGTCTACCCCACACCCCAAGCCCAGCAACGATGGAGCGCATTGCCAGGCAGGCCAGACGCCGACGGGTGGGGTCCAGGTGCGTGTATGGTCCTGGTATAGATCCTGCCACTGCAGAAGTCTCGAGTAAGGGAGGGCACAGGACGCTCACCTGCTGGGAGGGCTGCAGGGGGACCTTCCTAGTCCCTTCATCGCAAGCGGGCTCTGCATCCTGCCCCGGACTGCCCACCTCCAGGGGCTGCCTGTTTTCACCCAGCTCAGCAGACGGGCAGTTTTCTGACTCTCGAGGCTTCTTGACAAGGCGCTGATCCCATTTCTCCTTCCGCTCATGCGGCTTCAGAGCCATGTCCTTCTGCAGAGGAAGAAGGAAATGTCTGTCAGCCTGTGGGAACACCCTGGAGACAGAGCGGGCTCTCAGGTTATGGTGGCTCCTCAGGGGATGGAGCCTCTAACCTGGAAAGCCATGTCTGAAGGGAAATGGACAGGTGATGGTAGATGTAGTAAACAGTATTGTAGAATCTTCATGTATGGCATACCTGATAATTCTTTGAGGTGACATATCATTGGCCTGGGGCTAAGGGTACCTGTGAACTTCACTAGGTGACACATAGGAAATGCCCCCTGGTGACCCCAACTACCTACAGTTCTTCCCAGTGACATACTTCATTCCACAGGAAGCATCACTACCCAGGAGACTGCAGAGAGCTTTGCCAATTATCCTTCATGTTGTCAAACTTCAACACCATTGCAGCCAGCTAGCCCTGTCAGTGGTCATCTGTTCCCTATGTTCTGTGGCCCCCATTTCTACAGCAATGAACAGCACTGATCCCAATGGTGGCACAGAAATGAGGTAAACACTCACATGCAAAGCAGTGGCCAGAGAAGGTCTATAGAAAGACAAAACCTTCCAGAAGACAGATAATCACAAGGAAGCCAAGGGGGGACCACCACAGAGCCACTCTGTCCTCACAAGGCCTCAGAGGCAGAGCCACCATGCCTGAGTTTCCTGGCCTGCCTTTCTGTCTTGGACGGGCCAGGGCTGAGCATAACGACCTTCTACAACACACAAGTATTTTGCAGGTCCTGATTTCATTGTCCCCATGCTGCATGCAGTCTAGCCACCTATCCATAAAGGCCCTGTCAAGACTGCCCTGCTGCTAAGGGCTGAGATGTTACATCTGTGATGGGGCTGCTTGCAGGGTGTTTCAGACCCACAGTCTAAATAAACTGAGGTTGACTTTGATGGACACTCAGCAATGACAGTCCCGGACTAGGACACCCAAGGGTTATACGGGAGGAGGCAAGCCTGGACTTCCCCAAAAGCAGAAGGCAGAGGGATAGAGGAAATAATCAGACAGGGATGCTAACCCTCAGTAAGGGTAAATCAAGGCCCAGACCCCTCCTACCAGGGGTCTGAATTTACTATCTGTCCTCTCTATCTGGTACTTTTGCTTTTAAAAGATCAAAGGCCTCACTGCCGCTCCCATTCTGTGGTCCACTTTCTGGCCTCACCCTGCACTCGAAATTGTTTTCTTGGTCATCTGCCTCACTTATCTTAGGCAAGGGCTAGTGAGTGAGAGTAGCCAGCCCCTACCCCAAGACAAGAGATCTTCAAATTCCCCTTCATGAGCGGATCCTGTGTGTCCACTCACCTGAGGGAACAAAGGTGACTCACTCAAGGGGTACTGGCAAGGCTGTCACCAAACCTCAACTCTGAAGCGCTTGGTCTAATCCAACTTTGACCTTGCATATTAGGAGGGCATTAGAAAACGCTCAGGCACCACCTAGACTATCTGAAGAGAAATGGGTCCTTCTGTCTGTCCATTCTGGAGCTTAAGCCTGGCCACAGCACTGCCCATAGAACCTGTCTCTAAAAGCCCTGACTTAGATCACCAGTGACTGCAGGGACTTCACTGGCCTAACTTGAACTTAGATCACCACACAATACAGAGCCGCCTTACCAGTGCCCCATGGCTGCTCTTCTACAATCTACCTCCTCCTGCTGGAGCAATGGACTGCAGCACCAGGTTCAGGTACCCCAGGCTTAAGAGAAAGCAGGGCTCTAGACTAGCTGTTTTCAAGTGAGCCAGGGAAAGTGTTGACCACTTACAAAGGTGCCAGGACACTAAGGAAAGGCTCAAAACATTCACAGACTGTAGAAACGAAACCTAAGTTCCAGATGAGGAATCAATTCCAGTATAGGCCCTGCCTTAGGCATTCTGCTAGACAGGCGCTGGATCCACATACTGAATACTAAAACCAAATGTAGAACAGAAGGCTCAGAGAAGTCACCCAAAAAGACAGCCTGGTCTCTGGTGCCCAGAGCTTTGTGCGACCCACCTCTTCTCCAGAACCCTGGGGAATGCCGACTCCTGTCTGAGGAGTCTGGCAGAAGCCAAACACTGGGAGCCCAGGGAGTCATCCTGTCAGGACCTGTAGCTACAAGACAGAGTGCACAGCAGACCTGACGATCATGTGCTGACATCAGGGCTAGCCACACAGTCACGCCAGGCTTCAAACATGAAGCACAGCAAAGCTGAGTGCCTAGTAAAGTGCCCGGCCACTTCTTTCTTTTCTCTCTGTGGGGACACCAGACCTTGAGTAGAGACCCACTTCCCCATGGGCCTGGGAGTAGGCAGTTGTAAGACAATGTTTACTAAAAACATGTTTACTAAAAACGATACAATGCCCAGGGCAATAAGTTCCTGGAAAGGGCTTGCCCATGGGAACCGCCCTGACCTCAACCTTGTCCAAAGACTAACCGCCTCTTCTGACACACCCAGATCAGTTTTTGGTGTCAGAACCAGCCAGGGGAGAGGAGAGAGCAGAAGCTCTTCCGGAGGGAGGCCTTTCTTGGGAAGTTTTCTTGAGCCTTTTTGGGGCCTGCTTAAAGTTTTCTTTACATCGTTGAACAAGTCTCTGTGTTGTCAATCCCCGATACCCTCCGCACGTTCTCGGACTCAGGCTGCGCAGCGGATGCGGCATCTCTCTGGCTTCTCTATGTAGCCTGGCTGTCTTGTCTCTGCCTCTTAAGTGCTAGAATTAAAGGTATGTACCACTGCTGCCCAGCTTCCAACCCCCCAGATTCAGCTTTCTAATGATGACTTAAATGACTGTTCCCACTGTGTTACTACTATGCAATACCAATAAAATTTCTAACTGTACCACAGTAAACCAACCACGAGGAGACTTACTTCTCTCCAGAGGCCAGGCTGCTTACCCCTAAGGCTCAGCCCCATCCTTTTTAGCCAAGAAGGTACATGCTCACTTTTACTCCTGTTATCAACAAGCTGTTCCCTTTGGCAAAGCAGGAAGGCTTGGCCCAAGAATAGTCTGAAGCCTTGTTCCCAGCTTCCCAGTCCATGTGACAATAATACTGCCCCCAAAATCTGAGTCTGGAGCCCCAGAGTCTTGTACAGGCAACCACGCTCCAGGCTTCCTTCTTACCAACTACTTAAAAATCCCAGCAGCCCTCCTCATACTTCCCCTCATGCTTAATCTACCATTTACTTGTTCTCTGACTGCAGTCTATCCCAAGTTCAAGGTGTCCCTGCAGCCTCCTGACCCCAGGGGGTAGCACCAACCTATTGCCATGGCATCTTCGTTGTTTCTCCAGCAAAGGTAGAAATAGGGCTCTCCCACCCAGATCTCCCTCTCTTCGGCTTACCCTTCTCTCCCAAGAGGACAATCCATCTCAAACCCTCATGACTTCCTTACATGTTCCAGAAGGCTCTAGACCACTGCACCCCATAGCTGAAATCTCCAGGTTCATGGACATCACCTTCATACCCACTACCTAGCTGCCAGCAACCAACACTTCAGTGTACAGACCAAGGCTCCTGAGCGTCCTGTGACCAGTGCAGGATGCCCTATGATACAAGGAGGCAGAGACTATGCTGCTGCCCACAGACCTACTGCTACAGTGCAGGGGTTCAGGAAAAGTTGGGGAGCCCAGAGCACCAAGGGATCCAAGAGCCACAGTCCACACTGCAATTACAAGTGTTCCTGAGCATTCCACCCACCAAGGTTCTGGCAAAGAACCTTCATCCCTTCAGATCTTAGTCTAGCAGCTGCACTGCACTATGCACAACTGTCTGGGCAGAGGGTCACCTGGAGACAAGAGCAGACCGTACCCTATGGTAAGGTGTAAAGGTGTAGGTCGAGCACTGACATTAGCAGCACTATCCAGGGAGGAGCATGGAGACCACTTGCTGGGGGTCTACATTTACTGCATCATGTCTACCTTGCTGGTCAGAGCAATGGCTCTGAAACCAGTTCCAATATGTAGAGAAGCTATGGTCCTTAGACAGACCACAGCCTTGGTCTCTGGTCCCATGACTTGTTTTTTTTTTGGGGGGGGGCAGGGCATTGTTTCTTTAAACTGCTGTGAGGGCTGAGGCCTAGGGCAGGGCCAATGAGATGACCTAAGGGCAGCAGTTTGCCTGAATGAAGGTAGCTGTAAGGAGAGACCTTTGGAACCTCAGTTCTGACCCCATGGCCGGCTTGGGGACATTCTTGTGAGGATATAGACTCTGTGTACTCTGAACACACAGTTTCCCACAGCCATAAAAGACAAGAAGTGAGATCTAGATTTGAGTGAGGACCATGAAAAGGGGTGGAAGGTAGTTCCAGAGCAGGCCAAGGCAGGGAAGGGGAGAAGCTCGGGGGCTGTAGGGTAGAGCCAAGGACCCACATGGCTGATGCCTGCTCCAGGCTACCCTAGGTGTGGCAGCCTTCAGTCAGAACAGACTGGATCCTCAGCGCTCCCCCGTGAGGTCAGTACCCCGAGAAGGACAGTCTGCCCTAAGCCCTTCTCCCTGGCCTGTGCTCTTCAGCCAACAACCCATCTGTCCAGTCTTTCTCCTCCAAGTCCTGGGACGGCACATCTCAGCTGTCTTCTGCCACACTCCAGGCCCCGCCTGCTTCAGCACAACTGCTGCTCAGCTGTTGTCCGGGGTGTCCCCCATAGCCTCTTCCGTAGCACAGGGGCAGCTGAAGCCAGCCTGAATATTTCTGATGCCACAAGCCTGAGACACGAAAGGATCTGGGTGAGTTCAAACAAGTGGGGGAGGGGCAATAGGCAAGCATCCAAACTGAGCCTGCTCTTCCTCTGCGCTGGACACCAGAGACCACCAAGTGCTCCGGTTCTGGATACGGGACTAGCAGGGCCTGCCTGGGTTAGACTGAAACACGTTCACCACAGGACTCACACTGGTGCCCAATGGGTGGCGGGGAGAACAAGCACATGTTGCCTCATTACCCTTCCTGCAGAGGAGGACCTGAGGCCCAGAGCAGGAAGCAGGTTTTCCCAAGCAATTTACAGACCTCCCTGCTATGCTCAGCTGACAAGGCTGAGGGCAGAGGAAGCCCAGGGCCTCGTCCTGGGAGCTAGGAGACAGCATCTGTAGGCTGGAGAAATGTGTGGAAGCCCTGAGACAGACAGACTCACTGGTGTTCCTGAGACCTAGGAGAAAATGTGGGTTTTATTCCTGAATGACCCTGAGGTTGAAGTCTTGAGAAGCAAGTTTACCCCCACCTCTGCTTGACCAATCCCCATCTCAGATGGAGGAGAAACGGGGATACTGAAGATACCACCACCTCACCTCATCAGAAGCCACTCCTCTTTCCCAGTCCGGGTCTAGGCCATTCAGTGCCAACATTCTGAGCAGTACCCCTGGCCTGAGGGGGCAGGGTAGCCAGGGCAGCTCAGAAGGGTCCCTGTGAGAACTCTGGCTTTCACAAGAGAGGAAGCTGGGCCTTTTGAAGATGAGAAAGCTGTCGTGTCAGGCTGAAGAGCAAACTACAGGGAGGGGGGAGGACAGCCAGGGTGCAGAAATCTAGACATGAGAGCCAGGAACAAAATGCAACAATGTACGAAGAGAGGGATCAGGCCACTCTCCAGAAATCTACACCTGAAATCTCACTGGTGACTCCCACTTTACTCAGTGCCTCAGTTTCTCTATGAGGATGGGAATAAACACTGAGAAAGCCCGGCACACAAAATTCTCTAACCACACCTGCACCCTGGAGACAGCGCAGCATTACCTGTTTCTGCCATTAAGCAACAAGGCACTGGTTAAGTAAGGCCAGGATTTCTTTGAGGTACAGCTAGCCATACCACAGAAATTTTGACACTGGCTCCTCTGCTCCTTACAGACAGAGGAACTGGCTGGTACAGGATATGCAGGCAACACCCAATGCATCCTGAGAAATCTAAGGGACAAGTGGCTGTTCCTCCTGAGAGGGCTGCTTTAAGTCAGAATCAGAGCTGGGCTGCCGCCAAGATCAGGCTTCTACCAGGAATCACCCCTAATGCACAACTGCATTTGCCACACATCCACAACTGTCAAGAAAGCTCTGTACACAGCATGAGGCCACACACCCAGTAGGTTCTGCATACCAGCTCTCCACAGAAACCACACAGAAAAAAGCTCACATTGCACGAGGAACATGAGTATATAGCTGGTACACTTTCCTTTTTTAACTACTCAGGTAGAACATGGCACTGAGTCCCCAAAACATTATCTCACATTGGTTTCAGAAGAAGCCATCTTGGGTACTTTGGGGACCCTTGTGCCCCAGCCCCCACACATTCCTTAGCTTGCCAATCTGAATTGGGCACTTGCTAAAGCTGCCACCCAATGACCATCTTCCCCAAAATGCCACCACCACTCTCTCCTCTTCCAGTTGTGCTCTGGCTGGTTCACTCCAAGAGGACCCAAAACCCACCATTCTATGCCTCTTTCTCCACAGCCCCCAGACTCCAACAATTCCTCTCTCAATGCCCTGACACTCAACAGTGAAAGACCTTATAGGTGACCTTTGGGGCTAGGCAAAGGTAGGTACTGGATAAAATAGAGCCTCACCCCACTGGCCCAGGCATCCCTACTCACCCCAACACAATGTCCAGGCTAAATCGGCTCATGTGCTGTGAGACAGACCCACAGCCACTGATCTACCTGATGAAGTCTGATTAATGGGATGCAAAGACCTAAATGGTTATATACTTACAGAACTCCAGTCCTGCAAACCGGAACAAAAGGACCCCCTTCTAACCGGCAGTGCCGAGGGCAGAGGACAGGCTCTTCTCAGCAAAGAGGAGTGGGCCTAGATGGTATCGTCATTCCCCCACTTCCGAGTTATCATCCAGAGCTGGAAGCCACAGCCACACCCAAGCACGTGCCGGGAGTGGAGGTTTTAACCCACCCAGCAGCAGTTGAGGGATCCAGTGGGTGGAAGAGCTGTGGGCTAGCAATGGGCCTGGATTTAAAAGCCTGCATCATCTTGGCAGAACAGATAGGTCACAGAAGGGAACAGGGATGTTGTCTAGTGACTGTGGAGTCTGGATGGAGGGATGGAGGGTGAATGTAGATGGAGGGGCTCGGGTTACAGGGACTTGAGTAAATGAGGCCCCTCCCACACTACCCAACCCTATAACCAGAACGCATGCCAGGGTTTTATCAGACGGACACTGCTATATCATGTATCCCTCTAGGTCTTGGCTTCTGCTCATAGGTGGGCCTCTTGAAAAAGGTTTCTTGACTAGAAAGTCAGGCCCCACCACAAACAAAGGCTGGATTCTGGGACCTGAGAATTTTGTCCAGTAAAAGAAGTAGCTATTCCAGAGTTCAGAAAAAGAGAAATTCCCAATCGAAGAACAAACCCAGGCTCAGTCAGCAAGACAAAGGAAGGTGCTTCAAGACCAGTGTTCCCATGACATGCTGCATGTGAGAACCAAAATTAAAGGGACCTCACCCATGAAGGAAGGAAAGATGCCAGAGGGCACCATTAATCTGTGGCTTTGGGGAATGCTATGCAAATGACAGGCTGGCAGAACAGTAAAACTAGGGTTACAAACTAAAGCAAGATGGCCAGAGTCAAGTGCTTGAGGATCCAATCAGAACGAGAGCATTGCCCAGGAGCAAATGGGAACAGCTTTAGTGAAATGGCTTTCTCATAGAAGCAGAACAGGAACTGGGGGGAGGGGGGGATGGACCAAAAACAAAACAAAAAAGTTATATTCACCAAGATCAACGAGGGGGCTATAATGTAACCACAGTGGTAGAATCCTTGCCTAGCCTAAGTATGCCCAGGAAGACCCTGCTCTGATCCCCAGCACCAAATCAAATCTGGTGTGATATACATGTTTCTTTTTTGTTTTTGTTTTTTTTCGAGACAGGGTTTCTCTGTATTGTTTTGGAGGCTGTCCTGGAACTTGTTCTGTAGACCCAGCTGGCCTTGAACTCACAGAGATCTGCCTGCCTCTGCCTCCGAGTGCTGGAATTAAAGGCGTGTGCCACCAATGCCTGGCTGATATACATGTTTCTAATTCTAGCACTTGAGAGATAAAGGCAGGTTATCAGCTACATAGCTACATAGTTCAAGGCCAAATAAGCAAGAAGGAACGACCATACTTCCACAACCAATGCTGGCTCAAGTCTCCTCCAGGTGCTTAGCACTATACATGCAGATCTAGATCTGTTTTGGTGACTAGTGGATCAATGAAGACAGGGGACAGAACAAATCAGGTTCCTGCTGTCTCCTGGGGGGCATACAACCAGAAAGGGCATCCTGTTAGAGGACAAGAGCAGGTGAACAAGAGCCCTGGTTGGGCAGGAGATGCCATTCCCGTTGTGGCCTTCCTGAGCAAGCAGATAACTGGGGAAAGCCTTCCAAGCAGAGGGAAGACGAGAGCCAAGGCTCAGGTCTGAAGTGTGAGTGTGGGGACTCCAGGGAGGCAGGTGTGCTCATAAGGTTACAGATGAAGCTCAAGCTAAGAGGTTAGCAGGCCTAAAAATACCAAAAAGAATAACTTTAGGTGACACAGGCAAGGAATTTCCAGGTACCAGAGACAAACAAATGAGACCCTTCCAAGAGCTATATGGTTAGGGTAAAGGCACTCTTGTATCATAGTGCCAGGCAATAGACAGGCCAAGGACCTTCTGGTGGCTCCCAACAAGGCCTTGGCACAGGATAGGCTGCCCAAGGTGCACTGTGCACTCATATGGCCCAAGGAACCTGAGAGAGCCTTGCTTTCACATGCCCAGAAGACCTAAGAGGGACTAGTTTCCCCCATAGCTGGAGGATCAATACTCCCTGTGAATAACCCAACACAGTCCAAGAACAGGGTTCAGGTTCAAACCTGTGGCTTTGGACAAAGCGGGTGCATACATGAACCTCACACCAGGAGGCAGTCACTCTGGACAAGAGGCTAAGACTCCTGCCATAGCTCTCCCCTCTCCTCACCTAGATGTCTGTGTAGTTTTGGTTCCCACAGCTATGTACAAACAGACCCTGAACCATGTGGGCACTATCCACCCAGCCTAACAGCAGTTCAGAGAAGCACCACCCACCCAGAGCACAGTCAGGATGAACACCCTCCCAAGCTGTGTCCCATGATAGATAAGCCTACAGGTCTAGTCTGCTGCTCAGCCAATCTCAAGTCACAGTGCAGGCTGGTGGCTGTCAGCTAGGCTGACAAGTTTTGGGTTACTGTTTTGTTTTGGTTTGTTTTTTCCCTTTTAAGTCTCTCTTCAAAGCCCTGGCTGTCTTAGAACTCAGAGATCAACCGGCCTCTACTTTTTTTTTTTTGGTTTTTTCGAGACAGGGTTTCTCTGCATTGTTTTGGAAGCTGTCCTGGAACTCGCTCGGTAGACCAGGGTGCCGGCCTCTACTTTTACTGTTCTGGGATTGAAGTTGTGCACCAACCACCATGCCTGGTGGTTGACAGGTTTGTTTGTTTGTTTGTTTGTTTGTTTTTTACGAGACAGGGTTCTCTCTGTATTGTTTTGGAGGCTGTCGGTCCAGCCCGGCCTCGAGAGATCCACCTGCCTCTGCCTCCAGAGTGCTGGGATTAAAGGCGTGCGCCACCACTGCCCGGCGGTTGACAGTTTCTTAAGCACAGCTCTGTACAGTGTGGTTTTATGAATATATTTTGTGAATTAAAAGTCAAATGTACTGACCAGAGAATGCAGAAACACAAGAGTTAGAAGTGAGTTAGAGAAGTCTTGGGCACCACAACACACAGCATTTGGGGGAATTTTCCTTTCCCCGGTACAGTTCACACGTACAGGGCTGAGGAACAACAACATCCCCTCCCTATGTTTCCACTGTGAGGAGCCTCTCTCAACTCCATGTTGGTGACAGCCTGTATCCAGCCGTGTCCCCTCTGGGAATTCCCCCTGCCCTTTGTAGATGGCATAGCCATCATATACCCAGCTGCACTGCCATTGTGAGGAACAGCTACCACCCACCATAGATGACACTATGTGCCCAGTTGTGTCTCCTGTGATGAGCACTCTCCTTCCCTGTGTAGATAGGGCTCCTCTCTATGGCCACCATGAGGAACCCTCTTTGTGCAGGTGACACAGTTGTTACAGTTTGTTGTATCTCCCTTCATGTGTAGGGTATATCTGTTCCTGGCCATTTCCCCAGTCAGAGGCTCCTGAGAACAGCAGACACCCATGGAATGGGGCACTGGAGCAGAGGCACCCATCTTTTTTTGTTTTGTTGTTTTTTGTTTTTCAAGACAGGGTTTCTCTGTGGCTTTGGAGCCTGTCCTGGAACTCGCTCTCCAACTCAGAGATCCGCCTGTCTCTGCCTCCCGGGCACCCATCTTCTTAAAGAGCTTGACTTTCCAATCACCTCATCAGCTTGCCGCTTAAAACAGATTAGTAAAAATCACATGACATGAAACCACAGGTGATTTCTGCTTGGAGATGGTAGTAAAAATGCTCTCTGGCCCCAGAGTCTTAGCCCGAAGGCTAGAAAGTGCTTGTCTACCGGAGGCTGGATGCAGGGCTCAGCCTGCCTCCTGGTAATACAGGTACCAGCACAACTTGTTCAGTGACCTGAGGCACTTGTATTGGGTGGACCTACAACAGTTGCTCACCCTTTCACTGTGGGGTGTGGGAGTACAGTCACCTTCGTCAGTACACCAAAAGAATTGTCACAAGATGGACAAGACCTGCTTTTCCTAAACGTCCAAAATCCCATGCGTCTATGGATCCCTGTTCTTCACTCCCCAGCCTGCATACCCTCAGTTCCAGCATGAGGCTCTCAGCCTAAATCCATGGATCATTAAGTGCCACCCCACGCGCTCTCACCAACAGCCACTGCCATGATGTTCGGCATTCTCAAATGAGGTAATGGGACATTCTCCCGTCATCTCAAGTCATTCACTCCCACTGAACTGCCTGTGGGATTATGCAGGCTTCTCTGACACTCAGCGTCATGACGTGTAGGGATCCTAAGGAAGTTCTGTTGAGACAGCTCTGCCTCTGGGCTGGGGTCCTGCTAACCTGAGAATGTAGCTGGCCATCCCCCAACAGGTGCAGCTTCAGAGCAGGGGGACCACATTCCAGACCATGCAGACCCCAGTCTGGTGTGCCTCAGATTTCTCATCTGTGAAAGCGATCAAACCTACCTGGTCATTTGAAGGGCTACATGAATTCATGTCTGTAAAGACAACTGCTAGAGTGAACTAGTCATCGCTGGGATGGGATCATAAATTACCTGATGCCAGGGAGAAAACTTAACAGTTTACCAGTAAATGAAACCCAGAAAAACTTTTCTAGATGAGATCTAGACATTGTGATCCGCCCAGAAACCAAGTACTTCCCAAGGCCAGATTCAGAAGGTAAGTAAGACTGCTAGAAGGGTACTAAGTTTTTGTCCAGGTGAGGAGAGAGGGAGGCAATCTCAGTGACCTGGGGGTAAGCTGGTGCGCCCATAAGTCAACCCTGTATACTCGTCCTAGAAGAGGTGGGGTAAGGCCAGAGACTACAACTGCAGCCCACAGGCAGAATGCTTAAATGCAAATGGACTGGTCTCATGACAGTGTGCTGTGACCTTAAGGCAGTGACTCTGGGCTTTCCTAAAGCCCAGCCCACTCTTAACACTCTCCCACACAAGCATTCACCAGATACTCCCCACTATGTTAAGTCTTGGTCGCTGTGTTCTGGACTGGGAACCCATAGGCACAATCCTCTCACTGGCAAGTTTGAGGGGCAGAATCCCAAGAGTATCAGTCTCCAAAGTATGGGAAAAGGTGGGACCAAAAAGGAAGATAAAGGGGCATTTAAAAAATACCCCTAGTTCAGATGAGATCTTGAACTGACAGCTGGGCCAAGCTGTCACAGCCCCAAACAGTACACAGGCAGATAGAACACTTAAAGGAAGTTGCAAATCTAAGACCCAAAAGAGGCCCGTGTGATAAAGAAATGGGGGAAGGCCAAATGGATGGGCGTGCAGGCTCTTTCCTGGCCTGGCAGCAGACACAGGTGTGGCAGGATGGAAGATTACATATCCGAAGCATGTAGTACCGTGGCTGCAGTGTAGAGGCTTTAGCACAGTGTCTGGCTATGTCATCACCACTTGAGCAGAAAACCCCAAGCCATCTTGTACACCAGCATCCAACTCAATACAACTACATCCCATCAAATCACCTTAACCTGGGATCACTGACTTGGGCCCAGAACTCATCTCATGCTCTCCAGAAGACAGCCGAGCTAAGCACAAGGCATGACAGGACCCTACATTCATTCAGAGATGTCTCAGACAGACCCATCCCAGGCTTACTTAACGGCAGCCATCACTGTCTGACTGACCCTCAGCTCTCTACTGACCCGGCAGACCCCAGAATTGAGATACGGACTTGGTGGAAACTCCCTTTAGAGAGCTGCAATGACAAACTTCCCTTTCCCAAGGCTTTGCCTGATACTGGGGAATAGCAGATGGTCCGTCAGGACAAAAGTGGAAGAGCTAATACACACAGAGTGATCCCGGGACTACAGCCCAGCAGATGTGATTCCCAAAGTGCTCACCTAGATGGAGATCTCTGAATTCCTAGGGGTTAATAGGGCCTGTGAAGGTTCTGCTGGTGCCCTGAAGGCGGGACCAGCGTTCCCAACTACTTGAGTTCCAGAGACACACACGCACACAGTGACTATCCACTCACCCACCCACTCACTAAAATGACTGGCCATTTCCACTTCCTTCTCTACTAACAGATGAGTTCAGGTAGAAAGGATAACTTAAGTCAAACAGGTGGTATTTTTAGTAAACCCATTACCTCTATTCATGCAGTAATCAGTCATCACCAAGAAGGAGCTGCCTGTTGACTCCCTGTCCCCTCCAAACAACCCTTAATAGAGCACTGAACAGGAATATCCTAAGTGTCCACTGTATCGTCGCCGCCTCCCTGAGACCCCAAACTGCCCAGTTCCTCAGCTGGTCCTGGACGCAGCGATAACTTGGCAACAAGTACCAGCGGCTGCAAAGATGGCTTGGGCGGCGTGGTTTAAGTCCTCCCACACACCCATCACTCCGGGTCCTCTTCCTTGCAGGCGGCGTGCGGGTAGGTTTCCCTGGTCCCCGGTCCGGCCTTCGCGCCCACCTACCTCCAGGGCCTCCAGAGTGCTGAAGCTGGCTATAGCGAAGCCGTCAATAACCTCCTCCTCCTGCGAACTGGACTCGCGGCGACGGCGCCGCGGGGGGCGCGCGGCGCGCAGGGGCGTAGGGCGCTGAGGCGGCGCGCCGCGGAGTCCCGCGTTCTCCTTGCCGGGACTGGGCTCCGGCTCGTCACCCGACGACGGGCTCTGCGCGCGGGCGTCGCGGGCGGCTTCCCGACGCCGGCCGCGGTCTCGCTGCGCGCGCGATCGCCGGCTCGGCCGGACCTTGGCCTCCATGGCGGCGCCGCGGCTGTGACCTTGGCGCCCCGCGCCGCCTGCTACGCCGCACCGCCGGGCTGGGAGGGCGCCGCGCGGGCTCGGGGCCGGGGCGGGCTCGGGGCCGGGGCGGGCATGCCGGGCGCGGGCGCTCAGCGCCGGGCGCCGCGCGGGCTGGTACCCCGGGTCCGGGCCCGGGGCATCGGAGAGCGGCCGATGCTCAGTGGCCCCAGATCGGGCCCCCAGGGACACAACCCATGGCGATCAGCGGGCAGCGGCGGCGGGCGGCTGGGGGCGACGGGTGGCGGAGCTTCAGGGCACCGAGATCGTGAGGCAGAAACAGTAGTGGCAGCGACCGGAGCGGATAACAACTGACGCACTTCCGCCGGGCCGGAGTGCCAGAGGAAGCGGGCGCAGCTGGGGGAGGCTGACCCGCCGACTCCGCCCCACTCTGGCCCCGCCCTGACCCCGCCCTTCCGGACTCGGCGGCTCTGCGCTGAGTGGTCCCTCGCCCTTTCACATTAAGCCCCGCCCCTGAGGAGGGAGGGTTCCCCTTTGCCCCACCTCTGCAACAGGCCACACCTGTCTGTGCACTTCTCTTCAGAATCCCGCCCCTCCGAGGCAGACCACGCCCCTCTCTGCCCGGCTCCACCTCTCTAGTCTAAGCCGTCCCTTAAGCCCCGCCCTTGCCTTCAGGTCCTGCTCACCTGTGCAGGGTGGTGAGCCCGGTCCTGATCAGATCCCGCCCCTTCAAGTCCCGCCCTGTTGACCACGCCCACTCGGCAACAAGCGCACTCTTGCAAGAACTGCCTGGCCACCTGCGGCGAGTTTGTGGCGGTCAGCGCCGCCTCTTCCTCCCTCCACGTGGGAGGTGATGAGTCTCTGCCCCCACAGCAGGTTCCGGCAAACTGAATGCAAGCACGTGAGCGAGTGTCCGGTCAGTTCTGGGGGCCCACAGTGCTGCAGTGTATATGTCGTCCTCCACCTGCAAGCCCTCAAATCCAGAGGTCTCACCCTGCTCTCCAAGCTAAATTTGGTGGCTCCCTGCTGAAAACCAAAGCCCTCTGTGTCCGCAAGCATGCTTCCCTTGGGACCCCGTCTCTCCCTGCTAGTCCAAGGACCTGGAGACTGCGGCTTGTGGGAGACATGGAGAATGGGCAGCTAGGAAGTTCAAGGCTAGACACAATGGTGGGCCTCCTCCTTTAGCAGGAAACAACTTTCCCAGGTGAAGTGTCCTGGTGCACATGGAGCAGGCCACTAGCTCATATATCAACTACCCAAAAACCTTGTTCCAAGGTAACCTGATGGCCCTTTCAGAAGTGGAAACGGGTGGTGTCAGAGCTTGGCTCGGGCATTGAGTGAGAAGGGACACTGAGCCCGGCCTGTACCTGAGCAGTGGACACAGTGACAGGAGGAGACAGGGGAAGGAAGCCCCTGAACAGAGCCTCAGGTGCACATCATCTGGCTCCTGAGGAGGCCACAGGCTCTCTGCAACGCTGTCCCTTGAGGCATCATCTGGAAAGATGGCCTACCATCCATAAGTGCCATTCTTTTGCTTCCAACACAGGGACCAGCACCTGCCAGCCTAAGCCAGGGCAGGGGTGGGGGGGTCTCCTCCTCTTCTCTCATTCCAGGATTTATCATGAAAACACTCAAAGGCTAGCATCTATTTAGTAAGAAGCTAGCTGGGAAGACAGCAGACCCAAAGCAGTTTCTCATTCCTACTCACTTCATTCTTCTTTAGACATCTCTCCTGAAGCCACCCCACCTCCAGCTTGTAGAGAGTTTCCCTCCCCTATGCCATCCCTTTTCTATTTTTTTCCCCCAAGACAGGGTTTCTCTGTGTAACAGCCCCGGCTGTCCTGGAACTCTCTTTGTAGACCAGGCTGGCCTTGAACTCACTGAGATCTGCCTGCCTCTGCCTCTCAAGTGCTGGGATTAAAGGTGTCCGCCACCACAGCCAGGCAACCCTTTTCTACTTTAAGAACGACTGCTGAGAACCACTTTTTGAAGTTTTCAAGAAAGAAAAGGTATCCTTGCTTATCAGGTCTCCTACTTTCTCAAATGCATTGCTTCAGTGAAAAGCAGGGGCTCCAGAGACCAGACTAGGGAGTTTCTTCCTGGGTTTCCTCCCAGTTTCTTTATCTCCTTTAATTTGTTTCCAACTTAGGGAGCAGCCACAATCTCTCTGGGGGACAGGACTCTCTAGCTCAGTTGTTCCCTAGGGAAAGCTGGCTGTGGAGAGACATCTGTACTGATTTTCTCCCACAGGACACAGCTCAGAGGGAGGCAGGGCTAAGATAGACTAGAACAGGCCCCATTTGCCTCCACCTAGAGGCCCATTTTGATAGCCCAGGTTTGCAAGGACTTGCTGAAGTTCATGCTACAATCCATAGTAGTCACACCTCTGTGGAGTCGGGACTGGGCAGCTGGACTTCCCTCTGTGCTCAGACCCAGCTTGTCCAAACTTGAGCACAGTAGGGAGGGAGGTATCACACACACACACACACACACACACACACACACACACACACACACACACACGCACACACGCACACACACACACACGCCACCGCCCTGATCCAGAGTTCCAGAGCCCTGGGACTGAGGACGAAGCTTGAGAATTATTTATAGGCTGATGATTTGACTTGGGTACCACCACTTTGGAACCACTCCCCCTCGTGCCCCCAGTATTGGTTGTTGAGCTTAGGAACTGTCATCCTTTCTGCTCTATGCATAGACTCTACAGCTCCAGCCCGAGCACTGGGCTCAGCTCTGTCGCCTCTATCAGCCCACATCTCCGAGCTTAGTACTCAACTTCCTGTCTGTCCATGGAAGTAATGATCCTATCCATCTGTAGGTGGAAGACTCACCAACACAAGGGCTCTTCAAAAAACAGCTGCTTCCCAGCCCGGCGTTGGTGGCGCACGCCTTTAATCCCAGCACTCCGGAGGCAGAGGCAGGTGGATCTCTGTGAGTTTCAGGCCAGCCTGATCTACAGAGCGAGTTCCAGGACAGCCTCCAAAACAATACAGAGAAACCCTGTCTCGAAAAACCAAAAAAAAAAAAAAAAAAAACCAAAACAAAACAAAAAAACAGCTGTTTCCCAAATACTTCCCAGGCCCTTGCCCAATTCCCCACAGCTCTGGTGCTCACCCATTCCTCCCTAGGTTGAGGCACTCAGACGCTCCCCCTGTTAAAAGGGAACATAGATCACTTTTGTGAGTTCTTAGTCTTGTACATAGAGGCATGTACAAATGCTCAGGAGAAAGCTTGAGGACATTTTATTAGGATTTGAGAGGAAAAACAAAGCAATAGGATAGCAGCCAGAAGGAGAAAGCTGGATAAGAAAAGTCACCCTTTCTTTTTTTGGGGGGGGGGGTTCGAGACAGGGTTTCTCTGTGGCTTTGGAGGCTGTCCTGGAACTCACCTTGTAGACCAGGCTGGCCTCGAACTCACAGATATCCACCTGCCTCTGCCTCCGGAGTGCTGGGATTAAAGGCGTGCGCCACCAACGCCCGGCAAAGTCACCCTTTCAATTGAGTATGTATACAGGCAGCTACACTGGGTGGGAGTCTACTGTTAAGAGTTTCAGGGTAAATGGCTTAGAATTCTTAACACTATCTGAAAAAGGGAGAGAGAGAGGGAGATGAAAAAGGGTAAAAGAAAATGTTAGGGTTTTGTTTTTTTTTTTTTGGTTTTTTTTTTTTTTTTTTTGGTTTTTCGAGACAGGGTTTCTCTGTGGCTTTGGAGGCTGTCCTGGAACTAGCTCTTGTAGACCAGGCTGGCCTCGAACTCCCAGGGAGAGACTTCTGGTGCCTGTAAAGCGACGGTCTTCTTCAGTAAAAGTCTTGTCAGAACCATTTGGATTAACTCTTAAAAAAATTTGTTCTGAGGAGCTGGAGACTCAGTGGTTAAAAGCATGGGCTACTTTCTCCAGAGGACTGGGGTTCAACTCCCGACACCCACATGGCGGGTCACAACTGTCTGTTAACTCCATATAGGCAAAACAGCAATGCACATTAGAAATGAAAATAAGGTGGGCGTTGGTGGCACACGCCTTTAATCCCAGCACTCTGGAGGCAGAGGCAGGTGGATCTCTATGAGTTCGAGGCCAGCCTGGTCTACAGATCGGGTTCCAGGACAGCCTCCAAAATAATACAGAGAAACCCTATCTCAAAAAAAAAACCAAAAAAAGAGAAAGAAATGAAAATAAATCATTAAGAAAAAAGATCTGACTTAGAGACAGACACACTCCAAGCCCTGGGTGGCCACCACTATAACCTAGGACGACCTTGAACTTCCGATCCACCTACTTCCACCTCCCAGGGTGCTGGTATTACCATTGGTATCACCGGTGCTGGGATTACCGGTGTTCACTGAGAATTGGCTATAAAGGAGGAGGCAGTAATATAACGTGTGATCTCTTGTTCCTTTGGGCAGATACTGTATTTTCGCCCAAAGTAAAAGATACAACTCAGATTCTAGTCTTTTGAACAAAAGTCATGTAGCAGGCACTCAGGAGAGGCAGATGTAGGAGAGTTTCTGTGAGTTCAAGGCCAGCCTGGTCTACACAGTGAGCTCCAGGACCTTCAGAACTACATAGAGACCCCCTCTCGATAGAAAAAAAAAAGAAGAAATGTAACTGTACACTAAGGAGAATAAAAAATGCAGCAAATCTATAAAATCACCATATTTGAGCTGGAGTAGCTTCCCCTACTGGCTTCAACAAAGCCCTGCTTACCTCCACCTTCCCCCCCCTCATATGGAGGGGGAATTGTGATACTTTCTCTTTCCTTTCAAATTCTAAGGAGGGCAATTGTGCTCTTTTACATTTCTATTTTCCCTTTTTTATTGAAAATAGGTTTTTCAGTTTCTCTTCCCTGTACTCCTTCCGGTTCCTCCTCACCTCCCTCCCGTCCAGACTCCCCCCTCTCTTTCTGTCTCTCATTAGAAAACAAGCTGGCAGCCGGGCGTTGGTGGCGGACACCTTTAATCCCAGCACTTGGGAGGCAGAGGCAGGTGGATCTCTGTGAGTTAGAGACCATTCTGGTCTACAAAAGCGAGTTTCAGGACAGCCTCCAAAGCCACAGAGAAACCCTGTCTCAAAAAACCAAAAAAAAAAAAAAAAAAAGAGTTGGACAAGATAAGCAAACACATGGAAAAGAACCCAAGAAAAGGCATTTGTGTGAACACTCAAGAATCCCATAGACCCCAGCACTCGGGAGGCAGAGGCAGGCAGATCTCTGTGAGTTCGAGACCAGCCTGGACTACCAAGCGAGTTCCAGGACAGCCTCCAAAGCCACAGAGAAACCCTGTCTCAAAAAATCAAAAAAAAAAAAAAAAAAAAAAAAAAAAAGAATCCCATAGACACTAAGCTGGTGCAGACCCCCATGCACACAAACCCTGTGCATGCTGCCCCAGTGTCTGAGTTAATTAGAGCTTTGATCATGTTGATTTAGAGGACGTGGCTTTCTGGGCGTCCTCTATGCCCTCCGTCTCTTACACGCCTTTCTCTTCCTCTTTCTTGGAGTTCCCTGAGCCCTGAAGGGAGGAATTTGGTAGAGACATCCCATTTAGGGCCATGTGTCCCAAGGTCTCTAACTCTATGCATAGTGTCCGGCTGTGAGTCTGTGTTCTCATCTGCTTCAGGAGGAAGCTTCTCTGAGGAGGCTGAGCAAGGCACGGATCTATGAGTATAGCAGAATGTCATTAGGAGTCATTTTATTGCTACTTTTTGTTTGTTTGTTTGACCCTAGGTTCCTGGGCTAACTAGTCTGGTTCTTGGTGACCCAAGCAGTGTCAGTTATGGGTTCCATCCTGTGGAGTGGACCTTAAGTCAAATCAGATTTTGCAACAATATAGCAGGAGGCACAGCTTAGCATAGTTCAGCACTGCCAGCAGTTCTCTTACCCATTAGAGACCTGCACTAAGGTAAACCTAGCCAGATTCTTGACATCGTTGCAGGAAGTAATTGTGGAACCAGCTAGTGTGAAGCAAAGCAGCAGTTTATTTTCTTTTTTCTTTATTTATTATTTTTATTATTTTGTTGTTGTTGTTTTTCAAGACAGGGTCTCTCTGTATTGTTTTGGAGGCTGTCCTGGAACTTACTCTGGAGACCAGTCAGGCTGGCCTCGAACTCACAGAGATCTGCCTGCCTCTGCCTCCCGAGTGCTGGGATTAAAGGCATGTGCCACCAACGCCCGACAGAGCAGGAGTTTAGTATTAAAAAGAACGTTTATCAGGGCTGGGGAGATGGCTCAGCAGTGATAAAAATACTTGTTCTTGCAGATGACCTAAGCTGTGTACCCAGTATCAATGTAGTAACTCACGAATGTCTGTTATGTCAGTTCCAGAGGATTTGACACCCTTTTCTGAGCACCAAGGGCACCAGGTACATATGTGCCTACATAGATTCAGGCAAACTCATGTGCATAAAATAAAATAATTAAAAAAAAAAGACTCTTCCTTACCTTACTCTCTCTCTCATGTCTGTCTCCCCCCCCCCTTTTGGTCTTACTATAATAAACTATGATTAACACAAAAGAAAGAAAAAAGAAACCGGCTGGTGGTGGCGCACGCCTTTAATCTCAGCACTCGGGAGGCAGAGGCAGGCAGATCTCTGTGAGTTTGAGGCCAGGCTGGACCGATAGCCTCCAAAACAATACAGAGAAACCCCGTAAAACAAAAGAGTCCCATAGAATATCTGGAAAAGAGTGAAATCATTCTTCAAAGTCATGTACACCCAGGCCTGAAGCCTGTTTGAGTATGTCAGCAACTCTCATGTATGTCAGCAACTCTCACGGTAAAAGTTCCTAATTGTGCTAGAATCCATCTATTCATCCATATCTATCCATCTTTCTATCATCTATCCATCTATCTATCATCTGTCTTCTATTTCTTTCTTCTTTGTACTAGAATTCTTGATTCTCAGCTGGCAAGAGGCTTTGAACAGACTCTGAAGTAAGGGTTAAAATTCTAGCCGTTTGTAGTTTCTTTGCAAAGTTTGGGACAGCCTAGCGCTCACTACACTGTACATTAGTCCTGGCTATATTCTCTAATGCTGGGAATATGGGAGTGAGCCACCACACCCAACTAAGCTGTTGTTTGTTTGGTTGGTTGTTTTTTTTTCGAGACAGGGTGCCTCTGTATTGTTTTGGAGGCTGTCCTGGAACTCACTCGGTAGACCAGGCTAGCCTCGAACTCACAGAGATCCTCCTGCCTCTGCCTCCCAAGTGCTGGGATTAAAGGCGTGCGTCACCAACGCCCAGCCTCTGCCTCAGCTTCTTAAATGTTGGAATTACAGGCACGAGCTACCACACCCAGCTTTCAGCTGTTGTTTTCTTGCTCACCAAGCTGTAGGTTGCCTGGAGGGGCTGAGCTTTAATTGGTGGACAGAGCAAGCCCATTCCACAGCCTGTTTTTTTTTTTTTTTTTTCCCAGAACACATTGTGGAGAGGAGGACTTAGCTGGGCTGAGCCTATGGTTTTAGCCTTACATGGGGCAGCACTCCTGGAGGCCTTGTGCTCTGGTGGCGGAAGCTTGGCCCTGCAAAGCTGCACTGTTTCGAAGAGGAAGTCCAGCACTGGCTGTGACTCCAGTGTGTCAGCTCAGGAGGTCCAGGCTGCTAGCCTTTTGTCCTGTCTTAGGAATGAGACTCTTAGAGAACTCAGTCCAGCCATCCTTAGTGGCCCGCCCCTCCTGCTGGTTCCTCTTCAGAGAACCTGCTTTTCCACCTGCTTCATCTGGGCTCAGACACATCCTCCCAAGTTCAGGCCTGCAGCTCCCACAAGAGTACCCCTGCTTCTCAGAGGCTGACCAGTGGCCAGAAAAGACATGTCTGGTGGCCATGGGTCAGGCGCCTGAACAATTTGTGTACACTCACCAAAGCTGAAAGAGGGGTAAGACAGTTCATTTTATAGTCCAGAGAGGCCCATGTGGCCTGATCACAATCAGTTTCTACTTCTGACTTCTAGGCCATGAGCATGTAGGCCTCCCTTTGTCATAGGCAGAGGTAAAGGCAGATGCATACTATGTTACCTTGAGAACTAGCTATTGCCTATGGATACCAGGAAAGGCTGCAACTTGCAGGGACAGCCCAGCTCTTATCCATCCTGATGCTCAGGTGGTTCCTGTCTCAGTCCTCCAATGGACTAACAGGTACCACTTCCCAGACCGTGCACATGGCGCTATTCCCAGAAGCACCTCCCCTTGTCACCAGACCCAAGCTCCCTGACAGCAAAACCTTCATAAATGTGTGTGCTACACCTCTTGGCTCTGTGAAGGAGCCCAGGTCTAGATGCAGGGGTGGGAGATGTCGGAGCTTGCGTGAATGACGATCAACCTGAACTCCTAGTATGGTCTGTGTACACAGCGTGTAGGAATGAGGACAGACTGGGGGAAATGGTCTGAATTACTTAAAAATGACAGAAAACCAGCCAGTCATGAGGGCACACACCTTTAATTCCGGCACTCAGGAGGCAGAGGCAGTCAGGTCTTTAGCCTGGTCTACGGACTGAGTTCCAGGACACCGAGGGTTACACAGGAAAACCCTGTGTCAGAAAACAAAAAACAAAGAAACCAGAAAACCAAAAAGGATTGCTGTGAGGGTTTGACATCTGCCTGAGGTTTTTTGTTTTTGTTTTTCTGAGACAGGGTTTCTCTGTGGCTTTGGAGGCTGTCCTGGAACTAGCTCTTGTAGACCAGGCTGACCTCGAACTCACAGAGTATCTGCCTGGGTTTTAAGTAGGGTTGGATTCAGATACTGGATGGCTTTGGAGTATATTTTCCCTTCTAGGCTTTCTCATTTCAAGGTTTCTGTTTGTTGTTTGTGAAGTATTGTTTTTGTTTGTTTGTTTGCTTGTGTGTGGTTTTAAAAGATCACCGATTTATTTATTTATTTTAATGATTTCTTTCTTTTCTGTTTTTTTTTTTTTTGTTTGTTTGTTTTTTGTTTTTCGAGACAGGATTTCTCCGTATTGCTTTGGAGATTGCGCTGGAACTTGCTCTGTAGACCAGGCTGGCCTCAAATTCACAGTGATCCCTCTGCTTCTGCTTCCTGAGTGCTGGTATTAAAGGCGTGCGCCACCACCGCCCGGCTGTTTGTTTTTGTTTGCTTGTGTGTGATTTTTAAAGATCACTGATTTACTTATTTATTTATTCTTTTTTTATTTGGGTGTTTGTCAGGTGTTCCTCCCTGCTGCCAGAGAGCCTAAAATTCTTGTCAAGGTTCCTGGGGGGCGGGGCGGGGAAGGGTCTCTAAAAGCCATAATTTAGATGATCATAAATAGAAACCTTGGTAGCAGCAAGTTTTGTGGGAAACCTGGGAAGAGCCTCCTGGAAGCTCCAGAGGTATCCAAGTCTCAGAGAAGCCAGTGCATTTGGACTGGAGGTGACAGGCTGGGGCCACCTCAGGTGCTGGCCCCTAGGCAGATGTCTGTGCATGCAACCTTGAGAAACGCTGGCATCACCTCCGTGAAAGCTGACGCCGGGGTCGCTGTGATGGTAGCAGGTGCAAGATAATGGTGATACCTCTCTTTAGGAGGCCTTAAGTTGAAGGGAGGACGCCAGCTTTCAGGCCTGAACCCTGAATACAGAATTGCCTGATTAGAAGCCATGTTTAAAGAGGTAGCAGGATAAAATAATGTCCCTAGGGTAACTAATTCTGTGGCACTGGTAACTTTATAGGAAGAAACTAAAACATAGACACCCATGGCCATGTGAGGACATAGGGAGATGCCATCTGAAAGGCACAGAGAGTGGCTCCAGTGACCAGCCCTAGTCACTTGGGCCTCTGGAACTATGAGAAATGAGTGTCTTGTTCATGTCCTACTTTGTGTTATTTTTCTCATTGGCTTGGGCGACTCTTTTGCAACTGTGTATAGAGAAGCGAAGTAAACAGAAAGTTGGGGTGCTGCCTGGGCCTAGTTAATCCCAGTTAAGAGTCTTAATGTACACTTTTTTTTTTTTTGGTTTTTCGAGACAGGGTTTCTCTGTAGCTTTGGAGGCTGTCCTGGAACTCACTTTGTAGACCAGGCTGGCCTCGAACTCACAGAGATCCGCCTGGCTCTGCCTCCCAAGTGCTGGGATTAAAGGCGTGCACCACCAACGCCCGGCGACACTTTATTATTATTATTTTGGTGGGGTATTTTGTTTTGTTTTGTTTTAGTTTGGTTTTTTGAGGCAGGGTTTCTCTGTATTACTTTGGAGGCTGTCCTGGAACTCGCTCTGTAGACCAGGCTGGCCTCGAACTCACAGAGATCCGCCTGCCTCTGCCTCCCAAGTGCTGGGATTAAAGGCGTGCACCACCAACGCCCGGCCAGTACCAATTTTTTAAAGAATTAAATAAAAATAAAAAGGATTCTGTAAGGATATGACTGGTGTATATCTGGACTCATAGAACTTAGAGTGACAAAGCAGAATTGAGAGTTTGAGACCAGGCTAGACAGCATAGAACTCTGTTTGAAACTTCTCTGCTTCCCCAGGTGAAGCATGACTCCTCATCCATGCTCTTGGATGTTGTAGAATATTATTTTAAGGTGTGTGACTTTTGTTTGTGTTGCATTTGTGTAACTCTGTGAAGCTGTGATTCTTTGCCTGTCTAAAACACTGACGGTCTAATAAAGAGCAAGGCCAATAGGGAGGCAGGAATAAGGACAGGTGGGTTTGGCAGGTAGAGATATGAACATAAGGGAATCTGGGAACGAGAGAGGAACGAGGAGGACTTCGGGGGCCAGCCACCCAGCCAGACACAGGAAGAAGGAAAGAAAAGATATACCGGAATAGAGAAAGATAAAAGCCCCAGGGCCAAAAATAGATGGGATAATTTAAGAAAAGCTGACAAGAAACAAGGCAAGCTAAGGCTGGTCATTTGTAACTAAGAATACGCCTCCATGTGTGATTTATTTGGGAGCTGGGTGGCAGGCCCCCCAAAAGAGTAAAAGCAAACAACAACACTTGGGTCTACTGCAGGCTGTATGCTGCACTCTGCAGGCTCCATTCCGAAGGACTGACTGGAAATCTTATATCTACATCTCTGAGACCTATGGACACTTCAGAGCCTCGGCAAGGGAAGGGAATGCCAGGAAGTGGTCATGTGACTGTGAATCTGAGAAATCTCTGGACCTGGGAGCTTTAGGGAATCAATGGGGTGAGTGCTTTTCCTCTACTTCGTAGCCTTGTAATATGGTCCAGACAGAATATGGACACCATTACAGTATGACATGAAAGAAAAGTGACCAGGAGCCAGATGAAAGGAAATTCCTCACCAAAAAACAAACAAAAAAAACATGCACACGCAATTTAACACATTTCATATTAGAAACAATAAAAAACTGGGGGCTAGGACTCTAGGTTAATTGAGTGCTTAACTGGCATGCACAAGTCCCTGGACTAGCTCCTTAGCGCTGTATAGAGTTGAGTGTGGTGGCCAGGTATGGTGGCACATACACTCTGTTTTGTTTTTGTTTTTTCGAGACAGGGTCTCTCTGTATTGTTTTGGAGGCTGTCCTGGAACTCACTCTGTAGACCAGGCTGGCCTTGAACTCATAGAGATCCGAGTGCTGGGATTAAAGGCCTGTGCCACCAACCCAGCGTGTTTTGTTTTTACAGGGTCTCTCAATGTAGTCCTGGCTGTCCTGGAAGTTGCTATGACATAAACTGAGCTGGCCTCAACTCACAGAGAACGACCTGCCTCTGCCTCCTGAGTGCTGCTATTTAAGGCAAGCGCATGCACAACCACCACCACCACCACCACCACCACCACCACCACCACCCAGCTGGTGGTGCACGTCTTTAATGCCAGCACGGGAAGCAGAGGCAGGTGGCTCTCTGTGAGTTCAAGGCCAGCCTGGTCTACAAAGCTACACAGAGAAACCCTCTGTCAAAAAAAGCACCCCTGCCCCCAGAAAAAAAAAAACGATGTGCACCATCATGCCTGGCCCATGCCTGTTGGCAGGGACAGTCTGATCTCTATGAGTTCCAGCAGAAATGACAGGAGCAGAGGTATTGGAGACAGAAAAATGCTGAGCACTATTGGAGATAATAAACTCAGGGTTAGGGTTAGGAGAAACTAGAGGTGTTTACAAGAGTTCCAGGGAACTGTCAAACCTTAAAGGTCAAGAGTGCCCAAACTCTAGGCCCCAGGGTTTTATCAGCTACTGGATATAGGAACTAAATGTCCCCGTTTCCAGGCTTGTTCAGGAGATGAAGTTCTAGCAGACAGTACCAGGCTGCTAATGTTCATAGTCACTAAACTGAGGATTACAATAGCAGCCAAGTGCTGGCGGCTAAGACTGAGAGCAGTAAGCCACCACTGAGATCTGGCTTTGAATGCCTAAAACAGAGGATTCTAGTGCTCTCTAGTTCAAGGCTATGATGCAAGTTGTAGCTGAGGCTTCATGACAAGCTGCCACGATCCCCCTACTTGTGTTTCTGTTGCTGTGTGTGCTCCCAGCTGTGTGTGAGAGACCATGCCACTGTTCCCTAACATTAATTGTCCCTCCCTGGGGCAATAGGTCTAGCTGAGAGAAGAGCTGATGGTATATAAGCCACCAACCAGGCCTTAGGGCTGAGAACCACTCAGCTCACAGCGTGTCCTTGCTTCCCTCTGACAAGAGACAGGCAGTGTCTTGGTTCCAGGGACAAAGATGATATGGCTCAGAGCCCTGGTGACTACAGAGAACATGGAATGTGAGGAGTGACCTTTTGATGCAAGTGGCTAGATGGGGGCTTCTTGTTTCAGAAGATGGCAGAGCTTTCCATGAAATGTGTCTGCATAGGATGCCCCCATGCCCCTCAGGGGCGGTCCTGAGTCAGGGTTTCTGCCTCCTACACCATCAGTTGCTATACATTAAGGGGAAAGAAGCTAGAGAAATGACCCAATGAGTTTTCTGCTCATCCAGAGGACCTTACTTCACTTCCTAGCACCCAAGTAACTGCCTGTAACTCAGTTCCAGGGGATCTGAAAAAGCTCTCTTCTGGATTCTGCCCGCATTCATGTGGCATATACATATACGTTATACATAAATAAAAGTCTTTTTAAAGATGAAGGGAAAAGTCAGAGAAAGTCTGTCCTCTCATCAGGCAGATCTTAGTGGAATATATGTAGATTCCTGCCCAGTTTCTCTGGGGTAAAACTTCCCCGTGTACTAGATGACCAGCAGGACTGTAAGTGGCTGCCTGCCCTTGTTGCCTCCACTCCCTGATTTTTTTTTCTTTTTTCGAGACAGGGTTTCTCTGTGTAGCTTTGGAGCCTGTCCTGGAACTCACTCTGTAGACCAGGCTGGCCTCGAACTCAGAGATCTGCCTGCCTCTGCCTCCTGAGTGCTGAGATTAAAGGCCTGTGCCCCCACCACCTCCCAGCCACTCCCTGAATTTGTATAACATCTTCTAACTTACCCAGGCACAGAGTTGGGTGAGAATCTGCAAACGAGTCACTGATCTAAGCTACTCTCTCGGGGGCTGTACCCCACCCCACCTTGGTCTTATTCTGCCTCACACACAGAGTGGTCACACTTAATTCATTCTTCCTTTCATGGAGATTTCCTGCAACTCCTCTTGCATGCCTGCCAGCCTCCATCATAAAGAGCATTCTTCTTCTATAAATGATATCTGATCGTGTTGCTCTCCCCTACGGACACCAGTAACGACTAGTGTCTGCTGACAGCAGCAAGCCCTCCCACGGTAGCCTGTAGGGACCTGCCAACGGACCTCCCCAGCTTTTGGTTCACTGCCAGGCTTCATACAGCAGCCTCCTGTGCCTCCTGCTTAGGGCCTTTGTGACAAGACTTTGCATAGTTCAGCTAACAGGATAAATGGCCCTGCTTGCCCTTGTCAACTGGGCTGGGTCCTGCCACCCTCTTGAGATCATCTCCCATCCCAGGTCATACACCAGCCTTGGGATCATTCCCCCACCCCTGGGTCAGGGCCCTAGAACTCTTGGGTCTCTCTTGCTCCTGTATTTCCTTTACAGAAAGCAGCAGCTCATGTGGCCTCCTCTCAGACCGTCCGTCTCTGGGGCCAAAAGGCAGGATGGCACACATGCGCACCAGGCCACACATCACCATGTTCAAGTCCTCTTGATTTCATTATTTCTGCTAGCTCTTTTCTCTTTCTCTTTTTCTCCGTGCTTTTGTTGATTTTTTTTTTCTTTTTGGTTTTTCCAGACAGGGTTTCTCTGCGGCTTTGGAGACTGTCCTGGAACTAGCTCTTGTAGACCAGGCTGGTCTCAAAGTCACAGAGGTCCTCCTGCCTCTGCCTCCCCAGTGCTGGGATTAAAGGCGTGTGCCACCGCTGCCTGGCTGATGTTTGTTTTTAAATAGTATGTTGCCATGTATTGTTGTCTGGTCTAAAACTTGCTACATAGACCAGGCTGACTTTGAACTTTCAGCCACCCTCCTTCCTAGGACTCCCTAGTGCTGGGGTTATAAGCATGTGTCACCATAGTATCTTTTGTATGTTTTCTTTTGGAAAATGTTGACTTAAATACTTTGCTCAGTGTTCAATTAGGGTATTTGTTTTCCTGCTATTGAGTTGTTTGAGTTCCATCTATATTTTGGACATTAGCTCTCCCTCTGTGGTTTGCAAATATTTCTTCTCCTTTCATGTGTGGCCTCTATTGACTATTTCCTTTCCCAGGCAAACAATTTTATTTTATTTTTTTGGTTTTTTGAGACAGGTTTTCTCTGTGGCTTTGGATGCTGTCCTGGAACTCATTCTTGTACACCAGGCTGGTCTCGAACTCACAGAGATCTGCCTGCCTCTGCCTCCTGAGTGCTGGGATTAAAGGTGTGCGCCACCACCTCTCAGCATGGCAAATGACTTTTAGTACTAAATTTGCTTTTGCTGTCTATGCTTATTGGGATGTATCAGAAAATAACAGTGGTCAGTCCAGTGTCAAGAAGCTTTTCTCCATGTTTCTTCTGGTGGTTTTATAGTTTCAGATCTTACCCTTAGGTCTTCAGTCTACACTGAGTTGATTTCCATATGCGACGGTAGACAAGGATACAGGGCCCGTTCTTCTGCATGTAGCTATCCAGTTTTTCTAGTAATGCTCTTTGAAAACCCACCTTTCTCCACTGTGGGGATCACAGACCCTGGCTGGAAACCCACCCCTCCAAAACAATTCAGTGCTATAAAGTTCTTGATAGGGCTCAGATAAGGGCTCGCTCACTGAAACTCCATGACTTTGATCCCCCCTAAGGCTAGATGCTTCTTCCTGCTCCCTGCGGTTTCTCCCCGATTCTGGGGCCAGAGATTAAACCACCAGCCAGGAGGGTGAGAAGTCTGGGAGAGCTGTGAGAGGTATGAGAGCTCGGTTAGAGAATTGTATGTAGATGGATGGCAAAAGTCCTTAAAAAGGGAAGCGTTTTTTCTTGGGGAGTTCTCCTAAGCCGACTTGGGGAGCATAAAGTTTTCTAAAAGCAACCGACTGGTCTCTGTGTCATCTATCCCGACCACCTCGCTACATTCTTGGATACAGGCTACTCAGCAGGTGCGACACTCCACCTTAGATTTTCAGCTTCTTTTTTGCTAGTGGCTGTAAAGGACATGGTTGAAACTTCTTGACCTCCTGAGCCCTTATTCCCAGAATACTCTACGCCTCCTTACTCCAGTTTTCTTCCTAATATGTACTGTCCCTGACTTGTTGCATATTTTAAACTTTCTCTTATTTATTGTCTGTTTTCCCCAAGTGAGCTATGAGCTGCCAAAGGCAGGGGTTCCTGTCTTAGTCACTGCTGTAGCTTGGTGTTCAGGCCACCACCACCACCACAACCAACATCATGATCTCCACTATCATCTTTTCTTTGTAAAGATTTACTTATTTTTATTTTATGTGTATGAGTACTTTGTCTGCATGCTTATATGTATACTGCTTATGTGCCTGTGCCTGCAGGGGCAGAAGAGGGTGTCAGATCCCCTGGAACTGGAGTTACAGACAGCTGTGAGCTGCCATATGGGTCCTGGGAACTGAGCCTGGGTCTTCTGAAAGAACAAGTGGTCTTAACCACTGGGCCGCCTCTCCAGGACCACTACTGTCATCATAGTCACCATCAATGCAGTCATCTTCATCACCATCACTACCGTCATCTTCATCATTCCCTCCATCACCACCGTCTTCACCACCATCTTCATCACCATCTTCACTGCCATACTCACCGCCATCTACCATTCACTATTTTTATCATTGTCGCTGACACAATGATCACTGCTGTAGTGAGTAATCTTGATGGACAACTTGGCAGGCTTGAGAGATGCCTATGGCGTTTCCAGAGAGGACTGACATGTAGAAAAGCAACTGGTGCAGAAAAACCCACCCTGATTATGGGCAGTTCCATGCACTGGGCCGGGACTGCGGTGGAATGAAAGTAGAAGGGGAAAAAAAGCCAGCCAGGGTGTGCAAGCCCCGTATTCTTTTCCTCTGAATGACTACATTTGTTGCTGCTGCTGTGGCCTGTGGACATCAAACTCCAACTTCGTCTTGTCAACACATTCACATACCATTGGCTCTCTAGGGGGCTTCTAGGCCTTCAGCTTTGGACTGAGGCCACATCGTTAGGCTCCCTTCTGCGGCCCTCAGCTTCCTGGACTGAGTGGCTACGGGGTCCTCCAACTCTCTTGTACGCAGATACTCACTGTTGGGATGTCCAGTCTCCAACTGTGTACATCAAGTCCGTAAACTTCCTTTGTAATAACATTCAGCCGATTGGTTCTGTTCCTCTGGAGAGCTGTCATCATCACTAGGTCTCTCACCATCCCATACACTAGCCCAGGCGATGATCAGGAAAGTGCTTGACCAGGAAGTAATCCCAGATGTCAGTGCTTTCTCTCAATTCCAATGAACACTGAACATCTGGGATTGGCACCATGGGGAAAGGCCTCCTCCCAGCACCTGCTCTGGGTTTCACCCTGGTACAGCAGGAGCTGACTTTCTCATCTACCCAGCGGCCCCACCTGGCAGCAGGCAGAGCTTGTGAGCCTGGCCTGGGAAGGCTGAGACATGGTGGGGGCTGCTGCAGTAATGACATCACTCTCAAGAGGACCTGCTTGTCCCTTAAAGAGAGATGCTGTCCCGGATGAGGGCTGCTAGCTACTCTCTGGCCAGAGTTCAGATGTTTGTCCCCATTTTTCCTGCTGCCCTGGGGTCCTGTGTCTGGACTCAGATGTTCCTTGGTCAAGATAAGCTGCAGGAAGTCTAGGTCTGGTTCCTTTGGCAGCCAGGGTCCTGTTCCTCAGGAGTGACTCTGAGAGGATGCCTAGAAACCCAGGACACCTCCCTAGGGAGGAACCCAGAGGCCCAGGGTGTGCACAGAGCCTTGTGATGCCTGGGGGCAATCGAAGTGGCCTGCTAGGGTCTCCCCTCCATGTAGCTCTTTGGGACATAGGCTGAGGACTGAGCCAGGGCCATAACTCTGCATCTTGCTCATCAGACCCATGCCCATGTGCAGAGCTACCCTTGAGCAAGACAGTGATAGCACTGGTGGTATCCACAAGGACTCACTTTGTTCCCTTTGATGGGTTTCCAGATAAATCCCCAATGGCTCTGGTTGCCCATAGGAAGATGATCAACTTGGGACTTAAAGACATTAAAGACAATGGTGTTCCTTCCTCATGAAGACGCTTGATGCCCCATCCACAGCTCCTGGGTAACATGGAACTTCCTCCAACCTCAACTCCCTTTTGAGCACTTCTTTTTTTTTTTTTTTTTTTTTTTTTGGTTTTTCGAGACAGGGTTTCTCTGGAGCTTTGGAGGCTGTCCTGGAACTCACTTTGTAGACCAGGCTGGCCTCAAATTCACAGAGATCCTCCTGCCTCTGCCTCCCGAGTGCTGGGATTAAAGGCATGCGCCACCAACGCCCGGCTTGAGCACTTCTTAATCAACAAAGTGGACCCACTCAATGTGGCCATGAGTTTTGTGTACTTTCTGACTCTCTGGGACCATGGCCAGCCTTTGTGAGCTCTGCTGCCTTCCTGGAGGTAGCGCAGAGTGCACAGTGGGTCTTGGATGAAAGCAGAAAAAGAAATGACAGAAAGGATGTGATGGGTGTCTGTGGGCACATGCACAGTCCCCATGATCCTGCTTGTTCTGGAGTTGCAGCAAGTGTTTAATCTTCCTTGTTGAATAATCCTTGTTTAACCTTCCTTCTCTCTGCTCCTGTTGCCTGTGTTACAGACTCACCTCCAGGATCACAGGCCTGCCCCATGCAACTTCAGAGCATAGCAGGTGTCCTCTGCCCACTGTAGCCCAGTGCCTGCCCTAGAGAAGACTCCTGCATGAGTGTCCTGGGCTACCTGACAGAGCCCTGAGGGAGGCCAGTTAAAACCACAGGGACAAGCTAGAGGCCTGACCCCAGGCGTCTGCAAGCACTTCCCTCCTGTTGTCCCAATTTGGGATCTTCCTGCTAGGAACCATCTCAGCTTTTCACCTCACCTGTGTCTTGTCCTCATTTAAGTTTCCTAGTGTATCTCTGCTTCACCTCTCCCTGTGAGGACACCTTCCCTAGATGTAGGCCAACTTTGTCCAGTGTTCACATCCTAACTACATTTGAAAAGAGAGATCACATTCCAAGAAGCCGAGGCTAAAGATGCCAACACATTCTAAAAATTTGTTTGCTCGTTTTTTTTTTTTTTTTTAAGGCCGGCTTTCTAATAGCCCAGTTGAAGTCATACTATATAATTGAGAATGACCTCCAACTTCTGATCTTCTGACCTCTGCCTCTCAAGTAACGGGATTGCAGTCAGGCACCATCATACCTAGTTTATTTGCTGCTGGAGATAGAACTCATGCTAGGCAAACACTCTCCCAACTGAACTATGTCCCCAGCCCTCCAACATGTTGTTTTGAAGAACATAGGTTATTCCATGAGTACCTACAAGTTGCTTCCTGGGTATGGGGTGCCTGCCTGGGTCAGTTTAGCAGGGGATTGAGGCCAAGGCCTTGGACCAAGTAAAGAACCAGCTATGTAGAGTGTGGGAGTGATGGGTATATGGAGTCAGAATGGTGGGTGGACATCTCAGGGAACTGCTCCTGCAAGCAAGGGCAGGGAGGAACCCAAGTTGTAAGGAAAAAGGCCAACCATGTTTTCCCCTGAGCCCCGAGCTCATTGTGATTAAGGGTCTTGCAGGGAGTTCTGATACTGGGGTAAACAGAACACCTATCGTCATTATTACCTAGGTGATTGTGGCCTTAGGTGAGGATGAGGCAGTGTGAGGGTGAAGCTGAGTTGTGTGATCCCTCCCCATTAGGCTCTGCATCTGTTTCCATGAGTGAAACTATAATAGATCATCCAACACCAAGTGGCCCCGAGGAGGAAGACTCAGGCAGGTCTGTTTTCTCTCAGCTTTGGTGGGTAAATACTGAGGTATAGCCTAGCCCGGTGGTTAAAGCCACTATATTAGCAGGTTGGCAGCCTTGCCTGGGATCAGAGGTCCACTCCAATCTGTTGCATTCACTGATTAGCAGGTTGGTGCAGGCTGGAGGTCTTGATTCTGCCACATGCTCCCCTTGGCACGGCAGAGCCGTCTCCATACAGTATTCCCTTCCCCAGAGACACACAGGAGACTTGGCTGAGGCTGTAACACCCTGGATCAGCCAGGAGGTCATGCAGCTCCCCTCTGGCAATATCTGGTCACACAGATTCTGAGTCAGTCACAAGCCTTGCAGGAAGCAGATGGCCATCTCAGTGTTGATAATTTTAAGAGTTTAATGAAGGCTTGTTTGCATAGGGAGGGGGAGTGTGGGCAAAGCCATGGAGCCTGTCAATGTGCCTTGGAGAACAGACAGAGCAGACAGAGGCGCCATATGGGAGGGGAACCCTGCATTCTGGCTGTAAAAGATTACTGAAGGTCATCTACAAGGCTTCTCCCCCTTGGTGCCAGCCTCACCCTGGATGAGCTCATCTCCAGTTTCTGGATCTCTGTCTCTTTACTAGGACACAGACTTCCTGAGAGCAGGAGCTTCCTCCTCCCAGTGCTGGTTGCATACTTACATATTCATGAAATGAAGACCTGTGTGTTTTGCCCAGCCATAAAGGCCCAAGGTCAAGGCTGCCAGCTGACCTCTGGCTCCTGCTGTGCCCCTCCCCCAGCCCTATAGAAAAAACAGCACAGACTGCCATGGGGCCTGTGCCTTGGGCTAGCAGGGCTTGGGCAGCTGGCAGCAGTGTCCTCCTCTCTGGGAAATGTGCCTGTTTGCCTTGGCCAAACCCAGCTGTGTGCCTGTCACCCCCATGCTCTCCCGTAGGTGGGGAGAGGGGAGGTTGAGCCACTAGAAAGCCTAACACCACATCCAGCCATGCAGTCTCCTGGGATGTCCTTGAGCTCTGAACACATAGTATGAGGCTTACACGTGTACCCCCATGCCAACATATGTGCACACCCTGCATACATATGTGAACGTGCACACAGTTCACATACGTGCACCAGCTTCCCACACGTACCCACAAATGAACATGCATGGACATTGGCTTTCACTCCCCCTTCCCCCACACACATACGGACACACGTGTACACGCACTGCACAGTGTTTACCGTGCCTGTGTACGTGCACGCACACACAGAGCACCAGGTATATGGAGCCATCCCTGCAGCCGCTGTACTTATAGAAGTGTCTTTGTCTTTGCAGATCATGGGGTCGTTGCAGACTGCACAGGGGATAGCACTCTGGGAAATGACAGTCTTTTGTAGCTCTGAAGGACCATTTGCTCACTACAGTCACTCATTCGTTTAGTGAATGTGGACTGTGAACCTAGTGTGTGTCTGGTCCTGCTCGTGGCAGATTTTGATTTTTTTTTACTTATAATCATTATTTTATTCTATGTGCATGTGTAGGTGTCTTGCCTGTCTGAGTATGTCTGTGTACCACATGGATGCCTATTGCCTGTGGAGGCCAGAAGAAGGTGTCAGATCCCCTGGGACTAGAGTTATACAGGGTTGTGGGTGTTGAAAATTGCACCCAGCTCCTCTGGAAGAGCAGCTAGTGCTCTTAACCCCTGAGGTGCCTCTTTAGACCCCGTGCTTTCTTTTGGTGGGTGAGTGGGTGCGTGCATGCATACATGCGTGCGCGCCTGCGCGCATACCTGCATGGCATATGCCCATGCAAGTGCTCATGTACATAGTCTATGCTTGTTTTTGTCCTGGAACTTGCTTTGTAGACTGGGCTGGCCCTTGAACTCCAAGAGGTCTGCCTACCTTAGGAATGCTGGAACTAAAGGCATGTGCCATAATGCCTGGCTTGTTTTTTTTTTTTTTTTTGAGACAAGATTGCATGTGTCTCAGGCTGGCCTTAAACTTTCTTGCAGGTGAAGAGGGCCTTAAATCCCTGATGCTTCTTACTCCACCTCTCAAGTTATCACTTGGGTTACAGGAATATAGCACCATTTAGGGATGGATCACTGCTTTTAAGCAAGTTTCCATAGTTAAAGGCCCCAGACAGATATGAGGCAAATAGATCCTTCTGCTAACACTAAGCAAAGAGGAACTTCCTCTTCGGCCTTTAGCTGAGGATGGAATCAGACCTGTGGCTCACAGACCCGGGCCAGGGTGGGTTGAGATTGAAAAACCGTCCCGTGAGGGACGCAGGAATGTTAGAGCGATGGCTACAGCTAGGGACTGGTGCCCACCACAGGCCCTTGGCCAGTGCCCCTTCAACTGCTCGTCAGACTTCAGCAAGTGGGAGTAGAGGGACAGAGTTTTGCATCAAATGGTTCTTTCTCCCCCCATAACATTTTATCATGAAAGAATTTCAAACCCCAGGAAAGCTCCAGGCCTTCAGTGCCATCCTCCCTTCTCTTACTTCCTAGTCCTTCCAGGGCTTGTGGCCCTGTTACCCTTATCGTTTCTGTTCTTCAAGGTTTTGATACGCCTTCTGCCACCTCCTCAGATAAAAGCACTGGACCTTGGCCCCTGTCCTGTCCTAACCCTGGCTGACCTATGGAAACGTCTTATGTAGTCCTAGCTGTTCGAGAACTTACTATGTAGGCCCGCTGCCTCTGTCTCCTGAGTGCTGGGATTAAAGATGTGTGCCGCCACACTTATGGAGACCTTGCTTAATGATGTCGGAGGGTTTCCCAGTCAGGCCACATTTTAAGGATCTCAGTAGATAAGACTTAAGGGCTCCTGGCTTATCCCACCCCCCTTAACTGACTCCTTGAGATGTGTTTGGAAGAAGCTTGCTGAATTTGGTGTGGTGGTACATATTTGTGATCCTAACCCTGTATCTGAGGCGGGAGTACTATTGAGAGGTGGGGGCTAGCCAAGCCAAGGCTATACAGTGACAGTTTTCCTTTCTTTCTTTCTTTCTGAAAGGGTTTCTCTGTATTGTTTTGGAGGCTGTCCTGGAACTCACTCTGGAGATCAGGCTGGCCTTGAACTCATAGAGATCCGACTGCCTCTGCCTCCCAAGTGCTGGGGTTAAACACGTGAGCCACCAACGCCCGGCTGACAGTTTTCTTTTATATCCTCCTTTTTTATCCTTCCTTTGTTTTATCTCTCTTATGACAACATTTCTTAAAAAATGCAATCAGCCAGGCTTGGCCAGCATGGACTACACAGAGAGTGCCAGGCCAGACTTTCCAATTCCCTTCCAGCCTGGCCAGTTCAGACTGTATGTCAGAGGAGCTGGAAGGCCAGATTCCTCTTCTTAGGAAGCAGGGAAACAGATATAACTAGACCTTGTCCTTTTGCCCAGGAGCCCAGGGAAGCTCCCTGAGGGTCTTTGGGTCAGGGGAGGCAGCCCCACTGCTGTCATATGACCCCATTAAGCATTAACAAGTGCATATTGCTTTGGTAACTACTGCTAGGCTGTTTCTGCCCCACCCACTGGGCAAGAATGACCCTGCTCAGCCTTTGGGGAGCAATCACCAGGTGAGCAGTTTCCATGACTCCTTTCCCACTCTCTGTGGTCACTGTTTCATTGGTCGTGTGCAGCAGGGGTCATCCCGGACAGAAAGGTCAGGACTGGGCATCACTTCCCCCTAAGTGCCAACTGTAGGCTAGGGATAGGAAAGGCACAAGCTGGTCCTGTGCCAGCCCCAGCATCTCACAGCCCTTCTGGGGCTGGAGAGGTTAATTTGAGCAAATCCCTAGGCAGCCACCTGCCAGGCCACCTGCAGAGCTCCCTAGCTTCAATAAATCCCCATTTGATAGTAACAAGGCCCCCGAAGGTGCCTGTCTGCTCAGCTCAGCCCCATAAACTGCAGGAATAAATTTTCTGGCTCCTCTTGGGCATGCTGGGATTCAATTACAGCTATAAGGCCTTGAACGAGGAGCCTAGCTTTGGGGCTTGTCTGGGTCTTCCCTTCCTCGGTGGTCTAACATTCTGGGACCTGAGTGGCCATGTGGGACAAAACCTTGATGGGGCTAAGCTTTGACCCACGGGGCTCAGTCTGCTCAGAATACATAAAGGAGGAGCTTGGAACCTGGCAATGCCACGCATGTTTACACAGGGTCAGCTGTCAGGGTACCTTGGAACTACCAGAGAGGTAGCTTACAGTGCTTCATGGGTGTTAGGAGCGTGCTCCCAAGGATGGTATTAGAAGGGAATAAAGGAATGAGTGTCAAAAATGGGGGTGGGGTGGGCATGAGGCAGAGGGAACAGCAGGGAAAAGCCTGGGGGACTCTGCAGGAGGGTAAATGGTGAGAACAGCTTCACACAGAGAGGGAGTGAGGAGACAAGGGAGGGCCAGGGGTCAGGGGGGACAGATAACAAGGTGGGACAGGAGAGGACAGGAGTTCAGGGACAGAGAGGATGATCTCGCAATGCTGTTCTCTATCCATCTGTCTATTTTTCTGAGACAGGGTCTAATGTGGTAGCTGAGGATGACCATGAACACCTGAGCCTCTTGCTTCCAATTCCTGAGATTACTATGATTACAGATGTGTACCACTGTCTTAGTTAAGGTTTCTATTGCTGTGAAGGGACACCATGACCATGGCAACTTTTTTTTTTTTTTTTTTTGGTTTTTCGAGACAGGGTTTCTCTGTGGCATTGGAGCCTGTCCTGGAACTAGCTCTTGTAGACCGGGATGGTCTCAAACTCACTGAAATCCGCCTGCCTCTGCCTCCCGAGTGCTGGGATTAAAGGCATGCACTACCACCGTCTGGCATAAAGGAAAACATTTAATTGAGGTGGCAGCTGGCAGTTTCACATGCCATATTCTGGCTACATACTCCATGCCATGATAATAATCTTGAGTGGAAGGCAACAGGAAGTGGACTGAGTGTTACATTTGAGCATAGGAGACCTCAAAGTCTGTCCCCACAGTGACACACTTCCTCCAACAAGGCCACACCTACTTTAACAAAGCCACACCTCCTAATAGCGCCATGGCCTGTGGAGGGCCATTTTCTTTCAAACCACTGCAACCACTATGCCCCAATTTTTCAAGACTGTATTTTGAGGACTTTGACTTTTATCCAGGCGCTGAGTCATAGAGGAGACAACTTCAATGCTCTGAAGGCTTGCCTCTACCCCTACCCCTCCATCTCTGAAGGCCTCTACCCCTACCCCTCCATCTCCATTCTCCACCCCACCCTCCTTAGCAGCCCAGTGTCTGCAGGTCTCCCAGATAAGACCTGGCTCCTTGTTCCTATTGACTTCTAGGTTTTCCAGGGCTGCTGTACTGGGCTGGTTTTGTGTCAACTTGACGGAAGCTAGAGTCATCAGAGAGGAAGGAGCCTCAGTTGAGGAAATGTTTCTGTGAGTCCGGATTTAAGGCACTTGTCTCAATTAGTGATCAGTGGGGAAGGGCCCAGCCCATGGTGGGTGGGGCCTTCCCTGAGCTGGGGGTCCTGGGTTCTATAAGAAATCAGGCTGAGCAAGTCAGGGAAAGCAAGCCAGTAAGCAGCACCCCGCCATGGCATCTGCACCAACTCCTGCCTCCAGGTTCCAGCCCTACTTGAGTTCCTGTTCTGACTTCCTTCAGTGATGGACTATGGTCTGGAGGTGTAAGACAATAAACAGTTTCCTCCCCAACTTGCTTTTTGGTCATGGTGTTTTGTTGCATCAATAGAAACCACCAGACAGCTGCCTTAAGGAACCTAATCACTGGAGATGTTTACTTAGGCATTGTGAAGGATGCCCTGGCTTTTTTTTTTCCCAGTATGTTCCTCTGACTAGACTGTGGTTAGGAGTCTGTCAGGTGAGCGTAATGCTTTGTACTATATACTCTCCACTTCTAGCCCTGAGCTGTGTCTTGATGGGTGAATGGGAGTAAATGGATGAGAGAGAAGAGAGGGAGGGAATGAGAGAGAACAGAACAGTGGTTCAGGGAGAAGCTGGAGGAGGGTCAGCTGAGAAGTGGTCCAGTTGCTAGCTAATGATGCACAAACCATCTTGGTGGCACCAAGCTTCTCATACTGTGTGGATCTGGAGTTAGGCTGAGCCAGTGACATTGATGGAAGTCACTTGGGATTCTCACTGGTGGGTGGATTGGTTGGGAGGGTCAGGATGGACACCATGTCCTGAGCAGCCTGGCCTGCTGGGTCTTGAAGCGATGATATAGTCCCATCTTGCAACAAGAAGAGCAATGAGGAGGACCAGTGTCCAAGACCGTGTTCAGGGCTGTGTCTCCCGTGGACAGAGGGGCACCTGACCCTGTGCCTCCTACATCCTGTCTCCTGCTCCCCCTCCACTGTTGTTGTCTAGTATTGGGCACTAGGTGGCTGCCCCCAGCTCCTATCTCACAAGGCTGCTCACAGCAGGTGGGGACTCCATGCAGTTTTCTCTAAGGTTCTGAAACATCCCTGGGATAGAATAAGCATCCTTTGTTAGGATGAACCTTTATTATCTGCTTTGATAATGACTCATCTGCTTCTCTTTCTGTTCCTTGGTCCCCTCCGCTGGTAGAGATTAGCACATGAGTGAAGGACACACTGATGAGAACAGTTGATGTCTCCCCAAGGAAGGCCGCCAACCCTCTGTCTTTCCCAAGCCTCCCACCCAGCCTGGCTGCTGAGGCCTGCTTGCTTCCCATGGATGTGCCTGAGTTTGGTCAGGGCCACCTCCTGGCCTTGGCAGCCTCAGGTGGATACTGGAAGGCCAGTTCTTTAAGAACAGGGAGCAGTGTGGCCTCACCTATTCCTGGGACATCTTTCCCTGCTGTGGCCTTGTCCTCAGCCCTACCCTGCTATCTTCTCCTGCCCTGCTTGGGCTTCCTGATTTTCATTCTACAGTGTGCTTAACAGTCACATTGTGACCAGCGTGCCCCTCATGGTGGTTGCTTTGACCCAACTCTGACTCAGAAGCTATGAGGGAACAGGTGGCCACTGTGGTCTGCAGAATTCCAGGAACACCTTCTATTCCCTCCAGGGTTTTATACAGGTTTCAGTTTTGGGGGAGCTCATGGCATGTAGTTTCTAGAAGCTGATGAACTCAAAGACAGCAAACCAAATCCCTGGAACCTTTATCTTGATTAAAGAGTAGTTGCCAAGCTAGAAGTTGTGAACTGCCAGGACCACCATGGCCTCATGACCCCACCCATCATGGTCTGATCCTACCTCTGCAAAGGTCTGTTCTACTTATCTAGAGGTCCACTCGTCCATTTGAGACCCCCTCATCTCTACTTTCAAATTTAAGTTACATAAGTCGGTTGTAAAAGGGCAAACTTGGTACATCTATTTTACCAGCCATGTCCAGAATCTACATTTTTGTAGGTACCTAGGGCATGAGGAGGAAGGGGGCTCCTTACTTAAAAGTACATGGTTCTGTCTGAGAAACTGGAAACATTTTGAGCTGGACAGGTGTGGTGGGCTCCCCAGGACACACACTCCTCTAGAACCATCAATGGGTTTGCTCACTGCACAGTGACCTCAGGCCTGTCTTTTCCTTTGTCACTTGGTCCACAGTCCTTTAAAGACTGGGTTGTGGATACTCACCCAGAGGGAGTTTTTTGTTTGTTTTCTTTAGGTCTCAGATAGCCTGGATCAGCCTCAAACTTGCTACTAGCTGGTTGCTACTTGTTCCTGTTTTCTGTCTCTCACAGGATCATACACACATAAATAAAAATAACAACAACAATAATATAAAATTCAGAAAAGGGAACCCTGTCACAGATTGCTACTACTTCTGAGACTCTTTTGTTTATAGTAGCCAGATTTTTTTGTTGTAGTGTTTTAAAAAGATTTGGGGTGTGTGTGTGTGTGTGCAATCGTGCACGAGTGTGTGTCTGCCTCCCCAACACCAGCCCCAGTATGGTTGGGAAAGTTGCCATGGTAACGGGTTATGAGGTAGATAAACAGGTTTCTCCATTCCCAGAACAGCTGGTGGGCAGGGGTGAGTCCATCTCCGGGCATGTATCCATGGTCCCATTTCCAGCTCCTGAGCGGTAGGGATTCCCCTGGCAGTCTCTGTGGCCTTCATCTCAGTGGATTACCTGTCTTTCTGAGCTAACATGCCACCCCCACCTCCCACACATCTTCCCAGTACCTTGGTGAAGGTTGGTTCATCAGAGTGTGATTTCTGCAGATAGGTCCTCCTGCCACTGTGAAGCCAATATTGGCTGAGACCTCTATTTCCACAGCAAACATCCCCTCCACCTAAGCCTACTTTAGCTGGTATCTCAAGGAACATTTTAAGGGACTGAATCCCAGATGCAAGGGGCTGGAGGACCAGGTGTCAGGGTCTTGAGAACTCCTGAACTCCGGAGTCTCAGTGGATTTCCAGGGTCCCTGATTTCTTTTTTCTTTCTTTTTTTTAATATTTATTTATTTATTATGAATGCAACATCTTGCCTCCATGTATGTCTGCATGCCAGAAGAGGGCACCAGATCTCATTATAGATGGTTGTGAGCCACCATATTGTTGCTGGGAATTGAACTCAGGACCTCTGGAAGAGCAGTCAGTGCTCTTAACCTCTGAGCCATCTCTCCAGCCCCCGGGGTCCCTGATTTCTAACAGGTTGCTTTGTATTTTTTCGAGATTTAATTTTATATGTATATATATATTTGCCTAGATGTATCTGTGTGCCATATGCATACAATGCCCAGAGAGACCAAAAGAGGGCGCCAGATACCTTGGAACTGGAGTTATAGACAGTTGTAAGCCACCATGCAGGTACTGGGAGTGAGCTGGAGTCCTCTGGAAGAGCAGTCAATACTCATAATCTCTGAGCCATCTCTTCAGTCCCATTTTTTTGGTTTGTTTTTTAATGGGCCTCAGATGTGACTGACCTGTAGCCAAGTATTCATGGTGTGTATTGGGTCGCTGTGGGCCAGGGGTCCTGTGGGTGAATGGGATCAAACTGCAGGGCTTCCTTTCTGGATCATACATGGCGTGGGTGTGGGTGTGGTGGAATTAGAGGCATGCTCCCGTGGTGACTTCTGTGGAACAACCTCTGCAGTCACCTGATGTCCATCTGTCTTCCTTGTTGGACCCCGACTAGACTAGTACATTTCTCTGCATGGGTTTTGATAGATGACTCAACCTCCGATGCAAGGGATCCTCACTCTGTTGGCACAGGAACAAAGAAGGCGGGAAATCATTGGGTAGTTGCGGTCATTTGTTAGTTCAAGTAAAAGGGAGCTGACTGTGGCGTCTCACACTGCAGTCTCAGCTCCTGGGAGGCTGAGGAGGATTACAAGTTTGAAGCCAGCTTGGGGGCAACACACACACACCAGTTGCAAGGATATATATGTGAAGGCAAAACGCTCGGCGCTCATATGCATAGAATAAATTAAAAAAAAAAGCTTAAAACAACAAAAGACAAACCCAATTTGAGGTTCCAGAGTCCTCCTATCCAAGAGGATTACAGGAATAGGAAAAAAATCATCAGGAGTCTCTAAAACATGTTCTAATCAGGACTGAGCACAGGACACTGAGGAAAGCAGTGCTTTCCCAGGGTTGTGAGGGATCTGGTGAGGAGGAGGAGGAGGAGGAGGAGGAGGAGGAGGAGGAGGAGGAGGAGGCGGCGGCTGAAGATCAAGTAAGTATATTAGACCAGCCTAAAATACTCAGGCAGGACCGAAAGCCTGGAAAGAGAGGTGAGTGTGTCAAACCAAGGAGGCTATAGGCACTTGGAGAAAGGAACTACACAACCAATAACCACAACTCAATAGTTTTAGCTGACTATAAGGTTAAACAAAAGGGGCTCATTGAAGTCCAGTGGGTTGTATTGGGAGTGGAGGGAGGTTAGAAATTCAGTTACTGAGACAGGAGGATCGCTGGACTATAGAGTGAGCTTAAGACCAGGCTAAGCAACTTGGTAATACCCTTGGTAATACCCTATCTCAAAATAAAAGGTGGAAAAGATGGGTCATCAAGCAATGGTTAAGTTGGTAAAGGTTCTATACCTGGGACCCACGAAGGGGCAGCAAATCCTGAAAGTTACCCTCTGACTGCCCCCCACTGCACTGTAGTAAACACACACACACACACTTGCCTTGTGGTTTGAATGAGAATGGCTCTCCTATGAGAGTCATCTCCATCATGTATTTATGTATTTGAATGCTTGGTCCTATCTAGTGGAATTGTTTGGGAAGGATTAGGAGGTGTGGCCTTGTTGGAGGTGGTATGTCAATGTGGGCCTTGAGGTTTTAAAAGCCCACCCCAGGCCCAGTCCCCCCCCCTGTGTGCTGCCTGAAGATCAGAATGTAAAGCTCTCAGCTACTGTTGTTATTAAACAATACCATTAGACAGTCCCTAGGCTGGGCCTTCAGAGATCCCCACCTGAGCCCTCAAAATCCCTTAGGTTGAACTCTCAAAGATTACTATATTAGAATGGCAAGGATTCCCAAAGTTAAACCCATAAGCTCCCCAGGCTGTATGGATAAAGGTCCATGTGGGAGTTGTTCTCGTAGATAAGGCAGCTCCTCTAGAGCTTCCTCTTGTCTCTCCTGTGACCTTCCTACCCATCCTTTGTTGTGTGGTAGCTCAGGCTCCAGGCAGCTCAGGGTGAAAATCAGGCAGCCACAGTGGTAGGAGCTTTAGGATGGAGCCCCCTCGCTTGTCCTACCCTGTAGTATTTACTAAAATCTTTTCCAGGGAGAATGTTCCTGCAGGCAGAGGATTGGGTAAGGGAGCAGGAAACAGTATCATGGACACAGTCAAGTGGCCAGCTCTACCTTGCATCACCAGGCACTGTTGTTATAGTCCATTAGCAGCAACCTTGAGTGCTTCCTGTAGGTAGGGCTGCTGTGTTACCAACAGCACCACAGTAAGCACCAATGATCCGTCTGAGACTCTGGAGGTGGGCCTTTGTGAGCAATGGAGTCTGCGAGGAGCCAGGATCCTGCTCAGATGAGGGTTGCTATGCTTACCCTGACGAGAATAGATACCCCCAGCGGAAAAGGAGGAGGATCAGGTAGGCCAGGCCCTGATGCAGCAGAGCACTAGGGAGCACTAGGCTTATGCCATTTCTCCCCTGCACATAAGAGTGTGCGCACACAGCGTTCATGTGGGTGTGGGTATGTGACATTGTATCCATGCAGCAAGCTATGTGTACACTTGTAAGGATACATCTCCTGGGTCCCCTGAAGGCAAAACCTGCTATGTTATGTGGAGAGGAAAGTGGTGAGAGACAGGTAACACAGATACCGTGCTGGCAGGGTGGAGGAAAGGTTTAGTGGAGTCCCTCAAGAATCCTAGGGTACAGCAGCCCAGCCCTTCAGTACCACTTGGCTACAGCTCCAAGAGGCATGAGCTGCTGGTCCTGGGCTCAGCCAATTCTGACTCACCCCACTTGGGCATCCCAGGAAGCCATGGAGGCTACCAGCAATGGAGAGGTCTACAGGATAGTGACCGCTGGATAGCTGCACTTCTTGCTTACAGGCCTTTGTTCCAGTCTCTCCCCTGTCCCTGGAAGAGGCTAGACCCAACAGGTTATGTCTGTAGGATGGTTAAGGGGTTCAGCTTGCTGTCCCTCTCTAGGTTTCTGCTTTACCACCAAGGTAATAGACTATTTCTACCCAGGAGAAAATGTGGTTCTAGGAAAGTTAATGATGCAATCCTATTAAAATCTAGTGGAACTTCTGGGAGAGGGTCTTATTTTTTTATTATTTTTTTATTTTTTTATTTTTTTTTACGAGACAGGGTTTCTCTGTGGCTTTGGAGGCTGTCCTGGAACTCGCTCTTGTAGACCAGGCTGGTCTCGAACTCACAGAGATCCGCCTGCCTCTGCCTCCCAAGTGCTGGGATTAAAGGCGTGCGCCACCAACGCCCGGCTCAGGATAGTTCTTTATTCTACAGTTTTCTCTGGAAATGCTCTCCTAGACACATCTAGAAGTGTGTCTCTGGAGCGGGGAGTTCTGAATTCATCAGGCATGGTAGTCTGTCCCTGTAATCCTAGCATTTAGGGGGTAGAAGAAGGAGAACCAGAAGTTCCGGGTTATTTGTGTTTATTTAGTGAGTTTGAAGCTAGTGTGAGCTAGCATAAGACCATATCTCAAAACAAAACAAACCAGAATAGGGCTGGAGAGATGGCTTAGCTGTTAAAGAGTTCTTTCTGGCCGGGTGTTGGTGTCGCACGCCTTTAATCCCAGCACTCGGGAGGCAGAGGCAGGAGGATCTCTGTGAGTTCGAGGCCAGCCTGGTCTACAGAGCGAGTTCCAGGACAGTCTCCAAAATAATACAGAGAAACACTGTCTCGAAAAACAAAACAAACAAAACAAAACAAAACAAAAAAGAGTTCTTTCTGCTCTTCCAGGGGACCCAAGTTTGATTCCCGCCTGTAACTTCAGCTCAAGGGGCTCTAACATCTCCTTCAGGACTCAGCTACTTTGTGGGCACTGAAAACATGTAACACACATACACACACACACACACACACACACACACACAAAACTATTTAAAAAAAAACCTTCCCTCAGATAGACTATAGACCAGCTGTGATTGCATTTGACTTTATCCCAGTACCTGGGAGGTAGAGGCAGGTGGATTTCTGTGAGTGTGAGGCCAGCCTGGGATACACATCAATTACCAGATTATCCAGAAAACCACCCCAAAACTATGCTGGCACTTAGTGTACCTCAAATCCCCATACAAGCTGACTATTATGGTGACAGCTCATCTGCTCCCCTTGGCTGGAGCTGTTGCTATTCAGGGGCTTGGTGCTGAGGTTATCTGAGGGCTCATGTGTCTTGTGGGTCATGCTGGCTTCCCAGAACTTCCCAGGGACATAGAAGGGTACCTATAATTGTTGTGGGGGTAGGCACCAGAGAAGACTGATCAGACATGGGTTAAGTCAATAGAAAGTCTTTATTAGCTAGTCAGTAACTACACCGGGTGTTTGGGACTCCAGTGTAGCTCTAAGCCTTTCTCAGGGTAGCTTTTAAGCATAAACACCATTTGGCGGCTTGACATATTTCAGTTAGCAAGAACAGTTAGCCAGAAGCCAAAAACCAAGGTTCATATGTTGTTTAGAGACTTTCCCATAACTATGAACTTGGATGGATAAGGTCTTTGTTTTCTTTTTGGCAGGTGGTGCTGTCTACATGTTGTATTTTTTTTGTTTTTTTCTTTAAAGATTTGTTTATTTATTATGTATACAGTGTTCTGTCTGCATGTATTCCTGCATTCCAGAAGAGGGCACCCAGATCTCATTATAGATGGTTGTGACCTACAATGTGGTTGCTGGGCATTGAACTCAGTACCTCTGAGAGAGCTTTACATCTGAACCATCTCTCCAGTCCTACATGTTGTATTTTATAGCACTTTAATCATGGAGTCACTGTGCTAAGGTCTGGGGCACTGTTACAATGCCTAGCTGCCTCTTGGTTTGAGTTCCATGAGTAACCACCCAGGGCTCAGTGTGTTGTGCATGGCCTAACCCTTCCTGTCTGTGTGCCTAGGCACCTCAAAGACTAACCCACCCTCAAGAGAGGAATTCTGCCCCCATTTTAGTGGTGTATGCTGGGTGATGTTCTTGGTGGAGCAGGTAGACTTGAAAATGGGTCTTTGCGCCGGGTGTTGGTGGCGCACGCCTTTAATCCCAGCACTCGGGAGGCAGAGGCAGGCGGATCTCTGTGAGTTCGAGGCCAGCCTGGTCAACAGAGTGGGTTCCAGGACAGCCTCCAAAGCCACAGAGAAACCCTGTCTCGAAAAAAAAAGAAAAAAGAAAAGAAAATGGGTCTTTGCTTATGTGGTACACCTAAGGCTGTCTGAGGTGATAAGGTTTAACAAAGGCTTGCTGGTCCAGAGCTGGTTTGGAAACACAATTACTTCACGTATGCTGAGTGTCTGCTGTGTACTAAATCTGAGGAAGTGGGGATGCTTCACAGAAACTGTTGTCATCACTATCTTCGTTGTATCTGGCCTGCAGTGCTCCGGCTCAGGCCTGCTGGGGGCGGACCTCAGTTCACAGTGAGGTCGGATAGACACAGAAGCTGACCTTACCGGACCCTGGAGCAGATGTCCTCTGGCTCTTGGGCCCTGTGTAGTCCACAGCTGTGCTTGTTTCTCTTGTAGTATTTCCAAAAGGGAGTTCTTCATTTGGAGTGTGTCATAACCCAGGAGACCTCGTGAGGCAGCCGTGGTTGGTCCCTTGCTGTAGCACAGGGGCTGTGGGTGAATGAACGCTGCTTTGCTCCTTAGGCTGTGGGTGAATGAGCGCTGCTTTGCTCCTTAGGCTCAGGCTCCTGGTTTCCTCACAGCTTGCTTCTTTCGCCCACCTCACATTACGGACTTCTGGGTTCCTGCCTTCAGAACTTGCCTCCTGATGGGTCTGCTGGAGAGAACACCAAGGCTGCAGATTCTAGCGTGGTACTGTGTAGTTGTTCTTGGGTGTCTGTCTATCCTAATTGGGCGACAAGAATGGTGAGGTGGCCTTGCATGAGAGATTTCGTTTCTCCTCCCGGCCTTGACAGTGGTCTTACCATCACCCCCACGTTACATATGCAGAAACCAGGTGCCAGGTTAGGTCACTTGCTCAGTATTGTACTGCGGCAACACAGTGAGGCCCATATAAGTGGGACAAAGTTCAGCTGAATGACAGCCTCAGGACCCTGGGTCCTTCTGTGTTTTACCCTAGAACAGTTCTCAGGAAGAAGGACCACACATACTTACCCAGTCCTTGGCCACCTGTTAGCTCAAGAGGCCCTGGCCGAATGGCTGGAGGTGAGATGTCCCCACATTACTATTTAGTTGCAGGTTGCTCAAATGAGACCTCTGAGCCCCATTCTGGTGGGTCCCGCACGGCTCCTTCACCTCTATGGAGTCCTTTTGGGATATTGCTCTCCAATTGGGGTATTGCTATTAAGAGGAGCATTGGACAAAGCTGCATAGACCCTCTGGCCATGACACAGGGCACACTGTCCTCAACTTGATCTCTTCCTTCTATCCAGGGTGGATTGCTGAGTACCCACATTCTCCTTGGGACTCTCAGAGTGCATCTCAGTCTGACCAGGGTATGCTTTCTACAACTCCATGGTACTGTCTGGCCTGAGAGCTCCCATCCCATACTGATTCCTCCCAGCTAACCCAGACCCATGGCTGAGAGGCCACGATAGGGCCCGCCTGCTACCTCCCAGCTTGTATCAGCCTCCTGCCTGCACACACTCCATGTGGACATCCCCCTCTTTCCTTCCTCCCTTGACTTCTGGAACTTCTAGAGTGAGAAGACAAGGTGGGCCGGGAGACTGGTTGCTAGTTGATGTCAAGCAGTGGCGGGTGCCTTGCTATGCTAGTGCAAGAAGGTAACCTAGGAAAATGTAAACCAAGGCCTTGCAGACCTGTAAAGGTCCTGGCATCTTGACCTGAAGTTAGGGAAGCCCAATCAAGCACAGGAAGAGAGATTGGAGCATCACTGTCTTATGTGGGGCAGTGCCGGGATTGCCTGTTCCTAAGGAGGGCATCCCTTGGGGAAGATGGTATGCTGCCAACTCTGCCTTAAATTTCTGCCCTGGAAACTAAATCTACGTATGACTCAGTTTCTCAAAGAATTAGCCTCTCTGTCTGTCTCCTGGATCCCGAGCAGATTAGCTCAGGTGATGCTTTGAAAGACAAGGTCATAGAGGAAGTGGGAACTGACAGAGATGAATTCCTGTCATCTGCCTGCATGTTTCCCACATAAATTCTTCATTGCATGCATGGGCTGTGACACAGCTGCTAAATCCCCCCTTCACCCTGGGTGGTTCAGGATAAATGTGTGTGGATGAATAAACAGGCGGGTAATCCAATCTCAGCCTGCGCTAAAGCCCTTTGTGCAGTTGCCCCGGGCAACAGCTGGAGTGGGGCTATTGTCTCTATCCTTAAAACCCCATTAGGAGCCCTCTGCCTTGCCTCTTCCCTAAAGCAATTAGTGGGAGGTTTGACTGGTTAGGGCTGGACGGGGGCTCAGGCACTGGCAGTCTGCCCCTGGTAGAGATTTCCTTATTTACTGACAGGAGGGCTGCTTTTGATTAGGGTTGGGTATTGAGCTGGCTGTGTGTCTCTCTGTTGAGAGCTCTGTCAGCCTCTGTCAAGCAGAACACGGCTTAGGGTACTCCTCCCATCTAACTCTTCTGCATGGGAGTGGCCCTTTTCCAGGGTGGGGCTAGGCTGTTTCTGTCTCCTATTGTGACAACCCAATCTTTATGCCAAAGGGTGGACACCTCTCACGTGCAAGTCAGGCCCTGTTGTATGTGGCATCGAAACATACAGAGTCTGGCCTGGCGCTGGTGGCACACACCATTAATCCCAGCACTCAGAAGGCAGAAGTAGGCAAATCTATGTGAGTTCAAGACCAGCCTGGTCCACAGAGCGTGTTCTAGGACAGCCAGGTCTACACACAGAAGCCTGTCTGGCTGCTTCCCACCGCTGCCACCATTCAGGCGTGGACCAGTGCAGTAGAGCTGCTCTCTAACTCTGCTTTCACTGTCGTTGGTGCACAGTTTCAGTGGCCCCACCACTCCATCTGCTGGTGCTTGCACCCTCTGGTGGTCCTTGGGGAGGCAGGAGGCAGGAGGCAGAGGGCTCGTGTTACTACTGACAAACAGAATCCCAAGGAGGGCTCTGCCTTCCTGCCCCAGCACTCTCATTCGGGGCCACAGGCAGTGACCCAGTTGAGAGCTGTCCTGTGTGAGGAGACATGTGTCCTCCCCCAGCTGCCATCAGAGGCTACCGCAGCCCCAGCTGACACCAGAACCTTGAACTCGAGGATCTAGCTGGACCCAACCTAGTTCCTAATCCTTGAAATGTGTGAGATGATTCCTATGTGTTTAATGCTGTTAAATCAGGAGCTATTAGTACCTGACCATCTTGTACCCCATGATGTGTCTCCAGCAGCCAAAGAAGTTTCCTTAAAAGACCCAATCACAGCTGGGCGATGGTGGTGCATGCCTTTAATCCCAGCACTCAGGAGGCAGAGGCAGGCGGATCTCTGTGAGTTCGAGACCAGCCTGGACTACCAAGTGAGTTCCAGGACAGCCTCCAAAGCCACATAGAAACCCTGTCTCGAAAAACAAACAAACAAAAAACCCAAAACAAAACAAAAAGACCCAATCACCTCACGTTTGTCTTCTGTTCATGCTTCACAGTGTCATCCCACGGACTGTGTCTTTATGACCACCCCTCCTGCGTCCAGTGTCCCTATCCCCTTCCCTTCTTTCCTCCAGCTGCCTTGGGCTGTTGTTTGAACACCCCAGCTGCTCCTGTCTCAGGGTCTTGGCACTGGCTTGTCCCTCTGCTGAGATGCTGTTCTCCAAGACCCTTGCATCATTCAGTTCTCACATACTTTAAATGACAGCTTCCCTATGGATCGTTCTAACCCTACCTTGCTAAACCCACGTGCCTCCAACTCTTCAAGAACTTGCTGACATCAGACTCTCTGCTGCCTCCCCTTCTGCAACCAGGGCATAGGCAATCAGGAGAGCAGGGATCCAGGCCCCCCGCCCCGTGATTTTTTTTCTCCCCTGCCAAACACCTCAGGCCTAGAGCAGTGTCTGATGTACAGCAACTCCCACCTCTGGTCTCTCCCTTTCCCAGAGCTGGTGAGTTTATGAGCCAGTGATTTTCACAGAGAGATGGAGGCCACAGCAGGGGAACGGATCCCTTCAGGTTCTGCAATATGCACAACCAACAGGAGGTCTTCATGGCGAGCCGGAGCTCAGGCAGCGAAGGAAGAGTCCAGACTGGGTTGGTTTAGCGTCTTCCCTACCCAACTCAGGCTGTGTACTATAACACCACAGAGAAAGCAGCTGTAAACATCAGGCATCGATGTCCCATGGTTCTAGGGGTTGGGAGGAGGTAGGTGGGAGAGAACAGAGATAAAGAGAGTCAGAAACAGAAGACTGAGAGAGAGAAGAGAGAAAGAGAGGAGAGACGGAGTCGGGAATAGAGGCAGATAAAGACACACACGGAGGGAGAAAGAGACAGATGGGGTGGGGTGGCTCTGGTCCTTCCCTCCTCCTGCCTGAGCACTCTCTGTATCAGATCCGAGTCCTCCCCTCATGGCCCCATCAAACTGTTGTAAGCTCCCCACAGGCCCAAGTCCAAATGCCTCATGGGGTCAGGGCTACCAGCTATGAGCGTGGAGCCCAAGCCTTTAGTTTGTGACAGGTTATCAAATGCAAGTCCCATTGACTTCCATTGCCACGGGTGGGGGCCATCTCATTTGGGCAGAGGGAGTAGGCGTGGTCTAGATGCTGACCCGAGGAGTTATAAGAGCTGTTCACAGACAGTTTGGTCTCCTTTGTGAGACACACAGAGGGCCATCTTTTATTGTTCTCCAGACATTAGGCTTGGCTGTGGACCTGCTTGTTGGCTGGGAGTGTGCTGTCAGCCTGGGTCTCTGGTCTTTAGTAGTTACAGAGAGCAAAGGTAGCCTGCTGACCCGTGGCAGGGTAAGACATATACCTTTATGTGCTCAGTGTACTGTGGGGGGCTATTTGTTACACAGCTCGGCATTACCCAGCTTGACCCAGTCTCATAACATGGATGGGGGGAGGGGTCTGTCTCTCTACTCCTATTTCATGGTACAAAGATCCAAAGCTATTTTACAGGCATGTCCCAAACTCCAGATTTTCTAGGTCCCTCAGAAATGAAAACAAAAACAAAAACAAAAGCAAGATGGGGGATGTCTGGGGAGGCGTTGCAAAGCTGGCGGACTCTCCTCTGGTGAGAGGGTTAGGAATACGTGTTCCCCAGGATTCTATCCCCAACAGAGAGGCAGATCACAGGTTCTCTCTTGAGCAGTAACCTGTGTCCAGCTGAGGCAGTAGAGTCCGTCCTCCACACCCCAAGCAGGAAAGGTAAAACTTCACAGTCCCAAAATTCCTGAGAACATACAAATGGGAACGTTACCAGGAGCCTTTGGTTCAACTGGCACTTCTACATGCTTTGAACAAATCTATAACATTAGTTGTGTGCTACTCATTGTGGTCGTGCTGTGTGTGAGTGTCTCCACAGAGGCAGCATGCTCCCCAGATGGTTCATTGGCCTATTCACACACCATTTCCATACATCTCTAAAGATTACCATTTTAACAACTTTTGGTAGATACCAAGAAGCAGTTACATTTTACAGTGCATAAATCTAATTTCCTCTGCACTCAATTTTCTCAGGCTTCAGAATCAATTTGGATCTGTCAGGATTTTATTCCAAAGTCTATTACTGCCCAGCCCTTTCCTTCCACCCCTATCCAAACTTCCCCCTTCCACGGACTCCATCCCCCTGAAAAAAGATGTCTTGCTGATACAAAGTAACAGCTTTTTATCTCTTTACAACAAAATCCAATTAGACCTGAAGGAGACTCACTGGGAGGCCCCCTGACTTGACACATGTCACATTCTACTCCCTGATAAGGGTTGTGTCCTTACTTGACTGGCAGGAAGGGAAACTACTGTACCCTGTAGGAGGATGTACTCTCTGGGGCTTCCTGATGTCTGTAGCCAGTTGACTCTGGGTATTTCCATGTGAGTCCAAACTGAATACCAATCACGTTTCAGTCCTATAAGCAGGGACTTCTGCTGGACCAGTTTATAGGTGGGAGATAGACACCAAATGTGTTAGTTGTCCCAGGGAGTGGCAGAGCCTTCACCTGTCACCACAGGCAGTTCCCACATTTGTTGGCCAACCTCAGCCGGGCATGGTGTATATACCTGGCCTTCTGCCTAAGAGAAGCTATCCTGATCTGCACTGAGCTGGCCAGTTAGCTTCTATCTTCTGCCTGTCTGGTGCTTGGATGGTGCTGTATTGGCCAGCTCTTGAGAAGTGTGGAGCTGTCTGTGTTCAGTCCAGATGGTTGTGAACTGTTATGCCGGTGCTGAGAACTGAACCTGGATCCTCTACAAGGGTTCTTAGCCTCTGAACCTGCTCTCTAGCGCCCCCACACTTTTGAGGCGGAGATTTACCACGAAGCCTCTTTGGCCTGTAGCTCCCTATATAGACCACATGGGCCTTGGACCACATTGGCCTTGAACTCAGAGAGATTTGCCTGTCTCTGCCTCCCAAGTGCCACCATGCCTGCCCCCTCCCCTTTTTGAGACAGGGCCTCTAAAATCCAGCTGTAGCTCAGTCTGTTCTCAAACTGGAGATCTCCTGGTTCCGCCTGAGGGTGCTGGAATCAGGGATGAGTCACACAACTCGTTTTTCTCTCCTTTGGTCTCACTGCTGTTCTGTGATGGCACACCCCTGACCAGGCTCCTGCACATCCTTCAGAACCCGCTTCCCCACCTTCCTGTCGCAAGTCTGCCCTTACGGTTCTCTCTACCCAGGCATGGGGCAAGGTCCTCTTCCACTCCATCTCTTTCTCTTTCTTTTTAAAAGGCCAGGTTCTACACTGTGGCTCAAGCTGTCCTGACTCTTGAATGAAGGGATTACAGGTGTGTGTTTCCACGCTCAGCTTTCCTCCCCGTTTCCATTTCCCATCCAGTGTGTTAGCAAACTCTCCAGGTCTACAGGGAGGCAATGTCCCGTGGGCTGCAGCAGGTACTCCTTTGGACTGCCAGCTCCTGAATAATGGCATGGAGACTTCTTATTAATTATGAGAGCTTGGTCTTAGTTTAGGCTTGTTCCCAACTAGCTTTTAAAACTTATATAGTAATCTACATTTTGCCAAGTGGCTGGTTACCTCAGTACCGTACATATGACTTCCTCCATGTCTGGCTGGCAAATCTCCCATCTCAGATTCTTTCCCAGTGTTCTATCTCTGTCCAGAAGTCCTGCCTAGCCTCTCCTCTCCTGCCTAGCTGTTGGCCATTCAGCTCTTTATTAAACCAATTGAAAGGTGTCTTAGGCAGGTGAGGTTAAATGGACACATTGTCACAGTGTGCAAAAAGGTTATAGCAACAGTGAGCCCTGGCCCCCCTCCTCCCCAGCTCATGCTGGGGTGCGGCTGTGCTGACAGGGTTAACATTTGCACCTCATTATAGCTCTCAGAAGCCCGAGTGACACTAGCCTTGAAGAAGCCAATTCCCAGGAAGTGGCAGGCCTCCAGTTCCTACAGGTCTCCATCTTCTACTCTCCCATGCATTTGTCTGAGCGTTTCTCAACCTGTGGATTGCCATCCCTTTGGGGGCCAAAGGACCCTCTCACAGGAATCACCTAAGATCATTGGAAAACGCAGCTATTTATGTCAGATTCGTAACAGTAGCAAAATGGCAGTTATGAAGTAACAACAAAAGTAATTTTATGCTTGGGGGTGACCACAACAGGAGAAATTTATTAAAGGGTCGCAGCACCAGCAAGGTTGAGAACCACTAGTCTAATAGCTCATGGTGGGAATGACCTGAACTCCATGAGCAGGCTCTGCGCACAGGACTGAGGAACCCCACGAGCCCAATGCCCCCACCCCAGCTCCTCCCCAAGGCTTTCCCTAAGTGGAATCAAGCCAGGAGGGGAACAGAGGTACTGGTGGGCTTCTGGGGTGTCAGGGTGCTGCTCTTTGATGTCCTTCATCCTGTCATGGTGCTTATTAAGCCAAGTTCCTGCTGCCTGAGTCCCAGGGATGGGCAAGGACACCGGGGAGGGGAAGGGGGAGGAGCAATGACATGTGAGCCAGCAGGTATCCCCCACCCCTCACCCCTGCATTGCTGGGTGTGGCTGGGCAGTGGAAAGGAGGTTGGTGCCCTCTTCTGACCTCTTGTGGAATTTTTTTCGACAACAGCAATTTTTTTTTTCAGTTCTCCAGGTTCCTAGAGACTATTTTTTCCCCTGGCAGAGGGAACCGAGGCCCACCGTCCTTGGCCGGCACAGACCTCTGAACTGACTTCATCTCCCCAGACATTCTCTTGAATCTGAATCCCCAGGTCCTCCCTGCTGACGAGCTCTGCTGTTGCCTTCCACTCTGTACTCAGCATGGGGAAGCTCTTGACTTCTCAAATGAAAATGGGCCAGGAGGTTCTTCAAAGGCCAGATGAGCAAAGGAGGGGTCTGGGAGACAGCCATATCCAGTCCTGCCGACTAGCTAGATTCCAGTTCCTTCCAGGTGTGTCTGGTATCTGGGTATCTTAGGCTGTGTTTAAGGACTTGAAGCCCCCAGAACTCATGGACAGAGACAGAGCCTCAGAGCTGCAGTGCACGATCAGAAGGCACATGGCCAGGACCCAACATGGCAGGCATTGTCTGTCTTGGGCTTCTCATACAGCTGCAGTGACCTGAGTTTCAGGTAGAGAGCTGGTCGTGGGGCTTGTGAAGGGTTGTTGGAGGGAGATGAGGCTGCCCTTCCCTCTTTTTGAACTCATACAAGCAGGACGGAACAGCTTACAAGGGGACCACTGAGGCCTGTCTCAGCCACTGAGATTTCCCTCCTCCCCGTTCATCAGCCTGACCATCTGCATCTGGGGTCCCTCTGACCAGCAGCATCACTGTTACCTGCTGCCTGGGTAGGGAGTTAGGGATGCAGACCTCCTAGACCAGGCCTGCATCTCTGAAAGCTTCATGTTCTGTGACTCCCATATTGAGCTGGGCTCTGCCAAGGGCCAGGATGGAACCCACAAAGGGTAGTCTTTGCCCCAGGACACAGCTGGGCCCCAGGTGCTCAGTTCTGTGGTTGTTGTATCCTAGGCTGAGGCTCTCACAGAGTGTGCAAGTGTAATACCTACTCATTAAAGCAATAATTTGCCCAGGTGGGTAGGGTAGCTTTGCTTGTGTGATGTGTGTGGTATATGTGATGTGTGGTATGAGGTTTTGCAGTGTGTGTGTGATGAGGGTGTATATGGTATGTGTGCGTGATATAAATGTGTGTGGTATGTAAAGTGTGTGATATGTGGTGTGTGTATGTATTGTAAGTGCCAGGCCAGTCTGACCTGCCTGAGAACTGTCCTCCCTCCTGATATAACATGGATGGGGCCCATGTGGTATCCTGCCAAAGCCAGTCTTCACCAGGACTTCAGACCCACTTTTCCAGACACAGCCGGGTGTTGGTGGTGCACGCCTTTAATCCCAGCACTCGGGAGGCAGATGCAGGCGAATCTCTGTGAGTTCGAGGCCAGCCTGGTCTACAGCGTGAGTTCCAGGACAGCCTCCAAAACAATACAGAGAAACCCTGTCTCTGGAAACAAACAAACAGACACAGCAGGATCTTCAGAGTATCAAATGGAGGTGACATTTAGGTAGAACGCCATGTTTCCTTTGAGTCTTGGCCTGCAGCTCAGGACTGCACACTGTTACTTTGATGAACTCTCACCTGCTTGTGACTGTGCAACCAGCAAACAGATTGGATGCTGCCAGTTAAGGACAGGTTGGAGACCAGAACAGTGTCTTTCTAGAGGAAGGCCTGGCCAGCACAGCTCTCCTCCCCTGGAGTAGATCTCTAGTTAGATGTTGGGAGAGGAGGGTCCCTGTATGTTCCCTTCAAACTAGAAACAAGAATCCTAATTTTCTTTAAAACTGTTAGGGTGGGTAGAGGCCTGGGCCAGGTTCTGGACAGATAGGGAAGCTGGCAAGAAATCTGAGATCTCAACAACTCCTGTGATCTGCCAGAAGCAGGCCAATGCCACTCTCTTCTAGGGGTATGGAGTTAGCACCAGGGACCTTCAGGAAAGGTAAGGGGAGAAGAACCTATGAACTCCAGGCATGTAGAACCAGATATGGCCACTAGGTGACAGCAGCACCTTTCATACCAGCCCAAGAAGCCTGGCCAGGAGGCAGGCAGGGAGGGGGTTGCCTGCCTTTCAAGCTGACAACAGGCCAGATGTGAGTAGCAGAGGCTTGACTTCCGGAGCAGCTGGAGGGCAGGTAGGGGGCTTCGCAACAAGAACATGGACTTCTTCAGGCTCCCGGCTGTGATGTGTGGTCCTTCCTCTTTTTTAAATTCCTGTTTTTGTTTGTTTGTTTCTTTGTGTGTTATTTCTTTCTTTTTTGTTATTTCTGTTTCATTAATTGCACACACATTACATGAAAGTGAAGAGATCTCTGTTTTGTGTGGTTTGAGGCCCTGCGAATGAGCACTGGACTTGTGTTCCAGGAACTTTCTTTAAAAACGATTTATTTTTATTTTATGTGCATTGGTGTTTTCCCTGCATGAATGTCTGTGTGATGGTGTCAGATCTTGGAGTTACAGTTGTGAGCTGCCATGTGGGTGCTGGAAATTGAATCAGGGTCCTCTGGGAAAGCAGCCAGTGCTCTTAAGGGTGGAGCCATCTCTCCAGCCCCTCCAGGCACTTTCTTGGGCCTTCTCACTCAGGGCTTCTTTGTTCCTTGTACAGATGAGCAGATAGCCAGACAGCCATTCAGGCTCCATCCAGCTCTGAGGTTCCCATTATCCCTGCGGTTTGGCAGAAAGACATGCCGAGGTCAATGCATGGACTTCATAGTTCTAGAGCCACCCTAGGGCTGTGATCTCCAGTTGCTCAGAAGCCTAGACCTGGCTAATGTCCTTGAAGTCCCTCTGTTCTTCAGAGAGAGGACATGAAATGTACCAGAAATAGTCTACACAAGTGGGGAGGACACCCCACACCTTAGTACCTACCCCAGAGCCAAGTAGATACCCATAGCTTACAATGACATTGAAGACCCCACCTGACGCCCGCTCTGACATCCCACAGCCCGCCCAACATCCCTGCACAGCCTGGCTTCCTAGGCAGGCAGTCTTCTTGGCAGAGCTGGGAACCTCACATAAAGCAGACAGCTGACATGAGCATCATGGGGCCTGTGGCTACATCTCTTCTCTAAGCTGCTGCCATTGGCCCAGAGGCAACACTTCATTTTGTTTGTAATTAAAAGAAGGTGCCCTTTAAAAATCACTCGCTGTTTCAGCATCTAGGCAGCAAATTATCTTAAAGTGGATTTTCTTTGTTCTGGGAAGCTAATTGATGGACTATGTGTATGCATAAGCACGCGCACGTGCGTGTATGTACATAGAATGTGCTTGGGGCTTCTCAGTCCTAGTCATAGGATATAGACATTCAAGGACTTTACAAAGACACAAAACTCCATCCATGCCTGCCCCAGAAATAGTGGCTCAGCTGGTTGGAGGGGCCTTGGCTCCCAGGAGGCTACGATGGGTATCTTGGGACAATCTTGACAGAAAGGACAAGGTCCTCAGATGCTTGGTGCATAAGGGGCCAGGCCCTAATGTAGAGGTCCCTGTCCAACCTTGATGCTTGAGCTAGGGGAGGTCCTGCCCTACCTTGGAGTTCCTGGTAGGCTCATCACCAGGCTGCTATCCTTGCTTTGGAGGCTCCATCCTAATCCTGACCCAGGGGATGAGAATCATGTTGAGCTCTGTCATTTGGAATGGGTGAGCAATCCCAACTCAGTCATCATAGGGGGTGTCACCTCTGTTAGGGACTTAAAGGACACGCTGAAGCCCCACCTTCTACTTCAGAGTGTGGCAGTCTTTGGGCATGAATCATTACAGATGAAACTTAAGATGAATTCAGAGTGAAGCAGCGTGTTCTGACCCAGAAGTCATGGGAAGTTGTATCAACAGACACACAAGAAGCTATGTGAAGCCGGAAGCACATTTGGGGGAATGCTTCTATAAGTCAAGGAACTCTAAAGATTTCCACATCCCGTAGTATCTCAGAACCTAGCCTGTGACCCTAATCCTGCTGCATAAAACTCCCACTGAAGTGGGCACTGTCTGGGGGAGGACAGAACCGCAGGAAAGGCCCTGTGGTTAGCAGTGGGCATTTCAATATCAAGGCTTGGCTTAATTTGTGTACCCTGGAAGAATGCAAATGCCGTCATGAAGGTGATCCTGCCCTCCAAACCCTGTTTTCTTGAGCTAGGGAAGGAGGTGAACTTTGAGGAGGTGGGTATGGAAGGATCCTCCCTTCCGTGATGGACAGGCTTGCTCAAATCCAGCGTTAGTGCACCTGTGTCCTGAACATCCCTAGTGGTTGCTCAGCTCAGCCCAGGCCTCAGTTGGCCTACAAGAGGCTGCCAGGTCTTCTCCAATACAGGTGAAGCCAAGACCTTGTATGAGTGAGGATGTCTCTGTAGTCAGAGAAAGCAGTTCACCTTGGCATTCCTCCTGCACTCAAGTCATAGACAGGTCCTTTAGAATGTCCTCAGCTACAGTTTTCACCTGGGGCAAGTGTACTTCACAAGGATGCCTCTAACTAACCAGGGTAGGTGCACAGTGCCTTTGGGCTAGTCAACCTTCAAATCTGCATTGCTGGTCTTACCAGAACCTTTCCAGGGCTTCTGACCTCTCATCCCAGCTGACCTATGTGCACCAGGGCCTGGAGCACGAACTTACAGGGACCCCTCTAACAGTTTTGTTCCCTGAGTATGGTGAAGGTTTAGGGGAACAAGGACACTCCAAATCCAAGAGACACACTAGTCTTTTTTTTTTTTTTTTTTTCGAGACAGGGTTTCTCTGTGGCTTTGGAGGCTGTGTTGGAACTCGCTTGGTAGTCCAGGCTGGTCTCGAACTCACAGAGATCCGCCTGCCTCTGCCTCCTGAGTGCTGGGATTAAAGGCGGAGACACACTAGTCTTATGCCCAAGATTCAGCAGTGGGAAGCAGCAGGCATGGACCCATGGGCGCGGCTGCCTTCCCTCCTTTTTCTAGGGTTCTTCCCACCTCCAGGAGTCCTTTCAGGTGGGCATGATGTACATCCATGTGTTCCAGGTGCTGTGGCTGGATTTCTCAGACGAGTTAGACATTGGCAGTCCTTGGGTAGGGTTTGGGTGGAGGCGTCAGGGACCTCGGTTGCTTCAGTTACACTGCATGGGCCCTGGTTTTCCTAGTACAGGGTCAAATAGATCCTGGCTCTTAGGCATGAGGGGCAGGAAACATGTGACATAGACAGCTCAGGGCAGGGCACTTCCTGAAATTGTTGGAGGAGGCTGTGAATATGGAGATTTGAGCCAACAGCTCACTCCCACGGCCTACCCTACTGAGCCCTGGCTTATCTCTTGTCCATGGAAAGGTCACTGAAGTGGGATGAAGGACTTTTCTTAGCAAACCCAAAGAATGTCATCTGTTGACAAAGCCTGGAGCCCTGGCAGTTAGGATCTGGGGAAGATCGGATATGACCTTCATGGCTCATGGCCTTCTCTTAGTACTGAGAGGCTCTCCAGAGGCTACCAGGGAGCACAAGCCTGCAGAGGGCAAGGAGGCCTCAGTGGTCTAGGTTTCAGCCTCAGTAGCTTTGAGAACCGTTGATGTTGGCCTGAGAGCATCCAATGGCTCCCTGAAGCTCTTTGAATTCCAATCTGTGAACTCCTTTCTCCCTGCCTTCCAGGTTGCTCCACCCATCCCCCAATAAAGTAGTGCTCTCATGGCTCAGCCCCTCCATGAGAGTTTTTTGGATGCACATCTTTAGGGCCTCCTCATGGCTCTCAGCTTATTGCATGCAGCCTGTGATCTGTCCTAGTTTGTGGACAGGACACTTGTCCAGTCCCCAGAGTTGTATGGCAGATTCTTCTACAGATACTCAGGGGAGAATGAGTTTTCTGCACATATCTTCCAGTCTCGAATCCAGCACTGGCTGTCATACCCACTCACTTCCCTCAGCAGAGCTACATCGCCCCTACCACCTGCTGGCACCGGTATCTTTTAACCGCCTTGCTTCTCTGAGGTGGTCTGGCCTGGTTTGCATGTCCCCTTCCTGTGTCTCTAGGGTGACCCTCCCCTCCTTTCATCTATCAACACGGGGACACTAGCACCCAACACCTTCCCCAGACGTCCAGCCCAGGTTGTCTGCTCTGCGTCTGATGGCTGGTGCCCCCTCCCAAGCCCCACCCGCGTGGAACTAGGTTCATCCATCACGGCTTGGCCTTTCTGCTCCAGTACACTTCACCTCAGCAATGTGTCTTCATAAAGTCATGGCGCCTTCGCAGTGATTCTTTCCTCCTTAACGCTAGTCTGTGGAGGGAGAGCCTTCATCATTCCTTTGACATTAGTGGCTCTGCAGAGGAAGGGGAAGCTGGCATGTCCCTGACGCCTGAGGACAAATGTGATTCCTAGAACAGGGAGGTGACTTTACTTCCCACGGCCGTGGAGTATTGTTTGGAGCCTGCAAGGCTGTGAGTGGGTCAGAGAGTGAGCAGTAGCCTGGTGCTTGCAGACCCATTCCATGCTGGCCCTGGCCTGCAGATCTGCTCAGATGGCCCTCAGCTTTCTTGAGCCCTGCTCCCAGGCCCTGAAGCTTATAACCCTGGCTACTGTCCACCCAGAGCCCCTGCTGGAGTAGCCCTGATGCCTTCTTGGGCTCAGCAGATCCCATTTGGGTCCTCTTCCAGATTCCATGCTGTTACGGATTGTTCTTTGTCCTGGCAGCCTGGTCCTGCGGCTGCTTTACCCCCAAATAAACACACAGACACTATATTAATTATGAAACTGTTGGTCGGTGTCTTGGGCATCTTATTGTCTAGCTCTGTCTTAATTATCAACCCATTTCTATTAACCTAAGTATTTCCACGTGGATTTATCTTACCAGAGAAGGGTGCAGACCTCTAACTCCTTTGCCTGCTACATGATGACTGCTCAGTGTCTCTGCAGAGAAGAGAGTGATTTCCTGTTTGTCCCTGCTTATATCCTGATTCTGCCCAGCTACGTCACTTCTTGTCTGTACAGACCTCCAGACCTCTACAGTTCGCTAGTGGCAAGTTTCTATGCAGCTGCGTCACTTCCTGTCTGTACAGACTCCAGACCTCTACAGTTTGCTAGTGGCAAGTTTGTGCCCAGCTGCGTCACTTCCTGTCTGGCCAATCAGTCAATCAGTGTTTTATTCATTAACCAATAAGAGAAACATTTACACAGAAGACCATTCCCCATCACCACACCCCATATCCCTCTGGTCTCTGTACCCAGCTGGTCTCCTACTACCCTGGAATTCTGCTGCCTGTTTGTTTGGTTTTGTGTCCTGGCTGTGAACCCTTGAGGGCCAGGAGTGTGTGGGGTCCTTCTTCAGGGAACCACCTGATTGGGGATGACATTCTGTAAATCTGTCTCTTATTGGTTGTTGAATAAAGCCAATAGAGAGGCAAGATAGGTGGGACTAGGAGTCAAGGAGGATTCTGGGAAAGAGGCAGAGAGAGACACAATGTAGCCCGCCAGAGGAGTAAGAGGTCCGGACACTTTTCTCAGGTAAGAGAAATACTTAGATTAACAATTATGGGTTAAATACTTAAGTCAGAGCTAGCCAGTAAGAAACAAGCAAATGGCTAACAGCTTCATAATTAATATAGTGTCCTGTGTTATTTGGGGACTGCAACTGTGGCAGCGCCCAGGCGGATGGCAGGGAAGGCTACACTCTACAACCACCCTCATTTGTATTAGTTACAGGTCACATGTTTTAAAGCCCCCAAATCTGTCACATTTCTCATCCCCAGCGTCCACAGTCAGAGGTTGGGCACAACTGAGTCCTTTGCTAGGGACTCTACAAGCTGGATTTAAGGTCATGGCTGGAGTCCTCTCAGAGGCTTGAGGTCACTTTCTAAGCCGGTCTCAGTCTGTCACCCAGGCTCTTCTCAGCTTCTGGGGTGTTGCCTCTGCAAACAGAGAATCTCCATGGCGTTTTAGGGACTGTGACATTGAGAATGGCTGTCCCATCATCCTTGTCATTAAGAGTGAGCCTCGACAGGTGGTGGTGGCACGCACACACCTTTAATCCCAGCACTCGGGAGGCAGAGGCAGGCGGATCTCTGTGAGTTCGAGGCCAATCTGGTCTACAGAGCAAGTTCCAGGGCAAACAGAGCTACACAGAGAAACCCTGTCTCAGAGAGAGAGAGAGAGAGAGAGAGAGAGAGAGAGAGAGAGAGAGAGAGAGAGAGAGAGAGAGAGAGAGAAGAAAACAAAACACAAAACAAAAACAAACCCCAAAACACAAGTCTCATCAAAGGCACAATGGCCCAATCATGTCAACAGTCCGTGGCTGGGTCAGGGAAGCCCATCTGAACCCCTTACCCCATCCCCTGGAAATGTTCCATGGCTTCAGAGGTAGGTAGCTAGAAGCAGAACTTTCTGTAGCCAATGGGATTGGACACTTCACACTCAAGGTTCAGGAAACCTCAGAACTACAGTGTTCTCTATGCTTCCTTATGCTTTTAAGCTATGGTTGACATGGAACGGTCTGTTTTGTTCTGTTTAGCCCTTTCTGGGGGCCTGAGACAGGACTGTGGCTTAGAGCAGAGAGGGACAGCTTGGATGGTATACCACTGTAGGCCTGGCCAGGAGATTGCAGCTGCTTCCTACTTTTGCCCCAACTCAGATTCCTTCGGTTAGCATCCCATCAATTAGTCTTAGGAGGCTTCAGGGTGCAGGAGAACAACCCCACGGTTGTTCTGAGGATCTGCCTTCTTCTGGTATGGGGTGGTGGATCTCGCAGGAGACCTCATGACTGGACCACAGAGGCAGGTGTGACGTTCTGCTGGGACTTTGAGGCCCCAGAGCTGTGCTGCAGCTTCTGATGCTTAATCCTGGCGGTCAGCTCTCCTGAGAATGACACGTTTTGCTCAGTCTTTCTATTACTGTACTTGGCTGGGCCTCAGTAAATCCCAGCAGATGTCTGGGCAGGTGGCAGTGGTATAGTCTCAGCCGGTGTAACTAAGAGTCCGAAGCCTATGGCCTGAGCCCCACCCTGATTGGCATCAGGTGCTCCTCACTCCTGGTTTAAATGTTACCAAATTCGTACCAATCTTAAATCTCATTTTTCTCTGTTGTATTTTGAAGCTAAGGGGTTTAGTCTCCTAGCCGGGAAGATGAGTGACCCTGTTGATTGTGACAGTCTGTAGCTCTTAGCCCTAGAAACATGGCTTTCTAACCACAGCTCCCCGAGTCTCAAGAGCCCAGCAGCAGTGCTGGTGCCCTGCTTAGGAACTCTCCCTTCAAGACTCCTGCTTTTCTGTAGCAGCCTGGTCTGCTGCCAGCACGCCTCTCCTGTTGCTTGTTGAACTCATTTGAATCCATCTGTGAACCTGGCTGACTTCAAGTATACCAGACATCCGATCTCATCCCCCGTCCACATGCCACAATGTCCTTCTGCAGCTTCCTGGATCCACATCCTACTTTGTCCTGGGGCTTCACAGGTATCTGTGACCTCTGTCCTCATCCCAGCTGGGGAACTGCCACCCCAGTGGACTCTGCCTTAACTTGGCAGCTGCAGAAAAGAGGGTCTTGTTCTTATGTAGGTAGAAGCAAGGCCTGCCACGCATACACGCTGATTCTAGCAGAGCCAGCGCAAGCGTCTCCCGGGCTCACCAAGTGCATTCCAGTGTGCAGGACAGAAGCTGTGAATCTTGTTTTTAAATTAATTACATTTTATCGACTGCTGGGCAAGAGATCAAACACAAACAAATCTCCTGTAATCCCCACCAAATGTGGAGCAGGGCCCCAGCGTGCTCAGCATGGGGGTCTCTGCAGCCAGTCACTGTTCTACCTGGCAGGAGGTGGTGTGGCTGCAGGCTCAGACCACACGGCAGAGATGGTGTGAGGACACAGATAAGGAAATCTCTCTGTTTCCAGGTCCCACCAGAGCATCCGGGGGAAGAGCTTGTTTTTCAGACATTCAGTCTTCCCAGGGCAGTCTTCCCGTGCACCCTCCCTTGATGGGCAGAGTGCTCATTCATATTAGCTCTTTTCTGCTACTTGCAGAAGCAAGCTGAACGAGGCAAGGCTTGTCTGCTTGGCAGAGCTCTGCTGTCACAGGATAGAGAACAGCAACACATGTGTGCCTGTGTATGAATGTGTGTGTGCACGCACGCCAGAGCTCAACATTGGGCATCTTGCTTGATCTTATGAAGGCCTTATTTTTTTTTTAAATCTAAAGGATTTAAAAATTTTATTTTATGCATATGAGTGTTTTGATTGCATGTATACATGTTTACTTTGGATGTGCCCAGTGCCTGTGGAAGTCAGAAGAGGCCATTGGATCCCTTAGAACTGGGCCTATGGATGTTTGTACACCAACATCTGGGTGCTGGGAACCAAGCCTGGGTCCTTTACTGCAAGAAGGAGTCCTCTTAATCACTAAGTTATTACTTTCACCTCCTTATTTAAAAGTATAGTTATTATGTACGTGTGTGTGTGTGTGTGTGTGTGTGTGTTTTATTCATGTATGTCTGTGCATCTTATGCATACTGGACACTCAGAGACAAGGGCATCAGAACCCCTGGGGCTAGAGCTACAGATGGGTGTGAGCTGCCATGAGCTTAAGGGCACCCAGTGCTCTTAACTGTTGAGCCGTTACTCTAGCCCCAGTCCCAGGATCTCTCACTAAACCTTGAGCTCACTATTCAGCTAGACTGACTGGCAACCAACTCCAGGGATCCTCCTGTCTCTGCCTCTCCAGCATTAAAGATTCAGGCATTTACCCCCTCATCCTGACTTTTTATGTGGGTCCTGGGAATCTAAACTCCGGCCCTTATGCTTTTATGATGAGCACTTTACAGACTGAGTCATCTCCCCAGAGTCAGGCGGACTTTTAGTTGGTTTATCATGTAACCCCCAATTGTATGAACCCTGAGGAAGGTTGCTCTCACTACCCCACTCTTACAATGCTATGAATAAAGACTAATACTCTTACAGTAGATACTACCCCAGGAAGTATTACCAACTCGGCACTACAGGGAAAGGAATTACCTGTCAGCAGTGCTTTCCTGGGGTGCTGTGTTCCCCACTACAGTTATCTTCTCTTTTCCTAGTCCCCCACATCCCTGTTGTGACCTGCAACTCCAGGGGGGGGTGGTTCCACTTCCTGTCTCTGTCTTCTGTGCCTTTCTCTTCCTTTCCTTTCTATTCCAGGCTTTGCCTGTCTTTCCTTTCACTGCCTCTGTCCTGGCTCTTTCTCTGTTTTGCGCTGCTCCGTTCTTGGGGACATGCAGGAAGCATTCCTCCATAGCCTCCCCAGGCTCCCATCTCCAGCACTGCTGTCTTGTGGTTAACATCCTAGCGTGGGTGTTTGGGGGACAGTAACAGTCAGCTGGGTGGAACTGTGTCACACACCTATAAAACCAGCACATAGGTGACTGAGAAGGGAGATAGGTGCCAGGTAGGCCTGAGCTACAAGGCAAGGGAGAACCTGCCTCAGCAAAATGAAACGAAACCAGATCAAAGTGAAGCTGTTAAAAAAAAAAAGAAGGCGGGGCAGTGGTGGTGCACGCCTTTAACCCCAGCACTCGGGAGGCAGAGGCAGGCAGATCACTGTGAGTTTGAGGCCAGTCTGGACCGACAGCCTCCAAAACAATACAGAGAAACCCTGTCTCGTAAAAGCCAAAAAAAAAAAAAAAAAGAAGTATTTATTTCACTTTTCATGAGTATTCGTTTGCCTGGGTGTATGTATGTAGCCCATCCGCATGTCTGATGGCATGGAGGTCTGAAGAGGGTGTACGATGGGTCTCTGATGGTTGTGAGCCACCCTGTGGGTGCCAGGAACCAAGCTCAGGTCCCCTGCAAGAGCAGTAAGTACTCTTTAGTCCTTGAGCCATCTCCCTCTGCAACAACAAATTTTAAAGGATGTGCATATCTTTTTATTTATTCTTCTCTCATACAGTACATCCTGATCCAAGCTTCCCTTCCTCCCTCTTCTCCCACCCCATCCACCGACCCTCTCCCCTAGATCTACCCCCGCCCCATCTCCCTCCAGAGAAGAGCAGGCCTCCCTGGACATCACCTGAACATGACACATCCAGATACAGTAAGGCCAGACATCAGCCCTCATATCAAGGCTGGTCACGGCAGCCCAAAAGAAGGAAGATTGAGGGGCTGGAGATATGGCTCAGCCCTTCAAGGCTAGGCTTACAACCAAAAAAAAATAAAAATAAAAAATAATTTTTTTGAGACAAGGTTTCTTCGTGTAGTCCTGGTTGTCCTAGAACTCACTCTGTAGACCAGGCTGGCTTCGAACTCAAAGATCTGCCTGCCTCTGCCTCACGAGTACTGGGATTGAAGGCATCCAGCTTAACAAAAAAAAATTTGCACCATAGTCTCGTGCATCCCAGGCTGGCTTGAATTTGCTCTGTAGCCAAGCCTGCTTTTAAACTCTTGATCTTCCTGTCTCCACCCCCTAAGTGCCGAGATTACAGGTGTGGCCCTGATCCTGGGAAGCAGGAGGTCAAGTCTGGACGTGAGTCTTTGTAGACATAATGAAGCTGATTCCAAGTGACTGAGGTGAGACCACCCTGGGTCATCCAGGAGGGACCCGGAAAGATAAACAGTGTCCTGATAGATTCAGAAAAGGGGAAGAGAGACAGCCTGGTGACCACGGAGGAAGAAACTGGGCAGCTCGGCCACAGACTGGGAGGGGTGGACTGCAGAGAGCACCAGTAGCCGGAAGAGGGCAGGTGAACCCTTGCTGGAGACCCAAGGCAGCATCTGTCACTCGGTGACGTGGGCTTTCTTGCCCATGCTGCTCAAGGTCAAATTCTTGCTGTTGCAGCTCAGGGTACTGTATTTGCCCAAACCCACGGCCAGCCAGCAGCCGCCACGCACCACAGGATGCCAATATCTAGCCCAATGGGTCCTGCTGAGTGCTGTCCTGTATTTCAGCAAACAAAAAATCCAGCAGACCTCAAGTTCTTGGGTAAAATCACATGGTAGCCTTGAGACACAGGGGTACAGAAAAGACGTCTCTGGCTTTGCCTGGAAAGCCCAGGCCTGCCCAGCAAAGTCTAAATGTCCCTGACAGTTTCTTGTTCTTTATCCTTTTGCTTCATTGTGATCACGGCATGTCAATACCTCTCCAAATGGTCTTAATGAAGGTGGATAGATCCTTGGAGAGGGCAGCACCCATGCTCCGGGCCACACGTGAGTACTGTTGCTTTCTGGTGCCTTCAGACTTGTGTCCTGTGGGTGTCCTGAGGTCCCCCAGAGAAGCTCTACTCTTAGCCCTAGCATCCGGGAGAAGCCCAGGGCAATGTTGCCATCCTGTAGACAGTTCAGCCTACAGGGGGGCATGCTGATTCCGGCTGCCACAAGTCACTGCTGGCCCTGCCTCTTCTTCCGTCTCCAAGGTTCCTTCCCCCTTTCAGTGTCTCCTGTCCCTGTCAGTCACCTGGGGCATGGTCAGTCTGTGGTTCCCGCATCACCTCCCTCTGTGTCACCTTGGATTTTCCTTCTGGGAGCCTGTGGCTTTTGTTCACTTTGCTGGGTGTCTTTGTCACCCACCGGGGCTCTGGATCTTGCCTGCCTGGTACCTCCCTGACCCCTATGCAGTCAGGCACATTCTAGTGCTGGGCTGTGAAGAGATGTCACAGTGATGATCACGGCTCAGCTGTGGTGGTCACCCATGTGAGTAGGGAGGGACACTGAGCTCAGGCACCCAGCCTGGGAGAGCAGCCCAGTCTCGCTTGCTTGAAATTCAACTTTGAAGAAGCTGCCAACACCTGTGGGTACAGCAGCTCCAGGATCAGATAGGCCCTTCACAGACGCACAGCAGGCCATTGGTGGTTGGCCCTGCATTGTCTGTCTGTCTGTCTGTCTGTCTGTCTGTCTGTCTGTCTAACAGTGTCTCACTATGTAGTCCTTCTGGCCTGGAACTCACTGCGTAGATTGGTTATTGGCCCTGCATTGTCTGTCTGTCTATCTATCTTTCTAACAGTGTCTCACCATGTAGTCCTTCTGGCCTGGAACTCACTGTGTAGATCATGCTGGCCTTGAATTCAGAGATCTACCTGACTCTGCCTCCCAAATGCTGGAATTAAATAAAGGTGTGTGCCACCACACCTGGCTGACCCCGTACTTTGGGGGACATTATAAACTGTTGGATAAGTTCATTACAGTTCTCCCTCGTCCTGTTAGTCAACACTATATATAAGTAGTCCTGCTATATCTGCAGGGAGCTCATGACCAGCTGGACTTGGGGGGAGATACTTGAACTCTATTCTTAGAGGCCTTTGACCTTCCAGGAGAGTCCTCAGGGTATGCCTGAGTACTGGGGATAGGGAAGCAGCCTGGCTGGCAGAATCAATAGCGAACAGGGCTGAAAGCAAGATTGGAGTTGGTCTGAGGGAGAAGGTAGGACCCTGCCTTGACCTACAAGAATCATCTGTGCCCATCCTGGGAGGTCCCTCACACACAGCATGGGAAGGCAGGTGTGTGGTGGCTTGGGGACAAGAAGTGCCTTAGAATGGAAGCCTCTGTTCTGCCTGCATCCAACCTCCTGGCCAGCTGCTCTCCAGCACCTTCCTATTTTTAGCACTCTGAACACATCTGCCTGGCTTCCTCGGCACCTCTGGCCCTGGACCCTACAAATTACAGACATGTTATCTGAGGCTGAGCTGCAGGCAGAAATTGCAGTCTATTAAGATTTGGAGAGATTTAACATAACAAGACAAACAGGAGAAGGAATTTAATTTAGTGATAAAAAAAGTAATCAAATCTCTACTGTGGACACAGGGCAGTCGCCTGAATCACTGATTGTTTCCATACATCAACATGTAGTCCATTATGAAGCAATTAACATGGTGGCTGGTTTTGCAGAAAGACCAGCCTGGCAGGCCCCACCCCTCCAGTCATTCCAGAGTTGGGTGGACATTGTGAGGCCACCTGGGAAGAGGCACCAACTTGAAAATCGTTTTTGCAAGCAAAACCACCCAGGAGCATGGCCTTGATTTGTACTCTCTGTTGTCCTTTTTTTTTTTTTTTTTTTTTTTTAGCAAACTCAGACTTCTGGAAGTCTCATTTGCGGGCATTGTGCGGCATCAATGCCTGGTATTGCTTGCCTTCTGCTGCTTCAGCGAACATCCGAAGCTTTGTTTCTCCTGTCCAGCTGTCTGCTCTGAGGGGTGCCAGCAGCTCTCATCACATTCACATCTTTTGGGGGAGCAGCTGTGGCCCCTCTGGTCAGCACTCTGGGTGGAGGGGTTTACGTGTAAGAGCAGGAGCCTCTTACTCATATCCATCATCAGAGAAGCAAGGACTGGCTGTCCTTCCTTCCTTTCCTGAAATTTCTCCAGCAGCTCCCTCAGCACATGGAACTCAGCCCAGATCCTTGAGGACTTGGCCTATGACTTCCTTTCCTATCTTAAATAATGGCTAGGACTTCCTGCTTTATCACTCAAGCTGGTCTCTGCCCAGGACCTTTGTATACCTTTTTCTTCTGCCTGGAACTTATTTTAGGCCTTTACATTGAGATGGAAAATGAACCAGCTCTTTAGTGTATTTGGCTAGTGTCGTACATCGAAAGCACCACTAATGTGTGGGATAGACTTTTACTGTAAGTACCCACTTTAAAATGTTTACTTTTCCTTTAAGTTAAACAAAGATGTTGGGGACCAGGGCAGCTTGACCTCGTAATTGTGAGACCTGTACCTGCTGTCCTGCTGCCTCACTGGAGGACTACCAGCCTATCATCTGGCTAGACTGCCTTTTTAGGATAAGCTGGCCAGGTCAGGCCTGATGGCACACATGCCTTCAGCAGAGGCAGGTGGATCTCTGTGAGCCAGCCTGGTTTACAAGGTGAGTTCCAAGGCCAGCCAGGACTATGCAGTGACTCTCTGCCGTAGTCCATCCCCACTCCCCCAAAAGACAAGCTGACTGCCTTGAGTATGACATGCAAGCCTCAGCGACCAGCTTTTTTCAGACACCCCAGGGAACCCTCGCAGTCACTTCCACGTTCTGAAGTGTGGCACCAGCGCTGTAAAACTAGTTGCTGTGGACCCAAGGGTCCTGGAAACTGAAGCCCATCCAGAAGGTGCAGTGCTGGTAAATGCGCCTGCTGCTGCTGCATTCACTGCTGCTGGAAGCTGGGGATTATAATAGCTGCCAAGTCCCAGGGCTTCTGCTTGGTAAAGCCCAGAGCAATAGCCTCCAAGCTGAGAACCAGGAGCCTTTCGGCTTCTAAAGCTGTAGCAATAGACCCCTAGCTCCCAGGGCCTGAGGTTGTGAGCCTCTAGGTCTGCCAGTCCAGCCCCAGGCCCATGGGAACTTTGGACCCAAAACTGTCAGTATGGATAGAGCATCTTGCTACCCACAATTCCTGTCTGGGTGGAGCAGGACTCAGCCAGCCGGTGAGGAACAGTGCGGCTGTTTTCCCCATTATGTTCACTTCCTGGAGCTGCTGTTAATAAACAAGAAAAAGGCAGCTGGAACTCGTCTTCTCAGCCGGAGGCTATTGGCCTGGCTTTTCCTGGGCCTCTGTGTGTCTTGTAGGCTTCTCTTACCCGACCTGCGCACCTGTGGTGCTGGGATTCCTGGCCTCCAGATTAAGTCTCCACCCTTGTCTTCACATCTTCACAGTGTGTGTGTGTGTGTGTGTGTGTGTGTGTGTGTGTGTGAGAGAGAGAGAGAGAGAGAGAGAGAGAGAGCTTCAATTTCTCTCTTCACTTTTTTTTAAAGACATGGTTTCTTCTATGTAGTCCTGGCTGCCCTGGAACTCACAGAGATCCACCTCTCTCTACCTCTGGAGTGCTGGGATCAGTGCTGTACATCACCACACCTGGCTAATTACTCTCTGCTCATCAGGAAAGGTTACTGGATCTAAGATTCACCCTAAATTCAGGATGGTCACAGCTACACACCCTTACTTAATTACAAAGACCTTCTGTCCTTCCTTCCTTTGTTTCGTTTTCCTTTCTTCCTTCCTTTTTTTTTGAGACAAGGTAGCCCTGGATGTCCCGGAGCTCACCTGTCTCTGCATCCCAAGTGCAAATAAGGTCAGACAGATCACAGGCCTTGAGGCTGAGGACTTGGTCCTCCACTCAACCTCTCTTAAGATTGCCTGACCTGAAGATCACTGATCACTCAGCTAACGCCAAACCATTTTCTGTGTCACCCTCATTTCGCTGGTGGTAATACTTTGATATCTATCAGTGACAGATAACATGGCGGTCAAGGGATCAGGAAAATGGCTAAGGACACAGCTGCAGGAAATGATTTTAAACAGAAGTCAAATCCTTTGTTTGAAGGGCTGAGGAGGAGCACGGCGACGGTGGCTTTTAAGTGTGTAGTGACAGCAGGGACGGTAGAAAGTAGGTCATTACCGCCTACAAGCTGTGTGGCTCTGTTCCACTGGTTGTCAGAAACCAGAGGCCATTGCTGTGCTTGACCCCAGGATGCCCAGTTCGAGGCAGGAAGTGTACGAGTGTAAACTCTTCACTTGAAGTCACAGAACCCTCTCTCGTGTGTGAGTGCAGATGCCACACGTGCAGGCACCCGCAGAGACCAGAAGACGCATCGAGTCCTTGGGAGCCGGCGTTACAGGCAGTTGCGAGTGGCCTGCCGTCGGCACCCAGACACAAACTAGACCCTCTATAAGAGCAGCACACGCTCGTAACTACTGAGCTGGGTCTCTAGCCCCTGATATCCAGATTCTTGAAAGTGCCAGAGAGAGGGGAGAAGCCTAGACAGTACCTCAAGAAATAACCCAGGCAGGGCCAGGTGCTGAGACTATGTCCTAAGGGACAAACGCATTCTCAAGGATTCTGCTGGGTCAGAAGGCTTCTGGATGGGCTCTACGACTCGGGAGGATGTTTAGGTCAGTATAGGAAACTTGAAAATGATCTGATTACTGAGAGGGAGTGGCTTTGTTGGGGCAAAAATCACACTAATTGCATGTATATGTAAATGTGTGTGTGTGCACATGCACATGTCTGTAATGCCTGGAAAAAAGTACTATAGGCTGATAAGGGCAGGTTTAGAAATGAGAGGTTTCTGTTTTTGTTCTCTTATTTAAATTAAAAAATATTTTTTTGGCACTAAAGTTGAACTCAGGGCCTTATAGGCACAAGGTAAATTGAGCTCTTTTTTGTATTTTTATTTTTATATTCATTTAAAAAGTTTAAAATATATATTTATTAACTAGGCATAGTGGTGCACACCTTTAATCCCAGCACTCAGGAGGCAGAAATAGGCAGATCTCTGAGTTTGAGACCAGCCTGGTCCATAGAGCGAGTTCTAGGACAGCCAGAGCTATTACATAGAGAAACCCTGTCTAAAGAAAACACATGCGTGTGCACACACACACACACACACAAAGTACCTTGAAGAAAACATTCCCAGCACTCTGGAAACAGAGGCAGGCAGATCTCTGTGAGTTCAAGGCTAGCCTGGTGTAGAGTGAGTTCCAGGACAGCCTCCAAAACAATACAGAGAAATCCTGTCTTGAAACACCAAAAAAAAAAAAAAAGAAGAAGAAAAAAGAAAAGACCCCCCCCCCAAGTGACAACCTGTGTGGACAGAGGTTCAGGAGGGACATGATGGGTGGTCCCCTCTGGAGTCTCAGGATGTGGCTGGGGTGCTGTTGCTTGGTTGCATGATAATGGCACTTTACAGAGTGCTAGAGGGCACCACTTCCTTGTCATGTGCGTGTCCCCACAGAGCTGCCTCTTGTTTCTGCTTGTGTCTATTAAGGTGCCCTATGACAGACACACAGCCCGCAGTGGAGTTAGTCAGATGGGCTGCCAGCTTCTCACCAGATGTTAGACAACATCTGCGATCAATAAAACCCTTGCAGATTCCTGGCACTCTTGGAGCAAACTGTACCCCTCACCCGGAGTCAGATGCCACCCAAGCTGGCTCTGTACAACCACAGTGTACTCCTCAGGGTCTCCTAGCGGGCCGGAGCCAAGGGAAGGGTTGTTGTGGCACCTAGGATGCAAAGGACGTTGGGAACTTCTCATGGAGCATTGAGACCTCATAGAGAGGGCCATGGCCCTGGGGTGGAGCTGGAGAGAATGCTTGGCTGCTAGGAGCATGAACTGCTAGGGTCTTCCAAGCTCGGTTCCTCAGGGAGGGGACCAGAGTGTGTTCATAACGTTCTGCATCCTGCACCATGAGCTAGAAGACAAGGCTGAGCCTACTGTTGGTCCTTAGGCCATGGCGCTAGACTTACACGTCACCAGGGCCACAAGCTTCCTCTCCAGAGTGACACATTCACTGCAGGGGGCTCTTTATCAGTCCTGCAGAGCAGCCTTTGGCAGGCTGCCTGGGAGCATCTACTGAACCAATGGCTCCAGTTTTAATTGAATGTGGAAATGCATGTCACCAAAGAATCACTGTTGTTATTTGGTGTTTGAATTCTGAGTAAAGCAAAAATAAAAATTCCCAGCACCAGCTTGACTACAATCATGAATCTTCCCCACACAGCAAGTCGTGTATTCATGGAACATCACACTAATGGATCCAGGGTTGTGATAGTATTGGTAATTGGATACATAGATTAGCTGTTCCTTTTGTGTGTGTGGGCTGGCTCAGCTGATAGAGCGTTTGCCCAGCATGCATGAAACTCTGGGTTTGACCGCCAGCATCATTAGGTGGTTCATGTGGTCTGAGTGTGGAGGAAGGAGGAGCAGAAATTCAGGGTAGGGTTGGTGACCTGGCTCATAAGACGCTTTACCCTGAATGTGATCCCTGGGAAGAGAACACTAACTTCCACTGGGACATGTATATTCCACCTCCTAGCAATTAAATACATGTAATAAATGCAAAAGCACGTGCAACATTATCAGCAAGTTTCAGGTCAGCCTAAGCTACATGGGACCCTCTCTCAAAAACAAAACAGCAGGATGCCTTTAACTTCCTGTACTCTGGAGGCAGAGTCAGACGGCTTATGTGAGTTCAAGGTCAGACTGGCATACACAGTGAGTTCCAGGACAGTCAAGGCTACAGGTCTGTGACACCATCTCAACAAACAAACAAAAAACAGGAACAAATACAAATACCTCCACAAAAAATATCGAAGTCATCTTATCTACATAGAGATTTTGAGGTCAGGTTGGGCTGCATAAAAGTTGTCTCAAAAGAAAAAACAAAAAATACCCCCGAAAAGAACCCAGCTATACCACCCTGAACATGCCCAATCTCATCTGACCTCAGAAATTAAGCAAGGTAGCACTTGGATGGGAGACTGCCCAGGAATACTCAGACCGTAGGCTTACAAAGAACAAACAACAAAAAGCCTGGAGAGATGGCTCAGTGCTTAAGAGTGTTTGCTGCTCTTCCAGAAGACCCCAATTCAGTCCCTAATATCCACTTCAGATGGCTTATGACCACCTGTAACTTTAGCTCAAGGGTATAAGGTACACTCCTCGGGCCTCCATAGATAGCCCTGTACACATGGCATTTACTCACACATATACATAAATAAAGAACATAGTAGCACACACCTTTAATATCATCACTTGAGAGGCCGAGGCAGGTAGAGCTCTCAGAGTTCAAGACTAGCCTGGTCTAGGCATTGAGACCCTACTTAAAAACTAAACAAGGGCTGGAGAGATGGCTCAGCAGGTAACAGGACTTTAGGACCCGTGTTTGATGCTCAGCATGCACATGGCAGTTCATAACTGTTTATAATTCTATTTTTAAGGAATCCAATACTTTTTTTTGGTTTCTGTTAGCACTAGGCACACACATTGTGCACATTCATATATGCAGAAAAACACTTATATACAACAGATAAAAATAAATCTTGAGTGAGGCAGTGGTGTTGCACGCCTTTAGTCCCAGTACCTGGGAGGCAGAGGAAGGTGGATCTCTGAGTTTGAGGTCAGTCTGGTCTACAGAGAGTTCTAAAATATCCAGGACTATCTGGAGAAACCCTATCTAGAAAAACCAAACAAAAATAATAAAAATAAATAATAAACCTTGAAACAACCCTGTATATATGTATCCTGTATATATATGTATATAGGTGTGAATATATATATATGCATATACATATATATATCAAAATGAAAGTGGGATGGTGCAAAAACTATATGTGTAAAGATGTGTGTAGATAAGTGTGTATATGCACATATGTGTAAGAGCATTCTGTGCATGTGTGTATGAGCGTGCATTTGTGTGTGCACATATGTATGCATGCATATGCAGGTATGTATGCATGTGTTCATGTGTGCACATGCTGCACATGTTTGTGTATGTGTGCATGTGTGTGCAGACACCCACTCATGCAGTAGATGTACATTGGCTGAAGCTCCCTCTCCAGCCCTGCTTACTCAGGGTAGGGAGATCCCATAACATGCTGCATGTACGGACTCTGGCTTGGTCTCCTGTTGCTGCAGAGGGTGGAATCTGGTTATGCTGGACATGCAGGGAAGGTGACTGAAAGGTGGCTCGCATCCACTGAAAGCTTCTTCAGCGTTGGGCTTTTGGGGACAGAGTGACTCGTTCATTGGGACTGCATACACCAGAAGGCTTCCTCAGAGTGTGTGGATCACTGTCCTCCTGGCTGGTGGCCCTCTATGGGTTTTCCCTTCCTCCTGTCCATCACTGGGCTGTGTCTAGCAGAACAACTCAGGAGTTGTGGAGATGGAGTGATCCTGCTTGTTGCCGAGGCAACCAGGGCTACTGGACTCCTTGACCTACCAAATGGCTCAACCAATCCTGGGGCTCTACAGGCAGCAGGTGAGTTGTACTGGCCAGGCAGCCCCAGCAGAGGCACTGAGGCAGAGAGTGTGGCAGGGCTGCAGAAATGGCTCCCATCCTGGAGACAGACACAGGAGTTCATACCGTAGATGATGTGAAGGTGGGCCACTGGGGCACTGGATGCCATCTCAGGAAGCACTGAGATACTGGACATAAACATCCTGTCTCAGCAGCTGCGTTCAGGAAGCACTGAGATGCTGGACATAAACATCCTGTCTCAGCAGCTGCGTGAATCCCTGGAGAAAGCAGCAGCTAACTTATCCATATCGCTCTAGGATGGTCAGTTGGGTTTTTGTTCCAGTGGGGAGTGCACAGGGACATTTGTGATTTCATACCTAGTCTGAATCAAAGGATCAAAGGTTGTTACCTAAGGAGTAGAGTTGCTCTGTGATGGTGATGCTGCCTCATGGCATGAGCTGGGTAAATTTCCTTCTTCCTCCATCTTCAGAGTGACCAGTACTTCCGGGCAATGCTTTGGGGACCCATGTGGTCCCTGCTCAAACTGTGGCTTTCAGGTGCTGAGCTGCTTTGTCATGTGGTTGACAGCAACTGGGGATGCCCACACACCATTAAGGGCCTGTTCACAGCCTCTGATCACTGTGTAAGCTGTATAGCTTGCCTGCTTTTATTATTGGCCATTTTGGTGGGAGGAGGTACTCTATGGTGACTTTAAGAATGCTCCAGGAAAGGCTGGAAAGATGGCTTAGTAGTTAAGAGCAACCTTGGCACAAGCTCCCTGAAACTGTGAGCCAACTCAGGAATTCTCCCTCTTGCATTGCTTCTCACAGGCATTTGGTCACAGCAACCGAAAGTTAATCCACTGTACATGTGAAGAGAAGGAACGCTCTCTGAGCCAAGTGCTTGGAGCTGTTAGAAGTCTGGACAGCTGGCACCCTCTCGTCACCAGAACAGGCAAGGAATCTAGAAGCAGCCAGCTATGAGGCACCAGCCAGGAGAAAGAGGCTTTGTCTTGATGACATTGGCTTGGCTCCTGGATTTTGCCATACCTGAAGTTCACACTACCCCTGGGCACCAGGAGAGCCTTCTTTTCTGATTTATGCTGTTCCTAGTTGGGGTGTCTGCTATCTGAAGCTACTGAATGAGCCCTGATTATTGCAGACACCATTTTTAAAAGACATTTTTAGAGGGTTTTTTTTTCTGAGACAGGGTTTCTCTGTGGTTTTGGAGACTGTCCTGGAAATAGCTAGTCAAGTGCTGGGATTAAAGGCATGTGCCACCACCGCCCTAGAGTTTTGTTTTGTTTTTTTTAAATCTTATATGCATAGTGTTTTTTTTTTTTTCGAGACAGGGTTTCTCTGTGGCTTTGGAGGCTGTCCTGGAACTAGCTCTTGTAGACCAGGCTGGCCTCGAACTCACAGAGATCCGCCTGCCTCTGCCTCCCGAGTGCTGGGATTAAAGGCGTGCGCCACCAACGCCCGGCTATGCATAGTGTTTTGCGGGCAGGCGTGAACTATGTGCATGCTTGGTGTTCCCCAAGTTCAGAAAAGGGTATCAGATCCTTTAGAACTGGAGCTACCAATGGTTGTAAGCCACCATGCAGGTACTGGGAACTGAACCCAGGGCCTCAACTGAGACGTCTCTGTAGCCCTTGCAGACACTATTCTAATAGAGACAGCCACATTCCTGAGAGGAAGATGCAGAGGTCCAGAGTTGCATGGCTATTGTTGGGCCAGCAAGCAGAATTCTGGCTTCCTGACTGTGCCTTCTCTCCTACTGGCCAGGGGAGGATGGTGGAGGGTAGTTCCATTCAGGGCTGTGGGAAGCTTATCCCCCAAAGCCATGGAGTGGCTGTGGCCACCTGCCAGTGACCTCTTGAAGGAGATGAGCAGTCCTTCCTTCTTCAAGAAGCAACCTTGGAGTCTTGTCTACAACTGGACATTTTACTGAAGTCACCTTTGCAGAACTGGCCTTAAGAGTCAAGGTCAAGTCCCCTTGTGAGCTGCTCTAAAAAGGAGCTGTCACCTGGGAAAGACCAGGAAGGCTGAGCAGAGACTCAGGATGTGCTCTGGGACCCAGCAGGATGTTGAGAAGAAAAATATTCTGAGAAAATATGAAGTTCCTTTTTGTTTAAATTAAGCAGATTACAAGGAAGCAGGGCTTGGCACCCATCTGCTGGCGCCATTTGCACTAACTGGGTGCCTACAGAGGAAATCTGTCTGCTGCATCCAGAAAAGAGGCAGGTTTGGGGCTTGGGCATGGCCTCTCTGATCCTACCTCTGATGATCAGAAGCCTGGCATCTTCACACTGCTCGACTGAGGAGTAGGAACCTTCAACAGGGCAAGTAGGTGACCACTTCCCTCATCATCGTGAACTGGCTGCAGACCTCCTGAGATCCCCACCCACATACCCCCACCCTCAGCTCCACGGAGAGCTCCACTGCTGGAAGCCAGGCTTTCTCTGTGGGTTCTAGATTACTTGGTACTTCTGAGTATGTGGCATGAAGCCTCAATATCTGCAGTGCATTGACCAAGGCATGGAATGAGGGCTATCTTCCGTGAATCATGGTTGCTGGATCTAACGGGGTTGATCTCATTTGAGAATAAGTTCATTTGCACCAAACAGAAACCCAAGCACAATAACTTAAGCAAATGTGGGGCAGATAGGCAATGTGGGGCTCAAAGAGCTGTTGGAGAACGTGAAGGAGAAGTCAGACTTGCTTCAGTATCTTTAGACTTCATCGCTAAAAAGTGGCTACCACACCCTAACCATCACATCGACATTCAAAACCGAAAGAAGAAAAAGGAAGCAATTTCTATGTCAAGACAAAGCTTTCCCAGAAATTCCCCAGAGACATTTCCTTTCATGCCTTGGGGCTCAGACTCTGATGCGTAATCTCATTTCAGGGCACCAGGCAAATGTCATTATTTATGGTTGAACTACAGAAGCACCAAACATCCAAGTTGGGTTGTGCGAGAGATGGGGATGGATTCAGTAGACAGTTGATGGATGCAGACTCTGACAGATTCAGTGTGTCTTTGTGCACAGAGCAGGGACCCTGCCATCTGCAAGAGGGAGCCTGAGGGCCTTGGGTGTGGGACTGACAATTCAGGCTTGCTTTCTTTCTTTCTCTTTCTTTCTTTCTTTCTTTCTTTCTTTCTTTCTTTCTTTCTTTCTTTCTTTCTTTCTTTCTTTCTTTCTCTCTCTCTCTCTCTCTTCCTTCATTATTTCCTTCCTTCCCCCCCTCCTCCTTTTTTTTTTTTTGAGGTAGGGTTTTTCTATGTAGCTTTGGAGCCTGTCCTGGCACTCGCTCTGTAGACCAGGCTGTCCTCAAATTCACAGAGATCTGCCTGCCTTTGCCTCCCAGGTGCTGGGATTAAAGGAATTCACCACCACTGCCTGACCTTCAGGCTGGCTTTTAAAAAGTACCATACTCAGGGCTAGAGAGACAGCTCAGTGGTTAAGGGCACTGGCTGTTCTTCCAGAGGGCCTGGGTTCAAGTCCTAGCACCCACATGGCAGCTCACACGTGTCTGTAACTCCAGTTCTAGGGGATCTGACACCCTCACACAGACATACATGCAGGCAAAATACCAATGCACATAAAATAAAGTAAATAAATTATTTAAAAAATAAAAAATAAAACTTTACAGAGGGGAAACAGCAGAAAGCATGACAGCCCCACTATTAACCTGTTGCATGAGAGATGTCACCATTGGTGGACTACTAGTGATGTGTTGGTGACATGTATCCACCATTATGTACCCTAGGTCAACTCTCAACTCTAAGGCAATGCTGTCTATTTAGCCCTTCAAAGCCCAAAATTTATCATGCCCATTTTATGCAATGAAGCCCTGAGATTATATATATATCACTTGGGTGCTAAGCAGAGATTGAGAAGCAATGCCAGTGTGGAGTTCAGGTCTGATAGATCCCCAGCAGGATCTCAGGACAGCTGGAGCAGGCAGTCTAGGAACCTCCTGTGAAGGCTGGATAGAGAGGGGTTAGCTGGAGTTCATTCTATGTATGACTCCTGCCACCTGATGCAGGGCAGGCTCGCTGAGTAAACATGGAGTCAGTGATAGATAGCACCAACAGCTTTGTCTGCAATTTGTACACTCAGTCCAGTGTAATTAGCCATAGTTTGAGGAGGGAAATAATCTTGTATTTACCTTGCAATTTGCAAGAGCATCTTAGGTAGGTTGTGTTGTTTCTTGTTCACTGCAAAAACTCTGAGCCCTCGGAGGATATGTGTGGTACCCTTATTTGAGGTATGTGTTGCCAGCAGCAAATTGTCCCACCATCTGTGCTGCTGTCTGAAATTCCACCGGGGGGAGGAGTCCTAGATGGCAGTCCTGCTAGACCCTGTCTCAAGGGTCACCAGACTGACCTTGCCACTGATTCCCGTCGTCATGCAGTTAGTTCAATAGGAGTGTCATGTTTGCAGAGAAAGCTGCCAAGTTGTCTGTTGGAGGGAGACAGACCGTGGAGGAGGCCTCTGCAGCTGTTACATGAGAATATAGGATACATGGCCTGCAGGTCCAGTGAGGGCCTAGCAGGAGCATCCTCTAGAGCAGAGAGGCTCCAGAGCCCTCTGCTAGGGGAATCTGGTGTCTGCCCTGAATTGATCTTGAAGAGGACAGATGGGTGGGTGGTCAGGACAGTAGAAGACTACGCCGTACCTTTTTCAAGGAGTGACCCACTGAACATCACGAATGGCTTGTCTCCAAATCCAGAAATCCACAGGGAAACGGAGGAGAAGGCCGTATGCGCCAGCACCTGGCCTGGCAACTTGAGGCATTGCTGTTGACTTCCCACGTGTGGTGCTGGTCTCCCTGCCCTGTGCCGAGCCCCAGCCCTGCCTGGCACATTTCTAGGTTTGTTTCTCCAGCACTAGTCTCTTCTCTAAGGTTCAAGGTTACCAGATCTCTCGTGGCAGAACACACTTTCTTTTATTTTCATTCCTTTCCTTCCCTCTTGCCTCCCCTCTCTCCTTCCCTTCCTTCTTTTCTTTCTCTTGAGACAGCTCTCGTACAGTCGAGGCTGTCCTCAAACTTGCCATAGCTGGAGATGATCTTGAACCTCCTGTCTCCACCTTCTGGGTGCTTAGGTTACGAGTATGCTCCACCACTCTTGGCTTATGTTATCCTGGGGGATCAAACTCCGGGTTTACACATGCTAGGTGTGCTGGCTGGACAGGTATCTTGGAACTGGCCTCAGGCAGCTGGGTGGCCAGTGCAAAGAATCAAGTCTATAATTGTTTATCAAATCCAGACAGGAGACAGGAGCTAAAAATCACATCCTTATTACTGCCACTTTATGGGCTGACACTATTGGACAATCCCAAGATACAGTTTCGCAGTGTGGTTTAGGCAACAAGTTCATGGCAATCCTCCTGCCTTAGGCTTCTGTGTGCTGGGATCGCATGCATGAGCCACCATATATGACATTACCTATTTACTGACTTCCCCTCCCTCCCTTCCTTCCTTCCTTCCTTCCTTCCTTCCTTCCTTCCTTCTTTCTTTCTTTCCTTTTTTTTGAGACAGGGTTTCTCTGTATTGCTTTGAAGGCTGTCCTGGAACTCACTCTGTACCAGCCCGGCCTTGAACTCACAGAGATCCGCCTGCCTCTGCCTCCCAAGTGCTGGGATTAAAAGGTGCAAGCCACCAACGTCCTGCTTCCTATTTCATTTTTTATTTTTAATTTTAAATTTAAATTAGAAACAAGATTGCTTCACATATCAATTCCAGGTCCCTCTCCCTTTCCCTCCCTTCCTCCCGTGCCCTCCCACCAACCCCCCAATATCCCCTCATTTCCCCAGGGAGGGTGAGGCCCTCCATGGGGGGTGTCCATAGTCTGTCATTTCGTCCAGGGCAGGGCCCAGACCCTCCCCTGAGAGTCCAGGGTGAGAGTGAATCTCTCATTGTTGGATGGGAGTCCAAAGTCCATTTGTATATCCGGGATAAATACTGATCTACTACCCAAGGCCCAACAGATTACCTAGGCCTCCTCACTGACACCCACATTCAGGGGGTCCTATTTCATTGTTAATGGACAGAAAATGTTGTTATACAGGATCTTCTAGGAAGTCTTCCCGTAACTGAAATGTAAGTACAGAAAGCTCCAGGCACAGACATAACCTGGTGCTTCAGTCACATCTTCAAGGTTCCTTCTCCTTCCTTCACCTTTGTCCTCTGTTCTCTCCCGCAAGCTAGATCTCATGAGCTGGCCTCCAGGAAACCCTCTTTCAATAATTGGAGCAAAATCTGGGTCTTGAATACCATCATGCCTAGCTTGAACCTGCTCCCCTCCTGAGTCAATCTTTGGAGCGGGATAGAATGTGCTAGCTGGCCAGAATGGCGGCAGATGCTTGTCTTGGAAGCAGATAGTAGTAGGTCAGTATCACCAAAACCGAGGTGCTGGGAGTTGAGGTGACTCCTAGAGGAGACTCAGGGGAGTGGGGAACACTGTGTTCTGTATAGAGAGTGGAAGCAATGATCTAACACACCAGCTAAACCCAGTGCCTGGCTGAGGAACTAGAAGGGGAACCTGGGAAGCTTGCTTGGGGCTTCCCTTCCTGTTTTCACCTCAGTGGAAGGAAGGGCCTGCCCGGTGTCCTCCCTATACACATCCTCTGGAGTCTGGGATTCTGCTTCTGCAGTGGTGACAACATCCAAGGGATCCCCTTGGCACTGTAGCTCCCCCCCCCATCCTTCATACCAACCACTGAATAAAAGGGCTGGAAGACAAGGAGGCAGGGTTTCTCCTTCACGGCAGGCTGAGTCAAGCCCAGGAGCCTGCTCAGTAGGACCTGGCCCAGCACCCTCTGTCTTTGAAAGGGAAGGTCAGCAGCACAAACAGCCAAAGCACAGAGATAATGAGAACAACTAAGTTGCTTTGTCCTGGTGAAGGACTGGTTGTCTGACGTCCTCCCTTTTCCTCTAGGCCAGGCCTCTGAGATCACCCACTTTGGGAGCCAGAGACAGCTGTGGTGAGGACAGAGGATTGAGCTTCAGAAGGGGACACTTCTGTAGTAGTGTCTGAGGTGGGTGGGAGGGGCTGTACAGGTTTACCCTCCCTCCATCTCGGGGTGCTTTGGGCAGAGGACAGACCTCTCTTCTTCAGGGCTTTTCTGAAGCGCTTATCTAATTATCAATAAAACAAAATCAGGAGTAAGAACCTGAATGATCAGAGAAGCCACTCTTCAGTTCCTCCATCCAATAGGGCTGAGGTCCTCGCTCAGCCCTGCCTTTCTGCTTCCTGTCTCCCATCTGTCCTCAACCCGACGCCTCTTTGGTTAATTTTTGTCAGCCAGTGGCTAGCTCCACCCTCTGACTCAAAGCAAACATTATTGTCCGAATGTGATCCAAATGTCACACGACACTTCTGACTACTGGGAAGGTAGCAATCAAATAAGCATGCCCACATTGCCGTGCATGTTGGTTCGTGCTACTTGAGACTTAGGGGAAGAACAAGACTCCTGATACGCTCTGGGAGTGAGGATGTAAAGGATGAGCAGCAGTTAGCGGACAGAAGGGAACTGCGAGGGGTTGCAGAACGCTGAGCGTGGGAACACCGTCAACCATTGCGCACTGCAGACACTGCCCATACTCAGGGACAGAGCGACAGTGAGTGCTCAGGCTTCCCTGCAGGAGCTGAAGACCCATTCTCCGGGCTCCCGGGCTCACTACTCTACAACACAGGTGTCATGTCGCAGCTCTCACCCAGCTCGTCTGCAGAGTCCCAGAAGAGACCAGAGGTTCAGAGGGCACCCTTAATGGAACTACACACCTGATGCTTGTTTTTTTTTTTTTCCCTTGCACCTGCTGACACTTTCCCATCATACCAGGCTCCAGGTGACCCCACCATTCAGAGAGAGGTTCCTCCCTTTCTGGACTCTCCAGGCTTCCTGCCTCAGTGGGGAAAGGGCTTGGCAAGCCTTTTTCATTTTTCCTTTCTCGTTTGTTTTTAAAGTACAGAAAGCAAGCTGTTCTGTGCCACTGGAACATATGAGAGGAAGCGCAGTTTTCCACACACAGTCGCTTCCCATCTCAGACCCCATGACTGCAGAGTTTCAGAAAGTAAACACTGCAGATCCAAGCAGAGTGCCAGATGGTGGGCTCGCGGGGGCTGGAACATGCATGCAGGGCTGCGGGCTCCTTGCCTCTCCTCTGCCTATTCAGAAGTCCCTGGGTTCCGGAATTGAAGGTGAGGGTAGGATGGGCAGTCAGCTTTCTCCCTTGCTGTGTCTTCCACCATGTAGGAACTTGCTCCAGCAAGCGCATGAACCTCTGGGGGACACTGCAGTGATATCCAGACTACGGCAGAGACTATGGAAACCAGCCACATTTTCTGAAGCTACACTTCACATTTACAATGTAAACTTGATGAACCAATGACTGTCAGTGGGAAAATGATCACTTCTGTTAGCAGTGGCTCATGAGGCCATTGGTGCAAATGAGACAAGAAGGATGCAAGGCCCGGAAGGTTCCATGGCTGGCCTGGAAGGTTCCATGGCTAGGTTAAGGGGGTCGGTCCTCACTCTGCTTGCACATGAAGAGTGTGTTCTTGAGCATGGGCAGGTTGTCTTCAGAGACATAGACAAGGGGAGGAGCTGTGGGTAGGTGGGGGAGGGGTGTCACAGTCCTGAGGAAAGACCCACCTGTGAGCTTTCATGTTCCTGCTGCGAGTGGTCTCTGGAAGAGGCTGTGGGTGGCGGGCAGGCGTCACAGCCAACCACAGGGCTCTAAGGGGTGCTGGGTTCACTGGATTTGTTTCTCAGATTGGCTTTGACTACAAGTGGACCCCGTGTTCAATGTGGCTCTGTCTCAGAGCTCCCAGGATGTCCCCGGAGAGGCTCATCATTGCTCCTGTGTGGATTCAGAAAGGGAGAACACTGGTTGACCTGGCAGAGAAGGCAGTGTGGTTTCTAGAAGTGGTAAAACGCAAAGAGGTCCTACAAGGACACCTCTGGGACCCGCAAGCCAGGCAGCGTCTCCTCTCTAGAGAAGCCCAGGGATTTCACTGCTCCTGTCACTGAGGGAGGCTGCTCTTTGCGTGGAGACTCATCCTCTTCCACACTGAGGCCAGGACTCAACACACTTTGTTCTGGATAGTTCTGGCTCCAGCTTTTCAGACAGAGTCAAAGGGGAGCTGTCCCTACAATGAGGCATGGTGGAGTACTTTTAGAGTGAGCAGTTTGGTCTTTGGGAACTCTCCTGGAGCTGGGCAGGGAAAGCTCACAAAGTCCCTGCAGAGTCTGGGTGATCCCAGCTGTAGCTCAGGAACAGGGTCCTGGTGACTGCATACTGAGCAGCCATGGCCTGGAGCATGACAGTTCCCCTCGGGGATTCAGATTGAAAAGCCAGTTTCTGGCAGCTTCATCCTATCTCTGGGCTCGTCTTGTGGAGGAGGAGAGTATTCAGGAAGACCTGTCTAATTCATCTATTCTGACTGCCTTCCTCCCCCATGTTGAGAAGGCAGGGGAGGATGAGTTTGGACCAGCCTGCTGGAAAAGAGAAGCATGTAATGTTGGCAGGAAGCGAGGGGCTTTAAATCCATCCACTTGAGAAACGCGCCTTTGAGAAGGAGCATATGGCTAGACTGAATTGAGGGCACCATCTCTTCCAGCATCTTCTACTGGTAGCCAAGTCTAGGGCTGGGGTCTGGGCGTAGCAGAGAGGAGTGTGGCAAGGGCAATAGGTTGGAAGCTTTGCCATGCTCCCGGCGTGTTTGAGGCAGTGGTGGCTCTGGCTTCTGGGTTAGGGAACTAGAAATATGACACTTGGGGCCAGGTGGCTCTTACCCACGACTGGACAGGAGGTTCACCTTGTGGTGCTGGCTCTTTTAAATCTGTTTCTAGCCAATCACAAGGTCTGTGGGCCTATTTGTCTTCGGTGCCAGCAATTACCCAGAAACTGCTTATGATGATATCTGTCCCACCCTGTTTGGGAGATTGTGTGAGGAGGGCTGTGCAGCTCACAGGCTTCTGTGTAGATTGAAAACATGGGAGGCAGGTCCAGATAGAGAAAGACTGCTGTGAGGAGGAGCCCAGGATTGGGGCTGGGACTTTCATGTCCAGCAAAACACAAGGACAATCTGGTCCTCTGACCACAGCTATGGGTTTGTGGAGAAAAAATGTGAAGCTACCATAGCCCGTGTCTTGCCCATGGCCAGCTGGAGGGGGCTCAGAGTATGTTCATAGAATGAATGAGAGGTAGAATGTCCTTGGAATTCTGAGGTCCAGTGAGGAGTGACGCTCTACAGGCAGGACCAACCTGGAGATAAATCCTTCCATCCTGAGAGGCTCCAGCCTTTTCCTTGGTGCTTAGAAATGCAGACATTCAGAATGGTTTCCAGTTCTGGGCTGCTATAGTGTCTGACATCCAGAAAGTATTAATGAGAATAAGGAGTCCTGTGTGTGTGTGTGTGTGTGTGTGTGTGTGTGTGTGTGTGTGTGTGTGCATGCGTGCACGCGCATGTGTGCCTACATGGATGCATTCATGCGTGCATCACCTCTCCCCATATCCCCCCTATAATTTTACTATGTTAAAGTTAAGACCTTTCTTTTTGTTTAAACTGAAAAGAGGAGATGTTGAGGAAGTCCTGTGTATTTGTCAATAAAGCACTGTTGGCCAACAGCGAACCAAGATAGGTGGGACTAGGAGTCCAGAAGGACTCTGGGAAGGAGAAACACAGAGAGTCAAGATGTAACACCATGGGGTAGGAAGCCTGGAAACCTCTCTGGTAAGAGAAATACTTAGATTAGCAATTATGGGATAAATACTTAAGTCAGAGCTAGCCAGTAAGAAACAAGCAAGGCCAACAGCTTCATAATTAATATAGCCTCCTGTGTGTTTATTTGGGACTCATGTGGCTCTGGAACCAGGCTGGCGGGAAGGCTTCTCTCAAGGAAAAGGTTTCCCTTTACACCCCCCATACTTTCTCGTGGTCAACTTTCATGGAAGAGACATCAAGCAGCTAAAGATCACTTGAGACAGTGGAATGCCAGGCACACAGTGGGAAGCCCCTCCCAGTGGGTGGCTAACCGATGGAAAGAACAGAAACAGGGATGGATAAAGGGAAACTGAGGCAGTGGGGTGTGTGCCTTGCCTGGGCTGGACACCTCCTGTTTCTTGAATTTTTTTCATTTCATTCATTTATTTATTTTTTTCGAGATAGGGTTTCTCTGTGTAGCTCTGTAGACCAGGCTGGCCATGATCTCACAGAGATCCACCTGCCTCTGCTTCCCAAGGACTGGGATTAAAGTGCCACCAGCACTCAGCTTTCCATTGAATATTTCAATCCTAAGTACCTTTAATTAGTTATGAAGCTATAAACCAAACCCCAGAGTCTTGGGCTAGACAAGAGCTGTAGGGATCCTCAGAGTCAGCATAGGACACCCCAAGACCAAGTTCTCAGCTCAAAGGAGATTTACTTGCCCCAGAGGGACAGAGGGCAGGGACAAGGGACAAAGACAGGCGGTTGATGAAGAGGAGAAGGGAAGGAAAGAAGGGAGAGGTGAGAGAAGGGGCAAGGGGAAGGTGTGTTTGTGGGGCGGGGGAAGCACAAAGGATTACCTCTGGATAGAGAGGAGACAGATGTGGTCCATAGGCAAATGGCAGTTTGTAAATGTAAAAGCAGAAACCCCATGTTAGGATGAGGTGTTTTTAATTGGGCGTGTTAATGAGGTGAGCCAAAGGCGGCTTTTGATTACTGGACTTCAATACTTTAATAGCTGAACCTTGGTAGTCAGCCTTAGGGGGAGGAAGTGCCAAATAAGGAATAATGTTTCTTAGCAAGCAGAGGGAACAGGGGAGAAGGGTAAGGCCTGCCAGAGCCATGCTGGGCATGCGCAGAATAAGGAATAATGTTTCTTAGCAAGCAGAGGGAACAGGGGAGAAGGGCAAGGCCTGCCAGAGCCATGCTGGGCATGCGCGGGCTGCCTAGAGTCCCTTCAAGTACTCTACCACTGTGCTACAGCTGTAGCTTCTCGCCTTCAGATTATGCTGATTTCACAGACAAGAAAAACAAATGCTTGTTTGAGTGACTGGATAGTGAGAAATATTGAGATTGGTGCTTTTGTAATGAGGTAGCGCACGGGTGGCAGGGGAGAAGACAGTCTTGTAATTTGTAACTTAGTATCTAACTTCATCTTCTGTTGCTGTAACGAAACACTTAAGGCAGAGTATCTTATGACACAAAAGTTTATGTAGCTCATAGTTCTGCAGGCTCAAGAACATGGTGCTGGCTCAATCCTTTTCCGTTAGATCCTGCCTCTTAAAGTTCCTACCACCTTAGACTGGGCACCACGCTCGCAGAACACGAAGTTTGGAGTGTCAGAAGGTGTATGAGGAGGATTCTGAGCGCTTATGAGAAAACTTCAAGAAACCAAGTCAAGAGTCTTGTGACTTCCGTCGTTTTCAAAACCAGAATTGTTCTTGGATTGTGCTTTTGTACCCCTCCCAGGCATAGCAGATAGGATCGAGTTTACTTCAGATTATTCATTACAACCAGCTTGTATTGTGTGTTTAGATACCTCTATGGAAAACATATTTTAGCCATGCGTGCTTGTCTGCCGTGTGCAACCTGCCCTTGTGACTGTAGACTTTATTCTTGTGACTCCTTTTAACCCTCACAGTATTAATTGTCTGAGGCTCTAAACAAAGTTGCACGAGACTTTAATTCACCTTATTTATCTGTTACATCGTCCCAGGTCTCACGCCTCGGCAAACATGGGGGATTCGTGGAAACCATATGCAAACCACAGCACTGCTCAGTGTATGCTGGGGAAGAATGTCAGGCAGGGCTTTTCGGCAGAGGAGCAGGAGTTGAAACAAGGCCACAAAAGATTCAGGAGCCTGGAGGACTTGTATGCCCAGAGCACAGACAAGGACCAGGCCTCTTCAAAGGCCTTCCTGAGCAGTGGGCCCCAGGGAGGGGACAAGATGTCTGGATAGGCTGGAAGCTGTCAGGCCTGTGTCTCAAGGGACCAATGACTAGTCCCAGACCAAGCCCAGGAGATACTGTTTGCTTATATCAGAATCTCAAAGGTTAGGTCTACTGGGGAGATCGTGCCCAGAGGGATAGTAGCATGGGTCAATCTGTTTCCAGTCGTTCCAAACACAGGGTTAGGTTGATGGACAGGCAGAGCCCAGGTCTCTGAGCATCCCCATGCTGCTGATGCCAGAGAGGCTATTTGGCTTACCCAGCCTGTGTCTTAGCTGCTAGAGGTGGGGACAGTCATCCCACTTCAGGGAGAAGGCGATTGAAGCTGAGTTGTTCAAGTGCTGCACAAGTCAGCCTGGTGGGGGCTTTCCCAGAAAAGTCCTCCACGGACGATGAATGTGCCAAGACTGTTTTGATTGTGTGTGGCAGAGCTCAGCCAAACACATCGAGCAAGCACTTTGGTTGTGCAGCTGCTTCAAGCACAGCTGCCGCAGGCTAGAAGGTCTCCCAAGATCTCAGCTGTCTCCTGCCGCTAACTCCTCAGTCCAGCTTTCTGTTGCTAGGGAAGACGTACCCAGGGCACACAAAACTAGTGGTAAAAGGGTATATTTGGCATCTTCTAAAAAAGGTCAGGAAGTACGTTATGGGCCATGGGCTTCCCCAAGGCCAATACCCGGGCAAGGGCTGGGAGGGACTATGTTAATGGACTGTGATGCATAGATCATCTTTGGAGCCGAGCGTTGGTTATTGTTACCTCTACCAATGGGTTTAAAGTAAGCACATCCTCAAAGAAATCTTGCAGTTCAAAAAGAGGGAAAAATGGATGCTTGCTAGACAGATAATAGAGGTGACTCGAGTAGAAGAAATGGCACGATCACTCTTTCTCAGCTAGACACATATCTTCAGAGCAGTGCCTGCTGGACATTATTAACACTGGGTTCCAAGCCTGCCTCCGCTCCACCTATTCCTGCCTCAGCTCTGACCCAAATGGACTTATATGGACTGACAATACTAGATCTACTGAGAGAACTCTCATGGGTCCAGAGTTACCCAGGTCAGTCTGATGAAAGAGAGACTCCATTGTGCAGATGTGATGACAATCATGATGATGAAGATGACAGTGATGATGGTGACGGGTGATGATGATGGTGATGGAAACCACGGTGATGAAGACCAGGTGCAGGGCCAAGGTGGGCTAAACAGGAATTGTTGCAAACTGAATTTGCACAAAGTTCTTTTAGAAGCAGCACCGCTTGCTTGGGCTCACTTCGCCACATTGCGCAACACTTACAGGGACACCTGAGATGCTTTAGATGGGAACTGGTATTGGGGCTGGGGAGATGGCTCATTCAGTAAAGTGCACGCCACAAAGACCTGAGAACCTGAATTTGGATCCCCAGGAAGGCATGGTGGCACAAATTTGTAACTCCGGCTCTGGGGAGACATGCAGATTCCTGGGCTCATCGGTAATCTGGTCTAGCCAGTTGGTAAGCACGGGGTGCAAGGAGAGACCCTGTCTCAAAATATAAGGTGGAGAGTAATAGAGGAAGACACTTTATGTCGGCCTCTCCTTGCATACACACATGCAAATGCACATGCATGTACATGATATATACAATGCACACACACACAAGAGTTTATGGATATTGACAATTAACTTGAATTTTTGAGGAAATGCTGATGGGCAAAAGGTTTATCTACTGGGAACAGTGGAAAGCTTTCTTTGTGATAAATGGGATGATGGACAGACAGACTGGAAGCAAGGGCCCTTCAGACCTTTCACTGTGAGTTTCTAGAAGGCTGGTCAAGGCTTCAACCTCCAGTAGCTCCACCCCCCCCCCCATATACATACTCTCGTTTCCAAGGCCTGGAGAATTCTGGGTCTTGGGGCACTTTCCTGGAGGGGGCAGGTGGGGGTTATTGAGATGGTAAGAAGGATCCCAACGGAAGAGAAACCTCGAGGAGAAGGCAATGGGACCAGGGAAGCCACTTTCCCTCTCAGGGCCTGGCTCTGTGGGAATCTCAGCAGCCCTGCTGTGCAAAGTGTTTGATATTCAAATTAAAATGGTGCTTGTTTGGGAAAACTCGGCTCCACAGAAGACTTTAATTGGTGCCTGTGGGAACATTTACACTTACGGAGAATTAATGAAAACTTTGTTGCTGCATTTAAGTAGAAATCTTGGGAATTTCACCACCAGCACCAGGCACTCTGCGATCCCATTTCTATACCTTCAAGGGGACAATGAAGGAGAAAGCCACAGATGGCTCTCCATTGCTAGACCCTGTAGGGAGTAAATGCCCCTCTTTGGGCCTTGGTCATGGAATTCTGAGGCAGAACATGAAGCCAATAGGGGGCCTGGAGGGAGGAGGATGAGGCATATAACAGCTGAGCCTGTGGAGCTGGGCTCACACTCTGATTAACAGCAATAATGGCTGGCATCCACCGAGGCTGCTAGTAGAAAGATTATTATTATTATTCCTGTTTGCCCGTGTTAATCCTGAAGTTCTCACATCCAGCGTCAATTAAGAAAATGCCCCCCACACATGTGTCAAGCTGACAAAAACTAACCAGCACAGGCTATGCTCTAAAAAATGCGTTAGCAAGCAATTTCATTGCTTTGGAAATATACAATGTATGTAGACAAACTAAGGACAGTTATGACATCATTAGGTGATGTAATCATGGGTCCACTGCTATGTATATAATCTACTGTTGACTGAAACTTTTTTGTACAACACAAGACCGAACACATAAACATACATATACATGATATGCACATGGCACAGAACGCACTATGTATGTATGTATGTATGACAAGTCACACACAGCCACATACCCATATGTATGCAAAAAGACATACTTGCCAGTACACACACATGAAAATGTACACATATACCTATGTGCACATGTAGGAACACACAAACTCAGATACACATGAAAATACCTGCATGCAGGCACATACGTACAAATGAATATACATACCAGTGCACACACTTGCAAGCTTACCTATGCCCACTCACCTATTCAGGTACGCAACGTTGGAATACACATATAGGCACACAATGTATACAGGAGCATACATGTAAGCATATATACATGATGGTGCATTCATATATGCAGCATGCTCATGTACATATACCCACACTAATTGTGTGTGTATGAAATAATATACTTACAACCACAAAAGTGAAGGAGTGCATTCATGTAGTAATACACATATAGGCACACGTATATTCAGAGGCACACATGCAGGCACACTCATGCAGAAAAACTTATATATGCTTGTATGTATACATGTTCACACAAAAACACATATGTAAGCATGTGTATGCAAGCATATACATATGCAGACACATATATGCAGATACATACATTAAAAACATACATGTAGGCCTATGTATATCCAGGCAATCAGGGATGTACACACAGAGCCAGGAGCAGGACTTACTTCTAGGACCTACCCAGGTCCCATGCTGCCCTGGCTCTCTGGGGCTCTGCCCTCCGCCCTGTCTTACCTATTCCGATGCTGCTTCTGAGACACCAGCCTTAACACCCCTGGTGGGGATCTACTTTGTGACTCCCCATTTCTGGCTGTTCTCCAGGGTTGCTTCACTCTGAGGCTGGGCCCTCCCTCCCTCTCCTCTGACCACTACACAAGACTCCAAGGTAGCAAGCAGTACAGCAGGAGGTGACATGCTGGCCTATAATCTCTTGCTTCTGATTGGTGGGGCAGGCCCTCTGTGTGCCTTACAGGCTTAATCTTGCAGTGTCTAAACTCTGGAGCACTCCTCTGCTGGCCCTGTCTCCCAGAGTGACCACAATGACACCAGAGGTCAAGAATCACTAACAGAAATCAGAGGTCACCAGGCCCTCCCAAGGCTACTTTGGGGCCTTTGGGTGTGGTCCTCCCTGTGACCTCTCATGGTTTTCTTTTGTGGGTTTTTGTGCCCAGATTTCCCTCCTTTGTGAGGCCACTAATCCCTGGATTAGGACACCCTACTCCAGAACAACTTTATCCTAACACTCAAGCTAATGATGTTCACACTGTGGTCACACTGTGAGGTGTTAGGGGACACAGGACTGTAGCGTGTGAATTTTGGGCAACCTTTAACCTATAACACTTGTGAAATGGGGGCAAGGTTTGGGCATCTACCACAGTCAGCGTGTGGGGGTAGGAGCCGTCACACAGCAAGACGTGACAATGATACGAAAATGCCCGGTACGGCAGAGCCGGGTAGGGAGCCCCAGTCCAGTCATGAAGCCGTCTTCTGTATACTGTGGCTCTTGATTAGTGGAGCAGTCTGCTGGGGTGTTCTGCACAGGGATGGGCCATGGTGGAGTGTTCCACGTGGCCAGATAAGAGGCTTGCTGGTCCCTTCCCTGCCATCACACGCTCTGTCCTCTCAGGGCTGTTTCCAGTTTTGGGGCACCCTAACCCTTCAGACATATGATGCCAAAGAAGCTGATTAGTCTGTCTGAACTTTCATGGTATAACCAAAGCCCAGAGAGGCCATGCCCATTCCAGGTCTTCAACTTTCTGTTGCTGAGCTGGCTTCTTGATCTCATTTTCTTTTTCAAGTCTGGTTTTTGTTTCCTCTCAGACGATGAGTCATACCCGCCCATAAACCTGGTTTCCACTCTGGTTGCTCGGGTCAGTTCCTGTTACCTGGAGCTGAAGGCTCCCGTACCCAGAGAGTGGCCTTGCCTCCCAGCCCTCTGACTGGGATTGTACAGGTTCTTTCCTCTGGTGCTGTGACTTCCATAGACCAGGGATGGTAGCATCAAGGATGCAGAGTTTAACACACCCATGATGAAGTCTTGATCTTCAGCTTCTAGCATTATCAGGGAGATAAAGGAAACTCTGGGACTCAGACCTCTGCTTCTTTTCTTTTCTTCTTTTTCTATTCTGCTTCCTGCCTGCTATGAGGTGACCAGATTCCTCTGCCCCGTACTCCTACCATGATGAGCTATTCTCCGCTGGTCCAAAGCAACAGGACAAAACATCCATGGAATGAAATCTCTGAAATCATGAGCCACACCAGTCTTTTTTCCTTGTGAGTTATTTGTCTCAGGTATTTCGTCACAGTGGTAGAAAGCTGATTTTTAGCGAGTGTGTTCTTTTGTGTGGGTACAGTGAGCCCAGGCAGCCTGCAGGAGGAGGGTGCAGTGTCTCATCTAAATTAATCCATCCCCAGAAGGATTAACAGCATCACTCGCTGAACACAGAAGGACCCATGACAGTCACATGAGCAATGTTAGATGTTCCCTTTGTGCCTCCTCTAATGTCTGAGAGGCTGTCCTTACCCCGTGCAGCTGTAGGGTAACTCAAGAGAACAATTATTTTCCTGTGGGGTCCCCAGGGAGCCCCTTAGTGTTGAGAGGTGACCAAGGGGGCTGTGGGGGCCTGACCACCACCAAGCTGCCTTCTATCCTGTGGGTTCCTCCTCTGCTGGGATCCCGTGCTTCTAGGCACCTAAGAAAGAATGCTGGGGGCGACAGATCCCACGAGGCAGACGGCACAGGCTCATGAGCAATTTCCTTTGATAAAGTTGTTAAGAAAATTATATGTAGTACTGGAATTATATAACTGTTATTATGAGTTGTTTAAAAATTATTTGGATTTAATTGATCAATTAGATTAAATTATATAGTAGTGAAAGTTGGCAAAGGCCCAGGCCAGCACTGGTGGAATTTGAACGGCACACAGTCCTGGCGCAGGCGCCTGATATCAAGCACATTTTTTTTCAGATTAAAAAAAATTGTGTATGTGTGTGCGCACACTCGTGCACGCACACATCTGTGCCCGTGCATGAGTACATATGAATGCAGGAAGCTGTGGAGACCAGAAGGATGCTGGAAGTCTTGCTGCTCAAGTTAGAGGTAGAGGTATTGTGAACCACCCAATGTCATGCTGGGAACTGAATGAGCTCTGGGCCTCTGCAAGAGCAGCAGGTGCTCTTAACCACTGAGTAATCCCTCCATCCTCTGCATTAAAAATGAGACTGTGACAGGTTATTCTAATGGTTTGCAACAGTGATCCAGGTGAGGCGGTTGCGACACTGGCTCATGAATCTTGGCCAGGACATGTATGACCCAGTCCATTCTGGTGTCTGCTCGGGATGGTGACTGTCCATGGTGGTGGTAAGGGTGTTCCCAGCCTCTCCCACATTCTACCTCTGCTCACATTCCACCTATTTTCTTCAGTCAGGGGACTCTACCTCATAGGTGACCAACCCATTAAATACCAGAAAGCAGTGGAGGGTTAAGACAAAGGAAATCAGCTCTTTGTGATTTTATTTATGAGTAAAGCAACCATATAATGACCCAGAGGGTTAGGGCACCGTAGAGAATATCTCTAAGTCACTTCAACAGAGCCTCAGCATATGAAAGCCCAGACTGGCCCATTCCAATGACAAATGTGACAGGAGGCTCATGTGTCTTCAAGGGTTTGTGCTGTGCCCTTATGTGTGGCTAAGGGTATATCAAGTCAAGGTGGGACCCTGGGTGGGTCTAGTCTTTCCTCCAATGCACCAGTTTGGTCCCATGAAGCCCCACTGGATAGAAGATAGATGAGGTGCAAAAATGCTTTTCTTTTGGGTTGGAGAGACAACTCAGGAGTTAAGAGCTCCTGCTGCTCCTTCAGAGGACCTGAGTTCAGTTCCCAGCACCCACGTCAGGCTCCCTATAACTCTAGCTCTAGGAGAGCCGATGCCCTCTTCTGTCTCTCTGGGTACCTACACACATAGATGCATGCATATACATATACAAATAAGCATATATTTTTAATTTTTAAAGACAGGGTCTTACTATGTAGTTCTCCTTGGACTCAGCAGAGATCCATTTGTCCCTGGCTCCCAACTGCCAGACTAAAAGCACATGGTACCACATAAAGCATAGAAAATAAATCTTTCAAAATGTTTTCCGTTGATGGTACAAAAACCCTCTGATTTTGCCCTAAAAATTAATTCACAGGGTAAAGATAGCTTAGGAAAGTGGTATCCTCCATTGTATTTGTCTTGTGGTTTGACACAATGCATTAAGCCACCCCTATTCCTCCCCTTCTCCCCTCCCTTTCCTCATTTTCTTTATTCCTCTCTCCCTTCCTCCTTTTCTTTATTCCTCCCCATCTCCTTCCCCTGTCTTGCCCTTCCCTCCTTCCAGACAGGGTCTCATGTAGCTCAAGCTGTCTTCAAACTCATGATGTAGCCCATGTGTGCAGACAGTCTGGTGACCCTTTGTCCCAGCCAGGGAAGTGGCCAGCATCCATGACACAATCCTCTGTTTCTACACAAATGCCAGAATCACTCTCAGGACACAGTTAGTTACTTGGTCCCTGGCCTGATCCTTGGATCAGGATAAGGGACAAAGTATAGGGTGTGGTCCCTCTGGCCCCAGTGTGGAACACAGGCCTTGGGTTCCTTCTCCCTCACCTGTTCCTAGGAAGATGCCCAGGCTCTTTGAAAGCTACAAGACACAGAAAATTTATCATGAAGTTCGAAGACTTCTTGTGCTTCTCTATAAACAGGCAAGGAGCACACAGTGAGTATCTCCAGGGGCTTGAGCACACAGTGAGTATCTCCAGGGGCTTGAGCACACAGTGAGTGCCTCAGGGGCATGGAACACACAGTGAGTGCCTCAGGAGCATGAGCACACAGTGAGTATCTCCAGGGGCTTGAGCACACAGTGAGTGCCTCAGGGGCATGGAGACTCTGATGCTGGAGAGCAGCCCAGTATGGTGAACAGTAGTACCTGGGACTCCCCAAGTGCAGAGAAAGATGCTGGCTTGCAGGTCCAGTCCCTGTGAGCTTCAGGAAGCTAACGGTTCTAGGATGCTGCATCTGAGCCATGTGGATGCAGACAATGAGAGAATCCTGTAACCCTTAGGTGAAGATGTTAGCCAGAAATCTCTGTTCACCAAAGTTCCTTCTCCCTGACACCTCCGATCACTGATCCCTGGTATGAGAGCAAAGCTCTTAACTGGGCATGTTGTCCCGGGCACTTGCTACACTCAGAGAGCAGGCCAAGGACACCAAGGCAGGTGCTGCTGCTCCAAGCCAGCTGATTTATGAAGAATGCATAAATGTGATTCGGGACCAGCTTGCTCCTAGGTCCTAAATAAAATGAAAAGATGGCACCGGGTGCAGTGTCTGCGAGCACCACACGTATACAGTCCAGCTATGAATCTTCCTTAGACAGCCGTGCTTTGTGGCTTATCTTTGGGGAGTTCTGGGAAGAAACCAGGGTTGGAAAGATTACCAGGAGGGGAGATGGAGGGAGACAATGTGAATATCATTATGCAGACAGAGAAAGATGACCTGGGAGAGTCAGCTTGGCCTGTCCCTACTCTGCTGTTCTCAGTCTCCCAATATGTCCTGCATGCTGAGCCTGGCTGCCTGTCTAGGCAGTGGCCTTTATAATCCTTGCAAAGTCCATGAAAGTCCTTCTCTGATACCTGGGGAGATATCAGAAGAAAGATCTCTCTCTCTACTTCCCACCCTCTGCTGACATTCTGGCTAAATTGGATTTGGAGTTAGTAAGGCAGATTTTATTAGTAAACAGCAGAGACTAAGCCCAAACTAGATTAATCAAAAGAGGAAATATATTGATTTATATAACTAGAAGTTGTGCGATGAGTGGAGAGCTGTAGGCATATCTGGGTCCTGGAGCTGAAGTGATGTCATGGGGCGTCGTCTTTGGGTGTGTGTCTCTGTGTTTGTGGTTCTTGGTATCCTCAGGAGTTATCGCTGTCGTGCCCATGAACCGATTGCTCTTCAAGTCTCTGGTATGACTTTTTCACCAACCTGCCAGTTTGTGACCCTGGTTTGGTTGTTTCTGTCTGGGGACATATTTTTGGTACCTATTAGCTATTATGATATGCTAATATACTAAGGACCTCAGTACTGACCTCAATCCTGGGTATATGGTAGCTCTCATAGCAGGAGGGGCTGCTGGGAGGCAGAAGCTGTCTCAACATATATGGTCAGCCCACCTGACTAGGTTCTGCAGCCAGCCACACACTATAGGTACAGAGTCCTGACACACATGTCCCCAGCTGAGTTGAGCAAGGCCCCCTCTGCTTTCTGAGCCTGCTCACAGACCCAGAACAATGTAGCCCATGTAGGTCAGGCTGTGAGTATTTTGGCATAATTCTCAGTGGAGTTAGTAGCTTCCTTCCCATCCCAGCCTCTCTTGGGAGGAAGGGCAGCGTTGTAGGGAAATATAAAGGTGACTCTGGGTGGTGCTCAGCTGCGACAGGCGCTGTGGCAAATGCAGAGCCCAGCCTGGAGCTTCTGCATCCCTGAGCTGCACACACGTCCTCCATGACCCATGTGACATCTGGCCTGAGTCGGGGACCTCAGTTCATGTTCACACATCTGCTTCTGCCAAACCCCAGTAAAATACCTCCGACAAAGCAAACACAAGCAAGCCTGTGGGGAGCTTGGTGGGAGTGGCCCCAAGGCTCCCAGGTAGTGTTGATCTTTGTGTCTAGAGATAGCCACAGAGAATACAGGCTTGCAAACACCCATGGGAGGGCTGACAGAAGTGGACTACATTCCCATGTTAGCCCCGGTCTGTCATGGATGTGGCGTGGGCAAACTGAAACTCCTTTCTCTCGATGACCTACAGGAGCTGAATTAGTGACTCAGCTTCTGCGTGCAGCTCAGCAGGGAGCTGGCCTGCTGAGAGCTATTTAGTGAAAATTGTGGGAGATGATTGAGGCCCAGCAAGCCCTCGGTGCCCCACCTCCCTGAAGGGTGACCCCAGTGTCTCTCGAAGCACACCCTGAACTCCCACCGCCCTTCTTCCTGCAGCATACACCCAGAGAGTGACTGTGTGGCTCCCACGACCTGTTGGGCTTCTCCAGGTGATGTCTCCACGTGCAATAGTCACTGTGGCCCCCGGAGACTCAGGGACTCAGGAGGCATTGCTTACTGAGGCAGGGATACCAAGGAGACAGTGGAAGAGGGCACAGGGACAAGTGCGTTTTCAGGCGTCACACTTCAAACAGGACAGTCTGCTCCCCAGCAGTGCTGCCTTTGCATGCCCTGTGACTGCCCTGTGACCCCAGGCTGCACTCAACACTAAGCACTCAGCATCTCCTCCAAAGCCAACAAACCCAGGGTGGACCTTCAAGCGAGTCTCCTTTCGCTCACCCCCGGGTTCCGTGTGCTCACACTGCCAATGGAATTCAGCCAAATACTGACTCAAGACCTGCTGCTAGGTATTCACATGAACCGCATTCATATCACTTTCTATAAACATATAATGAAAAGTTTTTGATTTTTTTTATTTGAACATCAGTGGCTAATAAATTTGATTCTGGAGCCAAGTTGTCTGGGCTTAAATCCAGACCAAGGCTTCCCTGCCAGCATGACCTTGGGCATGGATACAATCTCCTTGAAGCCTCAGTTTTCTCTGGTGGAAAGTTAGGCTATACCCATTTCCACCTCTATCCCATTCCAGCTAGAAATAGCCAGTTAGTAGCCATCCCAGCCGGGAACGGTGCCTATACTCAGATCTGTGTGAGTTCTGTTCTGTGATTCAAAGGCTGCCCTTGTGACTTGTAAGCATCTCAGACCCTCATGTGTTATACACAGAACAAAACATTACATCAAATGAGGGATATGTGGGTGACAATTTATGGAAAAACACCAGTGTCTGTGAGTCACTCTGCTGTCCAAGACTCCTGAAGTGTGAGGTGTGTTGGGCTCCATCTCGGTAGGCATGATCTTTATAGTGAGTGACTGTGGGGTGCTGGCCTCAGTCCCAGTGATTTGGGAGCCTTCCTGATGGAGTCCTCTGAGCCCCCAGCGCATATTTTCTGTAAAAGGGAGGAAAGAAGCAGTGTGACTTTCATTCCTGCCTCTTCCACTACGAGATAGAATGCTTACAAGCTAACAGGACGTGTTGGCCCGTGAAGAAGACAGTGTGGAGGAGAGAGCCTGAACTACGAGGCAGAGTCTCTACCAACTGCCCCCGAATGTGAGCAGATACAACATGGACGCACACAATGCATACACAGAAACTGCACACATATGAACACATAGGTGCATACAAACCAAACACACACATACCAATACACATTGCACACATGCATAATCATAAGGACAAACACATGCACGCATATATATACACACACAAGAAGACATGTCACATACTACTCATGTGCATATACATCATGAAGACACACCACACACATGCACAAACAGGTGCAACACAGAGAGACATGTCACACACCCTTTGCCTTTGTTCATGTGCACATTCACAAAGGAGACTCACGAATACAGAAACACATGTGTACTCAAACACAAGTACATATGGCATACCCATGCACACACAATAACATGCACGCACACACATGGTTATATGCACACACAACAGATACATGCATGCACACATACTCACATGCAGAGCCAAAAGCTACAAAGTCTCAGGGACCTTTTCTCCTATGTGAAAGACCCATCACAAAGTAAGCTCCTAATACATGCTCCATCATTTCTTCATTCAGTAAATATTTCTGAACACCAGCTACGAGTCAGAAACCGTTTCGGGCACTGTCGATACCAGGCATACAGGAGCTCGGAGCTCACATTCTGTGATCCCGGTTAACAGCCCATGCTGTGTGACTTCTGTCATCTCTCCGCTGATTCCAGCGGTCTTATCTACAGCTGCCAGTTTGGGGCTAAATTAGAGATGGAGAGGCAGGTGTTTGCTGTCTTTCTTCTGGCCAAGCGTGCACCTGAGCTCTGAGGACTTGGGGAGCCTGGTCAAGATGCGCTTTTTTATTTGTTTGGTCCTGATTGCTCAGTCTCCAGCCTCCTCTACTCCTTTCTTATCCTTCGGTCCCATAGGAGGGCGGCTAATCAGATTAGGTTTGGCCACAGGCAGGTGGCTTTGACACACTCCTTCGAGCACAAAGGCACCCCACCACACCCTGGTGTGCACCCACAGCACAGTCTTGACCCATGTTCCCTAAGGCCCCGTGTCAATAGGTGTCAAATGTGTGTTTTAGCCCCTGAGATAAGCCCGGGGTGTGGAGGGAGGTCCGAGGTTCTCGGTGGTGCTGCGCTCTGGGCCTCACTCCTGGCCGGCCTATCCTAGCCAGGGGTGGCGCGCGGGATCGGTTTGGGGCGGCGGGCGGGGCAGCGGGCGCCGCGTGCATGCTGATGAGCGCAGGCCGCGTCACTGCGCACCGGCGCCGTGGTTTCGGGGCGCGCAGGAGCCGGGCGCGCAGGAGCGGGGCGCGCAGGAGCGAGCGAGGCGCGCAGGAGAGGGACGCAGCAGCCAAGGCCTCGCACCGCCTCCCGGCTCAAGAAGCTCTCGGCGGGCGGGCCCTGCTGACTATGCGGGCGGTGCCCCGTGCCCGCAGCCCCGGGCGGTTTCTTCGCGCTGGAGAAGGGCGGGTCGCGGCGGCCTGGCGCGTGGAGCCCGCGTGGCGGTGCTGAAAGAACAGCGCCCGCCTTTGCCCGGCCCATGGTACCCATCGCGGCTGGCCGCGCTCAGGCTCGTGCGGCCCCGGGGCTCCGGGGATGCCCGGAGGGTGAGGCGGCCCGGTCCGAGCCGCGCTCATGGCGGTGGCCAGGAAGATCAAAACTTTGCTGACGGTCAACATCCTGGTGTTCGTGGGCATCATCCTCTTCTCGGTGTACTGCCGCCTGCAGGACCGTTCTGAGGCGCTGGTTCAGGTCGTACGAGGCGCCGACCGCCGGATGCGCAATCGGCTCTCCAAGGCGAGTGCTCTGGCCGACCGTGAGGCCATCCTGCAGCGCTTGGACCATCTGGAGGAGGTGGTCTACAACCAGCTGAATGGTGAGCTGCGGGTGCCCTGGGATGGAAGGGAGGCAGGATCCTGTGTCAGGACATCACTGTGTCCAGGAGTGGCTGCTCACACCCACCTCACAGAATCTTCCAGGGTCCAGGGGAGAAGCTACTCTGGGTCCTGCAGAGGGAATACAGGAGGTAGCAGGGGTGCTGGGAGGCCTTCATTGGAAGAGGGCAGTGATAGGGTGACTGCACCATCCATTCGTCCTGTGAACACTTGGGAACTGTCCCCTGCCTCCCCTACAATGACTCCAAACTTACTACCCAAGAGAAGTCAAACTTCTCAAGGAAGAGCCTCTAAGGAGCTGGCGGAAGGGCAGCGAGGAGCTCAGGCAATGCCTAGATCCACAGTAAGACGTTCAGACAGTGCTTAGGTTTACAGCCAGGGACCACGGGTGCCTTACAGAGCTGCAGGGTGGAGGTGACATCTAGCAAGGACCCAAGGAATCTTTCCAAGCTGTGGGTTTAGATTGGACTTCCTTCCTCCCTGAAGAAACAGGAGGAGGAGGTGACTGCTGCCCCTCTAAAGTGGCTGATCCCATCTTCCTCACTGCAGGGCACAGAGGGTTCCTGTCCATTGAAGTTGTGAAAGAGGGCCTGGATAGCCCTCTTTCAAGGATGCTCAGGGCTCCTGCAGAAAGCTTTGTTGTGGGAGAAGTGTAAGACACCATGGGTGCTGTGTGGACAGATGGGGTCAAGTGTCAGGCAGGGACACATAGGAGCCAAGTGCTCACATGGACTGAGGTCGCAGTGCCTGGGAAACCCTGAGGCATGAGAGTGTCTGCTTCTGGTGGCTTCTCTGCCTCGGGGGGGGGCTCAACTGGGTAACAGTAGGTCACAGTGGATGAGGGCAGCTGTTGCATGTTGAGTGCAAGATGAATGCGTTGTCTCTGTCCCCAAGGACAGCTCTGTTAGGTTTCAGGAAAGAGACAGTTGGTACAAGCCTGCAGCACCAGCAGCCCTAGAAAACCTCTTTCTGCAAGTTCTAGGAGATAGCTTCAGTAGGCACTGCCTACTGGGTGGGCATCTTCAGCAGGGTGGATATCATCTTCGGCAGGGCTCAGGTCCTAAGTTACCTGCTTGCCGTGAAAGAGAACTGGGTTTCAGCCATACCTCTGAGCACAGCCTGGAGGGACCAGGTGCCACCTGGGGATACAGGCAGCTCATGTGATAACAAAACCCTAACTTCCTGAGGGTTTCTCACCACCCACAGAGCTCCTGGAGCCCACGGCAGTTCTGACCAGCTCTATGGCGTCTCAGCCATTCAGCTGAAGGCAGAGAGGAAGAAAGTTGAATTGGAGCAGTGGGTTGGCCACGCCGCCAGTATGATTCATCTTCTGGAAGACTCTGGGCCCCGTAATAGCACGGAGCTTTATTGAAGTGTATTTGCCAGGGTGTTATGGTCTGTTTTATGGGGTGAACCAGAGGGTTATATAAAAACATTGGCACCATTTGAGCTTGTGTAACATCGTGCTGGCGAGCCAGCCTCATGAGCTGTTTCCATCCCCAGTTCCCCAAGGACAAGAGGGGCCAGTGTTTGGTGGAAGGAAAAACTGGGACCCTCAGTGGACTTTCTTGATATTGGCATGGACAGAATGAAGTTCCTTCCTCTGGACTCTGTCCTCCCTGCTCCCCTGCTCCTCTGCTCCTCTGCTCCTCTGCTCCTGTCAGTGTCTTCCTGCCTATCTTCCTTTCCTACTCCCCCCTTTCTTCACCTGTCCCTTATGCTCTTCCTCTACCCTCAGGAAATCCCTCCCCCTTTCTGCTTGGCTCCTCCAGTTTCCCGTTATCATCTTTCTATGCTTTAGATAGCCTTGCCTTCCTCTGATTCATATGCTTAGCAGTGTCTAATCATTCAATATTTGTCCTAGGAGATAAGCAAAGCCCAAGTCTGCCATTGGTCTCGGGTGGGTTCCCTGCGAGGGAGAGCAGAGTTTTCAGGGACTGTCTGTTTAAGTGAAGTCATTTAGGCACCCTTACCCCCTCCAGCTTGGTTCAAAGACTCAGATTGAGGGCATGGAGGAGAACCATGAGAGCTTCCTGGAGGAGGCAAGTTGCTCTCCCTGCTGCAACTTGTTCCGTTTTAGATCCTGGAGATGTGGGCTTGACTGCCCAGGGCTTTCTACCTGGAACTTAACTCAGCTGCATTTAAACACTAAGAGGGAGAAATTGCTTACATCTGCCAGCACTCTCCGTTTGAACCCTCCTGACTGGGGAGATGACGAGGAGTCCTGGGGAGCAAGAGATGGGTGCACAGGAGGGTGCTTTGTTGGGGGTGAGCATGCCATTCTCCTCATTCTCTTTGGCCCCATGACCTCATGACATGTCTTATTGACCCTGGCAGAGCACCCCTGTGCAGTGCAGACTCAGACTCATAGGACTGGGAGGAAGCATTTTGTGGGAAGGTTGCGTGGTCCCTCTCAGATGTGTTTGAGAATTGCTTCTAAATCCAGCGCTCAAGGCAAGAAAAAATGTTTATGGGGAAAACTCATCCTCCGAACACCTTAAATTGCGCATAAAGCCCAGTGCCCATGGCTGTGTGAGCAGCTGGCCCAGGCTCTCAGGAACAGTAAATTTGAAATCCTCCAAGCTTGGTGCTGCTTCCAATCTGATGCCAGGAATTCAACCCTATTCCCCTAGTGACTGGGGGTGGGTGGGGACTCAGGCTTTTGTCTGTACTGGGTTTGCCCCTCTGGGTCTGTGAAGTCCCTGTAGCGTGGAGGAACAGCCCTCCTCTACTAATGAAAGCTCCATGTGGTGGAGGGAAGCATTTGGTCCAGAGTCTCACACCCTGGGGGCTGGGCTCTGCCCCAATTCAGAGGTGGTCCCCTTTCCCTGTGCCCGGTGACCTGCAGAGAAAGACGTGGAAGGTGTGCTTGGGTAGGTGGTTGCTCTTGAGGGGTCATGGCTAGGATCAGAGCACAGGTGTGTGCTATTCCCTCTAATTTGTGCTGCCCCAGCCCACGTGTGTCCACCATGCCTCACAGCTGGCAACATTCGCAGCTGTTGTGGTCAGCCTTATGGTTGGGACAGAAAAACTAGGAGCCGGGAAGTGAGTGATTTGCCAGGGCTGTATAGGAAGTTGTTGGTGGTGGCAACTTGGAGAATGAGCAGGATGTGCATTTCTGATATCACCACAAAGTCAAGTTAAAAACAAACCAGAAGATCTTAATGTGGGCCCCAGATGCTGGCCATTGAAGTCCTGACAGAGATGGTGTCTACATACTTTGTAAATACTTGCTGCCCTCCTCTGGGCTGCTGGTCTAGTTCTCCTGACCAAGTACTGCTTCCACTGCCCCTCTACAGCTGTGAAGACGGGCATCCTTTGGTCCCCTCCTCCTCTTTTGGTGCTTTAGAGACAGGGTCTCTCTACTGTGTACACTAGGCTGGCCTTGAACTCTCAGAGATCCACCTGCCCTCTGCCTCCTGAGTGCGGGGATTAAAGGAGTGTGCCACCATGCCTGCCTCCTTTGGTCCCCTGAAGTGAATAGTTTTGTCTGTGCTTCCATCTCTAGGGCCCGACACACTGGCAGGGTGGCACACCCATGTATATTTGAGTAAGTGGGCATTTCTCTGAGCTACACATTGCTTTTGATAGAATAAAGTTTTTGTTGTTGTTGTTATTGTTGTTGTTTGAGGCAGTCTCTCTCCACTAGCACTGGCCTCCTTGGAACTCTTATGTATACCAGTCCAGCCTCAAACTCACAGAGATCCACCTGTCTCTGCCTCCTGAGTGCCGAGATCAAATGCATGCGCCACCACACTCGGCTGCGAATAAAGTTATTTTAGGCCATTGTATTCCGCCGCCACGCTTGTTGGCAGACGTGCTGGGTGAAAACCGTTGTAGAAGGTCGCGCGCCGTTGCACAGCTGTCAAGATTCATAGGAAGCAGCTTGAGTGAAGGGGGTGCGGGCATGTGGAGTGAGCCATGCTCCTGCAGCGTGATTGTTCTCATGCTGTGACCCTGGGCTACTCAGCTCTTGTCTGTTTCCTGCCAAAAAGTGTCCTGCAGCCCGATCCCAGTGTGCACAGCTTTAGAAGCAGGTCTCAGAAGCCCCCATCTAGGGTTAAGATGGAGGGGCTGGAGGCCAGGTGGGAAAATTGAGGAAACTGTCAAAGGGCATGAGTTCTGAGCTGCCTTCATGACAGTGAGGCCAGGATGGCTGGAAAGCTCCAGTCCTCCCAGCCATCTTGTGTTGGGCACAGTGAACTACCATCTACAAAGGCCTTTCAGAGCTGGAGCAGAGGCCAGAGGGAAGAGGGAAGGAAGGTGTGGCTGGGAGGAATGTTGAGTAATCGTGTGTCTTTCCCTTGTAAACTTTGGTTTCAGAGAAATGAGGACTGAGCCTGAGGCAAGGTGTTGGAGTTAGGGATGGCTGGGGAATGTGGCAGCTCGCCACCAGCCCCTGTGTCAGGTGTGACGGGGTGTGCCCCTGATCTCTGTCCTCCCAAGAGCTGGCCATACGCTCAAGAGTGCAGCTGTGTCCTTTGTACACCAGCTGCGTACAGTGAGCGTCTCTCTTGGATGTCCTTATAAGGGGTGGCCTATCTCTGTTATGCAGGTGGTCAGAGACAGGTGGCAACAGGCGGAGGAGCAAGAAGATGATGCGTTGGAGGAGGGCATAGGGCTGAACCCGGGGACTGCCTACATCTCCCTTGGCAGCATACATCCTTCTTGAGCCTCTGATTATGCAGGGGTCTTAGCTTCCAGAAAGAGGTCCCTTTGGAACTTCTCTGCACACTGGAGAAACACGAAGGATATCCCACTTGCAGGGAACATACTTGCTGGCAGAAGGGTTCTTATTCCCCGGCAAGTTTCACTTCTCAGAATGGCTCACTGCCAGTTCCAGGTGGCCTTCTCTGCTCAAACACATTGGTTTTTACCCTTCTCGGAGTATATGGTCCTACAAGAGTGATGGCAGCTAAAACAGCTACAGTTAGTTGGATTAGCTGGCCTCCACCCGCCCTCCCCCCTTTACAGCCTTCCTACTACAGACAAATAACTACAAAGAGTGACAAAACAGTGACTATCCCAGTCGAGTATTGCCCTGGTTCCATAGCTGGGCAGGTCAGTGTGTGTGACGGCTGCCATTCTGTCTGTGCTGTGCGTAACTCTTAGAGCAGCTTTGGTTATAGTTTCTTCAGCTGGAAGAAATTTGGCTCTACTCTGCTCCTCCCAGATGGGCTGCATAGTCTTCTGGATACCCATCTTCATCAGAGATGCTGGCCACACCTGACCACAGTTGTGTGGGGACCCCTGAGTTTCCTTCCATACGACAAGCCGCTGTTTGTCGCCAAGCTGGAGCACACTGCCATGCTATTTCTCTGTGAGCAGTGGGCCTAGTCTGGCTGCGTCTGGGGCTGCAGTCTACAAAGACAAGGGGCAGGGAGGAGGGACAGACTTGTAGGAAAGCACTCACAGGTGGTGGCGCCGGCCTCAGGGTGTGCTGGGGTGGGATGAATGTCTTTACAATCCGGCTTGCAGTCAACATATTTCAGCCTGTCACAGATACACTACAGGATTGTAAAAGATGGTTTGTCATTCGTGGGTTGGAAACTGAATAAAATAAGCCTCTGCGAGTTCCTTTACCATATCTGCCTCTACAGGCATGCAGACGAGGGCTGGAGAGGTTAAGAGTACTGACTGGTCTTCAAAAGGATCAGGGTTTAATTTCCAGCACCCAGATGGTGCCTCACAACCATCTGTAACTCTGGTTCCAGGGCATCCATAGGTGCTGTAGGCACGCAGTGCACAGACATATATGCAGGCAAAACACTCATACACATTTAAAAACCCTCAAAGAAGCGCAGGCGGGCTCTGGGTCTCAGGACCAGCTCATCCACCTCACTCTGTCTCAGCTGAGCAAAGGTGCCTGAGAGGGAAGACCAGGGCAGCTGCCGGAAGAGGTAGGGACCACTGAGGGTGGCAGAAGTCAGCATCCTCCCACTGGCTCAGCAGGGTCCTTGGCCTCTATGAAGATGAGTGTGACAGTCCCTTTAAAACTTTCAGAAGAGGGAGAGACTTGCTTTACTTTTCATTTCGAAGGTTTTTCGGAGGAAGCTGGCATTGTGTCTAGCACGTGGCATAGTGGTCCTTGGCACCATTCCCGTGCTCTCTGCTGCCCCCTCCTCTCTGGAGCATCCCAGGATCGCTCAGTGTCTCCAGTTTGCAGCCCTTGCTGACTAAGCAAACAGATCCTTGTTCCAGGGGATGTGCAGACCGGCGAAGGACAAGGGCACCCTGTGAGATGTGTGAGGGGAGTACATGAGCGCTTGTTCTGGGATCCCTCCAGTCTAGGGGCCCCATGCTGGCAAGGGGCCTGGTGAGACCCGAAACTGTGCTTGTAAGTCTCCACACATTCAAGGTACAGCAGACTCCACCTGCGGAAGGTAGTGGCTCTTCTTATGCACCTCTGTGGCTGAACAGAGTGACCTCCCAGAAGGGCAGGGTGGGTACGGAGCCCATGCTAAAGCTCTTTCAGCAGAGATGGTCTGCAAAGCGGGTGAGCTAGTAGGTGGGTGAGGGGCTTGAGACGCCACACGGGTTGGACTGTGTCCTCCAAACCTCACGTCCTCCAAGCCTTAGAATGTGGCTGTATGTGGAGAGCGGGTCTTTGCAGATATTGAAGATGAAGTTATGACATCTGTCTCTATGGGAAGGGAAACGAAGGGGGTGAAGAGATGGCTCAGCAGTTAAGAGCGCTTGCTGCTCTTTCAGGGGACTGGAGTTTGGTTCCCAGTGCCTACATCAGGTGGCTCACAGATGTCTGTAATTCCAGTTCCACGGGATCTGATTCCCTCATCAGGCCTCTGTGGGAGAGGGAGGGAGGGAGAGAGAGAGAGAGAGAGAGAGAGAGAGAGAGAGAGAGAGAGAGAGAGAGAGAGAGAGAGGGAGGGAGGGAGGGAGGGAGGGAGGGAGGGAGGGAGGGACGGACGGACGGACGGACGGACGGAGGGACGGAGGGATGGAGGGACGGACGGACGGACGGACGGACGGAGGACACAGGAAGTGACTCATAAGGTCAGAGGCAGAGACAGAGCAGTCAGAGCAGTGTGGTCTCCAGCCAAGGGATTCTGGGCTCTACCAGGAGCTGAGAAAGGCAAGGCGCCTTCCTTAGAACTCCCACAGGGACAGGACCTGTTCATTATGCCTGAGTCGCAGACTTCTGCACTTCCAGCTGGAGAGAAACCAAGACATCTGTGTCAGGCCCCAGGTGCGGTGCTGTGCTGAGTCGCTGGACCTATCCAGCAAACGTTTGAACTCAGATGTAAATGAAGGGGAATCAGAGTGGGTGTCAGCAGATGTTAAGGACCTGTGGTGCCTTGAGGGTCCTAGTGAATGTGGGGGGGGTGAGGAGGATTGTATTAGGTGTCTTCAGGGAGGCAGGCAGAGCCCATGTTGTCTCCTTAGTGGCTTGTGAGGTCTACAGGTATCAGTCATGCTCCTTGGCTTCTGGGAGGTTCTGGGAGATGCCTAGAAGTTCTCTGAGGGGTGCCTTAGTTTCTTATTTTACTTTTTTTAATAGTGTGTGTACATGTGTGTGTGTTCATGCGTGCAGTACCTGCAGAGGCCAAAGAGGGTTTTAGATCTCCTGGAGCTGGAATTGCAGGTGGTTAAGAACAGCCTGATATGGATGCTAGGAACTGAACGTGGATTTTCTGGAAGAGCAGAAGGTGCTCTTCACCATTTCTTCAGGCCAGACACCTGGACTTTAGCTCGGTTGGTGCTTCTGCCTTCCTGGCTGGTTTTAAAAAGCATCCATGATTTCTCTTGGATTTTTCAGACCAGATGAGCTTGACCCAGCCAGCAATGCTTTTGTTAATTAGCAGAGGGGAAAAAGTAAGGTTCCCAGGCAACCCAAGAGCTGGACTGCTCCTCTGTCCATGCTGGAGGGTATTAATCTGGTTCACACTGCCTGTGACCTGACCAAGCGCCAGGCAGGACTTCTAAATTCAGTGCTCCAGCCTCAGGGCCTGGCTACTTTGTCCCAGGTGTCCTATGTGTCCGGTTTATTGATTTATGGATTGTGAGATGTTGAATACTGTCCCTGATTCCACCATCTGTCAGAGGCAAGCCCTCCACAGCTGCAACTCCAGCTCCGTCCCCAGGGAAGCCCTGCCTGGCTGAGCCCCCTGTTTTCATTAAAGCATGGTCATTGACCAGCTGGGTTCCTCTCCAGTACTGTCCGTCCCTGTGGGCATCGTCTGCCTCTCTGAGCCTCAGTTTCTTCCCTTGTGAAGTGGATACAAGAGTCTCTCGGGGACTGGAGGAGTTATTGTAGGAAGGAGCCCTGCCATGTGTTTTGTAGGGAAGGGACTCTGTGACACATACACCCCTCTCATCCGTAAACAAGCAAGTGAATCGGAGTCACAGCATGACCCTCCAACTCCCCAGGCAGAGCCAACAACAGCACTGTATAGCCTCTTGCAGTTTCCAAGTCTGACCTCCAAGAGGCCATCCCCGCACGCCCACACGTGCATGTGTGTGTGTGTGTGTGTGTGTGTGTGTGTGTGTGTGTGTGTGTGTGTGTTTAGGTGTGGGGGTATGACTCTGCCTCCCGAGTGCTGGGATCACAGATGTGTGCTGCCACCACCACCACCTGGAGCAGGTTGTCTTTCATTGGTAGCAATGCATTACTTACCTAAGACTCATTGATCAGGAAGTGGAGACCATAAATGGAGTTTTTGACTTTTACTGCTCTAGAATATGGTGTGACCTGGGAGAATGTAGCTGATAAATGAGGTGGACTAAAGGCTCATGCAATAGTCAACTTTATTCAATTCAGAGTACCGGACAGTTTATACACTGAGGATTAGGAGGAGTCACATCAGTAAAGTGTACAATCACAGGGCAAGCCACACTTGGCTAAGACAAGATTTTCCATAGAGGCACATAAACAAACAATAACCAGTTGTAATGAATAACCTGAAGAGAACTAACTCCTATCCGTACACCTGGGAGGGGCATGAAAACATAATCTGTTGCTCAATAAATAAAAGACCCAGAGATTGATACTGGGGTTCAAGCTTCAAGCGGAAGATCAGAAAAGCAAAGCAGCTGGTCACTAGCTCTTACTCTACCTCAGAATGAAAGGTGATTCTGGCTCAGACTGTAACCTCTCTTCAGTGTGGCTGGAGAATCCAGAGACTTCAGTGTCTTCCTATCCTCAGTGTGGCTAGAGAATGAGTCCCTGATCCTGACTACTGAAGACCCTGCTCCTATCTTTCATACCCCTCTAGTGCTGGGATTAAAGGCGTGTGATCCCAGGTGCTGAGATCACCTTTGTGTGCGCTGTTTCTCTTTAGGACTGGATCAATCTTGTGTAGATCTGTGTGGCCTTGGACTCACAGAGATCCGTCTACCTCTTAATCCAGATTCCTAGGATTAAAGGTGTGTATCACCACTTCCTGGCTTCTACAGCTTGAGGCTGACTTTACTTTCTGAATCATCAGGCAAACTTTAATGGATCATAAATAATATAATACCACAATAATCCAAGAACAATTTTGCGATTTTGAAGAGACAGAGGTTGCGAGACTCTTGTCTTGGTCTCCTTGGTCTCATAAACACTGAGAAATCTCTTCATACAACTCTGTTCTAGAACTGTATCCTGACATAGTCAATATGATAGTTGATAGTTAGTCTTCCAGTGCGAGCTTACTATTTTTGCCTAATCAAGCACATTATTCACCAAAATTAGGTCATTATGGTTGAAGTATGTGTGACTTGCAAAGATGTTGGCCATATTTTTTAAAAGTATTTCATAAGAGTGATTGTAAGCTGGGCATTGGTTGCACACGCCTTTAATCCCAGCACTCGGGAGGCAGAGGCAGGTGGATCTCTGTGAGTTTGAGGCCAGCCTGGTCTCCAGAGCAAGTTCCAGGACAGCCTCCAAAACAATACAGAGAAACCCTGTCTCAAACAAACAAACAAACAAAAAAAAACAAAAAAGAAAAAGAGTGGTTGTAAATAAATCTACCCTTGACTTTTGGAAAAGAGACACAGATTTAGCTAATTCAAAGAAGAGTTGGTTTCAGAGAATCTGCTGAATAATATGAACTTGACCAGTTTGCAGAGACTGTACAGAGGGAAGAGAGGAAGGTGGAGTATGGTGATCTTTGGAGCCCCAGCCTGACTGTCCTCCCTGGGGCCTCCTGTGTGACAGAGTTGGTAGAGAAAGACACCCAATTGTGGGGCTGCCTTCTGGCCAGAGCATCCTATGGTTCTCAGTCTGACGAAAACAAAGAAGACACTCTGGGTGTTTGGGTGCTTGGTGAGGGAGGCAGCACAGGTCAGAGTATCCCCTTATCATGGTTTAGCATTGTTGGTGCAGAAAGGATGGTTGGCTGCCCTCCCTGCTGGCTGGCTGGCTGGCTGGCTGGCTGGGGCCCAGAGTCTACTTTTAGGCAGAGTCCCTGTGGCCCACAAACTTATATGTGCAGGGTGAGTGTTCTCTGTACTGCCCTGGGCTGATTGGGTATTATAATGCCAACTCTGTATGAGTGTCTGGTGCAAGGGGCTGAACCCTTGGGCCCAGGAGGGACCTGGGTGGCTCTCAACTTTGTCACAGAGCATGAAAAGAATGCACAGCATCTGCCAGGCACCACAGCGTCACCTTCTGGGTCAGGGCTGCCTGGAGCCTGCATCGTGGATTGTGGAAGCTCTGACTGACTAATCAGCCCTGGATCCAGCCCACAAGACCCCGTTGGACACCTCAGCTGCTGGTGGTGTGTTTTAAAATACATATGCCAAGTACAAATGTTCTTCACAGCGCTGCCCCAGGCCTTGGTGTTGTGCCAGGGAAATAGTGAGGCCCCTGCCCCCAGGAAACCCCAGAGATCCCTCCAGGTTCCCTGCTCCATAGCCATGGAGCCCAATGACAGCTCCTTCCTGCTGGATGTCCCTGCCCTCTTTAGGGTGGGCCTGAGCCGTGGTGGAGGAGGGTGGGGACAAGGCTGTACTTAAGAGGACTGGATACTCTTCAGGGGCTGTCTGACAGTAGGCCTTGGGGTCACGTGGCTTTCAGCTCCCAGGAGGATGGAACAGAGGAAGACATTTTAATTCAAGTTTAGCAAACCACCAGATCTGAGGTACAGCATTGATGCTTTGCATTGAGTTGATGCTTTTGGAAGATGTGTGGGATACGGTACACTGTGCTCTTCATCACATGCTGGTGGAGCCCGTGAGAGTATCAGATCACTGGTCTGAGGGCATAGATGAATGCAAAGTTGTGTGGTGGGGGCACCTGCTGTGTGCATTGGTGCCTCTCGGGCACTACTTGCCATGAAGCTTGTCTCTGGGGGGCCCTTTGGGGAGGGCCCTAGCATCAGTTCTGGGACTCGGTGTTACCCCTGAGCCAGCTCATCCTGAGAGGTGATGGGGAGAGCCATTCTGCCCGGGTGCCAATGCTTACGAGAAAGCAGGGCTGAGGGAACAGGATAGGGTGGCCACACAGCAGAGACTGGCCCAGCACCCTGTCACTTTCAAATGGGACTCTATGAAGGCATCAAATCTGGATGACTAGCTGAGCCCAGTTTTTTCATTAAACTTAATAAATTCTCATCCGGATTTCTATACAATCAATTAGTAAGTCCTGAGAAGATTCAGATAGTATATTTTGTTCAAAACGTAAACCTTGGTTGTAGTGTTGGTCTGAGTATCCTGAGGACACATGCAGCAGTCTGTCCTGTCACCCTCTCGCCTCCATTGTGCCTCTGTGTCAAGCTCCATGTTGGAGAGGTCTCACTTATCTTTCTATAACGCCCGTTGTCCAGTGTGCTCCTGGCCACGCTGCAGGTGCGAGATGCTGCCCTGAGGAAAGTGTGCCAAGAGCTCCATGGCCCCCATGTCCTGGTGAGGGCCAGAGAAGCAGAGAGAGAAGGGGGTGCCTTTCTGTCTAGTGTCTGGTGTAGACTCAGACCCGGGTTTATGGAAGCCCAGGGACTGGTCGTTCCCCTGGGCCCCAGAGTTGTCCCCTGCTTATCTTTATAGTCGGCAGCCTGCTGTCTCCATCTACCGCCGCATTCCACTTCCAAGGCCCCACGATCAGACCGGGACCCCTGGTCAGTGCAACCAAACAGGAACCCTTCTCCTCTGCTCTCCTTCTCTGAGTCATCTGTCCCCATCACCCCCACTCCCAAGTTTGGGGGCAGACGTGCCCAACTTTGGGGAGGGGCTACTACTGGGTTGCCCTGGAAGCAACCTGTACAGACTGCTCAGCAGTGCCCAGTGTTCAGGAGAAAACAGATAAGCAGAAGGCTGATGTAGGGTGAGAGGTCTTGGCATTTTCAGTGGTGCCCAGATGTCCGGGGGCAGCAGTGCCCAAGGAGTGGCCAGAAAATGGCATGGAGTATGATCAGTGGGGACCAGGTTATGGGGACATTGGGTATGTATTTTCTTTCAAATGCTGTTAGAGTCAGGAAGCATTTGGGCCAGAGCAGAGTGTGGAATGTAGTGCATGATATTTGTGTAGTGTTTGCTGTATGGGTGGACTACATCCCTGGTCTTACTCTGTAGATGTTAATTCATCTCATCCCTCAGTTGAGAAAACTCCAATGCTCTCCCTGAGAACCAGTTCTGTGTAAAGTACTGGGTGACTAAAGGGCATATACCTTTAAGATGGAAAGAGGCAGTATGCACTGGATATTGGCTGGAACTGCTGGGAGAGACCAGACATCTGATAAGACAAGAAGACCCAGGATTGATGGCTCCTGTCCTTAGTTGGGGCCAGGAGCAAGGAGAGGGCAGGGCTCGCTAACACCTTGGACAGCTCCCTGCTGCAAGGTTGTGGGGCTTGGTGCTGATTACATGGGCTGGGCTTTCTCCTAAGATTTTCCATTTTCCCAGGAGGCAAGGAATAGGGCTTCGGCTGAAGTTGAGAACTGTAAATTACCTTCCTCTCCATCCCTCTCTCTATTTTAGAGGTATTTCTATGGCACTAGACAGTTTGTTTTTTAAATTTTTGGTTTTGGATTTTTTTCGGGGGGGGGCGATTTGAAACAGTTTCTCTGTGTAGTCGGGTGTCCTAGAACTCTGTAGACCAGGCTAGCCTTCAACTTAGAATTCTGTCTGCCTCTGCCTTCCGAGTGCTAGGATTAAGAGCATTTGCTATCATGTCTGACTAAACAGTTTTTTGGGGGGGTTGGTTTTTTGGTTGTTGTTTTGTTTTTGTTTCCCCCAAGACAGGGTTTCTTTGTGTAGTAGTCCTAGCTGTCCTGGAACTGGCTTTGTATATCAGGGTGGCCTGGAACTCAGAGATCTGCCTACCTGTGCCCCAAGTGCTGGAATTAAGGGCATGTGCCACCACACCCAGCTTTATTTATTTTATTGGTGTTTTACTTACGTGTATATCTGTGTGAAGGTGTCGGATCCCCTGGAACTGGAGTTACAGACAGTTGTGAGCTTCCATGTGGGTGCTGGGAGTTGAACCCAGGTCCTCTGGATAAGTAACCAGTGCTCTAAACCACTGAGCCATCTCCCTAACCCCTACACTAGACAGTTTTTTTTTAAAGTAGGGATGTTGCAGAATTTACCATATGCTCAGGTTGGAACATTGTATTTTATTGGGCCGAGACCACCAGTCTACAAGGTGGTGAAGTGTGGTCTTTTTAAAATTAATGTCTTATTTTTATTTTATATGTATGGGTGCTTTCTCTGTGTGTATGTCCATACATCATTTACATGCCTGGTGCCTGTGGATGGCAGAAGAGGGCATTGGTTTCTCTGGAACTAGAGTTATAGATGGTTGTGAGCTGCCATGTGTGTGCTGGGAACTGAACTCGGTCTCCTGGAAGAGCAGTTAGTGTTCTTAACCACTGAGCCATTCCTCCAACCCACGGTCAGGGCTTTTAAGCTGTGGCACTACCTCTTTAAGGCCAGAATCCCAGGACTGCTGAGCACACCAGACTAACGGCAACCCTGAAGCTTTTTTTTTTATGCCCCACAGTGCTAGGCTCTGCCACTGCCAGACCTTTTCTGAGATGGAGAGAGATGCAACGAAGGATTCTCCAGACCTCACTGGTGAGGGTGGCTGGGGGGCTGGGGTAGGTGGCTGTCTGAACTCTTGGTGACACCATTCCCAGCATCCTCTCTGGTGAGTGTTGACCCCTTTGGAGAAAGTCTTAGGGTCAAACTAGCCTCACTTTTCACGTTCCATGTCTCCCGCCTCCTCTCAGGTCTGAGTGAGACCTCAGGGTTAAGGTTAATAACAGACGGCACAAACAAACAAAATCAAAACCAAGCTACTGTAAACACAAAAACGTGTGTGTGCACTCTTGGTCCCCACAGACATCCATGATGGCTCTGGCCCTCTAACTTGTTTTGCTCAAGAGGAGACCCAGGTCCCAAGGGACCTTATAGATCAGTGATGGCAGAGGTGGGTTTGAACCCAGGTGTGACCTCCATACCTCACTGAGCCTGGCCAAGAAGACATGACCTAGTTGGGTCAGAGCTGGGTGTCATATCCTCCTACTTATTACTGTAGGAAGGACGGACTTTTTAAAAATTATTTTAAAATTACATTTATTTGTTTATCGTGTATGTATGTGTACATGCATATGCATGTGGTCACTTACATGTACACATGGATGTCAGAGGGCAACTTGAGAGGGTAGTTCATTCCCCATCTGGATTCTCGGGATGAAACTCCGGTCAGGCTTAGCAGCAAATGCCTTTATCCACTAAGTCATCTCACCAGCTTGGAACTATTTTTATTTTAATATACAGTCCTCCAGTCAGTCACTCTGTGCATGTCTCAATCTAAAACCAAGCAAGTCTTGATTTTATTTTCAAGTAGACAGTGCCTGAGCTATGCAAGGAGGAATTACCACAAATTCTGAGAAGGCTGAGGGAACGCCCACTAGTATTCCAGTGTCCAAGCACTTGGCTGCGGCTGGGAATATGGAAATGATCGTGACTGGCAGGAGTGGACGGCATGAGTCCCACCATTGAATGGTTGGGCTGGCCCTGCCCTGTGCTTGCACAGCCTCGGTCACAGGCCTGATGTCTCGGTTCCTCCACGTCTGCCTCAGTAAAGGGGACAGTGGATGCTCACCACTGGAAGAATGCGTGAAACTTGGGGAGCAGTGCCTGGCCTGAGGTGTCTCCTGTCAGAAAGGTCTGGCTCTAGGCGGTTCTGGTTACCATTTCCTCAGTGCTGCCACTTCTGCCACTCACTGTCCACTTGGACTTCCCACCCAAGTCCACATTACCAACTGCATCGTTCTTTAAAAACAATCCTTACAAAGCTTTACTTTTTTTTATCTCAAGTAAATGTGCACCTATGTGTGCAGTGCCTACAGAGGCCAGAAGAGGGCGATAGATCCCCTGGAACTGGAGTTACAGACAGTTGTAAGCTGTCTTATGGGTGCTGGAAACCAAAATCTGGACACTGTGCAATAGCAACCAGTGATCTTTTTTTTTTTAAGATGATCTTTTTTTTAAAGATTTATTTGTTTATTACATATACACCAGATTGAATTGTAGATGGTTGTGAGCCACCATGTGGTTGCTGGGAATTGAACTCAAGACCTCTGGAAGAGCAGTCAGTGCTCTTAACCTCTGAGCCATCTCTCCAGCTCCCGCAACCAGTGATCTTAACTGCCGAGCTATCTCCCCAAAACCTAGACACTGTGCAAGAGCAACCAATGACCTTAACCGTCGAGCCATCTCCCCAGCCTGATGATCTTCTCGGATGCTTCCATGTAACCAGAAGTCGTGAGTTTTGGGGCTTCCACAGGAAGCTGGAGAGGAGGTGGTGGATGTGAGCCCTGTGTGTGCCCTGAGCTGAAGGGCAGCGCTGAGCTCCTGCAAATTGGCCTTTCTCTGAGAGCCTCCAGGCAAGTATGAGAAGCAGTAGCCAGTGTCACTGTTCTCTGGGGGTGTGCTGTAAGCGGTGTGAAAACCCACAGGAGCACAAGCAAGGGACGTTTCCATGACGAGTCAGATGGTTTCATGGAAGGGGAGGCATTTGGTGTTGGCTGGATCTGGGCACAGATTCCCTGGGGAAGTGATTGTCTCTTTTTGAGCATTGTCTGTGATGTGAGTTCCCTTCCCCTGTGATAGGACCACTGAGATTAAATAATACGCCTGCAGAGGGTTTGGTGAAATTAAGTTGAGTCTCAGAAATGTTAATGAAGATTTAGAAGAAACAGTTAAAATGAAGGGAGGATGTGGATAAATGGGTGGGATAATGCCAGGCAGTAGATAAATATTGCCTGGTGGGATGGATGGGTAGCTAAGTGGGTGGTAGATGGTTAGATTATGTGGGTGGATGGATGAATAGATGGATGCATGAACAGATGGGTGGATATCTGTACTGTGATGTCCACCACCCCATCACTCAGGCGTCACTGTTGAGGTCACCTTAGACCACCCTGTCCTTGCTGCCAATGATCATTAGACCCCGACCTGGAGTGGTGGGCACTGGTTGCTGTATGGTGAAGCTGTGTGGCATCTGTGGGCTTACAATGTGGGGAAGAACTATGAAACCCTGTGTTCCAGGGACTCCAAGTCCCCCCATCTACCCTGCTGTGTCTCAGTTGAGTGCAGAAGCTCCCTGGGGAGGAATTATCAGATATATTCTTGGAGGGCATTTCCCAGTTAACTGCCATGCCCTGCAAAATGTTAGTGACCTCATCATTTAAGGATATTGGCCTGTGCTATTGACAACCTGTTATTAGTTCGGGTCCCCGGGGAATCTTAAAAGACCTAACCATAATGAAACGAGCTGTTGTATTTGGAGAGAGTGGATAAAATTGAGGCTGTATGAGAGAGACATTATCCACCGAGGCAAACCAGGGACTGTCATTATTATCTGTCCTTTGTGATCATTAAAATGAATAGCCAGTCACATTAAATCAGTCTGTACTTTTAGGGGAAGGGGTTGAGAGAGAGGAGCAAGGGGTGCTGGAGGGATGCCCTGTTTGTCCCCCTACACACTCTGCAAGATTGGCAGCCAAGGTCTCAGAACCACAAGGGAAGCTTCATATAGATCCTGGTAGGTAACCAGTGGTAACTTCCCCACTGTAGACAGTGAGGCCCTGCTTGCTGGATGAAGATGGAGACCCCTGGTACTTTTGGAACCCAAGGGTAAAATGAAGACTGCTGTCTGAAGTCGGCCTCCATTGCTCCTGTGGGGCTCACTCACAGTGTCTTGTCTGTTTATGTGCCTTGTTATATGGGCTGTGGCCATTGTTATGAGATCAGATTGCAGGTGTGTTTCACAGAGGCTGAGGATGGAGAGGATTCCCTTGGAGATGACCCAGGTGTTTTCTCTGGGCTCTTGGGGACTCACCTGGGTGGTCCTTTAGTCCACCCTCAGGGTCATTCAGGCCAAAACTGTTTCCATATAATGAGGGACACGAAGTTTCCACTCTGCTGATTTCTTCCTCTTGAAATGTCAGACTTGTAGCATTCAGAGCCCCCATCAGGACAAGTGCAAGTGCCACATAGCTCTCCTGTCCCCACTCCTACTGCCTTCGCTCTGGGACACACACTTCATCAGATGTTTAAACTTTAACTTAAAAATGTAAATGTATTTATAGTTGTTTGGTCTGCATGTAAGTCTGTGTACTACATGTGTGCCTGGGCTCTGGCCCACAAGGTCCAGAAGGTGGTGTCATATCCCCATAACTGGAGTTAGACATGGTTGTGAGACGCCATGTAGGTTCTGGGAATCAATCCCTGGGACGAGTGCTGTTAACCACTGACCATCTCTCTGGCCCTGTTTATTGTTAGGTTCTTAGTTGTTTTCTGTGAGCACATATGTTGCTCCAACCTACTGCCACTAGCGGATCCTAGCTAACCACGAGTCTTTTCTCTGGGCTTATGATGGCCTTGGGTATCATGGAAGAAGTCAACTGAATCATGGCAGGCTAGAGGAAGCTGTCTCGAGGACCTGGTTGTCATACCCACCCCCTTCACTTTCAAGGTCAACCGCCCTCTTCCCCAGAGACCTTTTCTTCTGCTTCTTCCTTTGTGATGGACTTGCGGCTGGCAGCCTGTGTACTCAAGGCTGTTTCCTCTCTCAGAACATTGGCTGATGCTGTGTCGACAGATGGAAACCAGTGACTCAAAGAGAAGCAGGGAGCTCCAGAGCCACACAGCCTTCCAAGTTGAAAATCACAGCCACCCACGAGCCCAGGTACTCTGTGCGGAAGAGGTGGGCTGGCCAAGTATGAACTGACTTTGCTGGGGGCAGAGAAGTTTTGCGGGGCTTGGCGGGAACTGGTGGCACTTCTCTTCCTGCTTGGGAGGAGGGTTGGTTCTTGCCTGGCCAGGAGACACTAGCTGATGATTTCTTGGCAGGGCCATTGATAAGTTGGCAGTCTGGATTTTTCCTGTGCTGAGATCTTGTCTTCCTTTGTCTTTCTTTCTTTCTACGGGAGAGGATTCACTCTCTGATGATCTGGGACTATGCAACTTGAGTTCTTTGTCTCACCCTGCTTCAGAACCACAGCTGAAGAGCATTCCTGCATTGTGGTCTCTCTCTGACACATGGACTCCAGAGGAAGGTGGATATCTTCCAGGGCTAAGCCCATCTGAATCCCTGCCATGCATTGCATTTAATGATCACTTCCTGGCTGCTCCAGCCCCAAGCATTGAGTCCTAGTTCCAAGCAGAAAAAGGGGCATGGGGCTGTGGATAGAAAGCAAAGCTCACACGTTGCAGTGATGGGTATAGTCTGTAGACATGTCCCTCAGAATGGCATTCAGCAGGTCCCAGGTAAACGTCGATGATAGCCTGTGGTCAGACTCACTCTTGGCTGCCAGGCCCTTGTGGGAGTGAGTGGTCCACCAGAGCCATTTAGACCATCTGCCTGAAGCAAACAGTGGGTCTGCTGGCTAAGAGTTCAGGGGGAGTCAGAGGCTGCTGGACATCACCACTGGTCCTCCACCTGCTGCTTCCCTCCTTTCTTTAATTTCTTCTTTCCTGGGGCTGGCGTAACAAATGACAAGTCTGCAAGCCAGTGAGATGGAGGCACGGGTAGCCTTTCCTCCCCTGACTTTTCTCTTGATGGTTCTAGATGCCCAGGGATCCTAGGCTTGCCATCACGTTACTTCTCTGCCTGCTGGCTGTGCCTGTCATGAGGACGCTGGCTACTAGATTTGGGGCTTCTTAGTCCTGAGCACTCTCATCTCCACACTCCTACTTAATGATGTCAACAACAACCGCTTTTGCAGACAAGGCCGCCTTTCTAGTCTTTGAGGGTTACCTCCATAGTCTAAGGAACAGCTTGGGCTCTCTGGGAGCTGCTGGGAGCTGCTCACCGCAGGCTTAGGCAACTCTCATCTAGACCTGTCACTTCCCTGCAGCAAGCACATCCGTGCTACCAGATTACCGTGTCCCCTGAAGAGGCTGGATGTCATACTTAAACTGAGAACCTACAGGGCAGATTGCTAAGCAGCATCCGCAGGCAACATATAGCAACACCTGGCAGGTAGGCACGAAACACCGTTTTGCGTCCTCGCAGCTCCCTCCAGAACTGGCTGCTACTCTATCACACTGCTCCTTCTCTGTAAGCCATTGCTGAAGTAACTGCTCTGAGGGTGCTCTTAGCCCCACGTCAGAGCGCGCAGACCCACAGGAGCAGAGGCAACAGGTGACAATGCTAGTCACCATGCTGCCTGCAGCCTCTCTCTCTGCTGGCCAGGCACATAGGAAGCGCCCTGCTCCTATACACGCCAGTTCCGATGCAGTATCTGAAGGTGCCTTAAGGCCTGGAGTCCCATGAGAGGGACTACAGCCATCAGCATATGGGGTCTGGACACTTACAAAGCTGAGTGGGCATTTGCTTGATCCTGTTGTTCTTGGGCTTGTGGAAACAAAGGCCCCCAACTAAAGGCCTTGGAGTGCAGAGGCTCAAAGTATGTTTCACTGAACTCAAACCTTGGTGTGTGGGAGCTGTGCTGCCTACAGGTTCTGGGGCTGGCCTCTCCCTACCTTTTGCAGTCTTGCAAGACTTCCACTCCCCTCTGCCTCGTGGTTATGTTGCTGCAGGGACCACCTTGTTCTCCCATATTCTTCCCACTGAGTCAGATTTCACACTCCTTATGGCTGCATTCAGCCCCCACCCTGTTTTCCAGTGAAACAGATTTCCCACCTCAACCTGCTGGGCTTAACCAGACTGACAGAGTCCCTCTGTGTATAGCACACAGTGCTTCCCAGAATCTAGGACTTAGCCAGCCAAGCCCAGTCCGGCACACAGACTTCCATATTCACCTGTTAACCATCTCTCCCAAACCATGCCACCATAGGAGCCTATGTGTCGATGCTTCTCTTGGAATCTTAGCTCGCCTGCTGGCAATATTTGGTTAGGTCTCAGTGTCCCAGCATAGCCATCAGCCCAGTCCTCACCACCACCTGTGGTCCCCAGCATGACAGTGAATGGCATATTTATCCTAGAATGTCTGCCATAACTTTTCTCAGCGTGCAGCTTGAGGAGGTGTGTAGGAAACTGACTCAAATCACACCTCAACTCCTGAGTCATCCCTGCCTGCCATCCTGCTTCCCAACTGAGTCAGCCCCTTGTGTAAACAGACTCACGCCCACCCTCTAGCGGGGGTGCCGCCACCCACAGCGATCTCTTGTAATTAAAGAGTGTTCCCTCCTCCAGGTCACAGGAAAAGCTCTGAATGATTGTTCTGGGAAGGTGGGGTTGGTTGCTTGTCTTTGCCTTGAGCGGCTGTGCTGCCGTTGGCTGGGGGTGGAGCGGAGGCCCTGCAGCTCACCTTACACCAGGGCTGCTCACTGCCTCTGAGCCAGGAGGAGGACCTGGCTCTGAGCATGGGGGTAGACTGCCCCCTGCTGTCGTGTGACCTGTCGTGTCCCCCCCCCCCGCATGGGTCAAGGAGAGGCACAAGTGTGCAGCTCTTCCTGCTCTTGGCCCATGCTCTGGACACTTGCTTCCCACAGCCAGGACCAGTTCATGCTCATTTGTACCTAGACAAATTGTTCCCCAGCCGTAGGAATCATGGTTCACTTCTGTGTCAGGCTGGTCTGTGTCCTCTGGAGCTAATCCACCTGCTAGGAGATGACATCTGAGACTCGGTGACAACTGAAGGCTCAGAACACAGAGCAACTCAAAGTCCCTCTCCCCATTCACTCATTCATTCATGAGCATGATCTGGGGGGGGAGGTTAAGGATCCCAGAAACCAGATGGGTGTGGTGGTAGACAACTGTAATCCCAGCATTTAGGAAGCTAAGGCAGGAAGATTACAGATTTGAGAATCCTGTCGTTTGGGGAAAAAAATGCTTAAGATTTCCACTGTTCGCCGGTGTTGGTGGCGCACGCCTTTAATCCCAGCACTTGGGAGGCAGAGGCAGGTGGATCTCTGTAAATTCGAGACCAGCCTGGACTACCAAGGGAGTTCCAGGACGGCCTCCAAAGCCACAGAGAAACCCTGTCTCGAAAAAAACCAAAAAAAAAAAAAAAAAAAAAAAGATTTCCACTGTTCAGTGACACCAGATGAGTCAGGTCCATCTCTGGGGTGGGGCTGGGGCTGGGGCTGGTTTTTACATTCTGCCTCGTGCTTTTCAGACTTCTCTGGATGGGGTTTAGTGGTTCAGTGAGCTTAGAACCAGGGATGTAGGCAGTCATCTGGAACCTCAGCTGTGTGAAGCTCAGGGCCTAAGCCCTCCTCAGGTGGTTCTCCTCCTCCTCCTCCTCCTCCTCCTCCTCCTCCTTCCTCCTCCTTCCTTCTTTTGTTTTGTTTTGTTTTTTTCAAGACAGGGTTTCTCGAGGCTAGCCTGGCCTCGAACTCACAGAGATCCGCCTGCCTCTGCCTCCCAAGTGCTAGGATTAAAGGCGTGCGCCACCACTGCCCAACTTCTCTTTTTGATTTATTTTTACATACACACACACATACACACACACACACACACACACACACACATATATATGTACCATATGTATGACTTGTGCCTAAAGAGACCAAAAGAGCACACTGGAACCCCTGGAACTGGAGTTACAGGCAGTTCTGAGCTGCCAGGTGGTTGCTACATAAACCCGGACCCTCTGCAAAAGTAACAAGTGCTCTTACTGCAGAGCTACCTCCTCAGCCTCCTCTTCCTCCTCTGACTGCTGGGCTGGGCCATGTGTGCATTCCTATCCCATTCCCAAGAATGGTCCTGGAACCCTATCTCAAGAACCACTCCTCAGTTGTGAGCTGCTGACCCTGACCTCCTTTTGGACCAGAGCCCTAATCAGGGCTTCTTGTCACACCGTGAGGAGCTTGTGGAGAAGTGTCTTGTCTTAAAGTCACACCTGAGACTCAGTTATTTGCCATTGTAGCTCTTTGCTCACATCTCCCCAGGACCTGTGAGCCTCAGCCATCTTTACCCAAGTCAGCCAGCCAGGTGAGCCTTGCTTCTGCTCCATTCATTGCTACTCTGTAGTGAGTATCCCCAACGCTTATTTTAAAAATCTGTGCCTTTTACCAACATTTGGGCCAAAGCCCAACTGAGTGGGCGTCAAGAAGGGAACTGAGTTCGTAGACATTTGTAACTGAGGTTTTCTTGTCCCATTCATCAACCAGTAAGACAAACACATACACAGAAGGACATTCCCCTTCAGGCAGTTGTCTGGCGAGGCTCCAGTGGGCCTGAGATGAGCTCCTTGCCTCAGTGGCAGGGTGATTTCAGGCTCACAGATCAAAGTCATCCTGGGAAACAACCTCCTGTAAAAGTGGCCAGGGTCACTTGACTCATTTGCATGGGAATGGTACTACAGGGCCTCAGCTGACTGTTTCCTCGAAGAAGGGGAGGACCATGCTCCCCAGCCAGTGGAGAGATGCTCAGGGCATTTCCCCCTGCATCGTGGACCATACAGAATCCTCCCAGATCAAAAGCCCCCCTCTGGGGCTGGAGAGATGGCTCAGAGGTTACGAGCACTGACTGCTCTTCCAGAGATCCTGAGTTCAATTCCCAGCAACCACATGGTGGCTCACAACCATCTACAATTCAATCTGGTGTCCTCTTCCTCCTCCTCCTCCTTCACAATTAGCTGCAAAAGTTCAGTCATTTAATAAGAAAAGCTCCCCACCCTACTCAGACAGCATCCTGAGAGTTATGGGTTAGCTGTGTGTAGGAGGCCACGGAAAGCCAGGGAAGATGAAGAAAGCCACATTCCTGGGGTTGGCTACGAAGGCCTCTTTGCCGAGACATTGGCAGGAACTCCATGGGAGGCTGAGACCAACCCTGACCTCTGCACTTGCCTCAGCCAAGAGTCCAAACACAGTCAGACTCAACAGTTAAGTCAACAAATCATAACCCAAAAGGGTTAAAATAAAGGTATGTTCAGAGGGAGAGGGGAAGGAGAGGTGCCGTGGACAGATGTTGCTAGCAGGCTACAGCCTGCAGGTAAAGATACTTGCTTTCAAGTCCAAAACTTGAGTTTGGTCCCCAGAACCCACATGGTGGAAGGGGAGAACCTACACTTGAAAATTATCCTGTTTTCCACATGTATGTTGTGACATGTGCATATATGTACAACAACGTAAAAAATGTTTTTTAAGACAAGGTTTCTCTATGTCCTAGAGCTCACTCTGTAGACCAGGCTGGCCTTGAACTCACCACTGATTGGCACAAAAAAAAAAGTTAAGCCTGAGCTAGGTGTGATGGCGAATGCCTTTAATCCCAGATTTTGGGAGGCAGAGGCAGGTGGAGCTCTGTGAGTTCAATGCCAGCCTGGTCTACATAGCCATGGCTGTCCTTCAATTCACTATGCAGAGAGACCTATCTCGAAAAACAAAACATCAACAAAACACCCTCGAGCCTGCACCAGGCTACAGGCAAACCCACCCTGGTCATGTTTTCTGCCCAGAACACAGCTGTTAGAATCTGTAGAAGAGAGATGCCAGTAATTTACACATGCTCACATAAAGCTCACATAAAGCCTTATGTCTCCTATGAGCTGAAGGGAACATGATGTTGAACCTCATAAAATACTCAGACACCAAGCGACATAAAAATTGTTAGGCTCAGCCTGATCCATATTTAACTTTATTGTTTATATTAATATACTGAAAGACAACTAAGGTCAAAATGAATTATATTACTTCAGTCTTAGGGAAAGCACACAGTTGTTAAGTAAATTAGAGAGGAGGCAGTAAATAGATATTAGTGAAATAGGAATTAGAATGAGGAAACAGTGGACCCATAAAAACTGAGTTTTTGCTGTCCTGGCTACCTGGAGAGTTGGGTGAGTCCTGGGTATTGTCTCTAAATCTCACTGACCTCCCTATGGTCACTTCTGTGGTGGCTCTGAGTGTCCTGGCTCTCCTGAGCAGAGCTGTGTCTCCAGGCAGTCATGTTTCAGTGTTAAGTTAGACTCCAATCTCATTTAGCAAAATCCCTCTGCCTTCCAGGAGCTGCCTCCCATGGTCTTGAAAACATCCCCGCATCAGCCCTCATTTCCTGTGTCTGGCTTCCCCCTGCGGCCCCTGGTTCTTCAGCGTCAACACCATACCCTCTCCCTACGCCGCCGGAAAGCCTGCTTTCCTCACCTGCCCCTGCACAGTCCCTGAGCGCCACCATGTTCACTTTGGTGACCTGCCCATGTGTGAGACTACTCCCCACCCAGGGGATAGACCCTCTTGTAGCCCCTTTGCTGAGGATCAAGCCCCTTAACCTCCCCTTGTCCCCTTGCCCCCATACCAACCTTTCAAGGTTTTAAAAAAAAGCCCTCCTCTACCCACTATGCCCTGGATCTCTTCCCAGAATGCCTTATCCTACCCCAGCCTTTTGTCGGAGACTCTTCACACCTGTTGAGGTATAATTTTGTACATGTGTGCGTATACGTGTGTACATGAGTGTGCACACATACCGTGTGTATGTGTGTCGCTGCAGAGGCCAGAGGAAGTCATTGGCCTCTCTGGAGCTGGAGTTACAGGCATTTGTGAGCCATCTGATGAGGGTGTTGGGAGCCAAATTCCAGTCCCTGGAAGCAAAGGCTCTTAGTCACTGAGCCATCACTCTAACGCCTCTCCGTGCCTTTTTGACAAATGGACAAAGAAATAAAAGGTACTGTTTCACCTTGGCTTTTTATGTTTATGGCTATCCAGGTGAAGTTTTAAAAGACTCTTCCATGGCAGGAAAGTGCTTGGGCAAAACGTGAACTTAACCTGTCCCTGTGTTCACCATAGTCATGGTCTTGTGCAAATAATGTGGGACACTAAATTGTAGGTACTGATTTCCTCTCTGTGCCGAGACCCTTGGGTGATTCTGGGTATGCCTTCTAGGTCTCCCTGCCAACGTGAAGGGAATGTGGTGGTTATCCCCCAAGAGCATTCACCAAAAAAGCTGACCTCTTTCTCAAGGGTATCTCTCTCTCTTGACTGGCCTCATGGGATTAAAGACACTGCTCTTCAGTTAATGCTTTGTCTATCAGAGTGAGATGCTGGTGATCTGTCCTCCGCTGTGGACATTGGTGCCTGGGTGTCTGGTTGGGCTCCTTATAGGATGGTGTTGGACTTTGAGTGGTCCCATCTTTCCAGCAGGGCACCAGATCCCTGGAAGGTGACCCTGAACTGAGTGTGCGAAACCAACTCTTGGATTGCTCAGCCATTATATGTGCAGGATGTTGGCTTCTGTTTGTTTTCTAGGAAAGATATTGGAAGATGGAAACTAGATAGCACTCCATTCTTGCTTCTTCAGGAACTATCCTGCTTTAGGAAACCATGTCTCCACCTTCTGCACAGGAGGGTAACCTCAAGGCAGCTAAGCCCCCTGGAATGGACCCACACTGGGTCACCCCATGTGAGGAACAGTCTATACACCAGAATCTTTTCCCCCAGATACCAGCAGAGCTGGGTCAGGTGACAGTGCATGGAACGGGCTGTGGGTGTGTGGCAAGTCAAGGAGTCTGCAAGTTTTATCTCACATGGTTCCAGGGAAAGCCTTTCCACCCCTTCCAGATGTCCCTGGCTTGTGGTCCCAACTCTAACTGTGCCTTGTACACAGATGGCCTTCTCTGTGGGTAGACATCCAAATCCCTTGGTTCTGAGGACGCCAGCCATGCTAGACTTGGGACTTAGCCTCATCCCAGGTGATTTCATTTTACTGTGACCACGTCTGTTTCCAAATTGGGCCACATTCATGACTTGAAATCAGGACTTCAACACACTGATCTTAAACATCTTTGGAAGATGCAGTTCAGCCCACAGTCGTGTGTATAGTCTGGTCTTGTGTGCTTTGTGGGTATAATACTTGTCCTGCTCATTGGAGCTGGGGATCCTGAGAACTGGAAAGGAATGAAGTGACATCATCCCCTACCTCTACCCCAAACCAATGTGACCCTCCTGCCCAGGCTATACTGTGCCTGGAGCCCTGTGAACAGGGCCCCAGTGAAGAGTAAGAGAGGAGATTTTACAGCTGCTGCCCAGCTCAGTATGAATTTTGTCAGAGCCTCAGGGTATGGGTGGCTGTATAGACTATTAACACGGTAAAACAGGCCTCATGACTTTTCTATCACGGGGAGGCCATCTTGGAGTCCTTGCTGGCTTGCCCTCATTTGCTGGTGAGATCAAGCAATTCCATCTCTTTACAAGAAATCTTTGTGAAATGGGATCTGAGCTGATGCAGGGAGAGTGCAGGAAGATGAGAGGCAAGGATCCCGGCAGGGAGGTGCCAGAGTGACCCTCCTTAAAGGCAAAATCCCTTGGAGTTTTCAGTCAGTGTAGCTGGTACAGATTCCTGCTCCCAAGAACTAGGGGGAGCTGGGGCCCATGCAGGTAGCCCTGACTTCAGGACCCCCTCCCAGGCTGGTTTTAGAGATTTGCTTTGCTCATGCCAACCCCTCTCCACTGGAGGCCCCTGACCAGAGCGCCCCGATGCCTCACAGTCTCAGAGGTTAGTCTGTGTGGAACCCACTTGTGAGTCTCCCCAGAAACAGTGTTCCCGTCCCACATCTTCTGACAGGGCCCCACAAAGCTCTGCGAAGAGCAAGGAGCAGGCGTGTCCTTCAGGACTGATGGGCGTGTACTACCTAGAACTCCTCTTGTGGCCCTTGGACACGCTCAAGAAATAAGGTGTGATTGTTAGCTCTGACTAGGTGGATGCTGAGTTACCTAGGAGATGAAGCTCTGGGCTTATCTGCCAAAGAGTTTCTAGGCCAGGTTAACTGAGATAGGAGACCCACCCTGGATGGGTGGTAACTTTTCATGGACTGGGATCCTGGGCTGAACAAAAAGGAGAAGGTGAGCTGAGCACCACAGTCTTCTCTCTCTGCCTCCTGACTCTGCATGCAGATGACCAGCTGCCTCATGCTCCTGCCTCCCTGATGGGCTGTACCCTCAGTCTGTCCTTCCATCCTTGACTTGCCTTTGTGAGGAGTTTTGTCTCAGCAATGGGAAAAACAATTAATATACAAGAGACTTCTCTGAGAAAAGTAAGATGTGTAGCGTGCCCTGTGGTGTCAGATGCTAGGAAGGATAGTGGGGGCCAGGTGTAGACCAACAGGGCACCAGGAATCTACTTTGATTCATCATAGTGGAGCCTACCTAGCCTGGGCCCTGGATCCTCCCCCGAACAGAGAGAGGGAGGCCTTGTCTCTGGCCTGTTTTGTACTTTTTGTTTTGTTTTGAGACCAGGTTTCTTTGTATGGGGAAGGTAGATCTATAAGAGTTTGAGGCTAGCCTGGTCTACAAAGCTACACAGAGAAACCCTGACTTAAAAAAGAAAAAAGAAAAAAATTCTCTTTCCATGCACTCCTTCTGAAATATGATTTGGTAATATTTTTCAGTTCAGTAAAAAGCAAGTCCTAGACCTAAGGAGATGAGGAATTCACAAAATCAGAGAGCCTATCCAGGCTGAGCACAGAGGGGTCCAAAGGATGCTGGCTGGGCAAGACAATACAAGTTATATAGGAAGTGAAAGGGTCCCTAGATGAGGGTGCTCTGCAGTGAGAAAGGCTGGAGTCTGCAATCGCCTTGTTAAGAAGCCTGGGATACAGCATGGAGAGCAGCTGTTTCCAGCTACGCACCCGAGTGTGGTCCTGTGCTTTCTAACACCGTGACCGTGTGTTATTTAACTCATTGCCTCTTAGTTCCCTCATCTTCAGATTGAAGGGCCTTGTAGACTGGCCTCCTAGGGTTGCCATAGAGAATGAGGGAGTTGGGCATGTCTGCAGAGTGTGTGCCAACAAACACCATTACTGCCACACTTGCACACCCATGCCCAGGCAAGATGGCTCAACATAAAGCAACCAAACTGTGTACGGTTCTGAGAATTTAGGACACTGGTGATAAAAATCAATATTGCCTTGATATTTGAAAATTCTTCACTGTGTGACCTGAGGTTGGTTAGCGATGGAATTAAATTTGATCTTGGTGGGATCCTCAGTGCTAGGCTCCCCAGCAAGTGCTGTTCATGTAATTTCACGGGATAAATACTGATCCATTTCTTGCTTTAAAATCCCACGGAATCATGTCTGCATTAGCAGAGCATGGTAGGGCTATTGCAGACAATCTTGGGGGACACTGTATGTCCCTTATCTTACATGTTGGGCATCAAGGGACCTGGCGAAAGTTGATGCTCCCAGAAATGGAGCCTTTAGCATTCCTCTTGAAGTTACAAGGGTAACTGCCAGAATCGCTAAAAATACAACAGAGTTGAGAAAAATTGGGAGAAGGCGGTGCAGGGGAGGGGTGTAGACTCCACTCAGTTTTCACACCGAGGAGCCCTGGGACTTGTCTCTGGCTCACAAAGCAGGAAACCAGATCCATACGGCTATCACGGCTGCAGTGCTCATGTACTGGCTGAGATAAAAGATGCAGCAGCCAAAGGGAGGCAGGAACTTTGAAGAGTGGGGTTTGCAGGCAGGTGAGCTCAGGTGATGTGTTCTGGATTGACTGGATAGTTCACCGAGCATATATTTTGCTTTTACAAGTGACTCTACAAAGCTGGGTACTGGCATCCCCTGAACAGCCTCCAGCCGTCCTCCAGCCTGGCAGCAGGGTCCAGGACAAGTGCTCCGAGGGTGTCAGGGCTGTCTGCCTGCCAGCTTGGAAACTGCTGCGTGTGACAAGATGCCACCAGAGGACATGCAGAGGCCAAGACTGTGAACTCTCCGGACTCTATGTGCACTCTTTCTTTAGAAAGAGTGACAGGCACCCTGGGAGGTGCCTGTCTTTTTCCCTTTCAAAACAAAAAGCACAAAATGTAGCATGTTTAACAATAATGGTATTTTTGCCAGAGATGATGGTGAGGCAGGAGGGGGCCATCCAGGGCTACATAGTGAGTTCTATGCCAG